>NC_073268.2:81350000-82600000 GCF_029289425.2 Pan paniscus
ACTCTTCTTCGAACCCTTTCATGCACACAGTTCAAAGTGTTTTTCCATCTCAGAGCTCTTTAATCCCAGCAATAACTGCCTGACACAGCAGATGATGACAGTGATTCGACTGGGAGAGGGAGGAACCAAGGCCAGGCAGAACAAGAGGATTTAGCCTGGGACACGGTTGAGTTGACCTTGGCACCCGACAGGCTGCTTCTGGGAGGCTGGGCTGGAGAAGGACTCCAGGGACAGGTAGAGGCATTGTAGGTGGGGAGAGTGGGCTGACCTGGGGTTCCTGGGTCTCTCCAGCCAGGGGCAACGATGGCTGAAGGCCAAGGTCAAGACTGAAAAGTAGATGCCCTTCATCTAGAATCTGCACAACCTCACTGCTCAGCCCCTGCTCCGCCTCAACCCTCCACTCTGTCCCTGGGTCCCTCATACTCTCAAACTGCCCATCCTACAGATGCCAACTGGTAGGTTGGAACTTGAGCATATTTTGGTGTCTCTGGGGAGTCAAGGTGTCTGACTTTCTTGAGGTGGTCTGTACTTGACCTGGACAATCTCATCCCTCTCTTACTCTCGTTTTGTTTGTTTGTTTGTTTTTGAGACAGAGTCTCGCTCTGTCGCCCAGGCTGGAGTCCAGTGGTGCGAGCTTGGCTCACTGCAAGTTCTGCCTCCTGGGTTCACACCATTCTCCTGCCTCAGCCTCCCAAGTAGCTGGGACTACAGGCGCCCGCCACCACGCCTGGCTAATTTTTTTGTATTTTTAGTAGAAATGGGGTTTCACCGTGTTAGCCAGGCTGGTCTCGATCTCCTGACCTCGTGATCCGCCTGTCTTGGCCTCCCAAAGTGCTGGGATTACAGGCATGAGCCACCGCACCCGGCCTGTTTGTTTTTTTGAGACAGAATTTTGCTCTTGTCACCCAGGCTAGTGCAATGGCATGATCTCGGCTCACTGCAATCTCTGCCTCCTGGGTTCAAGCAATTCTCCTGCCTCAGCCTCCCGAGTAGCTGGGATTACAAGTGTGCACCACTGCACCCAGCTAATTTTTGTACTTTTAGTAGAGACGGGGTTTCACTATATTGGTCAGGCTACTCTCGAGCTCCTGAGCTCAGGCAATCTGCCCACCTTGGCCTCCCAAAGTGCTGGGATTACAGGTGTGAGCCACCACACCCAGCCCCCTCTCTTACTCTTAAATGAGTTTGCTTTTATTTTTCTTGGAGCCCTCCTGCTGTCAGCCTACAAATCAACGTATATTGAGGGTGATGTAGGCAGATGGGTGACTGGGGTTCCCCTTCTGGGAAAATGTTCTTATTAATTATTCAGACCTTGTGTCAAGGGCTAAGTGGATGACAAGTGGCATTTGGGTTGAAAAGATGCATTGGGCAATCTGTCTCCCCTGCCCTTTAATTACAACAGTGACAATGACCACCCAAGCACTTACCACCAGAGCCACCAGAGGATTTACTAAGCATTTATTTTAGGCTGGGAGCCATGCTCATTTTGTCCCAAACCAGACTGGCCTGGCGCGGTGGCTCACACCTGTAATCCCAGCACTTTGGGAGGCTGAGGCAGGCGGATCACCTGAGGTCAGGAGTTCAAGACCAGCCTGAACAACATGGTGAAACCCCTTTTCTACTAAAAAAAAAAATACAAAAATCAGCTGGGTGTGGTGGCACCCATGTAATCCCAGCTAGCATCTCTTAAACCTGGGAGGTGGAGGTTGCAGTGAGCCAAGATCACGCCACTGTACTATAGCCTGTGTGGCAGAGTGAGACTCTGTCTAAAAAAAAAAAAAAAAAAGATAGGCTGAGATTGTCCCCATTTTGTAGATGAAGACATTGAGGCCCAACATATTTATGTAACTTATAGAAGGTCCTAGTGCTGGTAAGTAGCCAAGCTGTTCCTCAAATCTGCCCAAAGTCTTCATCTTAAGTCAAAGGCACTTCAAAGAGCTCCCAGGAAATAGACAAAGGGCAGCATTTTATCCATTGATTTAAAAAATGTATATTTCCATTGCCAAGATGTGCCATGTCTTATCCTAGGCATTGGGGAAAAGGGGTGTATCAAATGCAGACCAAGCGCTTGGAGGGTCTGGCGTGTGTTGGGTCCTTAAAGATTGTGGTAAATTCACAGAGCGAAGGGGGCAGTACCTGGCAGGGAAGGGTCCACTTTGGGTCAGGAGGTGACATTTGGGCTGAGATCTGAAGGAGGAGAAGGAGCTAGGAGAAGCAAAATCCTGCTGGACATTACTGCAAAGACAAAGGTCTAGAGGCAGGACTGAGTCTGGCAAGTCGAAGGACCCCAAACTGGCCCAGTGTGGCTGCAGAGAAATGAGCTAAGGCCAAAAAGGCCGCATCAAGGGGGCCTTCGCAAGTCATAGGAAGGTGTTAGAGTTTTATTTTATTGGTGAGATTCTAGCAGGGAGCAGAATGTTCTGATTCATGATCTAAATAGATGGCTCTGGTGTTGAGGGATGGGTTGGAATAGAAGCTGGAGACCCATCAGGAGTGTCAGGGAAGAGGCCTATGCATCTTACACTGTGCAGAGAAGAGTCTTAGGAACAAAATCAGTAAGCAAAACCCTAGCACCGGTACTGATACTTTGCTGAGCCTGGGAGGCGGCCGATGCAGGGCACAAATAGACCACATGGAGCCCATTGGGATGGGGCTCAGCCTGCTTAGACATAGCACAATGATAAGGCCCATTGTAGGCACCATCCAGAGGGCTCAGCACCGACTTCGCCCTCTCCAGAGCTCCCTCTTGAAGGAGCTGCTCCACTGGCACACATGCTGCTCTGGGTAGACGAATCCCCAAACATTCCCCCTTCCCATCAGCAGCTGCAGTTTCAGCCTCTGTTTTAGCCCCTAGCTGTGAGTTCTTGTCCCACACTACACAATGGGCCAGCTCAGGTGATTAAACCCCTTACATGGAGCTATCGGGGGCATGAGGCAGGGAGCAGAAAAATCATGGTAGCTGGCAGTCTGTGGATGTTTCCCTGTACCAGGCACTCTGCTAAGCACTTATGTATTGACTCTGGTCTTGTCCTCAAATAACCCTATGAGGCAGACACTATGATTATCCCACTTTACAGGAAACTGAGGCACAAAGCAGTTAAGCAACTTCCCGAAGGTCACAGAGAGAGAGTCAGGGAGCAGCCAGCATTTCAACCCAAGCTGTCTGGCTGTGGAGTTCCTGCCGTTGTCTTATGCCGACTGCCCTCTCAGAAAGTCTCTCCCAGGGGTTAAGAATGCGCAGATCCTTCAAGGTCTAGGCAGCCTCAGCCTTCTTTAACCAGGAGCAATTCATCTTCCAAAATAATGCCATCAGAAAATGAGGAAACTTCAAAGAGAAACAAAAAGGATGAGCATTCTGAGAAACCCTAATGTGCAAAAATAGTTAAAGAAACAGGATTATCAGAGGAGAAAGGTCCCTGTTGTGGCTGAGCCCACAGCCTTGCTTCCCTGGGAAGGCAGAGGGCTAGGGAAACCCTCTGGTGCTTGGTTGCTGATGCTGGGAGAACCAAGCCCTTCTGTGGGAAAATCAATGATGGCAGTGACTGTTTTCCTGCCACAACAAACCTATACTTAAATATGATTAAATATGCTTTCTGCAAAGGAAATACCCTATGGTTTATCCAAACACGGGGTCACCCTCTCTCTCCCATGCACTGTTCTGGTGGTTTACATGGCACACTATATTCTGAACAGGGCTCAAGTCTATTAGGCCAAGTTCCAAACTATTTTTTTTTTTCTAGCAGTCAGGCCTCACTTAGACGCCAAACGGGTCAGACCACGGGAGCTCCAGCCCTGAGCTCCACTCTCCCCTTGAGACTGGGGAAGGGCAAACACCAAATATCCCCAGATCGTTCCTCTCTGTGACTCTGAGCTCCACCTGCTGACCTTCCAGTTCATTTTTCTGAGTCTCTGAAACATTCAGCTTCCCTTCTCCATGGGGAAACATTGGGAAGAACAGTGTATTTCTAGGTGACAAAAGAAAAACATATATCTTTGTCCCTTTCTCATATCAGGCAATTAAAGGAATTAGAGGGTGACTTGGTAAAACCAATCCCCTTCCCTCTCCTCCCACCCCCAATTCAACTCAGAAATAGAGATAATGGTTTCCATTTTCCCTCTCCAGTGTAGTTGGAGGAAAGCCATTTTATTCCCCTAATTATATGGACACCCACTCACATACATAAATATCCACATACGAGATGATACGTGTGCTTGTGTGTGTGTGTCTACACCCTCATGCATCTGCTTCCAGATCCTGTAATTAACACCCCATAAAGAACAATTCTGTGTACCTGAAGACACCAGCCTAGATCCTGGGTGATTGACAAGCCAGAAAACTTAATTTTCCCTCTTTGCAGGAGAGATCTTTTAAGCTACTGTTTGATAGCCTTACCAGATTAGCTAGCTCTGAACTGCTTTGGAGAATTTTGTTCCTTTACCCAAACTCCCTGACTCTCCCTCCCCACCCCCAGAGCGATAAGGCATCTGTAAACACTCTCTGAAACTCCTTCCCCAGCGTTCTTGGGTTTGCCACTTTGAAGTAAAACTGCAGGAAGACCTCTGTATGAGATGAAAATGTCTTGCCAACTGATAAAGAAGTGCGGATCCAGCTAAAATCCACTCGGAAATAGGGATTAGTGAACCTGAGAAGGTTTGTTTGGATTGAAGACTATGTTGAAAAAAAAAATGGGAGATTTGGATTCCATCAAAATGAACCCAAACCCCAGTCTCCCACCACCCCCAGCCCCAACCTGCAGACACTGTGAGTGCCCCTACCTTCACATTCAGAAAGTCCTTCAATTTCAGAAATGGTTATCACTTTTCCTCTATGTTGTGGTTCTCAAATTTCATCAGGTGCTCAAATTGCCCAAAGAGCTTGTTAAAATGCAGATTCTTGGGGCTATCCTGCCACAGGATCTTATTTGCATAGTCTAGGTTGAGACCTAGTGAACTGGATTTTTAATAAGATTCCAGGGGCTTCTAATGTGATCAAGACTAGATTTTTTTTTTTTTTTTTTTTTTTTTTGAGAAGGAGTATCACTCTATCGCCCAGGCTGGAATGCAGTGGCGCCATCTCAGTTCATTGCAACCTCCACCTCCTGGGTTCAAGCAATTCTTGTGCCTCAGCCTCCCAAGTATTGGCTGGGACTAGAGGCACACCACCACGCCCGGCTAATTTTTGTATTTTTAGTAGAGACAGGGTTTCTCCACGTTGGCCAGAACTCCTGACCTCAGGTGATCCGCCCACCTAGGCCTCCCAAAGTGCCGGGATTACAGGCATGGGCCACTGCACCCAGGGCAAGACTAGATTTTTTAAAATACTGTTCCAGAACCAGCTGACCAGTGGCCCCAGTACCACATATGCAGGGCTGTGATCCAGTGGGACATCCTAGCACCGGGTAGAAAATATTGAAATACTGGGCTAATGGTTGATAAACAGCCATAGCTTCTAGTTTCCTGAGTGCCATCTGCTGTCCCAACTACTTGCCCCCTCTCCCAGGACCTCCTGGACTTCCCCACATTTCAGACACCTAACAGTGAATGACTGACACAGCAGAGGGTCTCTGGGTCCCTGAACCTGCTGCTAGGGCCCGCATCTGCTCTGATTGGCCTGTGTCTTATCACTGGCTAAGTGTTTTCACTATTTCCCTTCACATGCAATTGTATGACAGAAGCATACCCAGCGGTGGTTGACATCGGGGACGTGGTTAACCACTTGCTCCCGCCTGCAACACCTCCCTGCCATTTTCCTGGTTTCCTACTACCCTTGCCCTCTGTCTGCTGCTTCTCTTTTGCAGTTCCCTTTTTTTTTTTGTTCCATATTGGTGCCCTGTCCTAGTCCCCTTCTCCTGTCCAGCCCTAAGTGATTATTTTAAGCACCATCTATATGTCCTGAACTCAGAAGGCAATAGACAAGCTTATCAGACTTGTGTAAAAAGTAAAAGTTAATAATTCTGAGGAAGGCAGAGACTCTTTCTCAAAAAGAAAAGATGCCTATGGTTTACTGTGGTGGTCCCCAGACACTCATTTGTGGATTAACCATAGCAGAATTACCCAGGAATATCTAAACGATGAGGATTCATTCAACTCCTTCCCTAGAGGACCGGTTTCAGTAGGTGTGGAATAGGTTCTGAGAATCTCTGTTTGTTCAAAAGCAGCCTAGGCAAAGGATATGAATAGACAATTCTCAAAAGAAGATAAACAAATGGCCAAGAAACATGGAAAAATGCTCAAATGCATATCACTAATTATCAGGGGTATGCAAATTAAAACCACAAGGAGCTACCACCTTACTCCCACAAGAATGGCCATAATTTAAAAATAAAAAAATAATAGAAGTTGGTTTGGATGTGGTGATAAGTGAACACTTTTACAGCAGCACAATTCACAACTGCAAAAATATTCAACCAGCCTAAATGTCCATCAACCAACGAATGGATGAGGAAATTGTGAGATACATATATATATAAACACACCGTGGAATACTACTCAGCCATTAGAAGGAACAAAATAATGGCATTTGCAGCAACCTGGGTGGAGTTGGAGACCATTAGTCTAAGTGAAGTAACTCAGGAATGGAAAAACCAAATATTGTATGTTCTCACTTATAAGCGGGCGCTGAGCTATGAGGACGCAAAGGCATATGAATGATATAATGGACTTTAGGGACTCAGGGGAAAGGTGGGAGGGGAGTGAGGGATAACAGACTGTGCATTGGGTACAGTACACTGCTCAGGTAACAGGTGCACCAAAATCTCCGAAATTACCACTAAATAATTTATCCATGTAAGCAAACACCACATGTTCCCCCAAAACTAGTGAAAAATAAATAAATAAATAAATAAACCAACAAATAAATAAATAAAAAAGCAGCCCAAGGTGTTCGCATGCTTTTTGGTAACTGCTAGCTGGTGCACAGGCTGCAGGGAGAGACCTTTACCGACTGCCTCTGTGGCTTGCCACTATTGACATTTTGCGAGTGGCAATTCTTTGATGTAAGAGGCTGACCTATGCATCCTGAGGAGTTAAGCGGCATCCCTAAACTCCTTCTACCCTCTGGATACCATAGCACCTCTCACTCACTGTGACAACCAAGTCTGTCTCTAGACATTGCTACGTTTCCCCTGGAAGGCAAAATTGACCCTGGCTGAGAAACTCTGCTCTAGGATTTCAGCTATGTTCTGGACAGATAGATGGTTGATAGGAGACCTCTATATTCTATGGACCAGAAGATTCAGTTACCCAAAATATACAACAACATACGCAGCTGCTCATAAGACCAACTTCTTGTATACGAAATGATTGCCTAAGCTGATAACTGCATCTGTGCTGGCTAATTGTGTACATGAAAATCAAGAACAGCTTTTCACTAATCAAAAAGAGATAGCCCGGTCAAAGCTTATTTGAAGACTGCCATGTTTTAAAACTCGACACGACTTAAAACAGAATCCTCTAAGTTCCTTTGCTAAAATACTTTCAGGATGTGTTAGGTATAACAATAGTTTGCTACATGAAAATGGCTTTGAAAATCTTAAAAGTGTTTTAAAAGAAAAGGGACTTTTTTTTGCAAGGCATTAAATCAGATGTGAATATGACAGATTTCAAAGACTGTCAAAATAACGAATTTACATCATAAATGCGTCGGCTTTCTTTTTAAAGGCTCTTCCACCACTCAGGAAGGCATTTAATGGTGAGCAGGTTCAAAATGTCGCCAGCTCCCACTGGTACAAAAGGGAGGCGATCCCCACTAGAGTCTCCGGGCTTCAGATAATGTCTCTGCCTCTTTTCAAGTTAATAAACTGCACTCCTGTCAAATTGCAGATAAATGAAAGAGACAGCACCATTGTTTTCTCCCACATCTTGCTAAGAAAGATATCTCCCAATATTTCGGGAGGACCAGTATGCCAAAAAATAAACTTGAAATAAATCCACCCTGCCGTGACTTTACCGGATCAAAGACGATGGAATTTCCACAGAAGCACTTTTCTGAAGTTTGCTCTGTTTTAGTTCAGATAGCGGCTCATTATGAAGCTTCTAATGCATTTGATTGTTTCAAAGTTAGCCATCTAAATTTTTAATCATGTGTGGATGCAAGATAGTCACGGGGTTGGGCCCAAACACTGCAAATCCTTGATATTCTAAAGAGTCATGTCAATATAATATTTTCCTGAATAATCAGCAGGTAGGCTTGGGGAGGGGGCTGCTTCAAACAGCTCCACTCTTTGATGGAGGGGTGGACAGGTTTCTGAAGTTGCCTTTTGAAAGAAAAATAAGTCTGAGCGTTTGAAATCTGGATTCCTTTCTTTTTGAGGGAGTGAGGCTGCTGGTCTCTTTTCTCCTCTCTCTCCCTTTCTTTTGGCTGAGATGGGACTGCTATTAATAAGATGGGGAGCAGAGATGTTTAACTGGGATTCAACTCTCTTCAACTGGGGACTCTAGGACAAGAAACTCACTCATTTACTCACACTCTCAGGTTAAGTTTCTTCCACCACAAACCACAAAATGGTTTTTGTTTTTACCTCCTCTTTGGGGACAGTCTGGTTTTCTTTCTCAAGACCCTAGTATTTGGGAGCACAGAAGGGCACAGGAGCTTGCTACCCATAGCTGCGTAGCTCTCAGCCTAGTCTCAGGGCATCAGCTGCTTTGTGCATGTTGGAGTAGGAGCTGCACTTACTCTGGGCAGAAGATGAGGAAGGAGAAGGGGCTTGGAAGAGACCTTGCTGCAACCTCCTTGTAGAAAATATGGCATAGGTGACCTGGATCAGAAGAACCTTGGGGGGCCACCAAATTCATCCCATGGCCTTGAGACAGCTCTTAATCCACTCCATATTTATTGAGCATTTACTCTGTGCTGACCCCTGTTCCAAGCACTTTACACAGATTAACATATTTAATCATTACATCAGCTCTGTGTGGCAGGTTCTTTGATTGGCTCCATTTTATAGGTGAAAAGGCTGAGACTCAGAGCTAGCGAGTTGCAGAATGAGGATTTGAACCTAGGCACTCAGACTCCAGAGTCCATGTTCTGGATGTCTGGATATTGTTCTCATTGATCAAGTCCAGGTAGCGGAGTTGGTTGCCAAGCCTAGAGTTTTTATAAATACAATTAACTTTGCTGTTTTCCAGGGCCATGAAACTGACCCTTCTCCCTGGCTCAACCAGCCCTTGACAATGAACATGACCAGAGATAGGAAGTGAGATGAGATAAAGCACTCAGAGCAACCAACTCTTCCACTGGGAAGATGGCCCTAGACAGGAGGTCCGTGGCCTTGCCTTTAAAGATGAAGTGACATTGAGCATCAATGGCTTAGTTCCATCATCAGACTACTTGGTATTTGGGATAATGAGATTCTGCCTGATCATAAATTCCTTTATGCCAAACCACTGTTTCGTGCTTGGTTACCTTATACTTTATCTCCTGCAAAAACTGTCCTATTTAAATGCTTTGTTGTCTAAGTGAATGCCAGGATAGTATTTCCCATCGAGTGTTGCTTTTTATTTTTTTCTTAGAAGTTATTATATATATCCCAAAGACTCCCATTGTTTTGATGTAACATCCAGGAAGAAATGGCCCCTATGTTTTATAACAGCAACAACAGATTCCATTTACCAAGTGCTTACTATGTATCAAGTTCTGTTTTAAACATTTAATATATATCAGTGCATTTAATCTCGTGTCAAGTGTATGAGATTTTGCAATTATTATAATGGGAAAACTGAGGCATAGCAAAGTTAGGTTACATAGTTAAGGCCATATAGCTAGTAAGTAGTAGAATCAAGATTATATCTATATATCTATATCTATATCATCTGTATCTATATGTCTATGTCTATATGTCTTTATCTGTGTCTGTCTATATCTATAACTATCTATATCTATATTAGAGCAGTATTTATGCTTTTTTTTTTTTTTTTTTTTGAGAAGGAGTGTCACTTTTGTTGCCCAGGCTGGAATGCAATGGCACAATCTCAGCTCACTGCAACCACCGCCTCCTGGGTTCAAGCGATTCTCCTGCCTCAGCCTCCCGAGTAGCTGGGATTACAGGCACATGCCACCACGCCCAGCTAATTTTTGTATTTTTAGTAGAGACAGCGTTTCTCCATGTTGGCCAGGCTGGTCTCAAACTCCTGAAATCAGGTGATCCACCCGCCTCGGCCTCCCAAAGTGCTGGGATTACAGGCGTGAGCCACCGCGCCCAGCCTAATAGGGCAGTATTATACCATGACCCACTTTTGTTTGGAGATTATGAATTCATCTTAGATCTTATTTTAAAAACTTTTCCAGAAACACAAGAACTTCTCTAAACTTACAGTTCACCTATGTGTGCTCCTTTGCACAGGACTCTGAACCTTAGAAGGAAGCCATGGCAGGTGTACAAGAGAATGCTCCAGAAAGTCTCCCAAGAGGCCTCAGATAAGGACAGCAGGATAAATTTTTGGAGAAAGAATCCTCCATGGTGACTCAGGACCCACTGCCAAGAGATGGGCCAGGTCACTGTGTGGGTAGCAGAGCAGGAGCAAGCTCTTATCAGTCCAGCCAGGGGGATCTCCAAGGTAAGACAAACGTATGAGCAGACAAGTGCTCATGAATGCTATTCTACCTTTTGGATTAAAAAATGATAAAACTCAAAGCGGGCACAGATGTGGGGAAATAGTCACTCTCATACTCTCAGGGTGGGAGAGTAAACTGGTGCTACCTATCTGGAGGGCAATTAAACCAACATAAACAGCCCTAAAAATGTGCACACTTTTCAATACACCTAGCAATTTATTCTAAAAGAAGCCTACATACACACAACGATTTAGCTGGATGTTCCTTGCAGTACTTTTTATAAGAGTGATAAATTTGAAGCCATCTAAATATCCAAAAAATAGAATATTGCATATATAATTTGAAGTAGGTCTACAACAAAGAATATTCAATATTAAACATGTTGCAGCCATTACATATGACATATGAAAGAGTAATTAATGACATAGTACACAATGCATACCATACAATTAAGATAAAAAGCAACTTACAAAGTAATATATAGTAAGATTTCATATATAGGAAAGAAACACATTCACAGAGAAAGAAGGGTGTAGAGATAATATTAGTCTGCTCAGGCTGCTACGACCAAGTGCCATAGACTGGATGACTTAAACAACAGAAATCGATTTTCTCATGGCTTCAGAAGTTGGGAAGTCCGAGATCAAAGTGAAGTTGGTTTCCTGCTGAGGGCTTTCTTCCTGGTTTATAGCCACCTTTTCTCTCTGGGGTGACATGGTCTTTCCTCAGTGCATGTGTATATTTAATAGAGAGATCTCTTTCTCCTCCTCTTCTTGTAAGGCCACCAATCCTATAAGATTAGGACCCCATTCTTATGACCTCATTTAACCTTAATTACCTCTAAAAGCTCTGTCTTCAAATACAGTCACATTAGGGTTAAGGCTTCAACATATGAAGTATGGAAGGACACAGTTCAATCCATAGCAGAGAAGAAAATGTTGAGTAATTGTATGCAAATGATGCTGATGATAGGTTTTTAGTTCCTTTATTTCCACTCATTTTTTTTTTTTTACAATAAACATAATTTACTTGGTGTAATAAGTAAAAAAAAAAGTGTTTATAAGCTTCAGACTTTTGGTCCAAGTGATTTTAATCCACTTGGTACATATGAATCCTGCAGGCCTCACTTTTAGCAAATCCTTTGGCCCCATCCCTCCACATCTAGGGTTATTTTATTTTATTTTATGTTTTGAGACAGAGTCTCACCCTGTCACCCAGGCTGGAGTGCAGTGGCGCGATCTTGGCTCACTGCAATCTTTGCCCCCCGGGTTTAAGCGATTCTCCTGCCTCAGCCTCCGGAGTAGCTGGGATTACAGGTGCCCACCACCACGCATGGCTAATTTTTTGTAGTTTTAGTAGAGATGGAGTTTCACCATGTTGGCTAGGCTGGTCTCGAACCCCTGACTTCAGGTGATCTGCCCAACTTGGCCTCCCAAAGTGCTGGGATTACAGGCGTGAGCCACTGCTCCCAGCCTAGGGTTATTTTATAACATGGAGCACTGCCTTTCTCTGCTCTGAAGTAGCCTGAGAAGTGCCCAGATCAGAGCATCTCCTGAGGCTGCTTCCCAAGCAGGCCCTGTGTGTGGCTGACATTGTTGGGCCAAGTAGAACGTGGCAATGGCCGCAGAGTGGCTGGGACTTTTGTAGATAGCACCCTTTTTGTAGCCATGCTACTTAGAAGCGGAACCAAAGCGCATTAGGCAAGGTGGTAACTTGAGAGACAAATATTTGGGGCTTTGTTCAGGAGGATGCCAACAAATCCACAGCCTGAATGTCTGGGAGGAGAAATTCAGCAGACTGGAACAGCCTCAGCTTTGGGGCCAAACCATGAGGTTCAATTACCACGTGGGAGGCCATAGACAGGGAGTCTCCACTTACAAATTCCACCATTCTCAAGCAGGGAAGCCAAAAGGATCACTGTCCTACCAACCTAGAAAACATATCAAGGACAAGATCCAGGCTTTGACATTCGTTCAAGTGTTTCTTCCCCAAAGTTCAGTCTCTTTCTGAGGTCAGGCCTGCAGACTTGGACTAATTTGCACAGATGAGCAGGAAGCATAAAAGTGAACTCAGATATGCACTGTTGCAGCTATCACTGCAATGCAAAGTATGGCCTCAGCCAGGAGACCTGCACCCTAGTCCTCCTCTACTGCTGACTGCAGGTGTAACTCTGGGCAACCCATTTGCCTTTCTAGTCTCCATTGACTCAGCTTTCAAACTGGAATAAAAATATGTGCCTGCCTACCTTACAGGATTATATTGAACATACAGTCCCTCTTGTTTACTGTTATATCCCTTGTGGCTTGTGCAGTGCCTGGCAACAGGACAAAGCTGTAGGGAAAGATTCCGTGGTGATTTGGAAGTTGAAACTGCTTAGCTTAAGGGCTGGGGTCAAGTCACTGTGCAGGTAGCAGAGCAAGAGTGAGCTCTCATCAGCCCAGCCAGGAGGATACCTAAGGGGGAGACAAACCTGTGAGCAGAGAAGCACCCACATATGTTTCTAGGGACAAAGAGGAAGTGCAGAAGACCACTCATGTCTTCTTGAGCACACAATGGGTGCTTAACAAATATATCTTGAGGCACTGGACAAGAAAAGAAAAACATGAGTTAATACCTATGAAAGTGGTCTTCAAAGTATAAGGAACCTTAGACTTGGTGGCAGAGGCTGAGTAGCTAGTCATCTTCTCCCTTTCCTAGACTTGTTGTTGTTGTTGTTGTTGTTGAAACGGAGTCTTGCTCTGTCGCCAGGCTGGAGTACAATGGTGCGATCTTGGCTCACTGCAACCTCTGCCTCCCGGGTTCAAGCGATTCTCCTGCCTCAGCCTCCCAAGTAGCTGGGATTACAGGCGCACACCACCATACTCGGCTAATTTTTTTTTTTTTGTACTTTTAGTAGAGATGGAGTTTCACCATGTTGGCCAGGATGGTCTCGATCTCCTGACCTCGTGATCCGCCCACCTTGGCCTCCCAAAGTGCTGAGATTACATGCGTGAGTCATCATGCCCAGCTTCCTAGACTCTTTTGCTGTGGTAGCACAAAACCTGGCCATGAAAATACCTGGGAAGCAAGGCATTGGACACAGCTCAGCCATGAGATGAAAGGAGACTGCATCTCTGAATGTCCATTTGAGGAAAGCCTGCCACCAAGTCACCAATTAGGCCGACTTCTTTTGATTTTATGTAAATAAGTAACAAACATGATCCCTTATACATCTTGGAGGTTAATGAGCATCTAGTGCTATCTTAACTAACATACAGTCTCTGATATAATTCACATCATTGCACTGTGAGGTTTCTAGAGGCTATGGGATGTTGGCAAGGGGGTGGTTCTGGAATGTTGGACCCAATTCTGTGGCAGTGACTTGCATGGAAATAAGCCTCAAGAGAGTTAGAAGCTTGTAAAAATGTAGCTGTGACTACGCAGTTTCAAATGGTCCCAATGAAGATGCACAAGGGATATGCCTGAAGAAACTAAATGTAAAGGGAATGCCCAGAAAGCTTACATTCTAAAGGACACATATAACAAAAGGTGAAAAGGTAACATAACCAAGAACAAAGATTCTAATTGTGGACAAGTAGTTTAGAATTAGAAGAATAACATCAGGCAGGTGAGACTTCTGAAAAATACTTAGGATGACTCTATTAATTAGAGAAACACTAGCCACTGAAATCAACAAAGCACAGTTTGAAGGGCATATCATAATTAAAGTTTCTTTCTCATTCACGTAACAGTGAGGGTGTCCTTATCAGCAGGAGGCCTTCCATGTGGTGATGCAGGGATCCATGCTCTTTCCACCTTGTGTTTCCACTTTCCTCCAGGGCCTCAGAGCCCTTTGCTGTCATCTCACAGGAGCAGGAGTAGAGGAAGAGGAAAATATCACTTACATCCTAAGCTGTTTAGCCCAGAAGTGACACTTATCACTTCTAGCATTTCACTGGAGAGAACTAGTCACATGGCCTCTCCAGGTGCAAAGAAGGCTGGGAAATGTAGTCATTGGCAAGCAGTCCTTTGCAGGTAAAACCCTACACCATGAAAGGGAAAGGATACATTGCTGGTGGATATCCAGCTGTCTCTGTTACAGCAATATGAAAGACTTTTCTTTTTTAAAGTGATAGTTAAAGCAAGAAGATGACCAAGAAAGGGGTAGACCTACCTTTTGCATCTAATGTTAGAGAATTTATAATGGAAAAAAGAATAGGAAGTTCTTCATCTCCTCTTGCTTTGATTCTCTGTCTGGAAAGAGAATAATCAGACTGACTAGAGTAGAGTTGACACTGGTAAGAAGGAATTAAAGCCAACCTGAAATACTTACTGACTCCAGTTGGATCTATTCTCTTGACTGGATGGTTCTACCCTAGAGATCTCAAGAAAACTTGATAAAATAGTGCCAAATCAAACATCACAAATAACAATAAACACATCTGACAACCAAAGATGGGTAAAATGCACTCCTAATTGTTATAAAAGAGAAGATGGTGTTTTCATGCATGCTTGCTGGTGTATTAATGACCAATCCCAGGTTAAGCCCTAGAAAGTCCTAAAAACAATATTTTAAAGGGTAGTTTGTATGATCTTAGAAAGGTAAATAGTGATAGTTAAGAGTCAGCATAGGACGGGTGTGGAGGCTCATGCCTGTAATCCCAGCACTTTGGGAGGGCAAGGCGGGTGGATCGAGAGGTCAGGAGTTCAAGATCAGCCTGGCCAAGATAGCGAAAACCCGTCTCTACTAAAAATACGAAAACTAGCCGGGCGTGGTTGTGGGCATGCCTGTAATCCCAGCTACTCCAGAGGCTGAGGCAGAGAATTGCTTGAACTTGGGAGGCAGAGGTTGCAGTGAGCCAAGATCGTACCACTGCACTCCAGCCTGGGCAACTGAGTGAGACTCCATCTCAAAAAAAAAAAAAGGAGTCAGCATCGTTCTCCAAATCAAGACAGGCCAGGCTAGTTGCAGTTTTATCTTCCATGGTCATAATAATCTGTAAGTCAAGGAGATGCAGTGAACCCTGATAACTGAGTTTTATGCATCACTTAACAAAGTCTCTTATAAAATCCAGGGGAGACTATATGGCCTGGCAGATGTTACAATTAGATGGATTCATAACTGGTTGAGAAATCATACCCAAAAGGTGCTGATAAATCGGGAGTAGAGGCTACTAACTCAATACCTTTAGGAGTGAGACAGGTATCATCAATGAGTGCGAGTGGTCAGGTGCTTGGAACAGGGAATAGTGTGGGGACAGAGGCAACATAGAGAGCCCATGTCTTGCCTAGTGGCTGCGGTCACTACACGCATCCAGGTGGAATGCGCAGTCTACAACCTATACAATCACACATAGCTGCTCTTGTTGTTGAATTGTGGAGTCAGTGTTGAACATCTTTGATCTTCCAGGGAAAGCTAGAAGTCCAGATGTTGGCCACTAATTCAAAGTTTAAAAAAAAGAAAACATTATCAGGCCAAACAAAACACATCTGCAGGCCACATTTGGCAATCAGACCATCAGTGTGTGGCTTCTGACCCCAAGAAAGATTTCTAGTAGCACAGGGCTGTTGTCATTGGTCAGGTTCTATTCAACATTTTTGTCAATGGCTTGGATTAAGTTCTAGAAAGCATGCGAATAAAATTGGCTGTTGACCCAAAGCCAGAAGGACAGCTGGATGACCGGCTCGGGCTTTTGAATAACCTTGACAGACTAGGGAATGGGCTGAGCTGCACGAGAAGGAACTCTTGGATAGTCAAATGTTAGATCATGTACTTACGTCAAAAAAAAATTAGTAGTACAAGTACAGAATGACTTAACAAGGGCACATGTTAAGAAAAAACAAATGCTGTCAAGTTTTAGTTGCCTGCAAATCAATATGAGGCAACAGTGTGATGTGGTTGCCAAAAGCAAAGGCGATCTTAGGCTGCAGCAAGAGGAGTGAATCTTGCACTGCTCAGGCCAACTGTATCTGGAGCTCTGCCTTCAGTTCTGGGAAACATTTGAGGAGGAACATGGAGAAACTGGAACACATTTGGAGCATTTCAACCAGGAGGGTGAAGAGATTAAAAAGTATTCTAATGAAGGACAGCTAAAGAAGCCAAGTCTCCTTCCCTTGGAGAAGGGAAGCCTCAGAGATACATAAATGCTGGGTTTCAACATTTTGGAGAGTTGTCTTATAGATGAGGACGCAAGTGCCAAGGCGGAAGTGGTACAGAGAACCAGAACTCAGTTCAATGTTCCCATACCCTTCAAACATGTGTCTGGTTAGGGGAAGGGCTGCCCAGGATGAAGTTAGTTCCCTAACCCCACCCCTAAAGTTAGAAATGTGGAAGCAGTCGATGGGTAACCTTTGGCCAGGGATAGGGTGGAGGGAATGGGTGGCCATCACAGCAATGATGGACACACCTGAGATGGAATGCAGAAAGAGTCCAGGTGGGGCGGAGGGCTTTCCTAGTAATTGCTGAAAATAAACAGCCACACAATAGACCTGTGACAGACAGGGCTGGTAGGGAATAGCACATCAAAGAAACTTATGGGGGAGGGAGGCCGGGCATGGTGGCTCATGCCTGTACAGCACTTTGGGAGGCCGAGACAGGTGGATGGTTTGGGTCCAGGAGTTTGAGACCAGACTGGGCAACATGGTGAAACCCTATCTTTACAAAAATACAAAAATTAGCCAGGTGTGATGATGTGTTCATATAGTCCCAGCTACTTGGGAGGCTGAGGTGGTAGGATTGTTTGGACCTGGGAGAAAGAGGTTGATCATGCCACTGCAGCCTGGACGACAGAGTGAAACCCTGTCTCAAAAATAAAATAAAATAAAATAAGAGAAAAGAAACTTATGGGAGAGGGAAGGGCAATGACAGTGTGGATTTAGAAGAAATCTAAGTATGAGCATCATTGCAAACCATAGTCTCAAAAGAATAAATCATGCAAATTAGAGTCAGCTGAAGATGGCACATCAATCCTGCGGGAGGATAAGGGGACTGAATGTTCCGCTGAATTTTCAGTAAGGTTGTGGAATTTCTGGGTCTCCTTATAATTGTCTTCCAATTAGCTTAATTGTATATCACCAATTGAGCTACAGTTCTAGAACAATGTCTCCTTGAGTCCTTAAACCAGAAACCTCATGGATGAACGGTTCAACCTCTTTGTAGCATAAATTAGGAATTTGATTCTCAGGAAGGAAAAGTGTCTTGTCTAGGGTCAGATAGCTGGTAAGTGACAGAAACAGAACCTGAACCAGGTCTCCTGACCCAAGCTTTTTTCATAATCCTCATGACTCAGTTTGGACATTCCATAGAAAACTTGACCTTGCAATCACATTCATGCTCAAAATCATCCCCGTTGTGGTGGCATTAAAAATGGTCTTGGTGGTCATGATAATGGTTTTCAGACACAGAACCCTCAAGAGCCTCAGAGATGGGTCTTCAAATACATCCATTCTGGTTTCCATGTATTTTCCCTCCAGGTGGATTGGTTTTGAGACTCACATTTCATATATATTCTTTCCATATTATAGACCTCTACTTTCTGTGGTTCCTTTGGCATTTTCTTGCCAAAATGCAGGTCTAGTAGGGTCCCTGGGGAGAAACTGGAGCCTTCTCAGTTCATCTGTGGAAGCCAATTTCCAAATCCCCTTCATAGTTGTTTCTCTTCTCTGAAGTCCAACTGGCATGATGAGGGAGGTAGAGGCTGCCAAGGTCCACCCATCTGCCAGATTGGACCTGAATTCATTCCATGGGCACAGACTCTGCCTGAACTCATTGCCATGCCAATCTCATCCCTTGATCTCCTGGGAAATATTGCTGAGACACTACTGTGTGGAGATGAAGACAGCAACTGCTCACAAGGATGGGGTCACTCCATGCTGGGGTACCATCACAGTTCAGTGAGCCCCCTTCACCTTCCACCCACCAGTGGCCAGAAAGGGTGATGGAGCAATGCTAACTGCAGAGTCCATGTGTCATCACACCAAGGTCCACCAGGTAGAAGCTTTCTCTTGGAGGTTTGGATGTTATTCTGTTGGGGCAAGGCTTCCTGGTAATAGAGCTGAGGTGGCATCCACAGGGTTTGGCTCCTTGCACATCAGCAGAGACCTTGGTTCTCTCTGTTGCCTTTCCCTTCTGTCTTACTGAAGTTCAGTGATTTCATACTTTGATAGTCGTGATTTTCTCAAAAGTTATGCGACCTTTTTCCACTCCCAAGTTCTGAAACAGGAGAAACCTGGACCAGGTGTGGTAGCTTATGCCAGTAATCCCAGCACTTTGGGAGGCCAAGGTTGGAGGATGGCTTGAGGCCAGTAGTTTTAGACCACCTGGGCAACATAGGGAGACCCCATCTCTAAAAAAAAAAATGAATAAAAATTAATTGAATGTGGTGGCTTATGCCTGTAGTCCCAGCTATTAGGGAAATAGAGGTGGGAGGATCGCTTGAGCCCAGGGGGTCAAGGATGCAGTAAGCTGTGATCATGCCACTGCATTCCAGCCTTGGCAACAGAGTAAGACCCTGTGAAAGAAAGAAAGAGAGAGAGAGAGAAAACCAAGAAAGAAAGAAAGAAACCAAGAAACCAAGGAACGAAGGAAGGAAGGAAGGAAGGAAGGAAGGAAAGAACCAAGGAACCAAGGAAAGAACCTGCGCCCTTAAGCCTAACTCAAAACAAAGCACGGGAGATCAATTGTCTTCCAATCATGGGAGGAAACGTACATGTTACTATTGCCAAAGAAGGAAGAGAATCTTTGGAGTCCAGAGTCTTTTCCTATGCTCGTGTAGGCCTAAGGCTGCTCTAGGAAGTGTTAAAAGCACCTGTCAGAACAGGAAGTGAGATGACCTCTAGGTTAGGCAGGGAATCTGAGCTAGGGCCTGACCTCCTGGTCCTCTTTTACTTCATATCACTTCATATTGACTGTCCTGTGGTTGAACAAAATGGAACCAAATTTGTTGCAGACCATGAGTCTCGTCCTTGGTTTTGCTCAAGAGGGTTCTGCTCATGAGCCTTTGTTGGCAGTGCAGTGATGCTGGCTCACAGTGAGCAGAGAAGGCCTTTAGGCTGAGACCAACCCTTTTTGTCTGTACCTTTAAGGTGACCTCCAATTGGAGCATTTGTCTGTACCTTTAAGGTGATCTCCAACTGGACCTCCAACTGGAGCTCCAATTGTGCACATCAATGGCACAGTAATTTTCCTGAGTGCAAGAACATCTAATTCAATTTCTGTCCTTAGTACTTGGCCTTGCTCACCACTCTGTGATAGCCAGCCTCCAAGATGGTCCCCAATCATTCTTGTTTTCTGAGGCTCACACCCAGTGCAAACCCCTCCCACACTGAGTAGGGCCAACCTGAATAAGGCTGGCCCATGAGTGAACATGATATTGCAGAAATGATAGTGACTACTTAGCCAAGGTTGTAAAAAATATTGCAGCTTCCTCATTGCTCTTTCTTAAATCACTTGCTGTAGGAGAAGCCAGTTGCCATGGTGTGAGGATGCTCAAGGAACCCTATGGAGAGGTCACATGACAAGGAACCAAAGTCTCCTGCCAACATGTGAGTGAACAAGCCACTTGGAAGCAGATCCTCCAGGCTGAATCAAGCCTTCAGACAACTGTAACCCCAGCTGACCTCTTGACTGCAGTCTCAGGGAGGACCCTGAGCTGGGACCACCCAGCTAAGCTGCTCTTGAATTCCTGAGCTGTAGAAATTATAAAAGGTAATACAAGTTTATCGTTGTTGCTAAATTTTGGGGGTAATCTATCGCACAGTAACAGCTGATACATTCTCCACAAATTCTTGGTGAATGAATGAATGAATAAAAAATGAATGAATAAATATGACAATGTCTTACAAGACTCACTGGTCAGTGCTATTGAAAAGAGGCAAATGGCCCATGTCCTGCCATAAAATGCCTCAATACCTGTCAATGCAGCAGGAAGGAAGTGGAAAGCCTGACATGGCTCCCGTTCTACCAAAATAAACTCATTTTCCACCAGTCCCCATCAGGCAAGGTCCTTTCCCCCGTGCCCCCAACAGACCATCCTAAATATCTGAAACCTGTTCCTTCATACATCAACACTATTGCATGGGCTCTCTACCTTCTCTGAGGGCTCTTCCCTAATTCTTTCTCCTGGTAATTCCTACTTATATCTTTAAAAAATGAGAAGTTATTTTTATTTATTTTTTTTGAAATGGAGTTTCACTCTTGTTGCCCAGGCTGGAGTGCAGTGGTGTGATCTCGGCTCACTGCAACCTCTGCCTCCCGGGTTCAAGTGATTCTCCTGCCTCAGCCTCCCAAGTAGCTGGCATTACAGGCATGCACCACCACGCCTGGCTAATTTTGTATTTTTAGTAGAGACGGAGCTTCACCATGTTCGCCAGGCTGGTATTGAGCTCCTGACCTCAGGTGATCCACCTGCCTTGACCTCCCAAAAAAATAAGAATTAAAAAAATGTCCAGAGTGAACTTATGAATCCCTATAAATCCTCCAGGGACTGTGGACCCCAGTTTAAGAAACTGAACAATATGATGGAATATTATAGTCATTTAAGTGGATATTTTAGAAGAGTCCATGATAAGAAAAATGTTTGTTAGATACTGTTAATTGAAAAAGAAAAACATGCACACTTCAACAAATATTACATCATGTAATATTTGTTATTACTTATATTATTAATAAGTATGATATAGTTGTACATATAAATGTATGGATAACAAAATAAATCCTTCCAGGTATTAAGTCTGATGTAAAAAATAAAATAAAATACATCCTCACATAAACTTAGAGGTAAGTCGATTGAGAGAGGGAGAATATACATAAAATGCTAAGAGTTCACCTCCCCAGGAGAGTATGATGAATAATTTTTAAAATAATTTTTTGATGTTCTGTAATGTCCAGATTTCTACAATGAACATGTGTACAGTGCTTATAATTAGAAAAAATGAGTTTTTTTTTTTTTTTTTTTTTGAAAGGCTGAAGACAGGGCTTGTGGCTGACTCCTCAGGCTCTGGGAGAAACTCTGCTCCTGGGGGCTGGAAGAACAAAGGGACAGTCGTGCCTACTGGTCCTTGGAGAATCTCCTGCAGTCACAGGGCAAGGCCTGATAGGGACCGGAGGCCTCGCCAGGCTCCCACAGGCACGGGGAGCTGGGAGCAGCCTAGGGGCCACCATCTGGGCTGGAAGGTCAGAGTCTTTTCCTTCCAGCCCAGCAGGAGTGGGATGAAGGGGTGTTGGGAGAGTAGGAATACAGAGCAGGGACTGGAAACTAGGTCACCAGGAAATCGAGGAAATAAACAAAGGGTTCCTGTGGAGGGAAGCTCGCTTTGATCCTGGGTGGGAATGGGACGGACTGACTCTGGGAAGAGTGACCAAGTGACTCTGACATCCTCAGCCCACCGCAGGCTGACACAGTGAGAGCCTTAGAGCTGCGCATCTGGGAAGGGGACAGGGCCCAGGAGCCACCCCCAGCCTCCCTCCACTCTCACTCCCCAACTGGCCACCCCACAGCTCCATTCCCACTTCTGGTGACCACACCAACCTCCGAATGAGGTCTCAATCAGACACCCACCTTTGCCTCTGCCGATGCCTCTGCCTGGACCACTCTCCTCAGCTCTGCTTGGTGAACAACCCTCCTTTAAGAGTGAGTTCGGCTCTCCATTATCCAGAGCAGAATTATCCATGTTTGTTTTCTTTCTTTCTTTCCTTTAGTTAATTTTTAGAAATTGTGGTACAATGCACACAACACAAAATTTACTATTTTAACCATGTTTAATTATAGAGAGGTGTTTAATAAATTCACATCATTAAGCAGCCATCACCCCTGTCCATCTCCAGAACTCTTCATCTTCCTAAACTAAAACTCTGCAACCAAAACACACTAATTTCCCATTCCCTACTCCCCTAGCCCCAGGCAACCACCATTCACTCTCTATATGAATTTGACTATTCTAGGGACCTCATATAAGTGGGATTATACAATGTTTGTCCTTTTGCGTCTGGCTTATTCACTTAGCATAATGTCCTCAAGGTTCAGCCATGTTGTAGCATGTGTCAGAATCTCCTTCCTTTCTAAGGATGCATCATATTCCACTGTATGTATGTACCATATTTTGTTTATCCATTCATCTGTCTGTTGATGGACACTTGGGTTACTTCCAGGTTTTGGCTATTGTGGATAAGGTTGCCATGACATGGGTGTACTACTGGGTTACATTTTGACTGCAGCAAATCTTACCTTGGACTGTGCTGACATCCAGCAACACTATTAGTTCAATCACTAGCTTTACTGATGTTAGAATTTTATATTTAATTCTACTTTCCATACTGCTTTTCTAAAAGAGGCCATTGGAAACCTTCTTGTCTCTTGTGCAAGAGAAGTTTTCAGAAAGAGGAAATCCTAGGGCTGCACCTTGCATCAATCTAAACCACAAAAGCAATCAATACAGTTTTTGTCTTCACTGAATACTTACAAGTTAGGTGGAATAATGCCCTCCAAATATGTTCACATCCTAATACTTGGAACCAGTGAATATGTTACCTTATATGGCAAAAAGAACTTTGCAGATGTGTTTGAGTTAAGGATTTTAAGATGCAGAGATTTTCCTGGATAATCTTGGGGGATGCACTGTAATCAAGAATCTTTATAAGAGGGAGACAGGAGGGTCAGAATCAAAGGAGGTGATATGATAATAGAAACAGAGGTCAGAGAAATGCAAGGAAGAGCCCATGCACCAAGGAATGCAGGTGGCCTCTAGGTGCTGAAAAAGACACAAAAATGGATTTTCCTGCAGAGCTTCCAGAAAGAACACAGACCTGTTGTGCTTTTATTTTAGGGCATTTGACCTCCGGAACAGTAAGTTAATAAATGTGTGGGTTTTCAAGCCATTATGTCTATAGTGATGTATTACAACAATAGAAATGAACACCCTGACTGCATACCAAACTTGTTCTAAGCATGTCACTCATTTGTTACCATTAACCTCTTCCTACCCCATGAAATAAACGATATTATTGTCCTTATTATATGGGTAGGAAACTGAGGAAAGGGAGTGACTTGCCCAGAGCCTCCTGGTGATGATTGCTTTAGCTGTCCATAATCTTTGCCCCCTACTTTTGGGAAAGCAGCCCCATTTCTTTGTGGCAGATTATTTCTCTCATCGAGGCCAATGTGTGGCCACATGACATAAACCAGGCCAATCCTAGGATGTGACTCTTGAGCTGAGTCACCTAAAGACATAGTGGTTGCAGCAAATTCTTTCCAACAGAGGCATTTTCATAACTGCCTGCTACTTCTCTCCACCCACTGCATTCCCACTGCAAGAGTGGCCCTGGTTCCAGCCCATTTTCCAAGTCAGAGAGTTTCTGTTGTTATGTGTGAGGAACTTTGTATCAGGTTACAGCCTCCACCTGAGATAAGGTAGACAGCAGGAGTAAGGGGAGCAGATCAGACTTCCTGAATTCGAAAATACCTGCCATAGTCAAATACAGCAGATTTGGAGGGTGTATTAGTCTGTTTTCACACTGCTATAAAGAAATGCCTGAGACTGGAAAATTTATAAAGCAAAGAGGTTTAATTGACTCACAGTTCCCCATGGCTGGGGAGGCCTCAGGAAACTTACAATCGTGGCAGATGCGGAAGCAGGCACATCTTACAAGGTGGCAGGTGAGAGAGTGTGTGAAGGAGGAACTGTCCAACCCTTATAAAACCATGATAACTCACTCATTTTCATGAGAACAGCATGGGGGAAACTGCCCCCATGATACAATCACCAGGTCGCTCCCTCTACACGTGGGTTGTTGACACAATGGTGATTACGATTTGAGGTGAGATTTGGATGGGGACATAGAGCTAGACCATATCAGAGGGTCACATTCCCTGGTTATAATTCTGCTCCCCTCATCTGGGCACAGATAGCCAAGAGTGGACCACATGATAATACGCACACTTTCTCATCCCCCTTGAACAAGCAGGGGAAGGAGCGACAAGCAAGAAGGCCTTAAAGACAAGCCTCTAAACTTGCTGTTGCAATGGTATCCAATAGAAGTTCCCCAATCTGGCAAATCTTACAGGCTTTTCTTTTCCAAGAGGTCCCTTAGGGCCCTGAGTTGCCCTCATGACTCTCACCACCCTGCATGGTGATGATATCATTTACCTGTCTGTCTTCCCCAAAGCCCTACTGAGACTCTTCTTATTTGTTTTTTGTCCTCAGTGCCTACAGAGTATCTGGTATGGTATCCATGCTCCCACATTGTACGTAGGTGAGTGAGCAAATAATTCTAGAAAGAAGATACGCTGCTTGCCTAGATGATAGATTTCTACCCCACCCAGAATAATCTTCAGTGGCTAGACACTTGGGCCTGCCTGGCTTTGCTTGATGTTCAGAGCAGCATGTCCCAGAGAGTGCAGGTCATTCTGACATCCCAGCATTTTCCCATGCTAGGCAAAGCTGCAAGCAGGGGCAAGCCACTGCTCATGGTTAAGTGTTCCTGCTGTCTTCCTACTTCTGTGTATATTATGCACAGAAATGCATGATTTTAATTTGTACTCAAACCTCCCTACCCACTTCATATCTATATCCCAAACATGTATCCCTTAGGTCCAGGAGGCTGGCAGCATGGTGGCCTCAAATGCATAGCATTACAACTAATTTTAAGAAAAAAATCCAGAAAACAAAATCAAAAAAAGGCTGCCTTTGTCTATTGCTACTCTTCGGGGTTGGATTCACCAATAATAAAATGAGGAATAATCATCCTTCAGATTGTCTCTTTCCTTCTCAGACCTGCTAAACACAAGCTACAGTAAGCTAAGGTCAATTTATTACTGAAGAAAGAAATTTTTAAATATTTAGTGTCACCTAAGAGTACAGTGTTTATAAGTCTACAGTCATGTACGGTAACCTCCTAGGCCCTCACATTCACTCACCACTCACTGACACCCAGAGCAACTTTCAGTCCTGCCAGCTCCTCTCATGGTAAATGTCCTATCCAAGTGTACCATTTTTAATCTTTTATACTGTATTTTTGTTGTACCTTTTCGATGTTTAGATATACAAATACTTACCATTGTGTTACTGTTGCCTACAGTATTCCATACAGTCACATGTTACACAGATTTATAACTTAGGAGCCATACGCTATACCATATAGCTTTGGTGTGTGGTAGGCTATACCATCTACATTTGTGTGAGAGTACTCTATGATGCTTACATAATGAGGAAATCACCTAACGATGCATTTCTCATAATGTGTCATCATTGTTAAGTGGCACATGATGTCTCAATGTTGCTGGGAGGACTCAAGGAGCAAGTAACTGTCAGGCGTGTAGCGCAGTGGGAGACACTGTAAAGGCTCTGAATAATGACTGCTATGGTTGGATAGCAGCCCCCATGACTCCAGTCGGAGCTAAGTTAATTATTTCTCTGGCTCTTGATTGCTTTGCCCATGAAATGAGAGAGGAAAGGGCTAGGCTCTGCACTTCAGCTGTACTGATCCCTCCATTCCCTGTGTGTATCTCATTCCTTCTCACCATTGGGACTTCGTGCTCATAGTTAGGGCACGGAATTAGTTAATATTAAATTACTTAGCATAGTTAGGATCAAATTCAGCTGCATAGAGAGAAAAATCTTTAAAGAAAAAAAAAAACCAGTGTGTAAAATGATATAGGAGTTAATTTCTCTCCAGGTAGGTAGGCTAAAGCTGATCTACCAGTTTCAAAACAATCAAGGACCTAAGCTCCTTCTATCTTGTTGTTGCACTATTCTCAACACATAGTTTCTACCTTGTGGCTAATATAGCTACTCAGTTTGGGCAATCATGTCTACGTTCAGCTAGCAGACAGTTGAAAAGTTAAGGCAAAAGGCACGTCGGCTCCTTATAAAGACATTTCCTGGAAGTTGCACGCAGACTTCCACCTATATCCTATTTGTCAGAATTTAATCACATGGCCTCACTTCCCTCAAAGGAGGCTGGGAAATATCGTTTTCATTCTGAACAACAATATACACAACTAAAATTTGTTGAAAATGTGTCAAAAGTTTAGTTCAAACTGAAATATGTTAAAAATCCTCTAGTACCATCGAGGAAACAATAGGTATACCAAGTATTGAGGTATAGCTAGCAGTCTGTGATACAGTATCCTCTTACCTTCCCCTCCTTCTCCTAGTAAACTCCCATTCATGAATTAGGTGAACAATTACTTTCACAAGGAAGTATTATTTCCATCCTAAAAGCCTATTCATTTCCTTTACAACATTTATTTTAGGTTGTAGTTACACATTTTAGTGGGAATATTTGATTAGCCCCTCTTTTTCTTCCTAAAGTATAAACACAATGAGAAGAAGGGTATTGTCTGATTTTATACACTCACTTTATCCCCAGTGCCTAGCATAGAATCTAAAATGTAGTAAACACTTAGTTAATAATGGAGTGAAATAATCGTACATTGTAAGGACCCTACTAGCTCTCACTTACCATGGCCCTGTGATGTTTCTTACATTAGTTAGAGTGCCTCATTTGGCACCTCTCTAAGTTAGCACTTGAATTTCTTCTTCACAGATACACACAGCCTCCCACAGGACTCACAGCTCATCCTCAAAACTTACTGTAAAGCTACAGTAATCAAGACAGTGTGATATTGGTATAAAGACAAACAGATCTACAGAACAGAATAGAGAGTCCATAAATAGACCCATGCATACCTGGAATCTAAACAACTGACTTTTAACAAAAGTGTAAACACACTTCAGTGGAGAGAGAAGAGTCTTCTCAACATATGGTGCTGGAACAACTGAGTATCGATAAAATGAATTGGACATACTGGAAAATATTGAACATGAATAAAAATGGACAATAAAAAGAAATAAAGTTGGTCATCAATAAAAGTGAACTTTGGAAATCAAAAATGAATAAAGAAATGTTGAGCCATACTTTATATCATGTGAAAACAAATTAACTTTAAATGGATCATTGACCTAAATGCTAATACCTAAAACTATAAAGTGTCTGAAAGGAACTGAACTTTTGTGACCTGAGGGTTAGGCAAAAGTTTCTTAGAAATGACACCAAAATCATAATTCATACAAGAACAAATTATTAAATTGGACTTCATCAAAATTTAAAACTTCTGCTCTTTAAAAAAGACTTAAGAGAATGAAAAGACAAACTACAGACTAAAATAAAATATCTGTAAAGCATATATCTAATAAAAGACTTATGTCTAGAATATGCAAAGGATGCTCAAAATTCAATAATAAGAAAACAAAAACAAAAAAACTAATTAAAAAATAGTCAAAAGATTTGAAAAGAAACTTTATCAAAGAGGATATATGGATGGCAAATAAGCACATAAAAAGATCCTCAACATCAATTAATTTAAATTAAAACCAGAGAGAGATACAACAACATACCTATCGGAATGTTTAAAATTGGAAATGTCTGATCATGTCAAGTATTGGCAAGGATGCGGAGGAACTGTAACTCTCATACACTTGTGATGGAAGTGTAAAATGTAAAATGTCACACTATGGTACCTTGGAAAGTAGTTTGCCCTTCCTTCCTTCTTTCCTTCCTTCCTTCCTTCTTTCCTTCCTTCCTTCCTTCCTTCCTTCCTTCCTTCCTTCCTTCTTTCCTTCCTTCCTTCCCTCCTTCCTTCCTTTCTTCTCTCTTTCTCTCTCTCTCTTTCGTTCTTTTCTTTTTTCTTTTCTTTCTTTCCTTGCGTGTCTCACTCTGTCACCCAGGCTGGAATGCAGTGGCAGACAAAGGCTTCCTGCAGCCCTGACCCTCTGGGCTCAATTGATCCTCCCACCTCAGCCTCCTGAGTAGCTGGGACTACAGGTGTGTGTCACCATGCCCAGCTATTTAAAAAAAAATTTTTAAATAGAGATGGGGTCTCATTACGTTGCCCAGGCTGATCTCAAACTCCTGGGCTCAAGCGATCCTCCCATCTTGGCCTCCCAAAGTGTTGGGATCACAGGCATGAGCCACCATGCTTGGCTTCCATTTTTTTAAAAAATTAAATACTTAGCTACCATGTCATCCTACCATTTTACTCCTAGGTATTTATTGAAAAGAAATGGCACCATATGTTCTACATGGCTTTTGCATGAATGTCTACAGCAACTTTATTTGTTTTTTTAATTTTAATTTTAATTTATTTGTTTTTTTAATCATCCAGCCCAAAATGCCAAGCAACTTTATTTGTAATAGCCCAAAGCTGAAAACAACATAAATGTCCTTAAACTATGATATATTCATACAGTGGAATACTACTCAACAATAAAAAGAAATGGACCATTGATACACATTACAACATACCTACATTATGCGGAGTGAAAATTCAAACAAAAAAGAGTACTAAATTATCTTATGTGTCTAAAATTGTAGAAAATGCAAACTAATTTATGGTGACAGAAAGCTGATCATGATTGCCTAGGGACCATCAGGAAGAAGGGAAGGGGCAGAGAGGAAGAAAGGATGAAATATGAAGAAGCGTGAGAAAACTTGAGAGTGATGGATATGCTCACTATCTTGATTGTAGTGATGATTTTCCAGATGCATACATATGGCAAGACTTAAAATATTGTACATTTTTGATATGTGCAATTTATTGTATGTCATCTATACCTCAAAAGATTCTAGGAAGACATTTCTTAAAATGTAAAAGAGGAAAGAAGAATTGCTGTGGAGAGTAAAAAAATACTGCATATCAAATTCAGATATATATATATATATTCATATATGTATATGACCAAGTTGTAAGCCTAACTTCCATAGAAAGTATCCTAGGAATATGTTTCTAATTAACATTAGAAAATCTAGGTATGTGTGGCCGGGCATGGTGGCTCACACCTATAATCCCAGCACTTTGGGAGGCCAAGGTGGGCAGATCTCTTGAGATCAGGGGTTCAAGACCAGCCTGGCCAACATGGTGAAATCCTGTCTTTACTAAAAATACAAAATATTAGCCGGGTGTGGTGGTGTGCACCTGTAGTCCTAGCTACTTGGGAGGCCAAGGCATGAGAATTACTTGAACATGGGAGACAGAAGTTGCAGCAAGCTGAGACTGTGCCATTGAACTCCAACCTGGGCAACAGAGTGAGACTCTGTCTCAAACAAACAAATAAAAAAAGAAAAAAAGAAAAGAAAATCTAGGTATGTGATTTAACACATTAACAGATTTTTAAATGACAACCATATTATCATCTTAGTAAATGTAACATAAAATATTCAATAAATTTACCACCTAACAAATCAGTAATATAAGGGAACTCCCTCATCCAATAACTTTAATAAATTTCATACCTAATGTAGAAACATTACGAGTTTCCCTTTAAAGTCAGAAATGATATAAATACGGTCCCTATCACTGTGTCTACTCAACATTGCACAGGTGATCCTAGCCAATGAAATAAGACAAGAAAAATAAATGAGAGGTAAGGTTGAAAGAGAACAAATAGTATTGGCAAAGATACAAGTTTCCACGTAGAAAATTCTTAAAGACTCTACATAAAACCTATTCGAACTATTAGTATAATTTTTAAAGCTGATTACTTGGGTACAAATTGCATGTTGAGCCAGAGTCAGGCATCCAGGGCTACAAGGAACTGTGATAAATAAATCTAGTTAACTTCCTGCCACTAAGTAAAATAACAATAACTACTACTTATTAACAGTCTGCTATACCACAAATTCTACACTTTTTTAAAAAGAGAATTACATTTGATTAACCATAATATCATCTACCTATAATTGAAAACGCAGGATGGAATGTATGTACAAGACATAGTATTTATATAGCCTATCCATAGTGCCTGGTGCTCCTGCAAATATGCATAAGTTGAAGTAACCCCACCACCCCTAGATGTCTGCAACTAACAGGTTGGGATTCACTGCCATGGAGAATTATAGCCTTTGGAGTTAGTTAAGCTAAACCCTATTTCCTTAAATATTTTTGTCCTGTTTATGCATGTGTCTTCTTTCCTTGTATCCAGTAGTGGGAAACAAAAGCTTTCTTTAGACTTAGGGAAGTCACGGTGTTTGCCTCTTAGAAGTATGTGATGAGTAGCAAATATCTTTGGTGGGGAAAGGGAGAGTCTTTAGATCATAGATATTATTTTTCATATTTCAACAATTATTTAAGGCAGATACTGTTACTGTCTACATATTATAGTTAAGGAAATTGAGGCAAAAAGAAGATATTAATAAGTCAACTTGCTTAGGATCACACAGCTACTAAGAGATAGAGTTCAGATTTCATCCAGGTCTGTCTGATCTTACCATCCAAGCTCTTTCATCCTGCTAGGCTACACCACTCCAAAAAGATGAAGAGTTACACTGTTGTAAAAATATCTTCAGATGACCATATTAAACAAAGAGAACAGTCAAGCAGGTCGTTCAAATTGGCAGATAATCAAACATCAATGGCTTTGAAGTCAGACAAGTTTTAAATCCCTGCTCTGCCATTTCTACCTGTATGACTAGCAAGTTTCCCCCTGACCCTGTTACTTTATTTATAAAATGATAATAATAAAATGCCAGTTTTACAGAGCTGTTTTGAACATTATTTAGCCATTAATTTATTCAGCAAATACGTGTTGAGCAACTGCTATGTGACAGGTATTGTAGTGCTTGAGATTCACAGAACAGAAAAAAATTCTGTCTCAATGGGCCTGTGAGCAATAACAACTCAGTGTCAATAATCACATCTGGAGCCCAGATCATGGTTTCTAATACCATTCTCTAATACAAAGAACCAGGACTCCTTGGAGAAATGGCTGTTTCTGGGCTTTGGGCACAGAATATACAGGATGAGCTTGTAGCATCTTATAGTGTTAGAAAGTAGGAAAGTGCTCAAGGAACAAAACCATGGGGGCATATCAATAACATAGGTGCCAACCAAAAAGGGATCCCAATAGCCAGAACTGAGTAACAAGATAAATAACAGTATTGGGTTATAATCTAGGGTATAAAATAAATATTCATGAGTCAATACTGATATAAAAATGATTGCATAAATAATTGAATGGGGGCACTGCTCAAAGAAATCAGAGACAATACAAACAAATGAAGAAAGAGTCCCTGCTCATAGACAGGAAAAACCAATATTGTTAAAATGGCTATATTGCCCAGAGCAATTTATAAATTCAATAATATTCCTATTAAGCTACCACGAATTTATTCACAGTTAGAAAAAAATTATTTTAAAATTCATATGAAACCAAAAAAGAACCTGAATAACCAACGCAATCCTAAATAAAAGGAACAAAGCTGGAGGCATCACGTTACTTGACTTCAAACTATACTACAAAGCTACAGTAACCAAAACTGCATGGTAATGGTATAAAAACAGAGACATACACCAATGGAACAGCATAGTGAGCCCAGAAATAAAGTTGCACATCTGCAACCATCAACAAAATAAATAAAAACAAAAAACAAACAAGCAATGGGAAAAGTTCTCCCTATTCAATAAGTGGTGCTGGGATAACTCACTAGCCATATGCAGAAGATTGAAACTGGACCCCTTCCTTACACCAAATACAAAAAGCAACTCAAGATGGCTTAAAGACTTAAATATAAAACCTAAAACTATAAAAATTCTGGAAGACAACTTAGGAAATATCATTCTGGACATAGACCCTGACAAAGATTTCATGACAAAGATGCCAAAAGCAATTGACTAAAATTGAAAAAGTGGACCTAATTAAAGAGCCTCTGCACAGCAAAAAACAAAAACAAAAACAAAACAAACAAACCAAAAAAAACTATCAATAAACAGACACCTACAGAATGGGAGGAAATATTTGCAAATGATGCATCTGACAAAGGTCTAATATCCAGACTCTATAAGGAACTTAAACAAATTAACAAGCAAAAAACAATCCCATCAAAAAGTGGGTAAAGGACGTGAACAGGCACCTTTCAAAATAAGACATATATGTGACTAACAAGCATATGAAAAATGTTAAACATCTCTAATCATTAGAGAAATGCAAATCAAGACCACAGTGAGATATCATCTCACACCAGTCAGAATGGCTATTATAAAAAGCCAAAAACTAACAAATGCTGGCAACATTACAGAGAAAAAGGAATGCTTACACACTGCTGGTGTGAATATAAATTAGTTCAGCCACTGTGGAAAGCAATGTGGTGATTTTTCAAAGAACTTAAAACAGAATTACTATTCAACCCAGCAATCTCACTGTGGGGTATATACCCCAAAGGAATATAAATTGTTTGACCATAAAGACACAATCATACATATGTTCATCATAGCACTATTCACAATAGCAAAGACATGGAATCAACCTACATGCCCATCAATGGTAGACTGAATAAAGAAAATGTGGTACATATACACTGTGGAATACTGTGCAGCCATAAAAAAGAATGAGATCATGTCCTTTGCAGCAATAAGGATGGACCCGGAGGCCATTACCCTAAGCAAAATAATGCAGGAACAGAAAACCAAATACCACATTAGTTCTCACTTGTAAGTGGGAACTAAACATTGAGTACACAGTGACACAGATAAGTTAACAATAGACATGGGAGCCTACTTGAGGGTGGAGGGTGGGAGAAGGGAGAGGATAAAACAACTACCTATCAGGTGTTATGCTTATTACCCGGGTGATGAAATAATCTGCACATCAAACCCCTGTGACATGCAATTTACCTGTGTAACAAACCTGCACATGTATCCCTGATCCTATAAATAAATAAATAAATAAAAGTTGAATGAGAGAAAGGAGATAAATCCCCCAGACAGAATAATTTTAAATAATTTATGTAGGTGCTCCACCATCAGTGAGTATGGGCTATTGTATTTCTGAGGCTGCCACAACAAAATCCCACAATCTGAATGGCTTAAACAACAGAGATTTCTTTTCTCATAGTTCTGGAGTCTGGAAGTCCAATATCAAAATGTCAGTAGGTTTGGTTTCTTCTGAGGCCCCTCACCTTGACTTGCAGATGGCCATCGTCTTCTTGTGTCTTCACATGGTCTTTTCTCTGTGCACATGCATATCAGGTTCAAATTTCTTCTTAAAATAACACCAGCCATATTGGATTAGCACACATCTTAAAGACGTCCTTTAACTTAATTACCTCTTTGTAAACTTTATCTCAAATATGGTCACATTCTGAGATACTGGAGGTGAGGACTTCAAAATATAAATTTTGGGAGAACACATTCAGCCTACATTGGCTGTGCTTACTGACTTGCTTCCAAAGAGTAAGCTATAGAAAAGGGGGAGGGGAAATGTAACTTTACGGTGGCAAAACCTGGCAAACATTACCTCAGCCAGTGGATCAAGGTTAACATCCTCAGTGATGAGTTGTGTTGATAATATGATCTTTGCTATAAAGGATGAGAGTAACACTTTACCTCTATGCTCTTCCTTCCAAAAACCCGTAACTCCTAACCATGAGAAAAACATCAGATAAACTCCCTCCTGAAGGACATTCTTCAAAATACCTGGCCAGTGCTCCTGAAAACTGTCATTACCAAAAACAAGGAAAGTCTGAGAAACTCTCACATATCACAGGAACCCAAGGACATATGACAATTAAAAGCAATGTAAGATCCTGGAAGGGACCCTGAAAGAGAAAAAGGACATGAGGAAGAATTAGCGAAGTCCGAATAACGTCTGCAGGTTAGTTAATAGTAATGCACTCATATCATTTCCTTTTCTTTCTTTCTTTCTTCTCCTGTTTTTTTTTTTTTTTTTTTTTTTTTGACAGAGTCTTCCTCTGTTGCCCAGGCTGGAGTGTAGTAGTGTGATCTCAGCTCACTGCAACCTCCGCCTCCCTGGTTCAAGTAATTCTCATGCGTCAGCCTCCCGAGTAGCTGAGATTACAGGCATGCACCATCGGGCCTGGCTAATTTTTACATTTTTAGTAGAGACAGGGTTTCACCATGTTGGCCAGGCTGGTCTTGAACTCCTGACCTCAAATAATCCACCTGCCTCGGCCTCCCAAAATGCTGGGATTACAGGCGGGAGCCATGGCGCCTGGCCCCACTGTCATTTCTTTAGTTGTGACAAATGTACCATAATAATGTAAGAAATTAACAATGGGAGAAACTGGATGTGGGGTACATGGAAACTCTATTATCTTTGCAACTTTTCTGTAAATCTAAAACTCTTCGAAAATAAAAAACTGTATTTTAAAAAACTTCCCGCCCTTGTGGACTTATATTCTGGTAGGTGGACAGGGACAACCAACAATAAACAATAAGTAAGTTTAAATTCAGTACATTATATAGTATGTGTGAAGGAAATACATACTCTATTTAATTATTCATGTGGCAGCCCTGCTTTCCAAATATTTTGGTAGGATGATGTTCAAATGAATTGCATGATACAGTCCACATAACAGAGGGCAAGGAGAAACAACCCTAAAACTCGCTGGTTCACAAGAGGAAGAAAGATTTAAACATTTGCCTACAGGTGATCCACAAAATGAGATGAAATATAGCAACACACCTGAGAACTGATGGCTGTCTATTTCATTAAAAATCTCCTGGGAAGGGAGGGGAACATCACACACCGGGGCCTGTCGGGGGATGGGGGTCAAGGGGAGGGAGAGCATTAAGACAGATACCTAATGCATGAGGGGCTTAAAACCTAGATGATGGGGCCGGGCACGGTGGCTCATGCCTATAATCCTAGCACTTTGGGAGGCCAAGGCTGGTGGATTACCTGAGGTCAGGAGTTCGAGACTAGCCTGACCAACATGGAGAAACCCCATCTCTACTAAAAATACAAAATTAGCCAGGTGTGGTGGCACATGCCTGTAATCCCAGCTACTCGGGAGGCTGAGTCAGGAGAATTGCTTGAACTCGGGAGGAGGAGGTTGCAGTGAGCCGAGATCGCACCATTGCACTCCAGCCTGGGCAACAAGAGCGAAACTCCATCTCAAAAAAAAACAAAAAAAACAACCTAAATGATGGGTTGATAGATGCAGCAAACCACCATGGCACATGTGTATCTATATAACAAACCTGCAAGATCTACACATGTATGCCAGAGCTTAAAATAAAATAAAATAATCTCCTGGGAAAGAGGTTTTATAAGAGCCCATTCTTTTAGGTAACAAGCCCAAGATTTGGAAAGTTCTATTTTAACATTCCCATTATTGGTGATAAATAATGATAACAAAAACGAGTTAAGAGGTTTCTCCATGTTGGTCAGGCTGGTCTCGAACTCCTGACCTCAGGTGATCTACCAGCCTTGGCCTCCCAAAGTGCTGGGATGTATGGAGCTATGTATGTATGGAGCTATGAAAATAATTATAGCCATGTATCCTAAGTGTAGAGTATTATAAAGTCTACAGTAGTGGGCAGTAACATCCTAGGCCTTCATGTTCACTCACCACTCATTCACTGACTCTCCCAGAGCAACTTTTAGTCCTGCAAGCTGCATTCCTGCTAAGTGCCCTGTACAAGTGCACCATTTTGTATCTTTTATATTGTATTTTTACTGCACCTTTTCTAGGTTTAGATATGTTTTCTATGTTTAAATATGCTCTTTGGCATGCCAACTGGGTGTCATAATAACCCTGCAAAGGAGATCATATTTCACCTATTTTACAGGTAAAAAAACTGAAGTACCGTGTGTTTAGAAAACTTGCCCCAAGCAAAGCCAGTAACCAGGTGCGGTGGCTCATGCCAGTAATCCCAGCACTTTGGGAGATCAAGGCGGGCAGATCACCTGAGGTCAGGAGTTCGAGACCAGCCTGGCCAACATGGTGAAACCCCGTCTCTACTAAAAATACAAAAACTAGCCAGGTGGGGTGGCGGGCGCCTGTAGTCCCAGCTACTCAGGAGGCTGAGGTGGGAGAATAGCTTGAATCCGGGAGGCGGAGGTTGCAGTGAGCCAAGATCACGCCACCGCACTCCAGCCTGGGCGACAAAGGGAGACTCCATCTCACAAAAAAAAAAAAGAAAAGAAAAAAAGAAAACGCCCCAAGTCGTGGAATTTAAGCCTTAGTACCTAAATTCCTCTGTTAGTCTTTGACGTTGAGGACCAAGTACAAGGCGAGGTCAGCTCATTTGTTCCATTCTTAGGAGCCATGGGGGCCTAGTACCCCACGCTCCCTTAAAATAGGCTGGCCAGACACCCCCACCCCAACCCACCTCGACGCATGCCAAAGAACCAGAAAAGCTCCATTTATGTGGTCCCACAGGAAGCAAACACACGCAGGGCTGATGACGGTGACTCACAACTTCTAACCCTCCTCCTGGCCCGTTGCATAAACTTTTCCAATGTATTGAAGTCTTGTAGAAACAGTGCTTCATGGGAAGATATCAAGGAAGTCGTCCCAGGAGCCAACCAGCAGGACCTACTCGGAATCCTCGGCCCCTTTTTGAGGTTTCTCTTTTTTTTTTTTCCCTCAGCAATTCCTTTCAAAAAAATTTTTTCCCTCACCATTGACCTTGTTAGAGTTGCTAGTACTTTTTCCCCTTACACTGTAGCACTTCTGTAAATGTTTTTGTTCTTTGTTCTACTTCCTGCACTCTTTGAGCTTGGCTGTGATGTCTGTTCAGTGGGGCCTTTCTGATCCAATTGGCCCTTGCCTGTACATCCTCTCCCCAGGTATCAAAAATGAGGGCAGCACGGCCTGGAGGGCCCCTCATTAGAGGGAGGCGGCTCAGCTCTCCCACCAGTCACAAGCAGAGAGGGCAGAGCCAACTCCACGAATGACCAGTATTGAAAAGAAAGCTCCAGGGGTGAGAGAGAGACACAGACTGGCAGAGTCAGAAGCAGAAGGTTAAAAAAAGAAAAGGGGGAGAAAAAAACCAAAAAAAAAAAAAAATTCTTTCTGACTGCCTCAGCGGCTCCCTTTCACGACCTGAGGCTTTCCAGAAAAATGTCTTGTGAAGAGCGACCATTTCAAGCTGCACACTCTTCCATCAGAGGGCAACACCTTGGTACATTGGGCATTCATTCCCAGGCTGTGGGCCAGGCTTGGCTCTCCACTCTGGAGATGAGGAGATGCCTTTTATCCCAGGAAACTCTGCCACGGTAATCAGAGGGTGTGTTGGTGGCCAGCTCCAGTAGGACCAGAGTCCAGGAACTTTGCTTGGAATCCAGATGAGTCAGTCTCCTTGGAGGGAGGAGGATGAAGAGAGAGGCCTTGGAGCACTGCCCAGGGTGGGCCAGGGCTGGGTGCAAGACCTGGGCAGACAGCTACAGTGGTTGGCAGGGACGTTGGCTTTCCCCAAAATGGAGAGGCTTGGCCCTCTACAAAGAGCACCATTTATTCTGCATAGTGCAAGCAGCACTGGCTGCGGGCAACTGAAGACCTGGCTTCAAGCCCCGGCTGACCCAGTGTGACCTTGAACAAACCATCCCAACCCTCTGAACTTTATTTCCTTTTCCATAAAATGGGGACAATGCCTCGTCTTTATTCTGCGTTGACTGTGTGTTTTCTTGAGCACCTACTCCATGCCAGCTACTGGAAATAGAAAGACATCAAGATGGCAAGATGCCTGCCCTCAAAGACCAATCACTCTAGTAGGAGAGGTGGACACATAAATTGATCATTAAAGTCTGGCGGGATAAGTACAGTGAAAGAGGTATATTCAGGGCGAAGAAATAACACAGGGGAAACAGGGATTCTTTCTTTCTAGGGAGATTATTGATGCTGATGTTCAAGTCTTGAAAGTTAACTGAGGAGTTTGATAAGCGAATGAGTGGAGAAGAGAAAATGGCATTGTAAGCAGCAGACACTCTTGGTAGCAAAGTATGAGGAGCTCAAAAAAACTGGGATGTGTTTTGTAGAGATGGAGAATGGGGTACCAGTTGTGCGTGTGTGTGTGTGTGTGTGAGAGAGAGAGAGAGAGGCAGGGCCATGACTAGAGTGAAGCAAGAGAGGCCTTTGCCTAGTGCCCCAAATTTAAGTAGACAACAAAAGAACAACCTCAGTCATCAAGATAAATAAAATGTCCATGCAAGATTTTAAAAACTCAAAATTAATGCAAAAAAATTGATGGTGAAAACAGTGACAAAATTTTAAATAGAGGCAGGATTGGGCCACGCGCTTGCACAACTCACCTTGGTTGCCTCTCCCTAATCCTGGCTCTGTCAGATCCTCCCACCCTTTATCCAGCCCAAACATGAAGGTTCAATAAACGTGGGTATTTCTGAGCAAGCATTCGGTGTAACACAGCATCTGTTCTCTCTTTTCAAAGAGCATCTTCCTCTAGTCTATGGGGGACAGTGGGGGTAGAAGGAGGTCAGGGCTTGTTAGTTTTTCTGCTGATTGTCAAGCTGTCCCCATTTGACACAGTGCTGCTGCTGCTGTTATGGTGCCCTCAGAGGAGAGGGATAGTCCCGGGGCAGACCCCACTTCCCTTGACCTCTTTAATTGCCCTCAGCACACATACATTGCCAACAATAAGGCTGTCGTTTATATAGTGGATGTTACTGAAAGTATAGAGATAAATAGAAAAAAAAATAATGTAAGGAAAAGTGTTTCAAACTGAATATGAAATATGAAGTTTTCCAGAACTGAAGGGAATCAGGAAAAGAGAAAATACGATAAACTCTTCCAAGCTGAGCTTCCTTGCCTTAAGGGCTTTTTCTTTCCTTCTTTCTTTAGACATAGACTCACCTCAATCCTTTTATCTCTGTTTCTCTTTAGGAAAAACATTTTGTTTTTCCTAAAAGTGTTTGAGGCCGGGCATGGTGGCTCACACCTGCAATCCCAACACTTTGGCAGGCAAAGGCGGGTGGATCACCTGAGGTCAGGCATTCCAGACCAGCCTGACCAACATGGAGAAACCCCGTCTCTACTAAAAATACAAAATTAGCTGGGCGTGGTGGCGCAAGCCTGTAATCCCAACTTCTTGGGAGGCTGAGGCAAGAGAATCGCTTAAACCTGGGGGGCAGACGTTGCAGTGAGCCGAGATCATGCCATTGCACTCCAGCCTGGGCAATAAGAGCGAAACTAAGTCTCAAAAGAAAAAAGAAGTGTTTGAAACATGAAACAAAATGTTTGTTTTGTCTGGGAGCTGTTTTGCCACCCACCAGTGCAATTCATGGGATACAATAATCTCTGAACTAGAATCCGACCACCTGAGTGACACAGCCTGCAGTAACACTGTAGGGGTCTTCTGTGGGGAAAGTCAGGATAGGCACTGGTGATGCAGGTTTAGTCTCTTTCAAAGTCTTGGCACCAGTGAGACTTTAGACTTGGACAGAATACATATAACTTCCATGGATATCATACAGTTCTCAAAGATAGTGGAACCTAAACTCATATTCAGAGTAAGAAATATTTTCTTAAAAAGACATATTGATCAAGAGTTTCCCAGTCCCTAATACAGAAATATAGGCAGAGAAATTTCTATTTTTCTTTTTTACGAATTCTTCTGCTTATAGAACATGTCCACCAGACCTAAGAAATGGGAGCTGTTCCATTACCTTCACAAACAGTCATGCACTCTTTATGTCCATCCTAGCTACATGAAGGCTAGGTAGAAGCTTTGAAATTCCACTTTTTCTCCACTTTAGCTAATAAAATTCTTAATCATGCCTGTCAGCACTCTGGAAGTAGAAGGAGGGTACAGAATCAAGGTTTGTTTGCCTCAATCCAGAGCACGTCTTCAAAAGTAAGGAAAGAGAGGGCTTCTTCCATAAATTATATCAGGCACAGAATTCCTCTGCCACGAATTCTAGGCTTTTCATAGGCATTACTGAGTTTTCTCCCTTAAGTAAAAAAATAGATGGGAACAAATGGTAAAACTGAAATGTTATAACTCTAAGGCCACTGCAGCTTGAGCCATGTGCAGTCAGTGATAGGGAGAGAAAAGCTTGTATTCTAACAGGCAGTCCAATGATTGGTCCAGGAGATCTTACTACTTCTAAATCTACATACCAAATCCAGTGGTTTAAACTATATATTGAAGGGATATAGCAAAGTCTTCTTATAAGATGAGTGCAATTCATGCAATACTGAGTATGTGATGATTAAATAATGCCATCTCAAACTTCACTTCCAGGAATGAAGAACAAGGTAACTTAGACTAATCTCCCAAACTATGTACCATGAGATAAGTTGGATAAAGCAGTCTTAAAATCACTCTAAGGCAGGAGAGTATTAACAAGGTACTGAAGAATTATTGGGCCAAGATCTAGGAGAGGTTGGCAACCCAGAGAGATGAGCCTGGATTTCAGGACTGCTTTTCCTCTGGGAGCTTTTGGCAATTCTAGAAGAGACACTGAGAAGCTGAAAGGCTGAACAGTACCTTCTGCAGACTCCCAGCAGTAAGAGAATAAAGTTGTTGTCCATTGTCTTCCAAGGTTGAATGGCACCTGGTAAGACTTCTGCACTTAGAAAGATCTATGGCAAAGACTACAGTCCAGGTTTCAGTAATCTCAATGGAAATGGGATTAAGGCAATGCCATATTGCTAATATTCCCTATAGAAGCAAAAGAAAATTCTTTCTAGAAGATAGTCATCATCTTAGTTCACAAATTATTCCCAAAAATCATTTTTCAAATACAAAGCCTAGCTCACAGTCATCATCATCATTATGATCATCACCATCATCGTCAAATAAAAAAAAAGACAAGAAAACATGAATGAGAACTAGTGAGGTAAAGATAACAGAAACAGATCTACAGGGACTCCAGATACTGAAGTTATTAGACACAGACTTTAAAATAACTATGCTTATTATGATCATGAAGAAGAAGATAAGAGAGAATTTTTGGCAAGTAACTCTAAAATACTTTTTTAAAAAAGAGAGAAGATAGCATATTTTAAAAGAAACCAAAAAGAAAACGTAGAACTAAAATACATAATAACAAAAATTAGAACTCAATGAATAGATTTTTGTATATAATTAGACAAAACTGAAGAGAGAATTAGTGAAATGGAAGGTAGGTCAAACATAATCACAATGAAGGAGAGAGAAAGGGAGGGAAAGACTAAAGTGATGTTATAAAAACAAATTGGAGCCGGGCGTGGTGACTCACACCTGTAATCTCAGCACTTTGGGAGGCTGAGGCAGGTGGATCCCCTGAGGTCAGGAGTTGAGACCAGCCTGACCAACGTAGACAAACCCCATCTCTACTAAAAATACAAAATTTTCAGGGTGTGGTGGCACATGCCTGTAATCCCAGCTACTTGGGAGACTGAGGCAGGAGAATTGCTTGAACCTGGGAGGCAGAGGTTGCAGTGAGCCCAGATCATGCCATTGCACTTCAGCCTGTGCAACAAGAGCGAAACTCCATCTCAAAAAAAAAAAAAAAAAAAAAAAGAAAAAGTAAGTTAAATAAAAACATTTCAGATGAACAAAAACTAAGTATTCATCACAAGCACACTTACACTAAAGGAAATACTGAAGTGTATTTCAGACAGAGGAAAAGTTTTCTCAGATAAAAAGTAGGAAATGCAAGAAAGAATGAAGACCAAAAACATGAAAATATGTGGATAAATCTAAATGGATTGTCTAAAACAGTAATAATAAAGAGATAGATAAATAGCCCCCTGTTGAGAAAAATTGTTGCAGAGTAACCAGTAGAGAAAGAGCAAAAGAGTGTGTAACTTGCAAGTTACTAGATAAATAAAATAGGATGATAAAATATACTTAATCCAAATGAACCCTCACTGTCTCAAAAGGAAAAAAATAAAGACAATAGGATGGTGAAACAATAGGCAGTTTTGAGTAAAATCATACATGTCAACCCAAATGCTTCAGTAATTGCATCAAATATAAATGGATTAAATGTGCCAATTAAAAGGCAAAGATTGCCAACTTAGATTATTATTATTATGTATATACATTTTTTGAGACAGAGTCTCACTCTGTTGCCCAGGCTGGAGTGCAGTGGTGCAGTCTTGGCTCACTGCAACGTCTGCCTCCCAGGTTCAAGCTATTCTCCTGCCTCAGCCTCCCGAGTAGCTGGGACTACAGGCGTCTGCCACCATGCCCGGCTAATTTTTGTATTTTCAGTAGAGATGGGGTTCCACCATATTGGCCAGGCTGGTCTTGAACTCCTGACTCAGGTGATCCACCTGCCTAGGCCTCCCAAAGTGCTGGAATTACAGGCATGAGCCACTGTGTCTGGCCACCAACTTAGATTATTTTTTAATAACACCTAACTATTTGACTTTCCCCAGAGATTCATATGAAATATAAGGGTATAAAAAGGTTCAAAGTAAAAGCATGGAACAAGGTTTACCATGTAAACATAAAACAAAAGAAGGCCTGTATAACTATATTCGATCAGACAATGTAGATTTTAAGGGAAAAAATAATTGCTAATGACAAGAAAGTTTAAAATGCGAAAAGTTAAAATTCATAAGCAAGTCAGAGAGTAATTCTGAATTGTATGCAGCAAACAAGACCACTTTAAAATATATAAAGCAACAATTTTCAGAAGTGTAAGGAGAATGAGTCCACAGTCATAGAGAAATATTTTAATACAGTTCTTAAGTTACTAATAAAACAGACAAACAATCAGTAAGAATATAGTAGATTGGAATAACATAATCGGCAAACTTGACTTAATTGATATATATAGAATGCTGGAATCAACAACTCCAAATACACATTCTTTTTAAGCATTCCTTAAAAACATGATCTATAAATGAATATATGCTGGATCATAAGGCAAGTATCAATAAATTTCAAATATTGAAATCATACTTAATAAATTCTCTGAACACAATGCAATTAAGCTAGAAATCAGTAATCAAACAATAAGTAGAAAATTCCCATATGTTTATTAAGTGATATACTTCTAAAACATACACGTGTAAAAGAATAAATCATAATGGAAATTAGAAAATATTTTTAACTGAATAATGATGAAATGTGGCACATCAAAATTTGTGGGATACAGCTAAAGTAATGCTTAGAGTAAGCTACATATCCTTAGTTTCATACATTAGACTAAAAAAAAAAGCCTGAAGCTCAGCAACCTAAGTACCAAACTTGAGAAGTTAGAAAAAAAGAACAGTAAATTAACCTCCCTCCCCCACAAAGTAGAAGGTAATAAGAAATAAAGCTAATAGCAGAAATTAATAGAATAGAAAACAAACAAAAATATAGAAATTAAATAATGCCAAAAGCTGATTCTTTAAAATAATTAATAAAACTGATAATTCCCTCATAAGGTTAATCAAATAAAAAGGAAAGAAGACACAAAGAACCATTATCAAGAATTAAGTTTAAAAGGAGACATTACTGCGATTCTTAAAGGCATGAAAATGATAACAAAAGAAGATATTATAAATAACTTTACACTAATACGTTTGAAAATTTAAATGTAATAAATATTTAGGAAAGTTTAGTTTACCAAAACTGACACTAGAAGAATTGAGAAATGTGAATAATTCTAAATCTAATAGACACAATAAATCTGTGATTATAAAGTTTTCCAACATTGAAAGATTCAGGTCCAGATGGCTTCACCAGTAAATTATTTCAAACACTTAAGAAAAAAACAACACCAATTTTGTATGGACTCTTCGAGAAAATAAAAAAAGATGAAAAGTTTTTCAGTTCAATTTATGAAGACAGTGTAACGTTGACATCAAAATCTGATGAGGCATTTATAAGAAAGGAAAATTACAGGCTGATGTATCATATAAATAAAGACACAAATTCTGAACACAAGATTGGAAAACCAAATCCTGAGATACTAAAAAAAGATAATATATTATAACCAAGTTGAGTTTATTGCAGTAATTCTGGGTAGACTTTTATTTCAGTAATAAATTCAACTTTGCTTAACACTAGAAAATTAACCACTGCAATTCACCATACTAGCAAAATAAATAAGCAAAATTGTATTATCTCTATAAATGTGGAAAATTTGCTTTATAAAATTTTACAACCATTTATGATCAAAAAATAAAAGCCTTTATAAATTAGGAATAGAAGAGAACTTTCTTAACCTGATAAAGGGTATTTACCCAAAACAACTTACTACAAACATTATATTTATACAGTCTCCCCTTGAGATCAGGAAAGACACGTGGTTGCTCACTACAACCACTTCTATTTAGCATTATACTGAAAGACCTAGCCAGTGCAGTAAGGCAAGGAAAAGAAATAAAGGTATAAGAAATATTATTCACGAACAGCACAATTGTGCTTGTAGAAAATGTAAAAGAATCTCTGATCAACTGAAATAAATAAGAGATTTAGAAAATTATTTGAATATAAATTTAACATTAAAAATATAATATATTTCTATATACCAGCAACAATTAGAAAATGAAATTTTATTTTTACATACATACAAAGCCATTAAACATATAGGTAAGCTGGAAACTAGTTAAGTTATTCAGGACCACTATTAGAAAATTTACAAAAGATTATTGAGGAAAATTGAAGATAATTTAAAAAAATAGATAATTGTATCATATTCATATATTGAAAGATGTTAATTCTCCCTAAACTGATCTGTAGATTCAATGCAATCCCAATCAAAATCTCAATAGATATTTTATGTGTGTATATATTAACAATTTGATCCTAAAATTTACACTGAAATGCATATAGCCACGAATAGCCAAGAAAATATTGAGAAAGAATGATAAAATACAAGTACCAGCTGTACTTGATATGAAGACATTAATTGCTATATTTAAGACATTGTGGTAATGGTGACATGTTAGATAAATGAGCCAAAATAATAAAATGGAGAATTCAGAAACCTACCAATACATATATAAAAACTTGATATATTATAAAGTTGGCACTACTGGACAATGAAAAAAGCAGAATACATCTTTACAATAAATAGTGCTGGGTCAATTGGATATGCATATAGAATAAAATTAATACTGATTCTTTTTTATATCATCTATGAAAATCAATTCTGGGTAGATTTTAGATGTAAATAGTAAAGCTACAATGCAGAAAAACATCTTCACGATCTCAGAGTAAGCAAAGATTTCTTAAACAGAATTCAGAAAGCACTTACCATAAAGTAAAAGTTTAGCAAATTGGACTACATCGAAATTAGTAACATCCTTCCCCCCCGCCACAGACACCATCATAAAGCGAGAAGGCAAGCCACATGATGGGAGAAGATATTTGCAGTAAATATAACAACAAAGAACTCAATGTAAAATATATAAAGAACTCTTACAAATCAATAAGAAAAAGCCAGAAGTCCCAGTAGAAACATGGTCAAAAGATATTAGTGGGTAGTTTACACATTGGATATTCAAATGTCCTCTAAACAAGAAAAGGTGATTAATTTCATTAGTCATCAAGAAAGGCACATTATAACCGCAATGACTTACCTCTATATACCCGTCACAATGGCTAATATTTAAAAAGTAAAAACCACTAGTACTAATAATTGGTAAGGATGTGAAGTAATTAGACCTCTCATGCGTAGCTTATGGAAGTGTAAATTATTACAATCACTCAGGAAAACTATCTGGCATTCTTTACTGAGGTTGAAGATAGGCTTATCCTGTGAGGAATTTTACTCTTAAGTATATGCCTAACAGAAATATATGTACCTGTGTACCACAAGGCTGACACACAAGTGTCCCTAGCAACATCATTCATGTTGGCCAAAAATTGGAGACAAACCACATGTCTATCAACAGCAGAATGAATAATAAATTGTGGAATATTCACATAATGGAATGCTATCTGGCAATGAAATTGAACGAACCAAAGTAACACAACAGAGTGGATCCGTCTCACGATGCTGCACAAAAGACATCAAATGCAAGAACATGCGTTCCTTTGTGTCCTGTATGATTCAATTTATATACAACTCAAAAAAGCAGGCAAACTGCTATAGTGTTTAGGAATGCACACTTAGGTGATATAGCTATAAATAAAATAAGGAAGAGGTTATAAAATTTACTCGTGGTGGAGAGGGAAAGATTAGTAATAGGGAGGGGATATGAGGGGATATGAGGGATCAGTGACGGGGAGGGGATATTAGAGTGTGTTTTTTTGTTCTGGCTACATGGGTATTCACAATAAATCTGTAGTAATATACTGAGCCATACATTTTTGCTTTGTACACTTTTCTGTATGGATGTTGTCAATCTTGGGTTTATGTTCAGCAGCTCCTGCTGAACCTCTGTGGAAGAGCGATGGGTGCAAATACTATGGAACAGGAAGCAATATATGAGTCCATTCTTATGCCCCATGAGGGATCCACTCTCAGCCTCTCCAAGGAGGAATGACTCTTTTCACCAAACAAGGCTTGAAAACCCTGGCCCATCTCCAGACCTCGGAAGAAAACGGACTCTTCCAGTCAAAAAACCATCATCATCTGCTTCAATGGCTACCCCTAGGGAGGAGAGGGGAATGAGGAACCCGGGCTGGGGAGACTGACTTTCCTGGTGGTTTCTTACTATAAGCATATATTACAGTCATTGAAAAAAAATTTTTTAGACATGGTCTTTTTCTGTCACCCAGGCTGGATTGCAGTGGGTTGATCTTAAGCTCACTGCAGCCTCAAACTTCTGGGCTCAAGTGATCCTCCTTCCTCAGCCTCCTGAGTAGCTGGGACTACAGGCATGTGCCATGCACCCAGCTAATTTTTTGTAGAGATGGGATCTTGCTTTGTTTCCCAGGCTGGTCTCAAACTCCTGGCCTCAAGAAATCCTCCGGCCTTGGCCTCCTGAAATGCTGAGATTACAGGAGTGAGACACTGCATCCAGTCTGAGGAGAGAAAAAGAGAGAAAGAGATGATGACAGTGTTAAAAAAGAATGAGGTGAGCAGGGCATGGTGGCTCATGCCTATAATCTCAGCACTTTGGGAGACTGAGGTGGGAGGGTCAGTTGAGCCCAGGAACTCGGGACCAGCCTGGGTAACATAGTGAGACCTCATCTCTATTAAAAAAAAAAAAAAAAAGAATGAGGCAGAAGACATGAACTGAAATAGAAAGATCAGATAGATAGGTAGATAGGTAGATAGCCAAGTTCAAAAAGGAAGTCACAGAATGATATACAATTATGTATATATAGGATAATCTGATGATTTAGCAATAAAAATTATATATATATAAGTATTACAAATTTTGAAACTCATGTCCAGATGTTCAAAATAATTGACTACTTCGAAATGCAACTTAGTGGTAGGAAATAGAGTCATAGTCGATTCTAAGGAAACTCACTCCATACGATTTTTTCCTCTTTTTTTTTCCCCCAGGTGGCCTCTGATCTTGGAAGGAAGAGTGCTCAGACAGTGTCCTGCTGCTAGAAGAAGGGTCTCATCTGGGGGCTGTGTCTGTCCACGCCAGATTCCCTGTTGATGGATGCTCCAGTCTGGTCCCCAGGAGAGGCTCACACCACACCCACTTCACTGGAGGGATCTCCACTGCTCTGTCCCTACCTCCCAGGTCTCCTGAGCCTCCCTTCTAGCTACTGCAGCGGTCCTTTTATTCACAACAGCAGAGGTGTGTGAGGTTGGCTCTCCCTCAAGCTCCCCTCTAGGACCATGGGACACCCAGTGGCACTGCCTCAGGTCCTCTCTGGCCCTGGCAGCCCTTGTGGCTGGCTCTATTGTTTCCACACCATGGAGACCGAGAGCTCCTCAGTGGCAGCCACTTCCCAGCCAGGGAGCCAGGGGCACAGTTCCACTGTGTTGGTGGATTTCCAGACATTTCCAAGGGAGGGTTCTTTTGCCACCTTCTTGCTCTTGCAGCTTGCTGGGAGTGAGGGCAGCATGTGAGTAGGGGTCTGTGTAGGGTTCACATCCACCAGCCCCTGACTCTCTGACTCCTCCTATTCCTCTGTCCAGACAGTGCATGCCCCAGGCTGGTGGGGAAAAACTCCTCAGCAAGGAAGTTGGTCTCCTGGACTCTGGTTTTTTAATACATAAATGCCAAGATATTTTGATGCCTTTGTTCTCTGCATTTGTGGTCACAACTCTCCCTCAGGGCAACAAGAGGTAGGAAGAAAATGTGAAGAAGAAAGAAATTGACATTTGTCCCTATTATGTGATATCATCCTGCCACCTGTGTGTGGCTGTGGCTGTTGGGGGGAAGATCTGGAAGGAAGCCCAGTGACCCACTCTTGGGGGTTATTATAAGAACAGAAGTGAGCTGGAGCAAGGTGCAGGCAGGGAGAGAGAGAGACTTCATTTTTTATCTTATATGTTAGGTTGGTGCTAAAGTAATTGCGGCTTTGCAATTACTTTTAATGGCAAAACCGCAATTGCTTTTCACCAGTCTAATACTTCTGCAACGTCTGAAATGTTTGAAATGTTTACAGTAAGTCTATAATCACACATTCTTGCAGTACTTTTGAAATTACAGTTTTTTTGTTTTAAAAGGAAACAAAATTGATAGTACTCAGAGGCTTCTGTGGCTGAATGCAGAAGCACAGGTTAAACTTAGAGGTGGAGGCTCTGAAGGGCATTTTGGAAATATTAATATTTCTCAACAGAGAAATGGATGTTTTCATTCCCATCAGCGTAGTAGTCCCCTTTTTGGAAATTTGTCATAAGAACTGATCAAAGATGCATAATTAATATACAAAATTTTCATAGTAACATTTATAATGGCCAAAAATTAGGTGCAATAATAGGGAATTTGGGTGAGCTGTGGTGTAACCATATTATGAGCTACTACATGGTCATTAAAATGGTGATATGGGCCAGGCACTGTGGTTCATGCCTGTAATCCCAGCACTTTGGGAGGCCAGGGCGGGTAGTTCACTTGAGGTCAGCAGTTCTGGGTATCCAGCCTGGACATCAGAGAGAAATCCCATCTCTACTAAAAATACAAAAATTCACCGGATGTGGTGGTCAGTGAATGTAGTCCCAGCTACTCAGGAGGCTAAGGCATGAGCATCACTTCAACCTGGGAGGTGGAGGTTGCAGTGAGCCAAGATGGTGCCACTGCACTCCAGTCTGGGCAACAGAGTGAGACTCTGTCTCAAAAAAACAAACACACGCAAAAGAGAATAAAATGGTGATATGGAAGAAATGTTAAGTGAATAAAGTAGGGTGCAAATTGCATATGACTCAGATTGACTGATGGGTGGATTAATAGATGAATGCATAAATAGATAGGTGTGTATCAGTCAGCATTCTCCAGAGAAACAGAACCAATAGGAAATATATGTATGTATGTACATATAAAGGAATTGATATTGCAGTCTTGCAGCAGAATTTCTTCTTTTCTGGGAAACCTCAGTTATGTTCTTAAGGCCTTTCAACTGTTTGGATAAAGGCTGTATTAGTCCATTCTTGCATTGCTATAAAGAAATACCTGAGACTGGGTAATTTGTAAAGACAAGAGGTTTAATTGGCTCACAGTTCTGCCGGCTGTACAGGAAGCATGATGCTGGCCATCTGCTTGGCTTCTGGGGAGGCCTCAGAAACTTACAATCATGATGGAAGGTGATGGGGAAACAGGCTCATCCAAGGCCACGTCAGGAGGAAGAGAGTGAAGGAGGTTGGGAGTAGGGTGGCACACACTTTTAAACCACCAGATCTCATGAGAACTCTATCATGAAACAGCACTAGGAGGATGGTGTTAAAACATTGGAAACTGCCCCCATGATCCAATTACCCCCCATCAGGCCCCACCTTCAACACTGGGAATTACAATTCGACATGAGATTTAGGTGGAGACACAGATCCAAACCATGTCAGGGGCCAGCCAGATTATGGAGGAGAATCTTTTCTATCCAAAGTCAACTGATTGCTGATGTTAACCACAGCTGCAAAATACCTTCCCTGCAACATCCAGATCAGTGTTTGATTCAATAATTGGATACTACAGTGTCTTAAAATGCAGGTTTTATTATTATTCAGGTATGGTATTCAGATCAGGAGGCGACTGCCATTGAACCGATGGTTATGCTCACACATCTCATGAGGAGGGGTGCACCATGCCACAGTGGGGACCATGGGAAGGCACACACGGGAGCACCAGGATCTGTCAGGAAGCAGAGAGAGTGAGGGGAAAATGCAGGCAAGAGACTTTTTTGTGGTTTCTGCAGGAAGGAATGGGTGAGTCAGGGTAGGCAGGCTTAGGATTGACTCACCTAAATAATTTCACTGGGCTCTGGGGCATGGGGGCTGTCCCTAGTTGCTGACAGCTGGCTCTGGAGTGACTGGAGAAGGGCAATAGTAAGTAGCCCTGTGTGTAAGAGCCCAGTTTTATTAGTCTATTGTCACGCTGCTATGGAGAAATACCAGAGACTGGGTAATTTATAAAGAAGAGGTTTAATTGATTCACCATTCTGGATGGTTGGGGAGACCTCGAGAAACTTACAATCATGGCGGAAGGCACCTCTTCACAAGGTGACAGGAGAATGAGCTGAGCAAAGGGGGAAAAACCTCTTATAAAATCATCACCCCCATGATTCAATTACCTCCCACCAGGTCCCTCCCATAACACATGGGGATTATGGGAACTACAATTGAAGATGAGATTTGGGTGGGAACACAGCCCAACCATATTATCAATAAAGGAGGTGCTTGGGGTGTGGGCTCTAGATTCGCTGGTTTGCCTGTGTGAGGCACTCTAAGTGAATCTCTTGCTATCTCTAGAAATTGACTAAACTTGGAAGAGCCCATGCCTCCAGGGTTAGCAAGTCCTCAAGATGTTAAAGCATTAGAGTAAAGAAAAGGCGTGATTAATTAAACTAAGCGTGGTAATAGGCAATTAGAAAAATGACTAGAAAGCGTAAACAGAATTGTTAACAATGGTTATCTCTCAGTGAGCAGTGAGATTGTGTTGTGGAGTATTTTCTTTTCTTTTCTGTCATTTCTACATTTTTTGTATAATCATGAATTGCTTTTCTGATGGGCATGGAGGAGGAACTAGAATAAATCATCATTTTTGGTGTTCAGAGGGACAAAACTATTAAATAGCTAAGCAGCTGCCCTCTAGAGTTCTGCTCCTGTCTGGGCTGGTGGCAGGTGACACAGGTAACACTATGTCCCTGTCCAGCCCTCACTGTCTTCTCTGTCCCCAAGGGCCAGGCTGACCCAAGGATAGCAATACCTTCTCCTCCCTTGCCCAGGCACTCTGAGAAAAACGGACTCCCTTAGAGGACACTGGGGTGTTTCTTCTGAGGAGCCTGTAAGGAAACCTGGGCTTTTGCAGGGCTGTGTGTAAGCGCGACTGTGTGAGTGCCTGTACATGAGTGTGTGAGTGTGTACAGCTGTGTCGGTATGTGTATATGAGTGTGTGACCAGACATCACAGTGTGTGTGTGTCAGAAAATATGTATATGTATGAGTGCACACATGTGTGTGTGCATTTGTTAGTATGTGTGTACATGAGTGTGTGTGCATACATGTATGTAAGTGGGAGTGACTATGTGTGTGGGTGTTTTGGGGTCAGCAGGCAGGGGGAGAAGGGTGGAAGGCAGGAGGAGGCACAGACACCTGCACTCCAGTGTCCTGGATGAACTATGGTCACAGAACCCAAGAGCCACGGAAGGAGACCAGTCTCAGCGCCCTGCTCTGTCCGGGTTATACCCATGAATTTTCAGGTGCATAACCCCCAGCCAGGAGGTCTGCATGGCTGGCCAAAGAGGCAGGTCTCCACTGTCACTGAGTCCCTCATTACTTCTCAACCAGGAGAGAGGGACCAGCCCCCTCAGGGGGCATTTGGAACCGTAGGGGGACATTTCTTGATTGTCGCATGTCTAGGGAGGACTCTGATTTAGTAGAAAGAGGCCAAGAATGCTAAATGCCCCTCATAGTGCAATGGGCCTGTGGCAGCTAGGGGCTTGGTGGCAGCTGGGGGCTTCGTGCCCGCTGTCTTCCCAGAGCCCTCACTCCATGCTTGCTGGGCCCTGCCTCTGGGGAATGTCAATTAAATGTGAAACAAGACACTGGTGCGAAAACAGTCTCCAGTGAACCTACCCAGCGCCACCAGCATTGCCAAGGTGCAAACAAAAGCACCCGAGGCAATCACACACCAGGAGAGTCCGCGCGTGCCAAATTCCCACTCCTCCCAGCCCCACCCACGTACATCTTCCTGGACCCAGACTGAGATGACATGAAACACATGAAACAGGGGGTGGGAGGAGGAGGAAAACAAGGTCTGTCTTTCAAAAGGGACGTCCTTCCCCTCTGCGATGAGAAGGCCTTTCCTCCGGGGAGTCACCCCCAAAGTGCTAAGCCTTCTCTGAGCGGGAGCTGGCCCCCAGTCACACATTATCTTTGAAGCTGACCTCCCGGTGCTGGGGCTGCGAGGGCTTCATGGGATGTCCCAGCCCCTTGGTGGGAAAGTATTTGAAGTGTCTGGTGAGGCTGAGCTTCTGAGCAGCTGAAAGTTCTGCATCAGACACTCAGGCAGGAGGGGGGTGTGGACTCCTCAGGTGGGGAAAGGCAGGGGATGGAGAAAGGCGCTGAGCCTTGTCTGAAGTTGAACAGGAGCCAAAATGAACAAGGGGCCAGTGGGCCCTTCGAGGTCCTTGTCCCCTCCCTGCTAGGTTGTCAACCCTGGCAGCTGATCCCCCAGATGCTGGGGAGGCCCCGGGCCCCAGGAACTTCTGATTCTGCCGCTCCTGAAGTCAAAGATGGGGACGTGTCCCCCAGGCCCCCTATCCCTGACAAAAGCAGCCAGAGACACCCACTGAAGGGATTCTCACCCTGTGGGCCCCTCCCCTGGCCCCCCTGTCCTCCAGGGCCCTGCCACTCAGGGTGTGGGCTAGGAACCAGCTTTATCAGCTCCATCTGGGTGCTGGGAAGAAAGGCAGCACCTGGAGCCCCACCCCAGACCTGCAGAATTGGAATGGACATCTTAACAAGATCCCCCCACCAGAATTCAGGTGCACGTGGAAGTTTGAGAAGCACTGCTCCACTGAAGTAAATAAACCCTTTGCCTCTCTCTGGGAATAAGATATAATCCCTGTCTGGAATAAAACGGCAGTGGAGAGGAAAGTAACCCAACGCAGCATTAACTGGCACAGGACAAGCTTTCTATTCTGCAAAAATGCCTCAATCCTGGTAACTGCTGGTGAGAGTTACTTTATTTTGTTTTATTTTCTTTTATTTTATTATTTTATTTTATTTTTGAGACAGAGTGTCACTCTGTCGCCCAGGCTGGAGTGCAGTGGCATGATCCCGGCTCACTGTAACCTCCAACTCCCGGGTTCAAGTGATTCTCCTGCCTCAGCCTCCCAAGTAGCTGGGATTACAGACACACACCACCATGCCCGGCTAATTTTTGGACTTTTAATAGAGACAGGGTTTCACCATGTTGGCAGGGCTGGTCTCAAACATTTGACCTCAAGTGATCCGCCCATCTCAGATTCCCAAAGTACTGGGACTACAGGCATGAGCCACCACACCCAGCCAAGAGTTCTAATATGACGAGTGTTTCCATTTTGGAGACAAAGAAATTCATCTGGGCTTGTGTAGAGGGAGGTTATGAGATTTAATGAAGCCACACACCCCTGACAAACAGATACAGGACTGGGACTCAGGTCTCCTGGAAGGTCAGCAGGCCAACTTTCCACCACCCTGGTGACCATTTATCAGCCACCCCAGTGGAAGGATGCTGGATAGGATGGAGAGTCAGGAAACCTCAAATTGGTCTCAGTTTGGTCCAGGCTTGGCTAGATAACCTTGATCAGGTCAATTAACCTCTCTGGGGGTGGGACCACATGACCTAGAAGAATAATTTCTGCCCTGAAATTATGTGCCTCTTTCCTCTCCAGAGGAGTTCACTAGAGAATATTTCCTTTGTATATTTCAAAAGGTGATTCAACATATCAAAATGCTGTTTACATCCACCCATTACATAAAACATGGCACTTGGATGTCCCCGGAGGTCAACAGGGAAGGAGAGTTAGACTCAGGTTTCATGTGTCACTAACAGGGAGGTGACTGTTGCTCAGTGCGCAAAGCAAGGTCAGGAGGAAGTCTGTCTCAGAAGAAAAGGATGCTTCCCAGGTAACCACAGGTCTCAGTGAATGCCCGCTGGCCATTAACTACAAAATAAACATTCCACGTTGGAGGGAAGCCTCCCCTTGCTCACCTCTCCTCTCCCTCCTGTTTTTGTTGCTTTTGTCCATGTGACTTTTAAAAAAAAATTAATGAATAAACTTTATTCCTTTTTTTTTTTTTTCAGGGTCTGGCTCTGTCACCCAGGCTGGAGTGCAATGGTGCGATCATAGCTCACTGCAACATCTGCCTCTTGGGCTTAGACGATCCTCCCACCTTGGCCTCCTGAGTAGCTGGGACTATGGGTGCGTGCCACCACGCCTGGCTAATTTTTCTATTCTTAGCAGAGATGAGGTTTCACCATATTCCCCAGGCTGGTCTTGAACTTCTGAACTCAAGCAATCCTCCCTCCTTGGGCTTCCAAAGTGCTGAGATTACAGGCGTGAACTACCTCATCCAGTCAGACTTTATTCTTTTTTTTTTTCTTTTCATTTTTAATCCAGATCCTGCACAAGACTTTCTTCTTTAGAGTGGTTTTAGATTTACAAAAAATGAGTGAAAATAACAGTTTCCATATTACACCACCACCAAATTTCTCCTATTATTAACATCTTGTTAATAACTCATTAGTGTGGTAGATTTGGTACAATTGATAAGACAATACTGATACACTATTGTTAACTAAAGTCTATAGCTTCCATGAGGGTTTCCTTTTTGTGTTGTATATTTCATGAGTTTTGACAAACATACAATGATATGTATCCATGACAATATCACAGAGAAGAGTCTTACTGCCTTAAAAATGCCCTGTCCTCCACCTATTCACCCTCCTCCCTCTCCCCCCCGGCAACCACTCACCTTTTTATTGCCCCTATAGTTTTGCTTTTTTCCAGATGTCATACAGTTGGATTTTTACAGTACATGGCCTTTTCCGATTGGCTTCTTTCACTTAGCAATATGCATTTCAGTTCTTTCCACATCCTTTTGTGGCTTGTTAGCTCATTTCTTTTTAGTACTGACCCTTTCACCTTTTGATATGGGGCTGAAGGTTCTGCAGGTTGGGCCAGGATCTTCATGGGAGACCCTCCAGTGTCTGGCAGTGCAGTCTTAGAACAGCTGCACACAGCAGAGCCTGCCTCCATCAGCTGAGATGTGCCAACATGTGAGGGACAGAAACAGAAGAAACGGGCCCAGGCTGTTGCTAAAGCCCAAACAAAATGGGTAGAAGGAGCTCCAGGGAGAGCTTTTGAGATAGGCTCTTGGCATCCTCAGATACACACCTCCCTGCAAGTGATGCAGAAGCCATCACCTGAATAGAGGATGATGACTTGTGACAAGGGGACCCCTCAGCACCTCCATGCTCCATCCTGCTCCCTTCCCCCTAACTGGGGAAAGAGAATTCTGGGAGGAGAAAACCCAACTTCCAACCCACAATAAATCACTGTCATCAGGGTCTGAGCTCACCAGCCCATGAGCCATAACAGCTGGCCAGGAACTGGCCAGGAAAAGCAGATTGGCTGTCTCCCAGCCCCTCCTCTGGTAGGTGGTTTTCCAGAGGAACCAGACAGTGTCCTGAATACCCCCAGCATAGGCAGTGTCAGCTTGATCTCATCTGTCTAACTCCCTCCCGGGCCAGGACAAAAGTGTCACTCTGTGCCTGACACCGAGGCCTGATTTGCTCTCACCCCTGCTGTCCCCATCAATGACTACCAACTTTCGAGGCCTCATTCCTGCCTTTAGTCTTTGGCTGCCATTATTTATCACTGCAAAGTGAACAGAGGAACATGATATTCACTCAAGGACAACACCTTTCGGAGGAACTTATCCAAAGTTTTGCAAAACTTGGGCAGAATCAAGGTCTCACCTCCTTCATCTTGGTGGACTCGAGAAGGTCTGGGCTCAAAGAATTTCTGCACAATCAACCAAAGGTGGGCTATAGAGGCAGGAGGAAAACACAAGACACAGACTGCCCCCAAAAGAAGAAAAGGTCCTTTAAACACCATCTGATAGATCCTCCGCACAGGGTTTGGTGGAGCTGTTTTTAAAGTCTACATTTAACAATCTGGTGTACCCCAGGCCTGTGTATCTCAGTCTTAATGCCTCTGAAGCAAAAACTACAAAGGTCTCTGATGTTTCTTCTTTCAGACTTTTTTTTTCCACGATATGAACTTTTTTTAAGGCTCCTGCTTCCCGGTGAACTCGCCTCCATCTCTTTTTCTTGCTGAAGCTGCAGATGTACATTGTGGTAGTGTGAAATAAGCTAATTAAACTGCAGCAGCTCGGCGGGAGGCAGGGAAGGCCCCGCGGAGCACACGGGATGATTGATTTGCACTGTCACAGGGCTCTGCTGGGTGTCATAACTTAGTGACAAATCAAGGATTACAGTGGCCCAGAGTAACTCTCTTCCTTTGTTGTTCCATAGACATCAAAGCAGCCAAGGATATTAGTGTTTTTAATAAGTAGCTAAGTCAGGAGTAGCTTACAGTTTGAAATTACTCTATGTACAATTGAAGGTGTCGGGGGACAGGGGTAAGGAAAACAACAGCTCAAATGTTATTAGTTAGATTTAAAAAAATTTAATAAAATAAAACAAAACAAAATAAAATGCAGCCCATGCACCAGGAGCAAGTTCTTTGTAGGGGTTGTTGGAGATTTTTGCATTATTTGTGTAAGCCACGTGGAGGCCTGCTGTGGTGAGGCATACCCTCTGGAAATTAGGTTTTCTAGGGACAGGAAAAAAATGACTATCAAAGCCACAGGTCTGGGGGGCTTCATAAGCAAATGGCTTCATCTTAATCAGCACAGAAGGAAGCTGGGAGGGTCACAGTGATGTGTTTGAGGACGAATATCCTGTTCCCCAACAATTAGGATCATAAAATGATTGGGGCAACTCACCTTATCTTGAAAGTACACAGATCCCTGAAGACAGCTGCAGCCAAGGTTTGTTTTTCTTGGGATATTTACCTTCCACCACAGAAGAGAGGCCTGAAAATCAGAGCAAGGTGGGAATCTGAAATTCATTCCTGCCTACTATGCAATTATCATCATTGTGTTGCTAATGGTTTCTCCCTGGATGGGCTTGAGTCGCTCTGGAAGATGCTGCTGGGGCCAGGGCTGTGATGAGATGTTGGAATGGATGGCCACCTCGCTCTGTGGGTGCCCATTTCTCCTTAGTGATTTTAAGCTCGGTTAGCCCTGGACATGGAGAAATACCACCATAATCCCAAGATGCACCCTGAGATGCGCATGTTTCCATCGACTGTGGTGCAACCCAGCCCTCTTGGACCCTACCCACTTGGGAGAGGAGCAAAGGTGACTCAGGACAAGTCTGTCAACCTCCCTGGGCCTCGGTTTCTTCATTCTGCATAATTGGAGATCATCCCTTCTTCCTCACTCACTAGGTTATGAAAATCTAATTAAACAACGCTGGTGGAAATATTTCACAAATTCCTAAGCATTACGCAAATCGGTCAGAAAATGGAAGCAAAGGATGAAGTCATTTCCCACGCCCACGCTTCGCTGGTGTGGGTGGAGGAAGCCTGTCATGGAATCACCACTGTGGGCACCCATGACAGATTTGAATCTCCAGCAGTATTTTCACTGAAATTCACTTTGGTCTATGTTGTGCATAAAATCCATTTGGGGTTAAACAATGGTCTTGATTTTCTTTTGTGTGTATCTGTGAATCTATGCGTTCCTGTTTGCATCATTGTGAACAAAACCCAAAACAATTTAAAATTGCAGTCATATGTTCAGTTTTCATTATTATGAATTAAATGAGGGAATCGGCCAGTTTTACGTAAAACAGTGAGGTTGAGTGAGGCGGGCTTCCCCATACAGAGAGGAGGCTGATAAAACAACACCCATTGGGGGAGATGAGGCTTTAAGGAACTGATGGTCCTTCAAGCAAATTCGCGTTGACTGAGGAGCCAGAGGGGACAGTTCCATCTGAAAACTGGGATCCAGGCCCCAACTAGTTAGTGCCATGGGCAGTGCCAGCATTCCCTGACTCTTTCTCCTTTGGCTTTACCTCAAACACATCACAATTATGTGCATCACACTTTTGCCTACTTAGGGCAGTCCACTATCTAACAGGAGAAGCACCCTGTATTCATCGATGCATCCCACGGCTTGGGCTCCTTCCACGTACGCCAAAGTACTTTGTTTATGTGGATTCTTATTTATTAAAATTGCAGACTTACTTTTTAAGAAAAACTAATAAATTTCTTTGTAATGGTTAGAGAAGCTACTTTTGAACCCACCCGGACCTATGTTCCCCTTTCCTAACTACAGAGAGCTTTCTTCAAATGACAGTTTTCTGGAAAACAAAACAAAACAAAAACAAAAAAAAAACAAAAAACAACCAAATAAAAACAAAAACAAAAAAAACGCTCTGCTTTGTCTGGTAAAGTTGAATCTGCTCATAACACTTTGAACCAGCAATTCTGTTCCCCAATGTATGTCCATGTGCACCAGGAGGCAGGACAGGGAGTGTTCATTACAGCATCATATGCAAGAAACCAGAAACCGCCTATATGCCCATCAGCAGAAGGGACAAATTGTGGCATTTTAATATAAAGAAAAACTATTATTTAGAGAAAATATCTAACAGCTGTGGATATGAACATGAATAGATTTCAAAAACATGAAAAAATGATGAACAAAGAAACACATGTCATAGAGGAAGCCATAGCATGTGTGTATGATTTCATTAATACAAAGTGCAAAAATGGCAACAGTAAACAATAAATTGATGATGGATACATATGTAAAGAGTGAAACTGTGAGAAGGAAGAAGAAAGGAAACATGGAAAGAGGAAGAGAGAAAGGAAGGAAGGAAGCAAGGAAGGAACAAAGGAAGGAAAGAAAAAGGGAGGAAAGAAAGGAAGGCAGAAAGGGAGAGGGGAAGGGGAGGGAGGGAAGGAAGCGAGAAGTGTTCTCATTTCTGGGGAGAAGTGGTGTCCTCTCCTAACTCAGAGAGTTAGTGTGTTGGGAATGAGAGTAAAAATAATGAGGATTTCCTAGGAACTTGGAGTCCTTAGCATTACTACACAACATTTAGATCTATAGTTAGTAGGTACCAAGAGTTTACTAGCCAGAATGCTTACATAATTGGCTTATTTTCTTCTTCAGTCCTTTGGAGAAACAAAAGAGGACTAAGGTGGTTCACTCCAGAGATGTATTAAAAACAAAGAGCATCTAGAAGACGGTCTAGGGCTAGCAGATGTTCAGGATGGCCTCCCACACTTCCACAATCTCCAACTTGCATCACACACTTTATATATTCAACATGCTGCTCATGAACTCCTCAGATGGGGTGGGGGACATGTGGAGTGTATAAGGACAGGGGAGAATGGGGTCTTAGTTCCGATACAAGAAAGGGGGTGGAGGGAACAATAGGCGGCCCCAGATGGTGGATGGTCTGAGGCTGCCCCTTTGACTGTTAATGTGTGAATGTCAGTGTGAGTCTGTATAAGTGAGAGATGACATACACATGGCATCGGAGCGACTCTCAACATTAAGTACTGTTAGAGATTATAAAGCTAACAAAGAAGGAAGAGATGTACCAGTTATTCATATTATTCACCTTAAAAGCCATCTGCTTATAGAGAGACTGGGAGTGACCACCCAATTACTTACCAGCATATCAGTCTATTTTAATCCTCTGCCTAATACTTAACACTTATCAGTATCTCACATTTTATGATCTGTTTGTGTGTTTGTTTACGGTTGGATTCTCCGAACCTTGAACCTCGTTGCCTGCCACTATTCCCACCATCAGGAAAGAAGTTTTGTTCTCTTTTTATTCTGTTTTTAAAAAAGGTACATATCTTTTTTTCATTTTTAATTTTTCATTTTTTTTTTTTTTTTGCCTCCCAGGTAGCTGGGGCTACAGGCACACACCACCACACCCAGCTAATTTTTTGTACTTTTGTTTTTGTTATTTATTTGTTTATTTATTTATTTTTCATTTTTAATTTTTGTGGTTACATAGTAAGTATATATATTTACACAGTACATGAGATATTTTGATACAGGGATGCAACATGTAATAATCACATCAGGGTAAATAGGGTATCTGTCACCTCAAGCATTTATCTTTTCTTTCTTTCTTTTTTTTTTGGGATGGAGTCTCGCTCTGCCACCCAGGCTGGAGTGCAGTGGCATGATCTTGGCTCGCTGCAACCTCTGCCTCCCAGGTTCAAGCAATTCTCCTGTCTCAGCCTCCCGAGTAGCTGTGATTACAGGCATCTGCCACCACGCCTGGCTAATTTTTGTATTGTTTAGTAGAGATGGGGTTTCACTATGTTGGCCAGGCTCATCTTGAACTCTCAAGTGTTCTGCCCACGTCCGCCTCCCAAAATGCTGGGATTACAGGCTTGAGCCACCACGCCTGGCCATTTATCCTTTCTTTGTGTTACAAACAATCCCATTATATTCTTTTGGTTATTTTTAAATGTACAATGAAATTGTTATTTTTAAAATTTATACTCTTTTAAAAATATTTTAACTTTTATTTTAGGTTCAGGGCTACTTGCGCAGGTTTGAGTTAATCCGAGTGGCATCCCTTGAAGGCTCTCTGCATTAGGATAATATTCAGATATCCAACAACTTTCATCTCACACAGATCTTCAAGAAACATTTTAAAAAATTACCAAGTAAGAATAAGAAAATAAGAATACCCAACATACTGGTAACAGTAATTGTTTCTGGGAAAACAAGCCAAGGAATTGAAGAGTAGGGATTTAAAGATCAACTTTTCACTATATACTGTTTTTTTTTAAATTTTATTTATTTATTTATTTATTTTGAGACTGAGTCTCACTCTATCGCCCAGGCTGGAGTGCAGTGGCGAGATCTTGGCTCAATGCAACCTCCGCTTCCCCGGTTCAAGCGATTCTCGTGCCTCAGCCTCCCAAGTAGCTGGGATTACAGGGGCAGGCCACCACGCCTGACTAATTTTTGTATTTTTAGTAGAGATGGGGTTTCCCCATGTTGGCCAAGCTGATCTCAAACTCTTGACCTCAAGTGATCCACCTGCCTCAGCCTCCCAAAATGCTGGAATTATAGGCATAAGCCACTGTGCCCGGCCACTACATACTTTTTTAATTGACTATTTTACCAAGCACATGTATTTCCATACTAAAAGTTTACCTTAATTAAAATCTCTTTCTCTTAACTCTCCCTCCCTCTGTGTCTTTTCCTCTGCCTCTGTCCCTGTTTCTTTATGAATTCACGAGAATGAACATTTCAAACTACCTCATTTAAAGTCCCTTGGACCTGACTAATGATGTTTCAAGGGTTCACCTTCAAGTCTTTCCTGCGTTTTCGAATTTAGATAAAATATATGGGTGTTTCTTGGATTTTCTTTTAATCTCCTTCACTGCCTTTTTCCCTGGAGGAGAAAGGAGACATTTCCAGAAGAATCTTGGGAAATGATCTGCTAGTGTGCCCACATCCAGAAGTGATGGCTGGACTTGTTTTGAGCGTTTGTTGCGGTGAACCGCAGCAGGATAAACAAAAGCTTTCTCCTCTCTCTTGCTGATGTCCTGCTGGGTTGGACCTCTGCACCTGAGCACCTCAGCACGAGTCTCCCCAGAGCGGGTCGGTGCCCTCCTTTCTGCACTGGAAAGAGCTCCACTCTCCCAGAAGGAACCAGGTAGAGGGGACTGTCCATCATCCGTGCCAGTTGGCCAAGTTCCTCCCTCAGCGAAATCAGGAAGCTCATAAAAAGACCTTATCTCTGGGTAAGCCATGACTCTTCAGTTCCCACCCGCCTGGCGCCTGGGAAAGGACAACAAAGGGGTGTTGAGAACAATGACCATCTGTAGAGCCGAGCCTGCACCAGCAGAGTCACGGGAACCCCAGGGTCTCAGTGCCTCCCTTCCCCGGCCCCGTGCCCGGCGGGGTCAGGTATCCTCCCTGGTAGACAGGCAGCCCTGGTGGCCATGTGTGCTCTCGGGCTTGTGGTGTTACCCACATCCTATCTTAAGTGTTACACCTCTCCTAAAACAGACTGATGAGTGGCCTAGACTTCTCCTTTTATTTCTTAGAATACTCCTAGTGTCACAGCTCTAGAGTAACTGTGCTATTTCATTTCTTACCACCCCCTTCCTGAACTGGGCTAAAGACAATGTCCAGTGCAACATGTCACACCCTGCCCCTCACTTGCCCCCTGCTCAAGTCGAATCCTCTGTCCACCAAGACCACAGCCCTAGGAGTTAGGAAATGGTTCCATTTTCCTCTGCCTTGCCTGAGCCACACAATTGCCTATAAATGCCAAGACATCTAGTCCTCTCTCCCATGAGGTGTGGTTTCCCCAGACCCTTCAGGCATTTACGGTACCTCAGTAGGTCTCCAAAGTAGGCCTCCAAACTCCCCCACCAGGGCCCTGATCTCCGCTGAGTAACTTCCTAATCTTTTCTTTACAATTCCCACCTGCTGTTTCACCTGTATTTTATTCACCAACCTGAGATATAAATAGATAAGTGTTTTATGGATAAAGAGACTAAGGCACGATTTGTCTAAGGTCATTACGCGTTGCTGACTGAGAGAGAACTCAACACCTTTGACGCCTAACCTAAGGCTTTTTCAATTCTATTACCATTTTGGGCACATGTCACTGGATTTCGGTCCTAGTCCATGTCTCTATTCACATCATAGACTGCTAGGGCTGGGAAAGACTTGAGTGTATCCTTGTCTCCCATGCTCATGGTGAAACTAAGCCCCAGAGAGAGAAGTGGCTTCCAAGGTTATGTAATGAGTTGGTGGCCAAGTTCGGATGAAGTGGTTGGGCCAGTCCCCAACTCGGCCTCATGCCAGACCTCCCAGCTCCCTGATGCCAGGATCCAAAGCCCTTTCACTCTGAACCCTCTCCTCCCCTTCCTCCCTGGCAAGGTCAGCAGGTTTGCCAGGCAGTCCTTGGCCTCCTGGCCCACAAGTCCTTCTGCATGGTGCTTGTTGGTGCTGGTACTCTCTGAAGGGGGCAGGAAGCAGGGAGAAAGCCTGGGGGACTCCTGGGGTCCAGGGAACAGAAGGGGAAGAAAGCGTGAGGTGAGAGAGATAGGAAAAAGGACAAAAATTGCAGTCATCAGGGACATAAGACTTTGGCAAAATCCCTCACCATTTATGCTGATTATTGGTTCAGTCCAGAAGAACTAATAAAATGAGAAAAGAAAACAAAAGCAAACAAACAAAAAAACTGTATCGGTTCTGTAACACCACCACAAATTACAGGTGATGAAGCAGAATGCTGTTCCCTGGGTCTGACTGCCATGTGGCTCCATAACTGTACACGTCCTCAAGCATGTCAGATGGACTTGCTGCACGCTGTACTTTAGTAGAATGGTAAGCTGTATCCCACCTGTTCAGTCTTCTAAGCAGGTTGTCTCGGCAACATGGCTAGAGCTTCAGGGTTAGAAGGGACTTGAAAGGATAGACCCCTATTTAGAACAAACCTAAGGCAAAAAATAGTGTCCTTGAGTTTTGCCTGTGGCTCCTTCCCTTTCTGGTTTCTTTCTTTCTTTTTTTTTTTTGAGATGGATTCTCGCTCTGTCGCCCAGGCTGGAGAGCAGTGGCGCGATCTCTGCTCACTGCAAGCTCCACCTCCCAGGTTCACGCCATTCTCCTGCCTCAGCCTCCCGAGTAGCTGGGACCAAAGGCGCCCACCACCATGCCCGGCCAATTTTTTTGTATTTTTAGTTGAGGCGGGTTTCACTGTGTTAGCCAAGATGGTCTCGATCTCCTGACCTCGTGATCTGCCCTCCTCGGCCTCCCAAAGTGCTGGGATTACAGGCGTGAGCTACCGTGCCCGGCCCCCTTTCTGGTTTCTAAGAGGCCACACTGAGTAGCCAGGGGGGCTGCTTAGGCCACTTATCAGCCCTGAGTTAAGTTCTAGAGAAGCTGGGGTGAAGAGCAAACTGCTCACTGACCTCTTTCGTTCCTGAGCAAGCGGGGTGAGTCACCTTAAACTAGGGACAGGAGCACCATGAAGCCAGGACGGCAGGGACACGGAGTTGGAAGCATGCAGGGAAAAGGACACTTTCTAGCTTTTGGCCTGGAGGTTGTAAGTTTAGTGGATTTCCTCACCTTCCTTTGATGGGAGGTGTGAAACTGACATCCCTCCCAAATTGTAGCAGCTCTTCCCAAAAGCTGCCCAAGCTATTATGCCGCCCAGTAAACACATGCTTGTTTTGCAAACACAGCTTTAAGACTTATCCTCCCACCTCCCCTTCTACCAGAACGATGCCCCCAAACTCTCTCATGTGTAAATCTGGGAGCCGTCATATAAACCTAGCAGTTATTTCCCTGGAGAGTAAAAAATCTTGTGCAGAAAAAAAAAAAACCCCACCTAGAGGGAAATACTCTAAATATTAACGGTGATTTTCTTTCTTTGGTTGGTGGGATAAAGCCTAATTTTTTCCCATCTACTGTTTTCAATTTCTAAATGGGCTATAATGAGTATATAATACCTTTATGCTATAAAATAGAAACTAAAATTTTTAGCAACACTAATTAGCACTGTCGTCCATGTAACAAGAATACAGTGAGCTATCTCCATGCAGACAGGGTCTCCAGAGGGAAAGTTCTTCCCCGAAGGAAAGCAGGTCCTGAACTATATCCCCAGTGCCTTCTGTCAAAAGCTCAGTTTAAGCATCCTTAAAGAGGTTCACATCCTTCAAGAGCTTCTCATTCCCTCCTGACCTCGCAGAGACAGGGCCATATGGGGAAAGACAAATCTCGTTATCCTGCTCAGCTGAACGGTGAGAAAACAGAGACTGGTGCAGGCACCCGTGTTTTACTATGAAGTTTCAACAACTGCTTCTAAGTCTTTCTCTGGCTTGCTTCTCTCCCCCATCAGGTATAAATATCCTCAGAAAAGAAATAAATATCTCTTCAGGTAGCTCCAATGCAGTAAATAATTTTAACCTTTAATGTCCTGCACGAGCTCTGATCTTAAATTCTTTAACACATTAAAAGCTTTAGCTACTTTAAACATAGACTTACCAGGGGATTTCTGCAGCAATTCTACTCCTAGGTATATAATTAAGAGAGTTGGAAACATACCTCCACATGAAAGCTTGCACGTGAATATCTATCTGTAGCACCATTATTTATCAGAGCTGAAATGTGGAGACTACATAAATCTCCACCAACTGTTAAATGAATAAACAAAAAGGTTGCATATCCTCACAAAGGAACATTACTCAGCCACCAAAAGGAATGAAGTACAGTCTGTCCTCCTTATCTGTGGGTTCCACATTTGTGAATTCAGCCAACAGTGGATCAAAAATAGAAAAAAAAACCCAGAAAATGAAAAAAACCATGAAGCTCTAAAATGCAAAACTGAATTTGCCATACCCTAAGTACTACACTGAATCCAAGTGAATGAAGTGATGTGTAGCCTTGTTTGGGGGTATTTATAAGTGATCTAGACATACTTGAGATGATGTGCATAGGTTGGATGCAAATATTACGCCATTTTATATTAGGGACTTGGGCCTCTGTGGATTTGGGTTTGTGAAGGGAGTCCTGGAACCAATCCTCCTCCTGGATACCAAGGGATGACTATACTGACGTGTGTTACAACATGGATGAACCTTGAAAACATTATGCTAAGTAAAAGAAGCCAGTCACAAAAGGCCACATCATATATAATTCCGTTCTTATGAAATGTCCAGAAAAGGGAAATCAATCTACAGAGACAGAAAGTAGACTAGTGGCTTCCAAGGAGGGATTAAGTGGTTGAGGGAAGTCGGGAGTAATAATTCAAGGGACTGGAAGTTTCTTTCTCATCATTGATGAACATATTCTCAAATTGATTGTGTTGGTTGCACAACTCTGCGAATATACTAAAAAGCATTGAGATGTACACTTTCAATGGGTAAATTATATGGTAGGGGAATTATAACTTGACTTATTTTTAAAAAGCTTAGCTAGTTTATTCACAAATAAATCACATGCACACACTTGCATGCAGGTTGTGTAGCAGCTCTGAGGCAGGGCCAGGGAGAAAGTCAAGGTTGAGCCCAGCTCCTGGGCGGCCAGATCAACAATCCATGCAGAAAACAAACATCTGGCTTAGGATCCAGGAGGCCAGAGAGATGTGCCAAGAAGTCAGAGCAGGCATGGGAGGGCTTTGCAGACATCCTGGAAACCCCTAAGTCAGGTGCACCAGTATGAGGTGGGAGAGGAGCAACTGCTCAGAAGAAACCAGAGGTTGCAAGAGGGGCTGGACTCTTTTCTCATGAAAAGCAGTGCAGTTCCCTGGAGCCATGCTGGCCCATGTTTTTTCACCTGGACATGCTTTGCCCAGGGGCTTTTTTGCTCTGGGGTCATGCTCTGTGCCCTAGTTTCTTGGTGCCCTGGGTGGGTTCCCTTCTCCCTGGAAGGCCAACACGCAAAAGGGAAGGGGCAGCAGTCAGATCACCTGCATAGAGTTTTGTGAGGGTTTGCTTTATGGATGTTGATCCCTGTACTTTGGAACATTTTAGTCCTTGAACTAAATTGCAAGCCAGGGACAAGAAGTTCTTTGTACCAGGCAAGGAGCCTATCTTGAGATTTCCTATTTTCCATTAGAGAAAACAGGAGACTGATTCAATGTCACTTCCACACACAAAACCTTTGCACAAAGGTTGCTGCTATGGGGCAGAGAAGGCCAAGGTTAGAATCAAGAGGAAAACCACTCACTATGTGCTAGGCACTGTGCTTTGTAGACATGAACTCATTTGAGCCTCTCAATTATCCTATGATAATTAAGCTTCAGTTTCCTCCTCTGTATAGTGAAAACCAGGCCTCAAGCCTGCAAGTTATTTGAAAGAGTTAAGTGAGGTAATATATGTGAAATTTTCCACCACTCTTAATGCATCAGAAATCTTGGGTCTTATCATTTTACAAGATATTTAGATACTGTAGGCATGCTTTCATTTGGTCCTGGCTGGAAGATATATTATCGATATATTATCTCTTTCTTACAGATGAGAAAGCTGAGATCAAGTAACCAACCCATGGCTATACAGAAAACTAAGGAATCATGGAATTAAAACCACCTCACCTAGTGCCCCTCCCATCACCAGGGGTCTCAAAGTTCGCTTACATCTGAACTATGTGGGCACCTGTCAAAAACAAAGAGGCCCAAGACCTACCCCAGACCTATGGAATTCAAATCCCCAGAGTGGGGCCCAGCCACCTGCATTTTTAAATCTTCCTCAGGAGATTCACGTGCACACTATAGTCAGTCTCTGCACTAACAAGAAGAACTAGGCAAGAGAAAACCTAAAGGAAAAAAGAAAGAAGTAACCAGAAAAACTAAAGGGTAAAGAAAGAATCTAGAAGATACAACCTGCTTATATATTACAGCTTTTACAGTTTTTACCAGGTGCAGGGTATGGTTGTAAGTGCTTTGTAAGTCTTATATGAACTTAGTTGAGTCTCAGAGTCACCCTATGACATAGGTGCTATTATTAGCCCCATTTTACAGATGAGAGAATTGAGGTTCATAGAAGTGATAAGTTATTTGCCCAAAGTCACATAGCCAGTAAAGAAAGACAGGAGATAATTTTTTTTTTTTTTTTTTGAGATAGAGTTTCACTCTGTCATCCAGGCTGGAGTGCAGTGGTACAATCTCGGCTCACTGCAACCTCCACCTCCTGGGTTCAAGCCATTCTCCTGACTCAGCCTCCCAAGTGCTGGGACTACAGGCATGCACCACCACAGCTGGCTAGTTTTTCTATTTTTAGTAGAGACAAGTTTTCACTATGTTGGCCAGGCTGGTCTCAAACTCCTGACCTCAAGTGATCCACCCGCCTCGGCCTCCCAAAGTGCTGGGATTATCCAGCATCGTGAGTCATTGCGCCTGGCCAGCGAGAGAGAATCTTAACCACCTTGATACACCTGTAGAGAGGAAAGTGAGCCAAGATAATGAGAAAGGAGAAAGGGCAAGAAAAGAGGCACCATGGAAAGCTAGCATGAAGCAAAGCTGTGTCCAGGTCCCAATCTAAGTCTTCAGAAACCCACCTGTGGACTTGGCAAGTTTGAGAATGGGACTTGGGTACCTGTAAAAACATTCATGGTGTGTGGATGGCAAAACCAGTCCAAATGCTTCCCTGCCACTTGGCGGGGGGCACCCCACATTGGCTAAAGTGGTTTGAATGGTGACTCCAAACTCTATGTCCATGTTCTAACCCTCAGAACGTATGAATGTGACAGTCTATGGGAAAGGGGTCTTTGCGAATATAATTAAAGATCTTGATTTTTGAAATTATCCTGGATTCTCTGAATGGACTCTAAATCCAATAACAAGTGTCCTCATAAGAGGAGAAGACACAGAGAGGAGGAGAAGATCATGTGAAGATGGAAGCAGAGACTGGAGTAAGCAGTCACAAGCCAAGAAATGCTGACCACCCCAGAAGCTGGAAGAGACGAAAGGAAACTCCTCTGGAGCCTCTGGAGGGAGTGTGGCCCTGACAACATTTTGATGTTGAACTTCTGGCCTCATGTTGTGTTAAGCCACCAGATTCTGGTCATCTGATACACGATATAGCAGCCCCAAAAAACTACACACTGAGCAATGTTCCATTGATAACTGATATATATATATATATATATATATATATATATATATATATATATAATTTTTTTTTTTTTTTTGAGACCGAGTCTTACTCTGTCACCCAGGCTGGAGTGCAGTAGTGCGATCTCAGCTTACTGCAACTTAGCCTGTCAGGTTCAAGTGATTCTCTTGCCTCAGCCTCCCAAGTAGCTGGGATTACAGGAGTGTGCCACCACGCCCAGCTAACTTTTGTATTTTTTGGTAGAGATGGGGGTTTCATCATGTTGGCCAAGCTGGTCTCGAACTCCTGACCTCAAGCAATCCGTCTGCCTTGGCCTCCCAAAGTGCTGGGATTACAGGCATGAGCCACCACACCCGCCTGGCCTGATAACTGATTTAGTGGACACTGCTGTTTAAGTCTGCCTAGCAACCCTTTTTCATTTTCTCTGGTTATAACTCCTCCCTTTCCCTAGACACCTGTTTCCCAAAACCTCCTGCATGTGATTCTGGTGGCCCATTCTAGACACACGAAGTGCCATTCATCCAAAACTGGCCAGTCAGAGAACCCCATCTCTTCAGCTACAGTGATTGGTCCAGGGGTGGCTCATGACCCAGGCTGGGCCAATCAGAGTCTTTCTCTAGATTTTTGTAGAAGTGAGCTGTGAGAGTTATACTTCTCTTCCCTTTGGAATTGTTAAGTTGATGCACCACTGAGGGGCATGTTTTTCTATATGGAGAAAGCCCATCCATGTACAGTAGGCAGGAATGAGGCCAATGTGCAAACGGAGACAGAAATGAGCGGTGGAGTTAGAGCGTGAGGGAATCCTGATAGTGTCTAAGTTTCCGGAGCACCTGTAACATAGTACACACCCATTATTAAGTGTGAAAGAATGTTTCGCTCTTAAGTGAAACAATGTTTTGGCTTAGGCTACCTTAAGTTAGCTTCCTGACCTTGCAACCATCAGAGCTTGGACTAACACAAAGGACTTAAAGCAATTGCTGTTTTCTCCAGGCAAAACAGAGGGCTCTGGGGATAAACTTTACTGCACCATTTGCATCTCATCCATTTCAGAGAAGTTCTGAGGATAAGATCAAGAGCTAGCGGTGAAGAAAAGATGTGGTGAAGAAAAGAAATGAGAAACATGCTTGAGAAAATCAGTCTCCTTTATCTTGATAGCATCAGGCAGAATGTCCTAAAGACGGAATGGGGACCATTTCCAAGCAGAAGCAGGTTAATTCTCATTTGGCAGAGCATGGAAAAGAGAAGGAAATGAAAAGATTCAGACGGGGAGTCAAGTCAGGGGTGGGCAGAGAGGTCCTGATTCCCCTTTTCATAACCGCACGAAGCTACCTATACATCCAAACACCAGCCTCAGGATCGCAGTGACATCTGAAACTTCATTTAGCCATTTCCTTCCCTGTTCAAGTCTCTTTGGGTTACTCAGCCCATACGTTGCTAATTTTTCATCTTTTCAAAGCTCTCCATTGCATTTAAAGTCAGAATGCATCCTATTCATCGCTTCTGAATTTGAGGGGGTGGATTACAGAGGTCAGCAGGCCCTTTAATATAGAAAGTAAATGAGCAAGCGAAGCCGTGCGTGAACATGTGTGTGCATGTGAGCACACACATAGCTTATTATTTCCTGCCTTAATCCACTTTTCAGCTCTACTGTGCAAGATCACAAGAAAGACTTGGACAGTACCTCTAAGAAAGGTTCCTGGCTTCTCCTTCAAGAAGCTTCTTCCTAAAAGTTGCCTTTTGTAGTTCACCAGGTCTGCTGTGCAGGCTTCAGCCAAGCTAATTACTGGTCAGCCGGCAGTCACTTTGAACTAGTCACACACCAGACGCCCTCCAAGGATCTTGTTTGCTAGGTGACTGTTTTCATACAGTGCCTATTATATCTTCACGTGGCAAAGGGCCTTTCTCTCTCACTTGAGGCAGAGCAGAGAGGAAGCCCCTCCAATTAAAGCAGGGACAAAGAAATGGAGGAAGGCTGGGGCACATGGTCTTCTGACAAGGCTCAACAGAAAAGGGGGTCACAGAGAAACTAAATTTGGCTGCTATAATCCACTTAAAGGAAAAACTAAATCAAAGGAAGAGAGTGTGTGGAATAGGCGTGTGAGCCATTGGTGTGCTTTAGGCATAACCACTAGATTTCCAACCTGTTCATGGCCACCTGCAGAGTTCCCAAGGGAGTTGTGTATAGGTCTGGACTTTTGGATCCTATTCACCTAAGGTAGCTTAGAGTGGGTGCTAGGAAAATAGAAAAGTGTCAGGGGTCATTCCGTTTACCAAATCAGGCCTTTACAAGATAAGCAATAGGGAAAAAATAGTGAAGACCAAAAAGTTGGTGGCATTCAGTCCCAGGCTCTTAATAAATTCGTTATAAATGTGACCTTAATTTCCGAACCAAAAATGAAGACAAATGGTCTTATGACTAGGAGTATACATGGAATTCATGTAATGGAATTTTTTAAATTTGACTGCCCCTGAAATTATAGAGTAGTAGTTCTCAACTAGGGGCAGTTTTGGCGATGTCTGGAGACAATTTTGATTGTCATGACTGGGAGGATAGGGTGTGTGTGTAGTATTGGAATCTCTTGCATAGAAGCCAGGGATACTGCTCAACATCCTCCTAGGCACAGAACAGGCTCCAACAACAAAGAATTATTCTGTCTTAATGTCAAATGTGCCACTGTTGAAAAATCCTGAGTACAGGTTGTATAATTGGCAAACCCATCAGAGCCATCTGATATGGTTTGGCTGTGTCCCCACCCAAATCTCATCTTGAATTGTAGCTCCCATAATTCCCATGTATTGTGGGAGGGACCTGGTGGGAGATAATTGAATTGTGGAGGCGGTTTCCCCAATACTGTTCTTGTGGTAGTGAATAAGTCTCACGAGATCTGATGGTTTGTTTTCCCTTTTGCTTGGCTCTCATTCTCTCTTGCCTGCCACCATGTAAGACATGTCTTTTGCCTTCCACCATGATTATGAGGCATCCCCAGCTATGTGCAATTTTGAGTCCATTAAAGCTCTTTTTCTTTATAAATTACCCAGTCTTGGGTATGTCTTTATCAGCGGTGTGAAAACAGACTAATACACCATACAAGACCGTTTTAACCCCTAGGCAGTATATTCATCTTCCCTAAATTATGAGTGCATTTCTCACTAAAGACCTTGGATGCCTCCTCTCTGAAGAGTAAGATATTTTTCTTACAAACTCTCCTTTTGGAAATGATGAAGCCAGGCACATTTTAATCATGATTTATCTCAGCCCCAACTACATCTTATTGAACTGAGATGGACAACTGACCCAGGCTATGCCACTCAAATTCTTCCACCAATAATTTATATTCACACAGGGTCTATTAATTAGGAAAGGATAGGATATGCTGCAGCAGTAAACAACCCTCAGATCTTAGTGGATTAAAAAATAATTTATTCTTTGCTCACCTGTTTATTCCTGGCATTACATGCAAAGGTAGGTTGCCAAGTGTGGGGTGGGGGTGGGAGACTTTCTCTGTTCCACATAGTCACTCAGGCCCCAGGATGACCGAGGTTCACCCATCTTATGACACTGTCATCTCTACATGAAGCTTCAGGGTTCACCTTAGCAGAGGAAGAAACCACAGAAGGGATTCATGCTGGCTTTAAAATCTTTGACTGGTAAGTGACACATGCTTCCTTCCTCTCACAGCCCATTGGCCAGAGCTAGTCACATGGCCCCACCTGCTTGCAATGGTGTAGAGATGTGCAGTCTTCCCAAGACCCAAGAGAAGTGAGGAGCCAGTGAGCTGTGAGAAAGTGGGCTGCAAGGCCTGTAGTACCAGGGCTTGAGTGGACATTAGAAGGAGCCAGAACTGAGGTTACAGGAGAGCAGACCTCAGGAAAAAACAGAAGAGGCTGGTCAGAAAAGAGAAAATGAGGCAGGTGTGCAGGGAGAATCAGAGAGCAGGAGGCTCCTGAGAGATCCAGAAAGTAGATGCTTCAGTCTTGGGCAGCTTCCTGCTCTCCAAGTAGCCTGCTATGCTCTGTTTCATGAGAACTCTAGGTCAGTACACCAACACCTTGCTCTGAGCCAGCATGAATAGATTTCTCTTCCTTGCTACCAAAACAGCTTTGACCCATGCTTGCCATTTGTCCTTCTTTAATATGTAATTCCCTGTTAAGATTGTTGGGTTGTGGAAGGAAGCTGGACTCTCACACTAATGGAACTGCCCAAAGATGACGAAACTCCTGGGGTGAGCTTTTCAGAAGAGCCCAACTTTCCAACAGCCCCAGCCTAACACAGCCAACTGAGCCCAGGCAGGTAGCGGCCACTGAGGCAACTTAAGAGGCTCAGAAGGACAATCCCTATGTCCCAGTGCCACCCGCACATCCAAAAGATGCTGATGCTAGGCTTTTGGCCTGCTTTGTGCCATGGTGCCCTTCTCAGAATGATGCTTTTAAATCATTTAAATATTTTTAAATGCAAAAAATAAAATACATAGGATTACAAAGGAAACCAATTACACTGAAAAGCAGTTAAAATATTTTAAAATCGAGACATAGTATTATGTGCACTTGTTAGTATTGCATTTAGAAACTCTAGTGACAGGTTTATACCTATCATAATTTCAGTAACACTGAGAATAAATAACGTCAAGATATTTGCAACGACTCTAACTTCATATGAAAATATTTATTTGTTTTGATGGTAACAAAGTCAACAAAATCACAGACACTTTTACTATGTAAATGTTTATTCTGTAAGTGTTTATTATGTAAGTGTTATTTTACTATGTAAAACAGTAAAAACCATTTTACTATGGTTTGTTGCCTGCATGTATAATGAACACATATGCCAAATTTCCATTAAAGGTTTGTGAATGGAATGATGTACTTTATTATTTAGTAAAAAAAATACATATTTTGTTGTTAGGGAAAATAAAAACATATTTTCCCAGCCATGTTCATGGACCCCTTGAATTCTATGACCCGTTGGCCATCCATAAACCACAGATTGAGCATCTCTGGCCACAAAGCCCCAGACAAAGCTCAAATAGATTTTCTGAGCAGGAAAACAGTTGGTGAAGAGGAAACAGAAATTATTTATTACTGTAAGGCTAAGCAATAAACACTAAACAATGAGTGACACCTAAGGCAATATTAGTTGATCAGCTTAGTTCTTGTCACCCTCTAGAGACTTGAGTATGAACAGAAGAGGTAAGTCTTAACAAGAACTTGGTGTCTGTAGAGGATGCCAAATCAGAAAACATGAGCGTGGGCTCACTGGGGTGGAACAGCCACTGCCTACAGGGCTATCTTCAGGAGCAGGGACACACTGGAAGTGCCACCAGACCAAAGGAAGAAATATCTGCCACTAGGCTTCAGGCCTGGCCACTGGAAGGAAATGTTGAAAATGTTCTTCAGAAATTAAGGTGATAACTGAGGAAAGAGAAAAAAAGGTGGGGTGGTGGTGGTGGTAAGTCAAGGCAGATGGAATGAAATTCATGGGAACAAAGTTTGTAGGGTGGGGGTGGGGAGGCTGAAGTCAAATGCCTCAATCACTGCAACCCAACCCCTTCGTTCTTTCTGTGGCTGAAGGCACTTGAAAAAACAAAGATTGTATGTGTTTGGGGAAGAACCGAAATTTTTCTGAACACATTTACAAAAGAAGAAACAATGAACTGGGTTCTAATTTCCCTTTTGCCTCCCTAATCTGCTGGGCCATCTAAGTCAAGTCTTTTCATCTCTCTGGGCCTCGGTTTGCTCATCTATAAAATGGGAGAGTTAGACTAGATAATCTCATGGGCAACCATTTTACAACTTCAGGATCAGCCATCAGTACCCTAACACTGTGATTCCCAATCCTGGCTGCACATGGAACTCTCCTGGCGAGTTTTTTTCAAACAACAAACAAACAAATACTGATGCTTGGGTCCTACTTCCAAAATTCTCATTTAATTGGTCTGATGTGGCTTGAGCATGCAGAGTTTTAAAATTCCCCAAGTGATTCTAACATACAGCCAAGGTTGAGAAACAGTGTTGTAGCACAAATTTGTTAATTAGGTTGATTCTAGTCACTTGGGAAAGCACTTTTAGTTGGGTAGAGGACAAAAATCAGACACCTGGGACAGACCAAATGTTCAATAGACTCAGTCACATTGAGACATGGGACCCGGACCCAGAGAAGACAATGGACATCGTGTAGGGGTGAGCAGGGAATTAGGTAGTTTTGGCTTGGAATGCAAGGAATGAATCTGTCCTACTAGCTGAATGAACTTGGGCCAGTAACTTCCTCTTTCTGAACCTCCATTTTCTCTTCTGTAAAATGAGCCGTGTGTAGAGGAAGGGGAAACCAACATACGTTAAATACTCCCTATGTGGCAGGCCCTGCCTGAGGTGCAGTACCTATATTATCCAATTTAATTCTCACACTGTATTTGACAGATGAGGAAACTGCTGTTGGAGAGGTTAATTAACCTCTTTCCCCATCTCATTGAGTTACTGCAGGGCCAAATGAGAACAAGTGTCTGAAATAGTGTTGCCACCTTCCACAAATAAAAATACAATATGCCCAATTAGAGTTTTAGATAAACAATAATTTTGTTAGTCTATCTCAAATGTTTTGTCTGACAACTCAAGTTGGAAATCATTTTATCAACTCATGAAGTATCATTTAGAGTTTTATTGGGTTGTTTGGCTTACTAGTAAGAAATTTTTCGGTATTAGGGATATTAACCTCCTGACATGTGTCCTAAACATTTTCTCTAGTTGTGTTTCATTTTTTACTTTGTTTTCGGTGTTTGTTGTACAGAAGTTTTTAATTTTTTATGTTGCCACAAGTCCCAATCTTTTTCTTTATGGCTTATGGCATTTGTGTCATGCCTACACGTTTCCACCCAAAGATTATACAAGTATTCATCAGTGCTTTCTTTGAGTGCTTTCTTTTACGACTTGATTTTTTACATCGAAAGCATCTGGAATTTATTTGGGGGGATGATGGCACTTCCCCCCAAATGGCTAGCCAGTTGTTCCAATAGTGTTCGATAAATTATCTTTTCCCTTGCTTGTTTGAAAATACCCTTTATCATAGACTGAATTCTGAGATTTACATGTTGATATTTCTGGAACCTCTAATCTGTTCCACTACTTTGTCTTTTCCTTTCTCAGTGACACTATTAAAATAACTGCAATTGTATAGCATGTTTTATTATCTGGGGTCGGGGGAGGGGGCTACTTCTTCCTTGTTTTCCTTCTAAGGATTTCCTGTTTATCCTCACCTTTATATTCTTCCAGATTAATTTTTGAATTATTTTTATCAAGTACCCAAAACACTTGTGAGGTTTTGATTAATGTTGGGTCGAATTTTCAGAATAGTTTAGAGAGAAAGGACCTCTTAACAATACCGTATGTGCCTATCCAAAAACAAAGGATATCTCTCCGTTTAGTTTCCTCTTTATGTTAGCAGAATTTTCTTCATGTAAGTTCTACACATTCTTATTAAATTTATTCTTAGCATTTGATATTTCATTGATATATTCTATTTATTATTTTTGCACAAGGTGTTTATCTTTTCTCTTTCTCTCTCTTTCCTTTTCTTTCTCTTTCCCTCTCTCCATCTCTCTCTCCCTTTTCTTTCTCTCTCCTTCCCTCCCTCCCTTCTCTCTCCCTCTCTTTCTTTCTTTTTCTTTCTTTCTTTCTTCCTTTCTCTTTCCTCTCTCTCTCTCTTTTTGTTTTTTTTTGATAGGTTCTCATTCTGTTGCCCAGGCTGGAGTACAATGGTGTGAAGCTTCAAAATCCTGGGCCCAAGGGATTTTCCCGCCTCAGTTTTCAAAGTAGCTGGGACCACAGGCATGTGCCACCGTGCCTGGCTAACGTTTTTATTTTTTGTAGAGATAGGGTCTTGCTATGTTGCCCAGGCTGGTCTTGAACAGCAATCCTCCCAACTCGGCCTCCCAAAGGGCTGGGATTACAGGTGTGAGCCACCACAGCTGGCATGAGTAGTTTTATTAATGGGAAGAAGACAGGAGTAGCAAAGAGGGAAAGAGAGATAAAAGCAAATTTGGTCCTCAGAGTGTTGCCTTTATCTTCCCAAGAGATTCTAGGGAAGGTTCAATTCATGATGGTGACACCGATTAAAGGAAAGATGGTATGTTTGAGGACACCATTTTAAAAACTGGAGAGTCAGAAGAACCAGATACAATTCTCCCACATAATTCTATAATAACAGACTATTTCACAGCTAAAGAGAGACCCGGGGTGCAAGGACCAGGCTCTTCCCACAGGCGCCCGCCATCTTTGCCCCAACCACGCTGGGCATCCCGTTGGCTCTCAGTGAAAGTCCTGCCCCTTCCTGCTGAGGCTCCACTTCCGGTTCGGAGGAGCCAGTGTTCTCTGGAAATTCTCTCTACGGTTTTTCGTCTCTGGGCTTATTTCATGATAATTTGCTCCTCTGAAGGGAGTCTGGCATCTCCCTGACAAACACGTTTGCTGAAAGATTTACATTTTCGATTTCCTCGCCCATTTTCTGACTGCATACATAAAAGAGAATTGTAAATGTTTAGAAAAATCAAAGTTCTTCTTAGACACCTGCAGTTCCACCCAGTTAGTTTTCTCGATAATACACGCCAAGAAAAGGCTGAAGAAATGAGGTGGAATAACCTGGCCATTTTCTTGCTGAGGTTTTCCAGACTTTATTTCCTCTCATTCTTTGAGTAGCTTCAAATTCTCAGGGCAGTTGGGAAGCTTGTCAGATAGAGCTCCCTGCTTTCCTGGGGCTAGAGGTAGTCCTGGGAGCCTCCTGGTCACTCCTCATGGGTATAAGTGCCAGGGGAGGAAGGGCAAGGACAGCAGCCACTACTGAGGCTTGGAACATTGGCCTGGCCCTGGTTAGGGGCTGGCACTCGGCATGTCTACTAGACGCTGCCTTCCCCATGCCACGGTGTAGACTCTCTTGCCAGACCCTGCTTCTGTCCGTCCTTCTCTGCCTATTCCTCTTCTTTCTTTCTCTCTGTTTTTCTCTCTCTCTCCCTTCCTTCTTCTTTTTCTCTCTCCCTTCCTTCCTCTTTTTCTCTCTCCCTTCCTTCCTTCCTCCTTCCTCTTTCTCTCTTTCTCTTTTCTTTCTTTTTCTTTCTTTCTCATCCTTTCTTTCTTCTTTCTTTTCTTTCTTCCTTCTTTCCTTCCTCCCTCCCTGCCTCTTTTCTTTTCTTTTCTCTTCTCTTCTCCTCTCTTTTCTTTTCTTCTTTTCTTTCCAGAGTCTTGCTTTGTCACCCAGGCTGGAGTGCAGTGGCATGATCTCGGCTCACTGCAACCTTTGCCTCCAGGGTTCAAGCGATTCTCCTACCTAAGCCTCCCAAGTAGCTGGGACGACAGGCCCGTAACACCATGCCTGGCTAATTTTTTTGTATTTTTAGTAGAGACAAGGTTTCACTATGTTGCCCAGGCTGGTCTCCAACTCCTGACCTCAAGTGATCCACCCGCCTCGGCCTCCCAAAGTGCTGGAATTACAGGCGTGAGCTGCCCCGCCGGGTCTCTGCATATTCCTTTTCTTTAATTTACTACCTGTGGGGTGCCAGTGGCTCTGCAGAGGGCATTCAGGGCTGAGGAAGGCTGCAAGCTCTTGACAATTAGCAAACATTTGAGTGTTAATAAAACATTTGAGTGTTAATAAATTCACACTCAGAAAAAGCATAAGCTGGGTTGTCATTTCCATTTTTTCAGATGGGCAAACACAAATGCTGAGAATCTTAAGGCTGTCCCTAAGAAGATGTGGAAGGGGAATGCACTTACTGGTCTCAAGAAGGACCAGTCCTAGACTCATGACCTTGGCCCATTGCAGGGAATACTTGCTGAGTGAGTCTAGGATTTCTAGGCTGAGTGACGCTTGTCTGTGGAACACTGGCGATGAAAGCTGATTGCACAACTCTCTGCAGGCTCCTTGGACAGTGACTTTCAAACCACCCCAACCAAGATTGCTAAGAGAACTGCACTATTAGGTTTCAAGTTCACATCACATTGCCTTAAAAACCCCATGCTGTTCCTACGACCACACCTACAACTTGCCCTTGAAAATGGAAAACTCCATTCCATAAAACAGGTTTCTTCTTTCAAGTGCCCCACCAGGACCCTTCAAGAGAAGTCTGAACTATCATGAATCAAAATTTCCCATATTTTCCACACCCCAGTTATGAAGGATTGGACCACATTACGATTTCCCCAGGGCTTATATAAGACATATTTCTATTTTTCACTTTCCATTTAAAGGAAGGACCCTTTTGGTCATCTTAATCCTCTGGGCAGAGACAGAAGAAAAGACCTTATTCTCCAATTATTTTCCCTGTTAGACACAGTTCTTTTGAATGTTACAAAGAAAAGATACAGACCAGAAATATCTTTCCAGGAACTGATTTCAAATGTTGATTCCATATACTCCAAGAGACTGCTGGCATCCACAGCTGCAATCTTCATTGAATAATGCATCAGGAGACAATTAGCAAGAGCTTGAGACTGTTTTGATTGCATGGAGAGTTGGTTTGGGCAGTTTGTGCTATAACAAGGTCTCAACAGTATAGTTAAGTTTGGAAACACCAAAGTTAAAGAAAAGAATGAATTCTGGACAAGGACCCCACTCCCATCCCTGGGACATTCACAGTGCTCTTCATTTTTGGCCTACTTATGTACATGGGTCCCAATTTTGTGCAAGCTTCTTATCCTTCAACCCAGCCTATAAAAATGAGAGCAGCTGGGAATTCCAAGGCAGGGTGATGGGGAAACAATTTCATGGTTCCTCTCCCTCTCCCAACCTCGTAAGTTTTTATTGCTTCACAGTTCATGATCTCGCTCTTTCCCCCACCTCTCACCACTATCCTTCTGTTCACACAGGTCCTATGGGACACTTAATCTGGAGGGGGCTTCATGTTCCTTTGGAATAGCCACTGGATGAGAATAGGCTCAACCAAAGGCCCAGCTAGGAATATCCCTGCCCCTTTCAACATTCCCTCCATCTGGCTTACTGTGGAGCAATTTCAAGGCTCGCCACAGCTAAGGCTTGGGGTGTTTCCTTGATTTCTGCTTCTCATCTGTTGTACATTCCCCAGGAACAGTCTGGTGATAAGAGTCAGGTAGCAACAATGCAGTGAGTCTCTGAGACCAAAAGATAATTGAAAAATCCCAGTAAGTCCATTCCCTTTGGCCTTGAGTTCACATATGGTCACCACATTACAGACCTTGTCCAAAAGACCAGCTTGGGACATGGGGTGGAGATGATTTCTGTCGTTAACACAGCCACATCTTCCCCCAAGTCAATGGGCAATCAGAGCTCTGTGTACTCTGATTCATTGCAGGGCTGACCATGTCACTGGTTTTAACCCAACATGATGTCCTTTCTAGCATGGTTCTCACTCTAGGAGATAAAGTAGCTGTCTTCATGAGTGATTGCTTCCAGACCCAATGAAGAGAAACTCATGTGTTTGAAATGCCTGCCATTCTTCTCCATTTCACCATAAAGTAGCCAAGTTAATTTTGCACAATACTGTTTGATAACAACCACGTGTGTGTCTTCTGTATTTATATACTCAGGAAAGGACCTACTTGGTCAGTGTGAGATGATTTCACAAGAAAAATGGAACCAGATGTGACTCCTTTTTATTTGGCTCTTCAAGCTCAAGCATTCTAATTCCAGGGTCAGCCTTTACGCAGGTTTTCGGTTACCTTGCAGAAGAGGATCCTTTTACACTACAGCGTTTGCTTTTCCAAGGTCCCTGACAAGCAGAAGTAGGCAAAAGATTTTAGGGAATTTGTTCTCAGCTTAGCACTTTCCAACATTTCCAACATGTCCAGAGATTCAGTGGGACAGACTGTATCCTCTTTTGGAATAATGGAACATGCCTGTTCAGTAGTAGACATCCCCACCTTTAATTCAATCATTCTTCCAACTTCCCAGAATGCACAAGCACTTTGGGCCTGGAACTCAAGATCAGATAGTGCTAAAGTGACTCATTCAAAACTCCAAAGCCAAGGAGTGGGCAGGACTGACATCAGAGAAGGGCAGGCTTTACTCCTTTCATCTTGGTTCTTCTTTTCCTAAACAAACAAACAAACAAACAAACTTTCATCCCAACTTGTGCTGGCAGGCCTGCCATGTACAGCGGTACAGTTTGTGCACTGCACAAAAATGCTTACTGCCAAGGGAGCAATTAGGGGCTGAAATGCAGTCCATGCTACACTTATCAAGACATGTACCCCAGAAAGTGATACATCTTCTTGGAAGAAGAAGCACCCCCCATGAAACGCCTCCCCGCCAAAATATTAACTGCTCACCAAGTTGGCAACCGTGTGCGTGCATCTTTGCAGCAGTGCACTTTTCTAAGAAGCAGCATGTGCTAGTGGTATCTTGCATACTGGTGACAGCCTGAGATATGAATAAATATGCAAACCGCAGAGGATGTGTCATCTAGTCCTGTGTATATTAGTACTGCTCAATGAGCCACACTCAGCCCCAAGATAAGTCATCTAGAGAGGCTTTAGATGCAGGATAACCACTACATGGCACTTGTGCCACGACTGCTATGGCAGATGTGACTCATCAGTCCTGGAATTCTTTCATAGCCCAAATTCGTCACAATCCTTTTCCACTCAGTGGAGCACTCTGCTCAATCACTACCAATTAAATAGAGTTGGCATTCAAGAGAACACCTATCTGCCATCTGCCCCAGCTAGCTCTTGCCATAATAATGCTCCATAACAAATTACCCCACAACTCAGTGGCTGAAGACAGGAATCATTTCTGTTTATTCTCCTATCTCTATGGGAGCTGTGCTTTGGCTAATCGAGGCTGACAGGCCAAGAGTGCTCTGCTTTGAGCTGCCGTCCAGCTGGGCTTGTCTTCTTGCTGTGAGTTGGACTTGAGTCTGCTCAATATGTATCCATTCTGGAGTCTGTGCTGAAAGGTTGCAGCCAGCCAGGGGCCATTCTTCTCATGGCAAGAGAAGAGGCACAAGAGGGCAAGCCCAGCCACACGAGCACATTTTCAGTCTTTGCTTACGTCGCATCCACTAACGTCTCATTGACCAAAGCAAGTGATGCAGCCGAGCCCAAAATCAAGGGGTGGAAAGGATGCCCTCTCACTCCAACATAAAGGCCAGGGTGAAGAATTGTGAGAAAGGCTGGGCATGGTGGCTTATGCCTATAATCTTTGCATTTTGTGAGGGCGAGGCAGGAGGATCATTTGAGCCCAGGAGTTTGATTCCAGCCTGGGCAACATAGTGAGACCCCATCTCTGCAAAAATAAAAAAATTGGGCATGGTGGCACAAACCTGTAGTCCCAGCTACTTGGGAGACTGAGGTGGGAGGATTGCTTGAGCCCAGGAAGTCAAGGCTGCAGGGAGCTATGATGGTGCCACTGCACTCCAGCCTGGGTGACAGAGTGAGGCCCTGTCTCAAAAAGAAAAGGGAGCAAGACTTGGAGCTGCCACAGCATCTGTGCCGTAGGCAAAGGGGCAGGAGAAGTATCAAACCACATTTGGTGTGATGTTCCCTGCTTGACTGGTGCTCCTATAAAGCTGTCATTAAACCCACCTTCCCTAGACAGCCAATCAACCTCTTGGCCTAGGAAGGGAAATAACAGGGAAGGCTGAACTTCAGAGCCCAGGATGAGGGATAGAGTGGCTCTTTATAAAGTCCAGCTGGTGAACCTGGTGAATAATAATTAAGCTGGATCTTAAACAGGTGTTTGCTCTAGGAAATGGGTCCACGTAAATAAGTGAGAGGGCCAGGTGGATTCAGGGTGCTCAAGCTTCAGGGTGTGTGATTTGGAAGAAACAAGAGAGTGAAGGAACAAGAGCAGAAGTGATGGCAGTTTAGGACAGAGCAACCCAGAGCTTGGAAACCCTTGCTGGGCCGCGCCCGAAGGGCTCTTCATTTTCACTCGTCAAAAGGAAAGCATCCCTTCAGGCCACAACATCTCTGATGATGGTGACCGTCATCAAAGGTTAATCTAGAAAATTACAGAGCCAATGTCCTGCCCTCCAGGACTTCACAATCTGAGATGGAAACACAAGCAGCAACTCTAAGGAGTAAAATATAAACAAAGAACCAAGATGATGTGAGGCAGACAGGCGGCAAAGGGAGTTCCAGCTGTAGAGAAGGAAAAGCAGGGATCGAACCCAGCAGGCTACTGGGAAAAATGGGCATTCAGAAACTCCTTACGGGAGTGCTGCGCAACCAGAATAAGGATGTGACTTAACAGAGGACAAGGAAGTAGAGGTGAGGGGTGGGGAGAGAGGACATTTACTATGGATCTGGAGAGAAGAGAGTGGAGGGAAGGGGCTGGTTCATGAGCTCAGTCATGTGCTGCTCAAATGATGGCCAAGAGCTTTGCACTGGTCTGACAAGGAGGCTTTAGAAGGGTTGTAAGGGGCTGGGCATGGTGGCTTACACCTGTAGAACCAGCACTTTCAGAGGGCAAGGCAGAGGGATTGCTTGAGGCTGGGAGTTCAAGACCAGCCTGGCCAACACGGCAAAACCGTGTCTCTACAAAAAATACAAAAGTCAGTCAGGCATGGTGGCATGGACCTGTAGTCCCAGCTACTTGGGAGGCTGAGATGGGAGAAAACGCTTGAGCCCAGGAAGTCGAGACTGCAGTAAGCCATGATCGTGCCACTGCACTACAGCTTGGGTGCCTGAGTGAGACCTTGTCTCAAAATAATGTAAAAAATAAATAAATAAATAAATAAATAAATAAATAAAAGAAGGGCTGTAAGGATTTCCCTATAAGAAACGTTTAGCTGCCTGTTTAAAAAAAAAATTACAATGCTGAGTACAAAACAAAAAGGTTGACAGGAAGACTTGTTACCTCCCAATCGGACATCTTAGAAAAGGGAATTAAAAAGGGAGGAGGTCACCAAGTCTGCATAACCCCCACCCACAAGGACACCAAACCAAATCCAACCCGCCTGTATCCCATCCTAATTGTGTGGATCCATTAGGCCAGGCTCTGTGGGAAGTACTTTATATATTACCGCAAAACTGTGAAGTAAGTACTATTATCATCCCTTTCTACATATGAGGAAACTGAGGCTTCCAAAGTCATGTGGTTAGAGAATGCTAGTGCTAGGAGTTGAACCCAGGCCATCTGAATTTAGAACCCACATCCTTAACCACTGTATAATACAAACCCTAAGAGGCTTCACTTGCTTAAAAGACACAACAGACCAGGCCGGGCATGGTGGCTCATGCCTGTAATCCCAACACTTTGGGAGGCCAAGGCAGGTGGATCACCTGAGGTCAGGAGTTCGAGACCAGCCTGGCCAACATGGTGAAACCCTGTCTCTCCTAAAAGTCCAAAAAATTAGCTGGGTGTGGTGGCACACACTTATAATCTCAGCTACTAGGGAGGCTGAGGCAGGAGAATCACCTGAACCTGGGAGGTGGAGGTTGCAGGGAGCCGAGATCGGGCCATTGCACTCCAGCCTGGGCAACAAGAGTGAAACTGTCTTGAAAAAAAAGACACAACAGACATTGAGTTTACTTTAGCTAGGCCCAGCCAGCAACTGTAGGACGTGTTTGCCAATCAAGATGCCAAAATATGGCTATGAAGTTTTCAGCCACCCAGAAAATTGATGTGGCCTCATTTTCCACATTGTTCTGAAAAGCATGCTTACTAAAATATCCAAGACCCTTGGGAATGTTCTTTTATCAAATGAGTCCCAGGTTTTTCCCTCTGTGCTGCAAAATCCTGGTGTGTTTTCTTTAGGAGAGAAGTAAAGTATTAGTGACAGGCGAAGAGAGGCTGAGGGAAATATACTCTTCCCTTTCAAGCCAGGTTAACCGAGTCTGGTTTGTAGGCAGGTGAATCATTGATTTTCCTCTCTTCTCCAGAGAGCACTGCCATAGTTACATGGATAAAAGCTGAGGAATAAAGACAGAATTGAATGGTCCAGGTTGAAAGGAAACTTTTGAAACAGGTTAGAAGAGTCCAGTCGGGGGTTGGTTTGCAGTGTGAAATGTCTACTATCCAAGCAAGATGCCCAACATTGTTTAGTTGTGGTTGAGAGAGAGGAAAGGTTACATAATTATCATGCCTTCCGAAAGCTTAAAGGAAACCATTTTCTTTTGTCTTCTTTGTTGTTACTTGCAGCTTGTACCCGCTGTTCTGCAAGTCTGACTTTGAGCCTGGATTTTTCTGAAAGAGTTTAGGGTTTTTGCTTTTATAATGCCAAACTTCACACAACCCACAGTCAACTTTCACTGATGCTGAGGCTCCCATCTTGCAAAGAACCATCTCAAAATCATCAGAGAGGGAATGACAATGCTAGGACAGATGGGTGGGAAGGAAGCCACTTTGCCTGGATGCCTGGTGAAGCATGCCCTGCTCTGGGACCCTGAGAAATATTCTTGGAAAAACTGTCTTCCGGTAGAGATCAGTCAAGACATTATCACATCTTTCAAGGGAGGTAATTCGTCTTTGGTAAAAAGAAGGTAGAGGAAGGTGGTGGGTGGGACTGCAAAATAGGAAACATCAATTCACATCCACATATATTCTTTGAAGGCCAGAAAATGTACTAAATAAAGCAAAGAACCAAATGCATTTTAGCCACTTTTCATGAGAACCTCAAGAGACAATCTTAGCAAAAGGTAAGAAAACAAATGAGCAAACTGGGTTCTCTTTCCAGGCCAAAGAACAATAGATTTTTTTTTTTTTTTTTTGAGATGGAGTCTCACTCTATCGCCCAGGCTGGAGTGCAGTGGTGCAATCTTGGCTCACTGTAGCCTCCACCTCCCAGGTTAAAGCGATTCTCAAGCCTCAGCCTCTCAAGTAGCTGGGATTACAGGCGCCCGCCACCACACCTGGCTAATTTTTGTATTTGTAGTAGAGACAGCATTTCACCATGTTGGCCAGGCTGGTCTTGAACTCCTGACCTCAGGTGATCCACCTGCCTTGGCCTCCCAAAGTGCTGGGATTACAGGCATGAGCCACCGCACCCAACCAGAACCATAGATTTTGAATGGAATCAGTTAGGAGAAACAGAATTCTATGCATAAAAGTTTGTGGCAGTTGATGTGAGGGCTGCATCCCTGTAGCCCCATGTGCTCTCTGAAATAAGCCAGAAAAGTCAAGATAAAGATCATTCTGTGGACCTGTCATCAGAAGAGCACAGACTGGAAGGTGATTTTCCAACACTAGATGGGGTAAGTTATGTTGAACCATCTGTGCTTCTCCACTGAGTGTGTCTCGTGACAAACTGCAGATATTTGCCAGGTGGAAGATCAAGGTTAAAGATTTGGTCTGAGCAAAACTATTTGATCCATCTGGCCCAAGGCAACCCCTCAAGTCTTGGCCACATTAATGCTGTTCTCGCTTGTCAACCAGTTCATGCTCTAATTTGCTCACTTCCTTTTTCTTCTAGGTTTCTTAACACATGAAAGAATTTTCACCCCAGTTCTTCCTCACTAAACTCCATTGTGATTCTCTTTGGAAAATAATGACTCCCCTTCAGCCCTTACTTAGCTGGAGAGACTCAGAGATTGGACCAAGTCACAGAGATCCTTTGGGCTCAGCTTGCAAGACTACTTCACAGGTCAAGCCAAGTTTTGAGGGTGAATGAAAATTAGAACAACCTGTGCAGCCAAGTATGTGGGGGTGAGGACTTTGGGACACACAAGAGTCCTCAGAGCCATCTGCCTGGACTGCAGAAGGAAAGACTGCAGATGGCAGGGCCACTTCTCATGAGCAGGAATATTGTTTTTGCACTTTTCACTAGTAGCAAAGGCTGCTAGTAGGCTTTCTTGCCTACTTTCTCAGGAATGGCACTCTCCTTAGCTCTTTCGAGTTGGGCATGTGGCCTGATGACTATATTGACCATCCTTTCTTGCAGTGACTAAGCACTAGCTAATGAGGTACAGGAAGCTGTAGGTGCCATTCTAGGAACATCCTCAAAGGGAAGGGAGTGTGCGCTTATCCTCCCTCTTTCCTCCTTCCTGCTGGCTGCAATACAGACATGATGGCCTGAACTAGAGTAACACTTTCATTCTATGAGGACAAGGGTCTTACCCTAGGTCTTCAGATTTTTTGCTCTTAGGACCCACTTGTTATGGTCTGAATGTCTGTGTCCCCCCAGAATTGCTACGTTGAAGTCATGTCCCACAAAGTGATAGTATTTGGGAGGTGATCTGGTCATGAGGGTGGAGTCCTCATGAATGGGATCCAGGGTGCCCTTATTAAAAAGAGCCTAGAGGGCTAGCCCCGCCCTTCCATGTGAGGACGCAGTGAAAAGTCACCATCTGTCATAGACAGCCAGACTCCAGATTCCTCATGGGAGAAAAGTAAATGAAGCTTCTTTGTAGTTGAAGAGGCTGCTATTTGGGGCCTTTTGTCCTTTGTGGAAAAACATAATCCTAAATCATCTGCTCTTTGAGGGGAGGGTTAGTGGGATATACACAGTGGCCCTATTTCTGCGATTTTTTTTGTCTCCCCAGAGGCTAAAAATAACACATGCATTCTTACGCAATTTGAGCAAATTTTTAAAAGACAAAAATTTTCAGGAAGGCACTCCTTTTTCTCTTTTGTCAGCTTTTAAGATAAAATACCTTCTTACATGCATACATATGTTCACTGCAGCACTATTCACAATAGCAAAGACATGGAATCAACCCAAATGCCCATCAATGATAGAGTGGATAAAGAAAATGGGGTACATATACACCATGGAATATCATGCATCCATAAAAAGGAACAAGGTCACGTAATTCGCAGAGACATAGAAGGAGCTGGAAGCCATTATCCTCAGCAAGCTAACACAGGAACAGAAAGCCAAACACCAAACGGCCTCGCTTATGAGTGGGAGCTGAACAATAAGAACACAGGGAGGGGAACAATACAAACAGGGGACTCTCAGGGAGTGCGAGGGGAGGGAGAGCATCATGATAAATAGCTAATGCATGCGAGGCTTAGTACTTAGGTGATGGGTGGATAAGTACACCAAACCACTATGGCACACATTTACCTATGTAACAAACCTGCACGTCCTGCACATGTATCCCAGAACTTAAAATAATAAATAAATAAATAAGAAGAAGAATTTAAAAGCACAACACAGGACAGAGTTAACATTGATCTTCCCAACACCCCTGCGAGATGAGTGTGGTTATCCCCATTCTGCAGATGAGGAAGCCAGAACATGAAGGAGCTTGGCAATTATTATAATATCATGCTTGCCATTTTCAAAGCTTCCCTCTTCATTAATTAGCACATCCTCTCAATAAGCCTGTCAGGTACATAAGTGTACTTTGTCCTCACATCCAAGCACTCCTATATCCTTTATGAATCCGGAGCTCATTAGTAATCTTCCAACATCCTCTGAAGCTTGTGGAGTATCTGGAAGAAAGAGGAGTAGGTATGTGGAGGAAGGAAGCTGCAACCCCCCGGGTTAAAAAGGAATGAATGAAGTGGTCAGGTCATGCCTGAAGCAAGATCACAAGATTGTTAAATATCAACCTGTTGTCCAGATCATTAGAATGCCCATCTGGGACTCTCTCTACTTCTACTATGAGCTCCTCTCTCAGAGTTCGATACCAGTTATATTCAGGGTAGGACCTACTGCAGCTAGCTCCCCATGAGTGTGTCTTAAATACAGATCCATGAAACATTGCTGTGAGGCCCAGCAAGCCTCCAGCTTCACCTGCATTCTACTGGAAGCACCCTTATTGAAGAAGTACTAAGACCATTCAGTGGTCCCTCCCAACTTCTCTGAAGGTATATTTCAGTGAGTTTAAAATAGACTAGGGAAAGGAAAAACCATCAAGCTATTGATACTCCTCTAATGGCTATAGGTGGTTGAGAAAATGACTGGTAGTGGATCCTGCTGTAAAACATGACATGGTACTTACAGCATGCAACATACTGCCATAAATTGTGCAAGCTCCAATACCATAGGGCATGAAATTTAATTTTTTAGTGAGGGAAGGAAGAAATGGAAATAGTGCAGCCTTCTGGGGGTGGGCATGGTATTCCCCGAAGCACTTTATAAGTCTATAAGGAATTAAATAGTCAAGTTACAGATAACATAATTGGTCATATTACAAGGGAAAATGAATAAAATAGGTTACCATAATTTTTCAGAAGAATGAACTGTAAAAAAATATGTGTTGATTTTTTCCCCATATCTCTACTCCACAGATAATTTCAGCAAGGCAAGAATGTATTATTGATGAATGAGCAAAGATGAACATAATATTATGGCTTAGGATAACACATAGAATTTACTCATTTTCAATGTTATAATGCAAATAATATTATTCTTGCTCATACTTTCTTCATCTCTCCTTGCCTTCTTCCTTGCTAAAAATTTATTCATGGGAAAAATAAAAAATACCTATCTCTATCAAAATCACAGCTCTTAAGGGCCATAATAAGTCACAACTGGCCCAACTCTCAATGATACATCAGTATTTGTAATTCATGACTGGCTTGGCACTCTTACAGAGCTACATTGGAATCCATCCTAATCCGTTGATTAACATAGAAACCAAGAGGATAACCTTTTGCATTCCTTCCCATTATTATGATGTCCATCACCAACAGAATTATGCATCCATTGTATTGTGAGTAACAAAGTAACCTGCAACACTTGAAGTAAAAATTGGACCTACTGAGAATGCCTCCTCTAGGCTAAGGCACTCAAAGCGTGGTCCACAAACTGATGTTGGCCCATGAACTGATTTGACTTTGCCACAACATCTTAGATGATCCCAAATGATCAGTGGACTTGTCTCATTGAACAGTGTATAGATCATTTCTGGAGCTGTCTGACTCCCTTGGTGAGTCATTTTGGTGACGCCTGACACCAGTCTTGTGCAGTAGAACTGCATGTTGGTCTGTAATTTGCTGAAAATTAATGCAAACTAAAATAAAATAAATAACCACGGTGAGGTTAAGAAGCACCATTGTAGCCCATTTTAGTCATGGAACCAATATTCTCTGCAGAGGTGAGTGTCTTGCTGCTGGACAGAGTTGAATATAGAGATTTGAATTTCTTTCTTTTTGAGACAGAGTCTTGGTCTGTCACCCAGACTGGAGTGCAGTGACGCGATCTTGGCTCACTGCAACTTCCGCCTCCCAGGTTCAAGCAATTCTCATGCCTCAGCCTCCTGAAGTAGCTGGGATTACAGGGGTGCACCATCACACCCAGCTAATTTTTGTATTTTTAGTAAGGACAGGGTTTCACCATGTTGGCCAGGCTGGTCTTGAACTCCAAGTGATCCGCCCGCCTTGGCCTCCCAAAGTGTTGGGATTACAGACATGAACCATGGTGCCCAGCTGAGATCTGAATTTCTAATAAGTAAACCCCTTTGGGTAAACATGTCCCTCCAAGCTAAGAAGCGGGCATTTGGGAGAGAATGGAATTGATTTAAAGGGGAAGGACATAATTCTCTTGTTCTGGAGATTGCCAGGACAGTAAATGGAACATGAATTGAGTCCATTATGTGGATCAAACCCTAAGCCCAACAAATCTAATTTCCCAGGTACATCCAGATCCCCAAATTTCCACTTACTGGAAATTGTAATGCAAGGCTCAAAACCTCTCCCTTTATAAATCTCTTTACAGACATAATATTTGATCAGAGAGAAGTTTGAGTCAGTTGTTTTGTCATTGAGTAGCTCAAGAATATAACAGGTTTGCTTATCGAGGACAGGTATCAGAGGTACTTCATGACGGTGTGGTGATGGCGAGCACAAGAACAGTTCTTCCTGGTCCCCATCTTCGTCAATGAATTTCCTTGATCATTTCCTAGGTTTAAATTTGTAAAGGTGAGTTTGCACCAATATGTTCACTCAGGGGACATGCCTCAAAAGGGTCTTTAGAAACTTCCAGCAGCTGGAGGCATGGTATCCAGTGTCACTCTTCTTCACACCACCTGCCAATCCCCTTTGTCATCTCCAGATCCCCAGATCTTCTTTTTTTGTTTTTTCTTTTTTTGAGATGGAGTCTTGCTCTGTTGCCCAAGCTGGAGTGCAGTGGCACAATATCGGCTCACTGCAAACTTTACCTCCCCAGTTCAAGTGATTCTTCTGCCTCAGCCTCCTGAGTAGCTGGGACTACAGGTGCGCACCACCACACTGGCTAATTTTTGTATTTTTAGTAGAGATGGGGCTTCACTATGTTGGCCAGGCTGGTTTTGAACTCCTGACCTCAGGTCATCTGCCTGTCTCGCCTCCCAAAGTGCTGGGATTACAGGCATGAGCCACCGCGCCCAGCCTACTCCCAGATCTTCTAATAGCCAAGTTGGAATCAAACACCCAAGAGAAAAATATTTTAAACCACCGTCCAAAAACAGTATGTCTGTAATTAAGAGAAGATTTTAATCTTTAAACAGGCAAACCAACACATGTTAAATGCACAGAGAACCAGACCAAAAAAAAAAAAAAAAAAGCTGAAAACTTGAAACGTTTCATTTTTTAAAATATGCAGATTTCTAAGAAAATGTTCCTGCTGAGGGTATCTTAAATTTTGGCTTAATATTAATTGACAGTCACATCAATGTGAAAACAGTGGTTTGAAGAAAATTTCTTCGGCCAGAGTGTTACATACTGCTTTGTTCTTTCATACTTTTCAGCAATCAGGAAAGAACGGTTAAGTATCTCTTAGTATTGAATCACAACAGAAAGAACTAAAATTCAAGAATGATCTTAACAGGAATAAGTTGGATACAGTTCTGCCTAGAAATGGGCATGACCCAGAAATGAGAGCTCAGCTTCCTTCCAAGTTTAAACTCCCAGGATAACTAACTTGAGACTAAGGATAAGTCTATTGATTGATTCAGATAAGCTTAATTAAAAATGCTTTTCCTAAATGTACTTTGAACTTGAGTTTTTACAGAGCCCTTCTCTTGAATACCTTATCAACAGGCAGCCAACAGAATCTTCCTTCCCTTCCTTCCTTCCTGCCTCCCTTCCTCCCTCTCTTCATCTGTCTCCCTCCCTCCTTCCCTCCCTCCCTCCCTTCCTTCCCTCCCTTCTTCCTTCTTCTCTCTTTGCATTATTCTTTCTTTTTTCTGCTTTATTTCTCTCCTTCGTGCTTTTCCTTTTTTATCTTTCTTTGTCACCTTCCTTTATTTTCTTTCTCTTTGCTTTCTTCTATTACGTCTTTCTCTTTATTCTTTCCTGCTTTTCTTTCATAGCCTTTTCCTTTCTCCTTGCTTAATTTTTTTTTAATTCTAGATGTGTGGGCAAAACACTTTCTCCAAATTGGTTCCATGCAGTACTTATTCATCAGCTCCAAGCTGCGAAAACAAAAGCAAAAAGCTTACAATCACTTCTTATTTCCAAGACAATAAAATGTTTTGATATTATAGAACATAACTTACTAAAATTAGTAAAAACATTGCCCCCTACTAACACTTTCCTTTGAAAACTTGCTCTGTGCAAGTTTCTTTAAAACCTCAGAAGCATTAAATCCTCATTAATATAAACCCAGTGTATTTACGGTGTCAAAATATGTTTTAGAAAAGCCAAAAGCAACCGTTACACAAGTTGCCTCATTATCAATAATCTAGCATTATGCCTTTTATGTGTCATTTCTTTACACAATATACTATCGTTGACGACTTTTAGCAAATACATCATGGCAAAGGATTACTCTCATCAGAGACAGCCTTTGAAAAGGATATGCTAATTTCTAGGGAGCAAGAAAACATCAAAACAGTGCCAGCAAATAGCCAAGGGACTTTTATGTCTTAATATCCCTCAGAAGTGCTTTATCTCCTAGTGCAACGTGTATCATAGTATAAACAGGAAATGAAACAGCCACAGCATCAAAGAAGCGCCAGGCCATGGCTGTAATTTCAGATCAGGTTTAATAAAGGTTATCTATAGTAGGCTAATCAAACAAAAGGGTGCATGTTTTAAAGAGCCATTTGATAATTTCCATTTAAGGTGCCCTATCAAAGAGATCCTAACAATGTCTTAAGACTCCCGCTGAGTCCCAGCACCTCCTTTCCAACACGACTCCCTTGAATGGTTGCAAGCCTATCTAGATGTCCTAATTTTTAGTTGATTCTAATTTTGAGGTGATCAGCTTAACAGAATTTGACTTACTTTCTTGCAGGCCTTGATTTAAAAATATGTATATATAATTTTTTTCTGTGTGTGTGTATATATATATACATTATATATATGAACAAAAGAATCAAAACTGGAACAGAGTGTGAGCACCAAGAGAAGAGTATCTGGAAAGGCACCAAGCAATTATATCCAGATCCACAGCCAAGCAAAGGCAAGTTATCAGGCAAGTTTTTCCATAGAAATACTTGATGCCTCCAATACGGCACTGAATTTAAGTCCAGCACAGCATCAACTCATGGCTTTCACCAGAGCCTGAACTTGAGAGCAACCACATGAAACAGTCCTTCTTCTACTTATCAGTTAGGTAGAGGAAGTGTCATTAAGTAGTTCAGCCTTCAAGGTTCTGATTTAGGTACCAAAAACGTGTCTTGGTATACCCGTGTCAGTGAATGACCAAGAAAACGAATCCAATTTTCTCTCTGCTCCATACTGACCATAAACGCCTTGACAATGGTAAACCTGAGATCTGCAGACAGAGAGCAGAAGGCAGATGCTTCAACATCGGGCTCAGCCCTGAGCTGGGAGCCATCCCGTGTCTTGGGTGACACAGCACCACACCCTCGTCCCCATGCAACCACTCTGCAGTCCAGCCGGGACTCGGCCCTGCTTCCTAGTTGGGCAGAGAATACCCCTAACATTTGCAAATCAAATGCCTCATTCAGCTCCTCCCAGTTGATGACCATGGAGATGCTGGAGGACAGATGGGCCACCTGTCAAAAAATCTCATCAGGGGAGAGACAGTCAGGAGGGAAAATGTCATCTGCTTAGAGGAGGTCCTGGCTCAGCTGGGGTCCGAGTAAGTCAGTCTGCTGAGTCCTCCCCTCCAGGCATTCCCAAGAAAACTGAGTAGGCTGTGGCCAGTCTCTGGGCTTATTCTGTTCCATGGGGGATGTCGGGGGTAGAGTGGGTAGGGGAGTTTCTGGCTGGGGACATCTACACTTTTGGGTCCCCCCACCCCCACCAATGTCCCAGCTCTAAGCCTCTCCAGAAAACAAGGCCTTCCTGCTTTTCCCCAGGCTGTGCCCCCGAGCCCCTCCACAGACCCCAGGGAGGGGGAGTAGGGGGCCCTCAGGCACATGGCCTGCAGCCCATCCATCTCAGCCCATCAGGCAGGCAGGGCTGAGCTGCATCTCCCCACCCCTCCCATCCCCCAGCTGTTGCCATGACAGGCCTCTGTGCAGTGGAGATCCAGGCAGCCCAGACACTGGTGGCCAGGGCACAGAGGGTCAACGCCGTGGCTGGGGCAATGCCATATGCCAAGGCCCGCGGCTCCGGGCTCTATCCACCAACAGTCGCCCACTGGGACCCCTCCAGCTCATTGTTGAAGCAGCTGGGGGGCGGGACATTTTATGCTTTGTTGAGAGATAGTCTGCCTTTTTCATCTCTTCCTAGACCTCTGGCCCCCAACAGAGGCCTAACTATGTTCAGCCCAAGCGCACCAATTGGCTACGAGCCGGGGCTACGTGAGGGCAATGTTGATGCGGCCAGGGTCGCAGAGTGGAGTCAATGGTCCACACCCCCCACTCCCACCCAGGCCCAGAATCTAGCCCCCACGAGCAAAACTCAAGTTTGACAAATTCCCACAGCACAAGCGACCCAACCCATCCGAATTCCAAACCTGTACTGTAATTTCTCCACCCTTATATTCTGTGTGTAGGAATCTGATAAAACAAAAACTCAATCACTCCCACAAACAATGCCTGCTGCCCCATCCATTCAGGGTAACAGATCAAAGGCACCAAGGACAGACAGAGTCATAAACATCAATCTCAATCCCCCAAGAGCTTTATCCCTGGATCTCCACCCCACCCATTACAAACGTACCAATGTGGTCTGGAGGCTCTGGGATGAGTTTCAGGACAAGTGTCTTTACTTTCTGTGCAAGCTGGCCAGGGGAAAAGTTCTAGGGAAAATAAGCTTGTCAAAATCAATTTTTAAAGGCTTGCTGGTAACTGGAGTGAAGCTTCTAGTTTTTTCCTTTCTTATAACTTAACTTTTAGCCAATAGGGAAGTTGCCTGGCTAATAGGTAAGTTTGTGTCAGTTGGGGCTACAGGAAACTACCTATTACCATCATTTTTAATTTTATTCACTCATTAAGTATTTCTGGAGGGGTTTCTTTTTTTTTTTTTAAGACAAGGTCTCACTCTGTCCCCCAGGATGAAGTGCAGTGGCGCAATCTCAGCTCACTGCAGCCTAGGCCTCCCGAGCTCAAGCCATCCTCCCGCCTCAGTCCTCCAAGTAGCGGGGACTACAGGCATGAGCCACCATGTCTGGCTAATTTTTTAATATTTTGTAGAGATGTGGTCTCACCGTGTTGGCCAGTCTCAAACTCCTGAGCTCAAACAATCCTCCTGCCTTGGCCTCCCCAAAGCACTGGTATTACATGCATGAGCCACTGAGCCCAGCCAGGGTTTCTTTTTACATAAGTTCAGAAGGACACCTACTAGAGTTCAGAACCCACTCTGTTTTATGTGAATATAATATTCCACTCCTCAGAGGGCCGTTACAGCAGTGGGTCACTCTAATTGCTATACTGCCATGAGAGTTTCTTTGGGGAGTCCAAGTGACACATGAGAACTAGAACTTGGATAGACCTGGATTTCAATCCAGCGCTGCAATTCATTATCTGTGAGAGCCTTGATCTCCTCTTCTATAAACCTTATAGGACTGTTGTGAGGATGAAATTGTCAATAATTATAATGGCAAATTCATGAATTCTTAGTATGGACTAGGCATGGTGCTAGGCACATAAACCTTTCTTATTTAATCTCAGCTACACTATGAGATAGGTATTATCATTATTTATATTTCAAAAATGAAACAGGAACAGAGAGGTCAAGCAAGCTGCACAAGATCACACAGCTACCTAATGGTGTAGTTGAGATTTGAACCCAGGCAAACATGCATGAACATAAAATTACAATGTGGAGAACAAGTGAAAAAAAGATGGACCTGTGCTATCTGATACATGAAGACAGCACAGACAGAACATGTCCACCATCACAGAAGGTTCTACTGGGGGCCGGGCACAGTGGCTCATGCCTATAATCCCAGCACTTTGGGAGGCCAAGGCGGGCAGATCACCTGAGGTCAGGAGTTCAAGAGCAGCCTGGCCAACTTGGCGAAACCCTGTCTCTACTAAAAATACAAAAATTAGCCGGGTAGGGTGGCAGGCACCTGTAGTCCCAGCGATTCAGGAGGCTGATGGAGGAGAATCGCTTGAACCTGGGAGGTGGAGGTTGCAGTGAGCCAAGATAGTGCCACTGCACTCCAGCCTAGGTGACAGAGCAAGACTCCATCTCAAAAAAAAAAAAATATATATATATATATATATATTACATGAAACCTCAGTGTATTCCATAAACAAAAGTGCCACTTCAATTAGCATTTATTAATTTTCTAAAGTCAAATTAGACCAGGCACAGTGTCTCACGCTTGTAATCCCAACACTTTGGGAGGCCTAGGCGGGTGGATCACTTGAGGCCAGGAATTCGAGACCATCCTGGCCAACATGGTGAAACCCCATCTCTACTAAAAATACAAAATTTATAGCTGGGCATGGTGGCATGTGCCTGTAAGCCCAGCTACTCGGGTGGCTGAGGCACGAGAATCACTTAAACTCAGGAAGCAGAGGTTGCAGTGAGCTGAGATTGCGCCACTGCACTCCAGTCTCCACTGCACTTCAGCCAGAGTAAGACTCTGTCTGAAAAAAGTAATAATTTTAAAAATAAGGTCAAATTAATAACATTTACTAATTACAAAGTCGGTGATAAACATGATTTTTATATATGGTAATTTATATACTACTTATTTTTAAACAATTTTTATTGTGAAATATTACATATGCATATGAAAATGCATAGAAAATAAATGTGGAGCTTAACGAATAATTACAATGTCGATGCCCAGGTAGCCACCATCCATGTGAAGAAATTGAACATTGCCTGTAATTGAGTCTCAATTTCCTTTCCACTCCCCTCCCTGCCCCTTTCCAATCACATCCCCTTCCACCCCCCCAGAGTTTTCTGCCATCATGAAGCTGTTTCAGTTGATGAAAACAATGTTAAATTTAGGGTTATAGATGCAAAATCAGCAAACAGCTTGTGAGTTAAGAATGGTTTCTAGTGCTACAGTGGCTCACACTTGTAATCCCAGCACTTTGAGAGGCTGAGGTGGGAGGGTCCTTTGAGTTCAGGAGTTCGAGACCAGCCTAGGCAACATAGTGAAACCCCGTCTCTACAAAAAATAACAAAATTATTCAGGTATAGTGGAACACACCTGCAGTCCCAGCTACTCAGGAGGCTAAAGTGGGAAGATTGCTTGAGTCCGGGAGGTCAAGGCTGCAGTTAGCCCTGATCTCGCCACTGTACTCCAGCCTGGGTGACAGAGCAAGACTCTGTCCCAAAAGAAAAAAAAAAAAAGGCTTTAACTTTTTACGTGGTTGCAAAAAAAAATCAAAAGAACATTTCATGACACATGAAAATATATGAAATTCAAATTTCAAGGTCCACAAACAATGCTTTATTGAAACAAAGCCATAATCATTCTTTTACATATTGTATGTAGCTGCTTTTCTGCTGCCAGGGCAGAGTTGAGTAATCAGGACATAAACTGCATGTCCCACATGCAATTTATCATCTGCCTCTTTATAGAAAAAGTTCGCCTATCCCTCTTCTAGATGATAACTCATTCTTAAACCAGCCTCAACATCCAATGTATAAATTATTTCTACATTTTCATTTTGGCTATACAGTAATAAAAAACTTTTGATTCACACAGACTAGAGGTTGAGAATGGTTTGTCTGTTACACACCTCACCTTGCAATCTTAAAATACTCTTCAATTTTAAGTGGATCTGAAGACTCAAAAGAGAAGTAGCCTGAAATTTTATTTCCAAGTTGAAATACACACAATATCTTACCTTGGCTTACATTCTTTATCGGAGATGTACAAGTGAAAGAGGAAGCATCTTTAACCTCGGATAAGTGCAGAAAACATCTATAATACCATATTATCAGGACACATATTATGTTTACTCATTATTGTGCAACTGACAAGACAATGCCAAGAACATGCGCTGAGCAGATGTGCCTGAGTTCTGTCTGCCTGTGAATGGAGTCGAGCCTACGTCAGCTGTGGCAGTACAAAATTTCATGTGAGCAAACCTGCAAAGCCTGAACTTAGGAAAAAAGCAATTCATTCTTTCTAATCAATGACACATTGACAAGGATTTAAATTGACCTACAGAGACAATAAGTTAAGAAAGACATTGGTCGTTTCTGATGTGTTACCATTTGGTAGATAACACTCATGTGTAGACCTGTTGTTTTTGATAACAGTTTTTGAAAGTCTTGATTTTTTAAAATAGAAATTGAATGCAGTGGTTGGGGAACCCCCAGTTACTCACACATGTTCCACTGGAATGTTCCCGGGATGAGAGAAAAAGTTGGGATTTGTTGTTGATGATTCTAAAGTAGTAATTTTCAGAGTCCAAAGATGGAGATGACTCTGCATATCAGAATTGGGGAAGGAGATGTTATATTCATAATACAGACCACACAGAGTCAAGTACAACAAAGCCTTCTTCTTGGGGCCTGTGTTGTAAAAGGTTAATGAGCTCTGCCCTGGCACTGAGCTGAGCTGTCATTAGCATGCTTTGTGGAGACAGGAATCAATTAGCCCACGGCAACGGCTCCATCACCTTCCCAGCACCTTCTAGAATGGCTCCTAACACTCCTTCACTCAGCCAACTATCTTTTCCCAGTCTTTTTCTCGGTTCTGTTCTCCAGCCCCACAACTCCGCTGTCCTATGGACCACAACTTTCATGACCTCCTGCTGCTCTTTCCTCTCTCAGTGCCAGGCCCAGCTGCACCATGTCATCTGCAGACTGATTCCAGAGGCCCCTATCCTGTACCAGGTGATGCCTAACAACTGAAACTGGCCCAAGACCATCAGTTCTTGCTCTGTCCCACTCCAAAACTACATTTCCATGGACTGATTCAGTATGCATCCTTGTGCTAGCTTCATACCTTCTGCCGTATATAAGACTCATGAATGTTACTCAAAGATTCTCATTATATTATTAATGATTAAAATACTATTAATTGATATATTTATTTTAAAATATTATTTAAATTTTAAAATCAGTTCAATATTATTAAAATACTTATTTTAAAAGGAAATGTTATATTCATCCCTTTGATGGAAAAGAAGCAGGACTGCCATGCATAAAAGATACCTCATAAAAATCAATGCAGTGGGAACAAAGCAACATTAAATTAGATTCTATGTGGGTCCTATTTCAGCTGAGGGTTCTAAGCCTGGATCTTGTTCTCTGCCATTTAAAGGTGGGGGAGATTAACAGGTTAGAGGGGTGTTAAAGCCACTCTCATCCCAGGCTGAGCCTTTCTTCTTGCCTGAGATCAAGAGGATTTAAAGAAAGTTGCAAGGAGGGGTAACTGTCTTGCTGTGTGATTCGACACGATTTAGGCTGTATTCCTTTACAATCTAAAATCATCTCTCCTTCCTAGGAGTCACACACATCCCATAGATTGGGAAACAACACACAGGCATACCTCGGATATTGCAGGTTCAGTTCAGACCACAGCAATAAAGTGAGCCACATAAATTTTTCTGTTTTCTCAGTGCCTATAAAAGTAATGTTTACACCATACTGTGGTCTATTAAGGGTGCAATATCATTACTTCTGGGGGAAAAAAAGGACATAATTAAAGAACACTTTATTGCCTAAAAATGCTAACAATTATCTGAGCCTTCAGCCCGCCATCATCTTTTTGCCTCGATGTTGATGGCTACCGACTCATCAGGTGGTGGTTGCTGAAGGCTGGAGTGGTTGTGACAATTTCTTATAATAAGACAACAATGAAGTTTGTCACATCAATTGATTCTTTCACAAAAGATTTCTCTGCAGCATGAGATGCTGTCTGATAGCATTTTACTCACTGTAGAACTTCTTTCAAAATTGGAGTCAATCCTCTCAAACCCTGTTGCTGCTTTATCAATTAAGTTTATGTCGTCTTTCAAACCCTTTGTTGTCTTGTCAACAGTGTTCACAATATCTACACCAGGAGTTGGTTCCATCTCACAAAACCACTGTTCTGTCAGTGGAGCAGAATAGAGAACCCAGAAATAAATCCACATATTTGCAGCCCACTGATTTTGACAGAGATATCAAGAACACACTTTGGGGAAAGGACAACCTCTTCAATAAATGGTGCTGGGAAAACTGGATGACCATACACAAAAGGGGGGAAGTAGACCCCCATCTCACACCATACACAAAAATCAACTCAAAATGGATTAAAGACATAAATGTAAGACCTGAAACTATGAAACTGCTAGAAGAAAACATAAAGGAAATGCTTCAGGACATCTTCCAGGCAAAGATTTTATGAGTAAGACTAAAGGCACAGGCAACAAAACCAAAAATAAACAAATGGGACTACATCAACTAAAAGGCTTCTGCATAGCAAAGGAAACAATCAGCAGAGGGAAGAGACAACACACGAAATGGGAGAAAACATTTGCAAACTATTCATCTGACAAGAGACTAATTATCTAGAATTTACAAAGAACAGCATAAAGGTAAATAATTCAATTTTAAAATGGGCAAAAGATCTGAATAGACACCTCTGAAAAGACATACAAATGGCCAACAGGTATATAAAAATGCTCAATATTACTAATCATCAGGGACATGCATATCAAAACCATAATGAGCTTTCATCTTATCCCAGTTAGAATGGCTATTATAAAAAAAGACAAAAAATAATAAATGCTGGTGAGGATTCAGAGAAATGGAAACACTCGTGCATTGTTGGTGGAAATGTGAATTGGTGTAGTCATTATGGAAAACAGTATGGAGGTTCCTCAAAAAACGAAAGAGAGAACTACCATAAGATCCAGCAATCCTACTACTGGGTATTTATCCAAAGGAAAAAAAATCAGAATACCAAAGAGTTACCTGCATCCTCATGTTTATCGTGTACTATTCACAAGAGAGAAGATGTGGAATCAACCTAATTGTCCATCAGCAGATTAATGGATAAAGAAAATGTGGTATGTATACACAATGGAATACTATGCAACCATAAAAAAATGAAATCCTGTCATCCACAGCAACATGGGTGAGCCTGGAGGACATGAGGTTAAGTGAAATATGCCAGGCACAGAAAGATAAATATCTCTTGTTCTCTCTCACATGTGGGAGCTAAAAAAAAAACTTGAGCTTATAAGAGTAGAGTAGGATACTGGTTATTAGAGGCTGGGAAGGGTGGGTGAGGGGAGGATAAGGAGAGGCTGGTTAATGGATGCAAAATTATAGCTAGATAAGAAGAATAAGTTCTAGTCTTCTAACACAGCAGTCACCAACCTTTATGGCACCAGGGACCAGTTTTACAGAAGACAATTTTCCCACTGATCAGATTTGGGGTGGGATGGTTTCAGGATGAAACTGTTCCATTTCAGATCATCAGGCATCAGTTAGATTCTCTTAAGGAGCGTACACTCCAGATCCCTCAAATGTGCAGTTCACAATAGGGTTCATGCTTCTATAAGAGTCTAATGCTATCACTGATCTGAAAGGAGGTAGAGCTCAGACGGTAATGCTTGCTGGCCTGCTGCTCACCTCCTGCTGTGTGGCCCTGTTCCTAACAGGCTGGACCGCTATCAATCCACTGCCCAGAGGTTGGGGACCCCTGTTGTATAGCACTATAGGGTATACATGGTTAACAATCATTTATTGTATATTTTCAAAATGATAGAATTTTTTTTTTTTTTTTTTGAGACAGAGCCTTGCTCTGTCGCCCAGGCTGGAGTGCAGTGGTTGCGATCTTGGCTCACTGAAACCTCCGCCTCCCAGGTTAAAGTGATTCTTGTGCCTCTGCCTCCTGAGTAGCTGGGACCACAGGCACCCACCACCATACCAGGCTAATTTTTGTATTTTTAGTAGAGACGGGGTTTTGCCATGTTGGCCAGGCTGGTCTTGAACTCCCGACCTCAGGTAATCCACCTGACTCAGTTTCCCAGGGTGCTGGGATTACAGCCGTGAGCCACTGCACCCGGCTCAGAAGAGAGATTTTTAAATGTTCACAATACAAAAAATGATAAATGTTTGAGGTGATGGATATGCTAATTACCCTGATTTTATTTTTACATATTGTATACATGTATCAAAATATCACTCTGTATCCCATAAATATGTACAATTATTCCATATCAACTAAAAGGAAAAGAAGTTTTATCATGAGATTGCAGCAATTCAGTCACATCTCCAGGCTCCGCTTCTAATTCTCTTGGTATTTTTCCTACCTCTGCCGTAACTTTCTCCACTGACATCCCGAATCTCTCAAAGTCATCCATGGGGGTTGGAATCAACTTCTTCCAAACTTCTATTCATGCTGATGTTTTGACTCCTCTCATGAATCATGAATGTTCCTAATGACATCTACAATGATGAAGCCTTTCCAATTTACTTTGCCCAAATCCATCAGAGGAATCACTACCTATGGCAGCTACAGCCTTATGAAATGTATTTCTTAAATTATAAGACTTGAAAGTCAGAATGACTCCTTGATCCATGGGCTGCAGAATGGATGTTGTGTTAGCAGACATGAAAACATTAATACCTTTACATATGTCCATCAGAGCACTTGGGTGACCAGGTGCATTGTCAATGAGCAGTAATATTTTGAAAGGAATCTTTTTATTTTTTTTTCCTGAGGAGTAGGTCTCAATAATGGGCTTGAAATATTCAATGACCCATGCTGTAAAGAGATGTGCTGTCATCCAGGCTTTGTTGTTCCATTTATGGAGCACAGGCAGAGTCGATTCAGCATCATTCTTATAGGGTCCAGGGTGTTCAGAATGGTAAATTAACGTTGGCTTGAACTTAAACTCACCAGCTGCTATAGCCCCTAACAGGAGAGTCAGCCTGTTCCTAGGAGTTTTGAAGCCAGGCATTGACTTCTCTCTAGCTATGAAAGTCCTAGATGGCATCTTCTTCCAATAAAAGGCTACTTCATCTACATTGAAAATCTATTGTTTGGTGTAGCCAAGTACATCAATGATCTGAGCTAGAGCTTCTGGATAGCTTGCTGCAGTGTCTCCACAGCACTTGCTGCCTCGCCTTATATTTTTATGTTAAAGAGATGGCGTCTTTCTTTAAACCTTATGAACCAACCTCTCCTAGCTTCCAACTTTCCTTCTGTAGCTTCCTCCCCTCTCTCAGACTTCATAGAATTGAAGAGAGTTAGGGCCTTCCTCTGGATTAGGCTTCAGCTGAAGAGAATTTTGTGGCTGGTTTGATCTTTTATCCAGACCACTTAAACTTTCTCTATGTCAGCAATAAGGCTGTCTCATTTTCTTGTCATTTATGTGTTCACTGGAGTAGCACTTTTAATTTCCCTCAAGAACTTTTCATTTGCATTCGCAACTTGGCTAACTGTTTGGCACAACAGGCCTAGCTTTCAACCTATGTCAGCTTTCAACATGTCTTCTTCATTAAGTTTAATTATTTCTAGCTTTTGATTTAAAGTAAGAGATGTGTGACTCTTCCTTTCATTTGGACATTTAGGGGCCATTGTAGGGTTATTAACTGGCCTAATTTCATTATAGCTGTTTCTCAGGGAACAGGGAGGTCCAAGGAGAGGGAGAGAGGTGGAAGAACAGCTGGTCAGTGAAGGTCAGAACACACACATTTATTAAGTTTGCCGTCTTATATGGGTCCAGTTCATGGCACCCCAAAACAATTACGATAGAAACATCAAAGATTACCAATCACTGATTACAGATCATAACAGCTAAATAATGAAAAAGTTTAAAAATTGCAAGAATTAGCAAAATGTGACACAGGGACATGAAGTGAGCATATGCTGTTAGAAAAGTGGTGCTGGCTGGGCGTGGTGGCTCACGCCTGTAATCCCAGCACTTTGGGAGGCCAAGGCAGGCAGATCACCTGAGGTCAGGAGTTCAAGACCAGCCTAGCCAACATGGCGAAACCCTGTGTCTACTAAAAATACAAAAAAATTATCCAGGCATGGTCATGCACACCTGTAGTCCCAGCTACTTGGGAGGCTGAGGGAGGAGAATCACTTGAACCCCAGAGGCAGAGGTTGCAGTGAGCTGAGATAGTGCCACTGCACTCCAGCCTGGATGACAGAGCAAGACTCCATCAAAAAAAGAAAAAGAAAGGAAGAAAGAAAAAGAAAGAAAGAGAGAGAGAGAGAAAGAAAGAAGAAAGAAAGAAAGAAAGACAAAGAGAAAGAAAGAAGAAAAAAGAAAAGAAAAGTGGTGCTGATATATTTTGCTCTACACAGGGTTGCCACAAACCTTCAATTTGTAAATAACACTTTATTGCAAAATGCAATAAAGTGAGGTGTGCCTGTAGTTGCGAGCACAGAGGGCAAGGCTCCAGGACTGCTGCTGCCACTCCTGAGCTCTGTGTCCCTGACAAGTTCTTACAGTTACTGTGCCTTCCTGGTCCCTTCTGGACAAGGACAATAACAGCCTCTACTTCAGAGCGACAGTGCCAGCATTGAAGTGAAGTTTTTAAACACAGCCCCCATCACATAGTATGTGTGCAACAAATGCATTCATTTATTCAACAAATATTTTGTGGCTACCTGAAATGTGCTGAGCACAGCTCTGGGCATTGGGGATTGTGGCTCATGCCTGTAATCCCAGCACTTTGGGAGGCCGAGGCGGGCGGATCACCAGGTCAAGAGATCGAGACCATCCTGGCTAACACAGTGAAACCCCATCTCTACTAAAAACACAAAAAATTAGCCGGGTGTGGCGGCGGGCACCTGTAGCCCAGCTAGAGGCAGGAGAATGGCGTGAACCCAGGAGGTGGAGCTTGCAGTGAGCCGAGATCGCGCCACTGCACTCCAGCCTGGGCGACAGAGCGAGACTCGGTCTCACAAAAAAAAAAAAAAAAAAAAAAAGAAGCCCGAGGAAACTCCCTGTCCTCGCGGAGTCACATGCTGTTATTTAACTATGACAGCCACAGACGATCTGATGAAAAGCACTTAGATTACTGCTGGTCTTCAGAGTGACATCATTTTAGTCTGTAACTTGAGGCAGGCTTAGGATCTGATGACAGTCTAGTGTTCTGTGCAGTTGTCCCTGCATCATCCTCTCCCCCTAATGCTCTTGTCACTGAGCTTACAGGGGCATCCTTTGTGCATCAACTGAAAGCTTCATGGTAAAGATGCCTGCTCTCAAAAATGAGATCAAAGACTCCAGGTAACCAAGGCAACCTGTGAGAGAGACTCCAGGATGCCGGCCTCCCATTCTGAATCATCTCTGGCTGCAGCTGAGCTGTGTGGCAAATGTTTTCCTAGTGGGGCTGGCGTGCTTGGAAGAGCAAGGTCTGCGGAACACACAGAACCTTCCCCTTTTCCTCTTGTGAGGAGGGAGGGCCTTACCAATACTGATGATGTCTAAGTTTCAGGACCCCTCACTCACATGGGCCCCTCTGAGTGCTGGCAGGTGCTAGGAGTTCTAGAATGTTCTAGTGGGGAGGAGAAGCCAGGTGGCGATCAAGACACATTTCTCTGTAAGCATTTCTGATACTTCAGTAAAAATTTGTATTCTTTCTTTTTATTTTTTTATTTTATTATTATTATACTTTAAGTTTTAGGGTACATGTGCACAATGTGCAGGTTTGTTACATATGTATACATGTGCCATGTTGGTGTGAAAAATTTGTATTCTTTCTCTTAAAGAGAGACCCCAAAACCCTTACAGAGGAGAGGGTCTGTAAGCTACAGACCCTAGAAAATCTGAGTTTGGCCCTAACTGGGGGTTCCTAGACAAGCTCTCTGGAGGATGCCAGTCCAGGGAAGAGCAAAGCATGAGGCACACAGGTTCTAGCCCCAGCTCTTGCCACAGACAAGCTGGGTGAGCATGGGCAAGCCCCTCTCTGGACAATCACCGGGTAAAGGGGACAGGAAGGCTGGCTTCTCTGAGCCTTCTTGCTCTGTTTGTTGAGTCACTCTTCTCTGCCCTGGCAGGCCCTGGAGCCAGGGGAGCCACAGGCAGAGCGATCACCAAGAGCGTGGCTTCCACACCACTATGAACTGGAGGAAGGTGGGGGCTTCTCCCATCCCAACCCCACTATATGGACCACACCCACCCTAGGCATTACTATGGGGTTTCTGTGCAAGCATTTTCCACAGCACTGTCTCCAAACTGGCAAATAACAATCTAGATATTAATAACCACTCTGTATTTTATTCATCAGAGTATGTATTGAGGTGGGCATCTTTATTTTTTATTTTATTTTATTTATTTATTTTTTTGAGACAGAGTCTCGCTCTGTCACCCAGGCTGGAGTGCAGTGGTGCGATCTCGGCTCACTGCAAGCTCCGCCTCCCGGGTTCACGCCATTCTCCTGCCTCAGCCTCTGGAGTAGCTGGGACTACAGGCGCCCGCCACCACGCCCGGCTTATTTTTTGTATTTTTAGTAGAGATGGGGTTTCACCATGTTAGCCAGGATGGTCTCAATCTCCTGACCTCGTGATCCGCCCGCCTCAGCCTCCCAAAGTGCTGGGATTACAGGTGTGAGCCACTGCACCCGGCCGAGATGGGCATCTTTATAACGAGTATGAGTTGAAATGTGCATCTTTATAACAGGCAGTATACGATTAAAGGTTGCTGATACACACAAGCATGCTCCTGTGTGTGGAACTTTTCTTTCTTTTTTTCTTTTTCTTGTCTTTCTTTCTTTCTTTTCTTTTCTTTCTTTCTTTTTTTTTTTTAGATGAAGTCTCGCTTTGTTGCCCAGGCTGGAATTCAATGGTGTGATCTCGGCTCACTGTAACCTCTGCCTCCTGGGTTCAAGCAATTCTTCTGTCTCAGCCTCCCAGGACGCAGGGATTATAGGCAGGCACCACCACGCCCAGCTAATTGTTTATATTATTAGTAGAGATGGGGTTTCACCATGTTGTCCAGGCTAGTCTCAAACTCCCGACCTCAAGTGATCCACCCACCTTGGCCTCCCAAAGTGCTGGAATTATAGGTGTGAGCCACCACACCCAGCCTGTGTGTGGAACTTTCATGACACGTGACATCTCAGCTGAACCAGCCCAAGGTCATTTTGGTTAAGCAACTCAAGGAAATTCCATATAAAGAAGGTGTTCCCGGTCCTGAAGCTTGCATGCATGACTTCATTCATTAGTCTGGTACTTAATACAAAAAATGTTATTTATCTAAATAAATGGATAGATAAATCCCCATGTAGCAGTGAGGATGTTTTTGGCTACAAACAACAGAAAACTCATATCGAGCTAGCCTAAATACAAAGGGAATTTGTTGGTTCTTATAATGAAAAGCACAAAGGTTGTGTGAGCTTCAGGAGTGGTTTGATCCAGACATTCAAACTATCATAAGGACTCGACTGATTTTTTTCACGAATGTATTTTCTCTGCCCTTTATAATATGTCACTATCTTTGGTTGGGTGCCTGGAAAGGTAGAGTCTGACAGCAGGATTCTCAGAGGCAAGTGGTTTATTTGGGATTCCCATAAAACTCCAGTAGGAAGTGGGGAGATGAGACAGGAACAAGGAAGATGGTGAAAACAGGTGTGTTGTCAAGCAAGTGACCACTAAGGGCAACAGGAGCATAACCCATGGAGCAACACAAGGAGACAATGTAGAGCGTGCATCTTCAAATTACCCTGCCGAAAGAGCAAGGGAGCAGGGCATTTATCTGCCCATCCCAGTCAGTAGTTATTGGTTTAGGGTAGAGTTCCCTTATAGTAACAACGATTCCAAAGCAGTCAAAGGCCTCACTCCTCACCCCCCGCAGAAGGAGAGTACAGCTCTCTCCCAGCTTTCCACACCAAGACTGAGAGCCGCTCTGACACACTGATGAATTGTACACCCAAAAAATGCTGAACTAACTGTATGGCAAGGGAGGGGACAGGATGTGCTGACTGGCTTAGTGCATAGTAGTGCTGTCTTTCCCCAACCACTACATGGCTTTCCAGCACGGACCGAGGACTTTAGAAAAGGGGAAGGGAAAAGAGGATACAGGCATCTACTACACAATAATTAAGTAATGGTCTGGACTACTTAACAAACACTAGATTATTAAACTCAAAGGCACCAGAGGTCTCCTGCATGGTCATAGACCAAAATGCTCCAGTGTCAGGCAATAATGCAAATGGTCAAAGTGGGCCAGCAGGAGGCTGCTGTGTTCTGTAGGTGCACACCCAGGCAGAATAACTAGACCCTGCACTTAGCCCTGGCCAATGGCTGCCATGTGAGAATGTGGGCCCAGGGGTGCCAGATTCTCTGATATTTCAAGAGTAGCCAGATATCTGGATTTTTAAATGAAATCTCCCCATCTGAAATGTTGGAAATGAATTCAAAATGTTTTGGATACTTTGTGGGCCAAATGACACACATCTGTGAGCCAGACGCAATCTTGGATTGCCAGTTTGCAGCCTCTGATGCAGATCCACCCCTTAATTTTACAGAAGGGAAAACGGAACGGTTCCAGAGACACTCAGTGACTTACCCAAAGTCACGCAGCTGGTCAGTGGCAGAGCTGGGACTAGAACCGTTGTCTCGCCATTGTGGTTTGTTATAATTGTTGATCAACTGTGCTTAGGAAAGATCCACTCAGTGCCCAAACTAAGGATGGCAAACTAGAACCCCTGGGGCCAATTCTGGCTGGCAGTCTGTTTTTGTAAATAAAGTTTTATTGGAACACTGCCACACACATTTGTTTACATATTATCCATGGCTGTTTTCCCAATACAACAGTGGGATTGAGTCACTGGAACAGAGATCACATGGCCCACAAATCTTGAAAATATTTGCTGTCAGACCCTGAACAGAAAAAGCTTGCCAATCCTTGTTCTAGATTCTTGATATTTTTAGATGTCGTAATTTTTGTTTCAGCTACTCATGAGATGTCTCAATGGTCTGAGGATATTATTTAATAACCCAACTGAATTCTATTTGCAATGTGGCAGGTCTGGGTTGCAGGTCCCAGGAAGGAACAGTGATTGAGCCAGGCAGCTGAAGCTTATCCTATGCAAGTTATTCCCATGAGATGATGAAAAGAAAACCACCGCTATCACCACCACCATCAACGATGGCAACAACAAAAACACCTTATCTCAATAACCCTGAAAGAAAAAAAGAATTAAGAGGCTGGAGTGCAATGGTGTGGGACCTCGGCTCACCGCAACCTCCGCCTCCCAGGTTCAAGTGATTCTCCTGCCTCAGCCTCCCATATAAAGTCTCTTATAAGTAAATAGAAATTTTAGATAAATAGTAGAATTTGGTCATGGCAGTGAATAGCAAAGACACGCGTACGCACACCCCTCTGGAAACAAGAAAATGTGATTTGTGAAGCAATTTCAGAGACTGCTCCAAGCTGCATAAAAATTGTGTGCAGCCAATGAACGGGACAGCATTGATGTGGATGAAAAAGTTGCTAAACCAAGTGAGACTCAGCCAGGACCCCCACCTCTTGCAGGAAACATGATCTCAGGAAGGGCTTCTGTCAGGGGCACTTCATCCCCCTGGCTTCAGGCTTCCACCAGGGTGGTGTCCAAGCCTTTCTCCCCACCCACCTCTGCCCTGCTCCTGGGAGCAGGGCTTGCTGGTCTGATTGGTGAGGTTGGCAGGAGAAACCGGGCATACTCAGCTCAGTACCTCCTGGGCTCACATTGGCCACAGAGTGGCAGTGCATTCTCAGTGCTTCTCTGACACATGGAAGGCTCTCGCCCTGGCAGAGGGGCCCTTTGCCTCTGCCAGGGTCTGGTTGGGTAGGAACATCTAGCTCAAGGATGAAATATTAGAAAGCCCATTGGGGCCATATGCCTAAGCCATGCCTCCAATCCAGCTTCAATCACTATCTCCAGCCATCTGACTCCTGTCTTGATTTGGAACTTGGAAAAAAGGAAAGAGGTGTTATTTATTAGACATGACTGTTTATAAGGTAGCAGTGTTACTATTTCACAATGCATTTTGTAGAGGAATTATCTTCTACGGCTGAAGTCACAGACTTGGAGATTTTTATGCTCCCCACTCAAATGCCAAGGGCCCTATTGCTGATCTAGAAGCTATCAATGCAGGATAAGAAGCCCAGCCCACAAGATGTTTATCATCTATCCAATAGTTAGTAGATGGTCAATAAGTTAGTTGATGATCAGTTAGTAGATAATCAATAAGTGTTGTTTAAAATATTAAATAAATTATTGAATAAAATATCAGAAAATAATTTGGAACATTATAGAGTACAGGTTTATATATATACATATAATCTCAAATCAAATGGATATTTATCAGGCATTTTCTGTCTGTGATTTAAACCCTGATATAGCTACTGATACACACTTTTTTTCATCAAATAAGTATGTAAATAAAAGTTCTTTGGGAGGAAAGGAACAGCTTCTCGGGTCTCATCAACCAAGAAGTAAAATCACGTTGCTTCAAAGGACAGGCATGTAGATAAACAACTAGAAAATAAAAAATACTTAAAAAAATCTATATGCTCCTGGCCAGGCGCAGTGGCTCACGCCTGTAATCCCAGCACTTTGGGAGGCTGAGGCAAGTGGATCACAAGGTCAGGAGTTCGACACCAGCCTGGCCAATACAGTGAAACCCTGTCCCTACTAAAAATACAAAAATTAGCCAGGCTTGGTGGCGGGCACCTGTAGTCCCAGCTACTCTGGAGGCTGAGGCAGGAGAATCGCTTGAACCCGGGAAGCAGAGTTTGCGGTGAGACAAGATCATGCCACTGCACTCCAGCCTGGGCGACAGAGCGAGACTCCATCTCAAAAAAAAAAAAAAATTCAAAAAATCTGCATGCTCCTTTGACATCATGCTCTCCCCTGTAACCAAAGGGTCATTCTTCACTTGGAGTCAATTCATTAAAGCTCTCAGAATCCACCAGAATGCATGGGAACTGAAGTGAAGATTGTTCAAAGAGCTATTCCTTCTGGTCTTTCATTCTAAGATTCACTAGAACCAAACAGAGTTAGAAGGCTAATTTGGAAGCATGTGTGTATGTGTGGGTATTTATTTCATCGACATTATCTATATAATACACACACACACATATACACATAAATAGCATTTTCATTCTAACTTTTCTGAGCACAAATCAACTGACGGCCAGTGACCAGGACCTTTCTGGGTGGCCTAATAGAAGTGAGATGTGTTATGAAGATACGTAAATGAGCATCTAATTGCAGGTATATGAGCTACTTTATTTGGAGAACAAATTAGCAATTTGGATCAAGTGCTCTCAAATTCAAAGACTTGGACGCTGTAGTAGGAACCTAGGGCTCTATGCTACAGGAAGAATCAGGATGCAGAAAAAGATGTACTTTTTTAAAAAAAATCAGAAAAAGATACAAGACTGTTGGTTGCTGCTTTATTTATAATAGAGAAAAAAGGTATTGATCTGAATGTCCAACAAGAAGACAACAAGTAATTGCGGGTTTTGCCACTGAAAGTAATGGCAAAAACCACAATTACTTTTGCACCAACCTAATAGCCAATCAATTGCAATTTGTTTGCATGGGGAGAGGGAGGGGCAGGTGTCATGATGCCTGACCAGAAGGACAGTGTGGCAGAGTGGTTGAGCATGTGACCTCTTAATCAGATTGCTGGTGACCCCTCATGATGTTAACCTAAGGAAGTTAACTTTTTGTGTTTGGTTTTCCTCATCTGCAAATTGGGGATAATGTTGGTAACCAACCTCATAAGGTTTGGTGAGGATTAATTCACTTAGTACCGGCAGTCCTTAGAACAGTCCCTGGCATGTGATAAGTGATCAGCCATCATTCGCCATTTTATGAAAAATGGGACATTTTGTAGTCACTGGACAGCATGTTTTAGAAAAATCTCTAGTAATACAGGGAATCTCTGTAAGAGCATTCATAAACATTGAGGTCTAACATAAGTACATAAATCTTAAGCTTACAGTCACTGAGTTCGGACACATAGGTAGTCCTATGTAACCTCCACTGCACACCCACCCCAGAGCTAACCACTATTCTGACTTTATCATCATACATTTATTTTGCATATTCTTGAATATCATGTAAATGGACTCAAACTGTCTGGAGACTTGTGTTTGGCTTCTTTTGCTCAACTTCATGTCTGTGAGATTCATGCATGTTGTTATGTGTAGCAGAAGTTGATTTTTTAGTGCTGTATAGTATTTCATTGTATGAATGTATCACGTTTTTAAATCTTTTCTACTGCTGCTGGGCATTGGGTTACTTCCGATTTTTGGTTATTATGAATAAAGCTGCTATGAACATTTTTGTACATTCTTTGGTGAACATAAGCACTTGGGTATTACTAGGGAATAAGTTGTGCCCCCTCATTCATATGTTGAAGTCTTTTTTTTTTTTTGAGACAGAGTCTCGCTCTGTTGCCCAGCCTGGAGTGCAGTGGTGGGATCTCAGCTCACCACAACCTCCACCTCCTGGGTTCAAGCGATTCTCATGCCTCAGCCTCCTGAGTAGCTGGGATTACTGGAGCACACCTCCGTGCCTGGCTAATTTTTGTATTTTTAGTAGACTTGGCCAGGCTGGTCTCAAACTCCATACCTCAGAGATCAGCCCACCTCAGCGTCCCAAAATGCTGGGATTACAGGCAGGAGCCACTGCGCCTGGCCCCATATGTTGAAGTCTTAACCTCTAGTACCTCAGAATGTGACCATATTTGAAGACAGAGACTTTACAGAAGTAGTTAAGTTAAAAATGAGGTGATTGGGGTCAGCCCTAATCCAATATGACTGATATCTTAATAAGAAGAGGTAATTTGAATGCACACACGTACAGAAAGAAGACCATGCAAACATACAGGTAGAGGCGGCCATCCACAAGCCAAGGAGAGAGGCGAGGAAGAGATCCTTCCCTCACATCCCTCAGGAGGAACCAGCCCTGACACCTTAATTTTGGACGTCTAGTCTCCAGAACCATACAGAAGTAAGCTTCTGTTGTTTTAAGTTACCCAGTCTGGGCTGGGTGTGGTGGCTCACGCCTGTAATCCCAGCGCTTTGGGAGGCAGAGGAGGGTGGATCACGAGGTCAGGAGTTTGAGAACAGCCTGACCAACATGGTAAAACCCCGTTTCTACCAAAAATACAAAAATTAGCTGGGTGTGGTGGTGCGTGCCTGTAATCCCAGCTACTCGGGAGGCTGAGGCAGGAGAATCGCTTGAACCCAGGAGGCAGAGGTTGCAGTGAGCCAAGATCACACCATTGCACTCCAGCCTGGGCAACAGAGCAAGACTCCGTCTCAAAAAAGAAAAAAAAAGTTACCCGGTCTGTAGTACTTTGTTACGGCAGTCCTAGCAAACAAATATAGGCACACACCTAAGAATAGAGTTGCTGAGTCATAGAGTATTTATATCAATCATATAATCATAAGCTCTGATAGATACCACTGAACAGCACACAAGTGAAATTTAAAAATCAGGGGAAATTATACATGCTTTATGTTTCCAATTGTATGTGCATACATAGATATAAATATAGACACATATATATCCAGATAGAAATATAGACAAATAGATATATGATAGAAGGAAATTTATCTGAAAGTTAACTATAGACTTTTTTTGTCTTTTTAAAAATAACTAACATGGCTTACTTATGTCATATAGAAATGTAATAGTTACTACAATTTTAATAGTGGTCATTCTGGGCGATGTGATTATCAGTGTTTTGTAGGTAGTATTACACCAGTTTCTGTATTTTCAGATTTTTCTACAGGGGACATAAGTTCCTTTTATAACCAGAGGAGGGAACTGTTCCTAATAAAGAAAAGAGAAAAGGCTGAAAGAAAATATAGTAATGTGTTACTGGCATTGACCTCTGGGTTGTGAAACTTGGGATTATTGTTGCCTGTCCTTCATTTTAATTATCTGCATTTTCCATGTACTATAATGACCATATGTTACTGTTATCATGGGGGTGGAGAGAAGAAACATTCTTCTAGAAAATCAGCAGGAAAAAAACTACAAATCTACAATAAACTACAAATAGAAATCGTGGTAATATCATATTTCAACAATTGTTGACATACGACAACAATTGTATGATGCACTATTATTTTATTTACTAGTAAGAAGAAAAACACTTTTAATTGAACTATAACCCTTCATCAGTTATAAGATGCATACTGATTTCAGGGATGTTCAATTGTAGGGAAAAAAAATGCATCTCACCACTGAAAACATTCAGTGAGTAGCATCACACACTATATAAGAAGCAACGTGATTTCAGAGTCCCGGAGCCTAAGCAGTCCTCACCATACCCAGTAGCAGAAACGATGGAGGGCTGGGAGGGTCAAAACAGAGCCCAGCGGAAGACTGCAGCTAGAGGAGCTGGGATCCTGGCTCTGACCACCACTCCCTGGTGGCCAAGAGGGGACGGAGTCACCCACTTGCTGCGTGGTTCCCTCCCTGGAGGACACCCACTGACTGGGCAGGGAACTGTGACGTTTAATTGGCTAATGTCTGGAGAACGCTTTGAAGATGAAAAGTACCAGGTGGGTATCATCACCATACACTTCTTAAGATGATGCATGAGAATAATCATAAAGTTCTCCCCAACTGGGCCTTTCATCCACGGATTTCAAAGCATTTAGCAAACCTTAATTAACTCTCACAGCACCTCTATGAAGTAAGCATTAATAGCCTCTTACATTAGAGGGACAGAAAGAGGAGGTGAGTGACTTGGCCAGGCCCTCGGAGAGTTAGAGACCAGGTGGACAATACGCGTTCATCAGGCAGGCATGCATTCAGTGTCTCCTCTGTGGCAGGTCTCATGCCAAGCGCTGGGGAAACCCCAGGGGGTGCCAGAGCTGGTCAGTGCCAGCTCGCAATCTCCAGCTGTCAAATTTTCAAGAATTTTGCAAACCAGTTATGAAACAAAGCCATTCTTCAAAGTTAAATTACATAAATGTATAATTAAATAAATTGTATTGGAAACACAGGTAATGAAAGCTCAAAATGTATCACTCCAAATTATTTTACAACTTTCTACTGTTATCTGCACACTTGGGGTTATTCACCTGTGGAATATCTGCGGGGTGGAAATAGTGCAGAAAGCTGCGCTACTGTGCACTCCTTCCCAGATCCCTGTTCAGTGACGTCCCAGTGGGCCCTTGAAATTGACCACGGTGAGAGTGTTTACACCATGGAAATTGGCAGATGCTACAGACCAGGGCTTGATTTACTGTCCTCTGGACTTCCAGACTTTAAAAAGTGATGGAGAAAATGTTAAAAATGCAGGTTAATATTAAAAGCATGTCATTTCTATAGCCATTACATTGTGAATGGCACACACAAAAGATTGAGGAAAGACTTCCAGGCTTCAAAAGCCATTATCCAATTCAGCAAAGAAATCACTCACAACGTCCTAGACAAATGAGTGACATTCCTACATACATCCTCGTTGTTTCACTTCCATCTTACTCCAGAGCAAGGAAGATATCCCACCAGTCTCCATCAAGAGAGCCAAAAGCCAAGCATGGTCCCTCACCCAGCAGAGAGGCCCAAGATCTGGGACCTGGACAGTAGATGTGTCTGCCCAGTCCAGTTTCCCATCCTGCCACCCCCTAGCCCCCACCACCGTGTGACTATCATAGAAACAACCATTTTATATAACAAAACCCTGCTGCCTTCCTGGCCACATTTGATTGGTCAAAGGCAGGCTCCTGGTCTCTTCCTGAGAAATGTGGGACTGGCACTGAGAAAGAGAGCCAGGCCTTCTGGTAGCTGAAGCTGTAAAATATCAATCTACGAAGCTGCAGTAGCCAGGTCACATGAAATCCACCTTACGGATAAAGCCAATCAGGGGAGAGCAGAAAGAAGGCAGCCACAGCAGAAAGATTCAGGGGAGAGACACGATACAGTTTGGCTGTGTCCCTACTCAAATCTCACCTTGAATTGTAATAATCCTCATGTGCCAAGGGCAGGGCCAGGTAGAGATAATTGAACCATGGTGTGTGTGTGTTGTGGGGGGGTTTCCCCCATACTGTTCTCGTGGGAGTGAATAAGGCTCACAAGATCTGATGGTTTTATAAATGGGGGTTCCCCTGCACAAGCTCTGTTGCCTGCTGCCATGTAAGACGTGACTTTGCCCCTCATTTGCCTTCTGCCATGATTGTGAGGCCTCCCCAGCCATGTGTAACTGTAAGTCCATTAAACCTCTTTCCTTAATAAATTACTCAGTCTCAGGTATGTCTTTATTAGCAGCAAGAAAATGAACTAATATAAGATATCTTGGCAATGTGTTGGTCCCTAGATTCCAGGTGGCCCTGAACTCAGTGCTTTCCTGACCCTCTTGCTACTTGGAGTTCAACTCTTCTTTGGATTCTACATTATGCCCCAGTGATATGGTTTGGCTGTGTTCTCACCCAAATTGTATCTTGAACTGTATCTCCCATAATACCCACATGTTGTGAGAGGGACCTGGTGAAAGATAATTCAATCATGGCGGCGGTTTCCCCCATACTATTCTCATGGTAGTGAATAAGTCTCACGAGATCTAATGGTTTTATAAGGGGAAACCCCTTTCACTTGGTTCTTATCCTCTCTTGCCTGCCACCATGTAAGACATGCCTTTCACCTTTTGTCATGATTGTGAGGCCTCCTCAGCCCCGTGGAACTGTGAGTCCATTGAACCTCTTTTTCTTTATAAATTACCCAGTCTTACATATGTCTTTATCAGCAGTGTGAAAACGGACTAATACACCCAGTATTTTTCCAGCAAGTTCCCCTCTTTTGCTAAGCTAGCTGGGTTTCAGAAACTTCAATTAGAATTGTCCTAACTATTATAACTACCAAGGATGCTAAGTTGATTCTTTCAAAAATCTTCACTGGGCTTCTCTCCAAGTTCTTGGTGTGGTATAAAGAAATGGTGCGCATCCAATCCCTGAACACTGAAGTTGACCACCTAGATATACAGCAGGGGGATATATGCATCCCAAAGACAGACAATTGGATAAAACCCAAGTACAAACCAAAAACAATAAAGGTAATTTCACACAACATGAGAATTAGAAGTGAACTTTAAGGCCACCAAATCCAGCGTCTATCTGACATATGAAATGGCTCTAAATTTCGACTTCCTGAAGGATTTCAATCTATTTTCAGTGCGTTCTTATGACAAAAACATTCGTCTAGGTTGAACCAAAATCTGCTTCCCTGTAACTTTGAACCACTGGTCTTAATTATATGCCCTGGAGCTATACAAAATAGATCAAAGATTTCCTTCACGTGATAGCCCTTTAAATATTTAAAGTCAAAATACTATTATTACTATTCCCATTTATTGAGTAATTACTACATGCCAGCACATGGTTATCACGTTTAATCTTCATCACATGCTGAGAAGTAGATGGCATCTGGAGCCTTATTTTACAAATGAGGATACTGAGACAGAGCTGGGGGTGGGAAGGGAAGGGACTAAGATCTGATCATTATCATATGTCACCACCTTCCAGCGAGGCATTCTGAAGAGTTCAAGAATTGGACCTTCCAGGTTGTTCTGAACTTACATATGTCACAATGGGAGGATGGAACATATTTAATAGTTTGTGGGCTTGATTTGTTCCTTTCAATTGTTTAGCTATGTGGTGCATTGGCCTCTATTTGTACTCCCATCCTGAGCCCCACAAATGTTAGGGGTGAGCCTGGTGGGACATCTTCAGGGGGGCTATCTCTTGGTGAACAACAGCTACACATTCCTCTCCATCTCAGCCTCGTACTGCTTACTCTTTGGAGTTCTCGTCTCCTATTTCCCACAAAGGGGGTTTTGCCTCTTATTCACATTTCCATTTAACTGTCACCACCTTCTGCCCCTTCACTCTTGGGTGCTGAAGGCCAGCTGGGTTGAATTCATTCCCAGGTCAACATGTGGGTAGCACCTCAGTTTTCTATTGCTGCAAAACAAACTGTCCCAAAACAGACTTGCATAAGGCAGCCATTCTATCATCCTGACGTTATATGAGCAGCAGTGTGAACATGGCAGTGTGAAGCAGGCTGGTCTCTGTTCCACAATGTCTGATGCTTCAGGGGGGAAGACTTGATGACTAGAGGTGACTGGAATCATCTAAAGATATCACTATTCACACATCTGATAGTTGATATCAGTTCAGTTGAGACCTCAGGGTGTTTGTTGGCCTACACTGGCCTCTCTATGTGGTCTTTCCATATGGGCTAGTTTGTCTTCCTTACAGCATGGTGGCTGGATTTCAAGAGCCTAAAGAGTGAGCATTCCTAGAGGGCAAGGTGGAATTATGTGGTATTTCTCTGCTCTAACCCTAGAAGTCACACAGCATCACTTCGGTCATACTCTACTGGCAGAGGAAGTGAACAAAGGTTTTCCCAGGTTTAAGGGAGGGGATGTGGGCCCCCACTCAATGGGAGAATTGTCACAGTGTAAGAAGAGCATGGCATGGGAGATCCTGTTGTGGTCATTTTGGGAAAATATTATTTTACACAGGGAAGAAAAGAAAGGATGGAAATGGTGCTTGAGACTGTATTCGATTCTCTGTACTAACAACTCCATTGACCATGCCATGTGGGGGTCCTTATTCTGAATTTGCAGGTGAGGAAACGAAGGCTCAGAATAGTTCAGGTTCTTCACTCCTACACTGCTGGTGGGAATGTCAACTAGTACAACCACTATGGAAAACAGTGTGGAGATTCCTTAAAGAATTAAAAGTAGAACTACCATTTGATTCAGCAATCCCACTACTGGGTATCTACCCAGAGGAAAAGAAGTCATTATACAGAAAAGATACTTGCTCACACATGTTTGTAGCAGCACAATTCGCAACTGAAAAAATGTGGAACCAACCCAAATGTCCATCAATCAATGAGTGGATAAAGAAACTGTGGTGTGTGTGTGTGCACATATGTGTGTGTGTGTGTGTGTATATGCATATATATGGTCTCTGTTCCACAATGTCTGATGCATATATATATGCATACACACACACACACACACACACATATATACACCCTTTATATACCATTAATTCATTCCTTTTCATGGCTGAGTAGTATTCCAACATATATATTTATTTTATATATATACTGAGTAGTATTCCATCATATATATATACACACACGTATGTGTATATATATGATGTGTGTGTGTGTGTGTGTGTATATATATATATATATATATATGTGATGGAATACTACTCAGCCATAAAAAGGAATGAATTAATGGCATTTGCAGCAACCTGGATGGGACTGGGGACTATTATTCTAAGTGAAGTAATTCAGGAATGGAAAACCAACATTGTATGTTCTCACTCATAAGTGGGAGCTAAGCTACGAGGATGCAAAAGCATAAGAATGACACAATGGACTTTGGGGACTCAGGGGGAAAGGGTGGGAAGGGGGTGAGGGATAAAAGACTACAAATTGGGTTTAGTGTACACTGCTCAGGTGATAGGTGCACCAGAATCTCACAGATCACCACTGAAGAACTTACTCATGTAACCAAACACCACCTGTTCCCCCAAAAACCTATAGAAATAAAAAATATTTAAAAATAAATTAAAAAAAGAGAAGTTCGGGTTCTTGCCCAAGATCACACAGAAAGTGACAGCATACACCAGTGGTACTCAAACTTTACTGAGTAGCAGAATCATCTGAGGGGCTTATTCAGACACAGATTGTGGGATACCACCCCCAGGGATTTAGATTCAATCAATCTAGAGTGGGCCTCAAGAATCTGCATCTCCAACAAGTTCTCGCGTGATGCTGATGATGCCGGCCCAGTAACCACAGCTGGAGAACTGCTGGTATACAGTTTTTGAAGCCATACCTGGGTGAACTTCTGCCTCATTATGCTTGTATAGGAGAGCACTGGTATTCCTCACCCAGGACCAGAGAAACAGAAGAATGACTCACGGCCATCATGTCTTTAATTTTTTTTTTTTTTTTTTTTTTTTGAGATGGAGTCTCGCTCTGTCACCCAGGCTGGAGTGCAGTGGTGCAATCTCGGCTCACTGCAAGCTCCGCCTCCCCATTTCACGCCATTCTTCTCCGGAGTAGCTGGGACTACAGGCACCCACCACCACGCCCGGCTAATTTTTTGTATTTTTAGTAGAGACAGGGTTTCACCAAATTAGCCAGGATGGTCTCGATCTCCTGACCTCGTGATCCGCCCGCCTCAGCCTCCCAAAGTGCTGGAATTACAGGCGTGAGCCACTGTGCCTGGCCATCATGTCTTTAATTCTAAGAGAAAACATATGTAGCAAGATAAGATTTTCATTATTCCTTAGCCACTTCTCTCTCTCCCTCTTCCACTCACCCTTGGAGTTCTTCAGTAAAACAGCATAAAAGAACATAGACTTTATCAGCATGGTAACCTACCAAAGGTATTCTCTGAGAGGCCATCAATAATAGCAAAAGCAAGGGGGATCTCATTTGGGGCTTCACTCTGAAAAACCAAAGATGTCCTCTTACGCTAATGCTTAAGATTGAGATAAGATGTAATGTGACTATTAGCATTCTTCACGGAATGGGACTCCACGAAGAGAAAGGAGAGGGGCAAAAAAGAAGAGAGAATCTTGAAGAAGAGGAAGGGATATTAAGTAATTGTACATGCTTAACATCCATTGTTTCCAGATCTTGTGTAGGTAAGATCACATGTCCTGGCCCACTTCCTGTTGGGTGGGATCAGGTGGCTAGTTCATGCCAACTAAGCCAAGAAGAAGTGATGGGCATTGCTCCCATGCTGGGGTAATTGATTACCAGTGAGAGACCCTTCAGAGCTCTCTTTTTCTGTTAGCATGGTAGCTGGTGATGTTCATGACTATGGCAGCTAGATCAGTCTGGGGCAGAACACCTGCCAACCCACGATGCACACATGAAGTGAGTGAGAAACTAACATTTGCATATTTTAAACTCCTAGATTTGAGGGAGTATTTGTTATGGCAGCATAGCTAGCCTATTCTAACTGATACAGGAGAAGAGAGAGAAGGAACATCCAGGTGTCTCTCCAAGGAGCATTATGAAGACACCAAAGTAAGACTGATTAGGAAAAGCAAATAAATCCTTTGTATCATTCCCTGGCCTCTGTGAGATTGATGACCTTCTTATAGTAAGACTCGTACGTCTCTTCCAGATTTTACAAGGGCATCTAAGGACATTTGGACCTGCACTTCCTGTCATTCTCCACTGCATCACTTAGCTTTAACCATGTTAAAAGAAAGCTAAACCTTCAGAAGACAGATGCCCTCTGAAGTGTAACTTCAATAAGACATCCTGTAGCCAGATTCAAGGCTGAGATCCTGTGACTCCCGCCCCTCACTGAACCCCAGTTCTGGGTCCTAACAGAGCTTGCTCAACAACATACTCTGTCTTCTGCAGGTGAAGGTGCCAAGGCTTTGTCGATGCTGTTCCTGCAATATTTCTCCCGCCACCTACTTACTGAGCATCCTTTGGAAGATGCCCAGGGCTGCAGCAGCCGGCATTCATGGCATTCCTGAAAGTATGTCCTGCCAGGCAGGAAAAAGGGGCAGCTTTGTGCTGCTGGGTTCTCGGCTCCCAGCACTGCACCAGCGACCAAGGGGCCTGGTTCAGACCATTGTCTTGCTTGATGGACATAGAGGGCCCGAGTTCCAGCAGAAGCAGCTGGGATCCAAGCCTGGATGGCAGAGGGTGGGCTGGAGCTACCCTAACCCCGCCACCTCACCATCTGCCTCTCTGGGTTTCTATTGCTGTCTGATTTTTAAAAATAAGTTCAAATGGAAAACAAAGCAAACTTGTGAAAAACAATGTGAAGCGTTGAAATAATTTACATTTAGAGTCTGACCCAAAAAATGTATCTCCCGATCTTTTGCTCTATAGTCCTATCTTTTTCATCAAACTTTGAAAAGGAGAACAACAACAACAACAAATTCTGGCGTGCCTTTAGTGCACTTGGGGTCACTCTAGGAGTCTCTGTTCGGTCTCCTCGCACCCTCATAACATCATCTCCAAACCACTCCAGGCTGGAAACATACCCTGAAGCGTCCTGTGTGAACAGTAGCCACCCGCCACCGCATTCCGCACATTAGTTATTTTCCCCTTCATGGTCTGCATCTCACCAAGACAGAAGCCAGAAACTTACTTTCCCATCCTCCTCTGCAGCAGGGGCATGGTCATGTGACTTAGGCTTAGCCAGTCAGAAGCACCTTCATGGGATATGGATTCAGGAACGCCTCCAAGAACTGGGCACAGCACAGGATTCATTTAGTAAAGGATGACTATGTAAACAAACATCCGGCTTCCAGCGTAGACGTGGAGCTTCCAGAGCAGAGGCTGTGGGGGCAGTTAAGTGCCAGGCTCTGCCTGCCTTTCCCAAGGAAAATGACCAGGGTTTTAGGGTCATTTGGACATTGTGTCAGGCTGCAAAGTTTCCAGGCCTGGTTCTCTGGTTTTCGTTAATATTTTTACGTAAATTTCTTCTCTGTTTATACTCTCTAGAGTGAGTTCTGTTGTTTGCAGTTATGAATGTTGACTAATATGATAGTTAACACAGCACCCCTGTTATCCAAAATGTATGTTCCCTCTTACGTAGCCGGCCTCATAACAAAGAGAAAGATATTTTCTTAAGGCTCTTCTATCCCCTGCCATCCTGGTGTGGTCCAGAGAAGCATCTGAATTAGGAGGCTTTAGAAACTTTATTCATGGCTGATGTGGTTTGGCTATGTCCCCACCCAAATCTCATCTTGAATTGTAGCTCTATAATTCCCACCTGTTATGGGAGGGACCCAGTACCCCCAGATAATCGAATCATGGGGGTGGTTTCCCCCATACTGTTCTCGTGGTAGTGAATAAGTCTCACAAGATTTGTTGGCTTTATAAGGGGAAACGCCTTTCACTTGATTCTCATTCTCTCTCTTGCCTGCCACCATGTAAGACATGCCTTTCACCTTCTGCCATGATGGTGAGGCCTTCCCAGCCACATGGAACTGTGAGTCCATTCAACCTCTTTTTCTTTATACATTACTCAGTCTCGGGTATGTCTTTATCAGCAGCATGAGAACAGACTAATACAATGATCAGACTAATTCCTTCATTCAAAAGATAGTCACTGAGCACCTGCTGTGTTTCAGGCAGGACATGATGATACCCAGGATGCTAAGTTGATCCTTTCAAAAATCCTTACTGGGCTTCTCCCTAAGTTCATGTTGTGGTGTAAAGAAATTGTGGGCACTCAATCCCTGAACACTGAACTTGACCACCTAAGATACAGAGCAGGAAGATATGGGCATCCCAAAGACAGACAACTGGATAAAACCTGCACTCATGTGGCTCATAGTGTGGTCAGGGAGACTGACTTTAACCAAAAAGCCACACACACTACTGCAAAGCTGCAGTTGTGACAGAGCGCTGAAGGAGAGAAAAACAAAGTAACAGGTGCCTACACGTGGGAGATTTCACCCTATGCAGAAGGTAACGAAAGACTCACTTGAGGATATGGCACTTGTGATGGAAACAAGGCTATGTAGTCATCAAACTTCCATTTTCCTCCTGGACACATAGGAAGACCACATTTCTCAACCTTCCTTACACATAGCTGGGCCCATGTGACTAAGTTTAGGCCAGTGGAGTAAAGGCAGAGTGAGGTAAGCCATTTATAGGCCTGGCCATCAAATATCCTTCATGCAGTCTTCCATAGCCACTCACCACCGCATTCCAATTTCTCTTTGAAATTGGCATCCTCCATTCCAAGATGACAGAGCTGTGCAATGGGAAGATCCTGGATCCTTGAGTGTTTGCTTCAAAGAGACACATCAGCCTTTAATTGTACCAAAAAGGCCAGGTGCGGTGGCTCACACCTGTAATCTCAGCATTTTGGGAGACCAAGGTGGCGGGATCACCTGAGGTCAGAAGTTCAAGACCAACCCGACCAACATGGAGAAACCCCATCTCTACTAAAAATACAAAAATTAGCCAGGCATGGTGGCATGTGCCTGTAATCCCAGCTACCTGGGAGGCTGAGGCAGGAGAATTGCTTGAACCCGGGAGGCAGAGGTTGTGGTGAGCTGAGATCATGTCATTACACTCCAGCCTGGGCAACAAGAGTGAAACTCCATCTCAAAAAAAAATTTAAAAAAAGTAGCAAAAAATAGACTAATTGTGTTAAGCCATTGAGCTTTCAAGGGCTATTTGTTACTGCAGCTTAGCTCATCCTACCCTAACTAATACACAGTTGAGCAGAGAGCTGAATAATGAATAGGACCTAAATATATGAGAGAGGAAGTGAAAGCATTCTAGCAGAGAGAATGACCCAATGCAAAGGCTTTGTGGTGGGAACGAGAAAAGCAAGAAGGAAGAATTGGGAAAGGCCAAGGAAGGTGAACAGAGTGAGGGATGGTGGATTCAAGATAAGGCTGCAGTGGTTGGCAGAGACAAGACTGTGCAGCCCACGTATTGGCCAAGCGAAGGCGTAGCACCTGCAAGATTCATGCCTGTTCACATTCCCACTGCCCAGAGACTCTGGCTGAGGTCCTGTCTGTTTTCAAGAAAGAGACTCTGGAGTTCTTCACTGTTAGCCTTCCTCACTTTCAGATGCTGACAGCCTTGAGAAGACGCTGTACTTTTCCATTCTACAGTAAGCTGCCCACATCAAAGCCCAAGAAGCCACAGGCATTTGGGGGAGTTGTGGGTCAGATATTTAATTATTCTAATCTAGAAGTCTATTCTCCCCACACTGCCAAGAACAGAAAGTTCATTTTGGAAAAAGAGGGTAGTTCCTTGGAAGGGCTGAATCTCATCTTTGATCTGCAGAGCTCTCAGACCCACCTCAAGATTTCCAAAGCCCAGAAACCCACAGACACTATCCCTCGCCCACAATAATGGACAAAACAAGAAGCCGCTAGTGCTTGTGGTAGAGGGAGGTGAGGGATGTCTTGGATGTATTTCATTTTTATTTATTTCTAAGAAAAACCACCTTTAAGATGGGAAGATGTGAGTGGACATACATTTCTAAACAACTTTGTTGATCTGATAAATTCAGATAAAGAAATTACTGTAAAAAGATTGCCTCATCTACAAAGCTCAGGACATTTTTTTCCCTTTTGCTGTTTTTTATCTTTGAGAAAGATAATGAAAGAGGAAGCTTGAAACCCCGTTTCCATTGATGTTCGAACACACAACTGCTGGGTTTAAGAACCAGAGGAGATCAAAGGGAATGGGGCCCATTCCAATAAAATTATAGCAGCGCTGGCAGAGGGTGTGGGCTCATTTAGGAACTTGGAGGCAAGGAGTTGTTGACGCACCTTCATCAGAGCTGAGGACAGAAAGAAAAATGCCTGAAATTCCAAGGGATTAATTAGGAGTATAGCTCATAATGTTACAGCAGCTGCACACACAGTTAGCTGATACGCTTCCCTCGGTGAACACTTCAAGCCCCGGATATCAGTACCGTTCGTAGGAAAAATGGATGGTGGTGACTCCCAGTTCCAAAGGAGAGTTCTTCTGCCCTGAAAATGTAACTGGCCTAGGCCCAGTTACATTAAGTCTGGGGTGAGAGATTGGGAAAAACAAATAAATTTGGAAATATAGTGGCAAGAAAGGAACCAAAAACATTTTGGGTTTATATTATATTAAAGTACCAACATTTTGGTATTTCATTAGCCCCATTTTACAGATGAGAAAACTGAGATTCAGAGAGGCTGAATAATTGTGTATAACTGTGCATAGCCACTTAGCCAGCTTTGACTGAATTCTTATTGCTTTCCACTTAAAATGAGTATTCCAGTGGTTTTCCAGCCCCCTTCACCCACCGGTGGGTGGGGCTTCCATACCCAATACCTGACTATCCAGTGTTTAGGCTGTTGGGGAGGTATGACAAATCAGGTGGGAATGTTTGGGAAAAACCCACCTGGGTGGTCCTTGCAAATGCTATCAACGACTACATAAATCCAGTGCTGCTATTAAGAACTGAGTCTCTGTATTAAATAGTAGAGACGTGAACATTCCACACTGCTGTCCTAATCCTATACTCCTTAGTCCATGCCAATTTAAAGGGCACAGGAAGTTGAAAAGCCTAGCCAACCATTTTTATCCTAAACCAGTCATTGCAAATGAAAATATGCACTCAGGGATGCAACTTCTGACAATCAGTTGAAGTAGATTCCACAGAAACCAAATGACATTAGTATTAGCTTAATTCAAGTGTAACCAGGAAGGTGAATTAATTTCAAAAAGAGGGCCAGGCACAGTGGCTCATGCACGTAATCCCAGCTCTTTGGGAAGCCAAGGTGGGAGGATCATTTGAGGCCAGGAATTTGAGACCAATCTGGGCAATATAGCAACATCCCACCTCTACAATTTTTTTTTTTAAATAGCCAGGCATGGTGGTGCACAACTGTAGTCCCAGCTACTTGGGAGGCTGAGGCGGGAGGATCGTTTGAGCCCAGGAGTTCGAGGCTGCAATGAGCTATGATCACGCCAGTGCACTCTAACCTGGGTGACAGCACAAGACCCTGTCTCAAATATACATATATATACATATACATACTAAAAACATATTTTAAAGCATAACATCCCTGCTTCTTCACCACCTCTTTAATGGAAATAATAATATTATTAACAACTAGAATTTGCTTAGCTACAAAGGGTACTGTGTGTATAATATGCCATTTAAATGTTCTAACAACCTATTGAATAAAGTAATTTACTATCCCCATTTTAAAGATGAGGAAACTGAGACTTGGAGGGACTAAATCATTGTATATCAATGTGCCTAATCAGACAGTGAGTGGGAGGGCCAAGATTTGAATCCCAGTCTATCTGACCACTTTCCTGTCTCTAATACTCGTCAATGCTCTCAGCTGGCTCCCCACCCTGCCTCTCAAGAGGAAGTTCATCAGGTTTCCAGCAATAGAGATTGTAATGATCAAATCAGCAGAGAGGGGGGCAGAATTGACAGATGATTCTAGAGCAGATGATCCCATTTAGCCCTTGAAAATGAAACTTCTCTGAAGAAAAGTAGCCACCCCACCCCCATACTTTAGTTGGTCAACCTACAGTAGAATGAATTACTGAGGAAAGCAGCATTTCTAACTTGGCAGCAAATAACAGTCCAAATTTTAAACAAAACGAGGCCAGGCACAGTGGCTTCTGCCTTGTAATCCCAGCACTTTGGGAGGCCGAGGCAGGCAGATCATTTGAGGTCAGGAGTTCGAGACCAGCCTGGCCAACATGGTGAAACACCTTCTCTATGAAAATACAAAAATTAGCTGGGCGTGATGGCACACACATATAATCACAGCTACTCGTGAGGCTGAGGCAGCAGAATTGCTTGAACCCGAGAGGCAGAGGTTGCAGTGAGCCGAGATCGTGCCACTGCACTCCAGCCTGGGCAACAGAGTGAGACTTTGTCTCAAACAACAACAACAACAACAACAACAAAAAGTTTACCCTCCCAGGGTGTACTGGCTTCTTTGCATCTTGGAAAAGCATTCATAGTAAAACATATTGGGATTTAATGTTACCCAATAATAATGATAGGCTAAGATAATGTAGTTACCATGTATTGTGCTCTTGCTAAAAGGCAGGCACAGTGATAGGCATTTGAAATATCTCATGCTGTCTATCTAACTCACAACAATTCCATAGGTAAGTACTTCCTTTCATCTCATTTTTCAGATAAGGAAACAAAGCATCCAAGATGTGAAATAATTTGCCAATTTCATACAGCTCCTAAGCGGTAGAGTTGGGATTTGAACCTGCATTGTTCCAAAACGTTTCCTCTCTCCAACTACAGCTGCAGGTTCCTGTTATGACCTGCTTCTATCCCAATCAGTTTCTCCTGCCCCGTTTCGAGCAAGGCACCACAATCCAGGCTTCCTACCCAGAAACCTGAGAGTCTTGTCTTGTCTTCACATTTGGTAGCGCCCACATCTAATCAGTCAACGTATACTATCGACTCTAATTCCATTATCAGTCAAAAGTGTCCCCTCCTGTTTGGATCCTTTACCAGCAGACTACAGGAATGGAAAGAAATCACCACCACCATGAGGTCGTTAGGAATGATAAAAGAGCATTTATGGCCAGGCATGGTGGCTCACGCCTGTAGTCTCAGCACTTTGGGAGGCTGAGGCAGGTGGATCACTTGAGGTCAGGAGTTCGAGACCAACCTGGCCAACGTGGTGAAACCCCATCTCTACTAAAAACAAAAAATTAGTCAGTGTGGTGGCATGTCCCTGTAGTCCCAGCTACTCAGGAGGCTGAGGCAGGAGAATCACTTGAACCCAGGAGGTGGAGGTTGCGGTGAGCCAAGATCACGCCACTGCACTCTAGCCTGGGCAACAAGAGAGAAACTCCATCTCAAAAAAAAAAAAAAAAAAAGAGCATTTGTATGTGAAAACCACTTGAAACATAACTACAGGTTTAACTTTCCCCATTACAGGCAGGAGGGGAAAAAAAACACAATAAATTATATTTTGAAATGTTTAAGTCTTACTCCTACTCTCATTGAAAAATACCCCCACATCTCTTGTGGCTATGAAAATTGATACAACCTTTTTGAAAAATAATTTGGCCATATATATCAAGAGCCATAAAAATGTTCATCCCCTTTGACCCGGTAATCCGACTCCCAGGAATTTATCCGAGGGAAATCATTCAAAATAAGAAGAAGAAAAAAGAGCTAGTTGTGTACAGATGTTGGTTACCTCTTTGTAATCGTAAGAATCTAAAAGCAAAATAAATGTAGAATTATAGTGGAATAATGGAGCCAATTTCAGTGTAGTTAACTCAATGGTATATTAGGCAGTTGCAAAAATAATAAATATGGGCACTAGGTAGAACCTAGGAAAAATACACAGGAAATAATGCCGAATGAAATATATATGTTCTGTAATTATAACTACATAAAAACATATTTTTACAGATGAAAAATGAAAGGGGTCATGGAGGAATGTAAACAATGCATATGATTGATTAGCGGGATTACAGACACGGCTTCTTTGATGCTTTAGAGTTGGATGAAAATGTTATAAAGCCTTTTGGAAGCTCCCTAATGAAGGGAGTGGTGGTGACCATGAGAAGGGACCCCAGCCCCAGACCTGGGGAGGGAAGGGGCTTCCTGCTGCTTTCTGTGCCACGTGTAGGGAGGTTGGCCAGCCCCGCAGACAAGACCATGACTGCTCTACAGTAGGCACAGCCGGCAGAACCCTCAGAGGCTTTTCCCGTCTTGGACTGGGATGTTGGTTTAGCAGAGTAGAGACAGAATCAACTCCTTGTCTCCCTGGCTTCTGGGTCTGTGAGAGCAGCCTGAGGCTCTCATTTTACCAAGGTCGGGGACTGGATACGGACCCTCCCCTTAGGATAAAGCTTGTCCAAGTTCCAAACAGCAAGCAGAAGCGCGGTCAGGCCTCCCAGCCAAGGCGAGGAACCCCAGATAAGGATCCCGGTGAGGGCCGGTGGAAGATCAGAGAGATGTGGCAAAGCTCCCACAGAAAGGATTCAAACCCCAAAGGGCCTTGAGCCTGGCCTCACTGCCCACTGCCCCATCAGGGGGTGATCGAGCGGCAGTGCCAACCTAGTGCCCAGCCAATCTGCTCCTCAGCTGAGCCCACTCAGCCATCCCACACGGCAGGGCCCTCTTCCCTCTTGCATGCCTCTCCCTCCATTTTATCCTCCTCTTTTCAGCCCTCCTTGACCCCAGACCTGTGAATGACACACACTCAAGGACACAGCATAGTCCCTTAGTGGGACCCAATGCTGAGTGATGAGTGACTCATTAGGAGCAGTCCTTGCAGACGCAGTGTTACATTCATCCATCATGTCCCTGCTGAGCAATTCCAGATCTGGCCATTTGCTGGAGGCATGGGCGAGGCTCTCCCCAGCGCCATCCTGTGAGTAAACACCCCTTCGTCACAAACAGGATGCGTGCCGACACTGGCTTTCATCTGGCTGCACACAGAAGGGATGGAGAATCCAGGCTTTGGCTGATCAAAACAGTGGGCAGGAAGCCAGCAGGGGTCCATTGTCCCTTTCTGCCACCCTGGACTTTGCTCCCACACAGCTGCCTTCGGATTTTTAAACAGCATTTGTTCAGGAGACAGTGTTTTTGCCAAGGCTGGCACTGGACTCAAAGGGGTTGGAAAATGGGTAGCTCAGAATCACAATGATTCCTCTTAGCTCTTCCCTCTCTTGGCAGGTGTCCTCTGCGTCCACAAGAAGATGCACAGATCCCACTTACAGAGAAACTTGTGGAGAAGAGGCCAGAATTAATTAACAAGAAGATGTTGTTATAAACATTTGCTTAAGAAATGCACTCATTACTTTCACGCCCAAAGACAAATTAAATCAGGCAAATCCAGGAGAGACTAGGAAAGAAACTGCTTCAAGGATATCAGAAAAATGAGGCGTTTCTGCCTATCGTTTATAGATCGGTAGGTCCACCTAAGTTCTCAAGGGCATTTAAAAAATGAAAAGCACTTTGTTTGTTTGTTTGTTTTGAGACGGAGTCTCACTCTATCACCCAGGCTGGAATGCAGAGGCATGATCTCAGGTCACTGCAACCTCCACCTCCCGGGCTCAAGTGATTCTCCTGCCTCTGCCTCCCAAGTAGCTGGCACTGCAGGTGTGTGCCACCACACCGGGCTAATTTTTGTATTTTTTTGTAGAGATGGGGTTTTACCATGTTGGCCAGGCTGGCCTTGAACTCCTGACCTCAGGTGATCCGCCCGCCTCGGCCTCCCAAACTGCAGGGATTACAGGTGTGAGCCAACACGCCCAGCCCCAAAAAGCACTTTTACATATTCCATTTGAACTCTTCTTATACTTTGCAGCATTCGTTGGTGGTGGTTTTTGGTAATTTAAGGCAGCATTTCTCAACCTGGGCACAATTGACATTAGAGGCTGGATCATTCTTTGTTGTGAGGGATGGTCCTGCGCTGTCAGGAATGTTTAGCAACATCCGTGGCCTCCCCTCACCTGATCATGTTAACACCCCCTCGGTTGTGATGAGCAAGTATGTCTCTAGACGTTCCCAAATGTCCCCTAGGCAATAAAACTGCCCCCTCCTCCTTTGAGAACCATTGATTGAGGAGGAAGAAGAAGCTAAGGCAGAGAAAGTTTGCTAGTTCAAAGTAAAATTCAACCTAGCTCCTGCATAGATCCTCACTTCTTTATAACGAGACAGATTTTTATGAATGGGATATTGTGGTGCTTTATATTGGAGTTTGACTAGAAAGGCAAAGTTTCTAATGCTGTAATCTCCAGAGGAAAAGCATTCACTGGAAAAGGCAAAGCTGTTAACGTTGGTTGTATAGGCACATCTGAAATGTCCCTGCTTTTTAAATGACCCCTGTTTGGGCAGGTTTGCTTACAAACTTACATAGCAGACAAAGTAAGGACATTTCTTTTACGAAAAAAGATTCATCTCATGGCTCCTTGAAATAAGCCCCCTTAGAACTTTTCTAGTTCTTAGTGTTGGGTGTTATTAACTTGACAGACTGTCTAGGCTGCAGAGAAGCTGAGAATATTAATAGAAATGAAGAAAGCGTTTATAAAATTCTTATTCACATCAATTTTGTGTAAAGTGATATCTCTCTAATGGTTTTACCCCTGCCTTTTTCAGCTAACATCTATTGGCCAAACTGGGGTTCAAAACAAAGGATCAGGTCTCTGAAAGTATTGCTCATTTTACAGGGATTCACCCTTTGAACACTGTCTGGGCCTAACCTAGACACTCGGTAGTAATGACAAAAGAGTAAAGTATTAGTCACCCACGTTCAAGGTGCACGTGATCTGTTTGGAGAAGCAGAACATGCACTTTTTAACCAACTATGGAAAACAAGTCAGACAACAAGCGAACTCTCCTTTTATGGTTGGCACTGAGAAGAACATTCTTCCAAACAGGTGAAGTAAATCAAAGTAGACTTCCTGGAAAAGGGGGCTTTGAGTCAGGCATGGATCAGTAGAGAGTCTCTGCATACCCCTGCTGGATCCCAGGGAACACTGCTGATCACCAGAGCCTGAATAGCAGTAACTTCAACCTTCTCACTTTTCCTCCCCTCTTTCCTGTGCCTGGCAGATCCTTTTCTGGGGGTTGCAGTGGGCATAGCCGTCTCCTAATCATGTGATCCCATCCTCCTGGCCACAGTTGGTTGGTTCAGGGGGTGGGCATCTGACCCAACCTGAAACCATCCAAATTCCCTCCTCTGGGAATTTGGAAAATGAACTACAAGCTTACATTTCCTGTGACTCCAAGTCACATCCTTTTCATCTAGCAAACACATATAATGCTTACTATGTACCAGGCACTGTCCTAAGTGGTTCATAAATACAAATTCATTGAATCCTCATAAAAGTTTTATGAAGTAGATACTATCATTGTCCCTCATTTTACAGATGGGCACACAGAGGTACAGAGAAGTTAAGTAACTTGCCCAAAGACACACAGCTGGTAAGGGGCAGAGCTATTAACCATGTTGCCTGGGGAATTAAAAATAAGCACGGGCCAGGAGCAGTGGCTCATGCCTGTAATCCCAGCACTTTAGGAAGCCGTGGCGGGTGGATCATCTAAGGTCAGAAGTTTGAGACCAGCCTGGTCAACATAGTGAAACCTTGTCGCTACTAAAAATACAAAAATTAGTTGGGCATGGTGGCGGGCACCTGTAATCCCAGCTACTCAAGAGGCTGAGGCAGGAGAATCACTTGAACCCGGGAGGTGGAAGTTGCAGTGAGTCAAGATCGCACCACTACACTCCAGCCTGGGCAATAGAGAGAGACTTCTTCTCAAAATAAAATAAAATAAAATATCAGCACATCCAAAGCTGGAATCGGGCTTCTCGTCCCATTTCTGTCACTTTCAATTTGCTCTCACGTAAATTGCTTAGCTTTGCTGCATCCAGTTTCCTCAGCTGTAAAAGACAAGGGTGGATTAGATCAGTGTTTTCCAAAGTGTGGTGTGGTGTAGATACTGGTGGGATGAGAGATTATAATTTTTTTCATAGCTATATATTTATCTTCAGGTATATTAGAAAGGACACATAATAGATGATAGATGGATGGGTAGATAGATAGATAGATAGATAGATAGATAGATAGATAGATAGATTTTACATACATATAGATATCCCCAAACCTGTGGTATCACAAATAGTATTGCTTGAGATGAAACCAGAGTGGGTAGTAACATCATAGTTTAGAAGTGAGTTCAGGAAACACAGTATCGTACAATGGGAAACGTGGCCCTTGACGTTCACATGTACCTGCACTGCCTGAGTCAACATGGTTTCAGTGGGGATGACTCCATTCCTGCAGGCCAAGGTGCATTTATGACCCAAGCCGGCCACAGTGATTGTCCTGGGGAAGGACACGTGATCCAAGAGGACAAGTGAGGCCCCCTGGGGGCTTTTGCTGGACCAATCAGGAAAGCCCGGTACTGCCAAGGGCATCTGCCACCACCCAGAGAGGACAGAGGTAAGGCAGAGACACCTTTAAAGGCTGGAAGAGGGAGAGGAGGGCCTGTGAACACGCCATCTAGCCTCAGAGCCAGTGGAGCTGGTATTACATCTACCCCCAGGGTTTTCCCTTACCTAAGGCAACACAGTTTTCTTTGTGCTTTCCACTGACTCTAGTTTGAATCTGCTTTTTGTCCCTTGCTAATAGTTTTGATGAACACAGGTAGGCAATGCAGTCTTAGGATTTAGTGAAGAATTGCTACTTTCTAGTACCAGGTGGTGACACCCAGTTTAAAAAGCCACAATGACTTCGGTGGAGAGAAAGCACAGACATCATAGCTTCCATGCTGAAAGTGATGACTCTGTCTCAGGCAGCATGGGGGAGAGAAGAGAGGCCAATTTTGACAATGACTATCCTCAGCCTCGGTTTCCTCCTCTGCAGAGTGGGAATAACAATATCTCCTACGAATGGACATCCTAGGGCCAAATGGCATAACAGAAGCAAGCTATCTAATGAAGTTTCTTAAGTCAACAAAAGGTAGCTATTACTGTGTTGTGCCAGGAGTTTTATATAAAGTATTGTACCAAATTCCATGTGATCCTCACCACAATCCTATACTTTAAAATCACCAGCTTTACTCCAGAGAAACTGGGATTCAAAGAGGTTAGGTGACTTGCTGTCAAGCAAACAGCCAATAAAGAACAGAGCTGTCCTTCAAGCCAGCTCTAGCAGACACCACCCAAGGCTGGGTGGTGGGGAATATTCCAAGGTTTTGGAAGCAAGACTCCAGGGAGCCAGTCATCAGGGGCGAAGGAATGTGAAAGCCACTGGTGGGGGCAAGTGAACCAGACAAGATAGCAGAGGAAATTCCCTGAGAGCTCTCCTTACTTCCTGCCCACTTTGGAAAGTTCCTTGGAAAATCCTGGGGCTCAGATTTGGAGGAAAATCAGCTTTGTGGAACAAAGGCATAAAATAATCCAGCAAAGCACCCAGTCCCGATGCATCAGGAGGAACTAACATTAATACACGGCCACAGATCCCAGATGTTGTTATGGTTGGATTACACGGACTTGGAAAGTTCAGGCATGAGATGCCTGAATGATAACAATAGAAAACAGATCAAAAGCCCAAAGAAAGAAATCAAGAGAAATGAAAAACAGAAGGAACTGCAGGGGAAGATGAAAGAGGAGAATTATAATTTGACACTGAAGGGGAGCCAGTGTTTAAGGTTTTTCTGGAAGTTGACCCACAGCCAGATGAGACTTTTTGTAGCATTATTGGCCGTATGAAGTTACAATCCTTGAGCTCTTTTGTAGACTTTGGGGACCGCAGGGTTAAAAGAGTTCCCTGAGCATCTCCTAAATCCACCTCTTCCTTGAAATCATGCTGGAGGTGTTCAGTGCCTGAATCTTCATAGACCTTGTCATATTCAGCTCGTCCATCAATACCAGGGAGAGCAGCAAGGTATAGGAGGAATTGAAGCTAAGGTTGTACAATCCCCCTGGCCACAATCCCATAAGAGTCTCATTGCTCCAAATGTCAGAAAACTCCCAGTTTCTCGGTTCAGGTAATAGAGAACCTAATTTACACTGACAAACAAAAAAGGAAATGAATTGACTCAGAAAACTGAACAGTTGAGAGAGGTCTAACTAGCTTCAGGTATGGTTTGATCCAGGAGTTCAAAAGATGTCACAGGGCTCAGTATCTCCATTTCACTCCACATTTGCTTTTGTCTCAAGCTCCACGTGGTGACAAAATGGCAAATTTCATATTTGTATTCTCCCATGTTTGAGTCCAACAGAAAGAGAATATGCCTTTCTCCCAAAAGTCTAAGCACTAGGCTCATCAAGACCCGTTGGCTCTAATAGGGTCTTATGCCCATCCCAGTGGCTAGAGGAATATGATGCTCTGATTGGCCAGGCCTGTACCTAGAACTAGTAGCAAAGTCAACTCCATCCCCAGCCTGAGAACGGAGAGTGGAAGACAAGTGTTTCCCCAAGAAAAAGTGAATTGCATCATTAGGAGTTGGTAAATGAATGCTGGGAATCAAAAAATAATGGGTGTCCACTATTTCCCATCCCAGCTCTGTCTCCTGCATGTGACTCTCTTTTGCAATTTTCTCTCCTCACAAGAAAATAAGAAGTAACAGCATTATCATCTGGTCCTGAAATATCAATGGCATATACAATTTCTCCTTGTCAATTAAAAATCTAAAGCCCAAGTCATTTTACATTTGCTTTTCCAAAATGTATTAAATTGGATGCCTTTAAGTCTTTATGTACAGTACGTAAATAAACAAATAAAAATATACCAGCAGCGGCAGGGCACAGTGGCTCATGCCTGTAATCCCAGCACTTTGGGAGGCCGAGGCAGGCAGATCCCTGGAGTTCAGGAGTTTGAGACCAGCCTGGGCAACATGGTGAAATCCTATATTTACAAAAAATTTTAAAAATTAGCTGGGTGTGGTGGCATGCACCTGTAGTCCCAGCCACTTGGGAGGCTGAGATGGGAAGATTGATTGAGCCCGGGAGGTCGAGGCTGCAGTGAGCCATGATCACCACTCACTGCACTCAAGCCTGGGATATATATCATCCACATAAGAACCACTCGTTGACATCTACTTTTGACCATGCAGTGTCTTAATCACTAGGGGATACAAAAGGGATACAAGACCCCAGTTCCTGTTGCTGAGAAGCCCACACTCTAATAAGGTTTAGGGGAACATTGGCCTTAACGGCAAAATATCAATCTGAAGTTTCTCATTAAACTTTTTTAGTTTTTTAATTAAGTCTCTCAGAAAGAGACCTGTCCTGGCACCCTTCCATCCCTCAAATTTTAACCAACAGCTTGACAGTTAATAACATATTTTTACATTTATTTTTGTATCTGAGACTCCCAATATCTCTAGGAGGGTTGATTCTATTTTTAATTGGCATTTTATGGATAAAGGAGAGAAAAGTTCGGACACGTTGAGTGACTTGCATGGAGTCACATAACTAAAAAGTGATTATACCCAAACTTGACATCCGCTCCCTCATTCCTACCCCTAGTCATGTGAACCTACCTGAAGTCAAAAACATTGTCACTAACGCTGGATACAGAGGAAGCCAGAGGTCCACCAAGAGGCTGTCCCAAGACAGAAGAGCTCAGAAGCCATTTGAGGTCCATGCTGTTATTTTGCATTCTGTACTACTCAAGTCACATGGATAAAATCGCAAGCTTTCCTCCATCATTCTCAGCAAGCTAACACGGAAACAGAAAACCAAACACCACATGTTCTCACTCATAAGTGGGAGGAGAACAATGAGAAGACACGGACACAGGGAGGGGAACATCACACAATGGGGCCTGTCAGAGGGTTGGGGGCAAAGGGAGGGAGAGCATTAGGACAAACACCTAATGCATACAGGGCTTAAAACCTAGATGACGGGTTGATAGGTGCAGCAAACCACCATGGCACATGTATACCTATGTAACAAACCTGCACATTCTGCACATGTATCCCAGAACTTAAGATAAAATTAAAAAAAAAACTGTAAACCTTCCTAAAATGGAACAAGGAAACAACAGCCTTTATTTCTTTGTTTGGTTGGCCTGTCTACTAGATGCCAGGCTCTGGGCCAGGCTCTGGTCCAAGCCCTGGGACTACCCAGATGCAATGAGCCCCTGCCCTCCAGGAATACACGTTCTTGGGAAGTGGAAGAGAAGGACTCTTGACAAAGCCATGTGATGAAGGCAATGGTTAAGAAGTGCCCAGGCAGCTCAGGGAGCTGGGAGGAATATACCTGCTCAGACTGGGAAGGCTGCAGGAAGAGGGAGAAGGTGGGGGTCTGTCAGGTAGCAGGGTTGGACATGGGAAAGAAGGTCCGTGTGAACTGAAGTGAAGAGTAGGAACAGGGGTCAGGGAGATGAGGCTGGTGATTCTGGCAATGCTTAAATGGGCACAAAGGAGATGGCCTGACTGACCCTTGAAGGCCATCGGCAGCACCAAAGAGGACAGAGGCTTTTATTGTTTTGGGTTCCTTCCAGATGCAGTGCAGTAGGTAGGTTGGACATGGGCACGTGTGCAGGTGGAGAGAGCTGTTAGGAAGCTGTCAAAGTTATCTGGGTGAGAACTAATGGCCACTGAAGCTAAGCAGTGCTGGGGCCATGGGGAGAAATACTCAGGTTGGAGAAGGATTCCAGGGCAAGTTCAGACAAGGCCAGGAGGGCTGCTATGGGGGAGCAGGAGAGTGGAGATTCGGAGGTGGCAACCAGGGTCCCAGCACAAGTGACGCTTTTGTGAGAGGGGTGGAGGGCATGAGAGAGGAAGATATGAGATATTTTGTGATGTTTTGAGATTGTGGTGCCCACAGGAAAGAAATGGGACAAGTCCAGCGCGCTGTGGAATACAGAGGAGTGGGGCTTCCAACCTGGGCTGGAAAGACAGCTGGGAGTCATCCCAGGATGTCCACAGCCACGAATGTGAGTGGTGACTAGAGCACTAGCTTGAATGTATCACTCGGGGAGAGTTTATAGAACAAGAAACAGGCCAAGTATAAAGTCCCAGGAGACAAATAAAGGGGTATGAAGAAAACCTGGAGAGAGGGGTGACCTAGGAGCCCAAGAAGGGAAAGCTTCTTAAGGAGAGGGTAATAGTCAAAGCCTGCGGGAAAATTGGTCAGATAAGGACTAAACAGTGCTTACTGGATTTTGCAATAAAGAAGTCCCTAGCTTTGCTGGCAAGCATGTCAGGGAAATGGTGGGACTGGCAGCCAGCACGCAGTTGATGGATAGGAAGATGGTAGGTGATGACATGGCCTTGTGGCTGAGGACAACTCTTTCAGGAAGCTTGGCAGGGAAGGGACGGAGAGAGATAGGGCCACAGGATGGAGAGAGGGTTTAAGGCTTAGAGGTTTAGGCTGTTGTCATTTTAAGAGAGTGAAAGGCTTGGACATGTTTATAGGATGCCTAAGGACCCTCAGCAGGTGGGGAGAGGATTGATTCTGAGTTTAGAAGGCAGGATGCACCTCCTCTTCTGAGGCTGGAGGAAAGAAGAGAAGGGAGCATCAAGATTTAGATAAATGTGGCCGTGTGAAGACAAGATGTCGAGAGAGGTCAGCCTGATAAGCTGGATTTTCTCAAAGAATTAGGGGGCAGAAGTGTTTGCCAAAAGTGAGGGGACAAGCATGGGGTGACCAGGCTAGCTCTGAGACAGTGGTAAAGATTCTGAGCAGCACCAGAGGGGAACAGGAGAGGCAGCTGAGCAGTGCCAGAACCATGGAGCTTAAAGGCTCTGAGGTTCCTAGTGGACCGGAGCAGCCCAGTTGTATGGTTTTCCAATCTTTTGATCTGGAATTCATGGCAAGATCAGTAGGGACTGGGCTGAAATGTCTTGCTTATGAAGAAAGAATGAGCTAAACCAATAAAGACAATAAAATTAAATTAAAGAGAAATGTTTAATCTACTTGAGGGAACAAACTTTTCAGCATTTTGGCAGGATCTGTCTACAGTCCAAGTGATAGGATTATATAAAAAGACACTCATCCATTCATTGAGGTAGGTCTGCAGAATTTCTACTTGACAACACCTCTTAACCTGGATTGCTTTACTAAATGCTTTTGGAAGTAAAACCTTCCCAAATGTACCCTAATTTATACTTTTCAATAATTCAGATGGGGCAATGGGAATTACTAAAAATGCCTATCTTAAAATTTAATAGAATTTTACATTTTAACAAATTAATGCTAAGAACTGAAATACCAGCATACTGGAAAGTTCAAGTCACGTAAGGTATGCAGGCAGCACTCTGGATATGTGCTTTAGACTCGGAGCAACAGTCAATGTACCCCTCAACCCAAAACAGAGTCACTACAGGGAAGGACTAGGGAGGGTGAGCAAAGGCCCATCCTCCCAGCCCTTAGGAGCACTGTATTCTGTAAGACGAGAATGAGGGTGGGGGTAGGAAAGAGACCCAACCTCCCTGATAGAGACCACTGAAAGGAGCTGCTGTTAATTAGCAGGCACCCTGGTTGGTGACAAAAGCAAGAGTCCATGTTTATGGAGGATCCCCTCTAGTTTGACTTTGTGCTAAAGAATTTACATTGGGCTATCTTAGGTGATTCAAACAACAGCTTATGATCTACTTATGGTCCTCACTTTGGAGATGAAAAAATGGCGATCTATTGAGGTGAAGGGTACATCTAAGGTTTCACAGTCAGGAGGGGGCAGAGCCAGGACAGAAGCCCAGATTTATCTTATTCAAGGCCAGAGTTCTAAACCACGGTGCCTTACTGCTTCTAACCTTACATGAAGTCACCACTGCCCACATTTCTGGCGGTCTCAGAGAGGCCCAAGCACCTACAGACAAGCCCATGGGCTTTGAAGCAGGCACTGAGTTCTGAGCATAAATATTAACATAACTGTGTGGGGGCCACTTAGTGATAGCAGCTTTCAATGGAAAAGGTGGTTGCTCTTTTCCAAGCGAGATATCTTATAGCTGGGGTGCTGTAAGATGTGAGAGAGGGAGAGTCAACAAGATTGTGTGCCCAGCACAAGGAAGGCACTCAGTTACGTCGTAGAGGTGAGAAAAGAGAAGCAACTTTGGCAGGAGGGGAGGAGGTAAGAAAGATTCCTGGCTACTGAGCTTGAGATAGCAGGTTTCTTCTTTCTACAAACATGTATGCAGTTCCTAACATTTGAGTTCCTAACATTCCTAACTGCAGAAGGAACTTATGCAGTTTCTAACAGGTGCCAGATTCTTTTCTAGGCAATGAAATGATTGAGCGGAGGGGGTGGAGACTGTGCCTGACCTCAGAGAACCACAGTCTAGACCAGCAAGGACAGCACCCTTACAATAAAGTATGAAGGTGCCATGGCCAAGGACACCTGGGGCATAGAGTATAAAGAAAGAGTGGGAAATTCAGCTTGGGGGTGAGGGTTAGGGATGGACAGACTTTCAGGGGGTTCTGTGAGCCCCACCTGTTTGTATCTATGCTCTTGTGGGTCCCTTCCCCCTTGAGTGTGGGCAGAACCTGTTAATCACCTCTGGTCTACAGAATGTGGCAAAGGTGAAGAGATGTGCATGACCACGTGTATGTGACTAAGTTTACAAAGCCCGTCTTGTGAAGAGACTTCCTCTTCTTTGCTAGATTTAAAGAAGCCTGCTGCCAGTTGTGAGCTGCCATCAGAGAAGGCCACATGACAAACAGCTGAGGGCAGCCTCCAGCCGACAGCTAACAAAAACAAAACAAAACAACTGAAGGCTTCAATTCAGCAGTCTGCAAGGAACTGAATGCCACCAAGAAACACATGAGCCTAGAAGAAGATCCTTCCCCAGTTGAGCCTCAGAGGAGACTGCAGCCCCAGATGACACCTCTATGGTAGCCTTGTGAGACCCTAAGCAGAGAACCCAGATAAACTGTGCTCAAACTCTTGACCCACAGAAACTTTAAGATAAAGAATGCCTGTTGTTTTAAGCAGCCATATTTGTGATAATATTGTCATGCACCGATAGATAATTAATATGGGGGCCAAAGGGACCTTCCTAGAAGATGGAATCTTAATGTCTTTCTTTCCCAAACTTTAGCCATTTGGCTCTACCTTTCACAGAAAGACTAGTCTATCCTCTAGGGTGATTCCTCTTCTCAGGTTTTTCAAAACAGCCCAGGTTTTATGTGCTATTCCTATTTTTTAAATAAAAGTGATTCCTTCTATGTACAATAAAATTTAATAGAAAATACATCATTCATGTCCTAATTTGTATACCAGTGTAATACATTTTGGTGGGAAAAAAACCCTCGCAATTCAGGAAAACAATTTTTATCAGCCTATGTTTCTTCATTTGGGGTTTGGAAAATACAATTTCACCTTTCCTTTTTCTGACACTGGGGAAAGCCACAAATGTACTAAAGTTGCAGTTTGGGAAACTGAGTACAATGTTCAGGTAAGAAAGTTTACTGGCTCAAGTAAATGGCATTCTGTCTAAACTACAGGCCAGTTCGACATGACTTCTAAGGAAAGAGAGGCTATTCTTGCCAAGTGGCCACAGTCATGCCTAAGCGTACAGGAGGCAAGCCTAGTTGGCCAACCCAGAGGGAAAGAGAAAATGCAACAAGTTAGATGGTGAGAGCTTCTCAAGAAGTTACTTTTTTTTGAGACAAGATTCTCACTCTATTGCCCAGGCTGGAGTGCAGTGGCTCGATCTCGGCTCACCGCAACCTCCACCTCCCGGGTTCAAGCGATTCTCGTGCCTCAGCCTCCCAAGTAGCTGGGACTACAAGTGCACGCCACCACGCCTGACTAATTTTTGTATTTTTTTTAGCAGAGACAGGGTTTCACCATGTTGCCCAGGCTGGTCTCAAACTCCTGAGCTTAGGCAATCTGCCCTCCTCGGCCTCCGAAAGTGCTAGGATTATAGGCGTGAGCCACAGCGCCTGGCCAGTTACCTTGGGTTTTGAAAGCAGAAGGGATAGAAAAGAGGCTCTGGAAGAAACCAGGGCAATGCGGATGCTGGATTTCAGGGAGTGCTTGGAATGAAAACAGTTAAGGGAAAATGCAGCCAGATGCTTGAAATGAACTATGGGTATGAGAAGGAAACAGCAGAGAGAAGGGTCTGTGTGTCAAAAGGACACGGGGATAGATGTGCCTGCCTCTGGGACAAAGGAATAGGCAAAGAGCAGGGCAGGAGAGAAAACAAGTAGAGACACAGAGGGCAAAGAAGGAAGAGGACAATGTTGCCCAATGCAAAAGATTCCCAGAAAGATCAACAAGAATATGCAGAAGCAAATGGAGCACCATAACATAAATGCCACAGAAGCAGGGTTTTATCTATTTTGGTCATTGCCATATCCTAAGCCTCAACTCTGTCTGCCACAGACACTCAATAAATATTACTGACTGACTAAACAAAGACTGAAAGAAGTGGGAGAAGATAAAACTAAGATACCAAAGGTGGGGCAGAAGAGAGGTTTTACTCAGTTCATCCATCCATCCATTCCATCCACAAACAGTTGTTGACTCTTTTCTTTGGGCTCAGCACTATAATCATCGGGAATAAAGCCACAATCAAAACAGCCAAGACACCCTGCTCTTGGGAAGTTCACATTCTACTTGGGAAAGACAGGTGTCATACAGGCAAGCAAAGAAAGTAAATACAAAATTTTAAAAATGCTATGAAGGAAGCGAATCAGGATTTAGTAGGGGAGAGTAATTGGGTAGGGGGCAATGAGCATGTGGTCAGAGAAGATCTGGCAGAAGAAGAGGCTGCTGTTGGAGCTAGAATAAGATGATAAGCAGTAGCCAGTTATATGAAGAGATTGTAAAAGTGCATCCCAGTCAGGGTGAACAGCAAACATGGTCTCTGCTGTGAGCTGAATGTTGTGCCGCCCCAGGATTCTATGTTGAGACCTAATCCCCTATGTAATGGTATTTGGAGGTGGGGCCTTTGAAAGATGGTTAGGTCATGAGGGTAGATCCCTTATGAATTGGACCTAGTGTCCTTGTAAGAAGAGACATGCAAGAGCTGATTTCTTTCTTGGCTGTGTGAGGTTACAAGAAGGTGGCTGTCTACACACAAGGAGGAAAATGCTCACAGACACCAGATCTGCCAATGCCTTGATCTGGGACTTCCCAGCCTCCAGAACTGTGAGAAATAAATGTTTATTGTTTAAGACATTCAGTCTATGGCATTTTCATTATAGCAGCCCAAACTAAGAGACTCTCAAAGATGGAAATCCATTTAGGCACACAGAGGGACAGCAAACAGCCCATGTGGGTACAGTAGCGTTCAATGGGGGAGTGGGGGGGTCTAAGGTGAAGTCCTGATGCTAGCAGGAACCAGATGGTGTAAATGGCAAGGAACTTGAGAAGATAACAGGGGTGAATAAATGATGTCATCTGACTTACTTACTTGAAAGTCACTCTCGTGTCAGGGTTGTGAAGGGGCAAAGATAGAAATGAGGAGACCACATAAGGGGACTGATGAGAGAGGACAGTGGCTTCCACCACTGCAAATGGTGGCCCTGGGGAGCAGAGAAGTGGGCAGGCTTATGACCTGCTTACTGTTATTATCGCCCTCATTTCGGAGATGAAAAAATGGAGATCTATTGAACGTACCTTGGAAAAGGAGTGGACCCATCTTGCTGAAATGTTCAAACAAACTGGAAAGGAAGAGAATAGATCAAGAACGGCTGGCATGTTCCTAGCTAAGAACTGGATGGATGGCAATGCCATGGCATGAGATGGGTAAGGGCTGATGGGGACCATGCTGAGGAGGGTGCTCCTCGGGGAGATATGCAGAGTTCCATTTAGGACTGGTTGAGTTGAGATGTCCGTTGAACATCTAAATGGAGACGTCTACCCACTTGGGTGGATTGGGAGTTATGGGCCCATATGGCACCATGCAGAGAGTGTAGAGAGAGAAAGCCATTGATTTAAAAAAAAAGTTTTTTTAACAAGACAGTTTTTTCTAGGCCGGGCGCGGTGGCTCATGCCTATAATCCCAGCACTGTGGGAGGCCAAGGTGGGTGGATCATGAGGTCAAGAGATCAAGGCCAGCCTAGCCAATATGGTGAAACCCCGTCTCTACTAAAAACACAAAAATTAGCTGGGGGTGGTGACACGCGCCTGTAGTCCCAGCTACTCAGGAGGCTAAGGCAGGAGAATCACTTGAACCTGGGAGGCAGAGATTGCAGTGAGCCGAGATCGTGCCATTGCACCCCAGCCTGGTGACAGGGTGATACTCCGTCTCAAAAAAAAAAAAAAAAAAAAAGACAGTTTTTTCCCCCTTTCAAATTAGCTAAAATGAAAAAGAATGGAAAGACTCTGTTTCTCAGTTTTGGCAAAGATGTGGCAAAATGGACACTCTTTCAAACACGGCTACTGAGTGAGCAACCGAGCAATGTGTATTTAATGCCTTAAAAGTCAATACATCCTTAAACCCAGCAATTACAATTCTAGGGATCTGGTGGGGAGGGGGGATGTGGAATGTGCACAAATATGTCTGTATCCATGTGTATGCTTATGGTAGCTTTGTTTAAATATTGAGAAATAGAGTAGTTCAGTACAATGGAGTACCACACAGCCATTAAAAAAATGATGTGGTAGAATTTTACTGTTGTGTCAGAGACAATAACGAAAGATTTTGAAATGAGCAAAGGGGTATGGAATGTCATTTGCATGGAATGCTGCGTGGCATCTAGTGGGCCCTTTGAGGTAATCTCATTCTATAGGTGTCTCCACCTTGCATTGTCTTTGATGAGGCTGTTTTGCAACTCTCCAAGTTGAAAAAAAAAAAAGGCAGTCATTCAAATCAATCTTATTCATAGAAATACAAATGAATTTTGCCCTAATTGTTGCTAATTGTTGTCCACCCTGCAGAAAATATGATTCCAAATGTAACATTTTATGGCCGTGGAGATAGTAACCCATTTTGCATCTGTTAACAAATCATTTTGGATGTTTCTGATGGCCTACAGGCTACAGTTTCAATGCGTCCCCTCCAAAATTCTGGTGTTAAAAATTAATGGCAAGTATGCTAGCGTTAACAGGTATGAGCCTTTAAGAGGTGATTAGGTCTTGAGGGTCTCTCGCTCGTGAATGAAATTAAGACCCTTCTAAAAGAAGCTTTATATAGCAGTCAGCTCTCTTGCCCTCCACCTTCCCCACATGAGGATACAGTGTTCCTTCCCTCCAGAGGATACAGCAACGCGGTACCATCTTAGAAACAGAGACCAGGCTCTCACCAGCCTTCATCTTGGACTCCCCAGCCTCTAAAACTGAGAGAAAGTAAATTTCTGTTCTTTATAAATTAACCAGCCTCAGGCCAGGCGCAGTGGCTCATGCCTGCCGGGCATGAGCATTATAAATATTATAATTTATAATACAATATAATATAAATTATATTATTTCTATAATATAAATGCTACAGACCAAGGACTGGAAAACTATGGGTTGCCAGGCAAATCTGGCCTGCCAACTATTTTTGTAAATAAAATTTTATTGGAACACAGACACATCCATTTCTCTTCATATTGGTTTTGTACTATAGCAGCAAGGTTGAGAAGTTGCAACAGAGGCCTTATGGCCTGCAAAGCAAAGAATATTTACTATCTGGTTCTTTAATGTTAATGTTTACTGACTTCTGCTATAAATGAAAAACTATTACCAAGCAGGACTCCAAAAATGCATTTTATGTGCATACACAACACACACACACACACACACACAGAGTCGAAAGTGCAGGAGGGTAAACAGTAAAACATTTTCTAGGAATCATTATGGATTTGAACATCTTGCCTTTATACTCCACCCGCCAGTCATGACAGAATCCTCTGAATACTAAAGGGAAGTCCAACCTTAGAATTCTCAAAAAATGTTTAATATAAAGTTATTCAAAATGATTCATGAAAGCTGCAAGATGGGGTGGACTTGGAATCAGGTAACTAGTTTGTCCAAGCTTGCCCAAGACTTATCCAGTTTTAAAACTAAAAAGTCCCATGCCCAGAGAACCTCATCACTCCCAGGCCAACTGGGGCTGCTGATCACTCCAGTGGGAAATCATATACTACCGTGGCTTAGGTCCTAGATCTGCTACTCACCAGCCACTTGACACCATTTACCCTCTCTAAGCTGCACTTACTTCAACTGCAAATATATACTCCCCTGTTCTGATATCACCGTGAGTATGAAGTGAGTTAGTGCATGCACGTGTGTTCAGTAAACCATGATGGCAAACAAAAAAAAAGGTCATTATCACTTGGTCCCCTACATAAAATGATGCAATGGCTGGACATTGTGTGATATTACAACATAGATAGGATGAGAGGAAATTACCTAGAAGGTTGTCATGTAATTATAAGGTTACCACATAATATAATTTGTTGTCTAAACCAGGACAGTGTTGAGAGTAGAAGGGGCACCCAATAATTACATTGGCATAACAGGAGTAAACCAAGCCCATCCTGGGCAAGCCTGTACATACTGTCAGGGACCACAGGGTAACATGGCATTAAGGCTGGCTTCATGGGTGTCAACCTGTACAGTCACACACGGCCTCACACTCAGAGGGCCGTGTGCTTGGTTTCATGCTCTGATACTTCAGAGAGTGAAAAATTGCTCTTGAAATGCCGTCTTGAAATTCTTAATAATTTTTCAATATGGGGCCTCACGTTTTCATTTTGTGCTAGGCCCTGCAAATGATGTAACCGATCCTGCTTAGGGAGAATCCTATTGGGCAGCGAGACCAGATGGCATGACCTCTGAAACCCCTTCCAGGCCTAGGCAGCTAAGCTTCCCTAAGGAGAAAGTTTCAGTTTTAACATCAGCTAGTTCAGATCCCCTGGAGTTAAAAATAACAGTCCATGATGAAGGAAAGGATGGAGGCTGGGGTCCCCAGGCGGTCTCCCTGCCCACTCAGAGCAGATGCCAGCCTGCTGTGAGGAGCCTGCCAACACAAGCTCAGAGGTGCTGCTCAGGTTCCACCTCACGCCTGTTTGAACTCTGATTTTGTCTGTGGCCAACTTTTCTGCAACCTGGCAAAGGCTTGGGCAACTCAACAGCTGGATGAACCCTAGAGGGCATTGGAGTGTTAGTCATCCCACAAAGTTAAACTTACCAATCTGGCAACCCCCAGCCCCACTAATGGCTGCGAATGCCATTTATGGGGCTTTCAAGGGCAATAACTGTAAAATCCAGCTCACTGTCTTAACAAACCAGAACAAAGCCGGGTGGCATTGCCAGAGAACTGCAGCTGCTTGCACAGCAACTAAAAAGTCGATCTTAAACTCTGGGGCGAACCCTAGAAAAGACAGCAAGAAGTAAACCAATAGAAAAACCACTCCAGGTTTATTCTGGAGAAGGGAAGGGGCCATGGACACTGACCATTTTCAGGTTGCACCTCCCAGAGCCCCAGTCATTCCCATTAGTTACAACAGACTTTCCCAACCCCAGCGCTACTGACTTTTGGGCTGGATCACGCTTTATTGTGGGAGCTGTCCTGTGCACTGAAGAATGTTTAGCAGTGTCCCTGCCCTCTGCCCAGAGAGGCCAGTACCACCTCCCCCACTCTCCCACACATTGTGACAATCCAAAACTGTCTCCAGACTTTGTCACATGTCCCCTGGGGTGCAAAATTGCTTTCAATTGAGAAGCCCTTGTTTACGGCATAAAAGATCGTCTACATGAATGTTGATTATGGGAATCAAATGAGTTTAGAATGGTTCATCCTCTTAGGGCAGTACCTAACAAGTTAAGCACTATATAAGTATTTGTTAAATAAATGAAATGATTGTACCCCACTACCCCCACCCAGCCCACGTGCCAGCAGGAGCGCCCCACTCACCCTACATAGCAATCATTCCATGCGCTTCTCTGTGTCTCTACAGCACCTCCACCTCTATTTTTTGCTTTTGCCTCTATTTATAGCTCTGCCACTTGCTACCAGGGCAAATGTCTTCACTTCTCTGAGTTTCTCAGCTGAAAACAGAACATCTTATTCATCTCATGGAATTGTTTTGATAATTAAATGTGTTCCTGCATGACAGGCACCTGCAACAGTGGCTTGCACACAGTAGGTGCTCAGGGCCTAATGAAGAGGTATTGTTTTTACCACCCAACATTGCCTGACAGGTGTTTGAACAAAAAATGCACCTACATTGCATGGACACCGTGTGTGTGTTTAAGACTAGAAACTTGGCACTGGATTCCAAAGAACAACATGGGATTTTTCTTTCTCTTCCCTCTCTCGCTTATAAATGAGGGCACAGCTGTGTTCTGTGATAAAATGCCCAACTCCACCTGCTCTAGATGTTGCAAAGGTAAGTTTGGGCTCCTATAATTCTGCTCTGTGACACACCTGCTTCTGCAGCTCCTTCCTGGGGTGGGGAGTGGGGTGGGGACACCTGATCATAGGGTGAGCAAGCGGCTCACCAGGACCGAGGGGGTTTCAGGGAGGTGGGACTTTCAGTGCTAAAACCCAGAATGTGCTGGCCCAACCAGGATAAGTTGATCACCGTCCCTGAGAGTTTGGGATTCTATGAGGACTCCTGTCTAGAGTGCAGCACCACTGCGAGGGTGGTCCTTTATTGTCAGAAACCTCATTCCCAGAAGGAGACATGCAGTGGAAACTGAGCGTCCTCTGCCCTGCGGTGCCCAGCTCCATTCAAGGCAAGCTTGGTCCCTCTGGCTTTCATGGGGATGTGAACGCCTTGCCAGGCTCCTCTCTGCTCCTTCCTCACTCCTTGGCACTGGCCTTGGCATCCTCTAGCTGAGCCCAGGTCCTGTCCCTGAAGAGCTGCCGCCCCAGCCCCACTGCCAGCACAACCCCTCCCACCCCACTTGTCCCAGGGCCACCTGTGCTCTCTTCGGCTCTATCTCTGCTTGGGGGCCACCCTAACACTGGTTCTCTTTTCACCTTAAAAAGAGTTGCTGGAACCAAACCCCAGTGACTTGTCAGCATTCACGCCACTCCTTCCAAACCCTCCAGAAAGCACACCTGTGGATGAGAGGCGCAATTAACGTTATCAGTCGTGAAGGATCAGAAGGAAAACCCAGTGGCCGTTGGGAATTGTGAGTGCCATAACCGCTTCAAGCATTTGGGGTTTTGTTTTATTTTCTCTGGCCTGGAGGGGTGTGGAGAGGGGCCATATATAAGACAAAGCCAGTTTTCTCTTTTTGAGACAGAGTCTCCTTCTGTCACCTAAGCTGGAGTGCAGTGACGCAATCTCAGCTCACTGCAACCTCTGCCTCCTGGGTTCAAGCAATTCTCATGCCTCAGCCTCCCGAGTGGCTGGGACTACAGGTACACCCCATAATGCCCGGCTAATTTTTTGTATTTTTAGTAGAGATGGTGTTTCGCCATGTTGGGCAGACTAGACTCGAACTCCTGAACTCAAGTGATCCACCCACCTTGGCTTCCCAAAGTGCTGGAATTACAGGTGTGAGCCACTGTACCCAGCCCACTTCAAATTTACCACTCCAGACCTTTGTTCTAGATGGGGAGAACTGGACCCTATGGGAAATCATACAGATCTGAAATTCACCCCTGGAAACTGACCTGGGGTGAGGACACCAGGTGGAATGAAACCCCAAGGAGACCCTACAGAGGCAAGGAAGGAGATTGAGACCCTTCTGCACAAAGCTGTTATGAGCCTAGAATTTTAACTTATGCTATTGACACCATGCCAAGCACCCAAGGAAAAGGAAAGAGAAGAACCTACACTGCCTCCTCCTTGCTAGTGAGTGAGGTAAAATGATCTGGGGAGGAAAAAAAAACAAAAAAAATGAGGTGAGAAACACCAGATGGAGCAGAGAGACTGCCCAGAAATTGCTGCTTTTGTCAACCTAGATTTGTTTGCAGGTGAGTGCAGTGTTGATAGAAAGCAAGTCTATTTCCAGAGGGGATCCCCAGGATCTCCTATCAAAGAGCAAGCTCTGGAGCTAGTCCCCAGATGCAGACAGATCTACTGACCGAACCACGATCACTCCAACCCCAATCTCCCAAGAGGTTCTGAGGATACAATAGTTCTCAGTCCTTAGGTGCACACATTGTTCACAGGGAGTGACTCAGTGGTTATTAATGGCTTATTAGGCTGTTCTTGGAGGTAATTTACATCTCGTTTGAGCCTCTGCTTTTCAGGCATTTTTCTGCAATGGCTGTAGGCTTTTTTCTAAAAAAAAAGAAACTAAATCCATTTAATACTCATGCATATTCTCCAAAATGCCTTAAATCAGTACCTAAAACTTGAAACTAGTTTTTCCCCCATTGAAGAAATTATCTGGCCCTGATCTCTCTTACTTGCTGTCCTGTGATTGAAAAGCACTTTTGTGGGGGAATTTTTAAAATAATTGCCACCAAATACTTCAAATGGAATTCAGATGGCAGCCTATTTCACATTTCATGCTTTTGTGACATTCTTGCTCAGGAATGAATCTTTTATGAAAGGTCTATTTTAAGTTGCACCTTCCAGAACCTTATTTTTGTCTCTGAAAGAAAGAGGCAGAGCAGAACCTGGATTCTTCCAATTCACCGATTTACTGTGAGCTTAGCATTGGCTCTCCTGGGGGTCGGCGGGGTGGGGGGTGATGGGCTCCAAGCAGAGGCGGGGGGCACTGGCTTTGCACTCAGCCTTGCCGTTTTTTTCAATCAGGCTGTTTTATTCAACTGAAAACAACCCCCCGAGGATTTAAGCACGCCTTCTCGCGCTTTCCCCAGCTCCTCCCTGAAGGTGGAAAAACTCACTTGATCTTAAGCACCAACTGCTGTCCTGTCAAATTTCTCACCTCTGCCAGGGAGCCATGCCTTCGAGTTCCCAGCGCCTCGTGGGGTCTGCAGGCTGGTTGTGGCCTCTGTCAGCGGACCCAGAGTTGTTTTTCCAGGTGTGGGGAAGGGTTTCCCCTGAGCCTTCTCCACCCACTCCTGTCTGTTCATTCCACAGATTTTTTTACTACCTTCCTTAAGAGAAAGTATCTAAAAACTCATAAATGAGGCAAAAAGACACCTTCATGCCCTTTCCCCAAAGCCACCCTAGCATTGTGTAATAAGTCCTGTGTTAGATTGGGTTCCCTTGATACCGACTCTGAGACAGGCAGGTGCAAGACCAGGGTGTACTGGGGCTGCTCTGGGGAGGAACTCTTGTGGAAAGGGAGGCATGGGTGAGGGAGAAGCTCACCCGCAGCGAGGCTGCCGCTGAGGCCTCAGCCTGTCCCATGGAAAGCTCTGGAGCCCAGGTGGCCATCGGTGTTGTTGCAAATTAAGGCAAGAGCACCAGGCTTTGTATCACCTGTTCAAGACCAACCAGAAGTAAGGGAGGGAAGGTACACACGTGGGGGAGGAAGTTTCCTTCCATCTCAGGTGATTTCCAGGTAAGAACAGAGCTGTAAGCCATCTACCCATATCAGCAGCTGATACTCCCAGCAGCTGTGGGGACAGGGCTGAACCCCAAAGAGGGGATCTGGGTAATACCCGAGGGTCCGTCAATGTGAAGGGATGGGCACTTTGACTTAGTACTTATTACCGATTAAGGCCCAGATTCTAGATGCTAACTTAAAGGAAATTGCTAAATTGCAAATAGTGTTTGTCTGGTAGAGATGCAGACAATTCCTGTCTGATAGAAAAGATAGCCCCGGGCTGGGCACGGTGGCTCATGCCTGTGAGCCACTTTGGGAGGCCGAGGCAGGCGGATCACCTGAGGCCAGGAGTTCCAGACAAGCCTGGCGAACATTGCGAAACCCCGACTCTACTAAAAATACAAAAAAATTAGCCGGGCGTGGTGGCAGGCACCTGTGATCCTAGCAACTCTGAAGGCTGAGGCAGGAGAATTGCTTAAGCCAGGGAAGCGGAGGCTGCAGTGAGCCGAGATCGCGCCACTGCACTCCAGCCTGGGCCACAAGAGTGCAACTCCATCTCAAAAAAAAAAAAAGAAGATAGCCCCAAAGGTTATAGTTTCATTGTCCTATGTATAGGACATAAACCAGTTTTGAATTTGATTTAGCAAAACCATTTTCAGTACTCCCTCTTTCAATGGCTACATCTACGTGAGTCTGTCATATACTCCTGGGACCAATGTTACCATCCTGCTGGTTTCCTACTCTCTTGCCTCACCCTAGTCCTGGCCCCAGCCCCCATGTTCCCTATATTTGCCTGAGTCATGTTTTCAACATTTTTTTTTTTTTTTTTTGAGACAGGGCCTTGCTCCATTGCCCAGGCTGGAGTGTTGTGATTATAGCTCACTGCAGCCTTGGCCTCCCAGGCTCAAGCAATTCTCCCACCTTAGCCTCCTGAGTAGCTGGGGCCACAGGCGTATACCACCACACCTGGCTAATTTTTTTTAATTTTTAGTAGAGATTGGGTCTTGCAATGTTGCCCAGGCTGGTCTCAAACTCCTGTACTCAAGTGATCCTCCCACCTTGGCCTCCCAGAGTGCTGGGATTCCAGGTATGAGCCACTGCACCGAGACATGTTTTCAACTTTGACATCTGTGAGTGCCTCCTCTAGAAACGGTGTTGATGCAGCCACCCTCTGGTGAGCTCTGGTGATTTGTCAGGGTCCGTACCTCACTCTAGATGTGATCAGAGGTAGACACGTGCCTACTATGATCCAGGTGTTGTCCCAGATGCAAGGATGAAGCCAAGAGGCTCTACAGGTGTGTTGCAGCTGAGACCCTAGGGCCAGTCAAAGCTGGGCTCAAACCTCACTGCTCACTGTTAGCCATGTGATCCTGAACAAATGATTGAGCCTGTCTAAGCCTCAGTTTTCATATCCTTAAAATAAGGCTAGTAACAATGAGTGCCTTGAGGAACTAATGCCCATAAAATGCTTTGTCTAGGGAATACTATATTCAACGAATGGCAGATATTATCGATAACCATTCTCTATTTTTATTGTGGTAAAATGTATGACAAAATTCACCATTTTAATCATTTTCAAGTGTACACTTCAGTGGAATTAAGTCCATTCACATTGTGGTACAACCATGACCACCATCCATCTCCAGAATGTATTCACCTTTCCAAACTGATCCTTTGTGCCCATTAAACACTAACTCTCCATTCCCCTCTCCCTCCAGCCCTGGGTAATCACTATTCCACTCTCTGCCTCTATGAATTTGGCTGCTCTGGGTACATCTTATAAGTGGAATCATACACTATTTGTCCTGTTGTGTCTGGCTTTTTTCACTTAGCATGATGTCCTCAATGATGTTGTAGCAGTATCAGAATTTCATTCCTTTTAAGGCTGAAAATATTCCATTGTATGCCTGTATATCACTTTGTGTTTATCCAATTCCTCCATCAACCAACATTTGGGTTGTTTCTACCTTTTGGCTATTGTGGCTAATGCTGCTATGAACACAGGGACACAAATATCTGTTCAAGTATCTTCTTTTGATTCTTTTTGGCATATACCTAGAAATGGAATAACTGGATTGGATAGTAATTCTATATTTAATTATTTGAGAAGCATCCATACTGCTTTCCATAATGACTGCATTATTTCACATTCCTGCTAGCGAGGCACAAGAATGTTAACTTTCCCACATCCTCATCAACACTTGTTATTATTTTCTGTTTTTTGTTTTTTTATAACAGGCATCCTAATTGGTGCAAACTGGTATCTCATCATGGTTTTTATTTGCATTATTTGCATTTTCCTAATGATTAGTGATAGCGAGCATCTTTTCACATGTCTATTAACCATTTGTATATCTTCTTTGGAGAAATGTCTACTCCAGTTCTTTGCCCATGACTCTCATTGGGTTGTTTGTATTTTTTGATGTTGAGGGGTAGGACTACTAGCTCTTCTTCTTTTTTTTTAATTGAGACGGAGTCTCGCTCTGTCACCCAGGCTGCTCTGTCACCCAGGCTGGAGTTCAGTGGTGCAATCTCAGCTCACTGCAAGCTCCGCCTCCTGGGTTCACGCCATTCTCCTGCCTCAGCCTCCCGAGTAGCTGGGACTACAGGCGCCCGCCAACACGCCCGGCTAATTTTTTGTATTTTTAGTAGAAACGGAGTTTCACCTGTTAGCCAGGATGGTCTTGATCTCCTGACCTTGTGATCCGCCCGTCTCGACCTCCCAAAGTCCTGGGATTACAGGCGTGAGCCACCGCGCCGGGCACTACTAGCTCTTCTTAAGAGGAGGAAAGCCACTCTGTGTCCTCCCAACAAACACTCATACACACACTCCAGGCGATGGCCATAGAGTCGAGCCAATGGGACAGATCCCTGAAACACAAAGCAAGAAAGTGCTGCAGCAGTGCACGGACTTGCCTGGAAATCAGCCCCATGAGTCAGGGGTACAGGCTGTACTCATAAGCGGGATACTCCAGCCAGCCTCTGAGCTCACTGGAACATTGGTTTCATGAGTGCAGCACACTCTAACCCAGTGAGATAAGAGGCTACAGATGAAGCAACTCAAATACCAAGACAACTTGGCTCAGCACCCGCTGGGAGAGGACGTGGTCTTTTCACACCAGCTTCTGTACTGGGCTCGTCAATCTCACCTTGCTGAGAAGCTGAACAAACCTGGGCCTGCTCTTCGCACCCTACCTGATGCCAAGGCGATGAGGTAGCCAGTGACCAGGAATGTCTGAGCTTAAAATAGAGATGCCCCATGCCAAAATGAAGGCTTTCCTTTGGAGTAAGTAGAAGCACCCTGATGTCTTCTAAAAGTCTGGTCCGGTTTCTTTGGGCCATGCATCTAGCTCAGAGCCTGGAACATTAGAAGGGGTTTAACAAAAGTTGCATAGAACTTTATGGCCCTGGGTGAAACCTGGGGAGAGCCCACAGAAAAGTGACTCTCCCCCTTTGTAATGAAAATCAAGGCACCCGCCTTCCTGAAAATCTGACATCCTCACAGCCATCTGAAATCGTTTCCATGGCAAAGCAATGAACAACACATTATATTCATATTAATTTGCTAGGGCTGCCATAACAAAATACCACAGGCGGGGTGGCTGAAACACCAGAAAAAGTTCTGGAGCCTAGAAATCAAGCTCAAGGTGTCGGCATGGGTGGTTTGTTCTGAGGGCTGCCAGGGGAAGTCTGTTCCATGCTGCTCACCTGACTTCCGGTGGTTTGTATTCTTTGGTGTTCTTCGGCTTCTACTGCTTCACCTCAATCCTGGCTTCACCTTCATGTGGCATTCTCCCTGTGCCTCTGTGACTTTCCGTAGTCATCTTCCTATATGACACCAGTCATACTGGACAAGTGGCCTGTCCTTCTCCAGTACAGCCTCATCTCAACTTAATTACATCTGCAATTACCCTGTTCCCAAATTAGGTCACCTTCTGCAGGACTAGGGGTTAAGACTTCAACATATAAATTTTGGGGGACACGATTCAACCCATAACAGCATCCAAAATCTACTTCAGCCTGTATCAAAACATCTTATGTACCCCTAAATATATACACCTATTATGTACCCACAAAAAAATTTTTTAAGTAAAAGAAAATTTAAAAATGAAATCTATATCTGTCACCTCTTTTCATTCGGAAAAGCCACAAAATAGCAATGATAATATTTCTCAAATAATGTTTGCAGAAGGTTTCTTTTCATTTGGGGAATCCCTACCCCCTAGCACAGGCCTTATAGAAAAGGTAACAACACAGGTTTCAGAGTCAAACAGGCTTTGCCTTGAAGCCCGGCCTCACCATTTCCTTCCTGGATGACCTAGAATGTGTTACTTAACCTCTCTAAGGATCAGATTTCTCATTTATATACAGAAGATAAAAATATTGGGTTGGTGCAAAAGTAATTGCAAAACCCACAATTACTTTTGCATCAACCCTAATAATCAAATTGCAGAGTTGTTGGGGCAAAGAAGGTAACATATATTACTAATCCATAATAAAAGCTTAGATGCATCAGTGTGGGAGAATGCTAATTGCCGCCTTTTCTCGTAGCAATAGAGACCCCAATTTTTGGTGGCATATGACCACCCAACTTCTCCATGCTGCTAAGTGTGATCCCATGGCCAAGTTCAGCCAATGGCATTGAAGCATACACGTCAAGTGGCAGCTTCTAGGAATCTTCACTAAAGCGAATGCTGTGCACACTCTGACTTTCTTCATTATCTCTTCCACCTGTCTGTTGTTGATGGACATGATGGCTGGAGCTGGAGCTGCCACCTTAGACCATGAGGTGACACTGGGAATGGAGACATGTATGGTGGACCAACAAGACAGAAGGAATCCAGGTCCATAATGCTTCCTAGAGCAGAGCCCCACACCCATCCTGGACCACCTGCCTCTGAGGTTTTATGGGAGAAAGAAACAAATTAGCATCTTATTTAAGCTGCTGTTACTTGGGCAGGGGCGGCCTCTATTACTTGGCAGCTGAACCTAATCCTGACTGATACAGTTGGGTCCTTTCCCTGGCTCAGCTGATCCTAATCCTGACTGATACAGTTGGGTCCTTTCCCTGGCTCAGCTGATCCTAATCCTGACTGATACAGTTGGGTCCTTTCCCTGGCTCAGCTGATCCTAATCCTGACTGATACAGTTGGGTCCTTTCCCTGGCTCATACTAAGTGATCTTTAAATGTGTGTTGAATTGGATTATGCCTGTGGTGTTGCATCCAATTTCACAAGTTTCCATAGTTGGACTTCAGGGTTAGGCGTTCTGTCTCTGAAGAGCAGAGGGGCAGGTGCCTCTCCTTCAATCCATGGCCCTGTGCAAGTAGTGGTGAGTTTGTGACTCAGAATAAAAACCCCTCTAGCCCTTTGAGCACAACGGAGCCTGTTACTGAAGGCCTGTGCGGTAGTTTGTTCTATTTGCAGTAGAATGAGGGTGGGTAAGAGGGACGAAGAGAAAGAAGTAGAGAAAAAGCAAAGCAGTTCTCTGTGCCATTCCACTTTCTCTCCCAATCTCCCAGGAATAGGGATACTATTTCTTTTTTTAATACAGTGCTTTTTTTTTGTAGAAATATAGGGTCTCACTAGGTTGCCCAGACTAGATTCAAACTCCCGGGTTCAAGTGATCCTCCTGCCTCAGCCTCCCAAGTAGCTGGGACTACAGGCATGCTCCACCATGCCTGGTGCAGAGTTGCTATTTCTTGAACACAGTTTATATCCATGATTACCAATCCTGCAGGCCAGAGAACATTTCCCCCGCTTTGCACACGGTGTTCTATGGTTTGCTCAAGGCTCACAGCTATGGAACCACAGAGCCAGGATTGGAGTCCACGTCTGCTGGGCTTCAAAACCTGAGCTCTCCTCAAACCCACATATTATACATCTCCCCCAAAACCCTGTCCATCTTGCTGTTTGGAAAAACTTGTAATCCCAGGCCTGCAATCAAGTTGTTCTGAGTTGCTGTGACTGCAGGAGCCCACCATAATCCAGGACACACAAGGTGGTGGAGAGGATGGGCTTCCGAATGCTGGGAGATCAAAGTACAAATCCCGGCTCAGCATTTGTGTGACTTTGGGTACATTCCTCGGCCTCTCCATATTCATTTCTTCATCTGCAAGCAGTAAGAACACCCATCTCAAGGGTTTTCCATGAAGGCTAAGTTTTAACCAATGTGATAACTTATATAAAGTGTCTGGCAAAAGAAGGAGCTTGTATTAGTCCATTCTCACGCGCTATAAGGACATATCCAAGACTGGGTAATATATAAAGGAAAGAGGTTTAATTGACTCACAGTTCCACAGGGCTGGGGAGGCCTCAGGAAACTGACAATCACGGTGGAAGGGGAGGCAAACACGTCCTTCTTCATATGGTGGCAGCAAGGAGAAGTGCAGAGCGAGGCAGGGAAAGGCCCCTTTTAAAACCGTCAGATCTCATGAGAACTCACTCACTGTCATGAGAATAGTATGGGGGGGAATCACCCCCATGATTCAATTATCTCCCTGTGGTCCCACCACCTGGGATTATTACAATTCAAGATGAAACTTTGGGTGGGGACACAGCCAAACCACATCCGAGTTCAATAAGTATAACTAGTAACTCTCTTCCCCTTGGTTTTTTCCAGAAATTCTGCCTAGTAAGAAATATGCGGGAACACATGGGGCAAATCTAACTGGTCCCTCCAAACCACCCTCAAGCCCTTTCTGCCTCTTGCATGGCATCCTGGGAGAGTGGATAGAGATGAGTTAGAGAATTGGAAGGCCCATGAGCCAGTCCTGTCTCGGCCACTTGCCAGCTGGGTGACCTTGGGCAAGAAATATAACCTCTCTGGAGACCTGAGATTGCACACTGAAAGAATTTTATAAATGATAAAGGGCTGGTCAAACAAAGATGGTGGCACAGCGCTTAGATGTAGCGTGGGGATAGAAGCCATCACTCCACATGTTTTATTTTTAGAGGACAGCTGGACAAAGGACTCTCCTCCACAAAAGACTAGGGAAGGCAGTTTGGTTAATGGTCCTTCACCCACAGGCCAAAAGGTGAAAGGTCACAGCAAGTCCTTGTCTACCAGGAGGATTCCTGCTGGGAGGCCTGGGGGCTAGCCGCCCTTGCGAGGCCCAGAGCGACTGGTTTTCCAACCAAAGAAAAGGACACTTTGTATTCAGGATTCTAGGGAAGAAGAAAGAGAAGGAGGAGAGTGGCGAGACTGAGGCTCCCAGAGTCTCCCCCTTGCTTCCTCACTAACTGAGCAGAATCCAGTGGCTCATTTAATGGCGGCCATCGTTGCTATTATTAGTTAATACCTACTGAACACTATCTAGGGCCCAGCATGGTGCTAGATAAGCACTGTCTCATTGAACCTTCACGACTGCCCAGTGCAAGGTTGATATACCTTAAGCTCCTCATTTGGCTGATCTGGCAACTGAGGTTAGAGGCACTTCCCTGCCTGACTCCAAGTATGTGGCATCCTATGTAAGTGCTCATCACCAATGTGCCATCCTATGTAAGTGCCCATCACCAGTGTGCCATCCTATGTAGTCTATCACCAATATGCCATCCTGCGTAGGTGCTCATCACCAGTGTGCAATCCTGTGTAAATGCTCACCACCAATGTGCCATCCTATGTAAGTGCTCACCACCAGTGTTCCACCCTATTAGTTGTCCATCACCAATGTGCCATCCTATGTAGTTGCTCATCACCAATGTGCCATCCTATGTAAATGCTCACCACCAATGTGCCATCCTATGTAAGTGCCCATCACCAGTGTGCCATCCTATTAGTTGTCCATCACCAATGTGCCATCCTATGTAGGTGCTCATCACCAATGTGCCATCCTATGTAAATGCTCACCACCAATGTGCCACCCTATGTAAGTGCCCATCACCAGTGTGCCATCCTATGTAGTTGTCTATCACCAATGTGCCATCCTATGTAGGTGCTCATCACCAATGTGCCATCCTATGTAAATGCTCACCACCAATGTGCCATCCTATGTAAATGCTCACCACCAATGTGCCATCCTATGTAAATGCTTACCCATTACCTGCGTGCCATCCTACATAAGTGCTTGCTCATCACCTGCACGCCATCCTATGTGAGTGCTCATCACCTGTGTGCCATCCTATGTAAGTGCTCACCACCCATATGCCATCCTATGTAAGTGCGGCTCATCACCTGTGTGCCAACCTGTATAAGTGCTCACAACCCATGTTCCATCCTACGTAAGTGCGGCTCATTACCTGTGTGCCATCCTATGTAAGTGCGGCTCATTACCTGTGTGCCATCCTATGTAAGTGCTCACCACCCACATGTCATCCTATATGAGTGCTCATCACCCGCATAACATCTTATGTAAGTCCTCATTACCTGCATGCCATCCTACATAAGTAAGTACTCATCACCAGCATGTCATCTTATGTAACTGCTCATCACCCAAGTGACGTCCTACGTAAGTGCTTACTGTAGATCAGGGTGTATCAGTGAAGCACTGAGGAGATAGAAATGATCCTGCAAAGTGCCTGGGTCATAGTCCATGAAGTGGGCAAAGGCCTAAACAGACAGAGGGTCACACACAGGGCTTACAGGACCCCACATCCTATCTCCTCCTTGTTCCTATGCTCAGTTTTGGAACCACCACCCACAAACTACCCCAGGATTCTAGAATCACGGGGTGCAGGGTCTCCTTCTCCCCTCCCCTACACTCAGCCACTTGTCCAGGCCAATCATTCTGATGCAAGGTCAAGCTGCAGGTGCTAGGCTTAGGAGTGACTGACAGTCTTTATTATTGGATCCTATCACTGAGCGTTGGAAGGCAACCAGTACCAGTTTTGTTACAAGGAAAGGAACAAGACGGAGAAAAGGAGCTGGGTGCAGTGGTGCATGACTGCAGTCTCAGGCACTCAGGAGGCTGAGGCAAGAGGATCATTTAGTCCAGGAGTTCAAGATGAGCCTGGGCAACCAGGTGAGAACCTGTCTCAAAACCAAAGCAAAACAAAACAAAGATCAAGAAAAGGGCAGGTCATTGCAAATACAGAGTGATCTTCTTGGGCATCTTCACTTAACTGGTGATTTCACGGGCTCTCATTTCATCCTCTCAACAGTTCTGGGATGTGATTGGTGTCCCTATTTCATAGACAAGGAATCTGAAGATCAGAAAGGGAAGAAACTTGCCTAGGATCACACAGTGAGGAAGTGGGCAAGCCAGATGTTCCCATTCCAGTTCATTTCCATCTAGATCTACAGAGCAGGGAGAAGGAAGCCATTAATCAGGCTTGTAATAGACGCTTGTAAAAGATGCTTCCAAAAAGACTTCTAAGAGGAGGGGCTTCTTGGGCTTAGGGGTAAAGAGAATGGGTTTGGAAGTCAGGCTGCCTGGGTTTGAGTCCTATCTCCACACTCACTAGCTTCCAGACCTCAGTTTCCTCTTGTAAACAAAGGTGATAATAGCAACTACTTCTTGGGGATTGTTGTGAAAATTAAATAAGCAAATGAAGATAAAGGACTAGAATAATGTTTGAAACACAGTAGCCCAGGCACTATTCTATCATTGAAAAGTAATAATATTATTCCCACTATATGACCATTGAAGGAAGATCATAATTTGTTGAGCATCTATTCTGTGCCAGGTACCATGACTGAGGGTATTTCTATTATCACCATTCCACATTATAATACTACAAAGTAGGTGTGGTTATTATCCCCAGATAGAGAAAGCCAAAACCCAAGAAGAATATGGTAGCCAGCCTCCACGGTGCTCCTCTGGTATTCATGTCCTGCTGTGACCTTCTCCCACATCAAATAGGGCAGATCCATGTAACCAATAGGATGTGGTGGAAACAAGGGTGCGTGACTTCTGAGGCTACATCATAGAAGACATGGAAGCTCCCATCACTTTCTTAGATGGCTAACTTTGGGGAGGCCAGCCGCCATGTCATGAGGACACTCAAGCAGCCCTGTGTGGAGGCTGGCATGGGGAGAAACTGAGGCCTCTTGTCAATGGCCAGCACCAATTTGCCAAGTAAGTGAGCTGCCAAGGTAGCAGATTCTCCAACTTCAGCTGACGTGTTTACCACACACAGCCTCATGCAAGACCTGTAGCCAGAACCACCCAGGAAAGCCACTCTTAAATTCCTCACCATAGAAACTGAGAGATTAAAAAAAAAAATTAAGCCTCTCTCTCTCTCCCTTCCTCTCTCTCTCCCCCCCTCCCTCTCTCTCTCTCTCTCCCTCTCTCTCTCTCTCCTTCTCTTTTCAGTGATGGCGTCTTGCCCTGTTGCCCAGGCTGGAGTGCCATGGTGCAATCATAGCTGACTGCATCCTCAAACTCCTGGGCTCAAGCGATCCTCCTACCTGAGCATCCTAAGTAGTTTTTTTGTTTTTAAGTCTCTAAGGGTTGGGTAACGTGTTACAGAGAAAATGACAGTGAATACAGAGGATGGACAATATGCATGAGAATAAGATTGAGATGCAGGTGTGCCTGGCTCCAAGTCCATGCCCATAAACCCCACATCATGAAAAAGAAGGAGAAGGATATTCGGGTTGTGCCATACGCCTTCCTCCCCTAGCCCCTTTAACCACAGTCCAGCTGGCTGGGGAATAATGGCACACGAAGACACCATGCTGAAGGCTAGAGCCAGTCCAGACCTGGCTCAAGAGGAGAGGTGGGGCTGCCCAGGGGCTGGAGGCAGCTGGCTGTCTGCCTCCCTCCTTGTTTTGGGAGGCCCTGCGGAGAGGAAGGGGTATTCACCTTGTTTGGAAGCTGCCCACTCAGGCCAGTGGCCAATGCAACCCTCACCATTCAGAGCTACTCCTCCAAGCCTGGAACTGCCCAGAGTACCAGCTGCCACCCTCGTATGTACCCACCACGGCCCAGTCTGCCACCTTCCTCCAGGCAGAGCCTCCCACAGCTGCTGGAGCCTTCCCTAGGGGCTCCACTGGGGAGAAGCAGAGGTCCTCTCCTACCCCTGAGCCCTGGGGTCTGGAATCCAACCCTCCCCCACTCTGTCCCCAGTTGCCCTCTGTTTGGCAAGAGGAGCCTGGAAACCACCTCGATCCAGTCCTCAAACTCCCCTTCCCCTGTGCCGCTCTGAATTCCAGGCTATCCCCACGATATAGCCAAAGCACCCTGGCTTGCTTTGAAAGTGTCTGGGGAGTTTTTGATCCCCTGAAAAAAAAAAAGGCATTTATTATCAGAGACTGTTTGTACCATATTTTAGTGTCCTCAAGAGACAAAGAGAATTCTCTCTGCAGTTGAGTAAGCTTCAAAATAGAATATCGGAGGGTGGGGTAGGTGACGGCCAAAAAGCAATCATTTATCAACCAGCGGGGAAGCAGGGACCGTAAACCTCTTTGGTGGCTGCAGGTTTCATCACAGCCTGACTTATGCACCTCACTCTGGAGAGGAGGTGAGAATGGGGTGTGCAGAAGTCAATGGGTCCCGCAGTCTTCCCTCCTTCAGCGTTGGTGGCCACAGTCTGTCTGTGGTCACCTGCCCCCACAGCCCCCCGCTCTGCCTTCCATTCATCGAGACCTCTCCCTTGCATTTGCGGAGGGGGAAGAAGCAGAGGTTAGGTTGCTGACATTCTGCACACCCCACAACTCCCCAGAGAAATCCTGGGGCTGATCAGTAGAATCCAGCCACCTTTCACTGGCAGAAGGCACAGTGTTTTTCTCCCTGGAGGTTTTTAACCTGTTACTTCATGTAAGCCTCCTGTTGTCAAATAGAGAGAAACTGAGGGGCTTTGGAAGCAAACAGACTTGGGAAATTCTTGGCAAATTCTTAACTCTATCTCTTTGTGGGTGACCTGGGATATGTTCCCGGTGTCCTCAGCCTCTGAGTGCTCTTGGAAGATTAAATGGGATAATCCATGTGGAGTGACCAGTGCGAGGCCCAGCATGTTCTAGAAGCTCAAAGGAATGGCTACCACAAGTCAAGGTAAGGATGCTACCACCTTTCACAGATGACACAACTGAAGCTCAGAGAGGGTGAGTAACAATCCCAAGGTCACAGATATATTGGGTGCAGAGCCCAAACCAGGACCTGGGGCTCCAGGTCTCCAACCACCTTGCCGTTTGTTTCTCTCAATCAGACAGACATTTTCATTCCCATCTGTAAAATGGGGATAGGGATAGTACCTATTCGTAGGATAGCTGGAAGGACAGTGTGGGAGGTGGTCAGGCATGTGGACTCTGGTACCAAGTTCCTGGGTTCAAATCCCAGTTCTCCATCTACGAACTTTGTGACTTTGTGTAAGTTATCGACATCTGGGTGCCTCATCTCTCCCATCTGTAAACTGGAGCTAATATGGATCTAGCTCACAGGCTTGTTGGAGGAATAACTTGGGCTAATAGTCAGTAAACAACCCTCAATAATCTAAAACCCCACTGCCTGTGGTTCCCACACCCAGAGGTCTAGGCTAACCAAGGCCGGGGCAGGTTTCTGGGAGATGGTGAAGCTGGCTGCAGACCGTCCTGACCCCACAGAGGGCTTGGTGGGATGAGGAGAGGCACTGCCCTGGCAGGACTGGGACTGGGAAGGAAGGCCAAGAGGACTGGAGGCCTCTACCCCATGCCACCTTCAGGCAGTACTACCCGAGAATTGTTCCCTCTCTAGCTGAGTGGAGTGTCGGGCATGCGGGCCAAGTTCTTGAGTAACCCAGTTTTGAGCAATTCTCTAAAGGAGTGTTAAGCCCCAGAGGAATGCATGTCGGCTGTGTTGGTACAGCTTCTGGGTTTGATCTCTGTTTTAAAGACATTCATTAATCAGCCTCCACTCTATTTTTAGACAACTCATGCCTAGCCTTCCACCAGACTCTGGCCCCTCTCTGAGACTGGACTTTGTTTTCTGATTTAAAAAAAAAAAAAAAATGAGAGCGAGAAGTGAAGCAATTTTCTTAATGCTCCTTTAAGGAGGGGGTAATACAGAAATCACTTCTCAGCACATCAGCAGTTTGCTAAATTTACACAAAATTAGCTGTCCTGATAAGGCTGTGTTCATTCCTCTACATTTGGGATGTTTTGCCTGTTTTGTGACTGTTTCTTTAGGAGTCAGCTTCCTCTACCAGACTGAGAATAAGCATAGAGTCTGTTTCTCTTGCTGTTGACATGATTTCTTCATTAGCGTCACCAGCATCCAACGCAGTGTCTGGCACCAAGGATTTCCATGAATATTTGTCAGGCGAATGCCCATCCTTCCTGTCCCCATTCCTTCTTTCTCTTCAGCAAGACATACGGCACCTTGAGGGTGGTCTCTGAGGGCTAGAGATTTTGCTGGTCCAGCTAATTCTCTTTCCTCTACTTTTCATACAGAAATCCCCTTTCCACTAGGATTTCCACTAGGGACCCATTTCATGTGGTTCAGACAAGGTGAACCTTGTTCACGGGGTCAGACATGTGACCCAGACCTGGCCACAGTTCCCAATCTCCGTGAACACAGTTGGTTCAGACACGGACCCACGAGCTAAGAAAAGCTGATGAGAGCACCCGCAGGAGAGTGAGGTACAGCACAGTTTGGGATCTAGAGCTGTGCTGTCTAATACAGTAGCCACTAGCCGTGTGTAGCTATTTAGATCTAAATTTGAATTAACTAAACTAAAATAAAAAATTCAGCTCCTCAATCACATTATTCATATTTCAAGTGTTTAATAGCCAAGTGGTTACTGCACTATACAGCACAGATATAGGAGAGTTCTATTATGATAGAAAGTTCTGTCGGACAGCAGAGATACTGCCATTTCTGAACCCAATCCCAAAACATTTCTTGATCGATCGACCTTCCTTCCTTCCTTCCTTCCTTCCTTCCTCCCTCCCTCCCTCCGTCCCTCCCTTCCTCTTCTCTTCTCTCTCCTTCTCCTGCCCCTTCCCCTTCCTCTTCCTCCTCTTTTTCCTCTTCTTCTTCTTTTTATATTAAGTTTGTTTGAGTTGAGTTTCTATTATATAGAACCCAAATAGTCTTGACCAAGATAGATAGGACTAATTATAGTTCATCAAGCACTCACAGATGCTGAAGTTCATGCAGATGAGATCATTTAACACCCACAGAGTTATTCAGTTTCCAGACAAGCCCTTATCAGTGGATCACAGAATACCAGTTTATCTTCTCAACTTTGACCAGGCAAATATCTCACCCTTTATTCTGGCTATTGATGATTCCAGATAGATGATTGTTTGATAGATAGATAGATAGAGCATCACTCACTCACCTGGCACAGTAATCTTACATCTTTCTTCACTTAATTGCCTCCATTCTGATCTGATATCCAAGTTGTTCCTATTTGCACAATGAAAACCTCCAGCCTTTGAGAAGCAAGGATCTGAGGCTTAATTGGACCCCCTTAAATTTGAGGGCTACCTCAAATTTAAATTAAGGAACTTGGGTCAGTAAGAAAGAGAATTCTCACAAAAATACCAGAACAGCTCCAAACTCAGGCTTTCCAAAGGTTAAATGAGATGCAGAAAATGACAGGAAGACCAGGAATCAAGACACTGTTCTCTTGCATCTTCTGTAGCACCTGATTATTAATGTGACTCTATCCCCACTACTAACTGCTAGACTCTCAATTTCTATACCTTCAGCTCAAATTTTAAAGAAAGATACTCTGAGGAACCTAATTTATTTCCCCTTACCCCTGCTAAGAAAGTTCCAGACCAGAGCTCCCCATAGGCTACCAGCCAGCCAATGAACTGGTTGCTCTTGGGTCAGGTGCTTTCCTCTGGTCCAATCAGCTGAGGTGGAAGGGGTTACATGATATGAGGACAATCACAGGTCTGATCTCTCAGCAGAGATGGTAGATGGAGCAATGGTTCTAAATATACAGTGTTAGAAAAGTATCAATGGGACCAAGGTTAAATGTACAGACTGTGAGGCCAGACTGGGCTCAAATGTAGTTCTTCTGTTCGTTAACTGTGACCTTGGGCGAGTTATTTCAACTCTTATCTCTAAAATGGGGGTAATAATACTTATCTCACTAGATTGGTTAGCAGAGAGCCTGTTGGCAGCAAGCACACATACTCTGTTAGCTATGTTTGTATTTATTTGTTGAATTTATTATTTTTTGCATTATATGATTAGCCTATTCTAGATACCGAGGAAGTTGTCCACAGAGGGAAAAAATTATACCAAGAAGCAAGAGAGCCTGTTTTCTGACCCCCTCTCAGTCACTTGGTAATTATTATTCCTCAATCTTCACATCTGAGGATATAACTATTTTACCTGACTGAAGACAGAAGGGGTATACCAGATGGTTTCACCAAGATCCATCAAATTCTAGTCAAAGATTCTTCCATTTTAATTAAGCCCATTGCTTCCTGTTTGATCTTCTAAGGGCAGAGAATAACAATGTAAGCTCTGACCATTTAAAAAAATCATCATTCCTGCTCTAATCATCTCAAACCATTCATTCACTGGTCATCCCGGGAAGGTCAACAGCAATCTCCGAAGAGTCTGGTACCACGTCCTCCTCACAAGTCACTGCTATAAGACTGACACTTATCAAAACGTCTGCCCATCTCCACAGAGACGCTCCTAATGTGCCTTGTTTCTGCTTTATGACAATGACCTTGGTTACAGCCAGTTGGTCCAGGAATAGGCACCTGACCCAGTCTGGGCCAATCTGGCCCCCTCTCTTGGGAATGGTGACCAAAAGAGTCTGTCTCAGCAGAAACTGGAAATGTAACATAAACAGTCATAAGCCAGGGGCCTGCTGGCAGTGCCATGGGGACTAAAGAACAGAAAAGGCTAGTCTACGAAGAAAGAAGAGAATGAAATTGATGTCCAAGAAAACTGGATTCAAGACACCAGAGAGAAAATGAGCCAACCCATTCACACTTCCAGGGCCTTTCTGAGGCATGACAATGTGGCAGAATGTATTTTCCAATATTTTCCATCCCATACGCTCTTCCAGAACCTTGCCACTGCATCAAAAGATGGTGTCTATATCCCTTCCGCCTGAAACGGTGAGCCTTTGTGACTGCTCACACTTCTAGGATGTGGCAGAAGTGACGCTGTGTGATTGCTGAGGCTAGATCATAAAAGGCAACACAGCTTGCACACAGCTCTATCTCTTTGGACACTCATCCTTGGAATGGCAGCCACCATGCTCTGAGGAAGCACAGGTCACATGGAGCGCCCCACTTGGAGACAAATAGAGGCCCCCCAGCCCTCAGTGCTGGCTGAGCAACCAGCTGACAGCCAGCACCAACCTGCCACCAGGTGAGTGTGCCATCTTGAAAGTAGATCCTCCAGTCCCAGTGAAACCAGCCCAGGTAACACCACATGAAGCAGAAGTGAGACTTCCCCACTGAGCTCCATGTGAATTGCAGATTCAGGAGAAATATATGATTGTCATTTAAAACTGCTAAATTTGAGGTTGGTTTGTGAAGCAGCAATAAATCACTAGAACAATGATGTCTCTGTCTTCAATTTACAAAAGACAGCCCTATATCCTTAGAGCAAAGCCCCCATTCTGGCTTAAGCTAGTTCACATGGGTTTATTTGACCTACAACTAAAGAATGAAAGCTATTGAAGGCTTCTTTTCCCACTTTAAATAGGAGTGAGAGGAGGAAAAGGAAATTAAGGCTCTCTTTCTAATCTGCAGCCCACCACATGCGTTCAGGTACTCAGGCAAGGGTCCTTAGTCTTTTCCACATGTATGTGTATATTTGCATAGCTGGAACCTTAAGCTTTTTTACTCCCTTAAGCATTAGTTATGAGGTTTTGCTCACTGTGGACACTTAACCCCAAAGACGACTGTCAGCCACAGAGTGTTAACAAAACCAAAAGACTCTTTCCATTAAGAACAATGATCCTGGCCAGGCATGGTGGCTCACACCTGTAATCCCAGCACATTGGGAGGCTGAGGCGGGCGGATCACCTGAGGTCAGGAGTTTGAGACCAGTCTAGCCAACATGATGAAACCCATCTCTACTAAAAATACAATAAATTAGCCAGGCGTGGTGGTGGGCGCCTGTAATCCCAGCTATTCGGGAGGCTGAGGTGGGAGAATCGCTTGAACCTGGGAGGCAAAGGTTGCAGTGAGCTAAGATAGTGCCATTGCACTCCAGCCTGGGCAACAAGAGTGAGATTCCATCTCAAAAAAAAAAAAAAGCTGGGCACGGTGGCTTACGCCTGTAATCCTATCACTTTGGGAGGCTAAGGCAGGTGGATTACCTGAAGTCCGGAGTTTAAGACCAGCCTGGCCAATATGGTGAAACCTTGTCTCTACTAAAAATACAAAAATTAGCCAGGTGCATTGGCATGCGCCTGTAATCCTAGCTACTCTGGAGGCTGAGGCAGGAGAATCACTGGAACCCGGGAGATGGAGGTTGAGGTGAGCCAAGATCACACCACTGCACTTAGCCTGGGCTACAGAGCAAGACTCCATCTCAAAAAAAAAAAGAACAGTGATCCTTCCTGGCACAGGCTGCTCTGCCCAGCCCCCGTCACATAACATGTATCACATGACATAGATCACATAACATGCATCACATAATGTACATTACATAACTTTGTCATATAACACATCACATAACACTTAACGTAGCACTGCATCATAGAACATACATCATGTAATGCTGCATCATATACAACACATAATACCACATAACATAACATACACACCACATAACACTGCATCATATAACATGCATGATATAACACCACATCATATACCTTACATCATCATATAACACACATCACATAACACTGCATCATATTATATATCATATAACACTGCAACATATAACATGTCACATAACAGACATCACATCATATAACACTGCAAAATATACATCACATAATACCACATCACATACCATACATCATCACATTACATATATTACATAGCACAGCATCATATATATCACATAACACTGCAACATATAACATACCGCATACCATACATCACATAACATGTATCACATAACATGGTATCCTATAACATCACATAACTGCAACATATGTATCACATAACGTATAACACATAATGTATGTCACATAACACATACCACATAACACCACATCACCAAATGTACATACTTCAGTAATTCATTATCTCGTGCAGAAGAAAAAACAAAGATACAAAGTCTGGGTGACCTGGATGTTGCCCCCTAAAAGTCAGAGTCTGAGCCACTGCCAGGGACACTCAGGACTCCTGAGTACCTTTAGGTTGAGCCGAGCCTTCAGCCAAAGGGACTAAGGATCCACCATCAGGAAAGAGGTGAGAAGGAACTGGAAACAGTTGTGGCCCACAAGAAGTTTCAGCCAGTCAGGATGGATCCACCATCAGGAAAGAGGTAAGAAGGAACTGGAAACAGTTGTGGCCCACAAGAAGTTTCAGCCAGTCAGGATGTATCCACCACACATGGTTACCACAAACCCCATCATAACAAAAACTCTATGTCATATAAAGATTTCCAAGCCCTGGCAAGAACCAATATACTGAGTTCCAGGGAAATCAATACATTTCAACAGAGTCTTGGTATATATGGCAGTGTCATCTGATTTGACCCAGTGTCATCTCCAGGGTTGAAGAAATGTTGGAAATGAGTTCCAGGGAAATCAATACATTGCAACAGCCTTGGCATATATGGCAATGAGACTCGACCCAGTATCCTCTCCAAGGCTGAAGAAATGGCAGAGCAAAAAGCCATTGCTATACCACTCTCCTGACCTGGCCATGGAGTAAGGACTAAAATGAAGGCCAATATTAATATGCCGCCTTGATATCTGGTGAGACTGGGAAGATGTTGCATGGCCTAACCACAAGTTCCTCTCCCCACTCCTATGGCAAAGATCCCCCAGCCAGACAACCCTCCTTGGCAAAGGGACCAGGTGCAGTTCCTGCTTATCCTTGAGTAGTGGGTTTCAGTTCTCTGCCAACTATGGACTTATTCAAACAAACCAATCACATCCCCTCATGGAAATAAGGTGCCACCTCACCCTCTTGATACTACAAAACCTGACGCCCACGGCCCTGTTTGTTCCTTCTGTGCCTCCTCAGCATAACCCCTGCACTCAGCTGCTGTTGGGCTCATCTGCCCTGTGTCAGGTGCTATGTATTTGGCCATTGCAGTAACCTTAGTGTGGGAGTCCCCTTCTCACCCATTGGGTGAATAGGAGGCAATTAAACCACTGGCCTTTCAAAAAGGTTCTGGTGCTTCCCATCCAGCAGCCTTGGTGGTATTGAGCATCAGGATTCGTTGGCTCTGCAGTCCATTCATTCAACAACAGTTATTGCATGGGTTTTGGTGCCAGGCACTGTCCTCCAGGGCCATATGCCCAGTTGCTGAGACCTTGTCCTTGACCTGTTATGGACATTAGTCAGCATCATTTACTGACAACACACACCCACCCAATTCCCAATCATTGGGAAGCAATTGGCCCAACAAACCAGTCCTCCGCTGTGGGATGTGTATGGCATGGGGCTGCAGTAAGGTCCTTGGTGCCATATTTAAGCTTCTACATGTTCTAATCCTGGTTCTTTCTTCCCCTCTAGAAGGCTGGAAACTTTTCAAAGAAGAAGAGGGTGACTTTCTCTGACCATATTAGCCATGAGCAGCCACAGTGAAAGAATTAATGAATTAGTTGCCTTTGCTTATCTTTGCCCTGGACTTCAGACCTCCTTCAGGAGCAATGGAGGGATCCAAAAGCCAACACTGGAAGATGTGGATGGTGCTTCCAGCTCAAGGACGTGGCCTCCAGCAAGTCCCTGAACATCTTTAAGCCCTCACCTGCCAAACAGGGTTGATGATTACCTTTTTTTTTTTTTTTTGAGATGGAGTCTCACTCTGCCTCCTAGGCTGGAGTGTGGTGGTGTGATCCAGGCTCACTGCAACCTCCGCCTCCCAGGTTCAAGCAATTCTCCTGCTTCAGCACCACCCCCACCACCCCCACCCACCCCACCAAGCAGCTGGGATTACAGGCATGTGCTACCAAGCCTGGCTAATTTTTGTATTTTTTTAAGTAGAAACGGGTTTTTGCCATGTTGGCCAGGCTGGTCTTGAACTCCTGACCTCAAGCGATCCACCCACCTTGGCCTCCCAAAGTGCTGGGATTATAGGCGTGAGCCACCACGCCTAGCCAATGATCACATTTTCCTACCTAACTCCCTGGGCTGCTGGGATAGCAGATGCGAATGGGTGAGAGGTTCTTTGGAAAGTGAAGGTGGTGCTGTCCAGCAGCTATGTCAGACTGCTATGGTCGGAGTGTTTGTGTCCCACTACCCTGAGACAGATATGTTGAAATCCCAAGCCGCAGTGTGATGGTATTCACCTTTGGGAAGTGATTAGGTCATGAGGGCTCTGCTTCATGGGGTTAGTGCCCTTATGAAAGAGGCCCAAGCGGGCTGGGCGCGGTGGCTCACGCCTGTAATTGCAGCACTTTGGGAGGCCGAGGCGGGCAGATCACCTGAGGTCAGAAGTTTGAGACCAGCCTAACCGACATGGAGAAACAACGTCTCTACTAAAAATACAAAATTAGCTGGGCGTGGTGGCACATGCCTGTAATCCCAGCTACTCGGGAGGCTGAGGCAGGAGAATCACTTGAACCCAGGTGGCACAGGTTGCGGCGAGCCGAGATTCCACCATTGCACTCCAGCCTGGGCAACAAGAGTGAAATTCCATCTCAAAAAGAAAGAAAAAGAAAAAGAAAGAGGCCCAAGAGAGTTCATTCACCCCTTTCATCACATGAGGACACAGCAAAATGATGGCTGTCTATGAACCAGGAAGCAGGTCCTCACCAGACACCGAATCTGCTGATGTCTTGACATTGGGCTTCCCAGCCTCCAGCACTGTGAGAAATAAATGTCTGATGTTTAGAAGCCACCCAGTTTATGGTATTTTGTTATAGTGGCCCGAATGGTCTAAGACAGGCACCCAGTAGAAGGCAGCCCCTGTGTGTGGGTAGGTTCCACACAAAGGCAAGCCTAGCCCCAAGGTCGCCACCAACAAACCCCAGAGCCATTTTTCCATGGGGCCTGAAAACTGCACCATTAGATGCTGCTTCGTTTAGGACTTTATATTGGGTTGAATTGTGGCCCCAAAAAAGGATGTCTGAGTCCTAAGCCCTGGTCCCTGTGAATGTGACCTTATTTGGAGCGTCTTTGAAGTTGCTATTAAGGATCTGAAGATGAGATCATCTCGGATTAACCAGGTAACCCTAAATCCAATGATGAGTGGTTTTTTTTGTTTTGTTTTGGTTTTGGTTTTTGTTTTTTGAGACACAGTCTTGCTCTGTTGCCCAGGCTGGAGTGCAGTGGTGTGATCTCAGCTCACTGCAACCTCTCTGTCTTTCTGGTTCAAGTGATTCTCCTGCCTCAGCCTCCCAAATAACTGGGATTACAGGTATGTGACACCACACCCAGCTAATTTTTGTATTCTTAGTAGGGACGGAGCTTCACCATGTTGGCCAGGCTGGTCTTGAACTCCTGACCTCATGATCTGCCCACCTCGGCCTCCCAAAGTGCTGGGATTACAGGCGTGAGCCACCACGCCCGGCCTATAAATGCATTTTATAAGTTCAAATTGACATTTACTTGTTATCGAAGCTATTCATTGAGAATAGTTAGTGATACAGTTCGGCTGTGTCCCCACCCAAATCTCACCTTGAATTGTAACAATCCCCACATGTCAAGGACTAGGCCAGGTGGAGATTACTGAATCGTGGGAGCAGGTTTACTGTGCGATTCTCATGATAGTGAATAAGTCTTGTTAGATCTGATGGGTTTCTAAAGGGAAGTTCCCCTGCACATGCTCTCTTGCCTGCTGCCATGTAAGACACGCCTTTGCTTCTCCTTTGCCTTCTGCCATGATTATGAGGTCTCCCCAGCCATGTGGAACTGTGAGTCCATTAAACCTCTCTCCTTTATAAATCACCCAGGCTCAGATATGTTTTTTTTTAGCAGCATGAGAACAGACTAATACAGTTTGGCTATTCAAATAAATGCAAAAATCTGGAATATGGATTATAGATACAGTGAACATATTGCCCAACCTGGGCGATATTAATTAAATGGGATGACAGGAACTGTCCCCAGATGACCAGGATCAAATGACCCTACTTATGCATGACCTTTGTCTTCCATCAGACCCCAGGGCCCGTTAAACTCAAGTCAAATATTTTCTAGTTTCCCAGGCACCTCTGTGGAATCCAGTTTGAAAAACAGCATCTTAAGCTACTCTTGGCCTGCCGAGGAGATGTTATCACATCACCCGATACCCCCAGCAGATGTGAAGATTAGAACCCTGGGCCAGGAATGTCTGAGGAGGGAGGCTGGGGGTAGGTGAGATGGCAGAGGAAGGAATGGGAAGAACAGGAAAAGAGGAAGAATCTGAAAGGTCCGCCGGGGATAGGTTTTGGAGTTCAGGGTAAGAAAGACTTCACCCAAGAGAGATGTGGAGAGGACACCACCTCCCAAATCTGTGCTGTTCATGAGGGTACCTGACAGTAACCTTGTTGATCCCCCAGGGCAAGCAAACATCTGAGGCTCAGTGAGCCTGGAGGGAGAGCAAGCTGGTGAGGTTCTGCACATCAGGTGTGTTTTAGGAATTATTTGCCAGGCTTTGAGAGAATGTTCTTCAGGCTTATCAACTGTGTTCAGCTTCCATGGTGTATTAAACAAACTGGGTGGTTTCAAACAACAAAAAGAGTGTTCTTTCACAGTTCTGGAGGCTAGAAGTCTGAAGTCAAGGTGTTGGCAGGACCACGCTTCCTCTGAAGGCTCCAAGGAAGAGTGCTCCTTGTCTCTTCCAGATTCTGGGGGCTCCAGGCTGTCCTTGGTGTTCCTCGGTTTGTAGCTCATCACCCCAGTCTCTGCCTCTGCCTTCACACGGCCTTCGCCCATCTGTGTGTCTCTGCGTGCACTCCTATTCTTATAATATAAAGACTACAGTCATTAGATTTCAGGGCCCACCCTAATCCAGTATGACCTTATCCTAACTAATTACATCTGCAAAGCCCCTATTTCCAAATAAAGTCACATTCAGAGGTTCTAGATGGACATGAACTTTGGTGGGGGGTGGACACTATTAAACTCACTATGCATTGCATTCATTGGTATTGTAGATCAATAACTTATTGGTTTATCCAGTACTGACTCCAGCCAAGGAGAAGGCAAGCTTTCTATAAGCAGAATCTGCTGCTTCTAGTTCCCCCAGAATATTCTCTCTTCAATCCATCTTCTGAACTCTCCATCTTCCTTCTTTAGAGGTCCCCCTTCTCCTACATTCCCTGTGTTCCAAATAGAGCAACCACATGTTCAGGAACTACTCACGCTAAAAACTTGCAGGTCAGTCTCAATAGCTCATGCTCACTCACTTCCGCCACCACCGATCCTAAAACTCACACAAATCCCTGCGTGATTATTCCCATTTCTGTTATTCCCCTCCTCTCTCATTCCTGCTTTATGTCTTTATTGCCGTTCACCTGGACTGCCATGAAAACGCCGTGTCCCCGTCCACTCTGCACTTCATTGATCTCAAATGCAAGACTAGTCACACACTCCACAAGCCCCTTTAGGAATCACTTGAAAGTAATAAACCCTCTGCTTCAGAAAAATGTACATAAGCACCTACTGCACACCACACTTTGAGTAGCATGCATAATAATGCAAATTAGTACATGCATAATCAAGACTCCTTCCATCATAATAATTGTACTCATTATTATATCATCTTATTTAATCCCTCCAGCAACCCTGCAAGACTGGCATTATCATGCCCCCTTTATGGGTTAAAGAAACAACGACAACAAAACAGGTTTGGGCAGTGAAAGTAAACGGTCCAAGGTCATACCACTAGTAAGTAGCAGCAGAGCCAAGATTTGTACCCAGATCTACCTGTGTCTACATTTTTGGCTCTTAAACCAATAGTAATGCTCCACCCCTCTTGTCATCAAAGCAGACAAGATGTCCCCTCCTTGGTTACTCATAGCAAGGACTTCTTTCAAGCACTGTTAACATTTCAATCCTAATTCCTTGTTCACATATTTGTCTCTGGTGTCTTTGAGTTCCCAGCATTTGGGCAATGCCTGGCACAGAATAGGTGCTTAACAAATGTTTGAGTGACGGAGTTTCTCTTGCGCCTTACTGAGCTGGGCCCCCATCTCTCAACTCAGTCTGAGATTAATTGTACTTTATTTTTAAGTCAGCAGGAGACCCCTTCAGATAAGCTACATAAGCCTGAAGTGGCAGCCAGGCACAGTACTTGGTCACTGGCCAGGGCGGGAGGCTCTCTAACCCAACAGGTGGCCCCCAGCCCAGATCTTCAGGGAGCCCCACCCTCCAGGAGACCGTGGCTGAGAGGCCCATCTGGCCCAGCCTGTGCCTGAGTGCCAAAGATCTTTGTGTCTCCAAGCTGAGAACTGGGTCCCTGCTCCTTGCCAACCATTCACAGGGGAGAAATGATTAAAACACTGGAGAGACTGACTCATGGGGAAATATGAAAAAAACACAATAGCCCCAAATATGTTTAGCTTGGCCCCATCACAAAGGGGGGATGTGACAAGGGCTCCAAGCTAAAAGGAGGCAACATAAAGGCGGGAGAATTGTGCAGAGCCTGCTGACTGGGAGGGACCCAAGGGAAAATGAAAATGAGATGGAGGGGAATAAAATGGGGCATCGAGTTGGAGGAAAAAGAGTTTCTGGAGCTCAAGGGCATCTTTCCATAAAGAGATCAGAGTTGGGGACCACTGCCAGAGATTTTAAACAACCTCCTCCCCACTGGCCAGGCATTGCCTCCTACTCTGTGCCAGGCATTGCCCAAGTGCTGGGAACTCAAAGACAACGAAGACAAATATGTGAACAAGGAATTAGGATTGAAATCTTTGGCCGGGCGTGATGGCTCATGCCTGTAATCCCAGCACTTTGGGAGGCCAAGGCGGGCAGATCACCTGAGGTCAGGAGTTTGAGACCAGCCTGGCCAACATGGTGAAACCCCATCTCTACTAAAAATACAAAAAATTACCCGGGGGTGGCAGTGGGCGCCTGTAATCCCAGCTACTCCAGAGGCTGAGGCAAGAGAATTGCTTGAACCCGGGAGGCAGAGGTTGCAGTGAGCTGAGATCACACCACTGCACTCCAGCCTGGGCCACAAGAGCGAAACTCCACCTAAAAAAAAAAAAAATAGTTTCTGGAGCTCAAGGGCATCTTTCCATAGCGAGGTCAGAATCGGAGACCACTGCCAGAGATTTTAAACAACCTCCTTCACACTAGTGGCTCCCGGCTTTGGCAGCAGGAGACTGAAGTCTCATTCATTCCTTCAGCAAACACTTCCATGCCCACCGCAGGCCAAGCACAGTGCCAGGCTCGAGGTTGCTGAGTGACGAAAACAGTGTCTCTACTCTCAGACAGCTTATATTCTACCAGGAAGAAGCAGCCCCTGAGTCCTCTGCCTTAGCCATGCCATCTGCCTAGAACATTCTTCCACTGGGTATTCATATGGCCACCTCCCTCAACTTGGTCAAGTTTTATTCAGAAAACCCCTACTCCATGGGGCCGACCCTATTTATTATGGAAACTGTCTTACTCTGTTCAGGCTGCTAGAACAAAATGCCTTAGACTGGGTAGTTTAGAAACCACAGAGATGTATTGCTCACAGTTCTGAGGGCCGGAAAGACCAAAGTCACGGGGCCAGCAGGTGCCGCATCTGGTGAGGAGCTTGCTTTCTGCTTCAAAGATGGCACCTTGCGGCTGTGCCTCACATGGCGGAAGGGGCTGGGGAGTTCCTTCCAGCCTGTCTTATAAGGGCACTGAATTAGTCAGTTTTGCATTGCTATAAAGAAATACCTGAGACTGAATAATTTATAAAGAAAAGTTTAATTGGCTTACGGTTCTGCAGGCTGTACAGGAAGCATGGCCCCAGCATCTGCCTCTGGTGAGGCCTCAGGGAAGGTGAGGCCAGACCCAGTGCATCCCATGGTGAGAGGGGGAGGGAGAGAGAGAGAGAGAGGTAGACGGAGAGGAGGAGGTGGACAGCGGGAGGGGGAGAGGGACCGGGAGAGGGGGAGGAGTAGAGGGAGAAAGAGAGGGAGAGGGAGAGAGGGAGGGAGGGAGAGGGAAAGAGAGAGAGGGAGAGGGAGAGTGAGGGAGAGGGAGGGAGGGAGACAGGGAGAGAGAGAGGGAGAGAGAGGGAGAGGGAGGGAGGAAGAGAGGGAGGAAGAGAGACGGAGGGAGGGAGAGGGAGAAAGAGAGAGAGGGAGGGAGAGGAAGAGAGAGAGAGAGGAAGAGAGGGAGAGACAGAGGGAAGGAGAGGGAGAGAGAGGGGGAGAGGGAGAGAGAGAGGGAGAGGGAGGGAGAGAGAGGGAGGGAGAGAGGGAGTGAGAGAGGGAGGGAGAAGGAGATGGAAAGAGAGAGGGAGGGAGAGAGAGAGGGAGATGGAGGGAGGAAGGGGGAGTGGGAGAGAGAGGGAGAGAGAAAGAGAGGGAGAGAGAAGGAGGGAGGGAGAGAGAGGGAAGGAGGGAGAGAGAGGGAAAGAGGGAGAGGGAGGGAGAGAGAGAGGGAGGGGGAGAGACAGAGAGGGATGGGGGAGAGAGAGGGAGAGGGAGGAAGAGAGGGAGGGAGGGAGAGAAAGGGAAGGAGGGAGAGGGAGGGAGAGAGAGGGGGAGGGGGAGAGAAGGAGGGGGAGGGGGAGAGAAGGAGGGGGAGGGGGAGAGAGAGGGAGGGGGAGAGGGAGAGAGAGGGAGGAAGAGAGGGAGGGAGGGAGAGAAAGGGAAGGAGGGAGAGGGAGAGGGAGGCAGAGAGAGGGGGAGGGGGAGAGAAGGAGGGGGAGGGGGAGAGAAGGAGGGGGAGGGGGAGAGAAGGAGGGGGAGGGGGAGAGAGAGGGAGGGGGAGAGGGAGAGAGAGAGAGGGAGGGAGAGGGAGAGAGAGAGGGAGGGAGTGAGAAAGAGAGAGAGGGAGGGAGAGAGGGAGTGAGAGAGGGAGGGAGAGGGAGACAGAAAGAGAGAGAGAGGGAGAGGGAGAGAGAGAGGGAGAGGGAGGGAGGAAGAGGGAGTGGGAGAGAGAGGGAGAGAGAAAGAGAGGGAGAGAGAAGGAGGGAGGGAGAGAGAAGGAGGGAGAGAGAGAGAGGGAAGGAGGGAGAGAGAGGGAAAGAGGGAGAGGGAGGGAGAGAGAGAGGGAGGGGGAGAGACAGAGAGGGATGGGGGAGAGAGAGGGAGAGGGAGGAAGAGAGGGAGAGAGGGAGGGAAGGAGGGAGAGAGAGAGGGAGAGGAAGAGAGAGGAAGGAGGTGCCACACTCTTTTAAACAACCAGATCTTGTGTGAACTCAGAGGGGGAACTCACTCATTATCACAAGGACAGCACCAGGCCATTCATGAGAGATCCACCCCCATGACCCGAACACCTCCCACTAGGCCCACCAACATTGGAGGTCCCATTTCAACATGAGATTTGGAGGGAAAAAAACATCCAAACCATATCAGGCACTGATCCCATTCTGGAGGGTGGGGCTCTCATGATTTAGTCACTTCCCAAAGGCCCCACCTCTTCATACTATCACATTGGGTATTAGGTTCCAACATATGAATTTGGGGTGGGGGGGACACCAATATTCAGACCACAGCAATCACCTTATTACTGACCACCTTATTCAATAGGGTCACCCACACAAAGCCCCACCATGCCCGCTGCTCCACTTGTTCTGTGTTCTAGGGGATTTCGCACCCTTCAACACACTATGTAATTGCTCTTATTTTGTTTATCATCTGTTTCTTCCCACCTTGGAAAGGCCCACAGGGCCTCAACTGAGGGCTGCGGAAGTGACCTAAGGAACAGACACAGTTATCCTGTCTCAGAGCTCGTCCCCTCCTCACTGTCTCTGTTACCTGTAGCCAGGCCATCTGCAGAGCTGCCAAGCAATGGGACAGACGTGGAGCTGATGCTGGCATTGTCTCTCTAGTTTTGAGTCTGAACCAAGGCTCCTGTGTGAGAGTCAAAACACCTCTTCACATCTCTTGCCTCCTTCCTCACCTCCTTTGGGCCTCTTTTCTTCCAGCTGTCTGGGAGCCAGGCTGAGTTCCCCACAAATGTAAAGCAATCATAAATAATCATCAGGCTAATGAGGCTGGGGGTGATCGTGCAGGAACTCCCTGCCACATGACAAACAGCCGGCTGCTGATTTATCATGGGACAGACGTAAATACTCGCCTCTCCCCTGAGCAGGAACACATGTTCTTAGTCATATGGTAGCTGCTGAAAACACCCCATTGGGGTTGTTCACCCTCTGCTGAGATGAGAAGGAGGCAGAGAGGCCCAAGCTTTGCCAGGAATGAATGGTGGTTAAAAGGGGAGGGTTCTTTCTCTTAGCCCATCAACCTGGCCACCAATTTAAAAAACTCAAATAACCAGTGGGTCTAGCATAGGAGTGAAGAGTGAGTTTTAGGCCCAAAAGCTCAGGATGCTTAAACTCCAACTGCCACCCAGTAGGGTGGGACCTCCATTAAGTTGCTTAACAATGCTGAGCCTCAGTTTTCTCCTCTGAAAATGGGTTAATAATAGTATCTTCCCCATTGGGTTGTTGTGAACATCAAGAATGAATGTCAACTGTTTAACACAGAGTAAGACCTTAATAAATGGATGGCTGGGCATGGTGACCCACACCTGTAATCCCAGCACTCTGGGAGGCTGAGGCAGGTGGATCACCTGAGGTCAGGAGTTCAAGACCAGCCTGGCCAACATGGTGAAACCCCATCTCTACTAAAAATACAAAAATTAGCCGGGCATGGTGGTGCACACCTGTAATCCCAGCTACTCAGGATGCTGAGGCAGGAGAATTGCTCCAACCCAGGAGGCAGAGGTTGCAGTGAGCCAAGATCATGCCACTGCACTCCAGCCTGGGCAATAGAGTGAGACTCTGTCTTAAATAAATAAATAAATAAATAAAGCACAGTTAGTGTCAGCATGCTCCATTGTTAGTCAACATGATTCTTGCTCTTATCCTGGAAGACCCCTTGCTCTCCCATGGGCACCTGGTTATGCTCACTCCATCCCATCTTTGTCCTCACCCAGAGCCCCTCTCCTCTTCTCTCTTCCTGTCCAAATTCTAACCATCCCTCCCAACTGCTGCCCCATTTTTTCCAGCCATTCCCGATTTCTCCTTGCCTTGATCTTGTACTGGAAATAGTAAGTGTCTTTTAAACATTTTTTTAAGCCACAGATCCCTTTCTTACAAGGAAATCGCACACAGAAATAAACACAAATAAGACCAATAAAGGCAGAGCTGTGAAGGCAAGGAAAAGTGAGAACTAGAGTCTCTACCATCCATGGACTCACCTTAGGGTTAGGAAGATGAGCCCCACCCCCTATGGACGTAGAGTGAATGAGATCATTGGATCATGGTGTCACCATGTTCTGCCTTGGACTTTGAGTCAGGCAGCTGCCATCTTCAGCCCATGGTGCACAGTCCTGCCCCTTCACCCTGCTTCATTCCTTTGTCCATCTTTCTCTCTCCTCCAATAAGCTTCTGGGGCAAGAACCATGCCTCCTTCATGTCTTCCTACTCACATCCCAAAACTAGGACAGGGCTCTGTACCTCCGCAGGCACCCAACATACATCTGTTAACATGAAATGAGATACATCCAGACAGTTTATAAATATACTAAGCAAAGCCTCTCCTCATTATAGATGGGGGTAAACTGAGGCAGGGCCACCCAGGTATTTATCAACAGAGTCAGCCCTGGAATAGGAGCCCCCAGACGCCTAGCTCCAGCCTCACCCACTAGCCTTGGAGGCTCCCAAATGTAAGTGACTTGCTGTTCATATTCCCTGGCATCCAGCAACCCAAGAATTTTGCTCTTGCTATCAGGAGGATGGAAAGATAGGAGCTTAGGGTGAGTAAGACAAAAGCTCTCTGAGAAAGAACTGTTGCTGTCTGGGCAAGAGAGACAGGGAAGAGAACCCAAGAAGTTTAAGGCAAGAATGATACACGTATCTTGTTAAATGCTAACTTCTACTGTCCGGGCCAGGGGTTTTGAAGCCACAAGGACTTCCCAGAGGCAGATGGAGGTAGGAGGGAAGCCAGGAGTGTGTACAAGGGAAAAGGCCCCAGTGGGGAGGGTCCCAGACAGCCTCCTCCCCTACCCTAGATTTCATCTGAGCAGGTCTGCCTTTATCAGTCTTACTTGTGTTTATTTCTGGGTACGATTTCCTTGTAACAAAGGGATCTGTGGCTTAAAAAATGTTTAAAAGACACTTGCTATTTCCAGTACAAGATCAAGGTGAGGAGAAATCAAGAATGGCTGCAAAAGATGGGGCAGGCGTTGGGAGGGATGGTTAGAATTTGGAGAGGAAGAGGAGAGGGGCTCTGGGTGAGGACAAAGATGGGATGGAGTGAGCATGACCAGGTGCCCACAGGACAGCAAGGGGTCTTCCAGAATAAGAGCAAGAATCATGTTGACTAACAATGGAGAATGGAGAGGGTTGGGTGTGAGAGGGGGTGGGGTGAGGGAAAGTATAAGGGTGGACCTTCACTCTATTCTCCCGCAAATGCCTTCCTTAGACAATGGCTCCTGATGGGCCTTGTAGATCCAACCAACAAAGCCCCATTCCCTTCCCCATCACACATCCCTAGTTGCCCTGAGCCACTGCCAGCCTATCAACTATAGGAGGATGCCTTTCTCATGACCCTTTGTCATGAGGTTGCCAGAGTCACCCCCCCCCCAACTACCTTGCGTGATCACCTGTCAGCTGTGTGAAACTTGATCAGGTGGCTTAACCTCTCTGAACCTCAGGTCCTCATGTACCAAATGGGGTGACAGTGTTGTGAGAATTATACATGAGGTAATTTATGATCGCACATACCAAGGTGCCCGGCCCTTGAGGAATTCTCAATAATTACAAGGTAGTTGGCTCTAGAAGACTTTGGGAAACCAAGCTCGGGTTGTGGTTCATTATGGGTTACCATGGAAACCAGACCTAAAGGCTGGAGAACAGACAGCCCTAGTGTGCCCAGAGCACCTAGGCCTGATTCACATTAGGATCTATTTTCTTGAATCCTTAAATGCACCTTAGAGTTCACGCAGGCATGAAGGAATGGCTCCATGCCTTGTCCTCAGCCCCTGAGCAAGGGAGTAAGCCCAGTTCCACACAGGGGCAATTCCTGAACACACATTCACTGCGTGAAGAAAGTGCTGAGGACCTAGCTCTGGGCCGCGTGTAGACAGGAGTGATTGATGAGTTTAACTTCATGCATCTCATTGCAGCCTAAAAGGATGTGACAAGTCCGGGCGCAGTGTCTCACGCCTTTAATCCCAGCACTTTGGGAGGCCAAAGCGGGTGGATCACTTGAGGTCAGGAGTTCAAGACTAGCCTGGCCAACATGGCGAAACCCCATTTCTACTAATAATACAAAAAAATTAGCTGGGCGTGGTGGCACACACCTGTAATCTCAGCTACTCGGGAGGCTGAGCAGGAGAATCGCTGGAACCCGGGAGGCAGAGGTTGCAGTGAGCTGAGATCACACCATTGCACTCCAGCCTGGGCAACGAGAGCAAAACTCCATCTCAAAAAAAAAAAAAAAGATATGACAAAAAGTCAGGTAAACTTGCTGGTTTCATTCTATCCAAGTTGGTGCCTCTCAGAGGTTCCTTGTTTAGTTGACTTGTGCTGGGGTTAATGGAAGATATGCATCACTAACAGGTGCTTTTCATTGGATACTTTGATACTCATCACCAGCCAGCAGATTCCAAGGTTGAACCACTGCTTGTATGTCTGTTCTTAAGTGTTGAACTGATGGCTGCTCTCTCCCTGGTAATAGGGTATCTGCCCCATTGGTAGCTATCAGTGGCAGGCACTCAGATGGAACCCGCATAACTACCACTTCTAGCTCTATGAACTTGGCACTGGTCACTTAATCCTCTGAGCCTCAGTTTCCCGCTCTGAAAAGTAGGTATGGTGCTGACACAAGCTGCCCTGCCTGCCACTGGTTTGCTGGAATAAAATCAAAGGTATAGAAATGGACCTTGGGAGGTCGAGGCAGGTGGATCACCTGAGGTCAAGAATTCAAGACCAGGCTGGCCAACATGGTGAAACCCCGTCTCTACTAAAAATACAAAAATTAGCTGGGCATGGTAGCACACACCTGTAGTCCTAGCTACTCAGGAGGCTGTGGCAGGAAGGTCACTTGAACCTGGGAGGAAGAGCCTGTTCCCCAATCCCTTCCATTTCTATACTTTTTTTTTTTGAGCCAGAGTCTCGCTCTGTCGCCACTGCACTCCAGCCTGGGCAACAGAGCAAGACTCTGGCTCACAAAAAAAAGTATAGAAATGGAAGGGCTTGGAGAACAGGCTCTGTCTCAAGCTGTCATTACCAGATGGTCAGCTGATCCCACACAACTTACTGTGAAAACACAGTAAGTGTGTTCCTGAGAATTAAGGGGGTGTGGGGAAGAATGCATCTTTCTGATATTCTAAAAGCCACTCTCTAGAGAGATTAGTTATAAATGCAACACAGAGGCCTTAATACAACTGTAATATACTTGACCTGTTTGTCACATGGTGCTGGCAAATTGCTTAATGTCTCAAGACCTCAGTTTCCCCATGTGCAAAATAAAGGGACTTGGGTGGATGGTTTGCTCCTTGGCTCCAACCTTCTGTGACTATTGATAGGCATTAGATTTTGAGAGATATGAACCATAATGTCTACCGTCCCAACACAGTCTGTTTGAGCACAACTGAATTATCTCAGCAAGCACATGCTTGACTTTGGATAGGTTTCATCTCATACTTCCTCACAACAAATTATCTTGCCAGTGAGAAAAGAGAGTCTCAGGGAAGTTCAGCTTCTAAGGCCACATAGCTAATAAATGACTGGGCCAGGACTTGAACCTGGACCTGCTTGTCCCAGGACCTGCTTGTCCCAACACCTATGTATCTTCCAAGACACAGTGCTTTTGCCAAGTGACAGAGGTTTTCCAGATTTGCAATGAGATATTTTTATGTTGTTTGGTAGGGAAACCAGATATATATAATAATATATATAAAATTACATATACATTTATAATTATACATAAAATTACATATACATATATAATTATATATAAAATTACATATAATACGTTTATAATTATATGTTATATATATGACATATAGTATATAATATATATTTTTCTATGTTATATTTTATATGTTATATATGTATTTTTGAAACCCGCTAGAAGGTCAAGACTCTTCAGAAGGTCAAGGTCATTTCACGGGTGAATGGTTAATCCCCCCAAGCAACAACACCGTGTGTATAAACTGCCCCCAGAATGCAGCCCTTTCAAGATGGAGAAGGAGGGGCCTCAGGGAGGGCAGAACGCCCAGCGCACCTGCCAGGTCTGTGAAAGATGGGAGAGGTTGAAGAAGAAAGAGTAGGAAAAAGCTTTCTTCCCCCCTCAAGTTAGAAAGCGGGCAGAGCAAGAGAGAGAGATCAAAAACCACTAAAGGTCCCTCATGTCAACCTCTCCCTGTTTTAATTAAGCAGAGAGTCCACACCCCCACCCCCACTCCCTCAAAAATGCTTTGCACTCAGCAAGAGCTGCTTCACAGCAGGTTGCAGTTAAGCCTTCAAACAACCAGCAGCCTCAGGAAATGCCAGCAGCCCACAGGTGCGGGGCGAGGCGGGGCCCCTCCCCTTCTCCGCACCCAGGCCGAGCAGCCACAAGATGGACTAAGGAGCCGCAAGAGCATTCCCTGAACCCTTCTCCACGGGGCGGTGATTCTCGGCAGCGAGCCTCCAACTGCGGCAACCCTCGGTAAGACAGGCATCTTCCGTGGGGACCCAGCCAACACCTACAGACATCCATACATATCAAGCTCAAAAAAAACTCACAAAACAACTCTTGCCGCTGTTATGTGCGATGCATTCACATTTTCTACTCTTTTTTTTTTTTTTTTTTAATGCTGATTGCAGCCTTCTATATTAGCGTCACGATTCACTGAAGGTTTCCAAACTCATTTTGAAAACGCAGTCTGCTGGATGGGGGTATTAATGTCCTCCAAGTCAGGCAGAGCCTGACCTACTCTCCTTCCTTGCCTCATTAGCTCTACCCAGCCCAGGTCCCCGCTCCAGCAAACTTGCAGCTCTGGAATGTCTTTAGCTCCTCCGCACCTCCAGGCCTGGGCCATACACCTTGCTAAGCCTGATGCCCATTCTCCTGCCCCCCTGTTCTTCCTACAGTTGTGACCACCTACCTCTATGTCTCTGAATTTCTTTTTTTTAATTTTATTTTTTACTTCTTCCCTTTTTTTGTTTGTTTGTTTGTTTGTTTCTGCTGGGGTTTTTTGTTTGTTTTGTTTTAGACAGAGTCTCGCTCTGTCGCCCAGGCTGGAGTGCAGTGGCACGATCTTGGCTCACTGCAACCACCACCTCCCAGGTTCAAGCAATTCTCCTGCCTCAGCCTCCCGAGTAGCTGGGATTACAGACACATGCCACCACACCTGGCTAATTTTTGTATTTTTAGAGACAGGTTTTCACCATACTGGCCAAGTTGGTCTCGAACTCCTGACCTCAAGTGATCCGACTGCCTTGGCCTCCCAAAGTGCTGGGATTACAGGCGTGAGCCACCACGCCCTGCCTCCTCCCTGAATTTCTCATGTGTAACTGTTGCGGATTGCAAGCGCCTCTGTTCCCCACTGATCACCCTAGGTGTGGCTGTTCTATGGAGACCAGGTTATGAGTCCTCCAGGGCCTGTTTATCCTGTGGCTGGAGTCCTACTAATCAAAGTTTTTCCATCAACATTTCTAAATGGAAGAGAGAAGGCAAAAAGTGGGGTGGGGGTGGGAGGGGCGCAGGAGGAGGGAGGACTGGGCCCTCCCCCAGAGACAAACCCCATTCCTAAGGAAGGAAAATTGCAATTATTGTCAACTTTCTGTGGGGGACCTTCCATGCTTAGCAGGAAGAGGACAATGGTTTTCAGACCCAGCATTGATGGCAACACCTGCCTTCCAGGCGGGAGGCAGGGTTCCTCTCAGAGGTGAGATGCTGAGAGATGCCTTGAGGGACCTTCTCAGAAGAGAAAAGCAAGGCTCGCTGGACCTTCCAGAAAGGCAGGAATGAGGGGGAGGCAATGGTTAGCAGCCAGCCACTGGGAAAACACCGTGCAGGGTGGGCCCCTGGGGACCGGGGGGGAGCTCCAGCGATGTTGAGGAGGGCATGGCGGGTGCATTGGGGGCTTCGTCTATTCCATCAAGCCCACCCAGAAAGGCAGGGCAGGCTCCGTGTCCCACTGGCCAGGTTCAGTCCTGGGACCCTAGACTAGTTACCAAACCCTGCTGTGTTTCTGCTTCCTGGCCATCACATGGGGACCTGCCTCTTAGGGTTCTGTGAGGACCCAACGGGTTAAGACAAATAACACACTTAGAGCATGGCCAGATACAGGAAAAGTGTTCTATTCATTTTATTTCTTCATCACATCAACTCATGGAGGTAATTTTTTTTTTTTTTTCCGAGACGGAGTCTCACTCTATCATCCAGGCTGGAGTGCAGTAGTGCAATCTTGGCTCACTGCAACCTTTGCCTTACAGGTTCGAGCTATTCTCCTGCCTCAGCCTCCTGAGTAGCTGGGACTACAGGCGTATGCCACTGCGCCCAATTAATTTTTGTATTTTTGGTAGAGATGGGGTTCCACTATGTTGGCCAGGCTGGTCTTGAACTCCTGACCTCAAGTGATCCACCCCCCTCAGCCTCCCAAAGTGCTGGGATTACAGGCGTGAGCCAGTGTACCTGGCCCAAGGTGAATATTATCCCCATTTTGTAGATGAGGAAACTGAGGCTCAGAGGGCCCCAGGAGAAGTGGCCTCACAGAATCCACTACACAAAGAATGTTTATTTAGCAACTGTCACGGGAAAGGCAGGAAATTCAGAGGAGGCTAATAGGCCATTCTGTCCCAGAGAGGTTTATGTTTCTAGTGGGGTGGTGATTGCAAACCCCAGTAAAGTTTTTCTGCTTTCAAAGTGCAGAGAGATCCCAGGGGAAGGAAAGTGGGAGAGGAAGGGGATTTGGGCTGGTTAGAGGAAGCTTTGCCAGAGGAACTAAGCTCCAGGATAATCAGGGTTTGTGATGGGGTGGGGAGAGAAAACCATCAACTCAGAGGCAGAAGAGGTTTTCATAGTATTTGTATCCTCTCTCCTCAGGCTCTGCACTGGCTGGTCCTGATTACAGAAAAAAAAAAAATGATCTGCTTCAGAGTGGGTCAAGAGACCCGCGGATTAAAAGCCTCAAATGTATGAGTACATATGGGCACCAAGAAGGGAACAGGCACCGAGGCCTATTGAGGGTAGAGAATGGAAGGAAAGTGAGGAATGAAAAACAACTATGTTTATTACCTGGGTGGCAAAATAATCTGCACACCAAACCCCTGTGACATGCAGTTTACCTGCACCTGTCCCTGTACCCTTGAACCTAAAGTAAAAATTAAAAAAAAAAAAAAAGAAAGTTGAAATGACTAATAACAAAAAAAATTTTTTTTAGAGATGGGGATCTTGCTATGTTGCTCAGGCTGGTCTTAAACTCCTGGCTCAAGCGATCCTTCCCCCTTGGCCTCCCAAAGTGCTGGGATTATTTTTAATGATGTTTGTTCATACTTTGTTTGTAATACTTATGGAGATTCTCACCCACCGTTACCAGTTAGCTTTCCCAAACTGTGCTTTAGCTGTTGATTTTGTAATAAAAAGCAGTATCTTCAAATAAATAAATAAAATGAACACATTGAAAACACAAACAAAAAAGGCCTTGGTGTAGGTTTCCAGTCTCTGAGTGAGGCTGTATACACTCAGCCAGGGAGGAAAGGATCCATGATCATTGTTAGAGGTAAACATGGAAAAGATAGCACAGTGACAAGCCAGTGGTCCTCAACTTCGGTGGCATATTAGAATACCCTGGGAAGTCCCACTCCATCCCAATTAAGTCCGAATCTCTGAAGGTGGGGCTGAGGCATCAGTAGGTTTTAAAGCTCCTGGGGGCTGCTGTGCAAAGGAAAACTTGAAGCTCTCTTCCTTCATTTCAAAAAGAAAGAAAGAAAATGGAAGTGGCCAGAGCCTCTCTCCAGGCGAGGAATAGAAAGCAGAAAAGAACTGGCTTCTTTTTGTGATCTTGGTCCAAACCTCTTTTTCCTCTCACTGAAGGATTCTCCCAGCAACCTCCAAGCAACCAGTCAAGAGACGCTGCCCTGAATTTTTGGTCCTCAGCTATAGAACAAAGAAGTCTTTGAGGTTTAACAAGAGGCTGCTCAGCTCTCTGGCCCCTGGGCTACTAAGATCTAGATTGGGAGCCTGGACTGCCACATGTGTAAGGGATGGAGCCTCGGATCAGGGCTGCCAGCTGGTGCCCTCCAAAGGCAATATCTCACCTCCTGCCCACCCTCCTCCCAACCCTCAGGAGGGTGCTTGCAGTGAGATGAGATGCCGCAGGGAATAAAAACCACCAGCACCCCCTCAGCGTCCCTCCACTGTGTCAGGATCACAGACAGTGAGCCCCAGCCCCCAGCCCAGCCCTCTCTCCCCTGGAGGGAAACCAGCTTAAATTTGACTGGTTAGTAGGAATCCCTCATCTGGTCAGTGCCAAGATATCCCCAGCCTCCTGCTCCCTAACCCAGCTCCTCCGGGAGTGCTCTTCCAAGCAGGTGGAAACATAGCTTGCCTGAAGTGGTGGTGAATCTCCTCATAGTAGGGGTTGGGAGGATAGGTGGTACTTGGACTAGAGTTGGGAATATGGGAGTGGGAAGGGCAGTGGAAGGGGGATTTTGTTCCATCTTTTTTTTTTTTTTTTTTTTTTTTTTTGGCTTTCTCCAGTCTCAGAGGTAGGAGATTTGGGCAGCAGTCAAGAGAAAGTTCACCTCTCCAAGCTTTACCATAGGCAACTGGCCACCACCCCTCCTCACTCCAGCGGTTTGAATGGTTTGCTCCTAACTGTGCCCTCTGCATTTGCCTTCATCCATATCCATTCTTCTTTACGGTCAACATGCCAGGACCCTACATCTTCTCCCACATCAGTTGTTCACAGGGGCTCCTTCCCATGGAGTTCTGTCTAATGGCTTCCCAAATCTGAGTCTCATGGACATGTCCACTCTTCTTGTCCAACATCTCAGGAGCCTTGAATACTGCTGACCACTGTGGTTGTAGGGTGGTGGTAGGGTGGTAGTAGGATGGTGTAGGGTGGTGGTAAGGTGGTTGTAGGGTGGTGTACAGTGGTGGTCAGGTGGTGGTAAGGTGGTATAGGGTGGTGTAGAGTGGTGGTAGGGTGGTGGAAGGATAGTGTGATAGGGTGGTGGAAGGGTGGTTGTAGGGTGGTTGTAGGGTGGTAAGGTAGTGGTAGGGTGGTGGTAGGGTAGTTTTAGAGTGGCAGGGTGGTGGTACGGTGGTGTAGGGTGATGGTAGGGTGGTGGTAGGGTGGTGTAGGGTGATGGTAGGGTGGTAGGGTGGAGGTAGGGTGGTGGTGGTAGGGTGGTGGTAGGGTAGTGTAGGGTGATGGTAGGGTGGTGGTAGGGTGGTGGTAGGTGGAGGTAGGGTAGTTGTAGGGTGGTAGGGTAGTTTTATGGTGGCAGTGTGGTGGTAGGGTGGTGTAAGGTGGTGTAGGGTGGTGGTAGAGTGGTTGTAGGGTTTTAGGGTGGCAGGGTGGTATGGTGGTGTAGGTTGGTGGCAGGATGACGTAGGGTGGTGGTAAGGTGGTTGTAGGGTGGTGTACAGTGGTGGTCAGGTGGTGGTAAGGTGGTATAGGGTGGCATAGGGTGGTGGTAGAGTGATGGAAGGTTAGTGGTAGGGTGTGGTGGAAGGGTGGTAAGGTGATGGTAGGGTGGTGGTATGGTGGTGTAGGGTGATGGTAGGATGGTGGTAGGGTGATGGTAGGGTGGTTGTAGTATAGTGGTAGGGTGGTGGTTGGGTGGTGGTAGGGTGGTGTAGGGTGGAGGTAGGGTGGTTGTATGGTGGTGTAGGGTGATGGTAGGGTGGTGGTAGGGTGGAGGTAGGGTGGAGATAGGATGGTTGTAGGGTGGTAGGGTGGTGGTAGGGTAGTTTTAGGGTGGCAGTGTGGTACGGTGGTGTAGGATGATGGTAGTGTGGTGGTAGGGTGGTGGTAGGGTGGTTGTATGGTGGAGTAGGGTGATGGTAGGGTGGTGGTAGGGTGGTTGTAGGATGGTAGGGTGGTGATAGGGTAGGGTGGTGGAAGGATGGTTATAGGGTGGCAGGGTGGTGGTAGGGTAGTTTTAGGGTGGCAGGGTGCTATGGTGGTGGTAGGGTGGTGGTAGGGTGGTTGTAGGATGGTAGGATGGTGGTAGGGTGGTGTAGGGTGATGGTAGGGTGGTGTAGGGTGGTGGTACTGTGGTGTAGGGTGGTTGTAGGGTGGTAGGGTGGTGGTAAGGTAGTTTTAGGGTGTCAGGGTGGTGGTACAGTGGTGGTAGAGTGGTGGTAGGGTGGTGTAGGGTGATGGTAGGGTGGTGTAGGGTGATGGTAGGGTGGTGTAGGGTGGTGGTAGTGTGGTACAGGGTGGTGGTAAGGTGGAGGTAGGGTGGTTGTAGGGTGGTAGGGTAGTTTTAGGGTGGCAGGGTGGTGGTACAGTGGTGTAAGGTGGTGGAAAGATAGTGGTAGGGGGGTGTAGGGTGGTGGTAGGGTGAAAATAAAGTTACATGTATATATTGAGGCCTGGCACACAGTGTTCAAAACATGTTAGCTCTCTCTTCCCTGCGTACTCTCAAGAGTGTATGTATGGTGTTGAATGTACCCTGGGCCCTGGCTCTGGGTCATTCAGCAATGACTGAGGAGGGCTGGAAACAAGGAGGTGCCTGTGGAGAACAAATCCACTTCTGGTTACTGGTTTGAGACCTGGTAACAGTGGCCATCCCCGACCTTCTTGGGCTGCCATCTTTGAAGACCACCATCCCTAAGGTGAACAGAGATGGTTCAGAGATTTTTCCTTTATCTTTCCATAGAGGAAGTACAACCAGAAGTTGGGATGAGTCGGCCTTGAGATGGAAGAGATTTGAGATACCCTACTTTTCCCAGTGACTGCTTTGATAAGCAGACAGTCTTCCTTTCTCTTTCCTTTGAAGATTTTGGTCCAATTTGCAAAGGAGCTAGTATCCCAGTTGTTTTAAGAATGTATAGTCCTGGAGGCAGACACCAACTGAGAAAATGGAGCACCTAGAAAAAGGCAGATAAGGGAATTAAAAAAATGGCTAAATTCATAATTTTTTTAAAATTATGAGAAACAGAAGAAAATAGTTATGAGCTTAAGTAGGGAAGCACTTCTAAGCACACACATATTAAGAACATATAATGGAAAGAGTGATAGATTTGAATACATTTAAAAAATGTATTTCTCTATGTTAAAAAAACTTTTTTTTTTTTTTTTTTTTTTTTGTGATGGAGTCTTGCTCTGTCACCCAGGCTGGAGTGCAGTGGTGCAATCTTGGCTGACTGCAACCTCCACTTCCTGAGTTCTGGCAATTCTCTTGCCTCAGCCTCCCTAGTAGCTGGGATTACAGGCGCCCACCACCACACCTGGCTAATTTTCCTATCTTTAGTAGAGACAGGGTTTCACCATGTTGGCCAGGCTGGTGATTCACCTGCCTTGGCCTCCCAAAGTGGTGGCAGGCATGAGCCACAGTGCCCAGCTGAAAAACAATTTCTATAGATTAAAAAGAAACTATATATAATTTTATAGGTTAAAAAACAAAGTATTTGAAATATATATAACAAAATTAATATCTTTAATATATAAACAGCTTTTACAAATTAATAAAAAAGGAAAATCCCAGCTAAAAAGTTCAATGCACGTAAATATGCAATTTACAAATAAAGACATACAGATATAAAAAGTATATCCTTTGAGTAATAAAATAAATACAAACTAAAATAACAGTAAAATTCCTTTTTTTCCCCACTTAGCTTATTGTCAATGATTAAAAATAAATGCTTAATGTTGGTAAGATTATGGGAAACAGAAACTCTGATTCAAAGCTACTGAAAACATAAAGCTATGTAACATTTCTAGGGGCAGTTTGCCAGTATGAATGAAAACTTTTATATGATTTACTCACGTTCACTCTTAGGAATGTCTCTTAAGAAAATAACTAGAAGTGGCTGAGCATGGTGGCTCACTCCTGTAATCCTAGCACTTTGGGAGGCCGAGGCAGGCGGATCACGAGGTCAGGAGATTGGGACCATCCTGGCCAACATGGTGAAACCCCATCTCTACTAAAAATGCAAAAATTAGCCAGGCATGGTGGTGCGTGGCTGTAATCCCAGCTACTCAGGAGGCGGAGGCAGGAGAATCCCCTGAACCAGGCAGTTGGAGGTTGCAGTGAGCCGAGATTGCGCCATAGCACTCTAGCCTGGCGACAGAGCGAGACTCCATCTCAAAAAAAAAAATAACTAGAAGTGTATACAAAGAATTGCATATAAAGATGTTAGTCAAAGCGTTCTTCATAATAATTTTTAAATTAAGAACAACCTAGGCTGGGCGTGGTGGCTCACACCTGTAATCCCAGCACTTTGGGAGGCTGAGGTGGGTGGATCACAAGGTCAGGAGTTCGAGACCAGCCTGACCAAAATGGTGAAACTCTGTCTCTACTAAAATTACAAAAATCAGCTGGGCGTGGTGGCATGCGCCTATAATCCCAGCTACTCAGGAGGCTGAGGCAGGAGAATCGCTTGAACCCGGGAGACAGAGGTTCCAGTGAGCCAAGATCACATCACTGCACTCCAGCCTGGGTGACAGAGCAAGACTCCGTCTCAAAAAAAAAAGAACAACCTAAATGCTGAGGCAGGATAATCGCTTGAACCTGGGAGGCAGAGATGGCAGTGAGCCAAGATGGTGCCACTGCACTCCAGCCTGGGTGACAGAGCAAGACTCTGTCTCAAAAAAAAAAAAAAAAAAAGGAAAGAAAAAAAAGAACAGCCTAAATGTCTGCAAATAGGGACTTGGTTTAATATAGTTTGGCATAAATATATCAGATAGAATGCTGTACAGCAATAAAAATCATAATTTCACCAGGTGCAGTGGCTCACACCTGTAATCCCAACAGTTTGGGAGGCCGAGGCGGGCAGATTACTAAGTTAGGAATTCAAGACCAGCCTGGCCAATATGGTGAAACCCCGTCTCTACTAAAAAATAGAAAAAATAGCTGGGCACGGTGGCGGATGCCTGTAATCCCAGCTATGCGGGAGGCTGAGGCAGGAGAATAGCTTAAACCTGGGAGGCAGAGGTTGCAGTGAGCCAAGATCATGCCACTGCACTCCAGCCTGGATGACAGAGTGAGACTCCGTCTCCAAAAAAAAAAAAATATATATATATATATATATATGTATATATGTATATATGTATATATATAAAATTTCAAAGAATATGAAGACACAGAAATATTCACAATATAATATTGTGGAAGGAAGCTGGGAAACAAAGGAAATGTGGTTTATAAAAAACAGGCTGAAGGAAATGGCCAAGAGAAGAGAGTCCTTGAGTGCTCTGCGTAGATCTTGTGTCCAGTCCTTTGGCAGGAAAGGTAGGGCTCTATGATTGACAGCTCATCAGAGTCACCTGGAGTCCGGCAAGGAGGTTTCCCCAGGAAGGGAGCACAGGATAGACAAATATATAGGTCATCTGTGCAATTGAGAAAGTTGATTGTGGTGGTGGCGGCGGTGGTGGTGGTGGCGGCGGTGGTAATGATGGAGCTTGGGGGCAGGGGGAGATTGAGAAGGTGGCATCTGCAATACTGGAATTCTCAATGACAGTCGAAGCATGTGCTTTACAGTCACCTACAAAGCAGGGTCCTAAAAAGTAATTTTGCTATATTTCCCAAAAGCTTTGAAATAGGAAGAAATCCAAAACTGCTCATTTCCTTATATTTATTTTGTTGTTTAGCATTCTATTTGTTTGCAGCAGAGTCTCAGTCTGACCTCCCAGCCCACCCAGAGGGCCCGGGCGACTGCAGGAGGGCCACTGCTCCTGCCCGCGGAGCTGGAGTGGGGCCCAGAGACAGAGACTGGGGTGTCCACCAGGAGACTCCCAAGGCTCCCAGACCGGAGCTCCGTACAAACCCTGGAGGGCAAAGCGGGGAGAGGGAGCCAAGATGAAGAGCCCAGGAGCCTGGAGAGCAGGGACCCTTTGTCTGAGGAAGCTCCAAGGAAACGGAGGGGACTCCCTGAAGTAGATTCCTTCATGTCTTCAGGGTGGCTTTTTATGCTAAGCCCCACCTGGGATGCTGGTGTGCTGAAGCATTTAGGGAGCTGGCCCAGCAGAGAGGATGCAGGGAAAGCCTGGGGGTGGAGGCCAGGAGAACCACAGACCCCACCATCTGAGAGCCTGACACCAACAACAAACTTGTGGCCAAAGCACAGTGGGTACTGGGTTTTGTACCAGGAGTTTCTGGCTGTATAGCAACCCACGCTTGTGGGAAATAATCCATCCCCTCAAGAACTAATCCAGTCTCGCCAGAGCAAGATCTCACTCACGACCAGGAGAACAGCACCAAGCCAGTCATGAGAGACCCACCCCCATGACCCAAGCACCTCCTGCCAGGCCCACCTCCAACACCACCACATTGGAGATCAAATTTCAACATGAGTTTTGGCTGGGACGAACAAACCCTATCCAAACCATAACACATGCCATCGTTAAATGCCAGAAACTGAAAGCCTAAGCGTGGCCCTATACAGTCTAGGCCCCTGCTCTGCCAGGGACCAGATTCAGCCGCATGGCAACGTCCCCAGCTGGTTCATGAGCACATTTGAGAAGCACTGAGGATCGTGTTAAACTGCAGGTCTTGATTCAGTATGTATGGGGGAGGGACTGAGATTGTGTTGCTAAATAGATCCTAGATGACCTTGATGTTGCTGGTCCATGGATCACAGTTTGGGGGGAAAAGGGGGTCTACTGTATCTGTTCTATGACCCACCCCCCATTTTGATGAAAGCTGCCCGCATCCCTCTCGCTTGCACCACTACCTGGCTCCACCCTCTAAGTGGAGCCCCTCCCTCTCTCCAGGCTCACAGCCTCTCCACTGCCTCCCTCACCCACTTTCACTGACAGGTTCTCAAAAGGCTCATGACAGTCAGGCGCGGTGGTTCACACCTGTAATCCTAGCACTTTGGGAGGCTGAGGCAGGCTGATTACTTGAGCCCTGGAGTTTGAGACCAGCCTGGGCAACATAGCAAGACCCCATCTCTGCAAAAAAAAAATACGAAAATTAGTCAGGCATGGTGGCACATGCCTGTAGTCCCAGCTACTAGGGAGGCTGAGGTGGGAGGATCATCTGAGCCCAGGAGGTCGAGGCTGCAATGAGCCATGATTGCACCACTGCACTCCAGCCTAGTTGTCAGAGATCCTGTCTCAAAAAAGAAAAAGAAAAAAGGCTCATGACATTATCTGCTTCATTTTCCTCACCATTTCCCTCCTACAAAAGCCTAGCAATTAGCCTTTGTCTCAGACCTCTCTCTCTGTCTCTCTCCTCTCTCTCTGTTTGTGTGTGTGTGTGTGTGTGTGTGTGTGTGTGTGTGTGTGTGTGTGTGTGTCTCTCCCTGCTGAACAGATTTTCAAAAGTCACCAACAACCTCTTAAAAATCCTGCTTATTGCCGGGTGTGGTGGTGCACACCTGTAATCCCAACAATTTGAGAGGCTGAGGCGAGTGGATCACCTGAGGTCAGGAGTTCACGACCAGCCTGACTAACATGGTGAAACCCAGTCTCTACTAAAAAAAAAAAAAAAAAATAGGTGTGGTGGTGTATGCCTGTAATCCGAGCTACTTGAGAGGCTGAGACAGGAGGATCGCTTGTACCTGGGAGGCAGAGGTTGCGGTGAGCCGAGATCATGCCAGTGCACTCCAGCCTGGGCAATAAGAGCAAAACTCTATCTCAAAAAAAAAAAAAAAATCCTGCTTATTGGTCTTTTCTTAGTCCTCTCTAAGAAAGGGGACTTCTGTCCCATTAAATGCTGTTGACCAAACCCCATACAGTTTAGCATAAAATTTTTGCCCTGTTTTGTCCTGATTTCTCCCTACCTCTCAGGCCTATCCCCTTTATTCCAGTTCTTCATTCTCCCTGAAATTGTATCTCTACCTCGAAGTTCAGAGGGCATGCAGAACCAAATCTGCAGCTCCAACTTTTCTCTGAATCTCAAACCATGCATTTCTGATTCCTGAAACTCAAGGTCTCAAAGGACACTCATTATTTTTCCATTTAATTCAGTGGAATGCAATAAACATGTTACTAGGCATTGTGCTGTGAAAACAAACTGACGGAGCCTTCCTCCAAGGGGTTCCTAGAAGCAAACCTTCCTGATACCAGTGGTATGCTGGTAAACCAACTCTCTTAAAGAAAAAAAAAAAAGCCCCAATTTATAACATTTACCAATCTCCACCATGGCTTATTTAAAGCTTCTGCCATAACATTGCTGAACACAGACAGGAAGAGATACGCAGAATCGGCTCTCCAGAGCCAGAATGAGCCAGCTTCAGCACAGCACTGTTGGCCCTCACACAACTACCAGTTATTGTCCCAGTCATCCACCCTCAAATCTTAGAACCAAAGCATCCTTGATACAATGCTTTCCCATTCACCCTCACATCTAGTAAATCAGCAACTGTGGTGACTTTTACAGCAAGGCCCTAAAACTCTTTGAAGGTAAGCTATGATAAATTAGAGAAGAAAAAAGAATAAGTGGCAAATGGAAAAAAAGTAGCAAGATGGTAGGGACTTAAACCCAATCATGTTGATAATTACATGAAATGTAAGTGGTCTAAATACTCTAATTAAAAGTCAGAGACCTAGATTTCTTCCCCCCTGGAAAAAAAACAGCAAGAGCCAACTTTTTGTTGTCTACAAAGACACACCTTACATCATAAGACACAGATAAGTAAAAAGGATGGAAAAAGATATAACATGCATGAGAAAGCTGCCAATTGAACAAAATTAACTCCAGAACAAAGAAGATAAGAGACAAAGAGGGATACTTCTTTTTTTCTTTTTCTTTCTTTTTTTTTTTGATACAGGGTCATCCTCTGTCACCCAGGCTGGGGTGCAGTGGTGCAATCACAGTTCACTGCAGCCTCGGCCTCCCTGGCTCAAGCACTTCTCCCACCTCAGTCTCCCCAGTAACTGGGATTACAGGCACATGTCACCATGCCTGGCTAATTTTTGTATTTTTTTTTTTTGTATAATTTTGTAATTTTGCATAATTGGGGGGGTTGGTATAGTTCTATAATTTTTTGTAGATAGAGGGTTTCACCATGTTGCCCAGGTTGATCTTGACCTCCTAGGCTCAAGCAATACACCCACTCAGCCTCCCAAAGTTCTGGGATTACAGGTGTGAGCCACCACGCCCAGCAGATATTTCTTAATGATTTAAGAGTTAATTCATATGTACACTGATTATACATCCATTAGAAGATTTTTTAAAATAAAACTTCAAAAAGATATATCAATCAGAAATGTATATGCACATAAAGACAGAGCTTCAAAATGCATAAAATATCAACTGACAGAATTTAAAGGCAAAATGAAAAAATCTTCAAATCTACCTAGAGATTTTTTTTTTTTTCGAGACGGAGTCTTGCTCTGTCGCCCAGGCTGGAGTGCAGTGGCGCAATCTCAGCTCACTGCAAGCTCCGCCTCCTGGGTTCATGCCATTCTCCTGCCTCAGCCTCCCGAGTAGCTGGGACTACAGGCGCCCGCCACCACGCCCGGCTAATTTTTCGTATTTTTAGTAGAGATGGGGTTTCACCGTGTTAGCCAGGATGGTCTAGATCTCCTGACCTCGTGATCCACCCGCCTCGGCCTCCCAAAGTGCTGGGATTACAAGCATGAGCCACCGCGCCCGGCCCTACCTAGAGATTTTAAACCTCTTCTCAGAACTGATAGAGCAAACAGAGAGAAAATTAGTAAAGATATAGAAGACTTCAACCACCCTGCTAACCTAACTGGCCTAATTGACATGAATAGAACACTCCATTGAGCATCAGGAGAAGACATGTTCTTTTCAAATGAACATGGAACATTCAAGATAGACAGTTTGCTATACCATAAAACAACTTCCAATATATATGAGTTGAAATCATAGATTATATTTGCTGACTACAAAAAAGTTAAAATTTTAAAAAGAGAAAAATATGTTTGAAAAACCCTGAACTAATGTGAAACTAAACAAAATACATTTAAATAGCATATAGATCATAAAAGAACTCACATGGGAAATTAGAAAATATTTTGAACTAAATGATAATGAAAATACAACATATCAAAATTTGGAGGATGCATCTAAAGCAGTGATGCTTATAATAGAAAAGAAGAAAGATCTAAAATCAACATTTAAAGCCGGGCACAGTGGCTCACGCCTGTAATCCCAATACTTTGAAAGACTGAGGCAGATGGATCATCTGAGGTCAGGAGTTCAAGACCAGTCTGGCCAACATGGAGAAACCCTGTCTCTACTAAAAATACAAAAATTCGACAAGCATGGTGGCACATGCCTGTAATCCCAGCTACTTGGAAAGCTGAGGCAGTAGAATGGCTTAGAGGCGGAGGTTGCAGTGAGCTGAGATTGCGCCATTGCACTCCAGCCTGGGTGACAGAGCGAGACTCCATCTCAAAAAAAAAAAAAAAAAAGTCTACATTTAAGCTAGTAAATAGTAAGAAACTAGTAAAAGAAAACCAAATTAAATCCAAAGTAAGCAAAAGGAAGGAAACAATAAAAATAAAAGCAGAGGCTGGGCGCAGGGGCTCACGCCTGTAATCCCAGCACTTTGGGAGGCTGAGGCGGGCAGATCACCTGAGATCAGGAGTTCAAGACCAGCCTGGCTAACATGGTGAAACCCTGTTTCTACTAAAAATACAAAAAATTACCCGGGTGTGGTGCACACGCCTGTAATCCCAGCTACTTGGGAGGCTAAGGCAGGAGAATCACTTGAACCTGGGAGGTGGAGGTTGCAGTGTGCAGAGATTGCGCCATTGTACTCCACCTTGGGCAACAAGAGCGAAATGCCATCTCAAAAAATAAATAAATAAAAATAAAAATAAGAGCAGAAATCAAAGAAATAAAACATAGACTAATAGTTTAAAAACTCAATGGAACCCAACGCTAATTCTTAGAAAATATCAATAAAATTATAAACCTCTAGCTAGACTAGCCGAGGGAAAAAAGACAGAACACACAAATTATCATTATAAGGAATGAAAGAGGGACTTCATTAGAAATCCTACATATAATGAAAGGATAATAAGCAAATAGCATGAACAACTTTATGTCAATAAAGTCAACAATTTAGATAAAATGGACAAATTACATGAAGGACAAAAATCACGAAATCTAGCCCAATAAGAAATAAGAAGTCAGAAACAGGCCTAATCTATTAAAGAAATTGATTTTCTAATTAAAAATTTTCCCTGAAAGAAAACTCCAGGCCAGGTGGCTACACTGGCAAGTTCAATCAAACATTTAAGGATATCTAATGCCAGCTTCTCTCGAATTCTTTCAGAAAACAGAAGTGAGATCTCTTCTCAACTCATTCTATGAGGTCAGCATAACCTGATACCAAAACCAGACAGCTATTACAAGAAAAGAAAACTACAGACCAATATTTCTCATGAACATGAACAGAAAATTCCTTAACAAAGTATTAGCAATTTGAACCAAGAATAAATTAAAATAGATAATACATCATGACAAAGTGGGGTTCATCCCAGGAACACAGGATGATTTAACATTTAATAATCATCTAATGTAAATCATCCTATTAACAATAAAGGAGAAAAGCCATGTGGTCAACCTGACAGATATATAAAAAGGATTTGATAAAGTACAACTTGCATTCATAATAAAAATTCTCAGAAAGCTAGAATTAGATAGGCACATCTTCAACCTAACCTACAGTATCTACAAAAAACCATCAGCAGCAAACTTTATGATGAATGACTGAATACTTTGCACCTGAGATCTGAAATGAGCAAGGGTATTTAATCTCATAATTTTTATTTAACATTTTTAACAGGTTCTCATTTGTGCAGAAAATGATTTTAGACATAGCCAATCTTTATGAAACTTAACAATCTAACAGAAATAAGTGAATTCAGCAAGGTTATATGATACAAGGTCAAAATAAATCAATTATATTTCTATATGCTAGCATAGAACAATTGAAAAACAACGTTTAAAATACCATTTATAATAACATCTAAAAATCCATAAATACCTAGGGATAAATTTAACAAACTATATCCAAAATATATACATGAATATAATTTTGGTAAACAAAAAAAGTTACCGAGAGAAATTAAAGAAGACTTAACCAAATGGTAAGATATGTCGTGTTCATGGGTTGCAAGACTTGGTGTATTAGTCCATTCTCACACTGCTATAAAGACACTACCTGAGACTGAGTAATCTATAAACAAAAGAGACGTAATTGACTCACAGTTCCACATGGCTGGGGAGGCCTCAGGAAACTTAAATAATGGCAGAAGGCAAAGGGGAAACAAGGCATGTCTTACATGGTGGCAGGAGAGACGGAGAGAGAAAGTGTCATGCTTTTAAACCATCAGATCTTGTGAGAACCCACTATCAGGAGAACAGCATGGGGGAAATCCACCCCCATGATCCAATCACTTTCCACCAGGTCCCTCCCTTGACATGTGGGGACTACAATTTGAGATGAGATTTGGGTGGAGACACAGAGCCAAACTATATCACTTGGTGGTGTCACTATGTTAGTTTTGCCAAAATTGATCTATAGATTCAGCTCAGTCCCAATCAAAATCCCAGAGGGTTTTTTTTTTTTGTTAGGTAGAAATAGACAAGGTGATGATAACATTTATATGAAAATGCAAAGGACATAAACTGATACCCCAGAATTTTCAAGTATTCTTTTAAAGAATAAAGTTGGATGACTTACATCTAAACTGATGTCAAAACTTATTATGAAGCTAGTAATCAAGACAGTGTGCTATTTGGCATAAAGACAGATCAATATATAAATGGAACAGACCAGAGAATCCAGAAAAAAATCCACACATATATGGTCAATTGATTTTTAATGAGAGTGCTAAAATAATTTCACACAGAAAGAATAGCCTTTTCAAAAATGCTCCTGGAAAAACTGAACATACACATGAGAAAAAAATGAACCCTGAATCTTACCTCACACCATAGACAAAAATTAACCCAACATCAAGCATAGAGCTAAACTTTGTAAAATCTAATACCACAAAGAATTCTGGAGGAAAAATAGGCAAACATCTTTTTGATCTTGGCACAGGCAAAGATTTTTTAGAAAGGATACAGAAAGCACTATGGAAAAGAAGAAAAATGGGTGGATAAATCAGACTTCATCAAAATTAAAAATATCCACTCTTTGAAGACATCATTAAATAATTATAAAAGACAAAGACTGGTAAAAAATTGAAATACAAATATCTGACAAAAGACTTGTACCAAGATATACAAAGAACTCTTATACCTCAAAAATAAAATAAAGACCCAATTTTTAAAATAAGTAAAAGATGTGGTCAGACATTTCCCAAAAGAAGACATACTAACAACCAACAGCACACAAAAAGGTGATCAATGTCATTAGTCATCACAGAACTGCAATGAGATGCACTACACTACATAGACACTAGAATGTTTAAAATTAAAAAGATTTATCAAACCTTAGAGCAGATGTAGGACAACTGGGAATCTCATACGTTTGCACATATTGTTAGTGGAAATATAAAATGATACAATCACTTTGGAAAACAGTTTGGCAGTTTCTTATAAAGTTAGACATATACTTACATACAAACCAATGATTTCACTTTTAAGAGAAGTGAAAACATATGGCCATCCAGACTTGTAAACAGATGCTCATTGGGCATTTACTGAGCATCTTCTTTTTTTTTTTTTAAGACGGGCTCACTCTGTCCCCCAGGCTGGAATGCAATGGCACAATCTCCGCTCTGCTCACTGCAGCCTCAACTTCCCCAGGCCCGAGTTTTTCTCCCACCTCAGCCTCCCGAGTAGCTGGGACTACAGGCATGGACCACACCACATCTAGCTAACTTTTGTATTTTTTGTAGAGATGGGGCTTTGCCATGTTGCCCAGGCTGGTCTTGAACTCCTGAGCTCAACCAATCCACCCACTTCAACCTACTGAAGTGCTAGGACTACAGGTGTGAGCCACCACACGTGGCCCCACTGAACATCCCAATGGATGAATAAGTCTGAAGTAGCAGACTTACTCATAATATCCCCAAATTTGAAACAACCCAAATGTCCATCAACAGGTAAACATGTTATGTATGGTATAATCATGCAAGGGACTAATAATCAGCAATAAAAAGAAACAAACTATTTACGTATACAATAAATCCCAAAACTATGCGGAGCAAAAGAAGCCAGACATGAGGCTGGGGGCAGTGGCTCGCGCCTGTAATCCCAGCACTTTGGGAGGCCGAGGCGGGCAGATCATGAGGTCAGGAGCTTGAGACTAGCCTGGCCAACATGGTGAACCTCATTTCTACTAGAGATACAAAAAATTGCCGGGCGTGGTGGCGTGAACCTGTAATCCCAGCTACTCAGGAGGCTGAGGCAGGAGAATCACTTGAACCCAGCAGGTGCAGGTTGCAGTGAGTTGAGATTGCGCCTTTGCACTCCAGCCTGGGCAACAGGGTGAGACTCCATCTCAAAAAAAAAAAAAAAAAGAAAGAAAAGAAGAAGAAGAAGCCAGACATGAAAGAGTAGGTGCTAAATGATCCATTCATAGGAAATTCTAGACTTCTTAACAGTGGATGATTTTGGCCTCCAAGGGACATTTGGAAATGTCTAGAAATATTTTTGGTTGTCACAAGTTGGGATAAGCTACTGACATCTGGTGAAAGGAGGCCAGGGATGCTGCTAAACATCCTTTAATGTACATGACAGACCCCCACAGCAAAGAATTATCCAAATTATCCACTACTGACCCAAAATGTCAATAGTGCCAAGGCTGAGAAACCCTGGACAAAACTAATCTATAGTGACAGAAAAAAGGTTGGTGATTGCCACTGGCTGGGGGTGGGAAAGTGAGGGTTGATCGCAAAGGGGCATGTGAGTGGAGAAAATGTTTTAGGTCTTGGTTGTGGTAAAAGGGAAGCATTTCATTTTACACAAATTATACCTTGGAAAATTTGACTTTTGGAAAAATTGACTTTTAGAAAAACGACTCTGGCTGGGCATGGTGGCTCATGCCTGTAATCCCAGCACTTTGGGAGGCCGAGGTAGATGGATCATCTGAGGTCAGGAGTTCGAGATCAGACTGACAAACATGGAGAAACCCTGTCTCTACTAAAAATATAAAATTAGCTGGGCATGGTGGCAGGTGCCTGTAGTCCCAGCTACTTGGGAGGCTGAGACAGGAGAATGGTGTGAACCTGGGAGGCAGAACTTGCAGTGAGCCGAGATCGTGCCACTGCACTCCAGCCTGGGTGACAGAGTGAGACTCTGTCTCAAAAAAAAAAAAAAAAAAAGAAAGAAAAATTACTCTGAATGCTACTTCAAAATACTTTTTTTTTTTTGTCATTCCCATCCATCAGTTAACTACCTTGTAAATTAGCCTGAGCAAACATCTCAGTAGTGAAGCTATTTTCTTTATTGGATGAGACCTTAGGTACAGAAATTGGGAAACCCCACACATCCCACAAAATTGAATCCATGTTTTCTAATAGGAATTTGAGGAGAGTGGAACCAACAGAGTAGCAAGAACGAAGAAACCTCCCTGTCAGCCAATAGTATTATAGTATCATATTATTACATACATACACATGTGTGTGTATGGAGACACACACAGCCATTTGCACATGTGCTATTTGCATGGTGCCTGGTACAAAGAAAGGATAAAACGAGTGTTAATAACCTGTGCCTCAGTGACACATTCTTTATGCTTTTATTTCTACATCCATTGATGCTTTAATAAAGCCAAAAGGCCAGGCACAGTGGCTCACACCTGTAAACCCAGCACCTTGGGAGGCCGAGGTGGGCAGATCACCTGAGTTCAGGAGTTCAAAACCAGCCTGGCCAACATGGTGAAACCAGGTCTCCACTAAAAATACAAAATTAGCCAGGTGTGGTGGTGCGCACCTGTAATCCCAGCTACTCGGGAGGCTGAGGCAGGAGAATCGCTTGAACCTGGGAGGCAGAGGTTGCAGTGAACTGAGATCATGCCACTGCCCTCCATCCTGGGCAACAGAGTGAGACTCTGTCTCAAAAATAAATAAATAAATAAAGCCAAAAGACTCTTTAGCCTTTTAGCTAGGGTGCAGTCTTTTGGAATGAGGGTACTATGAAGAGAAGGCAGCTTCTATCAGAATACTCTCAGAAACTCACCAGTTTTGGAGTCCTTCTCAGTCGTGAGTTGGAATGAGCTCACACTGGCTTCTGAGAGCTGATCGTGGTCTTCTCTTCCAAACTCCCAGTTTAGCGACCTCAAGTTGGTAGTTGGAAATCGACCATGGTGGAAGTCTTTACACCATGGAAATTGGCAAATGTGACACATCAGGGCTTGTTCCCCTGGAGAGCCAGGCGTGAAGTGTTTGCCGGCACATCACTGCCTCTGACTCAGAGAGAAGTGAAATTCATATGGAAGAGAGAATGCACATGGGTGTGAACATGAACGTTGTGGTTTGAAATTTGTGATTTTTTTCCTCTTATGTCATGAAGACAGTTGGAATTGCCCTGACGATCCATCTTCCCATGAAAAAAAAGCCAAGGGGCTGTGGGTGGGGAGCCTGGATAGGTTCCATACAGTATTTTAATAAAAAATTGTAATGTAGTCTGGGGGCTTCTGGTTAAACAAAACAAAATATTTAGTTTAAAAACCTGTTCTTCACATTAGAATAAAGGTGAATGAGAGTATAGAGTTGGGTGAGACCTTAGCCACGTTCTCAAAGGAAGGACAGAGAAGCCCTAATTCAGGGAGGGTTTGGCCACAGTCCCTGTGTGATGTGCTTCAGATATTCGTCATCCTGCAACAAGCTGGAGAAGACAGAGGCGTTTTGCTTAAGGGCCCCAGCGTGAGTGCCAGGCAGGGCTGAGGCATCCTGCCCAGCGCTTCTTGCCCCTTACTTCCTGGCTGCTTCTCCAAGCTGGCAAGGTCAGGGTGGATGGAGAGAAACATTTCCCAGAGGCCAGAGTTGCCCATGAGAAGTGGCTCTGCCCTGAACTGTCTCTCATTTTCTGGGGGCCAGACTGGCCTGTGAGGCAAAGTTGACTTCTTCCTGATATGGGGAACAAGGAGCTCAACCAGATATCCAAGTGTGGCTCAGCTTTTGCTGACGCTTGGGAGAGAGCTGGGAGCCAGAGACAGTTCTGTGGCTTGAGGGTTCCTCTATGGATTTTATTTAAACCACCTTTTTTTTTTTTTTTTTTTTGAGATGGAGTTTCACTCTGTCACCTGGACTGCAGTGCAGTGGTATGATCTTGGCTCACCGCAACCTCCACCTCCCAGGTTCAAGCAATTCTCCCACCTCAGCCTCCCAAGTAGCTGGGATTACAGGTGCACACCACCATGCTTGGCTAATTTTTGTATTTTTAGTAGAGATAGGGTTTCACCATGTTGGCCAGGCTGGTCTCGAACTCCTGACCGCAAGTGATCTGCTCACCTCGGCCTCCCAAAGTGCTGGGATTACAGGCGTGAGCCACTGCGCCCAGCTAAACCATCTTTCAAATGGGATTTTAGGAACAGTGTTGGGTCACTACAAGATACCAGCCCATGTTCCTGGGCTTGGAAATGAGACCTGGAAAGTTGAAGGCCTTCTCTGAGCCCCATCTGAGCGCGTATGTAGGAGAGCCTAAGCTGCCTCCATTACCCCAGGCAAACAAGGAAGAGCAGAGAGAAGTGGAGAACCCCACAGCCAGGAGACCCTCTGAGCAAGCCAGAGCTGGGCCCAGAATCCAGCCCACAGCCTTTGCCTCTAAAGAACCTGGAGGTGGAAGCATCACCAGCGCAGTCCCCAGCCTCCCAGCACAACAGCCAACAGCGGGGCAGGGCAACCTGCTCTCCCGGGTGGGGCTCGGGGAGGAGACCTCTCTCTGCGGCCTCCTCCCTCTGATAGTGGGACTTTTAAAACTTGATCAAAAAAATAATAATAAATTAAAAAAGAAAAGAAAAGAAAGCAAACAAGCACAAAAGAGCAGGCGGGGAAAACCCTAGGTAGGAATCAATGAAGCCTTTCAACCTTCTTCCCTGCAAAAGTCTGCATTTCTCTGTTGTCTTTGGGAACCCGCTGAATGGCTGGGAAACTGTTTTTAATAAACAAGAGTTCAAACGCTGAGTCTCCATAGCCAACAGTCACGCCTTAAACTCTAAACTTTACATGAAAACTCTCCCAGTCCCTTTGAACTCTCCTTCCCTCTCCGACGGAGCATTCCAGTGTTTATGCATTTTTCGAGATTGCTGGCAGGATTGCGAGGCGCTTTGAATACTTTCCCTCTCTTTAGCAATCTCCTGCCTTCAGAACCCATTAATGCCCCACTCAGCAACATCAAGGTAATGCTTTGAAGTCCCTTCTGGCTACAGGCCTCTCACACTCTTTGGTTACTGTGCAATCAAATAATTAAATGGATTCTCAGGGAAAAAAAAAATCATTCTTTTCCTTGGTAATTAAACACTCCAGGTTGGACAGGAGCGCTGTGTTGCCAAGGGAGTGAGAATCTATAAAGACTCCAAGCCCAGAAGTCTATGCTGGTGGCCCCCAGGGGAGAAAAATAATAACAAGAAAGTCAGCTCAATCCTCACTTCCCTTTTTGGCTGGCAGCAACCCTGGCCCACCCCGGGCTCTCCTGTCTCAGGGCCTCCCTTCCTAGGGCTGGGGATGGGGGCGGCGGGGGCATCTTCTTTTGGCCAAAATAAGCTTGTCAGAGACTGTGGCTGCTGGAGGTCAAGGAGCAGGTTCTACTCCCCTCCCAGGGGGATTATGCCCCTAAGGAGGCAGAAGGGGGGCAGGAAGACAGGGCAGAGGGTGGAGGAAGGGAGGGTAAAAGGAGCAGGGGGGAGAAGAAAGAAGGGGAAAGAAGAATGAGGAAGAGAGATGCGGAAGGCAGAGAATGGGTGAAGGGGGGGCAGGGAAAGGGGAGAGAAAGAAAGGAAGGAGCAGGGAGAGGGGTGAGGGAGAGGTGTGGGAGGAGGGAGAAAATGGGGGAGGAGGGGGAGTGAAAAACTGTTAAGGTGGCAGCTGTGGCTATTGGTTTCTTTCCTCTCTGTCTTCCATGCCTCCACCAGGGTCTGCTTCTCCCAGAACAGATCTGACTCCCACCCTTCGTCTGGGTAAAGCCCCAACCTGGAAAAGTCCAGGGCAGCCCCTCACCACCTGCTTTGCCCTTATAGCCTCAACTCTCACTTCTTTCCCACCTTCTTGCCCTTGCCCAAACTGCTCTTTCTCCCTGAATTACCCTTCCACTGTCCTCCTGACCACCCCCAGGACCCCCGAAGTCTCAGCTCAGCAGTGACCTTCCTCTGGATGTTCAGACAAGTTTTATTCAAGCAACTTTTTTTTTTCCCCCAAGATGGAGTCTCGCTCTGTTGCTGGAGTGCAGTGGCTCAATCTCAGCTCACTACAACCTCCGCCTCCCAGGTCAAGAGATTCTCCTTCCTCAGGCTGGGGTTACAGGCACCCACCACCACACTCTGCTAATTTTTGGTATTTTTAGTAGAAACGAGGTTTCACCATGTTGGCCAGGCTGGTCTCCAACTCCTGACCTCAGGTGATCCACCAGCCTTAGCCTCCCAAAGTGCTGCGATTACAGGTGTGAACCAGTGAGCCCGCCAACTTTTTTTTTTTTTTTTTGAGATGAGGTCTCGCTAGACTCCTAGACTCCTTGCTAGACTCCTAGACTCCTAGAGACTAGACTCACTAACTCCTAGATTCAAACAATCCACCCACCTCAGCCTCCCAAAGTATTGGGATTACAGGCATGAGCCACCATGCCAGGCTATTCAAGCAACTTCTCCAATGAATCATGATCTCTCAATCAGGTGCTCCTCTGGGTTGGGGACCACATTTTCATGGTCTGTTTCCCCACCCCTACCACCCCCTCCACTCCCAGCACAGGCCCATGGTAGTCCTCAGCAGGTGCTGGTGATGCTGGCAATGACAGTGATGTGCAGAAGACCGCCAAAGAGGCTTAGGTCCCAAGAAGCACTTTTTAAAATGGCCGCCATATACCCTATGCTTTGTTTATGAGCATCTCAACATGGCATCCTCTGTGACTGGAACTTGGAGCATCTCTTCATCACTCCCATCTTGTATTCCAAAGTGGCCCATTCCCCCTCTCTAACCGTCTCTCCCCATGTGGTGTATGCACCTGAATGTCCAGGAACTTGGGCTCCCTGACATCCAAATTGGCCTTGAGAATAGTTCCCCCCCAACCCCTAGGACAGGAGCCATATTATTAGTCAGAATTATTTGCGTTGGCCATGACAAAAACCCAAGACAAATTGACTGAAGAGGAAGAAAAAAAAAGATGACAGGATTTATTGACTCCCAAGGCTGGGCTTTCAGAGCAGTTGAATCTAAGGACCCAAGTAAAATCATAGGACTTAGTGGATCTTTTTCTTTACCCCCACCCTGCCACCTTGTGGCTCCGATTTCCTCCTTAGTGGCTTCAATCCCAAAATAGGAGCCTTTCATACCATGGCCCCCAGAAGCCTAAGGATTTGGTTATCCCATTTCAGAAACTTCAACAGGGAGAGAGCACCTCATTCTCTGAATTCATGGCACAAGTCCCAGGTGTGACTCTCATTGGAACAACTTAAGTCACATGTCCCTCCCTGGACCAATCACAGTAGCCAAAATGATAAGCTCTACTAATTGGCCAGATCATATGAGCATCTTTGCAGCCGAAGGGTGCTCCCCAAAGGGATACCAAGATGTTAACATCAGGAGGTGAAAACATGGATGTTGGGCCAGCTAAAACAACAGATAACCACTGCAAGAACAAATCTTACTGGTGCCATTTATGGAGATTCTTAGAGGGAGGTGGCTGGAAAGACACTGTGTGTTAGGGATGAAAGGGTAGAGACAAACTAGGATCAGAAACAAGATCTCATCAGATCTTGTACAAAGGTGGAAGGTGTGGAGCAATGGAACCAGGCAAGTAGTAGACAAGCCGAGCAGGTGACCAAGGAGCAGGACCTCCCAATAGGTAAGGGGGCAGGGCAAGGCGGCAGGAACTCCAAGCCAAATTCTGTCCCAGTCCGGAAGTCAATGATACAATTCCTGGGGAGTCAGTAGCCTATCCTGGTTTCAGCCTACCTCCTGCCTCCAAGTGGGAGAGGCTATGCTATGCCTCTTGTTAGAAAAAGTCGAGGCATCAAAGCAGTTCTAGATGGGGGTGGAGGTGGTTTGCAGAAATGTCCACAAACTCTGCTTGAAGCAACGAAAGTCTTCACACATGGAGAAATTTATCCTGAAAAATTATGAGATGCTCAGAACGCTTTATTTGGTCAAGAGAAGATGTCATCTATTGAAAGGAAATAAACCAAAATGTTATCAGATGGCGTCTCCGGGTAGTGGGGATTACAGTTGAATTTCTTTGTCTTTTTCATAATTCTATGTGTTTTCCAAATTTTCTACCATGACTATTTATTTTTGTGATCAGGAAAAATACAAATTAAAGGGGGGAAAACATCCTGAAACTGTTCCTATCGAATGCTGTATAAGCCAATCTTTCACGATCATAATCCACTTTTCCATTTATTTTATTTTCTCGCCGTGTCTCTGCTTCTCACCCTGGGTATCCCTCAGTCTGGATAATTGGCCTCTGGCTGCCTGGAAGCAGTGGCTGAAGCAGTCCTATTCCCTAAAGTGAGGTTGGGAGGGGGCCCTGTTTCTCCCAGCTGAGGCTGGGCCAGGAAGCCCTAGCAGTGGTTCCCACTGAGCCCGGCTGCTGCTGATGAAATAGGACTCAGATGTCCAGCAGCTGTGACCCTCCCCAAGCTTGGATCCCTCCCCTCCTCTCACCTCCTGGGCTTCTTCAGGCAGGATGAATGAACAACAAAGGCCTTGTGGCCAACTCAGCCATGCCAAGAAATGGGTGTCATCTGGAGGACGTGTCAGCCCAAACCTTTTATGTTGACAAACCATGTAGATCAGAAGACTAATTGCTTCTTCCTGTCTTCAGCCCACCAAGGGCTCAACAATGATCCACAAATCATTTATACAATTGATGATCACAAATGACTTTACCCTAGTGGAACTAGACACCCACGCACCCATTGCCTGATTGGGGATGGGATTTGAGACTTAATTTACAAACAAAGATCCCAGCCAGCACAGGAAACCCTCCCCAAGAGTCAATAAGACCACTCCCACCCTCAAGCAACCCAGTAGTTAATTCCTTCCCTTGGAAAAAACATGGTGGACTCACATTCACAGGCCTGTGCCAGACTCAGAATCCCAGAGAAAAAGAGATTTGGACAGCTAGTGGAAGACACAGCCTCCAGGCCAGTGGTCCAAAAGCCACGGAAGATTCAATGCTTTCAATGCTTTATATTATCTCCCTGGAAATCTTTGGAGACAGAGATTTCATAGTTTCTCCCAATGACCTACTGCAGAGTTTTATATCCTGGTAACTGAGATGGTTTTTGGAGGAACCATTGCATCTCCTGCTTTTCTTTTTTTTTCTTTTTTTTTGAGATGGAGTCTCGCTCTGTTGCCCAGGCTGGAGTGCAGTGGCGTGATCTCAGCTCACTGTAAGCTCTGCCTAATTTTTTGTATTTTTAGTAGAGACGGGGTTTCACCATGTTAGCCAGGATGGTCTCGATCTCCTGACCAAGTGATCTGCCCGCCATGGCCTCCCAAAGTGCTGGGATTATAGGTGTGAGTCACCGCGCCCGGCATATCTCCTGCTTTTCATCCTGTTTTGTCTTCCATGAGCATAGAGGGAAAGGCTCAGATCCTATCTTCATCTTCAGCTGGGCAAAGACAGGCAACTTGGATTTTCCAGTTTGGCCCAGGCTGGGTAGAAATGAAAACTAGAGCTGTGTGTAGTAGTCAGGAGAGAGTAAGTTCAAGAAAATCTGGCTTAGCTTGCTCAGGTTTGTGAAGGGAGGTAGGCAGGGGAAATGTAGTTACTGAGACGATTTGCAGGGAGGAGTGCTGATGTCTTGCACGTGATAATGTAAGTTTCTCCTGGAAGTGATGCTTAAAGTTTTGTTTTTTGAAAAGCTGTCCTTTTCTTTTTCTGTTAGGATGGAGAAAATGACAGCTGTAATAATTTCATCAGTCCAGAGACAGACAGCACTCTAGATCACTGTTATGGGTTGAATTGTGTCCACCCAAAAAGATATGGTGAGGTCCTAACTCCCAGTACCTCAGAATGTGGCCTGATTTGGAAATAAGGTCTTTGCAGATGTAATCAAGTTAAGATGAGGCCAGGCCTGGTGGCTCACACCTGTAATCCCAGCACTTTGGGAGGCTGTGGCAAGTGGATTACCTGAGGTCACGAGTTCAAGACCAGCCTGGCCAACGTGGTGAAATCCCATCTCTACTAAAAACACAATATTAGCTGGGCATGGTGGCACATGCCTGTAATCCTAGTTACTCAGAAGGCTGAGGCAGGAGAATCGCTTGAACCCAGGAGGCGGAGGTTGCAGTGAGCCAAGGCCGCACCATTGTTCTCCAGCCTGGGCAACAAGAGTGAAACTCTGTCTGAAAAAAAAAGAAGAAGAAGAAGAGGAAGAGGAAGAAGAAGAAGAAGCCAGGTGCAGTCGCTCACACCTGTAATCCCAGCACTTTGGGAGGCTGAGGCAGGTGGATCGCCTGAGGTCAGGAGTTTGAGACCAGCCTGGTCAACATGGTGAAACCCTGTCCCTACTAAAAAGACAAAAAATTAGCTGGGCGTGGTGGCAGGCACCTGTAATCCCAACTACTAGGGAGGCTGAGGCAGGAGAATCACTTGAACCCGGGAGGCGGAGGTTGCAGTGAGCCAAGATCGTGCCATTGAACTCCAGCCTAGGCGAAAGAGAGAAACTCCATTTCAAAAAAAAAAAAAGGAGGGAAATTTGATTTGATTTGGACACAGACATGTCCAGAGAGACAACTGTGTGGAGGGATGCAGGGAGAAGGCCATGTGAAGACTGGAGTTGTGCTGCCACAAGCCAAAGAATGTTTGGGGCTACCAGAAGCTGAAAGAAGTAAGGAAGGCTTCTTCTCCCCGAGGTTTCAGAGGGACCATGGCCCTGTTGATACCTTGACCTCAGATTTCCAGCCTCCAGAACTGTGAGACAATATATTTCTGTTGTTCTAAGCCTTCCAATTTGTGGTACTTTGCTACAGCAGCCCTGGGAAATGAATACAGTATTTTAAACAGAAAGTAAATTAATACAGAGAATCTGGCACTTTGAATTTTGTTTAAAGAGTCGACAGAGGCCGGGCACAATGGCTCATGCCTGTAATCCCAGCATTTTGGGAGGCTGAGGTGGGTGGATCATGAGGTCAGGAGATCGAGACCATCCTGGCTAACATGATGAAACCCCGTCTCTACTAAAAATACAAAAAATTAGCTGGGTATGGTGGCAGGTGCCTGTAGTCCCAGCTACTCGGGAGGCTGAGGCAGGAGAATGGCATGAACCCGGGTGGTGGAGCTTGCAGTGAGCCGAGATCACGCCACTGCACTCCAGCCTGGGCAACAGAGTGAGACTCCATCTCAAAAAACAAACAAACAAACAAAATATATTTACTCCCTGTCTCATGGATAAATAAGTATGCAATTAAATAATCACAATTTCGTTACAAATTAGAATGCAGGGAAATGAATAAAGGAAGTTCTGCAATGGAGAGGATCAGACGGTCACACACATGGATCCCATAGTCAGAGAAGACCTCTGACATTCGAGACAAAACCTGAAGGCTAAAAGAAGACAAACGTAGGAAAGGGTAAAGGAGGGTGCGTGCCCAGCAGAGGGGCTGCATACACAAAGCTCCTGAGCAGCAGGTCACTTTAGGGCAGTGGACCCCAACCTTTTTGGCACCAGGGACTGGTTTCGTGGAAGACAATTTTTCCATGGACGAGGGTGGCGTGGGAGAGATGGTTTGGGGATGAAACTGTTCCACCTCAGATCATCAAAGCATTAGATTCTCATAAGGAGCACACAACCTAGATCCCTCGCATACGCAGTTCACACACAGTTTGCACTCCTGTGGCGATCTCATGTCACCGCTGATCTGACAGGAGGCAGAGCTCAGACAGTCATGCTCCCTAGCCCGCCGCTCACCTCCTACTGCGTAGCCTGGTTCCTAAAAGGCCACAGCCCAGTACAGGTCTGCAGCCCAGGAACTGGGGACGCCTGGTTTAGGGGAACAAGAAGGTCAGCCTGGAGGGAGCACAGAGGATTTGTTTTCAAAACTAGGCATTGGATGAGGTGGAGGAGGCCCTGTTCCAGGGCCGTGGTTCTACCTGAGGCAGACCCTTCTAAAACACTCCCTACACACACGTCTCGTGAGCTGCCAGACCTAAGGTCCTAACCGATTCTCCCTGTTTGGGCCCAGAGACTGTACCAAGCAGGCGGCCTGCTCCCTGGGATAATTCTGGTAATAGACAACATTTATCAAAATGCCTTTCGTTTTTTTCTCCAAAAATTAGCCAGGTGTGCATCTGTAGTCCCAGCTACTCAGGAGGCTGAGGTGAGTTGGGAGGATCGCTTGAGCCCAGGAGGTTGAGGCTGCAATGAGCCGTGATCATGCCACTGCACTCCAGCCTGGGAGATAGAGCAAAACTCTCAAAAAAAAAAAAAAAAAAAAAAAAAAGCGTTTTTTGTTTTTTTTTTTGCTGGTGGTGGTTGTTTTTGTTTGTTTTTAAACCAAGTCACCACTACCCACTTCCTGAGACAAATCATGGAGTAGAGTCTACTCATATCAGATTTCTAAGAAATACAGTTGAGAAAGTGAGATAATAACCACTAAGAAGGACGTAAAGCATTCTTTTGATCCTTCTGTGTAATTTGGGGTGTTTCTATACAACTACATTATCTACTAAAGGTAAAAAAAAAGGGAGAGGAACATTTTTCTAAACCCTAAAACAAAAACAACTTTACCTGATTATTCAAGTAGACTGTAATATTTTCTCGGGGGTAATTGCCAATTTCCTTCTTTTTGACAGCATGATGATGACCCTAAAATTTTCTAGAGTGGGGAGAATAAAATGGGATTTTCCCCCCAAAATCCAACATTTCAGACTCTTTCACACAAACTGCCATCCTGGCTGCGAGCCCATAGAGAATTTCCAAGTACTGTAAGGCCCTGGGCTTGATAAAGAAAAATTTACAGATGCTTTGTGGCCAAAGGCTGCCTCCAGCAGCAAGTCTGTTTCCAAATAAAGCAAGCTGCAAACCCATTCTCCCACTACCTTGGGCAAGAGAGCAGATGGCAGCCCCCAGGTGGTACAGCAGGAAGGCTGTGAGGGTGGATTCCACACGAGGAGCAAATGGTAACAAGTGGGTGAGACCCTCACCCATGTCACTATCACAGCCACTCTAGACAGAGGACTCACGTATTATCCTCATTGAACAAACAAGGAAACCATGGCTCCCTACGCGGCCCAGCTGCGAGTGGACTCAAACCCAGGTCTGCCCGACCCACAGCCTGCTCTTGACCTCTGATCATCTGGTTAAGAATTAATCAGATAAATAAGGTAGCAACATAGGGAAAAGCCCAGGAAGTGAAGGCGAAGTTATGTGATTTGAAGCTAGAGATGAAAAACAGGAAGATCGGGGGGGATTAAGGCAACAGGACACTGGTGTGCACATGAGTCCCCTGGAAAGGCGGGAAACACGCAGGTCCCGTCTATCCAATGGAATGGGGCGAGCCTCTGCCTCTCTCAGGCTCCCACGTGAGGCCACTCCATGGTCCTCAGACCACACTAGCAAGAGCCTGGGGGAGGGAGGGAAAGGTTTCTGGAAGAGTTGGGTCTTAAATTATTTGGGGACAAGGAATAGAGAAGCTGACAGTCCAAGCCATGGGTTTTAGCATTTTCTCTGAAGGCACAAATCCCTTTAAGAATCAAATAAAAAATATAGACCCTTGCCTCAGAGGAAGGCATGCGCAGGTGATACTGTGAACAGTTTCAAGGGCTCTCAACTCCCAGAAGCACATCCACATGGGATTAGGAGGCCCTAAGTGTTAATATGACAGAGAAGCACAAAAATGGGCCCCTCTTAGAAGAGGCAGAAATATACAGTTCCAAAATATATAAGAGCCCCTACAATTCAATAACAAGAAATCTAATAGCCCAATCTTTTTTTTTTTTAAATTGGAGATGGAGTCTCACTGTGTTGCCCAGTCTGGTCTTGAGCTCCTGGGCTCAAGCGATCCCCCCACTTTGGCCCCCAAAGTGCTAGGATAACCCAATCTTTAAACGGGTTAAAGACTTTAATAGACATTTCTCGGCCGGGGGCGGTGGCTCATGCCTGTAATCCTAGCACAGGATTGAGAGGCCGAGTTGGGGGAATCACCTGAGGTCAGGAGTTCAAGACCAGCCTGGCCAACATGGTGAAACCCCGTCTCTACTAAAATACAAAAATTAGCCGGGCATGATGGCAGGTGCCTGTAATCCCAGCTACTCAGGAGGCTGAGACAGGAGAATCGCTTGAACCTGGGAGACAGTGGTTGCAGTGAGCCAAGATCACACCAGTGGACTCCAGCCTGGGTGTCTGAGCAAGACTCCATCTCAAAAAAAAAAAAAAAAAAAAAAAAAAAGACATTTCTCCAAAGACACACAAATGGCCAACATGTATATGAAAAGATGCTCAGTGTCACTAACCATCAGGGAAATGCAAATCAAAATCATGATGAGGTATCATCTCATACCTATTAGGATGGCTATTATCACAAAAAACGAGTGTTGATGAGGATGTGGAGAGATTGGAACTCTTGTATACTGTTGGTGGGAATGCAAAGTGGTGCAACCACTATGGAAAACACTTCGGAGATTGCTCAAAACATTTAAAATAGAGCCGCCATATGATTCAGCAATTCCACTTCTGGGTATTTATCAAAAATCATTGAAATCAAGTTCTTGCCAGGTGTGGTGGCTCACGCCTGTAATCCCAGCACTTTGGGAGGCCAAGGCAGGTGAAATACTTGAGGCCAGGAGTTCAAGAACAGCCTGGCCAACATGGCAAAACCCCATCTGTACTAAAAATACAAAAAATTAGATGGGCATGGTGGCGGGCGCCTGTAATCCCAGCTACTCGGGAGGCTAAGGCAGGAGAATCACTTGACCCCAGGAGGCAGAGGTTGCAGTCCATTGCACTCCCGCCTAGGCGACAGAGTGAGACTCCATCTCAAAAAAAAAAATAGAGATGATCAAGGTCTTGAAGAGATATTGGCACTTCCTTTTTTATTGCAGCAATATTCACAATAGCCAAGATGTGGAAATGACCTAAGTGTCCATCAATGGATTCGTGGATAAAGAAAATGTAATATAAATACACAATAGAATACTATTCAGCCTTAAAAAAAAGAGTAAAATCCTGTCATTTGTGACAACACGGATGAACCTACAGCACATTGTGCTAAATGAAATAAGCCAGGCACGGATTGACAAATACTGCAGGATTCCAGTTATATAGGTATCTGAGTCAACTTTGCAGAATTAGAGAGCCAAATGGTGGTTGTCAGGGGCTGGAGTGAGGGGGTAATGAGTTGCTGGTCAATGTGCGTAAAGTCTCAATTATGCAAGATAAATAAGTTCCAGAAATCTTCTGTGCAACACTGTCCCTATGGTTAACAATACTGTATTGTATACTTAAAAGTTTAAGAGGGGCCGGGTGCGATGGCTCACTCCTGTAATCCCAGCACTTTGGGAGGCCGAGGAGGGCAGATTCACTTGAGGCCAGGAGTTCAAGACCAGCCTGGCCAACATGGCGAAACCCAGTCTTTGCTAAAAATACAAAAATTAGCCGATGTGGTGGCACATGCCTGTAATCCCAGCTACTTGGGAGGTTGAGGCACGAGAATCGCTTGAACCCAGGAAGCAGAGGTTGCAGTGAGCTGAGATTGTGCCACTGCATTCCAGCCTGGGCAACAGAGCAAGACTCTTGCCTCCAAAAAAAAAAAAAAAAAAAAAAAAAAGGTTTAAAGATGAAAACAGGGGCCAGGTGCAGTGGCTCATGTCTGTAATCCTAGCACTTTTGGGAGGTCTCAGGAGTTTGAGACCAGCCTGGGCAACATAGCAAAACCCCATCTCTACTAAAAAAATACAAAGATTAGCCAGGCGTAGTGGTGGGCGCCTGTAATCCCAGCTAATCAGGAGGCCGAGGCCTGAGAATCGCTTGAATCCAGGAGGTGGAGGTTGCAGTGAGCCGAGATTGCGCCATTGCACTCCAGTCTGGATGACACAGTGAGACTTTGTCTCAAAAAAAAAAAAAAAAAGAATGAAAACAGGAGATAGAAACATGAGTGATCAACTAGTCCAGTTCTCTCTCACAAATGCACCTTAGAAGATGCCAGGAACCCGCTCATGGCACCCAGAGGGTGGTGGTGCTGGGCCTTCAGTCCAGTTTGTCTGAGGCCCACCCCCAACCTCATCACTCTCCTCAATCAAGAGGCCTGAAGATAGAGATGAAAAGCCATCCACAAACCCCAATCTTCACCACACACAATAGGTTGCATCTCTTCATCCTTTTGTCTTGGAAAGAAGTTTACAATTTGGAAAGTGTTGGACACCCTGGTATGAACCCCCATTCCAGCCAGGAGGGGAGGGCACAGCACCTGCATGGTTAGGGACAAGTTCAAGGCATCAGAGCTCCTCCAGCCTCTTGCCAGATGCCCTCACATCCTCGCCTTCTCAGAGGGTAAATCAGGACTCTCCCAGCAGCCTTGACAACTCCTACTACTGCCACCACACCGAGGCTACTGGGTTCGAGTCCATCCCTACCCCGCATGGCCAGAACCCTGGCCTTTCTCTATGCTGCCGGCCTGACGCCAGTTGGCAGCAGGAAGAACAAGCCAAGCAGATCCACTGCAGACCACCGAGTTCATTTCATGAAAACTCAGCACACCAGAAGTCAAGTCCAACTGCAGTTACAGATCCTGTTTTTAAAAAGGGTTCTTCCTAGGACTCCACTAAAAAGACCTGCTTTCCCAGATCTAAAGTATGGCCTGGCATGCAGGCCAAGTACTCAGGATACAGGGAGGGCACGTTTGTTGAGCGGGCAACTGCCTGCCAAGGTCCTTGGCCACATAAGCACACCTGTCCACTGAGCGGTGCAGAAGCTGCCCGTGTCGCCTCCTCCTGAACCACCTCCTTGCTATGTTCCCGACACCTGACCGGCCCTGAGCCTGATGGCTCACGATAAAATACTGATAGGATTAATAGTCAGCCTTGTTGATCAGCTCCCAGAATGGGGAGGGTGCCTGGCTAGCTTTGATCTCTAAGTCCATTGGCCCCACGTGGACATTCCAGTTCTATGAAACCATCTGCTGAACGGCTTTCATGTCGGAGACACCTGTTGAAACTCCTGGGAGGGCCTCCTGTCATCCCCTGGTCCCCTGCACCTACCCGGCCGGACTGGAGACAATCTGCCCAGGAGGAAGAGGCTGAATGGAGGTGTTACAGGGAAGAGGACCCCCAAAGGAGATGTCATCTACAGCCTGCTCCAAGGCAAGAAAAGCCTCAGCCAGTAGCCAGGTGATCTGAATAAATGGTTTTACAAAACCTCCAGGTGGGTCCAGATTAGGTCAGGGCTCGAGGTCAGAGACGGGCTTGGGCAAGGTGGGAAATCAAGCACAGATGTCTACACACAAAAGGGCCCCTCGGCCCTGTTCCCACCCTGGTGATTCAAAGACGAGGCCAGTGTTTTGAAAAATATAAAATTTTAATAAAGGCTACATCTCTTAATTACAATAATTATTGTACCAAGTAATTTTCCTTAAATGAACTCTTTATAATGCATAATTTACAGTATAAGTAGAACAAAATGTCATGACAAAAGTCATTGAGTACAAGACTTGTAATAAAAAGGCATAAAATATATTTATACATAAACCCCTTTCAAAAAACAAGGGAAAGCTTGAGCCCTCAATATAGGGCGACACACGGAGCGGGTGACCGTGCAGGTACAGGTACTGTACTGATTTAAAGTCAAGCACTAGAGATAGTGGATTAATACTCTTTTGCCGTACACTATATACAGATGTATAGTACAAGTAACAATGGCAAACAGAATGTACAGATTAACTTAACACAAAACCCCGAACATCAAAATGAAGGTGTGTGGAGGAAAGGTGCTGCTGGGTCTCCCTACAACTGTTCATTTCTTTGTGGGGCAGGGGGTAGTTCCTGAATGGCTGTGGTCCAATGACTAATGTAAAACAAAAACAGAAACAAAAAAAACAAGGAACTGTCATTTCCACGAAAGCACAGCGGCAGTGATTCTAGCAGGCCTCAGGGCCCTGGGCCTGGGGAGGCTACATGAGGGGGAGCCTCAGTCACAGGATCAACCTGGGGCCCGAAGGAGCGGGGTTCCCTGCCTCTCCCTCTGCAATAGATCATCCCATCCAACACAACCCCCAAAATGTTGATGATGACGCAACATGGTCAACCCTCAAGACCTTTAAGACAAAACAGAGCAGCATAGGAAAAAAAAAACAAAACGCACCAATTTCTGCATGTGTCAATGGTAGGGCACCATTTTAAAAAGTCTGTCTAAAACAGTCTGTCTTCACTTGGAGGGACGTAGTGCAAAGCATAATTCCTCTGTTAGTGAAGAAACCATGAACGCACTCCTAGCTCAACTCCTAAGTTTAGTCAGAACAATTAAAACTTCCTGTCTCCCCCTTCCAAGTTTAAAGCAGCATATCCATAAACTGGGGATGGGGGAAATCAACTGTTCTATAAATATCAGTAAGGATTCCTGTTCAGGTAAGCTATACACAGTTTCTCTTAGTTTATGGATTTCAGATCCCTAGGAAGTCATATATTATGTATGGCAGTCTCTCAAATACAGGCAGCATCTTCAATAGCCAAGAGTGGTCATGTTTTTAATAAATAGTTCAGGCTTTTCTTATCTCAGTCAGTACCCAGCTCATGAATCATGAAAATCAACCTCCCCCCGCCCTCCCGAAGGCCCACTGGCCGATTCTTCCTTAGACTTTGTCTTCTTCATTGGTTTAATTTTCCTTCAAAATGTTTTGTCGCAGTTGCTCACAGCCAAGACAGTTCACAAGAGCTTCGGGCTCCAACAGTTCACCAAAGCCAGACCCCAAGGCTCAATCGATCCGCTCCACTTTGCCCAGAATCCGGCCTTCATACATCGGGAGCACCGTCTCATCCTCCCAGATCTCCTCAAACACCGCTCCACAGGCAAACTCATCGCTTGCTTTTTTGAAGTAATACCTTAAAAGGAAAACCAAAAAAGCTTCTTGGTAAACTGCATTTTCCACATTGTTGAAAAGAAAAGCATACCAACATGGAGGACTGAGGTATCCTAGGAATTTGCTATGGCAGGTGTGCCTGTACACTGTTGCCCACATCTGCTTTAAGACGGCAGCTGGGACTGGCCACACCACAAGAAGCAGGTGGGCCGAGATGATGAAGGCCAGGCACCCATTGAGCAGCAGCCTGGGCTGGGCCTGCCACCTGCAATCTTCAACCCAGCACCTCTGCTGTCTCCTGACACATATACACTGTGAAAAGCAGAGCTGCTTTCCCCCGCCAACCTTTTTCAGCAGTGGGGTGGGGGAGGGAAGGGAAGGACAAATGCCTGCAGTTCATTTGCAGCAGGAGCCAAGCAGGTCCTTCAAAGAGACTCCAGACTATCTCCAGGTTCAGCCATCCTGAACCCGTCACACCTGGAGAGCCGGAACCTGCCGAAGTCTGTAAAAGGCTGACTTCCAGATGGTTTAGCAGTCCAAAGGCCTCTCGGCCTTCCCATCCTCCAGGTCCCAAGTGCAACACTCCTGGATGGCCCTGGCACAGCCACACAGGAGGCAAGCCAGCCCAGCGCAGCTTCCCAGGGCCGAACAGACGGCACTGGCCCCATGATGCCCTCCCCTCTTCTCCCCATTTCCAGGCCTCTTCTCCCATCCCATCCCTCCAGGGTCAAACACCAAAGGCCCTTCTATTATGCCCATTGATTAAAGGCTCCTTTCATCCCTCCCCAGCGTTCTTTCTTCTGAGGCTGTTTAATTGTACAGATGCAAATGCCTGGCCTCTCAGGAGTGCCACATTCGGAAACAACTGCTGTCCTCTTGGGCCAGGCCCACCCCCAAACCCCTTCTGAGGAAATTAAGCAAGGGCCTCTTCCTTCCCTGTCCCCAGCCAAGGGAGACCCCTCAGAGGGATTAAACTTGCCCCTGCAAGCTGTCATTTCCAGCCCATAAAGGCCACTCACAGAGGGAAGGTCACAGTCCCCTGGGGGGATGGGAGAACCTTTCAAGCATTTAATTGTGTCTCAGGGTTATGGTTGGGCTTTGTCTTTTCCCTTTAAAAATAAAAAAAAAATTAACTCCCCTTGGTTAGAGCTCAATTTTTTCCCTCTTTAATAAAGGCAAGCCAAATACTTTCGTAGGAGATAAGGCTAAATACAGTGAACAGCTGGGTTTAGTCAAGGTTCTTTGTTTTTAGCATTCCTGACCCAGCTAATGCAGTGGGGTGAACAACGGCACGGCTCTGACTAGGCAGCACTGAAGACACGTCATGTCAAGGGGTCAAAATTCTCGGGGGAGCGTGAGAGGAGACAGTGAGAAAATGGGGAGGGGCTCTGTGCACAGCAGACTCAGGACAGTGGGGGGAAAAGTCACTTCTCCACATAAGAGGCTCAAATCCCAACGCCACCCTCCGTCAGACCCCTTTGGCCCCAGCTCCGACCCCTCCAGGGTTTACCAAGTTGGGCTTTCACAGCATGTCTGAGCAAACACGCAGCGACCTTTTACATAATTGCAACCTCCTCCAGAGAGGAGAGAGGCCACATTCTCTCGGCCCCACCCCCAGGACTTCAAACACACTGCACTGCCCTCATTTTCTCCAAGAAACAGGCTTTTCCACTGCAACATGCTTTATGTGGCAAACTTTGCTTTCTTCTGACATCTGGCACCAATAGCGTCTGGCGCGTCTAAAGGGACTGTTTGCTTTTTGAACCCCTGCCATGTTGAGATTACTCAACGCATCCCAGGTCCCCCCCACTTCCCACCCCTGCTCCACGGCCCCAACCTCACTGGGTCTTTTTTATTTTTTTGAAGGGGGGATGTATTTGTACAAATTGAGATGTTGAAGCACCAGCCCTGCTGGGAGGGTGAGGCATGACACTCTGTGTCCCTGTCCTACCCCAGGAGGACACTGAGTCTAGCTCAGGCCCTGCAGAGATAAGGCAGCTGGGAGGGCCTTCCCACAGCCTGATCCACTCAGGAAAGAACTGGAGAGGATCGGAGAGTTGACCATTTGTGCAAGTCTTTGTGCATTAAAGGGGAGGCCAGGGCTTCAAAGCCAGGCTTATTAACTGTGCCTCAGGGAGAAAAAAAAAAAAAATCAGAGCCAGATGTGGCCACAGCAGCTGAAGGAGGCACTTTCCCCACAAGCCTATGCCAGCGCCACATGGCTCTTCTCCAAGGTCACCTGCAGTTCCACTCGAAGTCCAGCCGAGACAAAGCCAAGATCAAAATGAATCCCCAGAGGGACACACTTGTGTCATCAGTTTCACCTTGTGTCTTTTCAAGATAAAAGCAGCAGCAGCAGCAGCCAGGCCTGTTCCCCCACCCCTTTGATACCTTTTCACAATTGTCTCTGCCCAGGTGTAAAAGGGACTATCCAGACCCAGCAACACTCCCTGCTGGCCAGTTACCTCCAGGGGCTCAGTCCAACCTCCATCCCCTCCCCACTCCAAAGAGAATCACTTTGAGCCCCCGCCCAAACTAACTCCCAGATGAAGGTGGCTGGTAAAACTATACAAGGCCTGCTCTAGAGGGGAGGGTGTCTCAGAGCCCTGCAGGTGGACTCATCCCCGTCCAGGAGCCCATGCCCACCTGGCAGGTTACCAAGGGCTATTCAGAGTTTTCCACTCACACCCCTGGCCCTGGTGGCGGCAATGGGTTCACACCTGGGAATAGACTGTGGTCCTGGCACAGGGACAACGGCACACAGCTGAGGAGTTGGAACTCTGTCTTGGGTGTAGACCCCAGAGTGAGCAACTCCTTAAACTAGGGTGCCCCTGTCTCACCCTTGTCCCAGCCTGGAGCCCTAAACCTGGGACAGAACTGGAGCAGAATCCACACATTCTCTTGGGCTGCAGGCCATGGAGAGGGGCAAGGGAGGACTCCAGAAGAACTGAGGCAGAGTCATCACCTGCTCCTTACGAGGGAAATGATCAAGAGAAGGAATGGCCTAGGGCTGGCCCTCATCCTCCTCAGCTCTTGAACCCTCTCAAGGGCCCTAAAAAGTCAGCATGGACCTTCTCAAGGGCACCTCCGTCCACTCTGCAGACAAGGTAAGGAGACCAGGAAGTTCCCTTCCTGAAGCCCCTGCAGGGGAGAAGGCAGCGGGGCCCAGGCCCGGACAGGAGGAGTAGACTGCCCTATTCACCCTGTGCCCACTCGCAGGTCCAGCCCCTTCTTTGTTATGGACAAAGGCGCATCCCTGCTTCTAATGGCCCATAAAATCCAGGGAGGCTGTTCAGGTGGAAAGGCAGGGTAAGAAAAACACGGGGGACTTTTCCTAGGCATGGTTCCTGACTATTTGGAGCCTTCAATGTGGGGGTCTCTCCTAAACTCAAGCCAGGAGGGCGGCGCTTCCAGACCCTCCCTCCTAATCAGTGTGCCTGTCCCTCTTTTTGCTCCCTGCTCCCCGCTCGCCCACAAGCCCCTCAATTGCAGGTAAAGCCTCTGCAGTGTGGCCTGAGCCCCACTCTCCTGTCAGTGCAAGCAGCTGCTCCTTTTCTCTCCTCAGTCTGGTTCACCTGGTGGAAAGAGCCTGGCCAGGTCCCCCAGAGAACCCTCCACGCAGCCTCCCTCTTGCGGCTGCTGCTTCGTTATTGCTGCTAGCGGTGAGGGGAGAGAAGAAATGAGAAGGAGCCTCCCCCAGCGCCTGCTGAGCCCCCTCCCACCCTGCCCCACCCAGGTCTGCTCAGCCAGGGGAGCTGCTCCAGGCTCTGGCTCTTGGTTCTGAGCAAACAAACTGAGAGCAGAAAAAAGCCACAGGACTCTTACCTATAATTTCCCTTTTTGCTGAGCTGCTCTTTAAAGTGGCCCAGGGTCAAGCTCTGAGCCTTCAGCATCCTCCGGTATGGAATTTCTTCCCCACAGAAAAAGTAAGTGACAACCAACTCACTGGCCTGGAGCGCGTGGACACCTGCCAGTTTCTTTGGCTCTTTGTGACTGAAAATAAGATGGAATGGAACAAGTTTAGCATTTTAAAGCAGACACACATCTAAAACAAATACACACGTGCGCACATGTGCATAAGTGACAGGGTATCCAAACACTAGGGCTGCAATTGTAAACCCAAAGTGGGGGCTGGGGCAGAGCCCCACATCCCAGAGTCAGGCAGCTCTGGGGGACACACAGTCCAACCCCACATGTGCTGCATGCAGCATGCAGAAAAGGATGATTTCCTTTTGGTTGTACAAATTGGTATCATTTCCCCCACCGCCACCAAATGAAAGTATACAGCGGCCTCTTTCAGGCTGGCATAAATGGGGTGCTTCCCCAAGAAGATGAGAGAAGAGAAATTATCACAGAGATGCCGGGTCTCACCTGGATTGGAGAGTGCTAAAGAGACAAACCCAGAGCAGGACACCTTTGGGATGGCATGAACTCAGAATGACTAAAGCCCACCCCTTATTCCAGCAGAATGAGAACAACTAATGGGGGTTATCACACAGTCATGTCCATTTCCCCATTTATTCTGAGATTTTGTAGAATGGCTTGAAAAAAAGGCTGCTAGGCCGGGCGTGGTGGCTCACGCCTGTAATCCCAGCACTTTGGGAGGCCGAGGTGGGCGGATCACTTGAGGCCAGGAGTTTGAGACCAGCCTGGCCAACATGGCGAAACCGTGTCTCTACTAACAATACAAAAAAGGAGCTGGGCGTGGTGGTGGGCGCCTGCAATCCCAGCTACTCCGGAGGCTGAGGCAGGAGAACTGCCTGAATCCAGGAGGCGGAGGCTGCAGTGGGCCAAGATTAAGCCACTGCACTCCAGCCTGGGCAACAGGGTGAGACTCTGTCTCAAAAAGAAAAAAAAAAGTGGCTGGCCCAGACCCAGACAGCTGGTACACTTAGGGTCAACCAATTGAAACAATGAAAGGGTCCAGGGCAGTGGCCTATTGAGGACTTCAAACATTGCTCATTGCTCAGGATGAAGACACTAAGAAAGAAAACTTGCTACAGACCATTTTAGATCTCTTTAGCAGATTTCTTTTTAATTGCACCATCCAGTAATTAAACTGAGCAGGCTCCTCAACCTACTTTGAAAGAGACTAAATTTACAAAAAGAATCACTGCCCAATTTGGGGGAAGATATTCTGTCTTCTCCAAACAAAAACACAAGGATGGTCCCCTCCACCTCTGCCACAGTGGAAAATGATCTTTCTGCTCAGGGGTGACAAATGTTTCCAGTACTACTAAATTGCAAGTTGAATGGGGGCAACTTTTCCAGCTGAATTTGAGGTCCCTTCTACACTTCTGCTAATGGCTTCATGTCCCAGCTTTTGATTTGTGTATGACCAGAAAAACTTTTGCTATGATGCATTTGTCGGCAGGACATGGATGGCAACATCTACGTTTACTGTTCCTCATCACTAGCGCTAAAATCAAAGCGATTTTAAAAACCAAAAAAAGTTTCATGAAAATGAAACTCCAGATAGCGAATATTCTGAAACATAAACCACTCGGCAGATCTCAGTAATGTCAGGTAAAGACACTCACTCTTCTGGAGCCAGGCTTGGATTGGAGAAGGGTGTGGCTCCCGTCTGAACAGTGGCCGAGTGATTCCTGTCCCTCTGCTGACTGGCCACACAGCACCTGAGGACACAGCCAGGGCGAAGGATTTAGAGGTACACTGTTGTCCCCAGAGCAATTGAAAAGCAGACAGAAAATTACTATTTGGCCTCCTGAAGAGACACGAACCCGACTTCCATCCTTATGGAGACCCAACCAAGACCCTGGGTTAACAGTGGCTGAAGAGGCCAGGAAGACGTCTTGGAACAGCTATTCTAAGCCCCCCTGGGAGCCCAGGATGGGACATTCTCAGCCCCAGCAAAGGGCTGAGGACTCTTGATCCTCCATCTCACAGCTTCTTATATACTCAACTAACCAGCCTTAAACAATCAAGACATTTGTAGGGAATGGGATTTGTAAGCAATTGCTGAAATTCATTCTCCCAATTCTAGGCATGACTTGCCTCACAGATCCTGGCTTAACTCTAGTAGAATGAACATAACTGAAGGGAACAATTTCTAGAAGCTGGAAAGCAGCAGCTTACTCATCCATAAGTAATTCTTCTTCTCATGGGAGGGTTTGAGACCCAGGCAGAAAGAGAGACCCTCCCCATTAGCCACAGACCAGGTCTCCACCCAAACCCAATCCCTGCCTCAACCTAGGACCCTTCACTTCCACTCACCGCTGCTTTGGGGGCTTCGACACCTCAGCTAGCCTGCGACAGGCCTCCTCCAGCTGAGCCAGAGTGTTGGGTGGGGTCAGGGGAGGCATCGCAGGGTCCTGGGTGAACAGGTGGGCACGGGGGGTGGTGCGGGGGTGCCCGCTGTTGCCCCCCCACAGATGGTGCCGGCTGGCTCGTTCGCCTGGAGACGAGCGGGCAGACTCCAAGGGGTAGGCCTTTTTTGTGCTTTGGGCACTAAACAAGGAATGAGCAGAGAGAAAACAGAAGGAAAGAAACTGGGTTAGAAGAACTGGAAAATGTGACTTCAATAGAAACTTGTCTATTCTGCTCAGAGAGAGAGAGTAAAAAAAATAACTACCATAACACGAACAGGGGTCAGTGCCAAAACATGACATTTTTGTGGTCTGCTCAGTCCAACGTTTAATATTAAGATGGCAGGAGCAAATAGTCACATTTGTATTCGGCGGACTGCAAAAACAGCCATTCCCACAATACCTCCGTACTGAGTGCCCATGACCCTCGCGGCCGCGGCGGTGGCAAGCGGTGTTTACCTATGGGGCTTGGGCTTGCTCTGCCGCTCACTCTCCAGCATCCACTGCCAGACATCCTGCGACCTGTCTCCTTCCTCCCGGGGAAGCTGCAGGGCCCCAGCTCCGCCGGGGGCCCCTCCTTCCCTGGCGGGCAGGGCCAGGCCCGGCTCCGTGCCTTTCCCATTGCGTTTGGGCAAGGTACTGCCTCTGCTGCCGCTGTGGGGAACCAAGAACCACACCCAACCCAGAGACCCGGTTAAATCTCCGGGACTCCTAGAATCAGACAATTCAGCAAGTCGGGGGGCTGGTGACACGAAAGACCCATGCACCTGCTCCCCGCACCCTCACCCGGCCGTGCCCTCTGCCGCCCTCTTAGAAACTAAATGCCTGTAATGCGGCTCCCACCTCACACCTGCCCATGGACCTGGCTGGGAGACAAGCCCCACACGGGACACTGCGGTCCGCCCGGCACTTACCCAAACTGCTCGCTGGGCATGGTTTCCGGAGCCTTGGGGTGGCTTTTGCATTTCGAGTAGCAGTAATACTCGCTGCCCCCAGGGCAGAAGCAGTGCACCCGCTGCGTGGCCTCCGCCTCGATCTCCTCCTTGGTCTTGGGGACGGCATGGTGGTGGATGTAGTGGTGGTGGACATGCTTTGTCGTCTGCTTGGTCACAAAGCCTTTGCCCCCGAGGAGGGGGCAGGCGCCCGGCGAGGCGGCCGCGGGAGGCAGCTTGCCACCGGGCGGGAGCAGGGAGTGGTACTGCGAATGGTGGTGGTGGTGGTGGTCCGGGGAGCGGGAGCGGGGGCTATAGCGGCCTACGCCCGGAGACTGGCAGCCAGGGGTCTTGAGGACTCTGGACAGGTGATCGTCCAGTATCGTCTGCGGGTCTTCCTCGTAGCTGCCTGAGGGCAGTAGGGAGAGGGGGTGCTGCGTGGGCGCCCCCTCCCGCGAATTGAGTGTGAGCTCGGAGCCCTCCTTCTCTTCATCCTGAAAGGGAAGACGTCAGAAGGGGAAGTGACCCAGGAAGCAGAAGGGCCAGAGGCCCTGGGGTTGCAACATTCGGCTCCCTACGCAGGAGCACGCACACCCGTGTGCACGCCCACAGCCACGCCTATGCGCACACGCACAGGCCCGCCTACACAAGCACATATCCACACGCATATGCACACCCACACGCAACCCATGCACATGCGCACACAGCCCACGCCCAGGCACACACCCACACGCAGCCCACGCGCATGCGCAGCAACCCATGCACATGCGCACACCCTAACGCACCCCACGCACATGCGCATACACATACGTGCGCGCACGCCGTGGACGGAAGCAGGAAGAGGGCCTAGGCCGCATTACCTCTCGGATCTGCTGCAGGCGCTCCTCCAGGCTGTGGCGGCTCTCCAACTCCAGCTTCAGCTTTTCCAGCCTCGAGATCAGCTCAGCTGCAAAGGTGGCGGGTTCCACGGGGGTCATCTCCTTGGGCAGGCGGTGGGTTCTCTACAGGACGTGGAAAGGAAAGGGAGGAGGCACGTTCAGCAGGCTGGGTGGGCGGTGGCTTGGCCGGAGCTTCCCGCACCAGGCGCTGTGCACCGCAAACCCATGTTCGGGTGTAGGGTGGATGGCAAGGCGGCCTGGGCTGCTCGGGACTTTTATGCGCTAGCGCCATGGCCTCATGGAGAGCCATGGTCCCCACCAGCGTTTGCCTTGGGCAGGAGCAGTTGGTCGCACTCCGAGAGGCCCTGCTTGTTCTCTCTGTAGTACAACCAGCCCATCAGTAGCTACTCTGAAGTAGAAAATCTTCAAAGACTGTTGTCAAACATCAAAAAAAAAAAAAAAAAAAAAAAAAAACGCAGCCCTCTGAGGTGGGGAGGGGAGAGACCAACTCAAGGAATAGAAAGTAGAATCTAAACAGAAAGAGTTGAAAATTTAAAAAAATAAGATTGGAAAGGAGGTGGGAGGGAAGAAAGTGGGGGGAAAGGGAGTCAAACGGCCTGGATCAGAGAATAAGTGGTAATTTATTTCCTGGCCGCACACTGCGCACCTTTGAGGTGGTGTTGTCTCAACACTGTCCTCGATCTCCCTCGTTTTTCTCCTTCCCTCCTCCCTCTCTCTTTGTATAGAAAATGAAGAAAGCTGCTGCAGGCTAGTAGCAGAACACTGCTGAGCTTGGCTGCCTGAAGCTGATCTATCAAGGGAAAAGGGAACATCTCCAAATCAAGTGCAGAATATAAAAAGGCACCGAGTACGCCTGCCAAAAGCAGCAAACAGAGAGAACCCCTGCTGCCCAGCTTTCTGTCCTTTTCCTGTCATCTCGCTCCCCCCACCCAACCCCCCACCTCTCCAGTTGTTCTACCTCCTTCTTCCTAATCTCCCTCTTGCTTAGCTCCTTTCTTTGGGCTGGGGTGGGGGTAGCAGAAAGCTAACTTGCAAAGGCTAGCATCTCCCCCAGCTGAAAAGATGGGCCTTGCCACGGCAACCACTTAGCTGCAGAAACTGGGAGAGAAGAGAAAGGCTCCTGTGTAGGTGGCCATTCTCACACAGGCTGGCTCCTTGCAGCCCCTGATCAAAGCGCTGCCTGATGGAGAAAGTCGATTTGCACACCCCAGGACAAAATCATCTAATTTACAAGCTTGGGCGATAGAACTTTTCTTTGTTAACTCACATATCCCCCAGTCAAAAAAACAATGATAGTATGTCATCAATACTTGTTATCTGTAGAGGGAGGGGATGCTAGAGGTCCTCAGAAAAGCAATTTTAATATGCTAATTTTAAAACAAGGTAAGTCTGCCCTTGTCTGTGTGAGGAGCTTTCAGAGAAGAGCTATAGTTTGTGCACTAATGCAACATGGGTTTAGCAATTCAATGTGTTAATTTTTTAAACACAACATAACCAGACCAATTAGATTCTCTGAAGCTGGCAGGACGGATTCATAAACACCTGCTGTGAGCTGGGTGCTTTCTTCCCCTCCCCTCCTTGCAACCTGGATCTGAGGCTGTTGTAAACAGCACAGCCCTAAAATGGGAATGTAGATGGGGAAGTTCTCTTGAGTACAGCCATGTGCTGGCTGCTTTAGCAAGCATGGAAATAAAAGCAGAGGCCCCAGAAGAGCCCTTCATCCACCATCTCAGTCACAGGAAGAAGCTGCTCAGGAGATCCTCACTTCTAAACACTTCGTTCATTCCGCATTTGATAGGCACAGACTCACCAGCAGGTACCAAGCCAAGTTCTGGAGTTGGAAAGGAACAGCTACCCTCCAGGGCTTTAGGAGCCAGGAGGAGAAATGGTCAATGAATACATAAATAAATGACTAAAATCACTGACTAAAATGACTTGGAGTCCTGTGGTTGACCCAAGAAGTAGAATGTCCCAGTGAAGAGAGCAGGAGAATGTCCCAAGGGGGGCAGAGGTTCCTTATTCATTCACTCAAATGTTTATTGAGCACCTATTATGTGTCAGGTACTGTTCTAGTCTCTGCATACAGAGGTTAACAGAATAGATAAAACTCCCTCCCATCAGAGGGCTTCCATTCTAGTGGAAATACAGTGAGCTCACCAAGCTGTAGAGAAGCATGGATCATCTAGCATTTCTTAGTTTCTGGGAAATAAGTGCTTCAGTTTCTTTCTGATAGGGAATTTTTTTTTTGAATTCAGAAAATGCAAAGGTTCAAAAATAGGTCATCAAACCTCTCACATAGTTGGGATGTTTGTCTCCTCCAAATCTCATGTTGAAATATGATCCCCAATGGTGGAAGTGCACCTAGTGGGAGGTGTGTTTGGTGCCCTCCCTGCAGTAATGAGCAAGTTTTCCCCGTAGTTCATATGAGATCTGGTTGTTTGAAAGAACATGGGATTGCCCACCACCCCCCCAACCTCAGCTTGCTGCTTCTCTCCCTATGTTACAAACTGGCTCTCCTTCCCCTTGCATCATGACTGAAAGCTCCCTGAAACCTTCACCAGAAGCAGATGTTGGCGCCATGGTTCTTGAATAGCCTGCAGATCCATGAACCAAATAAACCTCTTTTCTTCGTTTTTTCTTTTGAGACGGAGTCTCGCTCTGTTGCCCAGGCTGGAGTGCACTGGCATTAGCTCACTACAACCTCCACCTCCCAGGTTCAAGTGATTCCCCTGCCTCAGGCTCCCAAGTAGCTGGGACTACAGGCGCGCGTCACCACGCCAGGCTAATTTTTGTATTTTTAGTAGTGGTGGGGCTTCACCATGTTGGCCAGGCTGGTCTCGAACTCCTGACCTCAGGTGATCTGCCCACCTCCGACTCCCAAAGTGCTGAGATTACACGCATGAGCCACTGTGCCCAGCCGTAAACCTCTTTTCTTTATAAATTACTCAACCTCAGGTATTCCTTTATAGCAAAACTGACTGATACCTCATAATCACATCACTGTGCTCACCATCACAACCCAAAAAACCATGTAATGCCTATTGTCCAGTTCTTTTCTCTCCCTTTGCCCTAGGGGACCTTAGGTACTGCTTGTTTCTACCTTCCCTATACCTCTCCCCATTCCACCACCCATTTCTTTTCTTTAGGACTCAACATGGCAGAAAACAGCTGTCTCCTCACTCCAGACTGTACTCACCGGGAAATGAGGTAGAGACACTTGGCCATTGGCCTTCACACTGCGATGCATTTCTCTCTGGAGCTGTTTCTTACTGCCCACACGATAAGGAGGAATTCCATCTCTAAGGGAAAGGAAAAGACAGAATCCACAGGCTTACGAGGATGTTTTCAGCACATCACATGGGCTACTGTCATATGCCATCTTGAGATCCCGCCGACAGGGCCACATGCTTCCATAGGAGTGTCACATGTCTCCAGATACCATCGGTGCTCCCACAGGGAAGGACCCACCCAAGGTCAAATTTAAATCCTGCCCATCAATCATCTATGGAAACTTGGCTTCCTTGGATGCAGAAGCATCAACTTGGAAAGAGCCTGGAAAGTTAATCTCTTGGGCTGTTGTCTTAGAACTGGGTTACACTCCAGCCACCCTAGGCAGAGCAAAGGCTCCCCTATTTCACAGGTGCCCCAAGTAGGAGATTCTCAGGCCCCACTGGTCCTCCCACTTGTTCCCACTGCTTCAAACCAGGAACCAGTGCCTTATGGATAGGGCCAGGGCAGAAAGTTGTAGGGATAAGAACCAAACCTACAGAGGGCTACATCAGGCATTAGTGAAGCATGCATAACTCTCCAAGTCAACCTCCCAGTCATTTCCAAATGTATTTCTTTTTATAAACCAGTACAGGGTGATTAATAAAAAGAATATATAACATTTAGGCCCCTTCTCTCAGCTCCAAACCCTACCACCCCCAACCAATGAATTTTCAAAGACACATGACCAATGTGGGCATGAAGAGAAAAGCCCCTACTATGTGGTGGTCTGTGCAATCCATTTAAAGATTAGCACCTACTATGTGCCAGATCTTCTCCCAGGCACTAGGCAAGAGAGCAGTAGACAAAGTGGATACATAATTCAAACAACTGCCCTCTTGAAGTTTACATTCTAATGGGGAGGCACAGGCAATGAACAAAATAAAAAATAGTATGTTAGTGATATGTACTATGAATAAATACACAGCAGGAAAAGGAGAATCACTGGTGAGTGGGTAAGCTGCAAATTTAAATTGGATGTGGGTGTCAAGTCCTCATTGAGAAAGGGACCTTTGGGCAAAGACCTGAAGAAGTATGGGCCCCTATCCATTATATTTTTAAAAACAAAACATTAACAAGTAGAAGAATTTTTAAAAAGCCGCCACTCCAGCTAGTGTTCACTACAACTATGACCTAGAGTTGCCATGATTTTTTCCAGAAAGAATTTCCTTCTTAAAAGCAGAATGGTCAAGGTGTGACTATTTTCCCATTGATGTCCCTTCAGGAGGCCACTTATTTACAAAAGCCTCAGGGTGCAAACATTTTCATAATGAATCATACTTGGAGGCTGTAAATATTGAAATTGGGTGTTTGGCTACTTCCCTTTCCCCAATGTCTGGTTCATCATAGGGTGGAAGAAAAATAGGATAATTAGCAATGTCTAAAAATACCCAGGGGGCAAGCCAGGAGTAACTAGTCAACCTCTAGCTCCTTATCTGAAATGCCCTAGAATTCTAAATAGCTGCATTTTCAGGAAGTCTACTGACCTAGGTCAGAAAACAGGAACACAAGGGACAATGAAGATTCCAATAGATCAACAAACCAATGTATGTTAATCAAACCCTGGCTAAGGAGTGCATAAAGGATAATTGCACTGAGGTGAGTAGGGAAGGGAGAGAAGAGAGATCAGTATCCAGAGCAACAACTTACCCCCAAGTGTGAGTACTGCCCCAAAGAAAGGTGAGTATGGAGCAGAGACAGAGCACTGTGGGAAGGATTTGCAGCAGCTGGTTGACCAGTGCTGGAGAAACACGTCTTCTACTCATGACTGAGAAACAGCCTCCTACTCATGAGGCTCGGCACCTGACCAAGCCCACCTAAAGATTATTTATCAAAACTCTGTGTCTTCACCTTGGGTAGTTGAAAACGGGACTTATAAGCATGCCTGGCTTGACCAGAAACCAAATCGCACCCAAGGCAACTGATGCCAACCTGAGAATGCCATCTCGTAGATACCGAGTCCCTACTGTACGTCAGACATTGGACCTATAATCAGACTTCATTCTCATAAGAACCTTAATGAGCCACATTTTACAGATGACCAGAAATGCTCAATAGCTCACCTAGTGTTACAGTCAGTAGCAGATTGACAACTCATACCCAAGCCACTGCTGGACTCCAGAACAGGCATCTGTAACAACCTACACTTGGTCATTTCAATAAGATGCCCTTCCCAGCCCCAATCAGCAGTCAAGCTTCCTGATGGTCTTAATGTGGAGATGCCATTTCCTAAGCCCCACGCAGTCACCTGACATTGATAAGGCATGAGGGGGAAATTTGTGGAATTTTCTGGAAAGTCCTCCCCAACCACCTAGTACTCACTAGCTATGGGGCTCACCAGGTGGTTCCCAAGCCATGCTGAATATCCCCATCTCTCACCTAAGATACCTTGTATGGTAGGGGTGGCGGTATCCCACAGATTGGGCTCATGCTGGTCTAACCAAATTCTGCTGCCCTAGGGCTGTAAGACAATGTCTATCCTCCATCTCTCTTCCAGGGACTTAGACAGTGGATGACTCTGCTTCAGCCCTGTTCCTGACAGTCTTGGGGGCAGGAGTCAAGCACTCCATGGACCCCACCATGACACAAGTGACATAAGGCTTCAAGAGTCCTAGAAGAGTCCCCCATCCACCCCCTCCAAGACTCTTGACATTTCCACTGGTAGCTTTCACTCTTCCTTCTCCCAGACGAAAGTCAATGGTAGAGCTTTTATGCCTCTTTTTCTTCTTCCATATAATAAGGTTAAAAAAAAAAAAAACAGGATGGGGGTAGGGATGGGGAGGGGAGTAGATAACTGCAATATTGAAGGCAAAAGGAACAAATGATTTCATAAGCACCTCATACCCCGCCCCCCCATCCCCCACCACCACCACACACACTCCATTACCCAGGGCAGGTGAAGGACTAAACTGCTGGAAAGGCAACTTGTAACCAGAGCAGAAAAGGAAGATGTCAGCCTGTAGAGGCTCAGAAAGGCTTAACAGGCACCTTCAAGGAAATGTGGCTTTAATTCCCTCCAGCCAAGAATCTTCTTCCAAAACAGCCCCTCATTCCAAAAGGGGGCCTCTCTTCTTTTATTCAAGCTCTAAAAGTCTGTGATCAGTTTCCTGGCTGCTCAAGCCTGTGGGCTGGAGAGCACCAGAGTTTTGGTCCCTATACGGTCTCCTTTAATTATAAACATTTTAGTTAACGAGCCTGCTGCCGGGCCCAGCTGTTTCTGGGGAGCATGGTTTTGAAGTGTGGACTCCACTTAGCTGCCATTTGAGCCGAGCCAATTAGCTTAGCCTTTTGACTCCACCGTGCCCGACCTAACCTGAATGTCATTTTCTGGCGACTTTGAAATAGCAGACTCATGCACACATGCGTCCACTCGCATCTTCATTTGGCAACCACTCTGAAGGCAGCCTCTGATCACAGCCAACATCAAAAGCCTGGTTTGTAGGAAAAGGTTAATATTTGAAGTTCACTCAGATGCATTTCCTGGTGTCCAAAGTAAACCCCCATAAATAAGATATAAAGAAATACAAATAAATAACTCGCGACATTCCCTGTGTGAAACACCAAAAAATCATCTTGTGCTGATTTGGGGACACTCAGAGCTGAAGCAACATACAAACGTAGCTGATCCTGATTACAAGAGCAACTCCTAGCAGAAAGAAGAGACAAAGGCCTCCACACCACTGACTTAGCTTTCATGATTCCTGGCAACATCTAACCATGGCTACACTTGGGCGGCAAAGAGTCTGCTGCTTCTGACATTTTCACCCTCTTCACTCCATCCTTCTAAGCCTGATGCCCTGGAATGGCCCACAAGCCTTCTGCCTCCAGTGCTGCAAGGATTTTGGTGGGAGTCTGGCAGTTAACGTTAAAAAAATTTTTTTTTGGCAGGTTGCGGTGGCTCACGCCTGTAATCCCACCACTTTGGGAGGCCGAGGTGGGTGGGTCACGAAGTCAAGAGATCGAGACCATCCTGGCCAACATGGTGAAGCCCCATCTCAACTAAAAATAGAAAAATTAGCTGGGCGTGGTGGTGCACGCCTGTAGTCACAGCTACTCAGGAGGCTGAGGCAGGAGAATCGCTTGAACCCAGGAGGCGGAGGTTCCAGTGAGCCAAGATCGCGCCACTGCACTCCAGCCTGGCAACAGAGTGAGACTCTGTCTCAAAAAAAAATTAAGCCATTTCTTCCGAGAATGCAGGTTTCAGAGTAACAGGCTCATAAAACAGCCTTCTCAGAGGCCCAAATGCCCAGCCATCTTTAACAGGACTTTTTACTTAGCAGGAAAACAGAAGTCAGCAGTAGGCTTTGGGAGAAGGCAATGATTTCTTTAAAGCCCCTGCCTGCTCTGCACACTCAGGCCCCGGCGTGTGGCTCCCTGGAATAACCAAGTGCAGGCCAGCACTGCCCCAACTTCTACCCAGGCCTCTTGCAAAAGCCCCCAGGACTTAATTGGTTCTGTCGCAAATGAGACGATTGCTTTCCTGGGTTTGTGTCTAATGAACTCCAACCTTCTGGAGTCTATTGAAGGCTGCCTGTGACCCCCTCTCTCCCTCTCCCCCCCTCCACAGCCCTGTTCCCTCCCCAGCTCCCAGCAGGGCAGCCAGCCCCCCTCCCCAGCCCCTCACAGCCCGCACTGGCCATTGTGACGGGAGAAACAGCCAGGGCTCTTTTCATGCTTTATGGGGCGCTCCTATTCACTTGTTCAAGGAAATTTCAAAGGGGCCTGCTACCCTCTTATCCCCTCTAAGCTTCCCGGGATGAACAATGGGCTGAAAGCGATTCAGTTCAGCTTTTCATCCCCCACACACTTTATTTCTCGCCCGGCGCTCTCATCTGCACGAGGCCTACAATTGGCAGAGTTCTGAAGAGGGGGTCTGATCCCAGCCCTGGGAATCCCGGGTGACCGCCCGGTGCTGGGCAGGATCACACACACCCAGGGCCAGTCGGCCAGAGAACACGTTGCATCGCGAAGTCTGCTTGCAGCAGAGTGGGGAGGGCCCCAGAGACCCCCATGCCTGGCACCCAATGGCAGCTTGAGTCAGTGCCAACAAGTCTGGAGACCCTTCTGATGTTTTCTAGTGAGCCCCACTAGAGGCAGCATGAGACAATGCCCAAGAGACAGTGACCCCGCATGGATGCCAAATGCACTCCTAATTAGTATAAATGCCCAGGTGGGCACAACTGTGACAGTTAATCTGATAACCTGCGCACTTGATTGGGAGAGGGCACAGAGCCACTCAACACCACCAGGACGAACAGAGCCAACACCATGAGCCCACGGGTCTCTAGGCCTTGCAGCACTTCCTCCTGGCTTCCTGGTTTATTCACTTTCCATCCAAGGCAGCTTTGCCACAGGATAGGCTTATTAATACTCACAGGTTCTGCCACCAGGAACCCAAAGGTATCTACTGTGCCCCAAAGAGAAAGCCGCTACATGAGGGACTTGACCTGTTCTGTCTCTGTATCCAAGTGGACCTCACTGAACTACACACTAACCCTTGCCACCTAGAATAGGGACTGGCAAAGGTAACCTTTCTGATCCCTGAAAAGTGGCTCCCCCATGCTTGGAATCCAAAGTGCTTCAGCTAAAGGGGGAAGGGTGAAAGCTTTAAAGTCACCTCTAAATAAAAGTTTTTCTTCTGGGAAGGGGATAAAAGAAGAGGAAGTAAATGGGGAGGCTGCAGGGGAGAACTTAGAACCTGCTCCCTTCTACCCCTCCCAGAACCAGTCTTTCTAAAAAGCAGTCTTGATTACTAAGAAATATAAATAAAAGAAACCCAAAGTGGCTCAAAGGTCTCATGACCAACCGGTCCTATTCACAGATCTCATGTTGAGAACGCTCATGCCTGGGGGAAGGGCAAAGCGGGCAAAGTACAGGGCCTGTGTCTGGCCTGGACCTGAAGTCTGTCTCAGAGGTGCATGGCTGTGGAAGCACCAGGCCTTATTTCCTCATCTGTAAAGTCCCAAGTATCTGCCTGCCTGCCTTCCTGATTGGGTCTTGGGAGGATCAAACAGAAATAAGTATGGGACTACACCCAAGTTATCTCATCATGAACCCAGAATAACACCTCAATGATGGGGACTGACATGCAGCCAAGGACCAGGAAGCAAGCCAAAAATAGTCTCTAAGAAAACTAAACAGAAGTCTTATCGTCTTAGGTAAACTGCATTTGACTTAGGAGATTCACTCAATGCCTTCAATCAATTTCAACTTACTCTTATTTTACACATAATGCTAAGATTCCCACACAATCCACAAAGTAATATATGCTACAGGAGGAATGCTTGCTAGAAGCAAGCACACAGACAGCAAAACACAACAGCAGGGAGAATGAAAAGAGAAAAGAGAAACTTTTCAAAGGGGAAAGGGTCAGATAACCCTATGCACCCTCATTGCCTATGAGAGAAATACCACAACAAAGTACACAAACAGATCTTGATATTATTTGGATAACTGAGAGATAAATTATGCCCTGTCTAATACTATGCAATAATGACAGAGCAAAATGTATTCTAAGAAATATGTCCACCAAAAAATTATCAAAGCACAATTTTTTCAAGTATGGATACCGAAATTTCAGTCAATATGGAAAACTCACTTCTGTGAAACTTCTCATATCTCCATATTGGATGAAAGATGTGTACTTTCCTGTTTCCATATTGGATGAAAGACGTGTACTAATGCCAAAATGCTATTTTTATTAAAATTCAAACTTTCACCTTGAGGATATCTCTCCCTGTACTAACAAGGGAATTTGAGGTAACACAATAAAAGCCACCAGCAAAATAAATAGTAGGTTCCCAAACTCACCTCATCAACTTTCCCTCCAACTGGTCCCATGCCACAGGCCAGGCAACAGGACACTGGCCAATAAAAACCAGATAGTTTCAAACAAACTGGAAGAATAGATGGTCCAGTTTTAGGAAGCTAAAAGGAACAAACTCTAAATAAGTGTGCCAGAACTTACATGGTTCAATGGGTTTGCCTTTCAAAATTGTTCCTTTAGCAGGCGAAATTCTGACTCCAAAACATTGAAAAGCTTTCAAGACCATTTCTGGAACAATGAATCTCAACTGGGTGTTGGGTGAGAAGCCTTTGGGGAATTTTACCCATCCCCTATCCCCAGGCTCCACTCTGGGTCTCCTGAACCAAAACCTCAAAGGACAGCCAGAGACAGGGATACCCAGGCCACAGCTACACATCCCTCCTCATGAGACTCACTGAGGATCACTGCTGTCCATCCACAGAGATTGCCATGACTTGACTTCAGATGACCTAAAATTCAAAATGTTACCTTGACTAAGGGCCTTCTGACCTCATCGGACCACGCCAATGTCTTGGGTTACTTTCAAAAACCAAAGGCTGTCTGCCAAAGATCCAGATCAGACACTACTTTGGAGAGAGCCCCTACTTAGGGTCCTCAGTATCTAACACAGAGTATCTAACACTCCACCCACACTTACTGAATAAACGATGTCCATTTAAAAACAAAACAATGCGGAACATTACACACTGTGGCTCTTTAGAGATTTCTGGCTTTCTCACCCCCACTTGCAATGCCTTTTCCTCCAAAAACAATGAATACCTAAACACAGACCCTTCTAATGCCACCTTGTCTCCCAGCTGTTGGTTCTGCAGACAGGATACCTGGGTTTCTGGACCAGCCAAGCAACTGTTCCTACAGGGACAACCAGATGATGACAACCAGAAGAAGGTTTTTTAAACTCAAGGAATCTATAAATATTCATTCATCCTAATCTTCTACTGTCCTTTAGTTTTTCTTCTGTTACAATATCCTCCCAACTTTCAAAGCTCTAAGCTTTACCCTACCCAGATGACCATGTCATCCTCCTTAATCAGCACCATACCCTTGTCATACTCCCCTCCCACCAAACTGATGTCCATACATGCACAGGTGGGGTCTGCAAAGCCAGCTGAGGATGACAGACGATTCTGGCTAAGTGCTCAGGTGGCATCCACTCCCAAGCAAGCCCACAGAAGGGCGGCCAGGATACTCACACACTGCTGTCCGTCATGGACATGGAATCATCCGTCAGCGCATCACTGGATATCTCACTGTCGTTGGCGCTGGTGGCTGGCGCAAAGACATAGCCAGAACCTATGTGATAAGGATTAACAGGATCGCTCCTCTTGAAGGACCTATGGGCAAAGTACAAAAGTGGTTCAGTCACTGACCCTCACCAGAAACCCAGGTAATCAGGTGACCCCAGGACAACCCAGCACACTATCCCACAATCTGCTCAACGCCAACCTGCTGCCCAGGTCCAGTTGCTCACCTGGGCAGAAAGCAGGGGCCACAAAAGGGAGGCCTCCTGAGCCACCGGTTCACCCTGGGGAAAGCAAGCTGGTTCCTCTGCCCCCAGTGGTGGGTCTGCCAGGGCAGAGAGTATTCCAGAGGCAGCCCAGGGGATCCTGTGAAGCTCTAAATGCACTTAGAGGAAGGAACTGGACTCTGCTTTAGGAGAGGAGGCCATGGAATAGAAGAGGGGAACGAGTCAGTGAAGATGAAATATCTTTCTCTGCTCCACCTCCCTATCCAATCCTGCACCAAAGAATACAATTTCAGGGCCCCAAGACATCTTAAGTACCTAAACTCCTTGTCTGGGGTCTGTTAGCCCAGTCCAGAGATGCAAACAGCTAGAGGCCAGTGTGGCCTTCTCACTTTGACCCTGGGCCCACAGTGAGCTGGACAGATGGGACAGAAAAGTTCAAGACAACGTTCAGGACTCCAATCCCACCTGTGAGCTCTGCCATGAGCCGTTGCCATGCCCCTTCCCCCACCCCCGGCTTCCTCTCCCCAGGGCTGGCTAGTGCAGCAGGATTGAAATGAGCAACACAGCTGTTTCAAAGGAAGGCCCAGGCCCCTCCTCTGGTGTCTCCAGCCCTTTTGTTTCAATGGCCTCTGGCTCCTCATTTCACCCTCTTGATCTCCTTCCAGAACAACCGGTGTGCACATCTCCTGCTGGGCCGCATTCCTCTTGTGTCACCAGTGAGGGGCTTAAATAGCGGGGAGGGGCAGATAGGTCGGCAGGCTGCAGGAAGGGACCACGTTAAGGCCTGAAGTCGCAGGAGGCCTATTTACAAAGACCCTGGCATCCTCCACTGGTCCCACCAAGTCTATGCCAGCAGCAAAGAAATCAAGTGAGGGAGAAAAGAGAGGCTCAGAAAAGAGAATATATTCTATTAGTCCACAGCAGCTGGTCTGTAAAGATGGCCGTGGGGTTGGCAAATGAAAAGGACCCAGAAAGGTGACAGTCAGCTGTCTGCACATGTTCACCAAGCTCCTACTCACTCGCTACATGCTGAACTCTGGTCTTCCAGCACCCATGGCCTGGTGGGGGCATGTCACCATACTGTGGGGGTGTCATGAGGGAGGTACGCTCAGTGTTATCACAGGCTCACGAGGAGGGGAGAAGGAGCACTGGACTGTGCCCATTCTACAGATGAGACCCTTGGAGTCCAGAATTCCAGCAGCCTGCCCAGATCACACAGCTGGAACTGGTGGGCATGGATTGAGTCACGTGGCTCTCAATCAAACTGCCTCCCAATACAAAGACTAGACTCAACATGTTTCCAAGTTCTCACAGAATAAAAAGCAGGAAAGGAGTGCCTTAGTACAGGTAACCCAGATGACAGATAGAACATTTCTAGGAGGGACAGTTGGGGACGGCTCCCTGGGACAGATGGGACTCATGGATGAGCAGGAATTTGAGGAGATGACAACCCAGGACTAGGTAAAGGGAAAGGTAGCGAAAAGCTCTCCCTAGACTAGGGAGAGAGAGGGGTCTAATTAGCCAGGCTAAGAAGGCCTGGCAAAGGACGTAGGTCTTCAGTGCAAGGTCATAGTCCTGTCTTAACTGGATGGGGAGAGGCCAGGGGACAGCAGGGGTGCCAGGGGACCGGCAGGGAGAAAGCATTCCCATCAGCACATAGCATCCAAGGTCTGTCACCAGACTGGATGGAAAGGAGGGGTAGGTACAGGCAGGGAGCCCTGGGGGAAGCCACTGCCACAATTTGGTGTGAGGGTCTGTCTCAACAGGGGATGGTGGGATGGAAAAGAAGGTAGGAGAGGCAGTCTCTGCCTTTAAGGAGTTTGCGCTTGTTGGAGTCACCAAACAAACACAAAAAGTTACAGGGCCATAAACTTTTTAAGCCAGAAGGGACCCCTGTAATCATCACAACCACCCAAGGAGGTAACTTAGCACCATGTGGGCCAAAGGCCTTGTCAGACTTGGCCAGAGGAGCCGGACCACAGCTGTGCCGTGGATCCTGTCTGACTGCATCAAGTCAGATCTTAGAAATATGCTGTAGGCATAGAACTGACCAGAAGGTGCAGACCAGGAGCACTGCACATGAACCCCTCAACACTTTTGACCAAGTGACTTGTGACCATCACTTGGACACTCTGACCCTGTTCTCATATCTGTAGAGGGCAAGAAGTCTCACGACCTCCTGGGATTTTTTGGTGAAAATTAAATGAGAATGGTAAGATCTTCCAGGCCTTCCTCCTGGTCCATGTGTCCTCAATCCGGAATTCCCCAACACCAAGGGCAGAGAGGAGTGGTGAGAGTAAAAAGAACAGTTCATTCTTCTGGAGAAGAGAAGGTTGATTCGGTGAAAAAGGCCTCGTAGTTGAGAAGGGGGACTCTCTGTTCAGCATCCCCACTAAAGGAAGAACAAGGGGAAATAGGCTTCAAAAGTTAGAGAGAAAAAAATACTTCTAAATGGTCAGAGGAAATCCATAAAGTAGGTGGGGACAGGCTGTGAAATCACCCAAGTCTTTAAAACAGGCCAAAGTGCCCAGCCATCTGGGTGCGTAAGTAAGGCGTGGATACTGCCTTGAAGCAGGATGCACAAGATGACTTCCTTGGGGCCTTTTCCTGTTGTTAGGAATCCAGTGATGAGGCCACATTCTGTAAACTCTCAGTAGGGACCAGAAGTCAGAGGCTGGGCACTGCTGCCGGCTTGGCTGCAGTGCTCGCTGCTGGGCTGAGTCACAACCCCTCCAGAGGTGGGCACCCACCTGAAGAGCAGGCAGTTGGATCATGGCCTCTGCACCAAGTTCTGAGGTCCTCCAAATGAACCAACAAAGGCACAGTAATTTGGGGGAAATCACAGGAAAATTCCAAGAAAAAACCGAGTGCCAACAAAAACAGAGAGCCCCAGCCAGGCACGGTGGCCCACGCCTATAATCCCAGCACTTTGGGAGGCCGAGATGGGTGGATCACCTGAGGTCGGGAGTTCGAGACCAGCCTGACCAACATGGAGAAACCCCATCTCTACTAAAAATACAAAACTAGCCGGGCGTGGTGGCGCATGCTTGTAATCCCAGCTACTCGGGAGGCTGAGGCAGGAGAATCGCTTGAACCCGGGAGGCAGAGGTTGTGGTGAGCAGAGATCACACCATTGCACTCCAGCCTAGGCAACAAGAATGAAACTCCATCTCAAAAAAACAAAAACAAAAACAAAAAACCAGAGAGCTCCCATTTTCTCAACTGCCCTAATTTCCTTCATCATCTTTATCATGATTTATAATGACTGGACACTGGTGTTTCCATGTTGAACACCTGTCCTGTGAAACCAGACTGTAAGCTCCATGAGGGACAGCCCTGTCCTCACACGAATCTCCGACGCTGAAAGTAGTGAGTGGCACGTGGCAGTGACTGAAAACCTTGTTGACTCTCCTTAAAGGACCTAAGACCATTAGATGGGTCACTGGAAAAGTTTTTTAGTTTAACAGGCATGGTGCAACACCAAAAAAGCCAAAACAGCCTTAAATAGCATTCAAACACTCTTTCTTCCATGCCTTCAGTCCTGCTATCTTGGTGGTATTAACACATCAACCATGTCTCCAATGTAAGAGCTATACTTCAACCTCTGTGGGGAGAAAATGACTCAATAGAAAATTCCTTCCTCCCAGCAAAAAAGACACCTAACTCAAACCCTATGTGTGCTCACACGGCTTTGCACTCGTTGTTTAACACATGGATCCCAAAATAAACTTGTCTCCCTTCACTTCCAAAATAGAGGACTACTGTGTGACCAGTAATTAAAAATGGAATATACTGCTCTTAACTCAGTTGACTGCAATAAAGTACTTGGATTTTCCCACAATCATAACAAGACAGGGCAGAGAAAGGAGGCAGGGTTGTGGGGAGAGGCAGAGACTCGGTATTTCAGAACCCAGACCTTTGTCAAAAGTGCCACATAATTTTAAGAAAACGGAGTGGGGCTGTTTTCTTGTGATTACTTAAAAAAAAAAGGGGGGGGGGGAAGAAACTCAAACCACGCTACAGTAATTGTACCCAGATGCTTTATTTCTTCAGGACTGTTGTGCTTCCAGTTGCTGCAAGGATTTTAAATTCCTACACAGAGTAGAGGCCTATGCTGCAGCTTCTGCATCAGCCTCACATCCACAGACCTGGTTTGCAACCTCAGTAAGCAAAGGCTTTTCAGCCTGCAGGTGGCAGAGACCCCCGGAACCTTCAGGGAAAGGAGGTGCCGGCTGCTTTCTGTTTTCCCCTATCCTGTTCTTATCTCCTCTTAATGAGATGCTGTGGCCCTGCCCCTCCCCATAAACCAGAGGGGAGCCTCCAGGCAGGGAGCACAGAACTGACCTGACAGAACTGACCATAGGGATCCTCCTCCTTCTCCTCCTCTTCCTCTTCCTCCTCCTCCTCACGTTCCCTTCTCAAAATAATGCAACTTCAAAAGTATATGCTTCTAAGTCTGTGCGTTCAGGGCTTTCCAAGAGCCCTCTGAAAATTTACTCACAAGGTCACTGCCCAAAAGGCAATACCCTCTTCAACAAGCATTTTCTAAGGCAAGATCAAGGGACTCCACTCGGCAAGGGGCCAGGACTCCAACAGCACTGGGCAACGGGACCTTTTGAAAACAGGCAAACTTTTACAAGTGGATCTTAGCAAACTGCCCTCACCAGAGCTCCCATCCTCTAATTGTGGACTACTGCTTCCAGCATATCTTTCCTATGGCATCATTTTCTTTGATAATTGAAGCCAAGCTTGATTCCAATGGCTCCGCACAAAAACGGGCCTCATCAGCGAGTTCTTTCAGAGAACTGGAAGCAGCACTCGGAGCCAGCAGAGGGCCATCTGCTGGGCCCGACTTCTTTTAAGGGAGGCCAGAGCAGAGGGCCCAATGGGAGGCAGATGAGCCCCACCTTGGGCAGGACACACAAGGGCACGTGCAGAAAGGCGAGGACACAGGGAGGGCTCTGTGCACCCAGCACCTTATTCTCCTCCCCAAAATAAATGCTAGGCCCAGTGCCTAATCCCACAACCCCCCTTCGCACACACCTCGACACTGTGCGTGTGTGTGTCTGTGTGCCGGGGATTTTACACGTGCTCCTACCAACAAGTTGCTTTTGCTCTAGGTTATTTATAGCCATCGTCAAAAGCCCAGGCATCCCCCTCAACCACTCAGACCAGAGTCCTGCCCTCTGAGGATAATTCCTGCTCTTCCGCCCCAACTATTTATATTAAACCTGACACCAAATCAGTAAGGACACAAACAAGTCGTTAAAAACGAGGCTCCTTTGAGTGCCCGAGGTAAACACAGGGCTTGCAAGCCTGGCCAGTGCCCCAGGCATCCGGCTGCCAAGACCGCTCCTCAGCAGCTGATGAAGAAAGACCATCCTCAGCAGGACTGACGTTTCTGTTCCATTCATTTTACTAACTTATTAAGCCCATCCCAGATGCCAGGTACTCTGCAGAATGAGTGAGTGTGCGGGAGAGGGAAGGGGGGAACTTAAACCTTAGATGGGATCTCTACATTCCAAGAACTAGCTGGAAAAACAGACTTCAGTTCAATAAGAAAGTTGAGGCATGGGGGCCAGGGGGCCACTCTAAAATCTTACAATGGAAAATGGGCTAAGCCAAGAGTCACCCTTTAAAAGTGACATCCCAACCTGGTTGTCCTATTTACATCATCATTACTAATTATACTAATTATAACACTTTGCGGCGGTTCAAAACGTTTCTCTCTACAAAAGGCTTTCATGTTTATTATTTTGGTCCTAATAACAATCCTATGACACAGACAGAAGGAATGGTGCCCACCCATTTTACAGATGGGCACATGCCGTTCAGAAAGGCTTCAACACCCAAGCAGTAAGTGGTGGACCGGGCTGGAATGCAAGCCTTTGAATAAGGAGTCAGCAGACCTTTCCATGTACTGTGCACACACTCGAATATCTTGCACGTTAAAATGATGTGAGATCATCTGGCTATGTCTTAAATTCTCTTTAAATATGCCCAGTTAAGACATATGAGCTTCAGAGAGTCCTTTAAGATGCTTCATCTCAACCCAACAGTGGGAGAAGGCACACATGAATCTCGTATGGAAACTCTCAGGTCAATGACAAGCTGTCACCTCTTTATCAATGATGTCCACGCTTCTGTCCCTGCCTTCTGGATCTCAAAAGCTTCATGAGTTGCATCCTGGTAATATCCCAGATGAGGCAAGCCCAGGCTGGGTCGCAACTGCCCACCCACAAAGGGGAGGGTTCACAGCAGAGCCCTGCCTGGGGAGGGCGTCCAAAACCACACACTGTGCTGTTTACGAAGGTGACACTCTGGTCCCGACAGTGGGAGACACAGAAGCCCCAGTCAGGAGGCCCCTGGAGAAGCAGCCTTTACCACGGCTCTTAAGTAGTCTCAGCTCTGGCTGCCAGGCTAGAGGGCAAGGAGGCCAGCGCCAGAGGCTTACCCAAATAGTCTCATAATGGGGCGGGCAGGTGTAGCAGGTGCCCGGCGACTGACCTACTGCAGAGGCCAGACCCAGGATCTTCCTCCCAGACAACCTGACTCCACAAGCATAAAGACACTGAAACACCTCCCTGGAACCTGTGCTTCCTTGCAAAAGTCAACCTGGTTCCACTTAGGTGTAGACCAGATGTCTGAGTAAAACTGGTTCCCAAGCCACAAGCGCGCCCCCTGGTGGTTGGAGAACAAGCCCTTCCTCTCCTCGCCAACAGTCAACTCTCTCCGCCGCCCCTAAAATCATGGCCCGCTAGGCTCAGACCTGGCCACCCTGAGAGGCTCAAGATCAACCATCTGGTGCCCACCTCTCTTCCTGCTGCTGGGCACTAGAGATCACATCCTACAGAGAAAGGGAAATCCAGAGGCAGCTATCAGACCGCATCCTGGGCCCCTAACACACACAGAAATTCACACAGAGAGCAAGATAAACCATTCAGAGAGCAGTCAAGTGCAGCCCCATCCCCTGCCTGTCATAAACCACACCCCGGAATTAAGAGGCTCATTCTCTTTTCGGATATTTGGAAGTCGGGAGGAGGGGAGAAAACAGAAAAACTCATTCTAACAAGAGGTCTGAAGTTGCCTCCAAAGGTCAAGAATCTTAAGACTTGGCCATTCTGCAAAGAACTATTTGTCTTTGAAGCCTCAAAGAGAAAGTACTCCAGGGCCCCAGTACTCCCGGGCCAAGATCTCTTCTCCATCAGCACTAACAAAATAATCAACTGAAGTCTGACCCTCGGACTCATGAGCATTTAAAACCTGGATTAATATGCCAGCAAGCTCTAAAGGTAAGGGTCCTTCATTTGGGAAAGTCACAGGACCTTCCCTAGTTAGAGGCCTTTCTTGCTAGGTAAATATGTAATTGTACAAAGGGAACCACAAGTTCAGTTAAGCCAATTGCTGGCTCTTATCTTAACAGAAAAGTTCAAAAAAAAAATCCCACTTACCCCTCAGTGGGTGCACATATTATTTCCTGTGCCTCCACCACAACCCAGCTGCCTCCCTAGCCACATTAATTCCACCCTCTACTGATTAGTGGTGAAGTGACCCCTTCCAAAACCGGCGCTTAGTGGATCTGGTGACTCAGAGGCATCAAAAGCTGCTGTCCTCTCTCTCTCTCTCTCAACCTCTTCTGAGACACTAGCCCGGGATAATAAGTAACCCACATTAGCGAATACTGCTTGCCACTGTTTGAAGTCAGCACTGGAAGACTGCAGGTATTTACTGTATGTGCATCGCTTTCCCCCTCTTTCAACAACAAAAAGCAAGATCAAAAAGGGTTCATGGCCAGCAGTCCTAACTCAACAGACCTGTCAGTCTCTGCAGCACACCCATCCATCCATCCACCATACTTAAAACATCTGCAAAGTCCACAGCATCAGCCCACCCGCTCCCGTCAAAGTCTTACCTATATCCACTGTCAACAGTTTCCGTGGACCTCACACTCGCCGTGGCCCTCAGAGTTTTGCTGGACAAGCCAACCACGGTTGGCGAAAGTTTGCACTTGAAGTCGGCACAAGTCCACTCCTCTTCTTCATTCAAGGTGGGGAGATAGCCACACACGACCTTTAGGCTCCCGAGTCCCCCATTACTCATGTAAGCTGTGTTTTCTCCCCCACTCCTCACATATTCGAGGTATATATCAGAAGTCAAAAACATCTGGTAGGCATTTTCCTCCATCACCGACTGGATCTCGGTCTGCGCCTGGTCAAACATGATGGAATCAATCTGCTGCTTCTTGATGCCATCTCTTATGTAGGTCTTGGTGGCAGGCTTCAGCTGCTTGGAGACAATGCTGTTGTTCTCAATGTACCTTTTGTAGATCGCTTTGGCTACTCGTAAAGTTTTGGTATCCTTCAGGTTCATCTGCCTGAATCCATTGCAGGCAAACCAGAAGTCTAAGGTATCCACGCATTTCTCCCTCTCCAGGAAAGTTCGGAACAGGTAAGCACCGTCTTGATCGCCCAATAAGGAGTGTAAGGACTTGGTCCACCGGGTCAGAGGGGAATCCGGAGATGCCCGCCCCTCCGGCTCCCCCAACCCATCTTCGTTCCGCCTGGTGTTGGAAGAGACAGGCATGGGTTTGGTGACCTGGCCCTTGCCCACCCCTGGCTGACACGGTGGGGTCTCCCCTTCTTCCCCTGGCACTGGGGGCCGCGGGGCATCCTCACGGAAGCTGCTGCTGGGGTCCGGGAGGCAAGTCACCAACATAGCGCTACTCATGGTGAGGGAGCTCTTCCCACTGAGTCTGGGAATTTTTCTTCTTCCAGTTCCTCTCAGCAATCGGCGTGGTCTCTCTGTCTCTCTCAAGTCAGCAGGGGCTCATCTGAACCTCCTCTCTGGAAAGAAAAGGAAGGGGGGAGGTGGGGAGAGAGAAAAGGGTATTGATCTAATCAAAACCAGATCTACCCAACATCAAAGCAAGAAAGTAAACAGGCTTTTCAACTCCTCAAATTCAAATCAAGCAACCCAGCTATCTGCGAGGTGCTCATCTAAAGTATCTGGCGCTGCTTTTCAAAAGCGAAATCTGAGCTCCCTGCACACTTTTCGGGGTTGGGGGTGGGAGGGAGCTGTTGGGAAAGAGGCGGGGAAGGTGAGAGGAAGGCAAGAGCTGGGGACGGCAGGGGGACACTGGAGGTGTAAGACACAACCTTCCAAAAACCCACTCGGCCAGGGCGCACGCAGGGCAGCTCAGCCCGCGCCTCGCCTCCCCTCCCTTCCCCTCCCCCGATACCATCAACTCCAAAAAGGCGCACTCCCAGCCGCTAGGCTGTGTGCAGGTGAAACCAATTTCGGTATATTTCCCCACTCGGCCCTGCACAGATAACTCGAGCTCCAAACGTGCCCTTCCCCGGCATCTGGTTCCCATTCTCCCCACCCACCCCCTCCCTCTGCGCTCCCTCTTCCCACTCCTTAAAAATTCAGAAGATCCTGGCCCAAGAGAAGCCCGCCCAGCACAGGCGGATTGGGCTCCCGGACTCCCAGATTCAGCACGCAAACACCCCCTCCCCAACTCAGATTTGAGTGTTCGCTACGCGCCCCCTACCCCCACCAAGAATCCAGCTCAGTCAACACCTCTGTCTTCCCTGACCTCCCCCCAAACCAGAAACCAACTCACTCAGTGGAGACTTTGATCTTCAAACTTTGAGAGAGAGCTGAGAAGCCTCGGAACCGTCGCCCCCGTGCCCCCAACCCACCTCCCGGATCCGCGAAACCTACAAAACTGGATCACCAGCCGTCTCACGCCACTACTGCCTGTGCCAAGAATCCCAAACTCTACTGATTTCAAGCCTGTCTTTTTTCCAAAGAAAAAAGTCTTATCTAACCAATAAACAAGCTGCTTTCCCTAGCACGGAAAAGATCAAACTAAGAAGGGTAGGGGCTGAACGGGGTGCAACCCGGGGCGAGAAGCCAGGGACCCCGGATCTGGGATGGGTGCACGCTGAACCCGACCAGAGCCTCGAGCCGCGGGGCTGGGCGGCGCGGCCCACGGAAAAGTGGGGCTGCCGTTAGCACCGCGCTACCCGGGCGGTGGGAGGTGGAGCGGCCCCGTTACCTGGAAGACGAAGGCCGCCGAGGCCGGGCTCTCATGTCCTCCGAGCCCCTCCGGCCCGGTCCCCCGGCCCAAATGCAACCGAACGCCTCCAGAGCCCCGGCGGGCACACCTCGAGGCCGGAACCCCGGGACACGCCAGCAGCGCCCCGAGCCCGGGCGGGGGGTCGGTCCCCGGCGCCGCCGCTTGCAGAGGCGCCCGCAGAAAAAGCACAGAAAGCAGCAGCCTAGTCCAGAAATGGCGACGCGCGGAGTCTCTGCCTCTCCGCAAAAGGGGCCGGGGCGGCCACGGGCGAGGGGCCCGGGCCGGGAGGAGGGACGCGAGGGACACGGGCGCCCCGGACTTGGGCCGGTCCTGCGCGCAGACTGAGCCTCCGCCAGCGCTGTGGGCCCCTTAGTGCGGACCCGCGGCAGGGAGGGGAAAAGGGGAGGGGGAAGAGAAGTAGGAGGAGAGGATGGGGCGGAGGAGAGGCGGGGGGCGGGGGAGGGCAAGCGGGGGGCGCCGCTACCCTTTCATCCCACCTCCCAAAGGCACTCCCGCGCGCACTCACACGCCGACTCACATCCATAACCGCGACAGCGACGCGACCCCCGGGGGGTATCTGCCCCCTCTCCGCCCCCGCCACTGCCGCCACTCGGATAAGTCTCCTCTCCGGGCCCCCCGCCAACCCGGTCCCCGCGCTGGGGAGGGGGCTCCGGCGCAGGGCGCGCAGGGCTGCCCGGCCAAGCCCCCCCGGAACGCTGGGCGCCGGGTCCGCCGCTCCCCTCCGCGCCGGCCCCTAGCGCGCCCCGAAATAGCCGGCCTGCCAACTTCAAAGGGCCGCCCCGCACATCAAAGCGCGCGGTCCGCCCGGCCGCCTCGGCCTCGGCACTCACCATTGATCCCCGCGCGCGCTCCGCGGCGAGACCTCGCAGGCGCCCCTGGCGGGGGCCCGGCCCCGGCCCCCGGCTCGGCTCGCGGCGGCAGCCCCGGGCCCCCCCGGGCCGGCCGCGGCGTCGGGGAACATGGGGAGTCGCGCGGCGGGGGAGGGGGTGCGGGAAACAACAATCCCGGGTTCAGAGCGAAAGCCACCGGCCGGGGAGGGGAACGGCGCGCCCCGCCGCCCCTTTTATGCAAAAGATCCGAGCGGGCCTCCGCCCCCGCCGCGGCCGCCCCCGGCCCCTGCGCCCCCGCCCGGTCCGGCTTTCAACACAGGTCCTGTTTCCAGCAGTCACTCGGCGCACCAAATGTCCTCCGGGCGCTTCCAACAAAAACTGCGCTGTGGATTTAACTGTGCACTTCAAAGGCGCGAGCCGAGCGCACGGTCCTGAAAGGGAGGTACGCGCCGGCCGCGCCCCGGGCCGCCCCCCGCAGCCCCGCCACCGCTCCGCAGGGCCGCCCCGCCCGCGCCCCTCTCCAGGCCCGGCCTCCGCCTGGCCGGGCCCCCTCCCGCCCCCCGCGCCCACGCCGCGGCTCGGCGCGACCTCGCCCCCTGTAAGAGGGGGACTTTCTTTGAAGCGGCTCCGCTGGGGCCGAGCTTCCACCCCCACCTTTTACAGCAGGGCCTTCGGCGGGCGCCTCGGCCGCCGGGCGGCCCCGAAATCCATCGCTCTGAGGGGTTATTTTTATTTCCCGGCTCTCGGGCTGTTACTGAGTTGCCAGGACCTTATCAAAGCGCAGCCGGCTCCAGCCGACTCCCCCGGGCCAGGCTCGCGGAGCCAGTGATCCCGCCGCGCCAATCACAGCCGCGCTCGGCCGGCCCGCGCCGCCCGCCTTAAAGGGACAGCGCCCCGCGCCCGCCCCGCCCCGCCCCGGCCCGCCCCCGCCGCACGCTCCGCTCCCGCGTTAACCCTTCCCCGGCCTCTCCTCCGCCCCCTGCCAGCCCCCCGCGGCCCCGAGGGCGTTCTCAGCCCGAGTTCTGATTTCTTCTTTCAAGTTCTCCGGCCTCTTTGCTCCCGCCTCCTCCCCCTGCCTGCCCTCGCTCTCCCCGGCTCTGGAATGCAACAGTTTCTGGTAGCATTATGGCCATCAGAAGAACTGCAAGCAAGCAGATTTTTTTTTTCTATCATCAAACGCTTTTCTGCCTCTATTCAAGTTTCCCTGGGAATTTGGGCTTGGAGGACTTTATAAAGGGAGTTCCGGCCCTGGGGTTGGCTGGCCCGCTGTCATAGGGCGGAATCGGGCCCAGCCGCTGGAGGCGTGTGCATGCCTGTGCGCGCTTGTGCACGTGCATCTGAGTTCGGGTAAATATAGGACTGCAGTTGGTGGATGAATTGCGTTTGTGCATGTGTGAAAGTGGGGTGTGAATCCGCCAGTACCGCCAGTATAGGCCTGAGTGCTAACACCAGTTAGGAGGCATACCTCAGTGCCCTGAAGACCTAGGTCCAGCTTCCTAACCTGCTGGCCATAAGACCCTCATAGCGGCACACATTGGCCATCTCTCCCCAACAACTGCATACCCGTTACTCTTCCAAAGTCCCCTCTTCTGCCATATGTTACATATTAAACCGATAGGAATATCTTTTTTCCCACTCCAAACGACAAGGCATGCATGCCGTTTTAATGTATCGAAAACTCCTCACCCCATTGTCACCTTTGAATTTCTCCCACATTTGCCCAAAAACGTTTATAAGGCACACACAACCTTCTCTTCTCCGTTAAAATGAGAAAATATGTCACAAACCCAGAGCATTATGTATTTATTCTGCTGCTGCTATAGAATGATTCCTTATGTTATGAGCGAATAATTAACTTTTCTTCCTTTTAAAAAACAAAGGGCCGGGGACGGTGGCTCACGCCTGTAATCGCAGCATTTTGGGAGGCCCATGCTGGAGGATCATCTGAGGTCAGGAGTTCGAGACCAGCCTGCCCAACATGGCGAAACCCCGTCTCTACTAAAAATACAAAAATCAGCCGGGTGTGGTGGCACGTGCCTGTAGTCCCAGCTACTCGGGAGGCTGAGGCAGGAGAATCGCTTGAACCTAGGAGACGGGGGTGGGGGGGTTGCAGTGAGCCAAGATGGCACCACTGCACGCCAGGCTGGGTGACAAAGCGAGACTCCCTCAAAACACACACACACACACACACACACATAAAGGTGTGAACCAAAGAGATCCAAGAAGTGAAAGGCAGAGTCCTGGCCTCAGGGCTCTGCGAGGCTCTTACTCTCCAACTTAATGGATGACAAGCCCTTTTAAATGCGAGATGGCCTGTCATTAGGCCTTCAGAACTTTAAAACATGCAAGAATTGTGGCTCTATCTAGGTATCCATAGAAAAAGAGAAGGAAGAGGCTAGGTGTGGTGGCTCACCCGTGTAATCCCAGCACTTTGGGAGGCCAAGGCAGGCGGATCACCTGAGGTCAGGCATTCGAGACCAGCCTGGCCAACATAGTGAAACCCTGTCCCTACTAAAACTACAAATATTAGCCAGGCGTGGTGGGGGGCGCCTGTAGTCCCAGCTACTCGGGAGGCTGAGGCAGGAGAATCATTTAAACCCAGGAGGTTAAGGTTGCAGTGAGCCTGGGCGACAGAGCAAGACTCCATCTCAAAAAAAAAAAGAAAAGAAAAAGAGGAGGAAGATCCACCACCCATGATCTGCTGGAAAGGGGCAGGCGGCAGGACTGTGCACCACCTGCCCTCAGCCTAAGGGGCTGTGACAAGGGACTAGAAAGCTCTTGGACTTTCTAGTCTAAGACTCTGGACTCTGGCTCGTGGGTGCCATGACAGGTGGCAGCTCCTCCCCAAAACCTGCCTTTCGGTGCCCATGGTCTGCAGCTCCAGGCTCTCGACCCCAGGCAGCCAGGTTGGCATAAAGACAGCAGTACCAGCCCTGAAATGTGGCCCTGAAGCCAGCCAGGAAGGCCAGGGAAAGAGTGTGGCCTGATGACTCATCTTTGCCTTAGGACAACTGCTGGTGTGAGGAAACCAGTGGGCTCTAAAAGCCCCGGCCTGCTGGTATTCTGGGGGGTCAGTGGCCCATGGACCCTCTTAGCCACCAGCTCTGAGCTGGCCCAGGGCCAAGAACACAGCCACCACCTTTGGCCACCCCAGGAGTGCCAAGAGTAAAACTGTCACTGTGGTTCCAGGGAGTCTTTGGGCCACAGAGGGTATTATTACTGGAACAGAAGTGTAGACAGAGGGGTATGGATTGCCATAAAAGTGTCTACCATATAAACAACAGTAAAGTCACACACACACACACACACACACACACACACACACACACAATGTGGGGGGTGGGGGAGAGAGAAAAATCAAAACATCTAAAATCAAAATAAACAATGTTCAGAAAAAAGAGGTTTTCAAAAAGGAAGTGGAAACTTGGTCTTCGTGGGTGGTTTTCCTCTCCTCCCAGTTGTCCCCACCGACCCGTCACTGCCTCCCCCAACCAGCCCTAATCACTGTAGGCTCAACTTTAACCAAAGGACTACCTCATTATCCCATGGCTGCGACTGTAGCAAGAGGGGACTGGGACTGGGACTGGGGACCCAGGAGCAAGACCCGGTTTGGTTTGGATCTTCTCGGTCAATAATAACTGCTCTGAGGGCCGGGGTGCGGTGGCTCACGCCTATAATCCCAGCACTTTGGGAGGCCAAGGCAGGTGGATCACCTGAGGTTATGAGTTCGAGACCAGCCTGACCAACATGGAGAAGCTCCGTCTCTACTAAAAATACAAAATTAGTCAGGCGTGGTGGCGCATGCCTGTAATCCCAGCTACTTGAGAGGCGGAGGCAGGAGAATCACTTGAACCCAGGAGACAGAGGTTGTGGTGAGCCGAGATCGTGCCATTGCACTCCAGCCTGGGCAACAAGAGCAAACTCCGTCTCAAAAAATAAATAAATAAATAATAACTCCTCTGAGAGCATGGTTTCCAGAACAGGTGCTCGGGTCACTTTAGGGCAGTGACTCCCTCCACCATCACCCCTGGCCTGTCCGCTTTCCTACAGCTTTATATCTGGTGGGACACTTCCCTCCCAGCAGGAGGCTGGGCCAAGTACTGGAAAGCCCTCTCTCTAGCCTCTGGGTCTCTGACTACTTGTTGATAATATTTCTAGAGGAGAATCCAAAGTCCTGTGCTTATAGCAGCCCCTTTCTCAAGATAGCACGTTTTCCATTTTCCCCTTGTCCCTGGCAGCAGCGCTGTCATGTGACTTGTTGTAATCCTGCACGGTTGCCTGGAAACTGGAAAGCAAGGTGATGGATTTCTGCACATGCTCACTCACCCCCCGCTCCACCTTTAAAGAAAAACCCTACGGAGGATAAACAGTCCACTTTGCCTAAGTGCAGACAAGTTTAATAAAGCAGAGAGTGATTCTTTGCTGGAATTATATACTGGGCTGAAATCCTAGAATCCCAGAAAACAAGGACTAAGGGCTCCCTGGGAGGCATCTGGCCAGATCTCTGACCTTTAGTCAGCCCCACAAAAACCACTGTGGAGGGGAAGTCACACCAGCTGGGACTTCAGAGGAGCTGAGACCCAGGACACTGCTCTCTCAGATTCAGTAACTTTGTCTTTTATTCCTTTGGAAAAGTGCTGCCTTAGACAATGTACCTTTGTTTGGGGAGGAAGGTGAAGAGAGACACAAGTAACCTTTCCTAAGACTGGAGGTTACCTAACCACGCTGAGTTTCCATTTGTTCACCTGTAGACTGGAGGAAACCTCCCCTGCAAAGGCTGTTGTGAGCCTGAGCAATACGATAAATGCCTGGCACAGAGCTGGACACACAATAGAACATGGTGGTTATTTTCGCAGAGTAAGTCTGTTCCCTCAATAGCCTGTTACCTATTCTGGGAAGAAACTCCCTATCTCCAAAGCAAAGATACCGTCCATTGGGAGCGACAATCTGGGGAAGTAGGACCCCAGGAGGCTGACCATAGGGGGCCTAAAGGAGACAAAGGAGGCTGTGCCCTGCTACCATCTTTCAAGGACAGTCCTACGCAGAAAGAAATAAGCCCAGGGGCCATTCAAGTGTTATCTAGTCCAACCCTTCATTTAAGAAACCAGACAAATTGGCTGGGTGTGGTGGCTCACACCTGTAATCCCAGCACTTTGGGAGGCTGAGGTGGGTGGATCACCTGAGGTTAGGAGATCGAGACCAGCCTGTCCAACATGGTGAAACCCTGTCTCTACTAAAATTACAAAAATTAGCTGAGCATGGTGATGCATGCCTGTAATCCCAGCTACTCAGGAGGCTGAGGCAGGAGAATCGCCTGAACCCGAGAGGCAGAGGTTGCATTGAGCGGAGATTGCGCCATTGCACTCCAGCCTGGGCAACAAGAGCGAAACTCTGTCTCCAAAAAGAAAGAAAGAAAGAAAGAAAGAAAGAAATCAGACAAATTAAGCAAAGAGAAAGTGAGATTTCCCCAGGATCACTTTGCCCATATCAGAGATGAGCTGGAACTTCTGAGGGGTCCTGACTCCTGGCCCAGCCTCTTTTTCCTCCACACCATAGTGAGGAGACCCAGGGAGGGGCTGGCTGAGATGGAGGGGGCGAGACCATCTGGAAGTCTTGACTTTTACAACAGGACTAATACATACAATCTGGGATACTTTCCTGAAAGAATCACAACAGGGCCTCTGTCTGAAATCCCTCTAAGGCACGCTTCATCCAGCCCCTACCTGTAGGTAGGTTGCCTTGACTCTGCCAGCTGGGCTACCCACAGCCTGATCTGGGACAGTTTGACCCACGTCTTTTAGAGTGGCAGCCATTTACATGGGCATCTCCGTGGAGTTGATCCACCTAAGGAGGAATGGACCTACTTCCTCTCCCCTTTGCAGAGGAGGGACTGGGAATGCCAAGGTGGAGATTTTGAAGCCACAAGGGGAAAAGTAAGGTTTCCCTAAGAAATCCCATCTTCAAGGCCAGGTGCAGTGACTCACACCTGTAATCCCAGCGCTTTGGGAGCCCAAGTAGGTGGATCAGCTGATGTCAGGAGTTCAAGACCAGCCTGGCCAACATGGCAAAACCCCATCTCTACTGAAAATACAAAAATTAGCCTGGTGTGGTGGCAGACACCTGTAATCCCAGCTACTCGGGAGGCTGAGGCAGGAGAATCATTTGAACCCGGGAGGCCGAGGTTGCAGTGAGCCGAGATCGTGCCACTGCACTCCAGCCTGGGCGACAGAGTAAGACTCTGCCTCAAAAAAAAAAGAAAAGAAATCCCATCTTCAGAAGTGTTGGGGGAATTTATTTGTTGATAAAATATCTTTTTTTAATATGAAATTTAAAACACTGTTAAACAGTAATTTAAAACTTCCTAATTGGACTGACTTTCAAGTGCTTTTATTATGGATTGTAAATAGAGCTGCAAACTGCTGATTTTTTTTCAGCATCTCACCCTTCGTGGTCTTCAAGTTTGGCTTTTAGGAGTTGGCCTGAGCTTGCAACCAGAGGAGAGCACCGATATACCTATATTAAAACAAATCCAGAAAGAGGTTTTGCTTTCTTTTTTCTTTATTATTATTATTTTATTTTATGTATGTATGTATGTATGTATGTATTTTTGTTTTTTGAGATGGAGTCTCGCTGTGTCACCCAGACTAGAGTGCAGTGGCATGATCTCGATTCACTGCAACCTCCACCTCCCGGGTTCAAGCAATTCTCCTTTCTCAGCCTCCCAAGCAGCTGGGATTACAGGCACCCGCCACCACGCCCGGCTAATTTTTTTTTTGTATTTTCAGTAGAGACGGGGTTTCCCCATGTTGGCCCTGTGATTCCCCCATCCTGACCTTGTGATCCGCCTGCCTTGGCCTCCCAAAATGCTGGCATTACAGGCGTGAGCCACCGCCCCCGGCCCAGAGGTTCTGTTTTCTTAAGTGATCTTCTCCACAGTGAGAGACACCAAAACAAAGGGCGAGATTGGGGGAGAAAACAGCCCCCCAAGGTCATTTTTAGAAAAGGAACTGGAAAATAGAAAGGAATCCCCCTAAAGTCATCACGCCAACCTGCGACGCGTGTTCCTAAACCGCCCCCCGTAGACATTTTTCTCACCTTCTGATATCTTATTTTGCTCATTTTAAACAACTTCTGGAAAGCAAAGTTTAGCTGAGCTTGAAATAAGTTGCCTTATTCACCTCTGGGCGCAGTGGCTCATGCCTGTAATCCCAGTACTTTGGGAGGCTGAGGCGGGCGGATCACGAGGTCAGATAGAGCCCATCCTGGCTAATATGGTGAAACCCCGTCTCTACTAAAAAAAAATACAAAAAGTTAGCCGGGCGTGGTGGCACGCGCCTGTAATCCCAGCTACTTGGAAGGGTGAGCAGGAGAATAGTTTGAACTCGGGAGGTGGAGGTTGCAGTGAGCCGAGATGGTGCCACTGCACTCCAGCCTGGGTGAGAAAAGCCAGACTCTATCTAATAAATAAATAAATAAATAAATATCACATATTTGAAGTTCTTCAAAGGTTACTGGAAATTTCTATTGAAATATATCAAAATTCTAATAGATTAAGAAAGAAATATCAAATTATTTTGAGATGTTACTGAGTTACAGGATAGAGACATTTGGTCACACTCAAAAGCAATATTTGCTTTGCTGCCACCTTTTTCTTCCCAAATGGAAAGAACTCACTGGTCTAGGAGGTAAATGTGAATAGTCCTTGCAAACTATTGCATTCAAATTAGAGGAGAGGAAATGCATCTTCCCTATGGAGCGACTAGGAACCTGGGAGAAAGAGGCTAATAAGAGTATCGTGTGACGTAAATGTGATAGCAAAATTAGCGGGGACATGGGCTAATTCTATGCATGATGATGGTTTTTAGAAAGCAGACCTCGGAGTCCTTGTCACTGAATTTAGATGGGAAGTGGTGGGGGCGGGGATTGGCGGGGATTGGGGGAGAGGATTCCTGAATGGTATGGCTCAGAAAGACTTTGAAGAAATCTTGGTATTTGATGACCCTTTTAATGACAGTGTGCCCTGGGAGTATGTTCTCTAAACAAACAAGGAGAAATGGTCTACAGATCAGTATGGTTGAATGTTAATAGCTTTCTTAGCAAAAACATTACTATCACAAACAATAAAATGTGTAGATTGGCCAGGCGCAGTGGCTCACGCCTGTAATCCCAGCACTTTGGGAGGCTGAGGCGGCAGATCACGAGGTCAGGAGATAGAGACCATCCTGGCTAACATGGTGAAACCCTTGTCTCTACTAAAAATACAAAAAATTAGCCAGGCATGGTGGCACGTGCCTGTAGTCCCAGATAATTGGGAGGGAGGCAGGAGAATCGCTTGAACCTGGGAGACGGAGGTTGCAGTGAGCCAAGAATGCGCCACTGCACTCCAGCCCGGGCGACAGAGCAAGACTCCGTCTCAAAAAAAAAAAAAAAAAAAGTGTAGATTGAGACTCACCTCCTGGTAGTCATGCTCTTTTGGTAAATACTTTTGCTGATAACTTTTGAGCATAGAAAAAGATACAATAATTATTGAAACTAGAAAATCTATCTTGATAGCTTCAATGAATCACCCAAACACCTAAGGGATGTTGGGGGAAAAAAAAATTGGTCAGGTGCAGTGGTGCACGCCTGTAATCTCAGCACTTTGGGAACTGAGGCAGGGTGGATCTCTTGAGCCCAGGAATTCAAGACCAGCCTGGGCAACATGGTGAAACCCCATCTCTATAAAAATACAAAAATACAAAAATTAGCTAAGGGGGGCAGGGGGAGGGAGAGCATCAGGATAAATAGCTAATGCATGGTGGGCTTAATACCTAGGTGATTGGTTGATAGGTGCAGCAAACCACCATGGCACACGTTTACTTATGTAACAAACCTGCACATCCTGCACATGTATCCTGGAACTTAAAATAAAATAAAATAAAAATTATCCAGGTGTGGTGGCGCACACGTGTAATCCCAGCTATTGGGGTCAGGGGGCTGAGGTGGGAGGATTGCTTGAGTCCAGGAGTTTGAGGCTGCAGTGAGCCGAGATCGCACCACTGCACTCCAGCCTAGGAAACAGAGTGAGACCTTGTCTCCCTGAAAAATAAAAAAATAAAGAAAACAAAAGAAAGAAAGAAAGAAAGAAAGAAAGAAAGAAAGAAAAAATTCAGTGAAAAACAAGTATTGAGCTAGCCCAGCTTTTCAGATAAGGAAGACTGGAGCAAGACATCCCACCAGCTTCAACGGGTCAAGCGGAGTCAGGTTAGGTGACAAGGCACCACCCCCACTGAAACGAGTCTTTCTTTTTGCAAACTGCCTTGTTTTCAAGACGCTCAATTTGTTAAATGCATTCATCTCTCTACCTTTGTATAACTTTTCACAGGAATCCATTGGTTCACAAAGCAGAAAATGATCAAGACCTGGCGGCCTGACTTGGGGGTCAAAAAATACGGTCACAAAGAGCAGAGTGCAGTGAGTAAGGGGCTCCATCCCCACCTTCTCTTCTACTCCAAGGTCAGAGAAGAGCCAGAGCAATTTGTAAGAGCACAAGAGGTGTGAAAGGCAGGTGCCAGACGCGGCCTGTCCAGGGAAGAAGGGGGAGGTAGGGTCGCTGTCTGCAGAGTGGATACTCGGAGAATGCCCTTGGGGACACCCTCAGCTGTAGAACAGATTCCCGAGGTCAAGACCAAGAAAGGCACCAGGGCCACCCAGGAAGGGAGTATGGGGCGCCATGGGGTGGCCTCGGGACTTCACCCATTTCCGCTCACTCAGGCAGCCACCCACTTTGTGCAGGTCCAGCAGCTGCTCCAGCCGAACTTGGCTTATCTGTAACAGACCTGACCCTCCCCCACTCCATTCCCATCCCTTGAACTTTGACCTTTTCTCCCCAACAAAGGCCACCTGCTTTCCTTTCTCTCGCTGTCCCCAGGAGATGCCCTGCTCTGAATTTCCCTGTGAAAAGGCATCAACCTCAAACTCTACAAGACAATGGAGGGTCTTGCATACGCCTAGGGAGGCAGTTGTGCCTGGGAACATGGGGCTGGGCCTTTTCTCGGGGAGCCAGGGCGGCACGAGGAAAGCAGGCACCCAAGGCAGCGGGCACTGGGGCCCCAAAGTGGAACCCAAGAGCAGGGTCTCTGCCCTCAGCAGCCCCCAGTCTGGGGGAGGGTGGGAAGAGGACACCGATAATCCCCGTTTTGATATTTTTTTGTGCCACATGATCGGCAGGAGAGGTGAGACAGACACAGGGCACAGGAGAGTTGGAGGCTGTGGGCAGCTGAGAACAGGAACTGCAAAGACCCCAGGCAAGAGGAAGCTCTGCCTTTTCCAGAAACTCATAAAAACTGAGAACCAGGGAGAGCAGGGAGGGAGAAAGGTGAGGTGGGGCAGACTGGCCTAGGCCGGCTTGGCAGAGCACTGTGGGCCACGGGAAAGAGGTGTTTTCTTTATCCCAAAGTGTCTGGATAAGCCAGGGGAGTGTGGCTCAATGGTTCAACACAGAGGCTCTGGAAATGGACGGCCCCGCCTCCTATGGAGAGTCTGTCATTCCTCTGTGCCTTGGTTTCCCCAAGTGTATAATGGAAGGAATGGCAATGCCTGTCTGGTGGGTTGTTGGGAGGATTAAATGAAGAAGTGATGCAGCCGAGCGTGGTGACTCACACCTGTAATCCCAGCATGTTGTGAGGCCTAGGTGGGCAGATCACTTGGGGTCAGGAGTTCAAGACCAGCCTGGCCAACATGGTGAAAACTCAACTCTATCAAAAAATACAAAAATTAGCCAGGAATGGTGGCATGTGCCTGTAGTCCCAGCTACTCGGGAGGCTGAGGCAGGAGAATCGCTTGAACGGAGGAGGAGGTTGCAGTGAGCTACTGCACTCCAGTCTGGGCGACAGAGTGGGACCCTGTCTCGAAAAAAAAAAAAAAGAAAGAAAAGAAAAGAAGTGATGCAGTAAAGCGGTTAGAACCCCCCTGATGCCCAGGGAATACCTGGTAAGGGTTAGACATCTTTAGAAAAAAAACAAAGAGAGCAACCTGGCCTAGGGCCCTGCTCCCCTGGCTAGGGAGGTCCTACAAGTTATTAGGCTCTTAAAGATGCCCCTCCCTTCCCTATAAAGTGGGAATGAAATATGACAGATTTAAGGTGAGGTTTGAATGGAAATAGTCTAGCCAGTACATTTAGTTTCTGAAAGATGTAGGTGCTCAGCTTTCTGGCACAAATGGCTTCCCAAGGCCCATAAAGGTCTTGGCGCACATTTAATCTTTTCACTGCTCATTGCAAGTCTTCAGCTAGTGGTAGTGGCTGCAGCCAGGTGACCCCTGGTGAGTCTCTGTCAGAATGTGCCCACTCCCATGCTCAAGTCTTGCTGTGATGACAGTGGGGACTTCTAGGTACTTGCAAATGGTCACGTGTTCTTTGAATTCAGGAGCCCTGAACCCTGTACAGCATCACAGCCCCCAGCTTTGCTAGGTGCCCCCATCACCACTACCCTCCAGGCCTTCCTCTGGTGCCAAACGCTGCATTGATGTGTTCTATAATTTTTTTTTTTTTTTGAGATGGAGTTTCGCTCTTGTTGCCCAGGCTGGAGTGCAATGGCGCGATCTCAGCTCACTGCGACCTCTGCCTCCTGGATTCAAGCAATTCTCCTGCCTCAGCCTCCGGAGTAGCTGGGATTACAGGCCTGTGATACCATGCCCGGCTAATTTTTGTATTTTTAGTAGAGATGGAGTTTCACCATGTTGGCCAGGCTGGTCTTGAACTCCTGACCTCAGGTGATCCACCTACCTCGGCCTCCCAAAGTGCTGGGATTATAGGTATGAACCACCACACCCAGCCTTGTTCTATAATTCTTGTTCCTTCTCCCAAGAGCTGTAAGATGGGCCCCAGGGGGCACCCAAGACCAGGTCCAAAGGGGACAAAGGAGGGGATGCACAGAGGTAGGAAGCCACAGTGAACCTCTCTCAGAAGTATTTGCTACCACGTGTCTGCATACAGCCCGGGCGAGGCTGTTTGTATTGCATATATGAGGTGCTGGGTTTTTCTTTCTTTCTTTTTTTGTTTTGAGACGGAGTCTCACTGTCGCCTAGGCTGGAGTGCAGTGGTGTGATCTCGGCTCACTGCAAGCTCTGCCTCCCAGGTTCATGGCATTCTCCTGCCTCAGCCTCCCCAGTAGCTGGGACTACAGGTGCCCACCACCACGGCTGGCTAATTTTTTTGTATTTTTTAGTACAGACAGGGTTGCACCGTGTTAGCCAGGCTGGTCTCGATCTCCTGACCTTGTCATCCGCCTGCCTCGGCCTCCTAAAGTGCTGGGATTACAGGGTGCTGGATGTTTTCTAAAGGTGCTTGTCCAGACAGCCCAACCAACATGAAGCCATGAAAGTTGCCAGGGCCAAGCCTTCCACTTGTTTTGTATCCAGCACCATGTAATATTAAGAAACAAGTGGGCCGGGCGCGGTGGCTCACACCTGTGATCCCAGCACTTTGGGAGGCTGAGGCGGGCAGATCACAAGGTCAGGAGATCGAGACCATCCTGGATAACACAGTGAAACTCTGTCTTTACTAAAAATACAAAAAAATTAGCTGGGTGGTGGCGGGTGCCTGTAGTCCCAGCTACTGGGGAGACTGAGGCAGGAGGATGGCGTGAACCTGGGAGGCAGAGCTTGCAGTGAGCCGAGATTGTGCCACTGCACTACAGCCTGGGTGACAGAGCGATACTCTGTCTCAAAAAAAAAAAAAAAAAAAAGAAAAAGAAAGAAACAAGTGAGGAAATTAATGAACAAGAAGTAACACCACACTATGGACTTTGGAGTCAGAAAGACAAGTCAGATTTCAAATCCTGACCCCACACTGACTAGCTGAGACCTTGAGTAAGTTGTACATCCTTTTTAAGCTTTAATATCACCATTCATAAAATGGAGCTAAGGATAAAGACCCACTTTGTGAGGGTATCCTTCATCCGCTGGGTGAAATCACCTGTGAGCTATCCTTTTTTTTTTTTTTTTAGACGGAGTTTCACTCTTGTTGCCCAGGCTGGAGTGCAATGGTGCGATCTCGGCTTACCGCAACCTCCGCGTCCTGGGTTCAAGCAATTCTCCTGCCTCAGCCTCCCCAGTAGCTGGGATTACAGGCATGCGCCACCACGCCCAGCTAATTTTGTATTTTTAGTAGAGACGGGGTTTCTCCATGTTGGTCAGACTGGTCTCAAAATCGCGACCTCGATCCGCCCACCTCAGTCTCCCAAAGTGCTGGGATTACAGGCATGAGCCACTGCGCCCAGCCGGGCTATCCTTTTTCATATGTTTCCCACCTAACAGGTCCAGGATATTGTGGGTATCAAGATAATATATGCAAGCCGGGCATGGTGGCTCACGCCTGTAATCCCAGCACTTTGAGAAGCTGAGGCAGGTGGATCACCTGAGGTCAGGAGTTCAAGACCAGCCTGGCTAACATGGTGAAACCCCATCTCTACTAAAAATACAAAAATTGGCCAGGTATGGTGGTGGGCGCCTGTAATCCCTGCTATTTGGGAGGCTGAGGCAGGAGAACTGTTTGAACCTGGGAGGTGGGGGTTGCAGTGAGCGGAGATCGCGCCATTGCACTCCAGGTTGGGCAACAAGAGTGAAACTCCGCCTCAAAAAAAAAAAAAAAAAAAAAACAAGATAATATATGCAAGGTGCCCACCACAGTTGCTGGCACAGAGGGATCAGAACGTCTGCTGGCGTTGTGGTTGGTGTTAGTATCTTCTTCGGAAGTGCTCTAATCCAAAAAGCCGACCTTGGATACCTGACCAGAGTAATCAGGCTGTCCTGTAAGAATGGCTGCTAGGCCAAGTCAGGCGCTCCCGTAGACCCTTGCAGACTGGCCTGGCACCAGCCACAGGGAATCCACTGCCCGGCCCTCAAAGGGAAGGTGGACCAGCAACATAGCTCAGCTCCTTGGCGCCATCTTCCCTCACAAAAGAGCGGCACTGTCTGAACCCTCAGGGCCAAGGAGCAGTAAAAGGCCGTAAAGGCAGAGGGAGGAGCCGCCATAAACTGGAGGCAGAGTCCTTAGCAATTTCCTTTCTGATAAGGGCTTCAAGGGTTTGGAGGAGACCTGCTGTGATTTTCTAGTCTGGGCTCGCGTGCCCTGGATGTTTGAATCCTTGGGTCAGAGTGCACAAAGGGAAGATCAAGGAGGAGAAACCATCAGAGGGGACAGGAAAGGACAGGAGGGGGCATCCGACGAAGGCCAAGAGGCAAGCTACAGAAGGGGCCGTGGAATAACACCAAAAGGGTGGCTCGGGCGAAGGCTACTTCCTGCACGCCAGGCCCCTGTGAAGGGATCACCTCATTCGCTCTCCCACCCAACTGAGAGTGAGACGGCCCCCCATTACCAACCTATTTTTCAGGAGACCCAGGTTAGAGGCAGGATCTGCTACATCATGTGTAGGGTACAGTGCAAAATGCAAATGTCGGCCCCCTTTTGCACAATTTGTTAGGAATTTCAAGATGGCAACCACAGAAGGTTAAAGCTAGTGGGCGGCCTTCTGAGCGCGGGGCCCTGTGTGACTGCACCGATCTCATGTCCATGAAGCTGGCCCTGTCTAGAGGGGTTGAGACGCTTGACAAAGGTCACATGATAGTAAGAAGCGGTGGCTCTGATGTAAACACAGTGCAGTGGGATAGGACAAAGCCCCGGATGGGTCTTTAAGTTCTTCCCATCCTTTCTACAAGATGGACAGTGCTCAGAAAGGGTAAGGGAGTTGTTGAGGGTCACACAGCTCCCTGAGAGGTGGGTTCTTCCAGTAAGGCAGGGAATTCAAGATGGGCCATTGTCTTGGAAGATGTCAGTCTCTACTTGCTTAGACAAGCAAAACACACACCCAAAACACACCCAAACCAGGACACCAGCAGCCTGGAAATGCCAGACAAGAAAATGGAAGAAAATATATAATGAGGCCAGGCATGGTGGCTCATGCCTGTAATCCCATCACTTTCACACCCAAAACACGCCTAAACCAGGACACCAGCAGCCTGGAAATACCAGACAAGAAAATGGAAGAAAATATATAATGAGGCCAGGCATGGTGGCTCACTCCCGTAATCCCAACACTTCAGGAGACTAAGGGGGGCGGATCACTTCAGGTCAGGAGTTCAAGACCAGCCTGGCCAACAGGGCGAAACTCTGTCTCTACTAAAAATAGAAAAATGAGCAGGGCCTGGGGGCACACGTCTGTAGTCACAGCTACTCAGGAGGCTGAGGCAGGAGAATTGTTTGAACCCGGGAGGCAGAGGTTGCAGTGAGCCGAGATCATGCCATTGCACTCCAGCCTGGGCAACAGAGTGAGTGAGACTCTGTCTCAAAACAAACAAACAAAGAAAAATCACAACAACAAAAAAATACATATATATATATATATATATATATATATATATATATATATATAAGGAGTTGTATAGAATTGTAAGCTCATTTTCTGAGCGAGTACGAACAGATAGGAGTGATAACTTTCCTGGCCCTACAGTCCTCTAGCATTTCCATCCCCTTAGACACCCTGCTAGGACAGTGGTAGTGGCCAGGGCTGGAAGGAGCTGCTGCATAAATGTCCTCCAGGATGGAAGTGTGGACTCCACCGCCAGGAACTCACCTGCCTTGGGCCCAGGGCACAGGTCTGCCTGTCTTGTGCCCTCTTTTGCAGACAGGCGTTTCCTTAAACCCCTGGTCCCGTGTTAGCTTTTCCTTCTCTGAGTAACAAGCATCAGTGTTCATAGGCCCCCAACTCTGAAGGCAGCTAGTCCGAGCTGCTGTTTTTAAGAGCAGAGCCATCAAACTAAAGTGGCATTTTTATTAATTTTCCGGTTGACTACATGTTCTTATCAATTAAATGGACAGCCAGGAGGGTTAGTGGTGAGAGTCCAGGTTGGGCTCAGAGGCCTACATTCCAGTGCTGGCTCCAGCTCCTGTGACCTCAGACACTCTGGACTGCCAGAGGTCCTCATCTACACAAGGAGGGGCTTGAACATCAGCCTCTGCCTCCATGACTCTTATATTAGCAGCTCTCCTATTCCCATTCTTCTTCCTCACTGCATATCTTAGCCTGGGAGGCAGCTCAGCCTCACCTCCAAGGTGGACAGACTCATCGGAGCAAAGACTTCAGAAGGCACCCACTCACTCTTCCTCCCTTTTCACAGCCTGGGTTGTCGTTGGCCTCCTTGGAGGCTGGCAGGGAGAGGAGAGATCCTGGTCTGGGCCTTGAGTCTAGCTCTCAGGTACAGCATTCAAGGACAACAGCAAGGATATAGGCAGATGCTAAGAGGTTGGGACCAACCAATGTATTCCCGCTATCCCTGTGGCCTCTTCCAAAAAGCCATCATACCTCCACTTCAAGCGAAAGAGCCAGGTTTCCTAAACACTCCTAGAGTTAGTGGAGTCTAAGATGTCATCCTGTAGATTCCTGAAACCATTCCAAGCATGTGGGGTTATGTATAATCATAGGAATTAGGAAATAACATTTATGCCTATAGGGGATTAAGAAAACCGTGGCCGCACATGGGAACATTATATAGTCATTGAAATGGTAATGGTGTTGTAATGATATTGGAAATGCTTATGATGTAATATTAACTCTGAAGAGCAAGGTGCAAAACTGGATAGAATATGTACTCAACCAGGTAAAATACATAGAAAAATCCACCAGGGTCGGGCGCGGTGGTTCATGCCTGTAATCCCAGCACTTTGGGAGACCGAGGCAGGTGAATCACCTGAGGTCAGGAGTGCAAGACCAGCCTGGCCAACATGGTGAAAACCTGTCTCTACTAAAAATAAAAAATCAGCCGGGTATAGTGGTACGCCCCTGTAGTCCCAGCTACTTGGGAGGCTGAGGCAGGAGAATTGCTTGAACCTGGGAGGTGGAGGTTGCAGTGAGCCGAGATCATGCCACTGCACTCTGGCCTGGGTGGCAGAGTGAGATTCCCATCTCAAAAACAAAAAATAAAACAAAACAGCAACAACAACAACCAGTACAGAGGATGGGATTGTGGAACGTTTTTTTTCTTGCTTTTTGTATTTGCATTAGCATGTTTCTGTTGCTGGCCACCCCAGCCCCTTCCTGAAGCCAGGCCTGGCTGGCTATTTTTTGTACCATGTGACCCCCACCCACTTCCCCCTTCCGCCTTCCCAGGCACCGCTGACTGGGATGTCACTTGTGGGTAGCCAGCTATAGGCAGGCCAACACCATGTGACTTGAGTAATCTGGCCTAGAATGATGAGCTGAGTTATTTGTTCAGCTTTCTTCTTGAGCTCAGAAATGTGAACTGGGAAACAAAGAAAAAATTTTGCTCCACTGGATTGAAGCCGTGGAGGGGACCAGAACACTGCTAGAGGAATGGCCACCTTGGGCGAGGGGCTTGTTGAGGCTATGAGGGGGCAGGGGCCAGAGGCCAGCAGAGAAAGCCAAGTCCTGGGGACAGAGAAGTCAACAGCAGCCACCTTGGCCAATTCCCCCACAAGCAACATTATTCTTGCAACACACCCCCATTTTCCCTTCAGGTCAACTGAGTGGGTCTCTGGTCCTTGCAACTGAAAAATGTTATCTTACACCTTCCAAAATTTCTATGGCTCTATACTATTATTATTATTATTGCTTTTGAGACAGGTTCTCACTCTGCGGCCCAGATTGGAGTGCACTGGTGCTATCACAGCTAACTGTGACCTTGAACTCCAGGCCTCAAGTGATCCTCCTGCCTCAGCCTTTGGAGTAGCTAAGACTACAGTGTGTGTCACCACACCTGGCTAATTTATTTATTTATTTGTTTATTTTTATTTTTATTTTTTTTTTGAGACAATTTCACTCTTGTCGCCCAGGCTGGAGTGCAATGGGGTGATCTCGGCTCACTGTAACCTCCGCCTCCTGGGTTCAAGGGATTCTCCAGCCTCATCCTCCCGAACAGCTGGGATTACAGGCATCTGCCACCATGCCTGGCTAATTATATTTTTAGTAGAGATGGGGTTTCGCCATATTGGCCAGGCTGGTCTCGAACTCTTGACTTCAGGTGATCCACCCACCTCAGCCTTCCAAAGTGCTGGGATTACAGGTGTGAGCCACCACGCCTGGCCCTGGCTAATTTTTTTTTTTTTTTTTAATTTTTTCGTAGAGATGGAGTCTGGCCACGGTGCCCATGCTGATCCTGAACTCCTGGGCTCAAGCAATCCTCCCTCTTCACCCTCCCAAAGTATTGGGATTACAGGTGTGAGCCACCGCATGCAGCCTATATAACTTTTAATAAAATAGAGAACCACCAAAAAGGGAAATCCACAACATGTCAGGTGACCCTGCCATTTTGGAATGCCTTCTTATACCCAGTCACATACTATAAATTAGCCTGGTCTTGTGTCTTTCAACCAGGACTATAGAAGAGCTAGGGTTCTAGGCTGTTGGGACATTGTGCACCCCTGGATGTCCATCTGGGGCTTTGCCATTAGACAGTCTCAGCCAGGGCCTGTTGGAAACAAACTGCCAGGGAAACAGGGCCTCGTCACCTCTGACAGGCACCTTGGCATTGCCTATCTTGTGCTGATCACATCCTCAGACAACGTTTGGTGGATCCCCATTCTGTACTGCCTCACACACTCTCAGCTCTCTCTCTTTCTCTCTCTCTCTCTCTCTTTTTTTTTTTTTTTTTTGATGTTGTTTCACTCTGTCGCCCAGGCTGGAGTGCAGTGGCACGATGTTGGCTTACAGCAACCTCTGCCTTCCGGGTTCAAGCAATTCTCTTGCCTCAGCCTCCAGAGTAGCTGGGATTACAGGCGCCCGCCACCACATCCAGCTAATTTTCATATTTTTAGTAGAGATGGGTTTTCACCATCTTGGCCAGGCTGGTCTTGAACTGCAGACCTCAAGTGATCTGCTCACCTCGGCCTCCCAAAGTGCTGGGATTACAACTGTGAGCCACTGCGCCCAGCCTCTCTCTCTCTTTCTCTCTCTCACACGCAGACACTCACACACGTGTGCACACACACATGCATATGCTCACACACACACACAGATGCTCAGACACACCCAAACCAGGACACCAGCAGCCTGGAAATACCAGACAAGAAAGTGGAAGAAAATATATAATGAGTTTGATAGAACCGGAAGTCCATTTCCTGAGCGAGGGGACTTTTGTGAGTGAGTACAGACAGATAGGAGTGATAACTTTCCTGGCCCTATAAGCCTCTAGCATTTCCATCCCCTCACACACTTCTTCCCTTGAAGTTTCTGTTCTTCACACTTCCTGCTGTCTCAGGCTCTTGGCCAGATCTGCGGACTTGAAAGGCACAGCAGAATGGCCTCAAATGTTCTTCCTCCTGGATAAAATGCACACAACCACGCTTACCTGTCTATTAGCGGACTTTCTTCCTATTTGCCTGAAGTGTGGATTGCTGAACAGAAGAGGCCCAGGATGAAGTGGGAGAGAGGGACCGAGGAGAAAAATGGGAGGAGTATGGACTCTTCTGGTTTTTTTTTTGAGATGGAGTCTCGCTCTGCCGCCTGGGCTAGAGTGCAATGGTGCAATCTCAGCTCACTGCAACCTCCACCTCCTGGGTTCAAGCGATTCTCCTGCTTCAGCCTCCCGAGTAGCTGGGATTACAGGTGCCTGCCACCACACCTGGCTAATTTTTTGTATTTTTGAGTAGAGATGGGGTTTCACTATGTAGGCCAGGCTGGTCTCGAACTCCTGACCTCGTGATCCACCTGCTTCAGCCTCCCAAAGTGCTGGGATTACAGGCGTGAGCCACCGAGCCCGGCCATCTTCTTAAAGTCTAGCTTAGTGCACCCACCAAGCCTAGTGCACCCACTGCCATCTCCCTCCAGGCAGACAGGTTTGATGCATCCCAAAGAAAACTGGCTTTGGTGACCTCAAGTCTGGGCCCATATCCCAACTTCAGCATTTAAAAGCTGTGTAAGGCAGTGGCTCACACCTGTAATCCCAGCACTTTGGGAGGCCGAGGCAGGAGGATTGCTTGAGCCCAAGGGTTCGAGACCAGCCTGGGCAACATAGCCCCATCTCTACAAAAAAAATTAAAAATTAGCCAGGCATGAAAGCTTGCACCTGTGGTCCCAGCTACTTGAGAGGCTGAGGCTGGAGGATCGCTTGAGCCTGGGAAGTCAAGGCTGTAGTGAGTCGTGATAGCGCCACTGTACTCCAGCCTGAGCGACAGTATGAGACCCTTTCTCAAACCCAACTCTGTGAGCTTGAGCAAATTTCTTTTTTCTGATTTTTTTTTTTTTTTTTTTTTTGAGACGGAGTCTCACTCTATCACCCAGGCTGGAGTGCAATGGCATGATCTTGGCTCACTGCAACCTCTGCCTCCCGGGTTCAAATGATTCTCCTGTCTCAGCCTCCTGAGTAGCTGGGATTACAGGTGTCTGACACCACAACTTGCTAATTTTTGTGTGTTTTTAGTAGAGATGGGGTTTCACCAGGTTGGCCAGGATGGTTTCGAACTCCTGACCTCAGGTGATCCTCTTGCCTCAGCCTCCCAGCTGTAATCCTCAGCTGGGATTACAGGTGTGAGCTACCACACCTGGCCTAGCTTGAGCAAATTTCTCACCCTTCCTGGGCTTCACTTTTCCCAGTTGCAAAATGGGAATAAGCCGTTCTGTTACGGGAAGGATAAAAGGAGAAATGGACATAAAGGTCCATGCATACCGCAAGTGACTTTCTTCATCTTAGGGAGTCAGACTGTGGCTGCCTTCCCCTCCCGCTCCCCTCTGGCTTCCTCCTGGGAATATGTCCCTCCCAGGAGGCTGGTGGGGGCTGCGCAGTCACCACAGGCTAGGGGGGCGTCCACCTTGCAAACCCTTCCATAGCAGACTGACTGCTTGCTTTGCAGACTGTCAACGGGCAGCGCAGTCCGGGCCCAGGGAAGGGCTAGTGGCAGCTGCAGCTCTGCAACAAGGCTTGGAAACACGTGTCAAACCCAATTCCAACCAGATGAGGCTGGCCTGCTTCCAACGGCCGCTTTCCATCCAAGGTCTGGCCAAGGGGAGCTTTGCCCAGATCCCCTCCACAGGCAGCCCAGGCAGCAAGTCCTATTTGTTCCCCTGAGTCCTCGGGTCCAGACTGACAAGCTCACCTCTCTATTCCGGAGGCTCTGTTCAGAAGGTCCAAGCCATGAGTCATGCAGCCCTGCACTGCTGGGGAAGGTGGGAAGGGTAGGTGCAGGCTCCAGGGCACACAGCAACTGGAAGAAGCCATCTGCCCATCCTGTAGGTATGGTCCTCTCCCTGACAAGGCTGGTCCTCTCCCTGACAGGCAGGGGAAGGAGCTGGGTAAAAGAAGAGGACAAAGAGATGCTCTCCAACCACCACAACATGGGGCAAACATAGGCCTCCTCCAGCGAAGGGAAATATCCCATATGCAGCAGATGGGCCTGAGGCAGTTGGCCAGAGAGCCAGTGACTTCTCTTTTTGCTGCTTAGAAATGGTGGCTGAAAAAAACACACACGCCACCACCACCCAAAAAAACTAGAGAATGCAGCATACCAGCAAAGAGTCACAGAAGGAAAGGAAATCCAAATGTTTTGAGTTTAGCTATTAAGCATAGTTTCCAGCGAGTGTACTCATGTCTTGAAATGAAACAGATGAAAGCAACATGTGTCAATGGTTGTAGGAAGGCAATAATGTCATCAACAGGAAATAAAGAAATTGAACACTGAAGCCTCAGCCCAGAACTTAACTCTTCTCTTGCCCAGGTCCCCAAGGCTTTCTGCATGAAGACTGAGGACATTTCCTGCAAGACTAGGTCACTGCCTCTCTCCACCTGCCTGGAAGGTCCTTGAGGCACCCCCTGCAAGGATCACGAGCACCTAAGAAGGACTTGCTTTGTTTCTTAAGGGATGTGGCCTTGGAAGAAAGGGAACCCCAAGGGACCCTGGACCAGCTGAAGAGGAAGCCGCACAGCCTCTCTCTCCATGAAGAGGCTACAAAGCCTTGGCTGTGGGATCACAGTTCCTGGCAGGGACAGTGCTGGCTGCTGGAAGAGCCAGCAAAGCCAAGGCCAACGTGCTGGCACTAAAAGGGCTGGTGGCGCCACCAGGAAGTCCCGCAGGCCCCAGGAGGCTCTGACTGCTGCTCAGGGCCCAGAAGCTAGGAGATCCCTTCTTAGCCAATCCCCCAACCCGAGGCAGAATGCAGAGCGCATACACTGGCCCCTCTGGCCCATCCAAGAGAACCTCAGGAAGAGCAGGGACTTTGGGCCTTGGAAGGTGAGGCTAACGTTCACATGCCTTGAGAGTGGCCGGGATGACTCCTGCAGGCCAGTCTTGCTGGTTGATTTTATCTCTGATGAATCCACCCTATTTGGCTTTGGGGGTGCCTGACTCACTGTTGACATTGTATGTCACTTGCAAACAATTCATGAAACTTAAATATCAAACAGATCACGCTGGATCAAATAGATCAAACAGATCAAGTGGGATCTTGGAGTGAGAGCATTCATGAGTTCAGTTTCAGACCTGGCCTTAGAGCTTTTAGGGCCAGGGGTGCCAGACAGCACCATGGGCTGCACCTGTTCTCTGCATCAGAGTCCTGGGGGAGGTCTACACAAAGCCGGATTCCAGAGCTTTTCTCTGGAGACTCAGGAGGTCAGGCTGAGGGGTCAGCAGCTTAGCCCAGTGATTTTTAGACCACCCTGGATCAAGATAGCCTAAAACAATGGATGTAATTGTCATTACATACAGATAAAATTAATGGACAGAAATGCCTCAATTCTTTCTCCCATAATTAAGAAAAACCAACCCTAAAAAATATTTGGTAGGTCTTGACACTGAATTCTAGAACAGGATCTTTGGTATTTGCCCAGAAATGTACATTTGGGTTTACTGTACCCATGGGCATTAGTCAGCTTGGGCTGCCATAGCAAAACACCATACACTGGGTGGTTAAATCACAGGTATTTACTTCTCACAGTTCTGGAGGCTGGAAGTCCAAGATGAAGATGCTGACGTCTTTGGTTCCTGGTGAGGGCTCTCTTTCTGGCTTGCAGAGGGCTGCCTTCTGGCTATGTCCTGCTATGGCTGAGAGACAGAGAGAGAGCAAGCTCTCTGGCATCTCTTTTTTTTTTTTTTTTTTTTTAGACGCAGTCTCACTCTTATTGCCCAGGCTGGAGTGCAGTGGCACGATCTCAGCTCACTGTAGCCTCTGCCTCCTGGGTTCCAGCGATTGCCCTGCCTCAGCCTCCCCAGTAGCTGAGATTACAGGCACACGCCACCACGCCTGGCTGATTTTTGTATTGTATTTTTAGTAGAGATGGGGTTTCACCATGTTGGCCAGGCTGGTGTCAAACTCCTGACCTCAGGTGATCAGCCTGCCTCAGACTCCCTAAGTGCTGGGATTACAGACGTGAGCCACTGTGCCTGGCCTTTGTGTCTCCTCTTATAGGGGCACTAATCCCACCATGAGGGCCCCATCCTCATGACCTCATCTGAACCTAATCACCTCCCAAAGGCCCCATCTCTGAATATTGGGGGTCAGGGCATCAACATGGGAATTTTGGGGAGACAGATTGGGTCCATAGCACCATGTTTCATGGAGCTCCTCTGGGAGCATCACCAGGTTGTTCTGACCCACATGTCAGGTGCCTGCCAGGTGGGCACTGGCTTAGACTCGGGGGCAGTGTCAGCAATGGTCAGACCCGGACTTTTGCTCTTCAGGAGCTCTCATTGTGTGAGAGATCAACATAGAAACAGGGTAACGACCAAGGTGGAGATGTACCCAGGGTGCTAGGGGAGCAAAAGGGGGCACTGAGTCTACTTTACAGGAGATGACAAGGGGTAAAATCAGCTCAAGGAAACTGAGAAGGGCAAACCTGGAAGATGGAACAGCATGAGCACAGGCTCTGAAGCTCAACGCAGCCTTGGGAGAGGGGATGGCTCCCTGTGGAGCCGGACAGTACGTAACCCACAGGGGGCTGTCTGGAGTGGAAGTTGTTGTGGCCAGATCAAGGAGAAACCCAGGGCTCTGCTAGGAGTATGGCCTTGACTTCGCAGATAAATTGTCTTAAACTGGGTAGTGGAGGAGCTACGTAACCTGAGCTGGGTTTTAGAAAGCTCCCTGTTGTGGGCGTGTTGGGGCTGGATGTAATGAGAGGTAGGATTCAGGCAGCAGGGACCCCATGGGAGTCCATTACACGAATGTAAGCGATCATATTTGTTTAGATATTCACATTTTATTTCAGCAACTGTCTTAGATAGGGCTCCCCAGAAACTGACTCTGTGAGGGGAATGCATGTGAATTACTAGGAAAAGTGTAAGGAAAATCCTGCAGGGGAGCGAGGGAATGGAAGGGAAGGAAGCCAAGCAAGGCTGTGACACCGAGCAGTGTCCACAGAGGGGGGACTTTGGTTCCACCCATGGGGAAATCTGGAGACAGCGTAGCCCACTGCTCACCACTGTTCTGGCTTGGGGACAAGGGAGCTGGAGGATTTATACCCCAGCATCTGTCCACCACTAGTTAAGGGCTGGGAGGAGATTAAAGGTATGCAGACACTTGCCGCTCTCCCAGTTGCCAGCAAAACACATTCTAGAAGCTTCCACCAGAGAGGCAGCAGGAAACGCTGCGAGTGAAGCAGGAAGAAGCTGGTCTCCAGGGTGGGGTGGGGGTGGGGAGAGAGGGGGTTGGAGAGCAGAGCACTGAGGGCATCTGGTGCCATGTGAGGCTGCCCAGGGACTTCCAGTGCATCTCATGACTAGCCAGGGCCAGCCAGGAATTCCTGCTTGGGAAGAACTTAGTATGGTTCAAATCTAGAATGTCGAGGAAAGCCCAAAACAGGACAGCCGCATCAGCTCCTTTTCCGGGATTATGGGGACTTTATAACTCGAAAAAATTTTTTCCAGCTGGGAGTGGACAAGGGATTTGGCAAGCAAGGATTGCCCCCATACTGACCTCACCAGCTAACCGAGAACCACATCAGTGGCTACAATAGGGCTTTGCTGCAAGAATCGGGGCCCATCCAAGGGCTGCCACTGACTGGTTAACTAATGTGGGGAAGGCCAAGTTCTCATCCATCGGTTACTCAGTGCCCTTTATCTCCACAATCACAACGACTCTACCTGCCCTACTCATCTCTAAGATGGTTATAAAGATAAAAATGGGATTCCAGCTTGGGCAAGTTTTCCAAGAATGTTCAAGGCTTGTTGTAAGTCCATAGTATATGCCACTTCTGAAATGCTGAGTAATGTCAGACAAGGGCCAGCAGGGAGAAAAGTGACATTTACTGAATGTCCCCTACAGGTTGGCGGCTGCCTTTGCAAGCTTCATGTAGGTGATGAGAAGGTGCATAGGGAGAACTTTGACCTTCAAGGCTGGATACTGACAGAAACCTTGGTCTGTCCCTGTGGCTGCAGCTATCACTAAGGCATGTGGTCTCCACCCAAAATGCAATTAATCACTGAGCACGGGCGTTACCTCTTCAGACTTGTGAATAAACAGAGATCAAAGACAGCCAGTCAATGAGACTGATAGGCCTTTAACCAGGCCCGGTGCCAGCTCGCTGGCCGCCCGCACTCCTGATCCAGCCAGACACACTCAGCCACCCATATGTCAACTGCCTGTCCTGCCCCCCACCCTCCAGGGCCAGGCCAGCCTTCCGCAGTGTCCCAGAACCATTGAGCTTCCAGGTTAACCTCTTCCCTGTTATAATGACGCATGGAAGTCACCTTTCTCTTGGAAAACCAGGACTGTGGATGACATGGCTGGGACACCATCCCTTTCCCCCTTCCCCTTGACAGCCCACTGGGTCCTGTCACTGATAGACCCAAAAGCAGAGCATCTCCCTCTGAAACATTCAAATCTGCACCCTAGGCCCATTTACAAAGCTGACTTGTCTGGAGCCTCAAGACTGCAAGAAAACGAGACTCTGACTGTAACATCTGAACTGTCAGGGAACTCCTGTATAACCTTTGTCGGCCTCTCTGCCAGGGTTCATGCCCCACCTCACTGTGGGAACCCTGGTGCCCCAGATGTGGGGATGAGAGTGAGGGGGACGGGGAGTCTGTGCCATGCTCCAGGATGGCCAGGCTCTCCTGGCCACCCCCAGTGTCTACCTCAAAGTCCCCACCCCATTGCACGGCACGGGAACCTCTGCCCACAGCTCTACAGTGTGAGCTCTTTAAGGGCAAGAAAAAGATTCATTCACCTTTGCATTTCCAGAAGTTCACCCAAAGCAGGGGCCCAGCACAGGTAGGTGTCTTTCATGCGGGACTCACCACACACCACCGGGAACACTGAGGATCTGAGAGCCTGTGGGACTTGCCCAAGCTAAGCTGGTCAGTGAACGGCAGGGTCTGGACTTGAACACATGTCTGTCTGACTTCAAAGTCTGGGCTTGTTCCAATACATCACACGTATGTCTGAGCTAAGACATCTGGGTTTACAACATCATAAAAATCAAAGGTTGGAAATACGTTCCCAGCATCCAGTTTCACACATGGACCAGTTTTGTCCCAGAGCCAAGGACTGGCGACCCTGGCTTCAGGCACCCCTTTGCTGATAGGAGCTCTAGGGAAGACAGTGCAGAGGGCACTGTCCATGCAGCCTCTCTGGGGGCAAGGACAGGCCATACTATGGATATTTTCAGTTACCACCAAGTTCTCTCTTCTCTAAGAGGATGTAGGCTGCCTTGTATAATATCTACATTAGTGGCCAGGCATAGCGGCTCATTATAGACATGAGTTACCAGCACTGGGAGGCTGAGGCGGGTGGATCACCTGAGGTCAGGAGTTTGAGACCAGCCTGGCCAACATGGTGAAACCCCGTCTCTAGTAAAAATACAAAAATTAGCTGTGTGTGGTGGCATACACCTGTGATCCCAGCTACTTGGGAGGCTGAGGCAGGAGAATCGCTTGAACCGGGGAGGTGGAGGTTGCAGTGAGCCGAAATTGCACTACTGCACTCCAGCCTTGGCAACAAAGCAAGACCTTGTCTCAAAAAAAAAAATCTAAATTAGCAGATGATTTTCAAAGTTTTTGGACTGGATTGTGGAACAAATCATATCATTTCCCTGTATCAGGCTACATTGAATATTCGTCATAATTTTATTTTATTTATTTTTATTCTTAATTTTGAGGCAGGGGCTCGCTGTGTCGTCCAGGCTGGAGTGCAGTGGTGTGATCATGGCTCTTGGCAGCCTTGAACTCCTGGGCTCAAGTAATCCTCCCACCTCAAACCTCCCAAGTAAGCTGGGATGACAGGTGCACACCACCATGGCCAGCTAATCATCAGAATTTTCCAAGAACAAATCAAATGAATGCATAACCTATCTGTGATCAAGGAGAGTCTATGTTACACACTGCTACACATTACCTGCCCTTCTTCAGGGAACACTCTCTATGATCTCTGATAATCCAGGCACAGTTGGCCACAGTGTTTCTCTTTTCTTTCTTTCTTCCTTTTTTTTTTTTTTTTTTTTTTGAGATGGAGTCTCGCTCAGTTGCCCAGGCTGGAGTACAGTGGCACAATCTCAGCTCACTGCAGCCTCCGCGTCCCGGGTTCAAGTGTTTCTCGGGCTTCAGCCTCCCGAGTAGCTGGGATTACAGGTGTGCACCACCACACCTGGCTAATTTTTGTATTTTTAGTAGAGATGGGGTTTCACCATGTTGGCCAGGCTGGTCTTGATCTCTTGACCTCGTGATCCGCCCATCTCGGCCTCCCAAAGTGCTGGGATTACAGGCGTGAGCCACCACGCCCGGCCACAGTGTTTCTTTCTGAGCTTAAAAAACCAGAAAGGGGGATAAAAGGTTGGAAGTGAAATTTGGTCAGCTAGTTAGATCATGAGTGTTAAAAGGTAATAAAATCAAGGGGGCTGCTGGCTCTGGCCAGAGTCATCTTCCCAACACAGCCTTTCTGCAAAGGTCTGGCAGCTGCAGGGCAGCCACACCACGGTACAAGAGTCAGTTGCAGACGGAGTAGGAGGTCCCCAGCTCTCTCCTGCCCTCCTTTGATTCTTCCACCTGAGGCCCAAGTATGGCTTGTGTCTTGAGATGCTGCAGTCTCTTTCCCTAGGGTACATTTATACTGCTTCAGAGAAGCTTTTGGTGTTTTTGGTTTTTTAAAGAATAGAGACAGAGGCCGGGCATGGTGGCTCACGCCTGTAATGCCAGCACTTTGGGAGGCTGAGATGGTTGGATCATTTGAGGTCAGGAGTCAGAGACCAGCCTGGTCAATATGGTGAAGCCTCATCTCTACTAAAAATACAAAAATTAGCTGGGCATGGTGGCACATGCCTGTAGTCCCAACTACTCGAGAGGCTGAGGCAGGAGAATCACTTGAACCCAAGAGGCAGAGGTTGCAGTGGAGTGAGAATGAGCCATTGCACTTCAACCTGGGCGACAGAGCAAGGCTCCATCTCAAAAAAAAAAAAAAAAAGAAGAAGAAGAAGAAATTATTTCAGCCTGACACGGTCGCTCACACCTGTAATCCCAGCACTTTGGGAGGCTGAGGCAGGTGGATCACTTGAGCCCAGGAGTTTGACACCAGTCTGGGCAACAGAGTGAGACCTCATCTCTACAAAATTTTTTAAAAAATTAGTTGGATGTGGTGGTGCATACCTGTAGTCCCAACTCACCTGGAGAGGCTGAGGTGGGAGGATCCTTGAGCCCATCTCAAGCTGCAGTGAGCCATGATCAAACCACTGTACTTCAGCCTGGGTGACAGAGCGAGACCTTCTCTCTCTCTCTTTCCCCCACCCTGCCATATATATATATATATATATATATATATATATATATATATATATATAGTTTTTTTTTTTCCTACAGAGACGAGGTCTCACTCTGTCACCCAGCCCAGGCTGGTCTTGAATTCCTGGCCTCAACCAATCCTCCTACTCAGAGCTAGGGTTACAGGTATGAGCCACTGTGACAGCCATCTTTTGTAAGGAATGGAGTGAGGGCTGCAGATGGATGGGCCACAGTCTTCTCAGGTGTGCTGGTGATTGTCTCCTGAGAGCTGGACAGAGGCCTCTGCACTCTACCTGCACTCAGGAAACATTTACAGAATCACACTCTGTGTGGAGCACTGTGTTGCCCTGGTGGGTCTGGGGTGCATTTCCTGGTCCTTGGAGGACTCAGATGGCTCTCTGTCTCTGTAGAAGCCCAAAGGAGGGTTGGTGGGGCTGAGGCATGTTGGCAGTGGTGAAGATATTCTAGTAACCTCCCCCAGCACCCAGCCTTCCCACTGGTTGGGCCTAGGAATGTGGTCAGAGAGCCCTGCCCCGAGTTTGCAGAGAGGCTATAGCTGCCCTGGCAGCTGGTCAAGCATCTATCCATTTCAAAGGCTTTTTGTTAAACTTCTAACAGCCGAAAGGACAGCCTGAAGCCATGCGCCAGGAAGGCCTCCCAATTTTGGTGGCCAGGAAGTCTATTGAGCTCCCCTCCAACCTCTCCAACCCCTAGAATGGAGACCTGAGCTGGGCAATCAGCCCAATAAATCAGGGGATGGCACCCCAGGGGCCATGATGACCCAGGGGAGGCCCCCTCTGGCTTTGGGATTTACTGAAGGGCAATGCACAGGTGTGCAGGGCAAGAAGCCGCCAGGAGGCCTTGGAAAGATGCTAGCCAGGGCTGATGCCAGTGTCATACAAGTGTTGGGTCTCCCTGGGGCGATGTTCTAGTTGGATGCAGTCTTCCTTTCTTCCCCAGGTCCTGTCTGCTCATCCAGCTCTAGCTGTGGGAGTCAGCTCTGCCTTTGGTGGGGGTTCTGCTACTACCAATTCACGGGTGCTCTCCAGGCAAGCCATCTTGGCTTTTGAAATGTTATTTTCTCATTCATAAAATAAAGATGTTGGCCGGGTCACCAGGTCTGCTTCTCTCTGATGGGTGTCGGGGACGTCTCAGAGGATGCAAGGAGAGTGAGAGAGGTGGGGGAAGTGGGGGAGGCCCCTGAGGGATCAAGCCCTCCTCCCACCCACAGGGCTCCCTGGTCCCTGGGGATTCCCAGCCTGCCCTGCAAAGCCTTCATGGGTGCCCTGGGCCCACCCATGAAGACCCAGGTCCACTGACATCAAGAAAGGAAGGCTTTCCTCCCCTCCGCCCCCAAACCTTGTGCCTTTAAGTGTCTTTGTTTGATCTGAATTCTTGATTGCCGTTGTGGAGGGGTGTGGCTGAGTGGGACTTTTGATCTCGCCTCCCCAGAGTTTCTGGGGTCTGGTTTGGCAGAGAAGTTTGGGGTTAGCAGCAGTCACTGCCATCCGTATGAGGGGGGCGCTCAGGCCCAAATTGATGTCAGGTTCCCGGCCGGGCGGAGTGTTACCTGGAGCTTTGAAGCTCGTAATGTCTCCAGACCGTCTTCTCAAGTCAGCGGCTACAAATGTTAATAAAATTAAAGCCACCTGAGAGTTCAGCTGGGCGATCCTTTGAAAGCAAGTCTGTGATGGGTTATTACCCTCAATTACCTAGTTGTCCACTCTCTTCGCTTGGGGTTAAACTCTTAACTCTTCCCTTTGAAGTCATTATCCTTTTATCTATGACTGGACCAAGGAATTTCAGGACAATAATCAATGGAAACTTCATAAGAATAGAAGACCCGGGAGGGGAAAAGGTGTGAATATCCCTTTAACCGTTGGGGGGAAGGGGGATGGGGGTGGGGGATGGGGGCCGAGAAGGCCCCGTGTCCCCAACTTGAAGAAGTAAAAAAGGAAGTGGGGGTACCTGATAATGACCCAGTGAGCAATTTTCAGATCTTCTAGAAAATAAAGAGAAAACGATAATTTGGGGGCGATCAGAGAGGTGCAGCCCTCATCAAAGGGGAAGGGAAAGTAATGAAGCAAAAAGACACAATTAAAGAATGGGTTTAATTAGGGCTTTGATGTCTGACATGGTGCATGACACTGTTAAAGGGGGAGGGGGACCAACTATTCAAGCGCCAGGAAATGGCTTGTTAAAAAGATCCACTGTCAGAAAGAGGGGAAACTTCCATGCCGCTTCTCCCACCAAAGAGGAAAGTCAGTTTCACTTAAATCCTCACCATCAGGAGGAAAAAACATCACAACTCTTTTTTTTTTTTTTGCAAAAGTCTTTCTGGGTTCCCAGAGGCAGCAGCTCTTTCAGGATTATAATACTTGGTGCTGGCCTCTCCCTGTTTAAAGAGAGAAGGAGAGAGAGAGAGGAGAAAAGAAGGAAACAAAACAAAACAACAACAAAAAAAACGGAGTGTGTGTGCACTAACGAATGTTGGCAATGTGTGTTTCATTTCTCCTTTTCATTTAATCCCATTTGGAATGCTTGTCTACACAGAGAAGACGAAAACACAGGGGGGAAGAGCCAGTCGCACTGGAATGAGCAAGAAGCCTTCTCCAGTAACGAGGAGCTGCCCCAGCTTGGTTTTAGATGTGACAGAGCCGCGTCTGCCCCTCCACCGCGCAGCCCGCACCTCTCAGCCTGACACACACATGCACACACAAACACCGCCAGTTGAGGATTTGAAAGCTCACATTTTGCCCTTGTTACAACTCCCCTACTCCTCATTAAAAAAAGAAATAATAAAATAAAAACTCCTTTTATTGTGTGCAACATCTGGAAAGCTCCCTTCTCCATCTGCTAGGTCCTGACAGTGTTTGCAACCACAAAGCCAGCATCTCCTCCTGCAATGTGTCATGAAGGCTGGGGGTTGGAAGCCCTGGTGAGAAAGCCTGGGAGGGGGTCAGACAAACAGGCCTGCCCTCTGCCTGCTGGATGTTGGAGCCAGCACGGGTCCCCTTGGCCTGGGTTCTGGGGTCTGGGCTTCATGTGACTCTGAGTTTAAGGGAGGCAGCCGGTAGCCCCCTGAGTCTGTTCAGACAGGAAGCAATGGCTGAGCATTCTCATGTTCCTGGGAATAACTTGAGTCAGGCCCTCCTGCCAGTGCCGGGAAGAAGGACAAACAGCTTGGAGACCCTAATGTGTATGCTTGGGATTCAATTTGAAATGAGCCTGTTGGGTTTTTATTTCAAAACGCTCCTGTGTTGGGTTTTTATTTCCTCTCTCGTATTTACACACACACTCAGCTAGCACTCTGGGGGGAAAAAAAAAAGACAGCAGGTTTTGAAAAGTAGAGTGGTTTATGTGAAAAGATCAAAATGTTTCTCATACTTTCTCCAAAGGCCTAGGGCTTTTTTCTCCCAGGGACTGAACTTTTTCTCAGACACAGTAATCCTTTAAAGCCTCAGCCCTCATTTCTTTTAGGTCACTCTTCCATTTCTTGGATTTAAAGAAACCAGAGGGGTCAGAGATGTGGACATGTCACTCAAAATGAGCCACGGGGCTCTGGTCATCCTGCTTTGAAGGATGAGGGTTAGTTAGAACGAGAGCCTGAGTGATGATGGGCTGGTGGACAGAGTCACATGATCCAGGCCCAGCCAATGAGAAGTCACAGAAGTTTAGGATGGCTTGAGCAACGGTCAGGGTGGTGATGTCCTCAGCTGTGATGTTCTTGGACACAGTGCCTAGACAGATATGCATGTATTTATATGTGAACCAAATGTGCTGGGCTGTCCAGGATGCTATGATGTATCTGCTCCTAATGAAAGCGAATGCTAAAGTTAGCTCAACAAAAAGCAAACTTCTTCAGATCAAGTGTCATTATTCTAGATACCTAAAAGGGGCTTTATAATACAATTTATGCAGACCCTGGAGGAACTTCTACTTGAATTGGAGGGACTCCTTTGCTTTTCTGCCCAAACTACAACTGCTTATGCATTTCTACTGTAAAGAAATAAAAGATTTGAAAAGCACGGTAAGGCCAGGCACAGTGTCTCATGCCTGTAATCCCAGCAGTTTGGGAGGCCGAGGAGGATGGATAATTTGAGGTCAGGAGTTCGAGACCACCCTGGCCAACATGGGAAAACCTCGTCTCTACTAAAAAAAAAAAAAAAAAAAAAAGCAAAAAAATTAGCCGGGCAGTAGTGGCACACACCTGTAATCACAGCTACTCGGGAGGCTGAGGCATGAGAATCGCTTGAACCTGGGACAGGGAGGTTACAGCGAGCCGAGATCGCACCACTGCACTCCAGTCTGGGCGACAGAGTGAAACCCTGTCTCAAACAAACAAACAAACAAACAAACAAAAAACATGGTAAGCCTAAATTGGCCCACATTAAGAATAACTGTAATCTCTCCTCACTTTAGGATTTTCCATTTTATGGTGGTTTTCTAATCTTTGCATTGTAAGATTAGAATTGGAAAGTAAGATACTTGGGGATCCTTATAGCATCTTATTTTCTATGCGGAGGGGAAAAAAACCATTATGGAGGGCCTGGATTTTGTAAAGAGTTTTTAAATGCCCTGGGTTATTCTAAAAGTTTCTTTCCTCACAAAAGGAAGACGTGACATGAAGTATATATATTTTTTTATTTTTAAAATTTTTTATTTCTTTTTGGGACAGAGAGTCTCACTTTGTCGCCCAGGCTGGAGTGCAGTGGCATAATCTCAGCTCACTGCAACCTCCACCTCCCAGGTTCAAGCGATTCTCCTGCCTCAGCCTCCCAAGTAGCTAGGATTATAGGCATGCAACACCACACCGGGCTAATTTTTGTATTTTTGGTAGAGACGGGGTTTCACCACGTTGGCCAGGCTGGTCTCGAACTCCTGACCTCAAGTGAGCCACCCACCTCAGCCTCCACAAGTGCTGGATTACAGGCACAGCCACCATGCCTGGTCTGAAGTATATTTTTGATGATCCGTTTTGGGACAGTCTCATCTTGGCTTCGGATATGCAATTCTGCTGGGCAGAAAGGACTATGGGGAAAGAGGGCTCTGGGCTGGCACTGAGGCCCCAGGAGTCTAGCTGGGCAACGTTGAAGGCTTTCGGGTAACTGGGGTCAGGGATTGGCTTGATCCCAGCATCATTTTTCCATATTACCCACTGGAATATGCCAATATTTCACCTTTACATAGTGTTGGTGGCGGGGGCTGTTTGTTTATGTGACAAACATTTCTGCAGCAAGAGAAAACGGATGTTAATTACCAAGTGAAGCTAAACCCCAGTTTACGAAGAGCCTTCTCCAAAAGAAGCTGCAGGCTACAGAGAGAAGTCTTACTTTAGGAACCAAGTAAAAGGCTTTCCTTTCATGTTGTTTTCAGAGAGGAAGTCTTCGTTTGTGATGAGAGTAGGTGTCAGAAACAGGCTCCTATTAAAGGTGGTTTTGCTGGAAGCAGGAGAGGGCCCGAAGCCAGGGATATTCTTTTTAATAAGTCCCCGGCCTCAAAGCAGAAACAGGGCCTTGGTCCCACTCAGGGATGGATGCTTCCCGTCCAGTCTCACACTGGAGGTGGGGTGGGGTGCATGTGAGTGTCTGAGTGTGCATGAGTGGGGGTGTCATTCTGCGGGAGCAGGGGACACTCCAGAATGCTTTTCACTCTTGTAGAAGGCAAGAGTGAACTTAAGACCCACAGTCCCCAGGGTAAGTCACACCTACCGCCCCAGGAATCCGGGCTTTGCAGAGTTTTCTCTATAGGGTATAGCCCGAGTCCATGCATCACTCTGCCACATACTGACTGAGGATAGGTTTCCTGGGACAAGTTACCCAATCCCTCCATGCCTCAATTTCCTAGCCTGTAAGACAGAGGAGGACTCCTGCATCATAGGATTGGGGACTATTAGAGGTGGTGTACTCTCTTTGCCACATTGTATCAGGCACTCAGTATACTCATTATTTCCCCCCCCCCTTTTTTTTTGAGACAGAGTTTCACTGTTGTTGCCCAGGCTGGAGTGCAATGGCGCCATCTCAGCTGACCGCAACCTCTGCCTCCAGGTTCAAGCGATTCTCCCGCGTCAGCCTCCCGAGTAGCTGGGATTACAGGCATGCGCCACCACGCCCAGCTAATTTTGTATTTTTAGTAGAGACGGAGTTTCTCCATGTTGGTCAGGCTGGTCTCAAACCCCTGACCTCAGGTGATCCACCCGCCTCGGCCTCCCAAAGTGTTGGGATTACAGGCATGAGCCACCACGCCCGGCCTTATTTTTCCAATAATTCTTCGGTGTGAACAAAAATAGGTAAGAATGGGTTTTGTTTAGGCTCCAAGACTGTAAGCTTTCTGAGAGTAGGAACTGCATCTCACTCTGTAGCCTCAAGTTCTAGCACACTGCTGGGAGTATGATAGACACTAATACACAGTTGTGGTTGCTGTTATAGATCACTGGAGAACTGCTGTTGGTCAGGAGAGGATAGGGGATGAGAACTACAGTAGTCTTTGCTTTACAAAAGCATAAATCTTGGCCGGGTGCGTTGGCTGTAATCCCAGCACTTTGGGAGGTCGAGGCGGGTGGATCACCTGAGGTCAGGAGCTCGAGACCAGCCTGACCAACATGTTGAAACCCCGTTTCTACTAAAAATACAAAATTAGTCGGGTGTGGTGGTGCACGCCTGTAATCCCAGCTACTTGGGAGGCTGAGGCAGGAGAATCGTTTGAACCCAGGAGGCGGAGGTTGCAGTGAGCTGAGATCATGCCATAGGACTCCAGCCTGGGCAACAACGGCAAGACTCCATCTCAAAAGAAAAAAAAAAAAAAAAGCATAATCTTACAGGATTGTTAAAATCGGACCCATTACTTTTATCGAACAGATGGCAAACTTTAAGGACAAGTTGAAGTCTGTGTGTATTAAACAGGGGCATCTACTGATAGAGCTTGGAAATGCAACCTCAGTCTATTAGATGTTGCAAAGGAGGAGGAAGAGGAGGAGGTTCAGAGTTTAAGGATCCTCAACCCATAGAATCAGTAGAAGAGGAGATAAATGTGGAGGAGGCATTTCAACTTAGGAAGAGTCAAATGCTACCAAGTTAAATTGCTGGTAGTCTGCCACACTTGGGCCATTAAGCACATCCAACATGCCACAGACATCCTTCCCACAAGAATCTGATCCTAGGGAGTGGCTCTGCTTGGCCAGCACTTGAGATAAATCTGCCTCCATCTGCCCTAGCTATCTTGTCTGAGCTTCATGACCCACCACAAACATGTAAAATGACTGACTAGGGCACAATTTCTAATGGTGGCACATTAAAAAATGGGATGCTCCAAGAGCGGTTCAGAACCATGGACTTGATGGATGGTCTGATGGACTGAACTAACCAACTGGAGAGGCTCCCCTCCTCCACCTGGAAACAGTATCTCCAGTCTTGCAATAGAAGTCAATGGGAAAACAGTATTCACTTCGTAGCGATCTTTGCTGGAACCCGTGAGTGTCATGCCCTTGCCTTAGTGTTTGCTCTTGGGAAGAGGCGCTGTGCGGATAATCTGATGAGGTTGTCTATTCACTTGTTTCCATGAACAGTTGCTGAACACCTACTATGTGCTGGTCACTGTGCTAAGGACTGAAGCCCTACTAGAGCACCACAAAAGGGGTACTCTAGGGGACACATTTGTTCTCGTGCTCACCTCGTGTTAGAGTCATTGGAGCAATTCAGCAGTACTGATGATCCCTGGCTAGCCATGTGGCCGTGGCCAAGCCATTTACATTCTCTGTCAATTAGTTGCTTCTTCAGTAAAGTGAGGGGTTGGACTAGATCATCTCCAAAGTCTCTTTCAGCAAAAACATTCTAAGCATCATGCTCTGTGTGGAAAAGAGCAGGTAATCGCCATCACTCTGGATAAACACAGTGTTACTAAAGGGTGGTAATACATTTTCTCACTGTCTGTCATAATCATGTTCTGCCACATCATCTCTCTTCACACACAGATGTCTTTTTCCTCCATCAAAAGCCTGCTCCCTCCCTCCTGAGCACCTCATCACTGTTGGTGCCATCCATTCTGGCAGGCTCCTTATTAGAACTGCCAAAGCACTAAGGCCTTGATGCCATGCCTGTCCCCTGACGCGAAGGGAAACAAGTTAGGTACATGACAGCACATCCACTCTTCTCTGAGCACCTCCTGAAGGGAAGGAGGAAGCTGGGCTATTTGAGGTGGAAGAATACAGACAGGGAGAGTTCTTTCTCTAAAACAGCCACGTTGATGGCACAGTGGCTCTTCCCAGACGTTCCTCGCCTTTGCGGGGCTTCTGATAGTCACCTGATTGATTGCCTAAAATCTGGGGACTTTCCTGGGAGCTGCTGAATGGCATTTGTTTCCATATCTTTGGAGAAGATTATCAGGCATGAGCCTTAACATCTTAGCATTTTTGTAATTAGTATTTCTCCACCGAAATGGAAATGTCTTCTCTCCTACCCTGTTTTACTAGAACGTCGTGTAGGGTAGGTCTTCTGTTGTTCAAAAAAAGAGCGACTGTTTGGAACAGTATGAAATATCTTTAAAGGAACAGTCAAATCATCCATTCAACTAAATAGGAGTCAACTCCCCTAGAAATCACTTCCAAAAACTTCTTTGGAGTATGATATTTTCAAAGCAAAATTCTTTTCTTTTTTCAAAATACCACAAGCAATGCATTGAGTTCAGGGAATACTGCCTGCCAAACTTCAATTTTTATATTTAACCTTTCTTCTTCTTTTTTAATGTCTTGCAAAAACATGCTTGAAACTCTTCAAAAACCTTTTCAGCTTGAAAGTTTGTGAGAGAGTCTTAACTGATGAAACTCTCAGTTCTTAGCTTCCCTGTGTCTTCCCTTCCCCCTCCTTTGGTTAAGGAGAAAAATTATTATTGTCTGTTCACCAAACAAGGTCAACTCTAATCAGCCTGGGAAAGGGACGGGCATTCGGTGCTGGCTGCTGACTTTTCACGTCTACATTACCTGAGTGACTCTTAATCAGGTCCCAGTGTATCTTTTTAAAACAAAAACTCATAGGTTCTTGGGCCATTAAGAGTGAGAAACCCTAAAATTGTGATTGTGGTAGAAACATGACATTGAACACAGCCAACTCCCCCTGTGTCAGGACAAATAAGCATTGTGTAGTCAAGTTCTGCCAAAGAAATTGAAAATATATCTATAAAGTGGAGCTACTGGCTAGTCAGTAGAAGAATTGAACTTTTAAAAAGGTGTTGATAAAATACTTGTTAGAACAGGAAAATTGGATTAGTGGTGGTGTTCTGGGCATGACGTCCTTTGGGCTAAAAAAAGAAAATAATCATGTTGTTCTATTTTTCCCGGGGCCCAGCAAAGCAGTCTCAGCCCAAACATCAGGCCTCTAATCTTATTTTCTTTTTCTCTAGCATGTATTTTATTAACCCATTTTCTCATTTACCCACTCTGAATAGCTCAGTGGGTAGCATCCTTCTCAGGAAGTGAAAACCTCCTTGGAGATGCTGTGTCGAAGCAGAAATGCACACAAACCCCCACCCTAGTTGCAGCAAAGAAAAGCCCCTTCTGTAATCCTGTCTGGTGAATCCACACATTGTATTCCAGCCTGCCAGGAGTGCTCATGCCTTATTAAAACATGGGCCATCAAGGAATGCAGCTGGCAACAGGCTGGCAGCTTGCAAAGTGATTAACATCTAGGTAGGGATGAAAAGAAGTCCTTCCCATCCAGGGCCCAAGGCAAAGGGTTTCCACATATCTGCCACCTGGCAACAAGCTACTGCCCCAAAATAGGATGGGTCCAGAGCTGATGGTCTTTTGAAGGCATCAAAGTGCAGCGTGCCTTGGACTGCATGTTGTAGGGGATCAGCCATGGGTTTAGATTCAGCCAGGTGACGTGTGTTCACATCTTATTTTTGCTACCATCTTGATTTAATGACCTTCGACAGCCACTTTCCTTCTTGGAGCCAAATTATAGGGGTAGTCCTGAGTCATTGATCTCACTGGACAGATGTGTTGTGAAGAATTCTAGACCCTCGAAATAAAGGGTCTAGAATGCCCAGTTCTAGCACCCTTGGAATACAGATGTAGACATAATGTCCCTATTTCAAAGGCAAAGCCTTAAGGTGGGGAATAGGTATGTATCCCTGCTTCCCCACTACCAATTTCCCATTTTGACTTTTACAAAAGTCTGTCCCATAGTCTCTTTGCAAAAGTGAGATAGGGTGGAGGCTGATGAAGAGCTGCACAGGAAGTGAGCTCACTCAATCAAAACCAACAAACCCTCAGTGCCCACTGTATACCCTAGTCTGTGTCAGTTGCTGGACAACACAACATATACATCATGTTGTACTGGGGAAGACAAAACCACAATGAGTTAACACTACACTTTCACCAGAATGGCTTAAGTTTTAGAAACCGTCAATACCATGTGTTGGCAAAGATATGAAGCAATGGGATCTCACATACCTTGTTGATAAGGGTGTAAATTCGTTCAACCACTTTGGAAAATTGTTTGGCAATACCTGCTAAAGCTAAACATATGTCTGTCCTATGTCCTGGTAATTCTATTTCTAGTACATATCCAGGGGAAATAATTGTACATGTTCACCAAAAGACATATACAATAATATCCATAGCAGCTATATTCACAATAGTTCCAAATGAGAGAACCAGCTCTATTACTGGAACTGGAACTTGACACAATCTTTATGATCTTTGTCTCTTAATCTTTTGTACAATTAACATATCCATTCATCCAAAAAATAAGAAAAATGCTGTGGAGGTGATTCTTTTTTTTTTTTTTTTTTTTGAGATGGAGTCTCGCTCTGTCGCCAGGCTGGGATGCAGTGGCATGATCTCAGTTCACTGCAACCTCCACCCCTCCACCTCCTGGGTTCAAGTGATTCTCCTGCCTCAGCCTCCTGAGTAGCTGGGATTACAGGCACGTGCCACCACGCCCAGCTAATTTTTGTATTTTTAGTAGAGACAGGGTTTCACCATGTTGGCCAAGATGGGCTCAATCTCTTGACCTCGTGATCCGCCCACCTCAGCCTCCCAAAGTGCTAGGATTACAGGCGTGAGCCACTGCACCTGGCTTTTTTTTTTTTTTTTTTTTTTTTTTTTTTTTTTTTTTGAGATAGGGGTCAGAGTCTCACTCTCTTGGCCAGGCTGGAGTGCAATGGCACCATCTTGGCTCACTGCAACCTCTGCATCCTAGGCTCAAGTGATTCTCCTGTCTCAGCCTCCTGAGTAGCTGGGATTACAGGCGCGTGCCACCACACCCAGCAGCTAACTTTTGTATTTTTAGTAGAGACGGGGTTTCACCATGTTGATCAGGCTGGTCTTGAACTCCTGACCTCGTGATCCACCTGCCTTGGCCTCCCAAAGTGCTGGGATTACAGGCATGAGCCACTGCGCCCGGCCTGTGGAGATGATTCTTATGCCTTGGAACATCTAGGATGTGTGTATGTTTCTGTGTGTGTATGTTGGAGGGGGTGGTGTCAAGGAAAATGGCATCCAAGGGGATGGCTGGGTCTGCTCCTATTTGAAATCTTTCTATGCATCTGTGGGGGTATGGCATTGGGATAAACACTGGGGATTCTTCATGGTAGAGACCTCACCATCTGTGCTTCTGAGGCACTGGGGCCAAGAAAGCATCTTGCACAAAATCAAAAGTCAGCAAATGTTGACCTGAACTGAATTCCCTGCTCTCAGAGATCTTACAACATTGTCATAGAACAACAACAACAACAACAACAACAACAAAATTTCACCCAGAAACACTGCAATTTATGGCAAATCATTTAGTCCCAGTTGAAAACAGCTGTGTGGTAAGGTACTTTGGGCATTAAAAAATTTACACCTGTCTTAGTCCATTTCGTGTTGCTATACCAGAATACCATAGACTGGGTAATTTATAAAGAAGAAGAATGTATTTCTCACAGTTCTGGAAGCTGGGAGTTCAATATTAAGGTGTTGGCATCTGGTAAGGGCCTTCCTGATGCTTTATCCCATGGTGGAAGATGGAAGGGGAAAGGGCAAGAGAGCAACAGAGTGAGCAAATGGAGCTGAACTCATTTTTATACCAAAGTCACTCTGGTGATAACTAACCCACTCCTGAGATAACAACATTAATCCACTCATGAGGGCAGAACTCTTATGACCTAATCACCTCTTATTAGGCCCCACCTCCCAACACTGCTGCATTGGGAATTAAGTTGCTGACACATGATCTTTGAGGGATGCATTCACACCATAGCATCATCTAATCTTAGATCCATCACTAACTGGCTATGTGATATTGGGTAAGTCTCTTCTTATAATTTGGTCTCAGTTTCCTCATCTTCAAATGATGAGGGCCTAGCCATATGACCTAGATTTTCTTGCTGTGGTCAAACAAGAACATGAATGTGTTTGTGGTTCACAGATAGCAAAGGAGTCCTTGCTGACACTTCTGCTTGGGGACTTGAATTGAAGCTCAAAGCTGCAGGGTGACGTTGGCCTGAGTCAGCTTCCTTTCACAGGAAACTTGCAGGTGGTCAGCTGCAGCTCAGCCTGGGCATGAGATCCACTGGGAGGAAGGGGATCCCCTGGCCCACTCACTTCTCCGATGCATATTCATGAGGACAGCCAGTCACCCGAATGATAAGGATGTGTTTGTGGAATCTGTTTGGTCCTTTCTAAAGCTCGAATCCCTTCAGGATTCAAGGTGGCACAGGAGCAGTAGTGTTGATGATGACAATCTGGAAATAGCAGCCATTACTTCTTGAGCACCTCCTGTGTGGCGCGTGGCACTTTATAAACCTGGTGGGGGCCAGCAAAAGCTGACTACGCATCTCAGACTCATCACAATCAAAACCAAGCTCCTGGTTGTTCCTCTCAATCTGCTCCATCTGCAGTCTTCTCATCTCTTTTCGGGAAAACTACCTGCTTTGGGTTGCTCAGGCCAATCATTTTGTTTTTTGTTTTCTTTTTTTTTTTTTTTTTTGAGATGGAGTTCCCTCTGTCACCCAGGCTGGAGGGCAGTGGTGTGAACTTGGCTCACTGCAACCTCTGCCCCCGCGTTAAAGCAATTCTCCTCCCTCAGCCTCCTGAGTAGCTGGGATTACAGGTGCCTGCCACCAAGCCCGGCTAATTTTTGTATTTTTAGTAGAGATGGGGTTTCACCATGTTGGCCAGGCTAGTCTCGAACTCCTGACCTCAGGTGATCCACCTGCCTCGGCCTCCCAAAATGCTGGGATTACAGGCGTGAGCCACCATGCTCGGCCAGGCCAATCATTTTGGAGCTTGCATTTTCTCTGTCACACGACACATCTCATCCATCAAGAAATCCCATCACAACTGATGTGACACCATGGGCTGTGACTGCACTGCTCTTCCAAATGCCTAAGTCGGCCTCTCATAACAATAGTGATGTATTTGCTACCCTTTGTTTTTTAACAAATCAAAGAAAAGGCATTTTAGTGGTTCACTAATTCAATTGACTAAACAAAGCCACATGACCATGGCTTCAGGCCACATCACGCTCAGCTCTGCAATTTTCTAGTCGGTGAACTCGGGCCAAAGCCCCCTTCATAAGTTCACTGTGGTTGCCTTACCCCATCCACCCCAACTGGCCTTGACCTAAGGATGTCCCCAAATGCTTCCACTTTTGCTTTGCTTCTGTCTGCAAATCTCCCCTCCTCCACCTTCCACAAGAGCTTGGGCAGGCTTGGCATTGCGTGGTCTCTTAGGATGAAATTCCTCAAACTCGGTCTCCACAGTATCTGTGGGCAGTGTCTCTTCATTTCCTCAAGGATCAGATAGCGGGGATTAAATCTCATGGTGTCAGGGCTGGAGGATAGCTGACTCTCAACCCAAATCCCTTCTGCCAGCACCAACCAACTCCATAAGGAAAAAGGCCACTTATTACATTGCATTGGGAATTAAGCTGCTGACGCATGATCTTTGAGGGACACATTCACACCATGATACCTTGGAATATCTAGAGTATGTGTATATTTCTGTGTGTGTATGTTGGAGGGGGTGGTGTCAAGGAAAATAGCATTCAAGGAGATGGCTGTGTATGCTCCTATTTGAAATTTTCCTAAGCATCCGTGGGGACAGGGCATTGGGATAAACACTGGGGATCCTTCATGGTAGAGACCACATCATCTGTGGTGTGTGTGGGGACTCACCATAATTCTTAGGTCACCCATGAGAGATGCTGCCACTGAAGGGGGAGGGGTATTTGAATTGGATACATAGGTTGTAGATTTAAAGGCAATGCTTGCTATGTTTTCAAAACGGAATTTTAAAATGAAGTTTGAAAAGTCCTATTGATTTTCAATTAGAAAAATTTCATCTTGGGGGTGGGCACGTGGCTCATGCCTGTAATCCCAGCACTTTGGAAGGCTGAGGCGGGCGGATCACGAGGTCAGGAGTTCGAGACCATCCTGGCCAACATGGTGAAACTCTGTGTCTACTAAAAATACAAAAATTAGCTGGGCGTGGTGGCAGGCACCTGTAATACCAGCTACTCGGGAGGCTGAGGCAGGAGAATCGTTTGAACCCTGGAGGTGGAGATTGCAGTGAGCTGAGATCACACCATTGCACTCCAGCCTGGGTGACAGGATGAGACTCCATTTCAAAATAAATAAATAAATAAGTAAATAAAATTTCATGTAAACCTCTGGTCCCTTTTGGTCATTATGAAGAAGACACAGTGAATGGTATAATAGGATCTTTATTTAAATGGATTTGGTTGTACAATGCTCCCTGGGATCTGGAAGCGAAGGAGGATGGATCCTAAAGTACTTTTCGTTTGAAAAAATGATGTGCTCTGGAGCGGAAGTGAGGACAAGCTGGGGTTGGGGGTGGAAACTCTGAAGGGGTAGGAGGCAGAGGACTGATTCTAGGAGTCAATTTTAGGGATTTTGATAAAAGGTGTATTTGCCTGCCAGCCCCAAATGTCTGCTCATCTTGGGACTCTGAAGAAAGATTTTTTCTGGGCTAGGGTGATGTGTCACCTTGGAGGGGAAGAGGCAGTGCTAGGCTTAGTACAATGAGGGGTAGGGTAGGTGTAATATCCCTATTCTGCAGGTGGAGAGACTAAACTCAGTGTGACCAAGTTGCCTCCCAAGGTTGCAGAGTTAGTCAATGGCAGAACCAGACCTAAAGGCAGCTCAGGCTTGAGTCAGGTCTGAGCCATGCTCTACCCTGGTCAGGTGCGTGCTGGTTCCTTAGGTTTCTTAGGAGCAGATTCTTATCACCCACAGTCCCCTGGCCAGGAATGGGCCAGTCCCAGGCTGAGCCGTAAGTGAAGAGAGTGATGAGGAAGAGTCTGGGTTGTGGGATGGTGGTGTTGGGCAGGGGACGTCTCAGTAGGAGGGCCCTGGATTGAGTGCCTTCCTGTGTATTCCTAAGAACCTGGTGTTGAGACCCCGGGCTTGGCGGGGTGGGGCAGGGCACCAAAGCAGAGAAGCACACTGGAAAAGTAAACGGCGTCCTCCTCCTCATTGCCATCGCTCCTGTCGCCGTGTGTGGGGTGCTCTGCAGGTGCTAGGCCCAGGCTTGGTATGATGGGCACCACTGCCTTTAATCCTACAGCAACCACAGGTTTTCTGACCTAAGGAGTGAGGCTTACGAGGGAGGGGTAGGGGATCTGAGGACAGTGCCTCTGTTTCTTTGCTGGCACCAAGGGCTGGCAGACATGACTGCACAGGTTCTTATGAGAAGTGGGTATCTGGGAGAGCTTCCGTTTAGGCTGGGAGACGCAGAGGCAAGGATGTGTTCCGTTCATTCCCAATGCAAGGGGTAATGAGAGCAATAAAAGCATCTGCAGGAAAGAGGGCACCACCTGGCAGCTCCAAGTTCACACTGGACTTTGAAGCAGTGCAGGCCCCAACTATTCATTCCTCCCCCATAGACAGCCAAATGGCCATACTGTGCAGGGGGTCCCCTACCTTCACAGATTTATTTCCCCAGTATCAACAGCAGAGGCAGGGGCACACCTCATGAACAGCTCATAGGAAACCTCATTCCACCACAAGGCATCCGCTCCCACCCACCAGAAAAGGCTTCAAAGTGGCAACCAAACCTTGATCTAGTGGCCAGTCTGGGCACATTCCCTCCTCCCGGGTGACTTCCTTCTCTATTCTTTATAAGAAATTCTTGTAAAGCTCTATAAAGTCTAAAATGAGGGCCAGGCACGGTGGCTCACACCTGTAATCCCAGCACTTTGGGAGGCCAAGGCGGGCGGATTACCTGAGGTCAGGAGTTTGAGACCAGCCTGGCCAACATGGCGAAACCCCGTCTCTACCAAAAAAAAAAAAAAAATACAAAAATTAGCTGGGCATGGTGGCGGGCACCTGTAATCCCAACTACTTGGGAGGCTGAAGCAGGAGAATCGCTTGAACCCAGGAGACGGAGGTTACAGTGAGCTGAGATCATGCCACTGTGCTCCAGCCTGGGCAACAGAGTGACACTCTGTCTCCAAAAAAAGAAAAACCAAGAAGTGTGACATCTGAAGGTCTTCTAACAGTGGTTCTCATCCTGGATGCACCTTTGAATCATTAAGAAGTTTTAAAAACATTCGCAACCCCAGCTCTGAGCTTTTAATTTAATTGGTCTGCAGTGGGCTCCAGGCCTGGGTGTGTCTTAGAAGCTCCTCAGGTGATTTTGATGTGCAGCCCAGGGTGAGAGGCACTGTGCCCTCTCCCTAAGTTAGTAGAAGTCCTCATCAGGCCCTGCTGCATCACCACGGCTGCTTCTCCTTGAGGGATAACCTCCCAGACTCATTTCTTCATCTGAAAAGAAGAGCTAAGGGACTCTACCTCATAGAATGGCCATGAAGTGGGTTCAGGGAGCAATGCCTGTAAAAGGGCCATGCCCTCCAAAAATAGATGATTTACAATCAGAACTGATCCACACTTGAAAACCCTGAGTTCAAAGTTTTCATGTTTTATGTTGTTCAAGAACAGGCCGGGCACGGTGGCTCATGCCTATAATCCCAGCACTTTGTGAGGCCAAGACGGATGGATTGCTGAGCTCAGGAATTTTAGACCAGCATGGGCAACATGGCAAAACCCCATCTCTACAAAAAAAGAAATACAAAAATTAGCCAGGCATGGTGGTGCACACTTGGGAGCACTCCCATGCTACTTGGGAGGCTGAGGTAGGAGGATCCCTTGAGCCCAGGAGGTTGAGGCTGCAGTGAGTCGTGATCATGCAACTGCACTCCAGTTTGGGTGGCAGAGTGAGATCCTGTCTCAAAAAAATGAAAATAAAAAAGAATAAACACAGCCAGTGACTCAGGAACTGTCTACACCCCGTTTTTCACCTCTGTGTAAACTATAGAAAGTGGGGCTCCAGGCTTATTCTGAAGGAAACCTGCCTCCTGACTTTCAAGGGTTTGGAAGCTGCTGGCTCCTGAGATATGATTTGCACATTATGCTCTCCTGGAGCATTTTATTTTAAGCAAAACAAAAAAGAAATGTAACATTTTGAATCTGTCTTTGGCCACAGAGAGAATCAAGCTTGGAAAAGAGGGGGCTCAGCTTCTTTCCTTCCTGGCTGCCCTAGGAACCAGAAACATTCCATCCACATCTCTCCTCAGCTGTTTTTCCATCATCTCCAAACAGAAAATCAGAGACATCAGCAATGTGAAAGCCAAATCCTATGTGTCTGAGGTGTTGTGAAGGGATCCAGTTTTAATAATGTCCCAGTGTGGGGACATCTGGCTGGACATCAAAGATCTGTTGATTGCTTCACACTTTCCCCACCCATTGCTCAAGGTTAGCTACTTATCTGCCCACTAAGATTTTGTCATAGAGTCTTGGTGTTACAAAGACCCAAGAGATACAGATCACGGGCTCACATAATGCAATCTCCCATCTCCCACTGCTTCCCTGACACCACTGCTCCAGGACTTAGAGGAATGAGGGCCCGCTACCTTCAAGGACAAGGGAAGACCTACCTCAAATGGTAACTCTAACCTCGCAAATAATGGGAAAGGCTGCAGCTTCCTCATGGATCCTTTCCCAACTGCCCAGAGGAATCTCCCTCCAGAGAACTGGGAGGAAACTGAGGGCCCAGGCATGGAAGAATCAACAGTGAGCGAAGCCATTTGGAAGGGATGCCAGGACTCCCCTCTTGCTATTCCCACTCCATTTCTCAAACTCTTACCCAAGAGCAGACTCGTGCACATACCACTGTTTAGGACCCTGGCCAAGTGCTGTTCTCCTATAAAATGTCTTATCAGATGGTTTATGAAATTAAGCTTTGTTGCTGTATCCTACATTTCCAAACACACACTGTTACCAGGGCCACGGCAGACTAAGCCTTTCAACCTTTCTACATCCCAAGACACATAAAATCCTGAAGAAACTAGTAGATGGACATTGGCCCATGAGTGACCATTGTAAAGAAAAAAGACTTGGCTCATCTCACCATGGGTTAAGTTGATGTGTCTAATACTCCACAGTAAGCTGTGGGTGTGTATTTGTCTGTTCTTGCACTGCTATAAATAAATACCTGAGACTGGGTAATTTATAAAGAAAATAGGTTTAATTGGCTCATGGTTCTCCAGGCTACACAGGAAGCATGGCTGGGGAGGCCTCAGGAAACTTACAATCATGGCGGAAGGTGAAGGGGAAGCAGGTACGTCTTCACGTGGCCAGAGCCGGAGGAAGAGAGATCTTCTGATAACTCACTCATTAGCATAAGAACGGCACCAAAGGAGAAATCTGCCTGAATGATCCAATCACTTCCCACCAGGCCCCACCCCCAACATCGGTGATTACAATCTGACATGAGATTTGGGAGTGGACACAGACCCAAACCATATCAGGATGTCAGGGAATAAGCAACAGGAAAGAGACTTTGAAGCCAAAAACTTGGATTCTAGACCTAATTTTAGCAACTAGGTAGCTGACCTTTGATCTCAGAAAAATCATTTTACCTTAGAGATTCTCAGCTTTCTCATCTGTAAAAAAAAAAAAAAAAAGTGTGGGGGCATTATTAATACCAGCTATAAGGGTTTGTCCACACCTTTGGGAAAATTGAGTTAATGGATGAAACAAGATTTTTATAATGATAAAGTGAAATGAAAAGGAGGTGGTATGTTTAATTCCTAAGACAGGAAGACATTATAACAAGGGGGACCACTTCTGGAAAGAAATGAAGGCCTTGGGTCAAAGAACCAAGAAAAGGTTTTTTTTAAATGTATGAAAGTAAAAGGAAGGAAAACAAGGGAAAGGCTTCTGGTTGGCCACAGGTCAGTAGAAGCCAAAACAATAGACTTTGAGTGGTTGCAAGGAGCAGAAACTCCTCTGTCAGCCTTGAATAAGGCGGGTGGCATCACCAGCACATCAGCCCCATTCCTTTGCTAGCTCTGAGCTTTAACTCCTGTCAATGGGAACCTTCTTGGATGAGGCCAGGCCACAGGTCACTGGCCCAGTGACTGAGAAGGGGGCTGGGTTGGCTGCAGCTAGAACAGGGGCTAGGGGAAGGGCAGGTCCCCTAAAGAGGGTGCTGTGAGTATGGCAGGTGTCTTGAGGTTTAACCTGACGCAGCAACCAGGAAAGTATACGTACCCCTAAGCTGCAGTGATACATGTACAGGATCCAGATCAAAGCAGGTAGAACCGGCTGGGCATGGTGGCTCAAGCCTGTAATACCAGCACTTTGGGAGGCCAAGGCAGGCGGGTCACATGAGGTTGGGAGTTTGAGACCAGCCTGGCCAACATAGTGAAACCCCGCCTCTACTAAAAATACAAAAATAAGTTGGGTGTGGTGGCGTGTGCCTGTAATCTCAGCTACTCAGAGGCTGAGGCAGGAGAATCACTTGAACCTGGGAGGCGGAGGTTGCAGTGAGCCAAGATAGTGCCATTGCACTCCAGCCTGGGTGACAGAGTGAGACTCCGTCTCAAAACAAACAAACAAAACAAAGGGGACAGAACTCATTCATTCATTCTTCAACAAACATTTATTGAAAGTCTACTATGTGCCAATTCAAATTTTATATCTTTGCTTTCAAAGAGCTCAAAGTCCAGGGAGACCCAGAAATAAACTATTATCACACACGCAGTGCATTAGGAGCTACGAGAGTGATGTGGACATCACATTGCGGGAATCAGAGCAGACGTTTTTTATCCTGAGGAGGTGATGGTTGATACAAGCTGAATCCCGAGGAATGGGTGGGCATTAGCCAGGGGGCTGCCTGGAAAAGGGAGCTCCAGACAGAGGGAATGGCATGTGACAATACCACAAGGCATGAGGCCACATGGCCTCGCAAGAAAGCTGCAAGTCATGTAGCAAGGCAGGGATGCCTGTGGGTGGGACAGTAGAGGTGGCTGCTGGGGGTAAGACTCCTTCGCTTGGGAAATACTGAAATTAGTACCTGTGAAGTGCCTGCTAGATGCCAGGCTCTGTCAATACAAAGATGGAAACAATACAACTCTGCCCTTAGGGAGTTTCATCCAGTTGGGGAAGACATCCAGGCATGGACAATATTGTGTGCATAGGATGTGCTCATTGCCTGCTATGGACTCACAGAGGAGGCATCTCAGGTTGTAAAGGATATTGAGTACTATGATACGGAGAATGGCCTTGATTAAGATCAGCTAGAGCAGGGGCTAGGGGAAAACGGAGATTAAGGAGTGCAGGCAGGAGAGTAACAGGGTGAGAGCTGGGTTCCCAGAAGATAGGCTGGAGGCGGTGGGGAAAATGGACAGCAGAGCAGTGAGGCTGCTGAAGAAGCTACTGCAATAGTTGAGAAATCACAGAGGCTTGGGCTACGGTGCTGACAGTGAAGATAGAGAAAACGAGAAGAGCCAGAAAGCTCTGTAGATGCTTGAACTTGCAGAAGCTGGGAACTAATTAGATGTAAGCATGAAGGGAAAAACAGGGTTCAAGCATCTGCTGGGCTTCTGATGTGGGTAACTAGTAAAGGGGACAAGTTTAGTTCTAGACATTTTGAAATTCAGTCGCTCACTGCGCATGAGGGTGGAGACATCCAGTAGTTAGTTGAAGAAATGGCTCTAAGTTCAGAAGAAAGGCCTGGGTGGGTGTCATAGTTGATGGGTAAAAGTTGAAGCTTGGATACGGAAATGATCCTATATGGAATGAGGTCTACAGAAACCAACAATTAAGGAAAGCAGGAGGCCGGGTGCAGTGGCTCCCAGCACTTTGGGAGGCCAAGGCGGGTGGATCACCTGAGGTCAGGGGTTTGAGACCAGCCTGGCCAACATGGTGAAACCCTGTCTCTACTAAAAATACAGAAATTAGCCGGGTGTGGTGGTGGGTGCCTGTGATCCCAAATACTCAGGAGGCTGAGGCAGGAGAATTGCTTGAACCCCAGAGGTGGAGGTTGCAGTGAGCCAAGATCACGCGCCACTACACTCCAGCCTGGGTGACAGAGTGAGCCTCCATCAAAAACAAACAAACAAACAAAAAAAAACATAAACAAATGCAGAAGAGAAGCCCATAAAGGAGACTGCAATGGCAGAGACATGGAGGCGGTGGGTGGGGGGTCGGGGTGAACCAGCCAAAGGAGAAGAGTTTGAGAGAGTAGAGAGTGGAAGAAAGGCAGATGAGGCAAAACTGGGGATATCCTTTGGATTTGACAATGTTGTAACTTTAGCAAGAGCAGTCTCAGTAGTTACAGGCACGGGAAGCGAGTCTGTAGTGGGTTGAAAAGTAAGAGAACAGTTGGAGAGCGGAGACCTATGTGTAACAGCTTTTAAGAAAATCATGGCTGAAGGGAAGAGAGCAACCCAGACCATGTCTGGAAGAAGGCGTTCAGTGGGCACCGCTTTTTTTTTTTTGAGATGGAGTTTCACTCTGTTGCCCAGGCTGAAGTGCAACAGCGGGATCTTGGCTCACTGCAACCTCCGCCTCCCGGGTTCAAGCGATTCTCCTGCCTCAGCCTCCCGAATAGCTGGGATTACATGCACCCGCCACCATGCCTGGCTAATTTTTGTATTTTTAGTAGAGACAGGGTTTTGCCATGTTGGCCAGGCTGCTCTTGAACTCCTGACCTCAGGTGATCTGCCCGCCTTGGTCTCCCAAAGTGCTGGGATTACAGGAATGAGCCACTGCGCCCGGCCTGGGCACCACTTTTTAAGAGGATGATCAGCAAACCAAGTGTGCCCAGGAGGTTCCACAAGTGGATGAAGGATCTGGAAACAATGGCACTTAGGAGCTACTAAAAGAACTGAGGATTCTTCATCTGAGATGGTGGTTGAGGGAGCCTTCTTCAAATACCCAAATGCCTGTCATAAGGGAGAAGAACTCATTCCCTTTCAGGTATTCCTAAAGAGCAGAAATAGGACTAATGGGTAGAAGTTACAGGAAGGACAATTTTGAGTCAATATAAAGAACAGCTTCCAACCAAGAAGCGTTTCTGACAATGAAATGGATTGTCTTGGAAGATAAAAATTTTACCTTTTGACTGGAAGCATTTAGCTGATTCAAGACCAGCACATGATGATGCTGGGGAACCATCCAGAAGCAGCCTGACTTGGATGCTACTTTTCCATCATCCATTGAATCCCACCCCTCCGTCCTGGGCCTCATTCCACAAGAGACGGAGCCAGAAGTGACCTTAAGGGCTCCTGGCAACCTAGAGATTTTATGAGCCTAAAAAGTTTCTAGGCCGGGCGCGGTGGCTCACGCTGTAATTCCAGCACTTTGGGAGACTGAGGCGGGTGGATCGCCTGAGGTTAGGAGTTCGATACCAACCATGGAGAAACCCCATCTCTACTAAAAATACAAAATTAGCAGGGAGTGGTGGCGCATGCCTGTAATCCCAGCTACTTGGGAGGCTGAAGCAGGAGAATCGCTTGAACCCAGGAGGCAGGGTTTGCGGTGAGCCGAGATCGCGCCATTGTACTGCAGCACAGGCAACAGGAGCGAGACTCTGTCTCAAAAAAAAAAAAAAAAATTCTAATTAAAAGCATGCAAATGAGGAAATCAATCCACTGCAAGCTTCACCTGTGGGCCAAAGCCTGTCTGCTGTCTGTTTCTGTGAATAAAATTGTACCGCAATGCAGATATACATGGTCTATGACTGCATTTGCACTGCAACTGCAGAATTGAGTAGTTGCAACAGATAGCATATGGCCTGAGGCTGAAAACATTTGCTATCTGGCGCTTTATAGAAAAAATTCGCTGACCTCCTCTCTACATCCCTGAGATAGAATGGTTGAACACACTGGTCTCCCAGTCTAAGCTATACATCTAGCTGAGATTTCTCAGCTTATCTTAGACTTAGTATACATCTTTGGGAACCTGAATTTGTAACACAAAAAAAGAGACCAACAGAGACTCAGGCCTGGAGCTGTCAAACAAACCCAACTACAGGCGCATGTTTTATTAGGTTCAGGCTGGGTTACAAATACAAACTGTGCAAGGCAAACTTTGCATACTCCTTTTTTTTTTTTTTTTTTGAGATGGAGTCTCACTCTCTTGCCAGGCTGGAGTGCAGTGGTGCAATCTTGGCTCACTGCAACCTCCACCTCCTGGGTTCAGGTGATTCTCCTGCCTCAGCCTCCCGAGCAGCTAGGACTACAGGTGTGTGCCACCAAGCCCGGCTAATTTTTGTATTTTTAGTAGAGACGGGGTTTCACCATGTTGGTCAGGATGGTCTTGATCTCTTGACCTCGTGATCTGCCCACCTTGGCCTCCCAAAGTGCTGGGGTTACAGGCGTGAGGCACCACGCCTGGCCCACACACTCTTAAGGTAGAAACAAAATAGCCAAAGGAGTCCGGCAGCTTCCCTCAAAGGGGGATGAAGGGGCTTTCTAAACCACACAGACTTGGGTCAGATTTGACGGAAGGGAGTTCTAGCCAAATTCAGAGAATGTTTCTTCCTCCTGTGTCTACTCTATGGCTAACAGCGACGCAGACAAGAGTTCTTGTACAGAGTGTCCAAAATCTGCTCTGTACTGCAATCTAAGAGGGTCTGCTCAGCCACGGGCTTCTGGAAGGTGTGTATAAATAGGCCTACCTTTCTGACCCGAGTTTTCTCTTCCCTGTAACATTGGGATTGGCTGTTTTCACCAGGAAGTGGCCTCTTCTTTACTCCCGTCCAATTCCACAGAAGTCCATGCTCCCTTACACTTGAGAATATGAAGCTGAGCCTGTAGCTACTCTGATGGGGTTGCACTCATGCAAGGCTGGGAAGGACACGCACTGACCTTACATATACCAGTGTTTCTCCAATGGAACACACTGTTCTAGAAAGGGGACAAGTTCTCACTCGTCCTGAATCCTGGATCATTACAGCTACTCTTCCTTGAACTCTCAGGTTAGGAGACAGCACTTCTCCTGGGCTCCTATTTAGAACCCTCTTATGAAATGTACCGCCAAATCCTATACATTACAGGTATTTATATACCACTTTATTATTTTTTTTCTAGACTGTGACCTCCCTGGGCACGGGACTTGTGCCTAATTCATCTTTGAATCAGTGCCTGACACACAGAGGATGTGTCTTGAATATACACAGAATGAATCATGGAATCTTTTTTTATTTTTTTCAGATGGGGTCTCACTCTGTCACCCAGGCTGGAGTGCAGTGGTATGATCACAGCTTACCACAGCCTCGACCTCCCTGGGCTCAGGTTATCCTCCCACCTCAGCCTCCCAAGTAGCTACTACAGGCATTTGCCACCATGCCCAGCTAATTTTATCATTATTATTTTGTAGAGATGCAGTCCCAGTATGTTGCCCAGGCTGGTCTCAAACTCCTGGGCTCAAGTAATCCTCCTGCTTCAGCCTCCCAGTGTTGGGATTACAGGCATGAGCCACTGCACCTGGCCTGAATCACTAAATCTTTTTTTTTTTTTTTTTTGGAGACAGAGTTTCGCTCTTGTCGCCCAGGCTGGAGTGCAGTGGCATGATCTTGGCTCACTGCAACCTCCACCTCCCGGGTTCAAGCAATTCTCCTGCCTCAGCCTCCCAAGTAGCTGGGATTTCAGGCACACGCCACCATGCCCAGCTAATTTTTGTATTTTTAGTAGAGATGGGGTTTCGACATGTTGGCCAGGCTGGTCTCAAACTCCTGACCTCAGGTGACCCGCCTGCCTCGGCCTCCCAAAGTGCTGGGATTACAGGCGTGAGCCACTGCGTCGGGTCTCACTGAATCTTAAAATCTGCTAAGTAGTGGCCACCTGAATAGGCTACACCAAAGGGAAAAACTGGCCTCATTCCAACCAGGGTCAATCACTCTACAGGGGGCTGGGAGAACTGGGAGAAATCCATCTCATTAGATAATTATGACTGTGCCCAAATTTATGACTGGCCAGTTTGGCAACACTAGGCACAGGCTGTGTATTCATCTACCTGCAGGATGAATCTTGGATGAAAAATTAAATGAGGCATGTTATTCTTATAAAGCAAAGGAAGGAAATGAGGAGTCTGAACATGAGCGGTGTATTAGTCCATTCTCAGGATGCTATAAAGACATACCCAAGACGGGATAATTTATAAAGGAAAGAGGCTTAATGGACTCACAGTTCCACATGGCTGGGGAGACCTCACAATCATGGCAGAAGGCAAAGGAGGAGAAAAGTCATGTCTTACACGGTGGCAGGCAAGAGAGCATGTGCAGGGGAACTGCCCTTTATAAAACCATGAGATCTCATAAGATTTATTCACTATCATGAGAACCAAACAGAAAACCCTGCCCCCATGATTCAGTTACCTCCCACCCGTCCCTCCCATGATTATGGGAGCTACAATTCAAGATGAGATTTGGGTAGGGACCCAGCCAGACGATATCAAGCAGACTGGAAAACGTTCCCTGAGTTGGTGAATGAGAAAGGGAACTGGTTACGGCCTGGGCAGACGAGGTAAAGTACACCATGCCATGGAGAGTGTGCAGCTCCCACAGTGGTATGTGGAAGGCACTGTGCCCTCTGTCGAGGAACGTGGCCCAGTCTGTCACCCAACTTCTCCTAGACGGTGTGGGTCACTTCTTAGCCAGCTCCGTCCTCAGAGTGGCACTGAACCGTTGATGAAGGGTACCTATCTGCCAAAGGAGCAGCCACGTGGGCCACTTGCTAAGCTGATCTGAGGAAAGGAATCTTCCAGACACATTCTTAGAAAGTTCTTGATTCAGCAAAGGCCATTTTCTCTGACTGCCCAACAGCTCTACTCTTTCCACCCTTCTTGGGTTATTACAATGAAAAGTTCTACATGTTTTATCTTTATAAAAGTTGGAAGAAGTGAATTTAACAATTCTTGGTTCCAGATTCACTAAATAAAGACAAACAATCCTCAACAACCTAATTGGTTACCAAGCTGGTAACAAGTTAAATTATTCTTATTTTTTTCTTTCTTTCTTTTCTTTTTTTTTTTTTGAGACAGAATCTCACTCTGTCACCCAGGCTGGAGTGCAGTAGTGTGTGATCTTGGCTCACTGCAACCTCTGCCTCCTGGGTTCAAGCGATTCTCCTGCCTCAGCCTCCCAAGTAGCTGGGACTATAGGTGCCCACCACCACGCCCGGCTAATTTTTGTATTTTTAGTAGAGATGGGGCTTCGCCACATGGGCCAGCCTGGTCTTGAACTCCTGACCTCAGGTGATCCGCCTGCCTCAGCCTCCCAAAGTGCTGGGATTACAGGCGTGAGCCACTGTGCCCAGCCTGAAATGTTCCTTTTTGAAGGCTTTTCTTCATGGGCTGAACTGGTTGAATTTTCTAAAAATATGAGCTCAATGATGTCGGGCAGAAAATATTACCTTCATATCAGCATTTTTCATTGATCCAAGGGCCTTGGAACTGCATTCAAAATTACAGTCATCTCTAGAAAATAGTTACTGTGGACTTACTGTGCATGGATGATCTAGAAATCCATTGAATGGTAACTGCAGGAAGAGAAAAATTCCCTTGTCTCCTTCATTGATTTTTCTGCACAATTCTTTGATGCGTCTGAATAGGTTTTTAAAGCTTTCTCTTGTCTGTTGACATCAAGCCAACAAGTTCATTTTTGGAAGTGATGAAACACTGCTTTGGTGGTGCTAAAAATGTCTACATGTTCTCATGTGTTTAGAAGAGAATTTGTTCTAGGCCAGGCACAGTGACTGGTGCCTGTAATCCCACCACTTCAGGAGGCTGAGGCAGGTGGATCACTTGAGGCCAGGAGTTGGAGGCCAGCCTGGCCAAAATGGTGAAACTCTGTCTCTACTAAAAAATACAAAAATTAGCTGGGTGTGGTGCTGTGTGACTGTAGTCCCAGCTACTCAGGAGGCTGAGGCAGGAGAATCATTTGAACCCGGGAGGCCAAGGTTGCAGTGAGCTGAGATCATGCCACTGCACTCCAGCCTGGACGACAAAGCGGGACTCTGTCTTGAAACAAAACAAAACAAAACAGAACAAAACAAAAATTAGGTGGACATGGTGGCACGTGCATGTAGTCCCAGCTACTCAGGAGGCTGAGACAAGAGAAACGCTTGAACATAGGAAGCAGAGGTTGCAGTGAGCCGAGATTGTGCCACTGCACTCCAGACTGAGCAACAGAGCGAGACACTGTCAAAAAAAAAAAAAAAAAAAAAGGAAGAGAATTGGTTCTTTTACTCAAACTACCGCTTGATTCTGAAACATATGGATTCATCTCATCTGATTAGGTTTGTAGTATCCTATCAAAATTTTTCCTCCTCCATAAATGAGTCTATCACATTCTCTTATAACTGAGGAATTGGCACTTTACATGCTTCAAATACTTTCTGTGTCCTTCAAAATTGTGCTCACCATCAAATGAAACCTCTTACTTTTGACTAAATGCGTTATTTCCAAAACTATGGCCTTTCTTGATCATTTCATTGATTTGAAAATCTGCACATCACATTTACTTTCCTTAAATATAGTGAAGCATGAAAACATTTTAATACTTGAATTTTTTAAAAAATGAAGTGTTGCCAAAAAGATCTGTTTTTTTTTTTTTTTCCTGATGCTCGGGATGAATCACTAGCAATCTTGACTTTGACTGGTAAGACTGATATAGGTGATAGTAAATACAGGTTTTTGTGGTTAGTAGGAGTCTTAACTCTGGTTAAGAAAAGACCTTAAAGAAGGGACACATAGGGCCAGGCGTGGTGGCTCCCACCTGTAATCCCAGCACCTTGTGAGGCCCAGGTTGGGGGATCACCTGAGGTTGGGAGTTTGAGACCAGCCTGGCCAACACATGGAAACCCCATCTCTACTAAGAATACAAAAATTGCCGGGTGTGGTAGTACATGCCTGTGACCCAGCTACTTGGGAGGCTGAGGCATGGGAATCACTAGAATCTGGGAGGGGAAGGTTGTGGTGAGCTGAGATTGCACCACTGCACTCCAGCCTGGGTGGCAGAGTTATAGCAGCGCAATTTGCACTTGCAAAAATATGGAACCAGCCCAAATGCCCATCAATTAACGAGTGGATAAAGAAACTGTGCTCTATATATACTACGGAATACTACTCAGTCGTAAAAAGGAATGAATTATTGGCATTCACAGGAATCTGGATGGAACTGGAGACTATTATTCTAAGTGAAGTAACTCAGGAATGGAAAAGCAAACATCATATGTTCTCACTCATAAGTGGGAGCCAAGCTATGAAGATGCAAAGGCATAAGAATGACACAATAGACTTTGGGGACTCGAGGTAAAGGGCGGGAGTGGGGTGAGGGATAAAAGACTACAAATTGGGGCCGGGCGTGGTGGCTCACGCCTGTAATCCCAGCACTTTGAGAGGCCGAGGTGTGTGGATAACGAGGTCAGGAGTTCAAGATCAGCCTGGCCAACATGATGAAACCCCGTCTCTACTAAAGATACAAAAATTAGCCAGGTGTGGTGGCGGGCACCTGTAATCCCAGCTACTTGAGAGGCTGAAGCAGAGAATTGCTTGAACCCAGGAGGCGGAGGTTGCAGTGAGCTGAGATCACGCCACTGCATTCCAGCCTGGGTGACAGAGCAAAAAAAAAAGAATACAAATTGGATTCAGTGTATACTGCTCTGGTGATGGGTGCACCGAATTTTTACAAAGAACTTCATGTAACTAAATACCACTTGTTCCCCCAAAACCTATGGAAATAAATTGAAAAAAAAAAAAAAGACTGTCTCAAAAAAAAAAAAAAGAAGGGACAGATAACAAGACTAAGCTGTTCAGCAAGAAGGGTGAGGGGCTGTTTACAGTCAATATCAGCTGCAGGTAACATTTCTCTTTCAAGATGGCCTAAGCGGGCCGGGCATGGTGGCTCACGCCTGTAATCCCACCCAGAACTTTGGGAGAGCGAAGCAGGTAGATAACTTGAGGTCAGGAGTTTGAGACTGGCCTGATCAACATGGTGAAACCCTCTCTCTTCTAAAAATACAAAAATTGTGTGTGTGGGGGGGTGGTATGCGCCTGTAATCCCAGCTACTTGGGAGGCTGAGGCAAGAGAATCACTAGAATCTGGGAGGTGGAGGTTGCAGTGAGTTGAGGTCATGCCAATGCACTCCAGCCTGGGTGACAGAGTGAGACTCCACTTCAAAAAAAAAAAAAAAAAGATGGTCTAAGTGATTTCTACAGTGTGGCTTCTACATATTAAACACATCACTAGTTTGATAAGGCTGCAGTCATTATCTCTTGTCTATTTATCTGGATGGAGAAGCTAAGCATACAGAATTTAAGTGGCTAGCCTAAAGGCCAACTTAACCCAAGTGTTAGAAATGGAATCTGGCTATCAATACAAGCTCTCTCCTTAAGTATTGTGAACTATACTTTCACTACAAAGAATTTGATAACATGCCTGAAGACGCAGTAGAATTATACCTTCTTTTCTCCATGGTCAGAAGGCAATTAAGTAAAATTCAACTATCCTTAGGGGTGTAATCACTTTACTAATACAGATAAAACCATTATGACCAAGTAGGAATTATAGCATAAGCTCAGCACATAAAATGGAATTATTTAAATTATACTACAGTGAAGCTAGTCAGGAATAAGACTCCATTTATTTTTGGCCTGAACACTTCTTTCAGATGAAGAGAAATGTTACTCCCAGTTTTACATATATTTCTGGGAACGAAACTCAGGGCTTGTCGACAATACTACAATTTTCCTGCGTTGGGATCCTCTCTACTTGAAGTGCCCGGGAGAAAAGCACATCCTACTCAGCAGTGAGTGGTAAGTAGTCTAAAAATCAAGCTCACCATCACCCCCAGCATTTCTTAGCTTGATTTCAGCCAATGCCACCTGGCAGAAAAGTGGCACCACTTTTACGATACCAGCCACCGAAAAATCCCAAGTCCATGCTACCAACTTCTCTCTCACTGTTCGGTCTCTGCGATTGACTAGCTAACTGACATGCTTTAAAGTTGCAACTTGGTCTCAACTTCTCTTTTTCCACCCGGGAGAGGCACATTCTATTACTAAAAGAGAAATCCAGGGCTGGATTCATGGTGGCACAGCCCCCAGTTTTTGGTACATCTACTCAAACCATAGTCAATTCTACAGGCTTTCCTGGTAGGGAATGCTACCCCCAACACGCTCTCAAAGCTATGCTACAGTCAGTTTGAGCTGACTGAATTTACCCAACATCTCAAGAGCATCAGGACAAATTGGCTTTCCTTTGCCACTTCTTTGAAGGACAGTTAGCAGATCAAAAGCATTTACTGAATTTACTTCTCTAGCTCCCTCCCCACCCCTGGAGACTGTAAAGTACCCAAATGTCCTGTTCTCAATTTTCGTTAGTAGAAAAAGTCATTTTCCCCCTTCCTTCCTCTAAATAAGCTCACAACCTAAACTATTTGACAGAATTGTAATGTCTTGCCTTGCTTTGTAAGTCCCTATTAATAACTTTTAGTGTTGGCATGAAGGAATTTTGGTGCCAAACTATGAAAAATATAAGCAAAGGAAGATATTTATGACTTCTAGACATTGTAGTAAGCATTTACAAAATTTACTAAAGAATTTAGGATATGAAAATGTTTTTATGTAGTAAGAAAGTCTTACCAGTATTTACAGAATTTAACAAGTTTAATTTCCCTTTTAAAGAGTTGTATTATCTTCTGGTGTTCAATACTAAAGCCCCTTACATGGCTGTTTTTTGTTTTTTTGAGATGGAGTTTCACTCTTGTTGCCCATGCTGGAGTGCAGTGGCGTGATCTCAGCTCACTGCAACCTCCGCCTCCCAGGTCCAAGCGATTCTCCTGTCTCAGCTTCCTGAGTAGCTGGGATTACAGGTGCCTGCCACTATGCCAGGCTAATTTTTGGTATTTTTTTTTTTGGTAGAGACAGCGTTTTACCATGTTGGCCAGGCTGGTCTCGAACTTCTGACCTCAGGTGATCCGCCCGCCTCAGCCTCCCAAAGTGTTGGGATTACAGGTGTGAGCCACCACACCCAGCCTACATGGCTGTTTTTAATGCATTCTTCTCTACCCCAAAATGTTTCTATAGTTTGGATGTGTGTCTCTGTCCAAACCTCATGTTCAAATGTAATCCTCAATGTTGAAGGTGGGTGGGGCCTGGTGGGAATTGACTGGATCACGGGGGCATATTTCTTTTATTTTTTTCTTTTTTTTGAGACAGGGTCTCATTCTGTTGCCCAGGCCAGAATGCAGTGGGGTGATCACGGCTCACTACAACCTTGACCTTCCAGATTCAAGCGATCCTCCCACTTGAACCTCCCAAGTAGCTGGGACCAAAGGCACATACCACCACGCCCGGCTAATTTTTGTATTTTTTGTAGAGACAGGGTTTTGCTATGTTGCCCAGGCTGGTCTCAAACTCTTGAGCTCAAACAATCCAATTTGCCTCGGCCTCCCAAAGTGCTGGGATTATAGGCATGAGCCACCACGTTGGGCCAACAGGAAGATATCTAATGTATGATTAAGCACCAGCTCCTTGATGCTGTCCTTTTGATAGTGAGTTCTCATGAGATCTGGTTGTTTAAAAGTGTGTAGCACCTGCTCCCACCTCCTTGCTCCTGCACCTGCCATGTAAGACACCTGCTTCCTCTTCACCTTCCACCATGATTGGAAGTATCCTGAGGCCTTCCTAGAAGCTGAGCAGATGCCAGCGCCGTGCTTCCTGTATAGCCTGCAGAACTGTGAGGGAATTAATCCTCTTTTTTTTTTTTTTTGAGATGGAGTCTCGCTCTGTCGCCCAGGCTGGAGTGCAGTAGCACGATCTCAGCTCACTGCAAGCTCCACCTCCTGGGTTCACACCATTCTCCTGCCTCAGCCTCCTGAGTAGCTGGGACTACAGGTGCCTGCCACCAGGCCCAGCTAATTTTTTTTTTTTTGTATTTTTAGTAGAGACGGGGTTTCGCCGTGTTAGCCAGGGTGGTCTTGATCTCCTGACCTTGTGATCCTCCGGCCTAGGCCTCCCAAAGTGCTGGTATTACAGGCCTGAGCCACTGTGCCCCACCCTCTTTTCTTTATAAATTACCCAATCTCAGGTTTATTTTTTTTTATAGCAATGTAAGAATGGCCTAATACAATGTCTTCACAATCATTTGCCTGGGTTAACTATTGTTTGCTTGTTTTTTGAGGGGGGTGCTGGACATTATTAGTAAGAGTAGTTTTGTGAATAAGTATACTAACTTGAGGTTAAGTTCTACCTAAATATCAGCTTAAGTCAAAGTTGACATTCTGTTGTTGTTAGAATAAAAATGCCTGAAAACCAATGATAATTCCAGAATTTAATATTAGTAAGGATCAGAAGCAAAAATATTTTACTGAGTGCAGAGGAACTTCTCTCTCAGAGGATCCATTTTATTATCAGGATTTATCCCGAGGGAGGGCTAGCTGGCAAAGTGGCTAACTTCGTTTAGCAACTCTACAAAATTTATAAATTGGTGCAGACTGCAGGATGAGAGAAGAGCTGAAAAACATTTCCCTGAACTTTCATAAATAATCCAGGATACCAATTCACATGGCCAGGCCTGTATGAGCTCCAGTGATTTTGTGGGTTTAGTGTCTGGTGGGGCCACCCCCCACTGCCTACTGTTATCTAGCATCAAAGGAACTTCCTCCAATCCCTAAGGAACTCTCAGAATGTCTGGTCCACTCGCCACTAAGCTCAGGACTCTAGATGTCTGGGAGCCACTACACTCTTTAGTTTGGACCCTCAAGGAATTTAGATGTGTCCCTCTAACCCACTGCCCATTCTGACTTCCTCCTCAAAGGCAAATTCAAAGGACTTTATCCTCTTTGAAGTACCCTTTGTCTAACCCTGCTGGCCACCCCTCTCTTATCCACTACTTCTCTTTTAAAAACTCACGCGGTGGCTCATGCCTATAATCCCAGTACTTTGGGAGGCGGAGACGGGCGGATCACAAGGTCAGGAGTTCGAGACCAGCCTGACCAACATGGTGAAATCCCATCTCTACTAAAAATACAAAAATTAGCCAGGCGTGGTGGCGTGCACCTGTAATCCCAGCTACTCAGGAGGCTGAGGCAGGAGAATCGCTTGAACCGGGGAGGTGGAGGTAGCATTGAGCCGAGATTGCGCCACTGCACTCCAGCCTGGGTGACAGAGTGAGCGCCCATCTCAAAAAACAAACAAAAATCAAAAAAACTCCTTTCCTCAGCTTCCAGAAAGAACAGTGCACTCTCCCCTGGTCCTCTCCGATTCCTCTTCCTCTCCTTTTCTGTTTTCCCCAAGACCTTCCCCTTCTTGGTGAAACCACTGGCTCTCCCAGCATCAACTGTAACCCAGATGCTCCTGGCTTGACAAATCTCTGGGCCCTGACCCAGGTTTCCAGTTGCCTGATGAAGCTCATTATGTCTAAACCCAAACTCATCCTTCTTCCCTGACTCAAACCTGTGCCACACATCTTATGAGGCTAGAAGCCTTGGCCCCATGTCTTCTGAAGCTGGAAGCCTTGGCCCCACATCTGTTTCTTTTTTGCAATCATCTCATTTATTCAGGTGTCATGGTGGCTACTGAATCTTTGCCCCACTTTCCATTCACAGAGAAATGCCTCTCTCACTGACGACTTGGACCAATTTATGGGAACACTGCACACGTTGCTTACATTTTTCTCTGCCTGCAGCCTCTTGTCTCTTCTAATCCAGGGGTCCCCAACCCCCGGGCTGAGGACCTGTACTGGTGTGTGGCCTGTTAGGAATGGGACCTCACAACAGGAGATGAGCCGCCTTGGAGCAAGCATTACCACCTGAGCTCCACCCTGTCAGATCAGGGTGGCATTCGATTCTCACAGGAGTGTGAACCCTATTGTGAACTGTGCATGCGAGAGATCTAAGTTGCATGCTCTTTATGAGTCTAATGCCTGATGATCCGAAGTGGAACCATTTTATCCTGAAACCATCCCCACCGCGTCCTACCCCCTGCCCCTACCTTGTTCGTGGAAAAATTGTCTTCCATGAAACTGGTCCCTGGTGCCAAAAAAGGTTGGGGACCGCTGCTCTAATCCACCCCATCTCCGCCGGGTGCGGTGGCTTACGCGTGTAATCCCAGCACTTTGGGAGGCTGAGGTGGGCAGATCACCTGAGGTCAGGAGTTCAAGACCAGCCTGGCCAACATGGCGAAACCCTGTTTCTACTAAAAAATACAAAAACTAGCCAGGCGTGGTGGCAGGTGCCTATAATCTCAGCTACTCAGGAGGCTGAGGAAGGGAGAATTGTTTGATCCCGGGAGGCGGAGGTTGCAGTGAGCCGAGATCGTGCCACTGCACTCCAGTCTGGGCAACAGAGTAAGACTCCATCTAAAAAAAAAAAAAAAAAAAAAAATTCCATCCCATTTCATGCTGTAGCTGGACACATGCTTATACAGCAATTTCTGATGATGTTACTCCCCTGTTCAAATGACTCTAATTGCTCCCTCTTGCTTATAAAATAACCTCCAAACTTTTCCTGCATGGAGACAATGCATTGTAGTGAAAAGAGCAAAAGTGAGTGAATCAGAGACACAGGGGTTCCAATTGCTGCTTTTGCCAGATGTTAGATATGTGGCTTTGGACAAGTTTCCAAACTTCTCTTTGCTTCAGCTTCCCCAAATAGAAATAAGACTTATAAACTTATTAAGAATTGTCATAAAATTAAAACAGCCTTCATTTATTGAAAGTTTATTGCATGTTAGACTTTTTAAAATGCAACACCTCATTTAATCTTCATAACCATGTTCTACTATTCCTCTATTTTCTTTTTTTTTCTTTTCTTTCTTTTTTTCTTTTTTCTTTTTTTTTCTTTTCTGAGACAGAATCTCTCTCTGTCACCCAGGCTGGAGTGAAGTGGCGCGATCTTGGCTCACCACAACCTCCGCCTCCGGGGTTCAAGTGATTCTCACGCCTCAACCTCCTGAGTAGCTGAGACTACAGGCATGCACCACCACACTTGGCTAATTTTTGTATTTTTAGTACAGATGGGGTTTTGCCATGTTGGCCAGTCTGGTCTTGAACTCCTGGCCTCAAGTGACCCACCCACCTTAGCCTCCCAGAGTGCTGAGATTACAGGCGTGAGTCACTGCACCTGGCCTTATTCCTCTATTTTTTAGGATCAGGAAACTCGGACTCAGAGAAGCTAAGCACCCAGCCCAATTCCAGATCCTTAACTGACCTGTGCTGAGGCCTCGCCTAGTACTGCAGGTAGACAGTACATGTAGTTCCCTTTGTCTTCCATAATCTGACTCTGACACACCTTCAAAAGCTTATCTCATGCTAGTTTTCTCCCAGCAGTTGTCATCTCCATGGTCTGAACTACCTGACCGGCTGCGACTCCACCTAAAAGGCCCTTCCCTGCATTTCTACCTATTGAAGTCCTACTGCTATCCTAAACTCTAGCTAAGTGTCACCTCTTCCTAGAAGACCTGATTGCAAATGTTCCTGCCTCCCTGGAAATCTCATAATACTTGCCATTTCTTTTACGCAAAGATCATGTTTTCTCTTGTATTATCATTTTTTCCCTTTTGTGCATATGTTTTATTTTCCTTCTTGAATCACAAACTCTTTCTGGGCAAGGAGCATGTTGCCAAAGTCTTATTCAACCTTGTTTGCCTTTTAGTTCCAGGCTCAGTCCCTGGGACAGATGAGGCACTTGCAAAATTCTGTAGAATATTTAATTTTTGCACAAATTTAATCCAGGTTTGAAGCGTTGAGCTCAGTCTACAGTCTGCATGAAGTGAATGTGTTCCTCACGTGTTAGAGGTGATATCACAGGGAGCACAGTAATTACAATGTGAGATGGAGATGGGGCCAATTAGTCTTTCTTCTTTGCCAATAAAAAGGCAGAGAGAGTGAACATTATATGGTTTTAGGCAAAAGTACCTGACAGCAGGGACCAGCAGTAGGAGGTCTACTTAGGTTTGCTATCTTAATTAGCCTATTTAAAAAAGATTTCTGGCACTATAAAGATGTGCGGATTTGCCTTTGAAGGTATATGGATTTACCATCACTCGCACGTGCACGCACACACACCCTCCCACACACACCCCACAATCCAAATAAGACAGTAGAAAGGGTTTTAAAAGAAAACTCTTAATCTACCCCATTTCTATTTCAGCAGCTTCCAAATTCACATGCCCGAATGCAATCAATAAAAATACTGGAGAAGAAAATCAGATAATACAAGTGGGAACTCAGTCAGAGAAAGGTTCCCTAACATTGTAGGAAATATCACTCTAGGCAGAAAACTGCTACCAGATCCTTAACTCTGAGAAAGAACAGGTGGAGACATGATGAGTCAACGCCACTGAGGCTTCACGCAGCAGCCACCACGGCCCGGCTTGGGTAAATATTTTTATTACAAACACAGTGATGCGTAATGGGCCAAACGATCAGTCCTGACAAAGATTGCCCACAGGACTGTGACACTGCAGTAGCTGGGAAAGTGGGCTAGAACCCGAGCTTACACGAACCTGACGAGCAGCATCAGGGTTGATGTCAGGTTAGTGACAGCTGCCGTCACCTCACAGGAAGCAAAACTGGGAAATGCAAAATTCAGTTTTGAGAAATCTCAGTCGATGGCAAGACGTTTCTTTAAAAACTGCAAGATTCGCAGGACCGTCCACGATCCTCTTAGGCAAATATTTCTTCTTAAGGAAACAGTGTCTTTTCTATTTTTCTTTCTCCTTCAAACTCTCACAGGCTCTGCTTCTTGGACTGAGCTGAATTCAGTCAAACCAACCGTTTAGATGTCTTCTTCCTTCCTTCCTTCCTTCCTTTTCTTTCCTTCCTTCTTTCTTTTTCTTTCTCTCTTTCTCTCTCTCCTTCCTTCCTTCCCTCGGTCCCTCCCTTCCTCTCTCCCTTTCTCTCTTTCTTTCTTTTTTAGAGATGGAGTCTCACCCTCTCACCCAGACTGGAGTGCAGTGGCGCGACCTCGGCTCACTGCAACCTCAACCTCCCGGGTTCAAGCGATTCTCCTGCCTCAGCTTCCAAAGTAGCTGGGATTACAGGCATGCGCCACTACGCCCAGCTAATTTTTGTATTTTTTTAGTAGAGACAGGGTTTCACAATATGTTGGCCAGGCTGGTCCCGAACTCCTGACTGCAGGTGATCCGCCGGCCTCGGCCTCCCAAAGTGCTGGATTACAGGTGCAAGCCACCTTGCCCAGCCTGTTTAGATATTTTCAAAACACCTGCGGATCACAGGGTTGGACCAATTGTCTGGTGACTGTGGCATTCAGTAAGATGTGGAGAGTTAAGAGAGCAGAGGGGCCGCCCAGCCCCTGCACCTGGCTCCCTTTACACAGTTACCTTCTTCCCCGACCCCCAGGCTCAGGCTGAGAAGAATGAGATCCAGGAGATGGGCTAAGAGGCCAGGAGAGAGAGAACTGGGCTGTGGTGGTGAGAAAGTGAGAAAGCTAACGGGGCAATTAGAAGGCTGATTCATTTGTTTATCTAGATGATTATGCTCTACTTAGTTGAATAGTTTTGAAGTGCTCTGTGGTTCAGGAAATTTCCTCTCACAGGCTTATCAGGTCCACAGCCTTCCATGTGCCTGACAGTTCCACGAAAGAAGGCTCCTGAGCACAGGGTATGGGTTTTGAGGGACCTTTTAATAATACGCTTGCTAATATAATTAAGTCAAGTAACGCATACCAAACCTCAAGCCGAGGAGAGGTGAAAAAAAATTCAACTAAGGTTACTTCCATCTTTTAAAAGAACAGAGAAAAAAGACATGGCCTCTTAAATATCCCTAACTCAGGGTTTCCCAAGAAGTGTTTCTAAATCCCCAACTGGACCTGTGATTCTAGAAATGCAACATAGATTAACAGAATTTTTGAACAGGAAGGAACTTTGAAGCAATATCTTAGGTTTGGGCTTCTCTGATCAATATTTCACAGAACTCTACAATAAAATATGTGAGTCACAGAAGAAGCTGAAAGATAATTCCATGGATCAAATCATTTTAGGAAATTGCAGATTAAAGAAAGGTAGGCCGGGCGCAGTGGCTTATGCCTGTAATTCCAGCACTTTGGGAGGCTGAGGCAGGCGGATCACCTGAGGTCAGGAGTTTGAGACCTGCCTGACCAACATGGTGAAACCCTGTCTCTACTTAAAATACAAAATTAGCCGGGCGTGGTGGCACATGCCTGTAATCCCAGCTACTCGGGAGGCTGAGGCAGGAGAATCACTTGAACCCGGGTGGTGGGGGTTGCAGTGAGCCGAGATCACCCCCATTGCACTCCAGCCTGGGCGACAAGAGCGAAACTCTGTCTTAAAAAAAAAAAAAAAAGAAAAGAAAGATAAATTGGTTTCTTTAGCAAAGGGTGTGGCAGCTTACAGACGGCAACAGATTCTTTGCCTTTGCTGGGTCTGCGTCCTCCGCCCTTGTCTCTGGGTAGGTTCTATCTTTGACAGTTGAAGTGATCCTGCCAGTTTCTGGGCGCTGGCCTTATGGGGTTGGTAGCTTCGATGTCTGGTCTCTGGCTGGGCTTGCACCGGAGGGCGCCTCAAAGCTGCCATTCCCCAGCAGACGGGCAGCATCAGTTGCCCACCATGTGAATGGGTCTTGTGGGCTTGAGCCCTTGCCTCCCATGACTGCCACGCCAGCCAACACCTGACTGCACCTGCCTGAAACCCAAGTGAGAACAGCCTAGCTGAGCCTGATGAACCCTCAGCACTGAGCGAGATGACAGGAAGTTACTGTTTAAGCCATTAAGTTTTGGGGAGGTTCATGTTGCTGTATGGCACACAGCTGGCAATCAGCAACTATTTATTTAATGAATGAATGACTGAGTGAGTGACTGAGTAAATTTGAATCTTCCAGAGGGTGACATAGCACGTCACATTTCCTAAATATGACACCTGAATACTTCAAGACAAATCTTGCAGAACAGGGCTTGACGGAATGCTAGTCTGAGAAACAATAAATGAGAAGATTGAAATGGTAGAGTTTGGGAAATATTGGTCGAGTTATGCCCTTTTATGTTATAGATGAGAAAAGTGAGCCAGACAGGTCAAGAGAATTGCCCAAGGAAACAAAACTAATTGTTAGACTCTACCTGTGAACGAATCTCCTTTCCTAGCTAAAGTAAAGGGTCCCTACAATGGTCTCCCTCCCATAGCCACATTTTAGCTAATTAAATAGATCAGGCTTCTAACTTGGTAGCCCTCTCTTTCTGTTCCATGATAAAGTCTTTGTGTCCAACTAGCTATTTTCCATGAGACCTCTTTTACATGGCAGACTTCCAAAGATGATATAAGAGTATGAATTAGGCTAGGTGCAGTGGCTCACACCTGTAATCCCAGCACTTTGGGAGGCCAAGGCGGGCAGACCACTTGAGGCCATGAGTTTGAGACCAGCCTGGCCAACATGGTAAAACCCCATCTCTACTAAAAATAAAAAAAATTAGCTGGGCATGGCGGTGCACACCTGTAATCCCAGCTACTTGGGAGGCTGAGGCAGAAGAATCGCTTGAACCCACAAGGTGGAGGTTGCAGTGAGCCGAGATCGCACCACTGCACTCTAGCCTGGGCAACAGAACAACAGAGCAAGACTGTCTCCAAAATAAAAAATAAATAAAAATATATATATGTATTAGCCTAAAGTCTAGATTAAGCGTTCTCAAAATAGCAGCACCCATAGCAACATCTTGGTTCTTTGGTTCTTTTGGTTTTCGGTCCAGTTCATTTGCCTGGACTGGGTGCGGTGGCTCATGCCTGTAATCCCAGCACTTTGAGAGGCCGAGGTGGGTGGATCACCAGAGGTCAGGAGTTCCAGACCAGCCTGACCAACATAGAGAAACCCTGTCGCTACTAAAAATACAAAATCAGCTGGGCATGGTGGCTCATCCCTGTAGTCCCAGCTACTCGGGAGGCTGAGGCAGGAGAATCGCTTGAACCCGGAGGTGGAGGTTGCAGTGAGCCGAGATCGCGCCATTGCACTCCAGCCTGCGCAACAAGAGTGAAATTCCGTCTTAAAGACAAAGAAACAAAACAAAACAAAACAAACATTTGTCTGACGGAAATCCTCGCTTAAAATGGAAATGTCTGGAAGAACAGATTTTCAGTGGAACTAGCTATCAGTGAGGAATCCAGATTTTAAAATTTCTTCAGTCTTATGTTACAAATTTAATTTCTCTTCCTCCATATGAGAAGTAAATCACATGATCTGATTTTAAAACAATATAGTGAAGAATGTTAACACTAGCCAGCTCAAAATCTAGGGTATTCCATTTTACTTTTCTTTCTTTTTTTAGACAGTCTTGCTCTGTTGCCCAGGCTGGAGTGCAATGGCGCCATCTCAGCTCACTGCAACCTCCACCTCCCAGGTTCAAGCAATTCTCCTGTGTCAGCCTCCCGAGTAGCTGGGATTACAGGTGCACGCCACCAGGCCCAGCTAAATTTTTTTTTGTATTTTTACTAGAGACAGGATTTCACCATGTTGGCCAGGATAGTCTCGATCTACTGACCTTGTGATCTGCCCACCTCAGCCTCCCAGAGTGCTGGGATTACAAGCGTGAGCCACTGCGCCTGGCCTCCATTTCCGCATTTCAAATACCATTACAGCCTATGCCACTGCTTCCTAATCAAGTCTCCAAAGCCAAGAACCACTTCAATATCAGTTGAAAGAAAGTTTTATCTAATTATCTTCATTCCCCACTTTGAATTGACCAACGATGTATCTTTTTCTGGTTTTATCAAAGGGGCTGCCAGGACAAAAGCACATCCAATTTTAAGTAGGCTTTAGTTAGCAGACTTAAAATTGATCATGCATTTTAGTTTCAGTAACTTGCAATTCCTACACCCTTTGATAATTCACTTTAAAGAGCAAACTGTCTTTAATGACAAGGCTTAAAAGAGACGACCTTTCTGAACAAAATATGAAAGCTCAGAAGAGATAGTTCTTTTAAGGAAACTATGAATTAAAATGACCTTGTGTTCTGAAACTTTTCTCCCACCATTTTTGATGTTTTACCTTTCCTTTTCACTCTTAGAAAGAAAGCTAAAACACCACTGCCTTCTATGGATGGTGATGCACTTCAATAAGAGGGCTGTTAATTGTTAATTCCAACTCACAGTTTCTTCTGTCTGCACTGTCTCTGCAGATGCCTTTAATGAGGTTGCTCACCACTGTAAGCATACACCTGTTTCTGAAGAAATCACTGTTGATATGTGACATTACAGGATAATGTTTGAATCTGAGCTATTTCCCTTTAATCATAGTCAATTCTTTCGTACGGTCTATGAAGCAAGTCCGTCATTCTCTGTTCCCTCAGTCTTCCTGTTTTCTTCATTATGCCCCTGATGGCTGCCTTCTGTGAAGTTCATTGTTGAGTGGGGAGGTTGCAAAATCAGAGCTCAGACCCCTGAAAGGGCGCACTGCTTGGTGATGCAGAAATGGTGGACTCGAACAAAATTGTGATATACGTGGATGACTGAATAGCTAACTTTGCTGTTAGCCCTTCTCTTCCCTGACCCCGTAAGTGGATAATAACAAACACCAAGAACCTGGGGTTGCAGAGTGTTTCTTCTGCTTGGCTTGTTCCAAACCCTTTACCAGCCACTACCTGTTGACAATTATGTGTTGAAATAGAAAAAGCACAGGTGGATGACTCACGTACAGCAGCCAATAATGATAACTTGAGATGTAACAAAATTAGGTACTTGTGATGAACAATTGATCTTCCAGCAGATAAAAGAACGGATGGAATCTTAGATGATTTTATAATAAGGCACAGTGTTTATAATTTATTTCCTGAGCACTTTCTTTTTCTCCCAGTAGCCATTTCTATACTCACTGCTCAACTCAGTAAGGAATTTCAAACATGCCAAATGCAATTTTTCTTTCTCTTCCTTTATCAGAGAACGTTCACAAAGACATTAGTGTCAACCATCCATTCCTATCACATCCAATCAAAGTGACCTAAAGTTTCATTCCCTTTACTCCCAGACATACATGACATGGTTCAGAAGGGAAACAGGATCTGGGTAATGTCAAAGGTTCACCAGTGTTTGTAATTTCATAACCCTTGAAATAAGGAAAAGAAAGAATGGCAGGCAACCTTCCAAAACACCTACTGATATTTACTCATGGAAAACAAATAGTCTTGAGTGGGAGTTCCAAAGCCAGCATACAATACAATTCACAAAGTATTTTCACCTCAAGCACCTAATAACCTTACTAACGAAATCTGGTGAGCTTCAACTTGTTTTCCATGGTCTGTACAGAAAGAAGTACTTAACGGGAATCCTGTAGGAATCTTTCCTTTCAGACTAAATCATAGTCTGAGTACCAATAATCCTCATTTGTTTCAATAGCATCTGCAATGATTTTGCTCTTTCCTAAATATTCTTGAAACCAGTACTATAATTTATTGTATATGCAGGAAAAACCTCATCTTCCAAAAGACAGAGACTTATATTCCTGGGGGAGGTGTCAGGGTGTCTGAACATTACCAGGCTGAGTGGTAGCCCCACAGAGATGAGTTAGTACAAGAATCCCAGGCCTCCTACTGATGGCCACAGCCCAGCCCTGTTTATGCCAATTCCCTCCCTGGCTTTGGAAGTTGCTGTAAAACCTGTTACTTCCTTATCATCTTTGTGGCTCAGTTACAGTACAAAAAGGGGTAATTAATCCTTGGGCTGCAAACAACAGACTTGGGCGTGGGAAAGAGAAAAGAATTTTGAAAAAGTGTAAATAAACTTTGTGCCCTGTCCTTTTACAGTAAACCAGAGGATCACAGCCCCACCCATGGGCCAGATTTTTAGAGAGCTCAAAATGCCCATGGCACACACCACACTGCAGTCGAAAGAATCTGGGGCATCCATTCACTCATTCTCCGCAATTCAAAATTTCCTTGGCAAATGGGTTGACCAATCATCACAGAACAGCTCTTGGGCATTTGGGTGGGGAGAGGGACCCAGACTTAACCATCCACTCATGGAAGCAACACCATAGTCTCTCAACCAGGTGGTGACCACATGCAAACCGGACCGAGTAAAGCACATTCTGTGACTACTTGCCAATGTGTTGTGTCCTCATAACCTGACCTCTAATTTTTTAGGCTTTCTTAAGGATCATCGATTGATATTATAATTAAAACAACAACCATAAAAAGGGAGATCAAGAAAGTAACAATAAAACCACAGCAGTTATCTAAAATTGTTATACCATATTCTGCCTCTACGGTTCCAGGATGTGATTGGAGACCAACAAGACAAATACTTGGACTGATATCAGATGGTCCAGCGATTTTATCCTAAACACCAATTCATGCACTAATTATGGATTTGATTGTTGACATGATATAAGGTATATTTTCCCAAAGTACAATTTGAGATTGCTAACATTTGCTTGGGAAAAATACCATATATATGTCACACTTATTTTAGCAAATGAGGTTCGATAAAAAGTAGAAATAAAACTGGTAAGTACAAAATAATATTTTAATAATATAGGAACATGAACATGAAAACAATGTAAACAGGTTAGAATTTTTGATATGATACTACAAACGTGATTTTGATCGTACGCAACTGGTAAAATTCTATGCAAAAGGATTAACAAGGCATATCATAGGAAATCACTTTGCCCAAATAAGCAGTTCTCAGCACATACTCAAATGCACACAAACATGAAAATCGGAAATAAAGGAATGTTAAAAAAAAACTTAGGCAGACACAAATAAAACCACCCCACTAGTGTATGAATGATGCATGTTTTTATGATCTTAATTACATTTAAGGATTTAAAAAATGCCACTGATCTCACAGTTTACAATATCCAAATCTTCAAACCTGCTGGAAGAAGTCCACAGCACAGCCTGGAAATTGCATCCGTTGCATTCTCTCGTGCAGTTACCTGTAAACCAAAAATCGCAGTCACGACTTTCTCTAGGTTTAACAGGTATGTCAATCAAAAAATAAGCTTCAATTCTGGAGAAGTTGATAGGGGTTGAAAAGGCTATTTGATATCAAAATGTCATAATTTATGCTTATCTATAAGGGATCAAATCTTACCTACACCGAGCAAACAGAATCTTTCGAAAAATGTGCGATTCACAAGATCTTTCCTTTTAATTCAAAGCCAAATAAGTAGTTCAGTCTTTCACTGCACAAACAGGAAGGGTGTTTGATGGAATTACAGCAGGTAAACACAATCTATGTTAGTGATGGCACTGGGAACCTTTGACTACAAAAGGTCTCATGCATCCCCAAAAAGAGCACTGAGGGTACTCAAGTCACTGTGAGTGCTGGATCACTGAGCTGTTGATCTATTCTGGTCTGGAGAACAATGCCAAACCCTTAGGGGAAAGGACTTTGAAGATGTGAGCTATCCTAGCAAGTACTGCATCATCTCACTATCTTAAAGGAAGATCGTGTCTCCTTCACTCCATCACTGGGCCTCAAGACAACGTCTTGTCCTCTTGTCCAGGTAAGGCCTGGACCTGCCGTGCCCCTGCAGATCCTTTCATCTTTCATCTTTCTTTTTCTTTTTCTTTTTGAGACAGAGTCTTACTCTGTTGCCCAGGCTGGAATGCAGTGGTGTGATCTCAGCTCACTGCAACCTCCACCTCCCAGGTTCAAGCAATTCTCCTGCCTCAGCCTCCTGAGTAGCTGGGATTATAGGCGTGTGCCACCATACCTAGCTAATTTTTGTATTTTTAGTAGAGACAACGTTTTACCAAGTTGGCCAGGCTGGTCTTGAACTCCTGACCTCAGGTGATCCTCCTGCCTTGGCCTCCCAAAGTGCTGGGATTACAGGAGTGAGCCACTGTGCTCGGCAGATTCTCTCATCTTGTTTTGATAGTACAGACTAAGCACTGGGATGAGAAGGGGGGTGACTTCTTAAAGACATGCTACTTACTAAAAACAAGTCTTTTTCAAAACTTGTATTATATCCAAGCATTTTAATAAAGACAAAGGCCAAACAAGGAGGCTCACAGGTGCCACAACACAAACTAATCAGGAGACAGACACCTGCTTATGGGCTGTACCTTCTGCCTTGATATGTAGTCAGTTCTTCTTGAAGGATGGAAGCTCTCTTTTGCAGAAAATTAACCTAGAAAAGACACCTTGTGTGAGAAGAGGTGGACGTGGCTTACATGTCAATATTGTGCAAATAGTATGGCAAGATTTTATTTAAATTCAGACAATTCCCTAGATAAAACTCAGAGGATTTGTTGAATGTCAATGTTGTGTTTTTTACATTTGGTCACATCCCATCCTTATTGAAAATCCATCAGATACGACAGAATAAAGTTCAAACTCCTCATTGCAGAGCCATTTTGATCTGGCCCACCCCCATCATTGTGGCTTTACCTGTCCTCACGCCCTGCCCACCATTGCTGCTTCTACACCATGTCTTTCTCGCTCCGTTGCTCTTTGGCCCAGGCCATTTTCTCTCTTTGGAACACTTGTCTTTCTGTCTCCCATTCATCCTCCACCATTTGGTTTAAATGTCACCTCTCCTGTGGAATCGTTCACCTCCTCCCCAGCTGCTCCTCGCCTCCTAGCCCCAGGCAAAGCCAGCGGTCCCCTCCTCTGTGTTCCTCCCCTCTATTACTGGTACTTCTCAAACTGCTTTGTGGTTATTTGTTTTCATATCTCTTCCCTAAACCTGAGAGCTTCTCTTGGGCAGGAATGACTTTTCTGTCTCTCCACCCCAGTTTCTTTTACAGGGCTGGGCATGTAGCTGGTTTCACTAGCTGTTGAATGAATGAATGAATGAGTGAGTGTAAGGAAAATTACTGCTTTCTGGAAACCTCAATCCATTCTAGGGATTCCCGGAGGTTGGAGAGACAGAACTTCATAGCGGAAAGAGCCTGAGCTTTGTCTGGAGTTAGGCCAACTTTGGTTCAATTCCTGGCTTGCCATCTGTGGCTCTAGGAAAATTACTTAAGCTCTTGATGCTTAATCTGTGAAATGGGATTAATGACAGCTACTTCCCAAGGTTATGAGGATGACATGAAACAACTATAGAAACCGCCTAGTGCAGAGCTCAAAGCAGGTACAACCCCCAGACCGCCATTCTTAGGGGGCTGGAGGAAACTGGGTTGTTTAGCATATTCTCTTAAATCAGACCTTTACAAAGCATTTGATTATTGTGTAGCATACATTTCTATACTGTTAAAGATGCCTGTATCAGGCATGGATTCAAAAGCACCTTACACAACCCAAATGGTTTGGGGCCAACTTTATACCATGGCTTAATGTAATCAAGAGTCAGTGGTATTTGATCGTTTCAGAATTGTTTATTCTTGCATCTTTGGTCTGAACTGAAACCATGGCAACGGTTGATCCCGAAACATAGTTATGCAAGGGAGTACAGCTGGCAGAACAGAAAATGTGCTTGAAAGAGAAGAAAACACAGTCTTTCTAAGTGGGTGCATCTCAAAGTGGTCCTCCTGGTTTTGCTTATTTGTATAGCACCCTGGTCTTCATTTTATCCAATTGCTCAAGTGACCCATAGGACAATTGATAATTTTGACAGATGCAGGGATTACACTGATTCAACTTCCCTCCCCCAACCATGCTCTGTAATCGGAATTCCAACAATTCTCAAAAAACACAGGCACCTGTGCTTTCAAACTAAATTTGCTCACTGTATGGCCTGTGACTCCTCCGTGCAGCTGCCAACTCTGAGGCCCTATCGCAGCTGGCAGCACTCTCTTTCTGGGTCAGCATCCAGTTTTAGGAGGCTGAAGTGGCTTTTATTACAGTGAAATGATATGAATGATAACAGAAGCCCTGCAGGTGGGTATCAGATTCCTTTTTTTTTTCCTCTTCCTAAAAAAACTCCTCTGAAGGCGTCAGGTCCTACATAGCTGACACTATCTGTAGCTCACCTACAAACTTAATGGGTAAACCACACCTGGAGTGGAGCTTTTCATGTAAATAAAAATTATTTAACCCTTTGTATGTTCCCATTCTCCTCCACTACTTATTTTTATATGCAGGCGTGAACAAAATTTCATAGCCCTTAGAAGCAAAATCGCAAACAGTAGCATATGGATTGAGATTATGAACATTTCATTTTCAGATGAGAGAAGTTTTACTAGGGGAATATAAAAGGAGCAGCTAAAATGTGTTCCACATTTTATCTTACATATTATAAATAGATAATGTGGATATCATCAAACCATATCATTTATTTTATTCATAAATATATTTATTAAGTACCTGTTATGTGCCAGGCAAAGTACTTGATACAGGGAGTAAATAAATCCTTTCCTTCATGGAATTTTTCAAGGAAAAAATATGTCTTAAACTTCAAAGTGGGCTGGGTGCAGTGGCTCATGCTTGCAAAGTGAGGCTGAGGTGGGCGAATTGCTTGAGGTCAGGAGTTCGAGACCAGCCTGGCCAAGATAGCAAAACCCCGTCTCTACAAACAAACCCCCATCTCTAAAAATTAGCTGGGTGTGGTTGCATGCATCTGTAATCCCAGTTACTTGGGAGGCAGAGGCAGGAGAATCGCTTGAACCTGGGAGGCAGAAGGTGCAGTGAGCTGAGATAGCACCACTGAACTCCAGCCTGGGTGACAAAGTGAAACTCCGTCTCAAAAAAAAAAAAAAAATCAAAGTATATTGGAGATGTGAATATGTAAACTCTTTCTCATGATACCAACAATACGTAAAACATTCAAACATGTTAGAAGTTTTTCTCACATCGTGAACCACATCACATTTCTTTTTTTTCTTTCTTTCTTTTTTTTTTTTTTTTTTTTTTGAGACGGAGTCTTCCTCTGTCACCCAGGCTGGAGTGCACTGGGCGTGACCTCGGCTCACTGCAACCTCCGCCTCCCAGGTTCAAGTGATTCTCCTGCCTTAGCCTCCTGAGTAGCTGGGATAACAGGCATGCACCACCATGCCTGGCTAATTTTTGTATTTTTAGTAGAGACGGGGTTTCACCACGTTGGCCAGGCTGGTCTCAAATTCCTGATCTCAGGTGATCTGCCCGCTACGGCCTCCCAAAGTGCTGGGATTACAGGCGTGAGCCACTGCACCCGACTATATATATATATATATATATGTATGTATATAATTTTTTTTTTTTTTGAGACAGTCTTTTTCTGTCATCCAGGCTGGAGTGCAGTGGTGTGATCTCGGCTCACTGCAACCTCTGCCTCTGGGGTTCAAGTGATTCTCCTGCCTCAGCCTTCCAAGTAGTTGGGATTACAGGCACGGGCCACCATACCCCGCTAATTTTTGTATTTTTAGTAGAGACGGGATTTTGCCATGTTGGCCAGGATGGTCTCAAACTCCTGACCTCAAATGGTCTGCCTGCCTCGGCCTCCCAAAGTGATAGGATTATAGGTATGAGCCACCATGCCCAGCCAAGAACCACACATTTCAACAAGAACTATTTAACCTAATTGTTTGAATACCTTGTCATTATTTTGCCTTAAACTTAGAATACATCTTGTTATCTCTAACGACCATGTAAAATACACCAGAATAAAAGTGCTTCTAACATAACTGTGCTTTCAATTTCTCTGCCCTTCTGCACAGTGAAGAATCAGCCATATGCTAAGTGATGGCATTTTGGACCTGATACCAAGAATAAAAGGATGAGGCTATATTGGAAGGTAGACTGTAAATGAATTGAAGTTATAACTGACTGAACTTTTCAATTTTAAGGGTACTTTAAAGAAATTCTTATTGAGACAGTGAGTTATTAAACAAGTAAGAAAAAAATTTAAAACAAAATGAAAATTTATCCTGAGTAGTAGGTTATGCAATAACATCACATTGATTTCTGGCAACAATTTGGAATCAGATTTATTTGCAAGTTTCTTTTCAGAGTATCCCCTAAATCCTTGGAAAATGCCTTGATTCTAGTAATTACCTGTGATTTTAGGGAGGAAATGGTGTCTTCAAGTTCTTGTCTTAGGGATGCTGGCATCAATCCTTTCAATTTTGTTTCATATTCTTGTCGTATGTAAGTTATCTAAATTGGAAAAAAATTAAGAGTTATCTTTTTACCACATAAATGATTGTTTTGAATTTAAGAAGTCCCAGAACAGTATCTGTTCATCACAATGAAAGGTTTGTTACATGCAGTCAGAAACCAGACAATAAAGATGAAATAAGAAGAAAGAGTTAAAAACTGAAAAGGCTACCCAGCCTGACCCTGTGACTCTGAGAGAGATGGTCCCTGTAACAATGCTTTATTTCTTTAAAATCCTCATGAACACAATTTTCAGCATCTGATAAGTAAAATAATTTTTCTCTCCTCTTCACTCATGAGGTTCCCCACTATACTAGCCCTGCAGCCTCTCCTTGATCAGGATGTGAACTCCAACCATACTAAGCTGTCATCTGAGGACAACTCATAGCATGTCTCTGCTTTGATTAAAATACTCCTTGAGGGGGTGGTGGCTCACGCCTGTAGTCCCACCACTTTGGGAGGCTGAGGTGGGCAGATCACTTGAGCCCAGGAGTTTGAGACCAGCCTGGGCATCTCTAAAAAAATATAAAAATTAGCTGGGCATGGTGGTGCACAACTGTAGTTTCAGCTACCTGGGAGGCTGAGGTGGGAGGATCCTTTGAGCCCAGGAGATCAAGGCTGCAGTGAGCCAAGATCAGGCTACTGCACTCCAGTATGGGTGACAGAGTGAGACTTTTTCCCCAAAAACCCCCAAAAATCCCTACTCCTCCAAACTGTCAGGTAGTTGGGGCACTAAATGTGATTCATATAATCATGAAGACATGAATGAAGGAGAATCTGCATAGCTGTGTCTCCGACCCTCTTTGACACAAGTAGACAGGTAGAGTGCACTGGGCATAGGAAGGTTCCTGGTTCCTGGTTTCTTTCTGCCTCCCGAATGCTATCGGGCCTGTGTTTAACTAACTGATGCTCACTGGGCTAGTAAAAAAAATAGGTTGGTGGCTCATCCCATTCATCTCTCTCAAGGCTAAAGGAGTGAGTGAGAGGGTAGAAGAAAAGCCTTTGGAAGAATATGCCTGAGCAGGATGAAGATGTGCATGGATGAGGCGTGAATATGCATGTGTAGATATTGGTGTCTTTTTCCAGCTGTGTTTCTGTGTTTCTCTTCCACCTACTGTGAAATAGGATAGAATTAATTATTTTAAAAATCTGTTGCATGTGCTGTGCATGACTTAACCAAACATTAAAGCTGAGTTGCAGTGTATCATACCAAGTGATTCATCATACGCACCTGGAAATAGGCAATATACTATGAAAATTGTGTACGACTGAGTTGAGTTGGATAAGCCTATCAATTTGCTGAAGACAATTTCAAATTAACAGTCTTTAAGACCGAACTTTTCTTACACTAAACTGAATTAAGGAAAAAATGTGCTTAACAATTCATTTCATTACCTACTAAAATCCTGTGGCCACTGTTATAGAACATAAATTTTCAATTTTTGGCAAAGTGCTTTTTTTGGGATATGTTAAAATCCTGTGACTTATATCTAAAGGAAAAAAAGAAATAATAAAACATGATCTCTCCCACAGATGCAAAGTCTTTGCTGATGAAATATCTGTTGATTCTCCTGTCTACTGATTTTTCTCACCTTCTCTTCTTCAGCTTACTTCCAAGTGAGCCAGTTCCAGCTACTCACTTACTTGAGTCAGTTAGCTGACTCAAATGAAGGAAAAATGCAAAGCAAAACGCATGCTTTATAAACCAGACCTCAGGGTAACATTTATTGAGGGTTCATGGGTTATATATTGACTATTTTTTTTTTCTATCACTCAACACTGGTTCTGAAAGTTTGAGTTTCGACTCTTTTAAAAACAACTCATGCATGCACTATTTCCTCTTTAAACAAATTTTATTCTGTATTTTACTACTGAAATATGTTGTCCTACCCATCCCACCCCACAGTAAAAATCTCATCCAGGCTCTCTATTTCTTTCCCTTATCCCCTCTTCCACCACACCATCCCGGGACAAGTGCTCCAGGATTCCCTGCCCACTGGCCATTCTGGAGTGTGTCCTTTGGGTAGCAATGTGGAAACCACCAGGGCCTTTGGGGAGAAAATGGAGGGGGCTGAAGGAGTCCCAAGAGGGGCTTATTTGAGGGCCTTGGATCCTTGCTCATAGGTGAGCTTGATCTCATCATCTGGACAGGTGGAGGCAGATTCTTCCTGAGCATAGGCATTGCTCAAGTACTGCTGCACGCCCTGGAAGGCCTCAGGGATGGTGAATCCCTGGTATTTTTTTTTCTTTTGAGATGGCATCTCAATCTGTCGCCCAGGCTGTAGTGCAGAGGCATGATCTTGGCTCACTGCAACCTCTGCCTCCCAGGTTCCAGCTATTCTCTTGCCTCAGCCTCCTGAGTAGCTGGGATTACAAGCACGCACCACCACACCTGGCTAATTTTTTTTTTTTTTTTTTTTTTTTTTTTAGTAGAGATGGGGTTTCACCTTGTGGGCCAGGCTGGTCTTGAACTCTTAACCTCAAGTGATCTGCCTGCCTCGGCCTCCCAAAGTGCTGGGATTACAGGCGTGAGCCATGACACCCGGCCCCCTTGGTACTTCTTACACACCACTTGTACTATGTGGAGCGTTGGCAACAGGTTGCAGTCAGCCAGGGTGAGCTCACTGCCATCCAGAAACTTCCTCTGAGAGATGCCTTCATCTTCAGCACTGGTTTCATCCACTTCTTCTGAGTGGCGGGATGTCAAGTGATTGTCTAAAACCTTCAGGGCTTTCAGGAGTCCCTTCTCCAGATTGTCACTGAGTGCTGGGTTTGAATTCTTGATGTAAGCAGAAAATTTGGCAAATATGTCCTGCTCAGCTGTGTTGGATTCAGGGTTCAGAGCTGCCAGCTTGGGGTACCTAGGAGGGCACAGCACTGCCTACAGAAATTCCTCAATCTTGTTGGTGTCCTTGTGCTCTTCCATGCCATACAGCAGGAATGGGAGCTGCCCTCCTGGGCACAGCTTTTGCACTATCTTGGTCTGCCTCTTGGTGTCAATGATGGTGACATTGAAGGTGACTCCCTTGAGCCACAGCACCATGAACAGTCTCTAGGAGAAGGGGCAGTTCCCAATCTTGGCCCCATCACTGCCAGCCTTCACGAACAATTCAACTTGCAGTTGTTCTTCAGCTATGGTTGCACTGGGGACCAGAAAGTGGCCATAGCTGGGGGAACTGGGGCATGAACTATTTCTTACATCTTTATCTGTTTAGAATGTCTATCTGTTTTCCTAAGCTGGCACTCAGCAAGAAGGCCATGTTCCGTTTGAGTGCCAAGATGGTGAAGCCCAATGGTGAGAAGCCGGACAAGTTCAAGTCTGGCATTTTCCAGGGTCTTCTGAAGCTGGAGATGAACTCGGACCTCAAGGCTTAGCTCAGTTGCATTTATAATGCAGTCCTTGAGGATTTGGTCTTCTCACGTGAAACTGGATGGCAGCCAGCTCATACAGGTTAATTTGGACAAAGCACAGCAGAACAATATGGAAAACAAGGTCAAAACTTTTTCTGGTGTCTATAAGGAGCTCATGGGCAAAGACGTTGATTTTGACTTTCCAGAATTTCAATCGTAAACACAAATTATAAAGTATATTCACAGTAAAAAAACAAAAAAGTCTATCCATTGCCTGTATATTTAAAAGACAACTTTGCTGGGTATAAAAATGCTTCAATCCCACTTTCTTTCTCTCATAACTTTGTGAACACAAAGATCAAGTTAGCTAGGCATGGTGGTGTGCACCTGTAGTCCCAACTACTTGGGAGGCTGAGGTAGGAGGATTACTTGAGCCCCTCAGAACATTTCTACAGTGTTTTCTGGCATTACATATTGCCATGGTAAAGTCTGAGGCCAATCTGATTTTTTTCATGTTGAATATAACTTTCTTTTTCTGCTTGGATGCTATGATTTTCTTTTTCCTTCATTTAGTAACTTCACTGGGAAATGCTTTGATACTAATTATTTTATATTAATTTCCTGAGACATTGTGTGTGCCCTTTCTACCTTTACATTGTATTAGTTGAACAAAAGTTTCCTTTGTTAGAATAATTACTTGTATTTTATTATATATATATACTTATATGTATTTTTTTCTGTTGGTTCTCTTCTTCAGAGACACAAACTTTGCATGTGTTGACCCTTCTTTGACAATCTCCCATAATTATACATTTTCTCTATTATAACTTTTATTTTCATATCATTTTATTTTGAGACAGGGTCTTGCTATGTTGCCCAGGCTGGTCTCCAACTCCTGGACTCAACCAATCTTCCTGCCTCAGCCTCCAGAGCAGTTGAAATTACGTGCATGCATCACTGCACCAAACGCTTCTTATCGTTTATATCTATTTTATATTTTCATTTCATTTTGTATAATAGCCTCTAGCCTAATTACTATATTTCCTTGGATGGTTTTAGTTATGATTTTTCTATTTTTGTTTCATCTACTATGGTTTCAATCTCTGTAATCTTTTGCTTTTGTCTACCATTTTTCCTAAGCTCTGAGAGATCACTTTTCATCTGTCTGTTGACTTATATCATCTTTAAATATGTCTCTTCTTTTTTCTACTTCTCTATCTCCCTCCACCATTTTCCTTGTGAGAGAGATGTCTAAATGTGTTTTGTGAATGCTTTGACACTGTGAAGAGCTGTTATAAAGAACTGTAATTAGTCTGAACCTTCCTCCTGTAATTTTCCATTTGATATACAGAACATTATTTGCTTACATTCTTTCTTCTCCTCTCTTTTAATCCAGCAAAGATCATATGCTAGTTCCTTTTTCTAAAAGAAAAATTACACCTCCTTTTTGAATGGAACCAGCTATTTGCTGAGAGTTGAGGTGTGGCAGGGGCAGCTGGGGTCAGGCCACAGCTATGCTGTGGTTTTGTTGTCTTCATTACACTTTGACCAAATCTATGATTTCATTTGCTCTGGGGGCCTATGTCCCTCAGTTTTCAAGTACTTTGGAGGTCACGGCCAAGTACTTAAGCCCTTTGGTTCACGCTTATGGTTGGTTTCTCTTGACTCTCCTTCCTCCCACCCTGCCCACTATTCACATGTGATGGTTTCTCTCTAGTAGGAGGCTAGGCCATAGAGAGTAGAAGATTGGGTGTGACTAAGGTTGCTCTTTGATCACCATTATTCCTTCCATCACTTTTCAAATTCAGAAGTTATATTTTCCAACATTTATTGAAGATTCGTGCATTTATACTTCCTGTCTACTCCTTTATTCTTAGTTTTTGTGATTTTAGTGAGTTTGAATGAATTTAAAATAAGCCTCTGGAAAATATGAAATTACCTCATGTGTGAGTGAGACTATCAACTGGGAAAATATTACTACCCTGAATTCTTAAACTCAAATGCTCAATTTAAAAATCATTATATAAAGCTGAATTCTGTTACTTTAATAAAGTCATGAAAAACTTTAACGAATCTGTTTTCATTCTATTTATGAGGTTAATAAAATTACCACGAGCAAACATTTACTGAGGACTTTCTGTGTGCCAGGTGTGACTCTCCATGTTTTTATATGGACTTAATCCTTCTGATGACCCAATGAGGGAAGCACAGAGAGGTAAAACATGATTTGAACTCAGATAGTCTGACTCTCAAGCACATATGATTGTCCACTTTGCTCTACAGTTTCTCAAATAATCCTTCTAAATGCTGAGCTGATTTTTCCACCCCAGGGGGAAGAGAATGCCAGAGACACGTGGGTAAGAGGAGTCTTTGCTACCACGCTCTAGTGCTTTCCCCAGCACAACAGGGGCCAGGACCAGGGGATGGGGCGTTGAACTGCAGTGCTTCCAGACATCCATCTAGTCAGCGATCTTTTTAAAAATGTGACAACAATAACAATGACAACAACAACCGGTTCCAGAGGACTCCCCACGCCTTCCCATTGATTTTAAAATTTTAGCTTACTACAGATTTATATATGACCAACTGAAGAAAACCTACACAAATGCAACGTATATGTCTGACCTAAAATAAAAGTTTCACAAATTCCCCAAAGAAGCACATATTCAAAAATCCAACCAGTGAAGGATACATGTAAATTTGTCACATGGCAAAATGACAAAAGAAAAGGAAACAATTAGTTTATATGCCTATATATCACTCTTGATTCTTGTTTTTTTTTTTTTTTTTTTTTTTTTTGAGACAGAGTTTTGCTTTTCTTGCCCAGGCTGGAGTGCAATGGCGCGATCTCGGCTCAGCGCAGCCTCCGCCTCCTGGGTTCAAGCGATTCTCCTGCCTCAGCCTCCCGAGTAGCTGGGATTATAGGCATGCACCACCATTCCTGGCTAATTTTGTATTTTTAGTAGAGATGGGGTTTCTCCATGTTGGTCAGTCTGGTCTCAAACTCTCGACCTCAGGTGATCCACCCACCTTGGCCTCCCGAAGTACTGGGATTACAGGCATAAGCCACCGTGCCCGGCCTTTTTTTTTTTTTTTTTTTTTTTCAAGAGACAGGGTCTTGCTCTGTCATCTAGGCTGGAGTGCCATGGCACAATCACAGCTTATTGCAGCCTCAACCTCCCGAGGCTCAAGTGATCCTCCTGCCTCAGCCTCCCGAGTAGCTGGGACTACAGGTGTGTGCCACCATGCCCAGCTAATTTTTTTTTTTTTTCCCATATGGATAGTTTCTCACTATGTTGCCTAGGCTGGTCTCAAACTCCTGGGCTCAAGTGATCCTCATGCCTTGGCCTCCCAAAGTGCTAAGATGATAGGCATAAGCCACCATGCCTGGCTTTTGCTACTGCTTTTCTATCCCCACCTCTGACCCAGGCTGTGTTTAAGGGGAAACAATGAGAGAATGAGAACTTTTACCTGTGGACTATTCATGAACTTGGAACTGCTTGACTATGAAACAATCTGGCCTTACAACAGACCATGAAGCAAGATGAGGTTGAGTGGAGTTAAGCAATGGGTTTGATGGACACAAAATTCCTTTGATTCAAGATCAAAATTTTTACTCATACATGTATTTTATTACTATATTTGAATATTAAATTCATTAGCATAAAGTGTCCTATTATACCAGTGAGTGATGTCTATTAAACACGAAGGTATTCAAAGGCTGGTCTGCTGTGGCTCATTTCCATCCTCTCTCCATTCCCACCATCCTCAAAAAGCACTGTGGATAATCACGTGCTCTTCCACATCCCTCAACCACATTGCACCAAAGAGAGGGGCTTCCCTCTCTCCACCACGGTTACTTCTCTCTCTACCTTCCTTCATCTTCCTTCCTTTAGCAAAATAAAATTAGGAAACTCACTCAGGACATTGTGATAATGACATTTCTATAACTAGTAATGACTCCTGTAAGCTGAGTGGAAATGGGGTCTTTATAACATGGTGCCCATGTGACTAAAGGGCTGTGCCCTGCTCCGTGGCAACAGACTGCCCACTTTTCCCTCCAAGGCACGGCACTGACACTATGATTCCCTTAACTTTTAAAGTGAACTGTGAAGACCAAGACCATCCCTAACTAGAGTTTCATGTTCCAATCAAGTAGAACTGAAATCAAGGGTAATCAGACAAATGATCATTTGCATAAATAATAGACTATAAGGTGTATGGAATGTGCAGTTGACTTGAGCCAAAGGGTCCCTAGAGATAAAAATTCAAAGTGACATTGGAAAAAAGGAGCCTTGAAAATCTATAATTTCATTAAAAATAGCGAAGGGAGAACTAAAACATATTTTATCATGTTTTTATTCAAAAAACACTGCATTGACCGGGCGGACTGGCTCATGCCTGTAATCCCAGCACTCTGGGAGGCCGAGGTGGGTGGATCACCTGAGGTCAGGAGTTCAAGACCAGCCTAGCCAACATGGCGAAACCCCGTCTCCACTAAAAATACAAAAATTAGCCAGGCATGGTGGCAGGCGCCTGTAATCCCAGCTACTCGGGAGGCTGAGGCAGAAGAATCGCTTGAAGCCAGGACGTGGAGGTTGCAGTGAGCCAACATCGTGCCACTGCACTCCAGCCTGGGCAACAGAGTGAGAGTCTGTCTCAAAACAAACAAACACACACACACACACACACACACACACACACACACACACACACTGTATCAACCAGTCATGTCAATATGTCAAAACCATGTCAAATATGTCAACTTGTTTATAATAAAACAAAAACTAAGATGGAAATGTGCAGCTCTGTGCAATCAGCTTAGGCACAGGCCTCAAATGCAAGTTATTTTATTGCAAGCTCCAATGTGCCTAACACGGAATTGTCTTTTGAGGAGCTGAGAAAAGAGGAACCTCCTATTCCATTGCCACTGGTTTATGCTACAGTGGTGGTTTATATGTCTCTGCATAGTCCTTTATTATCATATTTTGAGGTAAGCGTGAAGCAGTTCAGGAAAATAAGTGTGCATGAAGCCAGGTGTGGTGGCTCATGCCTCTAATCCCAGCACTTTGGGAGGCTGAGGCAGGAGTATCGCTTGAACTCAAGAGTTCAAGACCAGCCTGGGCAACATAATGAGACCTCATTTCTACTAAAAATAAAAAAAAATTAGCTGGGCGTGGTGGCATGCATCTGCGGTCCCAGCTACTTGAGAGTCTGAGGTGGGAGGGTCACTTGAGTCCAGGGGGTCCAGGCTGCAGTGAGCTATGTTTGTGCCACTGCACCCAGCCTAGGCAACTGAATAAGACCCTGTCTCAAAAAAAAAAAAAAAAAAAAAGTGTGCCTAATATTACTTTACAAAGCCCAACAAGCATTTCTGGGGGCAGTTCAGCAGAGAAAAAGGGGAACTAAGTAAGAATTCTATGGATGTTATCTCCTTAATCTCTTTCCACTTTGCCACTGGTACCATCCCAATCCAGAATACATTCAATACATTCATCTTGCACCTGGATGACTGCAATATTGGCATGTTGGTTTTGCTTTTCAAGCAGAATTTGCTTAACTTTTAAGATGAAAATTAATATCCTGTATATGGCCAACAAGGCCCTGTACTGTCTGGCCCTATCCACCTGCTAACCTCCTGCAACTCCAGAGAGTCACCTGGCCTCTGGAATACCAGACATGTTTGCTTTCTTTCAATTCATTCACCAATGCCCTGTGCTTTTTCTCACAACAGGATGGTTCTTGTTTTTTCTCTAATTCTTCTTTCTTGTTGTGTGGGGTTTTGCCACTGTGTCCATCTGGACCTCTGGATGTTGGGGGCCCCTGCTCTGTGGTGATGTCAGGGAGGGTGCAGATCTAGGCACCCAGGGGGAGGGAGCTTGGCCAGACCTTCATGATGAGGCTGTGTTGGGGCCAACTGACTCCCCTTTAGACAAGCCATATAGCCCTGAGTGTGGCAGGCATGAGCTTCATTAGCAAAAACGGACCCCACACCAGCCCTTGCTTTCAAGCTGCAACCCAGGCTCCTAGCACTTTCCTGGCAAGAAGCACTTCTAGCATTTTTAGCCCCTGTCATCCCTAACAGGTTTCCTCCCAGCTGCCTCTGCTTGCTGCTGGGCTCAGTACCTGGAGGCTGTGGCCTCACTCACCACTTGGGTTCTGCTCTGTTTCTACATCACAGAGATGTTCGTCTTGCTTTTAATACCAAATACTGGCCAGGAGCGGTGGCTCATGCCTGTAATCCCAGCACTTTGGGAGGCCAAGGTGGGCAGATCAGCTGAGGTCAAGAGTTCAAGACCAGCCTAGCCAACATGGTGAAAACTCTCTACTAAAAATACAAAAAAAAAAAAAATTAGCTGGGCATGGTGGCAAGTGCCTGTAGTCCCAGCTACTCAGGGAGGCTGAGGCAGGAGAATCGCTTGAACCCAGGAGGCGGAGGTTGCAGTGAGCCAAGAAAACAAATCCATCTTTCTAATTCTCTCTCTCGCTCTCTTTTTTTTTTCTCTCTTTCTCTATATATTTTTTATGTATATATATATTTTATTTCCATAAGGTTTTTGGGGAACAGGTGGTATTTGGTTACATGAGTAAGTTCTTTAGTGGTGATTTGTGAAAATTTGGTGCAAACCATCACCCGAGCAGTATACACTGAACCCAGTGTATAGTCTTTTATTCCTCGCCCCCTTCCCACCCTTTCTCCCTGAGTCCCCAAAGTCCATTGTGTCATTCTTATTCCTTTGTATCCTCATAGCTTAGCTCCCACTTACGAGTGAGAACATATGATGTTTAGTTTTCCATCCCCGAGTTACTTCACTTAGAGTAATAGTCTCCAACTCCATTCAGGTTGCTGTGAATGCCATTAATTCATTCCTTTTTATGGCTGAGTAGTATTCTATTGCATATAGACCAGAGTTTCTTTATCCACTCATTGATTGATGGACATCTGGGTTGGTTCCACGTTTATGCACCCCTTGTGAATTGTGCTGCCATAAACATGTGTGTGCAAGTATCTTTTTCATTTAATGACTTCTTTTCCTCTGGGTAGATACCTAGTATTGGGATTGCTGGATCAAGTGATAGTTCTACTTTCACTTCTTTAAGAAATATCCACACTGTTTTCCATAGTGGTTGTACTAGTTTACATTCCCAACAGCAGTGTAGAAGTGTTCCCTTTTCATTGCATCCACACCAAAATCTATTATTTTTTGATTTTTTGATTATGGTCATTCCTTCCTTCCTCTCTCTTTCTTTCTCTTTCTCTTTCTTTCTCCTTCCTTCCTTCCTTCTTTCCTTTCTTTTCTTTCTTTCTTGTCAAGTCTCACTCTGTCACCCAGGCAGAAGTGCGGTGGCATGGTCTCAGCTCACTACAAACTCCAACTCCCAGGTTCAAGTGATTCTCCTGCCTCAGCCTCCTGAGTAGCTGGGATTAAGGCATGCACCACCACTACACCCAGCTAATTTTTGCATTTTTAGTAGAGATAGGGTTTCACCATGTTCGCCAGGCTGGTCTCCAACTCCTGACCTCAGGTGATCCGCCTGCCTTGGCCTCCCAAAGTGCTGGGATAACAGGCATGAGCCACTGCGCCCAGCTGATTATGGCCATTCTTGAGAGTGTAAGGTGGTATACAAATGGCAAAAAATGCTCAACATCACTAATGATCAGGAAAATGCAAATCAAAACCACAATGCGATCTCTTTTTATATTTTATCAATCATTGTAGAGTGTTTGGAGCTGAGGGGGTGCCTGGTAATATGAGCTAATAGAGCCATCTAGTAGAAAAGGACAGACTGTTTTGTAATCTTTTGATTTAATAAAGTGTAGGGATTAAGAGCCCAGATGCTGAAACTGGGGTATCTGGAGTTGGGTCTGAGTTGTGCCCCTAATCTGTGTGCTCCCAGAAAGAGTAACTTCTCTGTGCCTCAGTTTCCTTATCAGGAAAATAACTTTTCAAGGCCACTGTGAAGATTAGATGATTTAACACCTGCAAAATTTTTATAAGTTGCACATAATAGATGTTCAATAAACATTAGTTATCATTATATGACTTAATGGAGATTTTTATTATACATATTTCATTATATTATGTATATAGCATGAATTATATTTATATATATATTCCATTTAGCCAATTCTCTATCATTAGACTTTATTGCTATTTCTAATTATTTGCAACATTAGAAATCCTTATAGCAAATTATTTGCATAAATTAATGATTGAGGACTCCATTGAAATGTTTTTGTATTTTTTAGTATCTGTGGATTGAGAAAGTACCTTACCAAAAGCTCCTATGAATCCAGAATCAATTTTAAATGAATTTAGATTTTATAATTCAAAACAATCTATATATATTTGAAAAACAGTAGTGCCTGTTTATCCAGGATACCAACAATGGCTAGTGAGTGTCTTAGTTTGGGCTGCTATAACAAATACCATAGATTGAGCAGATTAATCAATAAGCATATATTTCTCACAGTTCTGGAGGCTGAAAGTCCAAGATCAGGGTGCCAACATGGCCAGGTTCTTGGCAAGGGCTCTCTTCCTGCTTCCAGTTTACAGCAATGTGTATGTGGACCTCCCCATATGGCCTTTCCTTGATGCGCTCTGGTCTCTCTTCCTCTTTTTATAAAGACATTCATCTCATTATGGGGGACCTACCCTCATGACCTCATCTAGATCTAATTACCTCCCAAAGGCCACCTCCGAATACCATCACATTGGGGATTAGGGATTCAACACATGAATTTGGGAGGGGACACAAACATTCATTGTATAGCAGTGTGCATATGAATTTTCTCAGATCCTTGTCAATAACTCTGGTCCACAGGTGGGGAACCATTGCTTTATTGTAAATGACTTAATTTAAGGGAAGGATCTCAGCTCAAAACTCTCTTTCCATCTGGATTTCCACCAATACATAGGAGGATTAAGGGAAAATAACATACTTCTACTCATTGTGGATTATTCAGAAACTGTTCTTTGAATGTCTGGCTTAGCAGAATGTGTTAAGTAAAGTGAGTTTGACTGGTGGGTAGATTGAAGGGGGCAGGAGGAGGGGAGGGAGAAAAAGAGGTGACTTTGGAGCATGGCATGTACTCTGAGGGAGGGTGGACAAGGGCAGGCACTGCAATTGGCCATCTGGTGTAAGAAGAGTGCAGCAAAAAGACACAGGGCTTCTGAAGGGTGGCGAAGGGCCAGAGGAGGTGGGCAGGAGCTGGGCACAGGAAGGCTTGCTGGGAGGGATCAGATGTAACATAAACAGGAATGTGGAGGATGTTTCTGAGGGATGGGCCTTTATGCAGCCAAACGTTTTTGCATAGGCTTTTTAGGGGAATGAGTATATTTTGGTTTCAAGAATAAGAATGAGGGCTGGGCACGTGGCTCATGCCTGTAATCCCAGCACTTTGGGAGCCAGAGGCGGGCAGACCACAAGGTCAGGAGGTCAAGACCAGCCTGGCCAACATGGTGAAAACCCATCTCTACGAAAAATACAAAAATTAGCCGGGCGTGGTGGTGCGCACCTGTAGTCCCAGCTGCTTGGGAGGCTGAGGCAGGAGAATCGCTTGAACCCAGGAGACAGAGGTTGCAGTAAGCCGAGATTGCGCCACTGTACTCTAGCCTGGCAACCAGAGCAAGACTCCATCAAAAAAAAAAAAAAAAAAAAAAAAAGAATAGGAATGAAAGAAATAGTAGTAAAAGATGATGCCAAAAAAATGCTGTAGTACAGGTGAGAAAATGTACCGCCTTCTAAGAAATTCCATTTTTATTGGGGTTAAAGTATCATCTGTTGCCACAGCAACTGCCAAGAAAAATCCGTTTTAAGAAAGGTGCTCTGCTGCAGAGCTCATGTACTTTGATTCTGAAGTATAAAGTGAAAATGTAGAAATAACTGCAATTTTCTTAACAATCTTAAAAATATTCATTTCCCCCCTTTCTTCAATATCATTTCCTCTTCACTTTCTTTATTCTAACTGGCGTCCTCTCAAACTAAGCGTGCAGCGCAATAGGAGTCCTCCATTCCCGGTTCATAGGAACCGTTCCACCGCAAGGGAGTGAAGCCTGCTGCTTAACAGGCCTGGGACTCCAAGGCAAGGGGTGGCTGGTGCAGGAAGCAGTTGCCGACCTCTGTTGTTTGAAGGGTGGCATGAACTAGTTTCTGGAAAGGGTTATATTTTCAGGACCATTTTCTGATCCTGTGGAGAAAAAGGTGGCTTTAGCATGAGTGAATGGTTCAAACCTAGTACTTTAATTAGGTTTAGATGCTCTAAATCCAGCTTCAGGTAGTTCAAAAGATTCTCTGACACCAAAAAGAAAACAAAGGTCTGGTAAGTCTGCCTCTAAGGATTCACACACAGAGGAAAGATAGAAAATGGATAACATAGTCAAAGGCCAGAAAATTACTAATAAACTGTCTGAATTTGTTCATGAATCAAAGACTTAAATTCTGAATAAGATTGAGGTTGTCATTGGGGTCGTACCACGGCAGCAAAGACTCAGAAGAGGAACTCGGACAGCGATCCATCCTAAAGCACAAATTATTGCGGAAGCCGGGCCAATAGTGATTGGCAAAGGGAACCTGACAGAAGAACAGGCCCTTATCATAAATGCTTCCTCGGATAATGTCACTCTTGACACTGGAGATCCAGAACCAAAACCTATGATCATTGGCACCAATAATGTGTTTAAAGTTGGCGTCATTCCCAAGCCATGGAGATGGGAGATAATAATGTCATTGAATTAAAAGTGTATGTAGGCAGAAATCTAATATTGACAAGTGGCTGTCTCACTGGCGCTTGTTGCAACCTAAACACTTTTGAAGTCATCCCGGAGAATACGGTGATCTATGGTGCAGACTGCCTTTGTTGGGTGCAGGCTGAGCGACCGCAGCCTCAGACACTACAGCTGGATTTCTTGATGAAAATCTTGCCAAATTACCACCACCTAAAGAAGACTACCAAAGGAAGCTCAACTCCAGTAAAGAACTAAGAACAGTACATGACATGAAGATAACATTTTGTCTTTGACTGCTGTATTTTGAATGGGCCACAGTGTTTATGTACTCTTAGCAGCTCACAGAATAATACATGTTGACTTTATATTGTAAAATTGGGTTGAGAGGAAAGTAATGGATTTTCATTGTAACTGTCCTTTATAATTCATGTAAAATGTATTATTTTCCTTTATCCTTGCTTCTTTTCTGATAATTTACAGATTTAGCTTTTCTTTTGTTATATAAACTGCTAGCCACAAATTTTAGTTATGTAAAAGACTACCCATTACAAGAAAGGACATATTGTTATGTATTATTTATATTCTAGCATAGGCTAAACTGAATAAAAATACTGGTAACAGGAAAAAAAAAAGATTGAGGTTGTGATGTAAAATAAACACATGTGAATATTAAAATTTTGGACAGTATTTTGCATATAAGCAATACCCTTTACTACCTGATGGAGATGGAAAAGCTGAAACCATATTACAGAGCTCCTATTAATAAATGTGGCCTTGGGAAGTACTCATTTAGAATTTCTCAAGACACATGTAGCGGAGATTTTATTCAGCAGCATTCATTCCAGCATTTACTCCAGCATTATTCACTAGTTTTCTGGTAACTGGAATCTACCCCTCTCCCATTCTCTGACCCACCCAAGGGTCAGGGGTAGAGTATGTGATGGGACCCTAAGGCAATCATCACGTCGCATTATCTGGAGCCATAACTATTGAGGGCCTGGTAACATGATCCAAGTCCAGGTAACCAGAGTCACTGACAGTCAAAGGATGCAGACTCTCTCATCCACTGGACTTTCCCCATTGATGTCATTCTGGAATTGTGACAACCATCTCGCTACCACAGAGTAAGAAGTGAACTGAGGGTTTTGGCAATCCAGGGGAAGAATTGAGAAGTGGAGAAAAATAAACTAAGCCCTTTATCAATCTGTACCTAAAGTTAGCCCTGTCTTTGGATTTTTCAGTTTGGGTTAGATTTTCTGTCACTTGCAACCCAAACGGTCTGAATTGAAACAACATAGAATATGCAAAATATTCACTTACATTTATGTGTGTTGCATCTGTTAGACCAGGGGTCAACAAACTTCAGCCTGCAGACCAAATTTGGGACACTGCTTGTTTTTGTAAATAAAGTTTTACTGGAACACAGCCATGCTCATTTGTTTACTTATTGCCTGTGATTGCTTTCTCATGACAATGGCAGTATTGAGTAGTCTTGACAGAGACCTTATAGCTCACAAAGCCCTGAAACATTTGTTATCTGGCCCTTTATAGAAAGTTGGCTGACCCCTGTGACTAGACCAAGCTCCACTAGGTAGGGACTGAGTTCATTTTGCTGAATGCTATGGCCTCAGCATTTAGCATGGTGCCTGGCATATGGTAGCAACTCAATACAATAAATATTTGTTGATGAATGAATGAATCACACAGAGCTTACAACCTTTGGTGTTAAGTCAGTTTTTGTCTCAAAATGACAAGGTCTTCGGAATGTCTAGAGTAAACTCATCACACATGCTCTCCCTAAAGACAGAGAGAAGATTCTGTCATCTCAGTATTGCAGTTCTTAATCAGCACAGTGGCTATTAATAAGTAGGCTGGCTTCAAAGCTGAGAAAGTCGGAGGCAAACACCAGGGCCTACGGGGCTGCTGAGATCAAAGAGGATCTTAGAGATTCACCCCGAAGGAGGGGAGTTGGTTTCATCATGCTCTTGCCTCCTCTGTGCTTCTCCAGTTTACTCACTATCAGACTTTTTATACATGGTTGAGATAGTCAATGACTCATGCCTCTTTTCTTCTAAAACCAAATGCCAGCTCCTTTCTTGCTAGAATATATAATTTTGGTCTCATTTCTAATGTTTTTCTTGTTAATAATAACATTCCTAATATTTTTTGTTTCCTTAGGTTGATACATACTATGAATACACCATTCTTTTAAAGAAGAGCTGGTACAGGTCCTAAAGCAGTTTGAGCAGTACAGCAATTCTACAGGCATGGGATGAGAAAGGCTGAATGTGGAAAGTCTGGACAGGTACATGTTGAAGAACGTGAATATTTGGAGGACCAAGTTTAAACAAGTTGGAAGGAAGCACCTTCTCTATGTTGCAAGGTACATCCCTGAAAGCGTTTGGGGAAAAACCTGGGGGAGGGATAGGGTGTTTTTCACTTCTGTTTACAATGTCTGACTTTCCTCTCAGAAAGAGGGTGACTAGGCCTTTTTGGTTGGGGCTAGACTTCCTAAAAAAGGTAGTTTTCATCAACAAAGGAACAAAACCCCAACCAAAGAGTAGGTGAGACTCTTGAGGTTTATAACTGACTTTGTTAATAAAAGACCCAAGAAAACCTACAGAATAAGGCTGATACTCAGTGAGGCTGATGGGGGTTTTGGAGTCTCCCTGATATTTACAATTTATACATAGAAGTAAGGTTGGAGCACTGGACACATAGCAAATGCTTAGTAAATATTGTTTTAATGAGTAAAAGGCTGAACAAAGTTGTTGTTGAATAGGTAGGTGGCACCTTGAAATTATGGAAGGTAGTAAAGGTTATGTCAACAAATTTAGATTGAACGTAGTAAAAAATAGAAAAAGCAAAGAAAACCCCACATTATGAACATCTTATATGTGCCAGATACTGTATTAAGCAATTGCTGCATAATCTTTTACATACTGTGATGATTCTATTTAATTCTTACATACAATTTGGAAGACAGACATTATCTACTCACTCCATAGAGAAGGAAACAGGTTCACAGTGTGTAACTGCTAGAACCACGATTGAAACCTGACATCTAAGCCTGTACTGTGCCCATTTATTACTGGGAGGTGGAGAAGGGAATAGGATTGATCTGGAAATATTGTGATGAAATCTCAGGAGAGGAGATTCTGGGATTCAGGGGGGCAGCTGGGAGCTGCTGGAGTGATCTAGGAAAGTGAGGAACTCCCAGTCTGATCTGAGGTGATGGCTATGGGAAGGTCATAAAATAGAAGTTGATTAATTACCTGTCTCATAGAATAGAAGCAAGAGATGAGCTGTATGAGAATAAATGCTTCAGCCATGTGCCTAGAAGAAGGGTGATGTTCCTGCGGAGACAAGGCAATGGGTACAGTACAGGGAGTTGGTCTGGGTGTAAGCAAGACACAAGGTATGTTTGGGGGTTTGCATTTACTTAGTTTGAGGAGCAGAGGAGACATTCATAAGGAAATATGCGAGTAGAGCTCAGGAGAAAAGCAGGACTAGAGGCCCAAGAATCACAGGCCAGAAGAAGAAGCTGTAGCCCCGGGAATGGAAGAGCTCTCTGAAGGGGAAAGGGGAGAACAGGAATGTCCCAGGAGCCAAGGCTCATCTATAAGGGACTTCCATATTTAGGATGTAGAAGAAGGAAGCAGAAGCAGGGAATGACCAGAAATGGCCCCAGAGATGAGATGAAAGTTAGGAGAGCGGGGAGCAAGCCTTTAGGTTTCACAAGGGAAGGAGGGAAAGTAGGTGTTAGGTGCTGCCAAGATCAAGGAAAATAAGCAAGAAGACCAGGCCATTTCAGTTGCAGTGAGCCAAGATCACGCCACTGCACTCCAGCCTGGGTGACAGAGCGAGACTCTGTCTCAAAAAAAAAAAAAAAAAAAAAAAAAAATCAGGCCATTTCTATCCCCTGCCTTGAATATCACCACCGCATAGGAAATAGAATGGTCTAGATAGCAGATTAATCACGATGGATTTTGGTGATCAACAGTGCTACAAATAAGGGGAGTTTAAGAAGAAATTAATTTGTTGATAAACATATAGTTTCCTATTTTAAAGCAAAACTTAAAAGATCCACATCTAACCTTCAGTTAAATATCGTTCAAAATATCTGATTTACACAGAGAGTTCTGACCTGGTTTGAGGACATTTTTCAAAAGAGGCAAGCTACGACTGCTCTTTCTTTTCTGCATATTTAAACTCTTGACAATTATAAATAATCTAAACCTCTCCCTCAAAGTACCAATTATCTCCTTATGTTTGAGAAGGCATGTCTTGCCAGATATGGTATTCTATACAAAACACAAAATAGGAAGACAAAGGCAGCCGTTGTCCCACCGGTGCACCCCGGATTTACTTAGGCAGCTCGATGAACACTAATGAGGATTTTGTGCATGAATCTCCCACCTTCCAGCTAAAGGGAACTGAGACCCCACAACCTCACAGCAGAACATTTCTTAACACCATTGTAAACACTGACTCCATTCAGGAGTTGTTCACCTTTACACAGCAGAGAGAAAAGAATTTTTTGTTCAATTAAAACTTAGGGAGTGTGACGTCATCAAAATACTTCCTTTAGGCTTTCTGAAAGAAAAAAGCTTATACTTTTTACACGAGAAGTAAAAAGGAGCTTCAGAAATACATAACTGACATATAATAGGCCAGGAAGGGAAGAGGAGACATCAGTAACTCCTATGTGGGATAATGGAGGCCTTCACAGAGGTGATGAGATTTGACTGGGACATTGAAGAATGAGTAGGAACTTTCAAGATGGATGAGAGGAAGAAAAAACTGCTAGCGGAGGAAAGGGCAGGAAGCATAGACGTGACTGTGTGTGGCATGCTTAGGGACTGTCACAGGGTAGAGTATGGGTGGAGGTCATGGGGTGGGCAGGGGATAAGTGAGATCGGTGGAGACAAGGTGGTTAGGACTTTGAAGCTTATGCCAAGGTACCTGGGCTTTATTCTGAAGACAATGGAAAAACTCAAGGTTTCTGATTGGATACTAATATACCTTGATTTCTCCTTCCTTCCTTCCTTCCTTCCTTCCTTTCCTTCCCTCCCTCCCTCCTTCTTTCTCTTTCTTTCTTTTTTCTTTTTTCTCCTTCCTTCCTCCCTCCCTCCCTCTTTCTCTTTTCTCTCTTTCTTCCTTTCTTTCTCTTTCTTTCTTTTTCTCTTTCTCGTTCCTTCCTCCCTCCCTCCCCTTCCTTCCTTCCTCCCTCCCTCCCTTCCTTTCTCCCTCCCACCCTCCCTCCCTCCTTCTTTCTTTCTTTCTCTCTCTCTCTTCTCTCTCTCCTTCCTTCCTTCCTTCTTCCCTTCTTCCTTTCTTCTCTTTTTTTCTTCTCGTTTCTTTTTCAGACAGGTTCTCACTCTGTTGCCCAGGTTGGACAGCAGTGATGCAACCACAGCTCACTGCAGCCTCCACCTTCTGGTCTTAGGTGATCCTCCCACCTCAACCTCCCAAGTAGCTGGGACTACAGGCGTGTACCACCATGCCTTGCTAATTTTTGTATTTTTTTTTTTTTTGTAGAAACAAGGTTTTTGCCATGTTGCCCAGCCCAGGCTGGGCAATCCACCTGCTTGAGGTGAGCTCAAGCAATCCACCCGCTTTGGCTTCCCAAAGCACCGCCTGGCCATACCTTGATTTCTGTTACAGGAAGAGAAACCTAATGTCACCATCCTGCTTCTAGTTTTTTTCTTCTCCAGCTGATTCTCCACACTGTTGCATGTTTCTCTAAAATGCAGATCTGATCATCTCACCCCAACCCCACTCCCATATAAAAACACTTCTGTGATTTCTTTCATCTGTAGATTAAAGACAACCTCCTTTGCATGGATCATCTAAGAACCTTCTCACATGATCTTAGACTAATTTTCCAGGACCTTGTGCTCCAGTAATGACTTGGTATTTTCCCCAAAAGTCCCATGTCATGTTGTGACTCATGCCTTTGCACATGCTGTTTTGTGCTCCTCTGCGCCCTTCCTTCCTCTGAACTGGCTAGAGAACCACTCTCCATTCTTACACAGGACCTTCTCCACGACACCCTCCGCAGCCTTCTAGTCACGGTAACCAACCCCTCCACTAAAATGCCTTGGTATTATGTTCAACTAACAGTTACTGATTGACACTTATGGAGTGTTTTCTATGTATTAGGCACCATATTGTACTCTTTTGCATATAGTATATTTCATTTAATCTTCTACGAATGCTATATGGTACTTTTATGGCTGTTTACATAAGAAGAAATAGGCTTATCCATAGTCACACAGCTACTTGGTACCTGAGTCGGGACCTGTACAAGGTCTTCCCTACCCGAGAGCCTCCGCTTGTACTTCATTATCAGATACTATTATAACTATTGATTTGCACACTGCTTTCTCCTATTAGACTGTGGGTTCCCTGAGAGTAAGTTCTATGTTGAACCGGAGATCAACGTTATTTCAAAAGTATATAAGATTAAATAATTATTCTTTTGAAGTTTGAGACCATTACATGGACTGTTTTTGCCAATGTAAAGACATTTTTGCTAACCTATTATGTAGGCTGGAGTTTGCATGAAGCAGATCATATACAACCACGTAGACCTGGGCTCACTTAATCGGCATTTCATCTGCTCTAGGTGAGATGGAGAAACGGCAGCCAGTTAGTAGCTCATTTTCCATCTTTTAAGAGAGATTGACATCTATATTTTTTTTACACAGCAGATAAACTGGTAATGAATATATATATATGTGTTTATAATGAATATATATATATGTTTATTTATTAAAAAATTTTTTTTGAGATAGGGTCTCACTCTGTCACCCAGGCTAGAGTGCAGTGATGCAATCATGGCTCACTGCAGCCTCAACTTCATGGGCTCAGGTGATCCTCCCACCTTGGCCTCCTGAGTAGCTGGGACCACAGGTGGGCACCACCACACCTGACTAAGTTCTGTATTTTTTGTAGAGACTGGGTTTTGCCATGTTGCCCAGCCTGGTGGTAATGAATATTAACTTGGCTTGGTCCACTTAGACATACATGAAAGGACAATTTCTGTTAGAAACACTTACATAAGAATATGAAAAAGATAAGTACACTGTTACTGACTTAGACAAAACCAGTGCAACCTTAAGAAACAGTACTGGGAGAGCAATAGCTATGTTAGATTGAGCAAGAGGCTGCATCTTCTAATCTTTTTTTCATGATTATTTTCACTAGTGTGCTCTTTCAGGAATGTCTCTGTGCATTCTTTATAAAACTGTTGCCCAGATCTTTTTTTAAATCACATCAAACCGAAAAGGGTCAAATAAAGAGCAGGAAGATTTTGTTCTTTCCGTTGAAGGCATTTCTTTAATATTAAAAATGTACTGAAATGTAGAAATCATATTCTGATGATGTCTGAAAAGAATTCATGGTAAAGAGTAAAAAGACAAAGAAAAAAGCTCTCAACAATCACTGGTGGCTGAGGGCCGCAGTATCCTCATTGGGCCAGCTTTTTTCTTTACTTCAAATGGCAGAAAAAATTCACGATTTAAAATTAGAAAAAAAATCCTAAACGTGTGTGGATATTACGATGAATGCCACTCTTCATGTTTATTGGCCCACATGGTAAAACACATTATGGTGAAAATTCCAACTTCATCTATAAGTGAAAACAAACCGAAAGGGCATCTTTTCTTATTCAAATAGAGTTCCAGAGGGTGTGTTTTTGCTTTATTTCCAACCATAAGAGGCTCCTATCTGAAGGATCTTTCTGTGTAGCTTGAGTGCCCAAGTTGGCAACTTAGGTCTCTATAGCAATTTCATTCCCTCTCTTTATCTTGAACGTGTATTTAAAACTGATGTTGGCAGCAGAAAGGCTAAGATTTTAGGGATAAGGATACTATTTTATCTTGTATGATGTTAACTTTTTTCATCCAGCTTTGAGAAAACTCTTTTTTTCTCCTTCATTTTGATGAGCTGAATTAATCTTGCTTCTTTATGTCCTTAGGAAGCTTTAAAATACTAAGACAGGTGAAACCAAGTCCCTGTACTAAAGGTGGCTTATGTGATCTTTGTCATATCCAGTAATCTTCTGTGATCTTTGTCATATCCAGTAATCTTGGAAATAAAAGGGTTGTTGTATTGTAAACTTAGGTTAATATATACTTTAAATGTCCCTTACGGCAAAGCAGATGTTTGATGGAATGAGAACTTTCAGAAGACTTGTCTGAGATTTTTTTAGTCTACACATGGTATAGCTCAACTTAGTTTGTGGATCACATATGGCAACCATAAGAAGTCTGAGAGAAAAAGGGGGGTGGCCAGTAGAAGGTAGGCGCTCCCTATATTTCTTAAACTATTCTGAGCCAATTGGATGGTAGAGACTGGTGGGTAGTTAGGTGAGAAAGTGCTAGGATGGTGGAGCTGCCTAGGAAACCCAGCCCGCAACCCAGCACAGAACTAGACATCTGCATTTTATGCCAGCTTCCTCCTTTGCCTCCCTGAACAATGCTGAATGCCTAAGAGTTGACCAGAAGTAGCCTCTGTTCTGTGCAGAACACAAAGGAGGAATCAAACCCTGTCTTCAAGGAAGTAACAGTTTTGGGGGGAAGCAAAATTAACCTATAAACATTATACAAGGCCGAGGCGGGCAGATCACGAGGTCAGGAGATCGGGACCATCTTGGCTAACACGGTGAAACCCTGTTTCTACTAAAAATACAAAAACTTAGCCGGGCGTGGTGGCGTGTGCCTATAGTCCCAGCTACTCGGCAGGCTGAGGCAGGAGAATGGCCTGAACCCGGGAGGCGGAGCTTGCAGTGAGCCGAGATCGTACCACTGCACTCCAGCCTGGGCGACAGAGCAAGACTCTGTCTCAAAAAAAATAAATAAATAAAAAATAAAATAAACGTTATACATCCAGCTACAGGGAAACTCAGTATAATAGACATTTGGGGAAAGAAAAAGATCTTTGGCCATGGCATTGCTTGGGAAGGTCTGTGGGAGGTGAGTCTTGAGCTGTGCTCCCAAAGCTGAGTAGCAGCTGAACAGGCAGAAGTTTGGCAAAAGGAAATTCCAGGTGAAGGAAAAACCACGAGCCAAGGCGAAAATGAGTGTGGCTGGTGTGAGAGCTGAGCACCCACACACACTTGGCTGAGGGCTTGACAGGAGATGCTGGGGAATGCTTAGAAATAATATTGGACAGTCCATTAATTAAGTTTTAAGAGAACTTAAAAGTCTGGCAGAGAGATCCAATAAGTGAGTGTGAGGCAGTTGTTTTTCTGAGCAGGGGAATAACATGATGACAATGGTATTTTAGGAAGATTGCCCAGATGTGACGCAGCTAGGAAGAGACCATTTTGTCCAAATCCAAGGTGATTAAGAGTCAAAGATGTCCATGGGGAGAATGGAGATGATGAATAGAACTAAAGTGACATTTTGGAGGTAGAAATAACATGACTTGGTGATGAAATAGTTATAAGATGTGACTGATGCAGCAGGTAGAGCCCAAGACAATGAATGCCAAGGTTTCCAGCAGTCTTCCTCTCAATCCTGATAACACCATCAAGGACACAGCGTCCCCACTGAACTATCTCTGATACCTTTGGATTCCTGGTTTCCACTTGTCTTAGTCAGCTCAGGCTGCTATAACAAAACACTGTAGACTGGGTGGCTTAAACAACAAACGTTTATTCCTCATAGTTCTAGAGGCTGGGAAATCCAAGATCAGGGTACCAGCATGGTCTGGTTTAGGTGAGGGCTCTCCTCCTGACTTGCAGGTGGCTGCCTCCTTACTGTATCCTCACATGGCAGAGACAGTGCAATATTTCTCTTATGTCTCTTTTTGTAAGGGCAATAATCTCACCATGAAGGCCCTACTCTCATGACCTAATTACCTTCCAAAGGCCCCATCTCCAATACCATCACACCGGTGCTCAGAGCTTCAATATTTTGGCGGGGTGAGAGGCATTAACATTCAGCCCATAACACCACCTCAATTTTAATGCCTTTTATTTCCACACCAGAGACTTTTTTCACCCCCACTTTGCTGTGTCACTGGCCTCCTTTCCATTGGCAAGCCTAGCCCTACACCAAACTGCTGAGACAATGCAGGTCAGGACAGGAGGTACATTAAGAGCCTCAGTCCATCAGCTGCAGACAACCGAATTCTTCTTGCTATTGCAGACCCAGTATCAGGGGCCTCAAGACCACCTCAAGGGTGTGCTTCATTAACCCAGTTCATATGCATGGGTTTCTGCCATTCCCTCCTGCCTACTGCTCTAGGTCTCTGCTAGAATTAGAGCACAGGGCAGATGAAAGACAAGCCTAGGATACTGCGCGAGGTTCTGTGGAACAGAACTTTCTCTTTTCTTCTGATATGAGCCTGGAAACACAGGCTCAGGAACTGATAGCAGGTATCTTGCAACCATGAAAAGGACAATTTGTGGAGAATGGAGCCAACAATAAGGGAACAGAGTTAAAAAATGGAGAGAGAATAATTGGCTTTTGGTCACATAATTTGAGCTATTGGATTAAGCCTCCCCTGAAGCCAATGCTACTTCTCAGTTGACATGAAGCAACATATTCTTCTTATTGGTTAAACCATTTGTTCTTCAACCAATTATTTCTAATAAATTATTTGACTGGGGCTGAGATTCTCTGCCAAGGACCTAGACTTTGTACCCTATGAGCTGGCCCCAGCAGTCCCCCAGCAAGGTAGTAAGGGCCACTCGATTTAAACTCTGCCACACCCTACTGGCTGGACTGGATTGCTTTGGGTACTGACACCTGCCCCAGCTCCCAAACCAACTTCCACATCTCCAAATACCTTGCCTACCTCACTGTTCATCTGCATTTCAACTCTGATCACTCAAAACTTGCCTACTTTCTGAATTAATGAGTTAGTTTCCTTGTGTAGTCTCTTGGGGACTTAACCTACAATTTATACACAAAATCATACGTTGCCAGGTTTTTTGGGCCAAATCCGAACTCTGGGAGCTCCCTGACACCTGCATGCTTTATCCCCAGGCTACCGCCTGTTGCTACAGAAAGTAAACAACAATAATAAAACACACACATGCTGTTTCAATAGGGTCATCTACAAATTCATGCTATTTAACCTCAATGGACCTTCTTCACTGCTGGTCAACCTTTAACTGGTCTCTGTTTTACATAGTGTAGGGGCCTTTTTCATACAATGTCTACCTCATGGGACACCCACATACTTAGTAGCCAACATTACTGACGATCTGCTGATGACTGACCCTGGTGTAATCTAGGGTTCATTAGTCCCTTGTGCTGGGTGAAGCCTTTGGTAATACCTAGGGAGCACCAGAGAAAATAACTTTACACAAAGACAACAAGTTTAGTTATTTGCTGTATGTCTTAATTGATGCAAGCCATCAAAGTAGGAATTGCAGAGAACAAGGTATAAATCAATAAAATAAGTAAATGGAAGTGATTGAAGGACAGAGCCACTTTAAAGCAAGTGTCGCTCAATTTCCTGAAAACATAACGAAATTGCTTTGCAAAAGAAATCATAATGGTTTGCTTTTAATTTTTCCTAAAGAGCACTAATAACAAATAATGGAAAGTTCAATTGATAATTAAAGAAAAAAAACACTTCACTTTTGAGCATTCATAAGTGAGGCAGTATTCTTTTCAAATTATTATACTCTGGCAAGGCATACTCAAGGTACTTGGTTCCTTTGTACTCTTTCCCTCTGTATTTCAGGTTTTGTATGAATGAAACACAATGAGTAATTCCTTCTCTTTGGATCCTTCAGGATATTATTTAAACACTGGCATCTGGTCTAAGGGAAACTTAATGCTAAGTCAGAGGAGTATTTGAAAAATAGTTTACATCTGGTTTTGTACTACCCATCCCTGGAAGTATGCAGGGAGGGTGGAGGAAATGAGCACATTGCTGGCTCTCTGGGCTGTGGTGCTGGTGGGGCTGGGTCTTTTGGTGTAATGCATACCACAGCATTCCCTTTTATAAAGTGAGGGATTAGTGCCACCTTCTTTGTAGCAATGTCGTGACCTCTATAATGCTTCTTAAATTGAGGACAATGATGGACCCACCAAGCCTTAACACATGATTTAAATCTGATCTGACAGTACTTAAACCCAGAACTCCAGAGGGCTAATGGTTGAACAAGCTTGGGAGAATGTCCAGGGAACCAAATGTAGAAGCCCGATGAATTACAGAGGAATCACAACTCCAGGGCAATGGAGGGGGGAGTAAAATGACATATTCTGAGTTGGTACCTTTTATAGGATTGACTAAAACTGTGGTCCCACTATAATGTGCTAGAAAGCAAAAAAATATATATTATTTTCACTCGTACATCTATAATTTAAGAAGGATATGAGTTTTAACAACATTTGTACTCTTACACACACACACACACACACAACCTATCGAGAGGAATCTCTCATAGAGGCTAAAAATTAGAAGCAATAATATTTTAGGGTGGTCATTAATTTTAGGTACAGGTATATAGTATTTTAAATTTCTCACATTTAGACAAACTTAGAAACCTGATTAAAATCAGTTTGTGATATTTGTATACTGAGGATAAACGTAACTTGTAGAACCATGAAGAGCAAAACACTCAATAATGAGTCACAGCAGGACCCATGGAAGCTCACCTAGCAGTGACGTCTGACCTGCAGCAGCCACTGTGCTCAGAGGGAGGCCGATGACTGCGCCACTCCCTTGGGCACTTTTTTTTTTTTTTTTTGAGACTGAGTCTCGCTGTGTCACCCAGGATGGAGTGCAGTGGCGCAGTCTCCACTCACTGCAACCTCGGCCTCCCAGATTCAAGTGATTCTCCTGGTTCAGCCTCCCAAGTAGCTGGGATTACAGGTGCCCACCACCATGCCTGGATAATTTTCGTATTTTTAGTAGAGATGGTTTTCGCCATGTTGGCCAGGCTGGTCTCGAACTCCTGACCTCAAGTGATCCGCCCGCCTCAGCCTCAAAGTGCTGGGATTCCAGGCATGAGCCACTGCGCCCGGCCTCCTTGGGCACTATTCTTAGGGGACCTACTCCATTTCAATAAACTACAAGTTGGTGACAGGGCCAATGTTTATTTTGTTTTTGGCTTGTAAACAATTCACACATCGAAAACATCTCTGCCCTGCTCCTTCACTAATCCCCAGGGCCCTCCAGGTATGTCAAGCTGTTCAATATACACGTTAAGCCTTCGGCATTAAGTCAGGAACTTTCTACCCACATCCAAGAGACCTTATTACCCCTGTGACTTGTATTTCTGCATTTTTCTTTTCCTAACTCAGATCCCCCACCTGGAAGATCTTCTGTTTGTAGTTAAGTACTAAAAGTCTATATAATTCATAACCGCGAGGGCAGAGAAGGCAAAGAAAACTCTAAAACCACCTGCCTGTATGTAGCTTTCGGGAAGCAACATTCCTGTGATCACACAAGCTGAAAAGGAATAAAAGTGCTCTCTGACAATAGCATCAAGTTGAGGTACTTTCCCTTCTTTCCTGGGATGGAACAAGAAGTGTTTCCTTTCTTTTCCATGTTTGTTAGAATTTGGATGGTTTCTATTCTCTCAACTCAGTGTTACTGATTGGCTGGAAGAGTTCATTCCACCCTTTTAGCCAAAGTCACTTTTGAACAGGCTGTTTTCGACTGCCAGGCAAGCACCATACAAAATTGGCAAGAGATACTTTTCTTTGGTTCCATTGGCCTCTCCTTTCTCTCTCCATCACTCCACTTACAGAATCTTGCCCTCCCCATCTAATGCCCCATATTGTCACATTTTCTCCCAGCTAACTTTCTTTTGGTAAAATCTCTAATGTGTGACAATTTCAATGGGTAACTTGCATTAGAAAGCCTCTGATTGTCAAGTAAAGTTCTAGTCTCGCAGTGAATTTTTTTGGCCCCCATCAGTTCAGTTTTCAGCAGGTGGGCAGGGGAAACATTTTAGGAGAGGGGCAGCTGGCCCTTCTCTCCTCACTGAAATCACACTACCAGTCTGACTTCGCCTGGTGTTAAGATTAATCCTTTTACTACTGCCTATTACTGACTCATTTCTCTTTCCTTTTGAAAATATGTTATGACATCGAGCCCCAAATTCAAGTATAAAACTAGATTTGGTGACAAGAAATTCTCTTCTAAGGAATAGTTTTAGACTTTAGAGTCTGATGAGCCAGACTGAGATGCATGTGTTACCACAGGGGTATAAACGTAGGGTTGGAGTTTGAAAAAGGGTATGTATAGCCTGGCGATAACAATTTGAGAATCATCACAATAAATGAGACCTGAAGACAATGGGGATAGATGATATCATTGAGGGAGAGAGAATGTATAGCTGGGAAAGAAGTAGGGAATAGATACCAGAAAACAGAGATTATTTACTGTATGGGGAAGGCCAAAAATCAGAAGTCAATAGAAGAGATTGAGAAGCTGCGGTCTAAAAAAGAAGAAAAGGCCAGGTACGGTGGCTCAAGCCTGTAATCCCAGCACTTTGGGGGGCCAAGGCGGGTGGATCACGAGGTCAGGAGATCGAGACCATCCTGGCTAACACGGTGAAACCCTGTCTCTACTAAAAATACAAAAAATTATCCAGGCGTGGTGGGGGGCACCTGTGGTCCCAGCTACTCAGGAGGCTGAGGCAGGAGAATGGCGTGAACCCGGGAGGCGGAGGTTGCGGTGAGCTGAGATCGCGCCACTGCACTCCAGCCTGGGCGACAGAGCGAGACTTCGTCTTAAAAAAAAAAAAAAAAGAGAAGAAAAATAGAATTATGCTGGGGTAAGAAGTCAATGCAAATTAACCTTGGGAATCTCTTCTACTTGGCTATGAGCTCCTTCAGGAAAGACTCTCTTATTTATCTTACAGTTGAAGGCTAATGGCTCCTGGCACATAGTAGGTGCTGAATAAATGTTTGCTGAATAAGTGCCTTCTCTTTTTAAAAATAACCTGTTTGTCCCTTCAGTGGGGCATATGTTCTTTGAGGTTTTTTGTTTTTGTTGTTGTTGTTGTTGTTTTTAACTGATGCTTAAAAGAGGGTCTGAAACTTTTGTGTTCTGTCATTTTCAAAATACCCGCTAATTATACCCTAATAGTTATATAGGTATCATAGCTAGAATTTCCCAACAGGCAGGATTTCAACTCACTGTTTGGGTCCTGTTACTTTCTGTATATTTTTATAACTCAGTTGTAACTAAAAAAAAAACCCTCATAATTGAAATTCTCAAGAACTTTTCTATTTACTGGCAGTATATTAATATACACAAATGCAAACACATTTATTATTCTTTGTCCCCTATTTAAAAACTGAATAACAACAAGTGTCAACTTTTAACACCCATCATGCATTCTTCAGGCTTCACCTTAACCCCACCTTCCTCTAGACTTAGAAGCTCCAAAATATCACAGCTCACAAAGAAATAGAGCCTGCAACAATTAACCAACTTAATTTTCACAGATGCTACCATCAATCAATATATATTACATATTAATTTTCACATATGCTACAATCAGTTTTTCACAAGCTTCACTAAAAAGGTCAGTATACACCGAACCAAAAATTTAGCAGTTTTAAGGATTAATGAAAACTAAGTAGATACTACTTCAGAATTATGAATCTGATTGTCAGCCAACTCGGGGTCTAAAACCTTATGGAATGTTATTACTACTGTATTTACTGATCATGCAGTTGAATGCCTGCTTTGTACAAAGCACTGTGGTAGTGGGCGGGGGGGCGGGGCAGACCAAGATTAAGCTCAATACAGATAACTGGGGAATCAACTCACACTACAGTCGTTGAAAAAATAACCCATTATTATAAAGAAATGCATCAAAACAACATAATAGATTATACAAAGAATATAAATATATAAATATGCACTATTATTTCTGAAAGGAAACTTATTTCTCAGATGTCTGTTAGGGTTGTTTGGCTGAGAAGGGGGTGGGTAAAACAAATAGTACGCAGCTGGTGGAAAGAGAAGGACTATAAGCAGGTGGCAAAAGGGAAAACAGTAGTCACTGGGGGTCAGGAATCTGAAGGTCATACCACAGGGTGACATCACAGAAAAGAGAGCCCTGACTACACTTTAAGAGCTCCCGAAGGGGAAATTGGGAGGTAGCATCAATAAGGGGAGAAGTACCCCCATGTACAGGGAATGCTACATCTCAGAAAAGAGGATCTTGCACTGTGTCTACGGGAGCCCATGATGAGTGTAAGACAAAAGGGTCAAAAAGTCTCTTTGTGACTGATGTAAGGACAAGAAGAATGGTGTTTCTATCCTGCATATGCAAGAGGACTTGGAGGCTTTCTGTCTCTCATTGGTACAAACTCCCTGAACCAACTGGAGATAAACTCTGTTCATCTTCTATGTGGTGAAAGTTGACTGTGGAACAAACAGACATACTATATACACCAACACACAACATATATATGTGTGTGTGTGTGTGTATGTATATATATAGTATGTATGTGTGTATGTACATATATAGTATGTGTGTGTATGTATATTTATAGTACTTGTGTGTGTATGTGTATATATATATTTATTACATATGTTATGTGTGTGTGTATTCCTACTATAATATATTCACTGCCCTCAGAGGAACCTTAGTCTAGTGGAAATGACAAAATATGTCCACAAGTAATTAGAATGAAGGTGATGTGTCTGAACTCAACAAAAGGCAGCTATTAGAAATCCTCAGGAAGCAAACTCTTTCAGTGAAACTTAGGAATTCTCATTAAAGATAAGAAAAAAACAAGGACACATACTATCACTGGTACTACTTGATATGGAACTGGAGGCCTCACCTGTGCAATATGACAAACATTAATAAATAAGGATGAAATACAGGAAGGAAGATACAAACATTAAATCTGTTTAGGAATGATACAATTGCCTACTTAGAAAATTTAAGAAATCAACTGAAAGATCATTAGAAGTAATGTTGGTAAGAGCTCTGGTGAGACAACTGTAATACTCCTAAATACCAGAATTATCCATTTAGAAAAAACAAGGGAAATCCATGAAAAGAAAATATACCATAATATATTTGGGAATAAGTTTAATAAGAAATGTACAACACACCCATCCATATTAGGATAGATTTCAGTTGTAATGAAAAAACTAATGAAATGCAAAGAGATGTAAAGTTCCTGAATGGGAAGACTCAATATCGCAAAGATGTCAATTGTCCTGAGACTAATTCATAAATTCAATACAGTCCCCATAAGACAATCAGTGGGATTAAAAAAAAATGAACTCTACAATCTTAGCCCAAGATTCATGTGAAGGAGAAAATGCTGAAGAATAACTAAGACAATTTAGTTTAAATTTTTAAAAAGATGATGAGAGGAGTCTTCTCTTTATAGATGATATTTACTACATATTAGTACTCTTCAGAAAGGTTTTGCTTGTAATACCTGATTGGATCCTCACAACAAATTCATAAGGTGAGTACCACTATTAATCCATTTTCAAGATAGGGAAACTGAGGCAAATCAAGCAAGTAACTTGCTTAACGTTCCATAGCAAGTAAGTGGAAGTGGCAGAGCTGGGATCTGAAGCCAGGCACTGTGGCTCTGGAGCTCATGCTCTTAAGTACCATAATAGATGGCTCATATTGGCACAGGAAATCGATAAATGGGAAAGAAGAGAAAGTCCCAGATTCACACACATATCAAAAATTTGATTTTTGAAAATGATGGCATTTCCAAAAAATGGGAGAAATATATCTCAGTCAATACATGGTATTAGTATTAATAACTGGCTATTTGGAAAGGAAACTAGTAAAATTCCTGTATTAGTTTTTTATCATTGCTGTAACAAATTACCCAAAGTTAGCAGCTTAAAACAACACAGATTTATTCCCTCACAGTTTTGTAGGTTGGAAGTTTGAGGGAGCTCAGCTGGATCCTCAGCTCTGGGTATCACAAGGTCAAAATCAAGGTGTCAGCTGGCCTGGGCTCTTATCTGGAGGCTCTGGGGGAGAATTCACTTCTAAGCTCATTTGGGTTGTTGGCAGAATTCACTTCCTTGGCACTACAGGGCTGAGGTTCCCATTTCCTGGCTGGCTGTGAGCTGGGCGTCCCTCTCATCTCCTTGCGACTGCTATTCCTCATCATGTTGTCCTCTCCCTCTTTAAAGTGGCAATGGCGCAATGGTTCTTAGGCTTCAAATCTCTCTAGCCCCCCCGCCCTCTTTTGCCACATTTGCCATGTTCTCCTGCCTCCAGCTGCAGAAAGTTCTCGGCCCTTAATGGTCATGTGTCTGGATCAGCCCCACCACTTGGATAATCTGGGATCATCTGCCTTTTTTAAGGTTACTGATTAGTAACCTTGATTATATCTGCAAAATCTCTTGCAATGCAATGTGCATAGTCACAGATGCCAGGGACTGGGGTATGGACCTCCTTCAGGGGCCATTCTGTCTACCCCAATCCTTCTCCCACATAATATATCCCACATAACATAACAAATTTGAGGTAGATTAAAGAGTTAAATGTATGAAACGAAACTCTCAAAAGTATAAGAAAATAAAAGAGAATATATTTCATAATCTAGGTAGAGAGTACCTTCCTAAGCAAGCTTGGAAACCATAGGGAAAAAGATAGAAGATAATCTTCTCAAAAAATTAAAATATTGAATAAAAAATTAAAAGATAAGCAATTCTGAATTCTGAGAAAGTATTTGCAAATTATCTAACTAACAAATAATTAACATACAGACTATGTAAAAAATAAACTTTCTTTTTTTTGGAGTTGGAGTGTCACTCCATCACTCAAGCTGGAGTATAGTGGCACAATCTTGGCTCACTGCAACCTCCACCTCCTGGGTTCAAGCCATTCTCCTGCCTCAGTCTCCCGAGTAGCTGGGATTACAGGCGTGCGCCACCAAGCCCAGCTAATTTTTATATTTTTAGTAGAGACAGGGTTTCACCATGTTAGTCAGGCTGGTCTCCTGACCTCAGGCAAATAATAAACTGACCAAAAAATAAACTTCTATAGATCAAATTAGAAAAACAAATCAATAGAAACAATTAGCAATAAATGTGATCAAGCAATTCATGGAAATGCAAATACTTTCCACTCTTAGTAATGAATGTTTAGATAATCCATTCCCAGGTCTGTTTCAAAATGTTAGGCAAGGCAGGGAAGAATTATGGGGTCAAGATCCTGGAGATGACATAAAGCAGAAGAATTTGTAAAGCTGGCATGTGGGGACATTTTTACATGGTGGCCTTTGCCAATTCTAGAGTGGTTGGTGAGAGGCTGAGAAGCTGAACAAATCTTTCTTTTAACAGTTTCACACACAAAAAATCCAAAGAGACAAAAATTGCAGTCCCAGGCTCACTCAGGAGGAGTGTCTGATAAAATCCCTATACTTTGGGTGGATTCCAAAGGGCTACACTCTAGGAGTAGGAGTGAATTGGAAATAAACCAGCTCTCTCCAGAACTGAAGTTTAGCTTCAAGTCATCTCAATCTCTGAAAATAAATTAAGGCTATTCAAGATTACAAGTGCCACTACCCGTCTATCTAGAAACAAATCTAAGTTCTCTGGAGGAAATTAACATCATCCTTTGTCTTAAAATTGTTCCTATAAATTTTCATATAAAATATCTGGCACTCAATCAAAAATAGGCAGACTCACAAGAAGCAAGACAACATGCCAAGAGAAACAAAAGACAATGAAACAAGATCCTTGTGAGCTCCAGATCATGGTTATGAGACTTAGACTTTACAAGAACCAAGACATAGGTCCAACAGAATAAGAAAAATGATTGTGAATTTTGATATAGAATAAGTAATTTAAAAAGAACTAAGTAGAAAGTCTAGCTCTGGAAAACATAATAAGCAAAATTAAGAATGAGTTTAACAGTAGGTTAGACACAGCTAAGGAGAGAATTAGTGAGCTAGAGACTGGGTAAAAATAAAATATCCAGAATAAATACAGACATAGGAAACAGGGCTAGAAGGTCTAATATATACATATTGTATTTCCAGAAGGAAGACAGAGAGATAGAGTTAGGCAGAAGTAAAAGTAGAAAAATCTAAATACCATAACTACTAAAAAAAGTATATCTATAATTAATTACAAATCTTCCAACAAAGAAAAGTCTAGGCCCAGATGGCTTCATCAGTGAACTCCACCACCTATATTACAGGTGTTCACCATCATGTCCAGCTAATTTTTGTATTTTTATTAGAGATGGGGTTTCACCATATTGGCCAGGCTGGTCTCGAATGCCTGACCTCAAGTGATCCACCCACCTCGGCCTCCCAAAGTGCTGGGATTACAGGTGTGAGCCACCATGCTCGGTACCCCAAATATTTTAAAGGAAGAAAGACTATCAACTTGATACAAATTCTTCCAGAAAATAGAGACAGAATAATTTGTTTTATGAGGCCAGCAAACTTTAACACCAACATCCGATGAGAACATTATAATAAAAGAAAACTATAGGCCAATATCCCTGAGAAACATAGATGCAAAAATCCTAAACAAAATATTAGTAGACCAAAATCCATCTACAGGTTAAAAAAAAGGGATAACAAATGGGATTAATTCCATGAATGCAATATTATTATATTATTAATATTATTATATCAATAACATTAGAAAATAAACCTGTAAATTTTACTGCTTTCACTGAATAAGAAACAAAATTCATATGATTACTTCAAAAGATGGAGAAAAGGCATTTAAGAAAATTCAACATCTACTTGTGATTTTAAAAATGGAAAATGAACTCTTACTAAGAATAGAAAGAAAATTCCTTACTGTGATGAAGGCAGTCTATACAAAGTCAATTGTATTTCAGTATGTCAGCAACAAACTGTGAGAAAATGCAATTTTTAAAAATGCCATTTAAGGCCAGGCGCAGTGGTTCACGTAGCACTGCACACTCTGGGAAGCCAGAGGTGGGCAGATCACTTGAGGTCAGGAGTTTGAGACCAGTGTGGCCAACATGGTGAAACCCCATCTCTACTAAACATACAAAAATTAGCCAGGTATGGTAGCATGTGCCTGTAATCCCAGCTACTTGGGAGGCTGAGGCAGGGGAATCGCTTGAGCCCAGGAGGCGGAGGTTTCAGTGAGCCAAGATCATGCCACTGCACTCCAGCCTGGGTGAAAGAGGGAGACTCTGTCTTAAAAGAAAAAAAAAAAAAGAAGCCATTAAAAATAGCATCATAATATGTTAAATAAATAGGAGCAATCCTACCACCCAGAAGATGTTAAAGATATCTTCATAGAAAATGTAAAACAGAAAAATTAATTAATGTTTAAATAAAGTAGAGGGATATACTATGTTCACAGTAATGACTGGAAGACATTAGAAATTGACAAACCGAGTCTAAAATTTATATAGAAATCAGAAGAACCTACCACTGAAATGTAAACTTCACAAGGGCAAAGATTTTCATTCGGTTTGTTCAGCAACGTATATCCAGGCCATATAGTAGGTGCTCAGTAAATGTTTGGTGAATTGAAGTTTCAAAGTGTCTAAAGAGTTTACAGTAAGAGTTCACGCTGAGCTTCATTCAGTTACCATGGCACATTCTGATATACCATCTCATTTACCTTCCTGTTTATGAAATCACACAAAGCCTCAAAATCTTATATGCTGAATGGAGCAGTTGGGATCATTCGGTTTAGTTTTTCATTCTTTCTTCAGGGCATTCAGGCAAATAAAACCTTAAGCTGAAGAGTAGAAAAATAAGAGAAATTGCTGCTCTGGTTTCAACTGGGGGAGCCTGGCCTGGAACACCACCCCTTGGATTATCAACCCTAAGAAACAGGACAAGCATCTGAACATGATATCTGTGCCCTTTCCAACATGGCTGCTACCTAACTGAGCTGAGAAGAGCCCCCCAAATAAGTTTGTCAGGGCCAAGACAAACAGGTTGCAAATTCCTTCTTATTAATAATAAAAAACTGGACAATCTGGCTGTCAGCGTGCTCTTTACCTCCTATTTCTTCTCACCATTTTAGAATAAACCTGTCTGTAAATCTCACATACAAAACCTAAAAAGGATCTTTAAACTATTTATTTTCCTTTATTATAATAGAAGTTCCTAGAGTATAACCACATTTTCTATGCTATTTGTATATACTGAGAGCTAAGTACGTATTAAGTTGCTGGATTCAAAACAAACTTTGTACTTAATAAAATTTAAATGATGCCAATTACATTATATTCTTTACTAATTCTTAGTTTTTCATTTAATTCAATAAGTTACATGCATTTGAACATTTTCTAACTATATTTTTTTTCTACTGGAACTATGCCTTCTAATTTTGTATATAAATCCAACAGGATATCTACATGGAACATACATTTAAATGGCCTTTTAAACTTCTGAATTGTCTGTTGCATTGAAAAATCAACTTTCTTTCCTTGTTTCTAGTTTAAACTGATGTACATCTGGTACCTTTAAAACATCTCTACTTCGGCTGGGTGTGGTGGTTCACGCCTGTAATCCCAGCACTTTGGGAGGCTGAGGTGGGTGGATCACTTGAGGTCAGGAGTTCGAGACCAGCCTGGCCAACAGGGTGAAACCAGGTCTCTATTAAAAATACAAAAATTAGCCAGGTGTGGTGGCACGCGCCTGTAATCTCAGCTACTCAGGAGGCTGAGGCATGAGAATAGCTTGAACCCGGGAGGCAGAGGCTGCAGTGAGCCAAGATTGTGCCACTGCACTCCAGCCTGGGCGACAGAACAAGACCTTTATCTCCAAAAAAGATAAATAAATAAATAAATACATCTCTGCTTTTTCATTTGTTTGCCAATAAACAATTGCAATTGCTTCTACCTCAAAACAGCCCTTTCTCAACAGAAAAAGGGCTGGACTATAGTAAAAAAAGGAACTGCAAGTTAAGTGGCCCCTCGGAATGTTTGATACGTTTTTCCAAACATGAGAAGCACAATCAGTAGTCATCAAACATTTCTCTCTGCTGACTCAACCCCACCCTCTTTTTAACATCACTGTGTTGATCTCTACTTTCTCTTTCTACCTGTTCACTGAATTCTATGAATTCAGTGCTTAGTAGCTGTCAGATCAGGAAGCCTTGATAGAATACTGTGGGAACATAAACATATATATTCCTTTCTATCTTCCTGGGAAACTATATTTGATCACCCAGGTTAATACTTGATAATTCTATTCTGCTTGCCCACCAATTTTAAAAGGTGGGATAGAACACATCTTGGTTTTAAGTTTTTTCTATTTTATTCTTTAAGAGCCTCCATAATTTACTTGTTTGGAGTAAATCATATGTTTTGATCGAAAACATAATTTTTAATAAGGCTAAAATGAAAGCCAAAACTGTCTTAAAAATTAAACGGAAAGACATGAGACTATACCACAACATTACTTCATTCTAAGAATAGAAGATGAGACCCAGCCCCAAGGCAGGCACAGCCTGGCTTTGAACCCTCCAGTCCCAGGTCAGAGATCTGTGTGCTCCTGCGGCCCTCCCCGTGGTCTTCGTCATCCCTCAGTATTCACTGTAGGGACGAAGAGCCACTTCAACAATGTAGAAAATGTTTTATGGAAAAACAGCTGCAGCGATGCAGTCGGTGCTTTGCTGACACGTGGATTTGATATGTCAGCAAAGCACAGGATTAAAAACATGCAGCAAGCACATAGAGGATCCTGCCTCTTCTCTCCTCCCCCAGCACACTTAGCCCAGTGAGGTTAAAAACAAAGAGAATCTCAAGAAAGCAAAGATGAAACAGAGCACGTTAACACCAGAAGAGTGCTTCAAGTGATCCTTTAAAAATGGCATTGCAATCATTGTGTATGGTTTTTAGTGAGGGTTTTGGGTACAAGTGTTTGACTTGCTTTGGCGCTTTGCCACCAAAATCTATTAGAATAACTGATTTATAAGAAATATTTTGATAAGATGTGTATTTAATAAAAATACTAATGTCCTTGACACTGTGGTTCAAGGTTTTTTTTTTTTTTTTTTTTTTTTTTTTTCAGAAAACAGAGGCAAGTGTTCAAACTGTCACGGAGAATAACATGTGGCCAAAATTAAATGTGGTTCTATCTCTCATAACAAGTCTTAGAATGATGCATCATACCAGCTGTCTGGGAACAAATGTATTTTGTTGGCATGGGAACAAAAGAATTAGTCTGAATTTTGTAAATAAACTGTGGTTATTAAAATTACTCGAAACAAACCAGAATAATAACCATTAAACATGAAAAGTCAATAAAAGTCTTTGAATTACATTTCTGTTGCAATTCCTGTTTTCATAACATGCTTTGGGATGAAACATAGCTTTGAGTTGTTAGTACTTTTAAATAGACTTCACTGCAGATGAGTTAGCCAACAGCAGCTAAGACTGTGAAGTTTTAAAATCCTTTATGGAAAATGGAAATTAAAGGCTTGGAAATCTGTAGAAGACCAATTCTTTTTAACAATTGTCACAATTATTGCACCATTGATTTTCTGTCTCTATAGCATCTTATTCTTTAAGGCTGTCTGTGACTCCATAGATTTGTTGGTTACCCTTGATGATGACTGAGGTGGTTTAAAGATAAGCAGTGCTATCCACTGAAAGCTTTAAGTTTATTGATTTTGGTTCTCCTAATATCCATGCTACTCCTGGATAGATCACTGGGCATTGTGGGAGGCAAATCAACTCTTTGGGAATACAAATGATACTAGTTGTAATGGTATAACAGGCGGAAGGAGCTAAGGAGCTTCCAGAGTCGTCTAATATTACCCGAAAGCTACTTATACTAAAGAGACCAAGTTTTATTCTTTAAAAACCCAGAGACCTAGGAAGGAATCAGCAGAATGCTAAGTTCATCTATATAGAAAAATCAAGGACTTTTTTGGTGTCTTTTCTGCTTTGGCCTTCTTATAGGAGAGATTTGAAAGAAAAATCTGTCTTGTTTTAGAGGAGAGCAGAAAGGTGGGCGGCACGGGCAGGGCACTGGCATTTTGCTTTCTCTTCATCTTTCCCTGACCTGTGAATGCTTTTTGGTGCTATAATGTCTGAGGAATAGCTGAGGGCCCAGAGAAGCCATGAATGATCCTACCAGATGACCACCCCGGATGAAAATGATAAAAGAATATCTTTAATATTTGTTTTGATAAAAGTCTAGACAAGAATACACTGAGAAAAAGTCACTTAGAATATGTTTAGGAGGCCCAATACCAAGGGCCTGTGATCAGTACCCAAGTTCAGCAACTTTTGGAACTCTTTGTCCTCAAAGTCCCTGTGGCCTGTGATGCTGCTAATTCTTCCTCCCTCCTTCTCTCCATCTGTCACCCTCCCTCTCCCTCTTTCCATCCCGTCCTTCTTCCCCCCATTAATTCACCGATCGCCATTGGGCCTGATTTTGGGCTAAATGCTGGGATACAAGGATAAACATGACACAGTCCCAGCTCAGGTCCCACCCTCAAAGTGTACCATCTACTGAGGGAGTTTGATGGAAAAAGCTTTAATGCGGGGGGCGGGGAGGTGCATTTTAGTCCGTTCTCACACTGCTATAAAGATACTACCCAAGACTGGGTAATTTATAAACAAAGGAGGTTTAATTGACTCACAGATCTGCATGGCTGGGAGGCCTCAGAAAACTTACAATCATGGTGGAAGGGGAAGCAGGCACCTTCTTCACAAGGCGGCAGGAGACAGAGTGAGTGAGACAAAGGGGAAGAGCCTCTTATAAAACCATCAGATCTTGTGAGAACTCACTAACACAGGAACAGCATGGGGGAAACTGCCCCCCATGATCCAGTCACCTCCCACCAGGTCTCTCCCTCAACACCAGGGGATTACAATTCAAGATGAGATTTGGGTGGGGACACAAAGTCTAACCATATCAGGGGGCCACAGAAAGTACTGCAAAGGCACAGATAGATAAAAGTGGGACATCAGGTGGGCAGGGCTGTTTTGAGGATAGGGGCTCCGGAAAGCAAAGGCCTTACAGAGTGATTCAATTCAACAAGCGCTGGTGGATGCCATGAAGATGACAGATCGGGTCCTTACCCTAAGGGGCATAATGTCTAGTAGGAAATTCTCTTTCGTTTTCCTGCCTTTAAATTCTCCTGGCTCTGCTCTTCCTGCCCATTCCTTTTCAATCCTCTTTGCATCCTCCTCTATCTTCTCTGGTCCCTTGGCTGTGACCCTGCCTACCAATCTGCTCATGGCCCTCTTATATCCCTCTATGCTCTTCTTTGTCAATATTATCCACACATTCTGGGCTTCTGCTATATCTGCATCAAGACGACTCTGACATGCTTAAAGTCCTAGGGCTCTTTCTTGACTCCTGGATTCAGATTTTCATTTAAATGCCTCCAAATGAATGTCCTCCTGCTAGCATCTAGGATGCAACATCTAAAAAAATGATAGTGTCATTGTCCACTATACACCAGCTTATCAATTAAAAAAGGTATTATTTTCAACACATTCCTTTCTTCCACTCTCTAAATCTCTATATTCTGTGAATTTTTCCTTTTTTTAATTTTTTTTTTTTTTTTTTTTTTTTTTTGAGACAGGATCTCCCTCTGTAGCCCAGGCTGGAGTACAGTGGTGCAATCTTGGCTCACTGCAACCTCTGCCTCCCTGGCTCAAGGGATCCTCCTACCTTAGCTTTCTGAGTATCTAGGACTACAGGTGCACATCACCACACCTGGCTAATATTTTTGCATTTTTTTTTTTAAGAAACGGGGTTTCACCATGTTGGCCAGGCTAGTCTGGAACTCCTGGGCTCAAGCAGCCTGCTTGTCTCAGCCTCCCAAAGTGCTGGGATTATAGGCATGAGTCACCATGCCAGGCCTGAATTTTTCTTTTCTTTCTTTCTTTTTTTTTTGAGATGGAGTCTCACTCTGTCACACAGGCTGGAGTGCAGTGGTGTGATCTCAGCTCACTGCAACCTCTGCTGCCCAGGTTCAAGCAATTCTCCTGCCTCAGTCTCCTGAGTAGCTGGGATTATAGGCACCTGCCACCGCGCCCAGCTAATTTTTGTATTTTTAGTAGAGACAGGGTTTCAACATCTTGGTCAGGCTGGCCTTGAGCTCCTGATCTCGTAATCCACCCGCCCCGGCTTCCCAAAGTGTTGGGATTACAGGCATGAGCCACTGCGCCCAGCCTGAATTTTTGCTTTTAAATGCATCTTCACATTTACCCTCTTCTTTCTACCCCTTTTGACAATATCCAGCTCAAGCCTTCCGTATTTCTCTTGTGACCAGTGATGTGAATTTTAGGCCATAACCTCTGAATTGGTCTCCTTTCATTTCTTGTTCATCTTCCCTGATGGACTAATCTTTGTAAAATATAACCTCAGTCATCTAGCACTCCCCAGCAAAGAAAAAGTCCCCCATTGCTGACAACTGCTTTCTAACGAATGACTGAACTGCTCAGCATTCCATCCAGAATTGGCTGCTGGTCCTGACACACAACACAGCGCTCAATAAAGAGTAGACACTCAGTAACAAAGGATCCCTCTTCCCTTTTTTTAATGGATGAAATGAACAAAACAAACTTTCTGGTCTTGTTTTCCTCTTCACTGATATCACACCTTCTGGCCAAGATGTTACTCAATGTCCCTTGAACGCTCGGCATGTTCTGCTCTTCACTCTGCCCTCTAACTAGAATGTCCTTCCTCTCTGTTAATGCCCAGCCCAGATGTTCCCTTCTCCGCTATAAACAACTATAATCACACACGTTGCATCTCTATGATGTTTGATAGTTTTTGAAGTATTTTTACACACTTTATCTTGTTTTGATGTTCCCAAGAACCCTGTGGGAAGATATTTTACTAACATTTTACTGATTAGGAATCCATTATCCAGAAAGGTTGAGTGGCTTACCCATGATCACATGATTAATAGTGATAAAGGTGGACTGAGAACCAGCAGCACTTTTCCCACTAGATCACGACAGTCCTTGAAGCCTCTTCTGGTTTCTCTCCCTGTGCCTTGGTGAGGGTATCTGGGACTCTGCAGCCCACGAGGGAACCTCTTTCCCCACCCTGCAACCCCTAAACACACACAATTACCATGGAGACCATCTTTGGTCACTAGTGTCTCTCCTAAATTAGTTGATGTGTCTAGGCCTTAAATATGAAGTTGGTTGCTGCAAAGCTGTGATCGAAATGTTAAAGTGTGACTTTTAGCTATTCTAAAATAATTTATGAGTCACTTGTGCCTGCACAGTCCAGACCTTTAATGCTTGCAAAACCAGATGAGACTTAGAACTAAACCAGCTGGCTGCAAAAAAATACTGAGCAGAAAACCGAAGAGGACCCCAGGGGCAACCCAAGACAGCAAGACAAGGTAGAAGCCAGGAGCCTTCAAGAGAAGGCTGGCAGAATGCTGATTCCTGACGAACAGCTTTGGAAGGACCCGGCTCCCCAGAGGGCTGCAAGCTCTTGAAACAACCCCAAATTAGCAAGTGCCACACACTGCCTAGGCAGTGGGACCCTAACCTCTTCCTGGTTAAAGATCCTCTCCTTCCTTCCCATAGGATCAGGGAAGATGGAAGGAAGGACCAGTGCTTGCATTCTTTCTGCATATTGTGATTCTGAGCCTCCAAGCCATTTAGTAAAAGAACCAACTTCCAGCTGGGTGCGGTGGCTCAGGCCTGTAATACCAGCACTTTGGAAGGCCGAGGCAGGCAGATCACCAGGTCAGGAGTTCGAGACCAGCCTGGCCAATATGGTGAAACCCCGTCTCTACTAAAAATACAAAAATTAGCCAGGCATGGTGGTGGGCGTCTGTAATCCCAGCTATTCGGAAGGCTGAGGCAGGTGAATCACTTGAACCCGGGAAGCAGAGGTTGCAGTGAGCCAAGATAGTGCCACTGCATTCAGCCTAGGCAACAGAGTGAGACTCCATCATTAAAAACAAAAACAAAAACAAAAACAAAACCAACTTCCATTCCATGCCTGGGGTCTACATTTTATACACATCCCATTTACTCTATCAGACTGTAAACTCCTTGAGGGCAAAATCTATAACTTATTCATCTTCATTTCTTCTCAGACCTAACACTGTTTAGCAAAATACACCTGTTAAAAGAATAAAATGTTGAGTAAAAAAAGACTGAGTCTCCTGTGAAACACTCAGCATTGTATTTTATTTATTAGAACATCTCTAAAGTATTGTTTTTTTCTCACTAATTTGTTTAATAAAATATCCTTCTGGGAAACTGAGTGATCAATGTAATTAAAGCTATTCATACTTTCAAATTTTAAGATAGCCAGTTTGAAGCAGGGAATTTTGCTCTGTGTATGTTAATATCCACAGATTGGTATGTTAGAATCTGACATTGTTTGGTGTCTTTGTTATAAATACATGCTTTACACAGTGTTAAGAATAACAAGAAAACTTTTAGACTATTTATTTTCTTCCTTTTCTTTTCTATAATTTATCAAACCAAATTATCTAGTCTCATTGTGAATAACGAAACATTGTTTGCTCTCCATTGTGAATAATGAAACTAAGTGAATTTTAGTTTTACCCAAAATATTTTAATCTGTACCTGTACCCGAGTGACAGATGGCATATATCCATTTTACGCAGTGTTTAACACAGTGGAAAATAATATTCTGGGAGTAAGCAGACCACTTACAGACCTACCCTGGGTCTGCCACTAGTGTGTTGTACATTAGGGAAGTCACATCCTTCCTGATGACTCAGTTTCTTTGCACAATGAAAAAGTCTGACTCAAGCTCTGATCTCCCTTCTTTGATGAAATTATGGGGTTCTTGCTCAGAATAAACTGGAATTAGAAATTATTACCTCCTCCTATGAATAAAAATAATGGTGATTTTAAACTGCTGTTTATTGATTAGAGAAAACATCACGTTTTTGTAAAGCTGACTTAGAAAATTTATTTTCTGATTCTATTAGTGTTATTTCTCTTGAATCTGCCCAAGGAGAAGGTTAACCCTTTGTGCCCCGCAATGAGCACATCTTCCCTGGGGACTCTGTGTGCTGATCTGTCCGCTTGAGGGGACAGAAGGGAGAGTTGGTGGCACCAAAGCATGTGGTGGACAGCAAAGATGCCACCCATCAAGACCTGATGAGAAGCAGCTTTTGGTTTTTAATTAAAAACATAACTTTTACAATGCCTCATTCATTTCTTGTTTTTATAGAATCAAAACACAGAAATTTTTCTTAAATGAAAACCAGAAACCATTTAAACATTTTTAAAGCAAGCAAGTTAAAAAAAGCAGCTTAGGATTGTCTTTTGTAATTCTGCCAGTTTCAATTTTGATTCCTTAATGCAACCAGTATCAGGATAACAATATTTGCTTGAAAAGAAAGAGAAGATAGTCCTCAGGGGCTGTTTCAAACACATTTTAGTTGTTCGATTGGCTGATGTGAGGCTAGCTACTGTTATTGAAGTTGCTTTGATGAACAGTGAAAAATACATTCATAATGTAACAATCTCAACATTTTAGATATCCTTAGTAAACTCATATTTAGCAGATCCTAAAAAGTGTCTATGACAATAGTTCTAATTTTTTTTTTTTTTTTTTTTTTGAGATGGTGTCTTGCTCTGTCACCCAGGCTGGAGTGCAATGGCACAATCTCGGCTCACTGCAACCTCCACCTCCCAGGTTCAAGCGATTCTCCTGCCTCAGCCTCCCAAGTAGCTGGGATTACAGGCGCCCGCCACCACGCCTGGCTAATTTTTGTATTTTTAGTAGAGACAGGATTTCACCATGTTGGACAGGCTGGTCTCAAACTCCTAACCTCAGGTGATCGGCTTTCCAAAGTGCTGGTATTACAGGCATGAGCCACTGTGCCCAGCCTAGTTCTAATTATTTTTGACTACTTGTGTTAGTGTCACAGATTTAAAGGGGGACATAGGTCAAATTTAGATAAAAGATTAAGTTAAATATGGATGAATAGTATTTGTTAAATATCTATTATTTGTTATGCAGTTTAATTGAAACAACTGGCTTTTTTTTTTTTTTTCAGCTACATCCTAGGACCTTGTGGAAAGAACCCAACATCTCTTGGTTACAAAGATTATGAAATATTCAGCTTTACCCATGGGTATTTCCTGACATTTCTTTGGTAAACTGTAGCCTAATAGAAGATATCAGGAATTAGTGTAAGAAATATTCTAAAAAGCTATTGTCACTACAAAGATGAAAGTAACTTTGATGATCAAAAAGAAGTCAATAAAAAAAGACTGAAAGTAGTTCCTGAATCCTTCTCTATTGTTCATTTGGGATTTCCTAATTTCCCTACTCTCAATATATTATGGAATTTTCCGTGTGAAGTTTTGCCATGAATTAAATTGATGTCAACAAAAGTTTTACCTTAAGTCATATTTTACCACAAACTAGAGAAGCCCCAGTCCTCCAGGGAGCACCTTTTCCTGCCTTTAAGAAGCTTGTCTCTTCTCCTTCTTTTAATTACAAGCATCATCTACAGAGGATGGGGCTCAGTTGACCTTCAGTGACAATTAGACCTGCTGATTTGACATGAACAAATCCATGCTCCCATCCGAGGAGGCATTTTCATCTCTTTGACTTGGCACATGATGGGCAAGTGTGCTGTGCTTGTGTTTCCTTTGCTCGTTGCTTTTCTCTGCCCATGGAAAGCCAATGGCATTTGCTCCTCTACCAGGAAGCAGGAATACAATGTCTGTTTGCCTGCCATCCTTGATAAGTTTACTTTCTCTATCATTGCTATCCAGTTTTTTTTTTTTTATTTGCTAGATATGTAACTTGAAAATTGTCATGGAAGGAGCAAAAGTTTGGAGTTCAGATAAACCTGGATCTGAATACTCTTCTACTACTGTGTGATCTTGGATCTACTGCTGTGTGATCTTGGATGAGTTAATCACTCTGGATTTTGGCATGCTATTCACAAAATGCAGATGATAATACTGATCTTACATGGTTATTGTGAAAATTAAATGAACCAGTATGTGTAACATTTATTGTACAGTGTCTGTCATCTTGTCAGCATTTGATAAGGTATAGTTATTATTAATTTTTTTTTTTTTTTTTTTTTTTTTTTTTGAGATGGAGTCTTGCTCTGTCTCCCAGGCTGGAGTGCAGTGGCGTGATCTCGGCTCACTGCAACCTCCGCCTCCCCAGTTCAAGCAATTCTCCTGCCTCAGCCTCCTGAGTAGCTAGGACTATAGGCACCTGCCACCACGCCCAGCTGATTTTTGTATTTTTAGGAGAGACAGGGTTTCACCATGTTGGCCAGGCTGGTCTCGAACTCCTGACCTCGTTGATCCGCCCACCTTGGCCTCCCTAAGTGTTGGGATTACAGGTGTGAGCCACTGCGCCCGGCCTAGTTATTACTAATTTTTTATTCTAGTATTATTCTATTTTGTTATCCTATTGTTGGGTGTATTACATAGACATTATATAAAACGTATATGTATATATGTATATTTATGCATCTCATATACATGATATGTACATACATATGTGATATACATATGACACAGAGTTCATTAGAGAGTAGGAAGGAATTATAGGAGGGCAAGTCAATTCAGTAAGTATTAACAGTCAGCATCTATTAGGTGATTACTTTCATCATTTTGTACAATCCTCTATCGTGGGATCCTGTTTGTAAACATCTCCAGAGATTAAAGAAGAAAAGAAAACCTTCTCTATCAGCCTTACTTTTGTGTTTCCCCTTCTCCCAAATTCAGAATAAGCTAATATAATATGCCAATATTCCTGTACTGAGTTTTACAACCAATGTATAAACATCTGTCAATTCCTATGACTGTTTCTGTACATAATGGATTGGTGGCACTTAGATCAATATTAGCAACGCTACACTCAACGGCTGAGGGCAATGCATTTATAAAGGGTTTCATCAAGATTCATGGTCTCTAGTGATACATGTTGACCTTTTAGTTTAAATTGTCAAAATTACCACTAAGTGTAATTTATTATAACCAGAAGAATTGGGTGAAAATAATGCTGTCATTTAAAAATAAAATAGGTCATTAGCTATTGTCATAGCCATACTATTCTGGGTTATATTACATTATTTTGAAAAGAATGGAAAGAAAGAGGAGAAAACTAAAATTCAAAAGAAAATGTGATTTATGCCTCTAAGCAAAATAATATCCATTTATTTTGAAATGATGACATAGCAGACACTGTTGGCTGCATACTCAACACTCCATTTCCCCTCCTTTTTGTTCCAGTTTTCATTCTTCTCCCAGTTTCATCACCAGCAGGTGGGTCCTGATTATTCTAGGCTAGTTTTGTATACTCAGTTCTTTAGCCAGGGACTGGGTATGCCAGGCTAAGCATGTGACCTTCTCTGGCCAATGACATGTAAAGGGAGGGGTTAGTTTCCAGGAAAGATTTCCTTACTCATTAGGCCCTAGAAACTGGCAGCCCTTTTCTGCCTCCGAATAGTGCAGATCTGGGCAGAATGCCTGGCACTGCTGCAGCCATCTTGAAGTTGGTTCTAGAATGAAGCCAGCACCGGAGGGAGAGTCATGAGAATGCTTTACTTGTGGACTTCTTGTTCTGTGAGATAATAAATTGCTTTATTTTTTATGTCAACCATGGGTGGGATATTCTGTTACTTGTACCCAAAGCATCTTAACTGAAACAGGCAATGTGTAAACTTGTTTTTTTTTTTGAGACGGAGTTTTGTTCTTGTCACCCAGGCTGGAGTGCAATGGTGCGATCTCGGCTCACTGCAACCTCTGCCTCCCGGGTTCAAGTAATTCCCCTGCCTCAGCCTCCCAAGTAACTGGGATTACAGGCACCTGCCACCACACCCAGTTAATTTTTGTATTTTTAGTAGAGACAGGGTTTCACCATGTTGGCCAGGCTTGTCTCGAACTCCTGACTTCAGGTGATCCACCCACCTCGGCCTCCCAAAGTGCTGAGATTACAGGTGTGAGCCACTGCACCTGGCTGCACACACTTCTTGACCTAGAGAAAGTAAACAAGAGAGTCAAATAGTAAAGGAGAGGGTACCTGTTCCTGTGACTCCAATTCTTTGTGTTGTAATTTTTTCTCTGCACATCGCACCTGATTAGAACGGTTTTCTAATTCATCTTGTAAAACCTGAAACAGTATAAAATAAAGATATCATTAATAATTAGCACACTTGGAAAAATAGTTCTACACCATGAACTGGCACTAAAAAGGCCTCAGATCTCTAGTTTATTACTCTTGTTCCAAAGCATTCAGGCAAACAATATCAGACTTTTGTGTGTCAGGCCAAGATGTTTTCTGCTTTAAGAATACCTAGTATAAAAAATTCCAAAGTTATAAAATAGACAAATTGGCAGATGTCAATCATATATTAAAATGTCTCATATTCCCAGCACAGAACCACAAGCATGTAATAAAGCATATGTAATAAAGCATAACACTATTGCAATGAAAATGGCTCCCTCAGGACACCTGCAATGTACACTTACACTCTGAATATCATTGTGAAGGATAGGAATTGTAATATCTGACCAGCATAACATTTTTCAAAATTATATTATGATAATTTGAGTAAATTATAGCAGCCTTAAAGGAATTTCTTTATAAAGTCAGAGAGGATGGTATGGAACTTGAGGAACTTGTAAGAAATGGAAAGAGGTGAACTCTTTCCTTTGCCAAGTAGCTGTTTGAAATAGCATTCAGGTTAATATGGGAAATGGAAATCACAAAGACCAATAATTACCACTGCATCAATTACTATGTTAAGTAAAGAGGTGAACTAGAAAAAGAACTTGTAGTTTCCATGTGCTATTTCTATAATGACACTGGATTGTCCATTCAAACAATCCAATGTAATTACAGAAATACTACATGGAAAGTTACAGTGAGCAGAATGCATGGGGTGGTAACAGCAAAGGTGCCAAATTCACAAAATTCATTTCATCCAGTCAATATTAGTGAGTTCCTGCTCTGTGTCAAGAATTACGATAGGTACTCTAGACATAGCAATGAAAGAAAACAGACCAAAAAAAAAAAAAAAAAAAACCCTGGTCAGGCACAGTGGTTCACATCTGTGATCTCAGCACTTTCAAAGGCTAAGGCAGGAGGATCACTTGAAGCTAGGAATTCAAGATCAGCCTGGGCAACATAGCAAGATCTTTTCTACAATTTTTTTAAATTTAATTAGCTGGGTGTGGGGGTGCAAACCTGTGGTCCCAGCTACTTAGGATGCTGAGGCAGGAGGATCACTTGAGCCCAGGAGTTTGAAGCTGCAGTGGGCTATGATTGTGTCACTGCACTCCAGTCTGGGTGACAGAATGAGACCCTGTCTCAAAAAAAAAAAAAAAAATCCTTGCATTCACATGCTTAGATTATAGTGGGGTGGAGGTAGGCAATAAGCAAACAGTAAGTGTATTATATAACCGTGATGAGTGCAGAAGAAAAATAAAGCAGGGAAGGGGACATTCTGGAGTGGTGTGAGGAAGGGGGGATTGAGATTTTAAACAGATGGTCCAAGAAGGCCCAGCTGGGCGAAGACCTGAAGGACAAGAGAGAGCAAGTCACATGTAAATTTCCACAGGAAGAGCCTTCCAAGCAATGGCCACTGCATGTGGAATGACTCCGAGATGGTATGTTTGTGGAAGCCATAAGGTCACTGTTGAGAGTGGTCAAAGCAGCAGCAGTGAAGTCAAGGACATAACAGGGTTCAAGTCACATCAGGTCACGTGGAGTCTCACAGGTCAAAGGCTTTAGATTTTGCCCAGAGATAGACAGGAAGTTGCTGGGGGGTGGGGAGCAGGTGCTGTCTGAAGAGCAGACTGAGGGGCAAGGCAGAGGCAGAGAGCAGGGGAGAGGCCACTGCAACACCAGGAAAGGGAAGATGGAGAGCGGGGCCAGGTGGTAGCAGCTGATGAAGGAAGGATCAGGTCCAGGTATGAAATAGAGATGATGGCCCTGAAGGAGTGGAAGCAGAGAGAGGAAAAAACAGGACCCCAGGGATTCTGGCCTGAGGAGCTAAGACTGCAGTTGGCATTCATAGAGACAGGGCAGGTGTTGGGGGAGAGGAGCCGGGGCTCAGCCTCAGTTGGGTTCAGTTTGAAATGCCTATTACACATCCAGGTGGAGACACGAGTTCAGACACAATGGCTAAATTAGTGTCCATTAAAGATTCCTGCAAACACAATGCCAGTCTTTTTTATGTCCAGATAAACAGTGGTTCTTAACCTTTTGGGAGGTTCTAGACTCCTTTGAGAATCTGATGAAAGCTATGTAGTTACTCCCTAGAAAGAGAAAAACCATAGTTTTATGACTTTGCCTCTCAGTGTAGGACATTCATAGATTGCCTGAAGCCCATCTGTGAATGGACCCCAGGCTAAGAACTAATTTAAAAAGTGAAATGGTCTGTGAATGAGCTTGCATGCTTTAGGGTGTCTTTGATATTAGACTTGATCATAAATCTACAACTCAACCAGGTCTGAGAATGAGCTTGGAAGTCTCTCCATTCTTGAATTGTCTATAATTCCATTGTTGTGTTCTACTTCCAAAAGGATGAATGCAATAGTTCCTGTGCTTGTTGATGAGGTAGCCTTTCCCCCACCCCCTACTTTCATAGCTACCAACAAATAGGATCTTATCAGCTTCTTTTATTGCATAATTGGGGAAAGTAATGATTACTGTATTGGGAAGAATAGTTATCTATTTTTTTTGTCACCACTTTTTCCTGCTCTCTAATCCATCCTCACACCACTGTCAGAGTGATCTTCTTAAACTTAAATCTGATTATGTTGTTCCCTGACTGAAATGCTTAAACAACACTCCAGCCCCGCTGAGAGACAGCTCTCACTCCTTAGCACAGCATACAAGGGGCTTCATCAACTGGCTTGGTCTCCAGCCACGCTGCGCCGTAGGAAGCCTTGGCATGCCGTGCAGATGTCATTACCAGCAATAACAACGGGAGCTATCATCCACGGAGTGGATTTTGTTTTTAACCCTTATGACAATTTTGTGCACCCAGTATTATTTCATCTATGTTAGAGAGGATGTAATTGAGGCTCCATGCAGTTAAAACTACCTTGCTCAAGTCCATGTGGTTAGCAGTAAGACACTGCACTGGAATTTTTTTTTTTTTTTTTTTTTTTTTGAGACAGAGTTTCGCTCTGTCACCCAGGCTGGAGTGCAGTGGCACAATCTCGGCTCATTGCGACCTCCACCTCCCGGGTTCAAGCGATTCTCCTGCCTCAGCCTCCAAGTAGCTGGGATTAAAGGCATGTGCCACCACACCCGGCTAATTTTTTATGTTTTTAGTAGAGACGAGGTTTCACCATGTTAGCCAGGATGGTCTCGATCTCCTGTCCTTGTGATCCACCCACCTCAGCCTCCCAAAGTGCTGGGATCACAGGCGTGAGTCACCACGCCCGGCCTGGACTGGAATTTTAACATATTTCTGTAACTTCAAATTGAATATGTTTGTGCTACTCCATGCTGCCTCTTTCCCACTCTGTACTGATTTTCTCTTTTCTTTGCCTGGAAGTCCCTACCGCACCTACTCTGCTCAATGATGTAATTGCCCTAATCTATACAAGAGCTAAGTATGGACTTCTCTGGGCTTTCATCCATCTAGTGTTTAAGAGAATTAATTTACATGTCTGGGTGGCATGCAACTGCAGCTCAGGGCTCTCCTCTCTTCATCTCTGCAAGCCCAGTGCCAAGCCAGCTCAATGCCTGGTACACAGGTGACACTGAATTCATGTTTGTGGAAGGAACTCATAAACATTTGAACTCTACTCCCTAAAGATATGTACTTCAATCATCAGGGCTTCTGACTGTCTTTCATGTGGCACATTTAACCAAAGGTGATTATGTGTCCTGAGACACAAAATACACAAATATATCCTCCAAATGTCTATATCTATCTCTGAACATACACACACATATCATAATGATAATAACTGATAATATATTATCTGGTTTCTGCTACAATAAAAAATACTCCTTTAATTTTATTTCACAGAAGAGAAAGATGGCATGCCTCTCCCTTCTCTTAAACGAAGAGTTGTTTCCCACTTCCTGGCTTCTCTCCCTCCTTGCCTTCACCTGCAGAACCCTGAGAGTGCCACACTCGGCGTCCCACATCCTCCCCCATTCACTACATACCCCGTTACACCTGCCCCCTGTCCCCACTGCTCTCCTGAGTCAGTTTTCACACCAGTCACTTGTCATCTACCAAATGCCAAACCCAGAAGCTAACTTTCTTCCTTTTTCCACAGAAGCATTTGGCCCTATTCATGCCCAATTGTGTTTTTCTCTTGAATTTTGAGGAAATAATTCTGCTCAGTGAAGTCAAGGGATTAAAAAAAAAAAAAGAGGATGCTGCAAAAGTGAAGGCCAAAGACAATAGGCCTGGAAAGAGGGTGGTGGATATGGAGAAGGGGATGGGTGTAGTGGAACCATTGACAGGGAATCAGAAAAAAGGGACTCAGAGATACCCCAAGGCTTTGAGATGGAGTGACCAGAAAATAGTGAATTCTTGCTAAGCACAAGTCAGAAGCGGTGGGGCAGTGTGCTTTCTGACATGCTGGGTTGAAGGTGCTGGTGGGACTTCAAGGAGGAACTATTGCTAGACTCCAAATATCGCTAGACACTATCTGTGCCCCCTCCAAATTCATATGTTGAAATCTTAACCCCCAAGGTTATTAGGAGACGGGACCTCTGGCAGGGAATGTCCTCAAGAATGGGACTGGTGCCCTTCTAAAAGCTCTGAGTGAGGTCCCTGGCCCCTTCCACCATGGGAGGACACAGTACAAAGATGGGTGTCAACGAACTAGGAATCAGGCAGGCTCTCCCCAGACCCTGAATCTGCTGGTGCTTTGATCTTGGATGTCCCAGCCTCCAGAGCTATGGGAAATACGCTTTTGTGTTTAGGAGCCAACCTGTCCAAGGGATATTGTTACAGCAACCAGAGCTCACTAGGACCCCTGGCTAGCAGATCACGTTGCTCAGTGGGTCTGAACAGTGGGGCATGCTCTCAGACAGAGGTGCAAATGTGGAAACTTCCTTAGGGAAGTTTCCTAAAATGAGAAGAGGTTCTAAAACCTGCCCTTTGGGTGATGCCCACACTCAGACAGGCAGAGGAGGAGATGGAGGCCAAGAAATCTGGTGGAAGTCCAGATAGGCAGGAGGCAATTGAGGAGAAGTTAGGATGACATATTACGGAAATCTAGCCAAAAGAAAGTTCCAAAGAAGGCAGGGTAACATAACTAGATCTGATCCTTTTTCCATACTTCACATAGTGAACAGACTATGAAGTGAACCATATTTTATCAGTATTATTAAAATGGAATTCAAATTACATTTGCTTTTCAAAAAGGCAGGCCTTTAAAAATTTCCTTATAAAGATGTAAAGTGTGATCTTTCTAAAGTTAATCAGAGAAAGCAGTTGTATTTAGAAATGACTTTCGTTACCTATTAAAGATCAGTTAAAAAACTGAAAAGTCACCAAATAATATTTCACTTTCAAAAAAGTTAAAATGTACGGCATGAAAGGAAAACGACAGTTTATATTGGCAGCTGGTCCTGGTTTTATATTCTAAAAGATTATTAGGTTATTAGAGTTCCAACCTCAGAATTTGACATAAGGACTATGTGGAAATGACCACAATTGCTCAATAAGTACAACCGCGGACTTTAAGTTGTGTCTTCCTTATTCAAAAAAGCTTCAAATTTGACATTTCACACACACACAAAATCACAACTTTTAGTTTCTTCCTGAGAAAAGCCCAAGATAATTAAAGAACAGAATGTCCAACACTGGGTCAAAAATATGAAACAAAACCCAACTTGAACAGTTAAATTGTTTATTCTGCAGAACTGTCCCTCCTCTCCTAGCTCTGCAGTGTTAACTGGCATCATTACTGAAAAGACAGTCCTTTTCTCCCAATTAAATCTGCCTTTAAATATACTGTAAGTCAGCTGGCTGTGGGAAGCTACACCGCTCCTGACTTTCAGAGTGCTTTCTGCTGGTCGGGAATAAAGAATGACACTTTCCAGAAGAAAAATGTAAATGACATAAGCAGCTCCACAAGAACAATGAGCGCACACCACACTCTTTAAAAGGGAGAGCATTGTAGGATAATTTGATTTGTTCCAAATCTGAAAATATGAGAGCAAATTAAAGTGTCAAAAATTGAACATGTTAATGGGCTCTTCAGAGTGAGGAAAAGGACCTGGTAGCTAACATGCCCATTGAATGGCACTTGTGACAGTACAGGGCTTTTCTGTGAGTTTGGGGAAAAAAGAGTATCTAGTCAATGCTATTTTAATAATATGTATGAACATAATTCAGCTCAAGCCACTCCTTAACTTGTAAAACCACACATTAAGGAATTATGTATAGTCTTACCAAAGTTTTCTCTTGTAGTTCTGCGTCAATTAAACAAGAATAAAGTGATGGCAGATACATGCCTTTTAATAATGAATAAATGAAACACAAGTTCATTTCAATTATAAAGTGGTTAAAAGGTTTTTTAATAAAGGGAAACTTTATTGGAAGAGAGAAATACTAGGTCACAATGATAAAAACAATTTTTAAAAAAATGTTCCCAGAATACAAGGTATATAACAGAGAGAGGCTTTCAGATGTAGTGCTGTAGCAAGACCGGACGTCTTTCCAGAGATTTCTGCTCTCGCCTTTGGCCCACTTCTTAGCCAGCTCCATTCCAGCAACCCAAGAGCTGTTACCTTAGTACCCTTTTCCCAACAGGCTGTCTAAGCGTATAAATTGGTCTTCAGCTTATAGCTCAGAATATTGGTACTCTAAGTTCGTACCAGAGAATACAATTTCAAACTCTACTTTCCCATCTTTATCAAAACTCCATTTATGAGACATCTGGAAAAATCCACTTGCAAATCAAGACAGAATCATCAGCAGTATAAAAGTCACCCTTCTGAGTCAGTGGTCCTGGAAACACTGTCCTAGCAGAGTGGACTGCAGAGACACATTCTCTTACACATTTTCTGTCATGCAGCTTGTAGAGTCGCGTTCTTGCCCCCTTTTAGAGAGTTTCAAAGCAGTTCTCATTGAGTTGAAATTTAATGTGTTTGACACATATTCTGCCTCATTCTATGTTGTTAAGTCTTGGTAAAATGCTAATAGTGCCTGGCCTTTTCACAAATCATCATGAGGTCTATGAGCACATTTTTCTGGGCCTGCCCTACATGATGGGGCAGAGTGTAAATGGATCTTGTCCTTGCTTCTGTCCGTAGGTTCACCCACATGTCCTTTGGGAAGTGGGAACCTTGAATGCTATAGTGTTCTGTTATTTAAAATAAACTGGATTGAATCACATGTAAGCAAAAAGAGTGTTGATTAAAGTTTTGCCCTATATAAATACAAAACTGGGGTCGGTAGAGTTGTGGATTTTAAGGGCCTTGGGTACAGTCTGTGGCCGTGAAACAAGGAACCAGATGAACCTCCGCTGGGTGAAACGCAGAGAGGGGCCTTGCGAGCTGCAAGCTCTGCAAAACTGAGTTTTAACAAGAAGAAAAAGCCAGAGTATTTATACTGAAGATGCTGCCAAGAAGAAGTCACCCTGGCAAACTGCGGGAAACTGCTTGAAGCGGGGTGATGGGTAGATGGCGGATCTGTGTACTCTTCTCCCTACTTTTGTGTATGTTTAAAAGCTTCCGTAATAAAAAGTCAAAACATTGAAAAAAGAAAAAAAGTCCCACTTAAAAAAAAATGAGGTCATCATATCCTTTCCTTCACGAGGCTTGAATTTACTATCCTACTTTGGAGAAAACAGATGATTCATTTGCCACTCAGTGGGGAGGAGGGATGCGGGAGGATTTACCCCATGAATGTTTTGAACACAGAATGAAGAGACCAGGGGGGTAGGATGTGCATATTTTGACTGAAGGAGAAGATAACTAGAAGAGGAAGGCCTATTTTTATTTTTATTGGGGTATAATTTACATACAATCCAATTCAATGTTTATTTTTTCATGGTAATGGTCTGTTTTCCACTTAAAACATGTAAGATGATTTTTAAATGTGTGTCATCAAATATTTGTTAAGTTATAAAATCTTGACGTAAACCTCTCTTCCCCTGGCTGCTTGGTCCTTCAGACAGACGTGATGCCTGAGCTGTGACTACAGTGAAGAGACACTAATTATAAAGGTGAAATAAGGGTGACTCTCATTTAAACCTTAATTGCCTTCTTAATAATGCCCACATTTGTTTAAGCAGCATTACTCCAATTCAGTCTATTAACTGGGCTGATAATATTTCTGATGAGTAGGTCTCCTTTTGCCATGTAAATTGACACCGAAACAGTAAATGTTTTTCTTTCTACTACTGCTAAATGAAGGCTAAGGTAAAATACAAATAAAGCAGTAAAATCTCACTCTATTTTCATGTGAGATTTACAGACTTATTTTTTTTTAAATCATATTGTAAATGACTAGGACAAAGCAAGAGGATCAAGCCCTGTCATCCACACAAGGAGCGATAAATGTGGGGCTACCGAAAGTGACACAGTGGCAGCGTGACATTTTTACTGGGTGGTCTCACGGGCTATTTACAGAGGCCACTATAGTTTCTGTTTTATTATTATTTTTAAATAGGCTAAATCTACTAACAAAAGTAACTAGTCTTCTTCAACTGAAATGCCACTCAAGATTTCTTTTAAAGCGATTTCTTCATTCAGACCTACCCAGGATGAATAACAAACCATAAAAAAAGTTTTATTAGTGATTCTACAGTCATGGAAAACGGGTTATGCTGCAGATCTAAAGCCAGAGCCGCAGCTACTACTGCAGAGGCCACTAATGCATTCACAACGCAACTGTATAATTATTTTCCCCTATGGCTTATGTTCAGGTTTTCAGTTTTTTTTCACATCCAAGCAACACTTATTTTTTGTTCAGGTTTTCAGTTTTTTTCACATTCCCAGCAACACTTATTTTTTTTTCTTAAAAAAAAAAAAAAAACCCTGATAATTCTCTTTCGTGATACTGATGTGAAGGTTTTTACCCAATACATATGTTACTCTTCACATAAGGCAAAATTCCTTCCACGTGAAAACTTTTTAGTTGTTGCTGCGACAAACCACATGCATGAGAAATTGCACTTTCATATGAGCTATTGCTATAGTACTTATTAGGCTACTGATTCAACATCAAAGGCAAAAATACTGTGGCCACTATATAAAGCAAGAGTTTTTCTTGTTTGTTATTCTCCAAGTACGAAAGTTTTCACTTATTCTCTTTCCTTCTCTCGCTCACCTATTTTCAGTCCTTTAAAATTCCTAAAGGACTTCCTTTAAAGGTCTTAAAAATGCACTTTTTAAAAAGTTAATGTTTCCTGGTCTTAACAGAGGTTCTAGGAAAAGAAATCATGTTATTTCAAGACTTTGATGATCTAAGGAAGCCGGAATCTCCTAACGCACCTCATTCATGTTTTCCTAGTCACACAAAAGACCATCCTGACATTACCCGCAGCTCCTCTTAAAGGGGCCAGTCTATTTCTACTCAGGAAATTCAAAGCACATTCCCCCCCCTTCGTGGCTCTAGACAGCTTCACTTGTGAACAAGTTCTTATCTCGGGTGGTAGAAATCTAGGATCAAATTCAAGAACCACAGCTAGGATTTTGCAAGATCATAGAGGAATTTCCTCGTCTGGCCAGGATGATAAGCACTCGAACTTGAGTTCAGTCTCTGTGGAACAGAGTGTTAACTGTTAAATCCTCACAGACCACCCCTCTTCAGTGCAAGCCCAGGGAAGAGGGAGGACCCATAAGCCATTCATTTAAATTTCGATTTTCTTACAAAGACTAATTCACACATGCCGTCCCCTGAGCCTGCAGTATCATTTCCAATCCCCTCCACCAAACTTTCTCCTCCGTGTATTTCTCCTCCGTGAAAACTGAAGATTCATTTCTTCCATGAAATATTTCAAATACAGATTAAACTATTTCACATGTTATTATATTCCCTATATGATAACATATTTATAGATCTCTTCCTATTGTGAATTTATCTAACTTCTTTTCTCATTTTAGGCTCTGAACTTCACCAGAGCAACAGCCTTTGCCCCTCCATTATTTGTTAAGTGGTCTCTGAAATGCTTGGCAAAGTGTTATTTACACTACAGTAATGAGCATTTACTGGTAACATTAACCAACTCTATAAAGAGCAAGTTGCCTTTCATTTAAAACAGTTGGGGTACTCCCATTAAAATTCTCAGATTTTTTTCCCCCTTAAGCTATATTTCCTCTCATTCTGTCCCTAGAGAAAAATAACTGAGTTTTACCCAGTCTGCTCCCTCGAGTGTCAGAAGTGGTCTCCCTTCTTGTTTTTTAATAATAACACATCTATCAGTGCCCTTTTTTCACGATCTAGAGGGCTAGTCACCACTGTTGCTCTCTCCCTTTTGCTAAGTCCCTCTCAGTGTCTACACTGGCACGTTGTCTTTACCCGTTTGCCCTTCAAGAAATTGGCCACATTTCTTTTGTTTGTTTGTTTGAAGAGATGGGGGTCTCACTATGTTGCCCAGGCCGGAGTGCAGTGACTCACAGGCATGATCATAGCACCCTATAGCCTGGACCTCCTGGGCTCAAGTCATCTTCCTACATCAGCCTCCCAAGAAGCTGGAACTACAGAGGCGCACCACTGCACCTGGCTGTTTTTGTTGGCCACATTTCTCAAGTGTTTGACTCCAGTACCCTTATTTCTCCCCCATTAGTGAACTCCTTCCTCATCAGTGATCTGATTTTGGTTTCTAACCAGTTATGAGACTTGTTCTCTGCAAGGTCAGCAATGATTCTCTTACTGATGATCCAGTGGCCTTTTCCACAACTCTATTCTCCTGGACCTCTCTGTTGCACCGGGCACTATTAGAATACTCTCCTTCCAGAAATCCTTCCCTTTGACACCACCATGTCATGCTGTCCTCCTCCTCCTTCCCACATGCTTTCTGCTCCTCCTCCTCTTCCTCCTCCTCCTCCTCCTCCTCTTCTCTCTCACTTGCGGATATTTCCCTAATTAGGTTCTTACCTCTCTAGCCTTCTTTCTATACACTGTGTCCTTCAGGTCATTACTTCCGTAAGTTAATGGAAGTATTTCTATAATCTGGGCATATAGCATGTACCAGACGTGGTACTAAACATTACCCTCAAAAAGCATCTAATCTAATGTGTACGGCAAGCTTATAAAGGAACTATTACAATACCACATGAGCACGGCTAAAAAGAAGTCTTACCAAGCATTGTGACTGAACACAGGAGGAAAGCAACAAACGCCAGGGAAAGTTTAGACAGTGAGAACTTCCTCAAGGAGGTAATGTGGGAGCTGGAGGGTTTCCCAGGAGGAGAGGAGAGTGGTCCTGGGGAGTGAATCTCAGAGGGAAAGGCATGGTGGCATAGACCTGCAATGCTTGTTGGCTACACCGAAGGCATGGCCAAGCAGAGGGGTGGCACTGAAGCAGGAGAGGCTGCATGGGTTGCGGCTCAAACTTATCAAGTCCAAGACTAAACTCAAGGGTCTTGTGTGCCAGGAGGACTATAGATTTTACCCTGTAGGAATGGGAACCACAAAAGGGCCTAAGATGATCAGATTTCCAATACAGGATGAACATTCAGGTGACAATGTGGAAAATGGTGGCAGGGAGGCCTGCTGGGGACAATTAACAGAGTCTTGGCAAGACATGGGTGAATCTATGGGACAAGACAGAAGCAAGGATCAGATTCCACTCAGCCCTCTCAGCATATAGGAGAAAACCAGGCCCAGAAAAATACACCTGTAAGCTTCACGATCATTTGTAAAAAGTCCAGGAATACAGAATGAGGCTTAGGACATTAAATTTTCGGTCAATGAGAAGTGCTTTAGAAACTCTAAAAATGAAAAGAATAAAAAAGCACAATTTTACAGACTGTGTAACCAAACATGCAAGAAAATCTGTCTCAGGAGTTCACTCTGCCATGGCTGGGAGGCCATTAGGAGGCCATGTAGTATCACGTGGGAGATGAGCTTGATCTGGACAAGAGATGGCGAGAAATGATGGGCCCGGGGGAATGCATGTGCCGGGATGGCAGCAGAGCCACAAGACAGGTTGCAGGGCTTGGTCATGCAACGAATGTGCCAGGTGCAAGAAGGAAGTTTAAAGAATGACTCTGAGGCTTTCAGAATAGGTGGCTAGGGTGCTGTCATTAACTAAGACAGAGAACACAGTAGAATTAAAATATACAGAAAGGAAGGGGAAGAATAAGTTTCTGCATGACACGGATTCAACAGGAATGATGATGCCAATGGCTTGACCATTAGAGTATGGTGTCAAAAAAGAAATCATGGAAGGAACAGTTTTGGGGAAGTAAGATCATGAGTTCCATTTTAAAGTCACTGAGTTTGAATGCATATCACGACATCCAGCTCTCCTGCCTGATATGGGCAACAGAAACACTAGCTCTAACTAGGGCTTGCCTAGTGACGACTCCTATACTCATCTCCATACCCAGGATCGCACAAGTCCTCTAATCTGACATCTCCAACTGTCTCTCTTGTGTGTGTCTATGGTGGCCTTACCATCATCTCAAACTTCCAAGTCCAAGACCAAACTCATAATTTTCCCCCTCAACCAGCTTCCCTTCCACCTGTCCTGCTGATCGATGACAAAGTCATTCATTCAATTACCAAGTTCCTGGTTTTAAATCTCACAATCATTTGTAAGCCCTACTCTCTCTGTTCTCCCTCCTAGTTAGTTGCCCACATTCCTTCAACTTCTTGTTTTTTTTTTTTTGAGACGGAGTCTTGCTCTGTTGCCCAGGCTGTCACTGCAACCTCTGCCTCCTGGCTTCAAGCAATTCTCCTGCCTCAGCCTCCTGAGTAGCTGGGATTGTAGGCACCCACCATCACACTTGGCTAGTTTTTATATTTTTAGTAGAGATGGAGTTTTGCCATGTTGGCCAGGCTGGTGTTGAACTCCTGACCTCAGGTGATCTGCCCGCCTCGGCCTCCCAAAATGCTGGGATTACAGGCATGAGCCACTGTGCCTGGCCTAACTTCTATTTGAAATGACTCCACTCTACGTCCTGATTTCTGCCCACCAGGATTCCAGACTCTTTCCCAGTTGTGTCCTCCTGCATCCTGGCATGTAGGATGTGTTAAGGTTAGCATCCTGCACCCTGCATCCTTATCCTGTCAAGGTTAAAATTTCTTCCCTGGCTCTGAATCCCTTCCTAAACTAGCTTCATGTATCTATCTGGACTTCTTTCTTACTGTGCTCAATATACGGGAATCCCCATTGATCTGTGGTTTTATTTTCCACAGTTTCAGTTACCCATGGTCAACTGTGGTCCAAAAAGAGGTGAGTACAAATACAGACAAGAATATACATTGTGAGAGAGGAGAGAGAGAGAGAAAGACCACATAATTTTTATCACAGTATATTGTTGTAATTGTTCTATTTTATTATTGTTGGTAGTCTCTTATAGTGCCTAATTTATATATTAAACTTCATAATAAATGTATTAGTCCATTCTCATGCTGCTAATAAAGACATACCCGAGACTGGGTAATTTATAAAGGAAAGAGGTTTAATGGACTCACAGTTCCACATGGCTGGGGAGGCCTCATAATTATGGCGGAAGGTGAATGAGGAGCAAAGGCACGTCTTACATGGAGGCAGGCAAAGAGACAGCATGTGTAGGGGAACTGCCCTTTATAAAACCATCAGATCTTGTGAGACTTATTCACTATCACAAGAACAGAATGGGAAAAACTCGCCCCCATGATTCAATTAACCCCCTTCCAGTCCCTCCCATGACACATGGGGATTATTACAATTCAAGGTGAGATCTGGGTGGGGACACAGAGCCAAATCATATCAATAAGTATGTATATACAGGAAAAACATATGATACATCAGGTTCATTGCTATCTGTAGTTTCAAGCAACCACTGGGATCTTGGAATGGAACCCCTGTGCATAAGAGGGGATTGGTGTCCTAACTCAAAGCTGTCATGCTAGGTCCAATATGCAGGCACTGTGCTGTGGCTGTAACAGCTTTACTGACTTTCACAATGTCCCTCTGAGGTAGAAACCTCACCTTATAAGAAAGAGTGAAGGGCCAGCCACAGTGGCTCACACTTTGGGAGGCTGAGGCGGGTGGATCATGAGGTCAAGAGTTCAAGACCAGCTTGGCCAACGTGGTGAAACCCTGTCTCTACTAAAACTACAAAAATTAGCCAGGCATGGTTGCAGGTGCCTATAATCCCAGCTACTTGGGAGGCTGAGACAGGAGAATCGCTTGAACCTGGGAGGTGAAGGTTGCAGTGAGTCGAGATTGTGCCACTGCACTCCAGAATGGGCAACAGAGTGAGACTCCATCTCAAAAAAAAGAAGGAAAAAAAAAAAAAAAGCTAAGGTTCCTAGAGGCTACTCAAGGCTACCCAGCTGCAAAGTCTTGCAGACAGGAAATGGCCCAGGTCCCTCTGCCTCTCAGCCTCTACGTTTTGCCACCAATGGGCCCAGCTCCACACATTGCCCTGTGAGCTCTGTGGGTCTTATCTTCATCATATCTAGAATGCCATTCTCCTGCCATTACTTCCATCCTTCAAAAGCCTTCTTTGTCCCCAAATGCTCTGGATTTACTATTAATATTAAGATATTTAGTCTTTAATCTAACAAATTAAAATGTACAAAAAAACCCAGAAAAACAAGTTTTTGTGTCACAGATTCAACAGTCATAATGATTCCGAAGGCTTCCCTATTAGAATGTGGAGCCAAAACGACAGGGTATTACACAAAGTGATGAGTTGAATTATATCCTCCAGAGAGACATGTTGAAGTCCTAATCCCCAGTACCTCAGAACGTGGCCTTATTTGGAAATAGGATCCTTGCAGACATAATCAGACGAGGTCACCCTGGAGTAGAGTGGGCTCTTAATCCAGTATGACGGACGTCCTCACAACAAGAGACGCACAGGAAGAGGTTGGCCCTGCGACGACAGGGCCACAGATGGGAGTGATCATCTAGAAGCCATGGACACCAAGGATTGCTGGGAAACATCAGAAGCTGAAAGAGACACGGAAGGATTCCTCCCTAGAGCCTTCTGAGGGAGCACAGCCCTGCCCACACCTTGACTTCTTGTGGCCTCTAGAACTGTGAGATAATAGCTTCTCGTTGTTTCAACCCACCCAGTTTTTGGTTCTTTGTTACAGCAGCACTAGGAAACAAATACACATGGGAAGAAACGTCCCTTGTTTTCCACATTTTCTCTTCTAAAACGTGTAAAATACACACATACACACAAACATTTCTTTCAACTACCCAGTCCTACTAGACCTCATTTTACCCATGTGAGGGCCAACAGTCCACTCATTATGAGAAAATCCGGAAAATGGCATTAGGGTATTACTATGTTATATTGATCTATCGGTATTTTCTTAATTTTGTGTGTGTACATGGTCATATCAGATCATTAAGGAAGCCACTCCAATAGAATAGATAGCTCCTTCTTAGCTGATGAAAGAGATACTGCTTGAGGTGCAGAGGTGGAGATCCTCAGGTGAGCCTGCCTCTAACACTCCACATTCACATGACGGATAGAAATCATTCACGCCAGATAAAGTGTTTTTCTTTTTTTAACCTTAGGATTCTGTGATATCTGGAGCCAATACTCATGAAGGAAGAAGTTTAAAACTTTCCATTTAAACCACTTAGAATGAGAGGATTTACAAAGATCCTGTTTAATGTTCAGCTGACACATTGTCAAAAACGTTTATCATGCAACCTTTTGAAGTTTCTTCCACTCCCTCCTAGTTATTAAAGCTTGGATTGCAGTTAGTTATCAACAACAAAGCATACACGTGATGGTGTTTTTAGAGTCAGCCTTTCAGTTTGATTTCTGAACTACTAAGCAAAATTCAGTTCTCCTGATCAGAAAAATGATTAGTGACCTACTTTTCATGCTGAATGCACAAAACCGTTGATTTCTGAAATCACTTCTATATGGACCTAGGGATAATGCAAGGGACATGGAAATTTCATTTGTATCATAATGCTCCAAACTGCAAGAATTTTCAGATATAAGAATCTGCCACTTCAAGTGAGGCTGTAATTCTTTCAGTGCAAATGAGGAAATAGTGACCTACATTATTGAGAAGATTCCTCTGGCAACTTAATTCCTAATGTAAATTTCTTCAGATTGAGAATAAGCTTCAGTTCGTGTTTTGGCAAGAGGAATAAAACTCTTTCTGAATAATTCAAACGAATACTATTTTTTGAGTCTGTACAATGTATTAGAAGGTACAGAGTTGGGTAAGACATAGCCTCACCTTTTACGGCACTTACATTATCATAGAAAGTATGTGATAAGGACAAAAAGCAGGAGAGCATGGTAAGTGTGTTAAGTGTTCAATTGAGAGAACAAAAAGAAAAAGGAAGGACAGAGGAAGATGTTCAATGACACCACAAGGAAGCGGGCAGATAAATCCAGAATGTGGGACATTCTACAGGACAACTGACTTGGTTTCTGCAAGAAGTCAATGACATGGGAAAAAAGTGAGGAAGGGTCTGCTTTAGATTTGAAAAGACATGAGAGCTGTAAAAATCAAATGTAATGTTTGGATCCTGATTCAGACAAATCAACTGTAAAATGGCATTTTAAAGTTAATTTGGGATACTTAGTTATGAAGTAAATATTAGATGATACTAAAAGATAATTGTTCACTGTCTTAGGTATGACAATGGCACTGTGTCTGTGTAAGACAATGCCCATGGTTTCTGAGAGGCATTCTGAAATACACAGTGTAAAACGACTTGATGTCTGGAATTTGCTTTAAAATATTTTAGCAAAGAATGAGGGGGAAAAGGCAAAGTAAATGTGACCAAATCTTGATAGTTACTGAAGGTGGGTGACAGGCACACCGGAGTTCATAGTACTATTATCTCTACTTTTGGGTATGTTTGAAAATTTTCATAATAAAACTAAAAAAGAAACAAACATTTTATGTACAGTCAAATGATATGAGAAAAACACAAAGAGACTGGGAACGTCTTCAGGAAGGAAGCAGTATTTGGGAAAAGCCTTGAATAATAGCTACAGTTCTGACAGGCCTAAGGTGGAAAGGGGAAAGAATTGTCTGCCAAAGAAGTTGCATTTGCAAAAGTAAATACAAGGAAAATGGGGGTGTGCTCAGGACACCCTGGTGCAGTCCCTGGAGCAGGACCTGGAATATGTGAAGGGGAGGCAGACCTGAAAAGAGGAGACCAGAGCACAGTGAACTTCAGAGCACAGGCTTTAGTTACACTTAACTTGGTGAAAAGGAGAGGGGCTTTTGTGCAATGCCTAAAATCAAGAAAGATACACACAGTTACTTCCTAGACATTTACAACATGCGTCCCAGGCTTAACAGGTTCAAAACTGGACGTATTATCAGTTTTCCCAGTTTATTTCCCTCTCCTTCCACTCACCCCTTTGCCTCAATCTAATTATGTTCCTATATATTCAGATCTAGATTAATGGAACCCATATTCACCTAGTTATCCAAATCAGGAACTGCGAGGACACCCTTGAATTTTCTCTGCCATCTAACCATTTACCAGCCTTCCAAATATTTCTCCTCTTCAGCCCTATGGCTATTGTCCTTGTCTCTTTTCCTCTGGATGATGACTACACTCATAGATCTCTTCGTTCCAATTCATTATTGCCAGAGCAATATTCCGCATCATCTTCAAGTTTCTCTATCTCACTGCACAGTACCACTACCACCCACATGATCTATCACATTATCCAAGGCAAAAACTCAGGAGATCTCTTTGACAACTTGCTTCTATTCCACATGTTCCCTCCCAAAGACTCCTGTTTATTTGCCACTAACCCCTGTGGATTCAATCTCTTTTAATTTGGTCCACTTCATGCCATTTTTACTGACATTCTCTGATTATATTGTCCCTTTTCTGGTCTCCATCCATTCCTCCGGGCTCCCCTCGGTCTCATCTTCATACAGCGGCCACTTACTTTGGAAGTCATTATGTAGGAGTTATCATTGAATCCCTTCGTTCCCTCACTTTACCCTGCCACATTCAATTTTCACTAGGAGTGGTGCAGGATGAATAGAAAATTATAAGTCTTTGACAAAGAAAAGCCTTAAAAACATGCAAAACCTACCCACTTCTCTCCATCTCTAGTACTACCTCCTTGGTCCAAGTCATGGCCATCTTTTACCTAAAGATGACTCCAATAGCATAGCAGTCTCCATCTCCCTCCCATACATTCTACACGTCAGGTCTGTCCATTCATCTCTCTTACCTGCTCAAAGTTCTCCAATGACTTACAATTACACTTAGAATAATATCTAAGCTCCTCACCATGCTTAGAAGGTCCTATAAGGTGTGGCTTCCACATGCCTCTCAGGCCTCTCCTTGTACCAGTCTCCACTTTGGTCCAGCCACACTTGCCTTCCTACTATTCTCTGAACCTTACAAATTCATTACCATTAGCACTTCCCTTCTTTCATCTTTAATCTTTCTCATTAAAGTTTCTTGTCAGGAACGTATAAGCATTTTCTTCTCACACTAGCAGTATATAAGGAATAGAAAAATGTGTATTTTACGAAGAAAAACTCTTAATATTGTTTTAACACCTTTCAAAGTAACTTTAATTAAAGAGACAATGTGCAAGGTGAATCAGAACTTCATGTACTGTGAAAGAACTGGTGTGATTCCAAACACCCAGCATACTTAACAGAGGAATGCAAATAGTCAAAACTATATTATTAAGCACAAACCAAGACTGGTTCTTGGCAGTGTAGCCAACATTTTAACAGTGTAGTTGAAAATGTGTTCAAGCTTAACCTTTCATCTAAGGCTTTCCTTTGCTAATGAATCATGCCTGTAACTAAAACGCTAAGGTTAGCATGGCTTCTTTGAAAGGAACCACCACAAACCAAACATCTAAAGCTTAAGATATAGTGTTTCTTTTCAAAACTGACAACCCCCCGCACTTTTTTTTTTTTTTTTGTATTACATGACCAGTCTTCTTGAAATAAGTGTGGTCTAGGAAATCTGACTTTTAAAATTAATTCTCAAAAATTCTATTTCCCCATTGATGTGCTGTTAGTATGGTTTGTCAGTCCAATTTCTGAAATGCTAAGTCCATTTGATCTCCCACTAAGGGATCAAACCCTATTTTAGGACCTAATATCAATTTTAAAAATTTATGTTTTACCTCAGATTATAAAATAATACAGGCTAATTGAAGAAAAATGGAAAAGCATCAAGAGGGAAAAAAATTTCCATAATTCCTGCACTCAGATATAACCACTATTAGCACAGTGCCTTCTTTCCACGTCTTTTTCCTATTCATATGAAACTGGCACGTTGGCTCTGTAGGACTCCCTGAGTGTAATCGTAGAAGCTTCTCTCTCTCATCTCCCACTGTTCCTTTAATCCTGCTTAGTGGAGACAGTTCTTCTCTTGCCCCTTGGTGAAAATTCAGAAGGGTGCCTTGATTTTTCAGGTCACTCTAGTCCTACAGTCACTTTAAATTGCAGACAAAGTTTTAAAACATTTAGATCGTTCTCAACCGAAATTTAAATGGTTCTTAAGAGCAATTTAACGTAAGGCAAGACATATCTAAAGGATTCCAGAACACCGTTATTTGACCTATCATCAAGGTACTTTTACTTCCTGTTTGTCTTTCACCCAGGGACTTGAACCCCAGTGGGGTGGTTGTGGTGCCTGCCTCACACACCAATGTCCCTAATGATGACTAAGATTGGACTGGATGTGTAGGTGTCTCCTGGCCTCACCCTCCTACTTGTTATATTCTGTTCTCCTCTGGGAATATCCCTCAACGTCTGTTTTACCCTATTTCCCCGGCTTCAGCTCTTTGTTGCAGGTCTCTGCATTTTTCTTGGCCTGCTGGATGAATACTCCTCTTCACTCTCATCTCCCTTCTGCAGATAAAGGTCAAAATAACAATAATCTCCCCTTCATAGGGAAATAAGATGCCTGAACTCCAGGTTCTTGCAAGAGAGTAAAACATCAAATCTGCGGCCTAATTATAATAAAAAGATTACTTTAATTAACTAACATTAATAAAGATTTGCAATATATATGTTACAACAATTCTTAGATATTTGTATTAGTCTGGTTTCACATTGCTGATAAAGACATACCTGAGACTGGATAATTTATAAAGGAAAGAGGTTTAATTGACTCACAGTTCCACATGGCTGGGGCAGCCTCACAATCACGGCGGAAGAGCAAGGGACATCTTACATGGTGGCAGAAAAGAGAGAGAATGAGAGCCAAGTGAAAGGGGTTTCCCCTTATAAAACCATCGGATCTCGTGAGACTTATTCACTACCATGAGAACAATATGGGGGAACTGCCCCCATGATTCAATTATCTCCCACTGGGTCCCTCCCACAACACGTGGGAATTATAGCAGCTACAATTCAAGATGAGATTTGGGCGGGGACACTGCAAAACCATATCAATATTCAAATTTTAATTCATGGATAAAACCATCATCTGGTCCCAGGTGGATGCATGTGCTTTAGGTGTGTGCCATCAGTCCACATTGAGCAGCATTATACAAAATAGCTCTGAGAAACTTGATGCTGCTTTTCCTGTAAGAATATTCTTAAGAACATCAGCTACATCTTACAGTTTTTCTTCCACTGATCTTTCTTTGCTCTGCAATGTCTTCTACATTGCTACCAATGATCTTTCCAAAACAAACCTGACTGAGACCCTCTGCTGAAAAATCATCAGTAGTTCTGCTCTATCTACAGAATAATTTCAGACCCCTAAGCATGGCACATATCCTTGCTACTCAACGCCTGCTCTGAGAGCCAGCAGCGTTGTAGGATCTTGAGCCCTACCCTAGACTGACAGCATCAGAGCCTATATCTTAACAAAATTCCCAGGTGACCTGCAGGCACATTCAGGTGTGAGAAGCACTTATACAGTGCACCCTTCATGAGGGTCCTACAGCTGAAATTCCTCTCCGGTGTCAGTGCTAGGAAAAGCTGTGCTTCTCCTGAGCACTTGACTTGGTTTCTATTAAGGACACAGGCTACTGAAATTCGATTTCTTCTTGTCTTTAGCTGCTATGAAGCCCAGGCCAAATATGGAGCTCTCCTTTTAGCAGCTTTATTGGACTTCATGGCAGGCATTTTGTTTATGAATTCTATTCTTGATTTCATATTATTTTCATATCTTTTTTTCTGTGATTTTCTTATTAATTTTTATCCTTTTGTACCATATGCATCTCTCTAAGTCACCTGAAATACTTTTGGGGATTTGGTGAGGTATGAGCCCATGATATTTGTATGCGTGTAAGACAGCAAGGAAGTAATAAAGTCAATAAATATTTCATTTCCTGGCCTTTCCTTGCCCTAAATGGTATGTTTAACACCAGTGCTAACTTCTCCCAATCCAACACGTCTGTGTGTGCAGAAGCCTCATGTCAGATACTTTCATCACAAACCTAGAGGTATTTTCCATAGAAACCTCTTATGTAAGAGGAACTGAAGATATGAAGGCAAGAGATCATCGGTGTTAAGGCTCGTGGCAGGCTGGATGTCACAGTGGGAGGTCTAGGTTTCTCTGTAGCTTAAGAAGTGCGCTGGCCATCCAGGTCCCAGCTCACTCTGCGTCCCCGCTCTTTTCTAAATAAGGACTTTCTGCTGTTGGTCTTTTCTGTCATGAGCTGGGCTCCAAAGTGGCAACCTTCATTAAAAAGTGAAAACTGGGCGCTTCTGTCTAAAAACTAATTAATTCCTGGGGAGACATAAGACAAAACACAAACAGGTTCATGTAATGACAGTCAACTGCTTGTCATGGCATTCCTGGGTGAGACAGCATGGCTCGTTGGTGGCGACGAGTGGGTGGCGAACTGGAGCTTCACTTTCTCTCTAGCGGCGTGGCTGGAGGCAGGACATGTGACCTCTTTGAACCCGTGTTTTCATCTATATCACAGCAAGACATTTGAGAGGTCATCTCCCAGCACTAAATTCAACTGTCATACGATCAATTGAGTTTCTAGTATTAGAGAGGTCATTAGTCTAGTGGTGAAACCTTCAAATGCATGGTAGAGTAATGAAGCATTCAAGGTTTCCAGTCTGGCTGCCTGAGCTGGAATCTCTGCTCCAACTCTTTGCTAGTTATGTGACTTTGGGCAAGTTATTTACATTTTTCTGGGCCTCAGTTTACTCATTTGTAAATAAAGGAATAATAACAGTACCTATCTCATATGGTGGACATGAGGATTATTACATAAAAACACAATGTTAGCACATATAAGAGCTCAATAGATGTTAGTTGCTATTTTATCACAACTGGGGAATAAGAAATGGGCAACCATATTTACCTATATGATTATATATCACACTTTTGTTAAGTTTTTGTAATTATTTTTCTTATGGAAACTCTATATTAGGGCCATCTAACTGTATACTGCTGACCAAGCTGGGACTCTCCAGCTTTTTAGAAATTCATCAAGATTTTATCAAATGCCTGAGTCAAAGCATTTGTGAAGTCAAAACATTTTTAACATAAATTTCCATTCCCTCTATCTCCCCCTGCTATAGTCACAAAAATGAACAAATGGCAATAAAGTACAAGAAGTGCAAGAGGGTTGGGAGCTCATTCATGATCTTCTGGTAGAGCAGACAGATTCCACTTTCTGTTTCAGGTACCACGTCCGTTACCAAACAACCACACGACTGAACACATAACTCCCCCGACACTTTGCCCATTACCAAAGTAGCATGTACTCACTGCATGCATTCTGGCAAAGTACAAGGGTAGAAACAAAGCAAAAATAAAACACCACTACCACTTTCCCCATAGCCAGAGGCACCTACTGCTCAGGTTAATTTGCATCACAGAGTCCATCGACTGCTGCGAGTGCTGCATGCCCAGCAGCCCTTCCCTGCTTGGTCAGAGGGCACTGCCACCCTCACACCAACATCTGAGAGTCAGCATGTTGAAAGGGAGACTTACCACCACCCTCTGTTCATTTAATGGATAGGTACTTGAATGCCCACTGTGCTCAACAAAATAATTTTTGAAATGCCATAAGTAAGGAAAATCAGGGTATGAAATTAATGGTCTGGCCCCCATGGGGCAATTATGATCATTTCTTCTGTAATTCATGGCTATGATATACAGAAGATGAATAGCGGAACAAAAAATAAACACCTCCTTATCCACTTCTTTTAGATCTCTAAGGAGACTGAAATATTCTGTATTTATATGTCAAGTGGAACGCTGCCTGGAGAAATGACGGCTAACATTGCTTATATCTCAGGCAGAAATAGTTTCAAGTACTTTTGATTTATGGCATATTAAAAATGCTTGCAGAAATAACATAAAACAGGACAGGGCTATTCGCGTCACTATCCTCATCATGTAGTTACTGCCCTCTTCTATCTGACTGGCAAAGCCCAGACAAACATATAATTTCTGCTGTGCTGTGGGGCTTCAAAAGGGCTTTGAGCAACAACAAAAAAAACCCTCTGCTTTTTTCACCAGCAAATGTAAATAGTGACCAAAATAGTACTAGAAAGTAAGTTGGGTTAGAACTGTCTGGGTCCTGCTCTAATTTTCACTTTTGATGAGAAGATGTGAACAAAGACTTTGCCCTCTGTGTAGGTGGGTGCTGTGGGCGATACTCAAAAGCAAGAACCAAGGAAGGCAGAGAGCTGTGCTTATCGGCAGTGCAGAACTATAATGAAGCTTGCATTCATGCCAAAAATCACCTTCGCCAAGCGAAATTGGCTAATGTTGGGTCAGGAAAGAGAAAGCTGGACATAAAAAGTAAGAATGGCAGACATAAGGCACAAAATAATTGGAAAACACATTCAAAGTATAGCACACTGACAACTGAAACCACAGTATAATCACCATACATTGGTCGTTCTCACTTTCCCTGCATACTGTTTCCATTGCTGTGCTTTACAGAAAGGTAGGTAGACAGTACATGGCAACTCAGGATTCTGGCAGCTTTATGGAAATGCATAATATGTGAGTAGGGTATGTCTTTCTACCAGCTAGTGGTGGTCCGGGGGGTTACCAGGTAGGCAGACAATTAGAACCTGTGGAAATCATTAAAATTATTATGTAGCCTTCTGAAATTGCTGTTTTTATTCTGGGGAACAGCAAATCCAAATCTGCACAGGATACAAATTATATTAACTTTGGAAACAAAAACATAAGAAAATCTAAATATAGCTAATGAAAACCTATACTGTCTAAAGAACAATTTAGAATTTATTTTAAGAGCTGTACCAAAGTGTTGTGCTACACATTGGTTCCTAGAAAACATACTCTTGTGAAGGCAAAATTCAAATATTTCACAAATAATAGTTCGTTTCAATCCCTCCATTTCTTTAACAGCTATTATTCCCTCTCATGTCAAGTCAATGACTTTCTTTTTTTTTTTTTTTTTTTTTTGAGATGGAGTCTCGCTCTGTCGCCCAGGATGGAGTGCAGTGGCACGATCTCAGCTCACTGCAAGCTCTGCCTGCTGGGTTCACGCCATTCTCCTGCCTCAGCCTCCCAAGTAGCTGGGACTACAGGCACCAGCCACCACGCCTGGCTAATTTTTTTTGTATTTTTAGTAGAGACGGGGTTTCACCATGTTAGCCAGGATGGTCTCGATCTCCTGACCTCATGATCCGCCCGCCTCGGCCTCCCAAAGTGCTGGGATTACAGGAGTGAGTCACCACGCCCAGCCGTCGATTGACTTTCCTTCTTCCATAAATTCATCTCCAAGGAGCTGAAGAACACCAAAGCCACCTCTTCTCTCTCGGTCTGGCCAGTCTTCATCTGTCAATTGGATTTTGTTTTCTTTTTTAGGCCACACTTCGAAAGGAGCCTTTGAATGTCAGTTCTCTAAGCCTTGAATATGCCCCTTGCCTAAATTATGCAAGTATCCTCTACCTTCCCCTCTTCAAAAAGGTTTGATGATTCCCAAGAGAATGTATCCCTTTGAGCTCCAAGCATCATCTCTCTCCTGTCACTCTCTTCCATACACAGGTAAACACACACACATATACATATATACGTGTGTGTATATGTATATGTGCATATCTCTCTCTTCATGTACATATGTACATAAATCTTGCCCACAACGTAAAGATGTAACATATTTAGTTAATTCTGCTTGTTACATCTAATTTATTCTGGGCTGTGATAACCCAACTGATCAAAATGTGAAAAAGTCAACACTATATATTTTATGGATCTTATTAGTTTTGGATCCATATGAATATCAAAGTTTTTAAAAAATAATTATTAGCCATTTAAATGAAGATGAACATCTTTAATAGTATATATATATCTGTCGGTTTACTCTTGTCCCCTTACTGTCAGTTCAGAATGTGAGCCCAGACCTAGCATCGCTTTCCCCAGCTCCTAACAATTACATGACTTTGACGTCTTCATTCATTAGCCACCTGCGTACCTAGCCATACTATCAGTTCTTTCATTTTCTCTCCTAGCTTCACCTCCATTTTGGGAACCCATTCAACTACTCACAACAGTATTGTATTATTATTTGGAATTGATGCAAGTCTGAAAAATTAAGCAATCCCATATTCTGGTAAAAATAGCATTACCAAATATTTATATACAAGAAAATATTGGTATATTTAGGCAGAAAAAAATAGTCTGCCCTAGATGATGTTTAGGGCACATGTAGGTACAATGGAGGATGAGGGGTAGGCAGGCTAGTGGAGCTGTTAGGCAGTGGGGAGCAGTTGAAAGCTTTTGAGTAGGGGAGCTGTATGAATAGACCTGAATGATGATACAGGATTGACTTATTTGCAATGGTAATAATACAAGCAGCAGGTGGAGCAGAAGGAGCAAGGAGACCCAGGAAGAGCCCAGGGGAGAAGTAGTAAGTGTAAAGTGAATTAGGGTAATGGTAACAGAAAGGAAAAGAGTAATACAGAACCAGGAAACAACTGATGTGATGTAGGAAGCGAGAAGGGAAAAAGTCAGTTGACACTCTCAGTCGAATTTAAGTCAGGAGTAATAAGGATGGAGGGGAAATATGCTGAGTTATAGAGGCCAAAAGATCATCCACGCAGAGGTGTCTATTCAGTCTGGAACCTGAAGAGAAGCCAGGGTCAGGTGCTCAGTCGGGATTGTTCTGCAAGAGGAATTAGAGTTGAAATTGTAGGAGTGAGTGAGTTTGCTAACAGAGAAAGAATAGAGAGAAAAACAACATACAACTTTGGGGCAGAATTTATAGTTAGAGTCCCTGAAGAGAAAAGAAGAGGCAGCAAATGTATTAATAACCATAGAATAAAATTTTTTTTTTTTAGACGGAGTCTTGCTCCGTCGCTCAGGCTGGAGTGCAGTGGTGTGATCTCGGTTCACTGCAAGCTCCACCTCCCGGGTTCATGCCATTCTCCTGCCTCAGTCTCCTGAGTAGCTGGGACTACAGGCTCCCGCCACCACGCCCGGCTAATTTTTCATATTTTTTAGTAGAGACTGGGTTTCACCATGTTAGCCAGGATGGTCTTGATCTCCTGACCTTGTGATCTACCTGCCTTGGCCTCCCAAAGTACTGAGATTACAGGCGTAAGCCACCACGTCTGGCCAAGAAATTTTAAGTGTCGTGTAGAATCTGGGGAGTCAAGGGAGAAGAGGATTTCCAGGAGGTGGTTATCAGAGTTGAATGCCGATCAGGGGAGTTAGGGGGATTTGTGATTAACGTTATCCTTACAATCATCACCCACATAACAATGATCCCAAGAACAGCAACGACTACTACAGTACTACTGTTACTGTTGCTAATACTAAAAATATGTAGGAGGAAGTTGATTACTTCTAAGCATGTAGTTTTATTGGTTGATAGATGTAAATAAACAAATCAATTTCTTCATTCGACAAAAATTTACTGAGTACTTATACCAAACCGAGCACTGGATATAAAGCAAAGAATAAGAAACGAACGCATGGTAAAAGCAGAGAACATAGGCATAGCCCTACTCTTTTTCTTTCTTTGTTTTTTTTTTTGAGACAGAGTCTCGCTCTGTCGCCCAGGCTGGAGTACAGTGGCGCAATCTCGGCTCATTGCAACCTCCACCTCCCAGGTTCAAGCAATTCTTTTGCCTCAGCCTCTCGAGTAGCTGGGATTACAGGTGCCCGCCACCATGCCAGGCTAATTTTTTTTTGTATATTTAGTAGAGATGGGGGTTTTACCATGTTGGTCAGTCTGGTCTCGAACTGCTGACCTCAAGTGATCCGCCCACCTTGGCCTCCCAAAGTGCTGGGATTACAGGCGTCAGCCACTGTGCCCAGCCAGCCCTATGCTTTTAAGAGTTCGATGGTTGAAAGAGACTGAGCGGGGAAGGTAGAGCGGGGCAGGGGAGGGACTACTTGGAGTCAAGTCAAAGTTTTAGGGAAAGACCTGAATCTGAAAAAGATTATTTAACCTTTATGTGTCTGATACTAAATTGTGCGAACTGTACCGTGAGACTCATCCACCATTTATAATAATGTTTCTGTTGGAAAATGTGTTCAAAGTTTCCATCTGGGATACAAGGAACACATCCTTCCCTGCAATAGTCTTGGTAGCATAATCAATTCAAAATGTGGGGATAATGATGAAAATGAGAAAAGGAACCAGGAGACTATGAGGAAAAAAAACAACTGAAGTGCATGATGCTGTAGAGGGGCATTTCAGGGACAAAGGGGTTCCAAGGCCCTTGCTAGGAACAGGGCTGGGGCAAGAAAGTGACAGGAATGGAAGGCTGGGAGTCATGCTTTCCTGACTACAGGTCTGGATTCTAGAAATCATTTATTATTGCCATCCCCTTTAAATATGAAATTGCATTTAGAACCTTCAGAAGCCAGGAGTCTGTAAACAATGGTGCAAACAATTCAAACCCGAAGACATTCTCAGCTGCAATAAAATTTCTATTTACATGTTCCATTTTTTAAAATTCCTAGAAAAATGCTACTTTTATGACTGGGCTCTCATTGGGAAATATAATTTGCTCAGCTAAATAAATCGGTATATTTCAGGACATGTAACCACATCACACTTACAAGTCTTTGCTATGAATTTAAAAAGGTTCCTTGCCCCTGGAAACAGCCTTTTAAAGGCTGTTGTGGGCCTCACGCAAGTGGCTAGATGGGCGGTATTCAGCACACATGTCCTGTCTTTAATCTAGAATGATCTCACAAACACAAAAACAAGTCAGTCCCAGAAGAGAGAAGATTCCGCCCCTCACCCACAAAAAATACTAGAAATAGGACAAAAATAAGGTTTTGAAACTTATTTGCTGGTTTTCAGAACTGTCATATTATGACCACTATCCTTAATACTTATCTTTTCTTTTGGTTGGTTTTTCCTCCCTAGCTTTTGAATCCTAGCTCTTCCTTCTGGTTCCAGGGCTTAACCAAAAGGCAGATATTTGACACTTGAACACGAAGTTCAGTGTCCAGCACAGTGGGCCTACTTTATGGATGCTATACAGTAAATACAAAGCACTGCTTTGCAAAATGTTTGTTTGTTTTTCTTCTCAAACCCTGTATCCCAAACTCTCACAGCTTTTGAGTTTTAATTTTCCCACTCATGATTTCTTGGAAAGCTAGCAGCTAGAGAATGTGTGCTCAAGTGAAGGCATGGGTGGCTGAAGGTGAAAATGTTTAAAAGGGTCCCTGACTTCTTGGCCAGGAAGAAATAAGCAACACAAAAGCAGGGAAGCCAACTGAACTGAACCATCCACTGACAGTCATTTAAGGTGGTGGGCTCACTCATTAAAAACCAAATGGAACAACAAAAAAAATCCTGTACATTTTTTTCTGATAACTTTTCTCTATTAATATAAAATTTGACTTGTCTCTTCAACTATCTATATATAACTAAACAAAAGCACGGGGGCATAAATGTGAAATTTTGCTATATTTTAACTGGAAGTTGCATTTACTATTTAAATTTCAATCAAATATTTACTATTTTTGGCTGGGCGCGGTGGCTCACGCCTGTAATCCCAGCTCTTTGCGAGGCTGAGGCAGATGGATCACCTGAGGTCAGGAGTTTGAGACCAGGCTGGCCAACATGGTGAAACCCCGTCTCTACTAAAAATACAAAAAATCTAGCTGGGTGTGGTGGTGGGCGCCTGTAATCCCAACTACTCAGGAGGCTGAGGCAGGAGAATTGCTTGAACCTGGGAGGTGGAGGTTGCAGTGAGCCGAGGTTGCACCATTGCACTCCAGCCTGGGCAACAAGAGTGAAACTCCATCTCAAAAAAAAAAAAAAATTTACTATTTTTTCTGTAAAATATAATCAATGATGGGGTTTTTGCAAAGTGCCTCCTTCAACTCATCCCATTACAATACTATGTTTTCATGAGCCCCTTAATTTTAATGTCTATTTCAGTAGAAGTTCAATGAGTATCTCCTAAATTCTATTGACTTTATTTTGGGAGGGTTTAGTTTAGCTTTCTTTCTTTTTGTGATCTATTTGTTTATGCTTATTGATAAAATCAAAGGGATTTTTATGTCATGAAATAATATGGCCTTAACATGGATGAAAGAAAAACTTGGATAAACATTACAAGAAGAAAGGAAAGGGAAATCCAACATTGCAGACCTTCTAGATAGTTTAGGGATTGACGATTGAGAAGGGACAGACCAGAAAGTGTTCTTATCTTGGGGTTAAGCCTGTAAGTGTGATTGTTCTCTTAGCCCTAAAAATTTTGTCAGATGTTTCCACGTGAAACCTTCAGAGAAACACTATAAATAATTTGCATCAGAGAGAGGTAGAGAGAAAGGGAAAGAAAAGGCAAGTGGGAAAACAGATCTGAGGACTCACCCCCAAGCATGGAAAATCGAGGATGTGGGGATACTTAAGAAGTAAAATTTCTTGTTTTCTCTGCATATGTGTTGCCACATCACTGAAGAAAGAAAGTGCTTTCTGAAAGGAACTCTTTTTTGTTGTATACCTTTCACACAACAGTGGGTTTATTTGACAGTGAACACTAGGCACGGGGCTCTGCTGTGAACAGCCCTGTTCTTGCCAGGATTAGGGGCCAGTGGGAGGTGCAACAGCACCCAGTCCATTGCATCTGGCTCTGCTACAGCAGGAGAACCAAAGGGCACAAGAGGTGAATAAAGAATGGAACATTAGTCCGGGCGCAGGGGCTCATGCCTGTAATCCCAGCACGTTGGGAGGACCAGGCAGGCAGATCACTTGAGGTCAGGAGTTCCAGACCTGCCTGGCCAACATGTTGAAACCCCATCTCTATTAAAAATTAAAAATACAAAAATTAGCCCAGCGTGGTGGTGGCCAGCTGTAATCCCAGCTGCTCGGGAGGCTGAGGCACGAGAATCACTTGAACCCTGGAGGCAGAGGTTGTAGTGAGCTGAGATCATGCCACCGCACTCCAGCCTGGGTGTTAGAGTGAGACTCAGTCTCAAAAATAAAATAAAGAACATAAACCAGTCCTAGAGGCTGGAATGGTCCAGGAAATCTGTCTAGAAACAGAGATATCCAAGATGGGACCTGTAGGAAGAGTAGGAGTTGGCCAGAAGAAGGGAGAAGAAACAGCATATGCCAAAGGCTGAAGATGAGAGAAAGCTCATCCTAACTGAAGATTTTTTAAAAGATCAGCACTGGTAGGGGGTGCGAGCAGCAGGAAAGGAAGAGGAGACAGAGAGGACTGGGGCAGGCAGGGCAGCCTTGCGAGCGCATCTGGGCTGCATCCTCAGGGCCGTGGGGACCCAGTGAAGAAAGATCACTCTGGATGTGGTGTGGAGGAGGGGTTGGAAGGGGACAAGCCTGGGGGCGGGAGCCTGTTCAGAAGCAGGGGAGGGCTAGTACTTTCCTGAACTAGGGGAAGGGCCTTGTGAATGCACAGAAGAGGATGAGCCAAGCTGAGGCTCAGAGGGCTGGGTGATGGACTGCTTATGGCAATGAAAGAGAGGAGGAAAGGAAGGGTTGGGTCAAATGGGTGGACACTGCCATGAACTGTGTTTGGGAACACAGGAACAGCAGCAGCAGGTTTAAGGGGGTTCAGATAATGATTTCCATTTTGGACATGGAGAGTTTCAGTTTTCAGTAGGACATGTCATCTGTTTTGATATCCAGGGAGGTTTTGGAAAGGGCTAGAACACACTATGATCTAAAAGATCTGGGCTAGAGATAGAAAGTTGCCAGTTGTCAGAACATAGGTGGTAGTGGCTGAGGTTGCCTAAGAGAGATTGCAGAGCCTAATAAGAAAAGGAAGCCAGGAACAGTTTCCCTGAGGAGCAACAGGGTTTCAAGGCAAGAGACAAAGAGGGGCCGTGAAGGTTTCTAGGAAACAGCTGTCAGAGAGGCAGAGGGCATCCCATTGTGTCAGATACTTGAGGGGAGTCAAGCTGGTAAAGACAGAGGCAGCAAGGATGTCACTGGCAACCGTAAGAGCAGTTTCTGTGGATTGACGGCAACAGAAGCTGGACTGTAAAGTAATAAGAAATGAGCAGGGATGGAGTACAGACAGAAGCTAGAAGGGAAACGGGATTAAGATAGATTTATTTAATATGGGTTACACTTGAACATACCTCAACACTTATTGAATAGGGCCTTTTTCAGTAATTTAATAGTTACATAAATATATGTAGGACCTATTAAGTAGCAGTCACTATTCCAATGCTTTCAAACATTAGTTCACTCGATTCTTGCAATTCCTATGAGACAGGCTTTATTGTTTCTCTCATTTTGGAAATGAGGAAACTGCTGCACAGAGAGGTTAAATAACTTGTTTGAGATCACATAGTTTCTAAATGGTGGGTCTGGGATTTGAACCCAGGCAGCCTGGTTCCAGAATCCATGCTTTTAAGTTTTATCTCTCTCTCTCTCTCTTTTTTTTTTTTTTTTTTTTGAGACGGAGTCTCGCTCTGTTGTCCAGGATGGAGTGCAGTGGCATGATCTCGGCTCACTGCAAGCTTCGCCTCCCCGGTTCATGCCATTCTCCTGCCTCAGCCTCCAAGTAGCTAAGACTACAGGTGCTCGCTACCATGCCCGGCTAATTTTTTGTATTTTTAGTAGAGACGGGGTCTCACCGTGTTAACCAGGATGGTCTCGATCTCCTGACCTTGTGATCTGCCCGCCTTGGCCTCCCAAAGTGCTGGGATTACAGGCATGAGCCACCGTGCCCAGGCTTTAAGTTCTATATCTCTCTTTAACGCAACACATGGAAGATAATCTAAGAGGATACTTTAAGCCTTAAGAAAAATGCAACAGTGGTAGCATTTAAAAAGATTGGGCTCCAGGTAATACTTCATAGTTTGGCAAAGGTTGAAAAATTACTTAAAGTAGCACAGAGCCTGACATCTTCATACCACTGTGCTGGTATCCTTCCAAAAGTAAAGAATGCTGCTGTATTGATCTCTTTTATTTATATATTGATCATCTAGCATCATAGAAACAAATCATTTGAACTAAATGGATTCTCAAAACAACTGGCTTCCTCTTAGAAAACAAATTCCTCAGGCTTCTTGCAAATCAATCTTGGCATAAGTGTCTTTGCTGAGCCTCCACATCTATGAGGCTGCAAGAGATCGTTATTGATCAACAGTTCCTTCCTTTGGAACGCTCTTTAAATTAGTTAGTGTTTAAAAAGATGCCTTTTCAAATCATAACCTCTTTTCTAAATTGGCCTTGGACATTTTGTTTGCAAGGACCACTAGCATAATTTAAAAAAAAAATCACAGCAAGCAACAAAGCCAACTATTGAAGGAAAGAAACATTTCTCAGACTGCCCACATGAGAAATGGCTTTGCTGAGCCCCACTCTAAAAGCCAAGGGAAATTTCTGCTTGAATTGCAAGGAATCACAGTAGAGGTGAGAAAGATGCTCCATCCATTTTAGCAGTTCACATATATTTTAAAGTAAAAGTAGTGTTTTCATTTTCTTGTGCATTTGACTATGTGGAGTAGGAGGGGAAGACCAGGCTTAGAAGTTCTGGATTTGAGACTTGGTGTTGCTAAGAGCTGCCTAAAAAGAACCAGGCACTTACCCTCAGGTGGGCTTAAGATTTTCATTTTTGAAGTGGGGGATGAGGGTAGAAAGACTGGGAGGTCAATAGAGCCAATTTTCTTTCTTTCTTTCTGTTTTTTGAGATGGAGTCTCCCTTTGTTGCCCAGGCTGGAGTGCAGTGGTGTGATCTTGGCTCACTGCAATCTCTGCCTCCTGGGTTCAAGGGATTCTCCTGCCTCAGCCTCCCAACTAGCTGGGATTACAGGCACACACCACCACACCCAGCTAATTTTTGTATTTTTAGCAGAGACGGGGTTTCACCATGTTGGCCAGGTTGGTCTCGAACTCCTGACCTCAGGTGATCTGCCTGCCTTGGCCTCCCAAAGTGCTGGGATGACAGGCGTGACCCACCATGCCTGGCCAGTAGAGCCAATTTTTTAAAGATTCTTTTCAGCTTCAAGATTCTGTTAATCAATGAAATAACATGGAATTATGATTTCAGCTGGTATAAAACAGATTCACATGAATCCAGTATAGTTAATACTCTGCTTATTAAGCTTTGTTAAGAACAGAAGAAGAACGGATGAGAGAGAACACGATGTTTGAGAACAGAGTGATGGTGAGCTTAAGTGGAAAACTGCCATTTAGAAGAAAAGAAGATCAGAATAAAAACCTAGCTAGAAAAAATGGGGCGTAGGATCTGAAAGACAAGTCTGATATTTGAAGTGATCGGAGCTCAGGATCAGTCTTCGTGAAAAAGCATTAGGTCAAGAAGTGAAATGGTAGATTTGTGAACAGCAAGGCTGAAACAGAGGCCACAACATGGAAGAATATCCATTGTCTAGCTGGGAGGGATTTGAGGTCAAGCACACATTCTGAGCTTCTCCAAATAAGCCTATCTACACAGTATCTAACCAAACACTATACAGTGTGTTCACGAAGAATACATGTGCTTCAGATGTAGAACACAATCCATCTTGTGATGTTAATGACACACTTGTTTTATATTCAAACAGGGAGCCCAAACTGCTTCTGTGTTCTGTTCCATGGTAGGTAGACATGAACTTACAATGAGATGCTATTTATTAACCATGCCAAAGAAAAAAAACTGGCCAAACTCGGAGACTTTGTAAACAAGAATTTGCTGACGCTATTTTAAAAACAAAATGAAATCAGATAAGCCAGCTTGGAAAATAGAGAGGAAAGTAAATATATCTCTCCAAAGAACATCAATATTTGCTAAAATATGGAATAATTAGTTTTTTAGGCAGCAATGAAATACTACCTACAAAAATGATTCACTGTATTAAAACTGGCAGTCCAGTTGAGGTCTTGTAAGCGTTGTACAGGAAGCCAAGTTTATTGGGAGGAACCTGAGAAGAGCTCAGTTCTCCAGATGAGAGAATACAGGCTAACATCACTTGCGAATTTGGAATGAATCTGCTACTAGAAATGGCAAGAATATAAAAGATGGGAAAAAAGTAATTGGGAAGAAAAGAAAAATAATGCTTGTCTCTAAGAATGCTGCTGCTTTGTTTTATGAACTAGTCTATTTGTTTTGGCTCCAACTAAACTCAAGAATGTTTCTGCATATTTTACAGTGTAGTTTATAGACATCAAAGGAACAATCTCCCCTTTCATCATTATTTACACATAAAAATAATGCAATTTGTGGTACATGTAAAATGTTACTTCTTAAAAAGCTCTCGAGTCTAATTTATTAATTGCTTGAGATTTAAAGTTAAACAAGGGTGAGATGCAAATCATCTGTTACTCTGAAATATTTTACCACCAAATCCTGTTTTATTAATGAGATGTTGAGCAGCCATATGAATATTTATTTAGGTGGTTAGAGGGCTTTATGAAGAATCCTACAGCAAGTGACAGAGACATAAAAGCTGAAGGGTTCTGCTTCTTTTGAAAAAATGGGGGTTGTTCTTTTTTTTAATTCCACTTTTTCCTCTGTGTTTCCAACATTAAAGCATTCCTGTAACCCACCAACCATCCCGGCCTTCTTGCTCCAAATCTTTTGCTTTTGCTGCTACTACTGCTGCTATTATAGCAATAGCCTCCCATTGACAACTCGGGAAATAACAGCCTGGTCTTTTTGGATGGCAGGACAGCATCACATTAATTTTTGCCAATTACATACACTTGAAAAACATGATATATGTGTACTACTAGGTTTATTTTGCTAAATTTATTGATTTTGGTTCAGTTCCTTAGAAACTGCATAATTTACCATGAGATATTATAGATTTCCTGATGCAGTAGCAACAAGTCCCTTAAAAATAACTATATAAATGTAAAATAGAATGCGCTAGAAATGTCTTTAAATTGTTCCACGATTTATAAGGCACAGTTATGCAGAATCAGTTATGATAATACAACTGTTTATTCATAACTTCACTTTTCTCTCAGTAGCATATAACTACTATTGGAAAATATACATATATATGCATATATTCATTCTTTTTCTAGAAATGTTTACATACATGTACAACATACGCATACATTCCACTTTCTTTTAAAAAAATTATACATATGTCTCAACCTATACATGTAAATATAGGATCAGGCACAATAGTGTTTGAAAGACTTCTGAAGTCAGGTGTTAAAGTTCTACAGCAACAAAGATGATCTGAAATGAAGTCCACCAACAGGCTGGCTCTCAGCCTAGTCCTGCCCTAGGGGTAATTCTTCCCATTTCAGTCTAGCCCCTTTACCCCTCTTCCACTGAACAGCCCCTCCTGCTGCCCCCAACGCTGCCCGCTCCCCACTTGCAGACACCTTCAAGCTCTATTCCTCAGGTTCCTAAATGACTTCCTTGCCCTCTTCTTCTCCCTCCCTGCCCCAAATACCTCCTCCTACTCCTTCAAGTGAGATGATCTCATCTAATTGTTAGGAACAAAGTCTCTGATTAAACAGTTTCACATTAGACTGTGAATTACTTCAAGTGGTTTAATATGTTAATACATCAAGGATGTCTGAATCTTAAAAGAGGAGTTTGTTAAACTGAAGGCTTAGATATTTAACTAATCCAAGAACTAACATTTTGTAGGGGTGGGGATATGGGGTCCCTACTTCTTTTAACACTAAGGTTGGTGTTGATGTGTTTAAAGCTGCCTTGAAAACAAGCAATAATAGGTATAAAATAAATTAATATATTTAGTAACCAGGGATTATATGTGTATATATATTTTTTGAGACAGAGTCTCACTCTGTCACCCAGGCTGGAGTGCAGTGGCACAATCTCAACTCACTACAACCTCCACCTCCTGGGTTCAAGTGATTCTCCTGTCTCAGCCTCCTGAGTAGCTGAGATTACAGGTGCGCACCACCGCACCTGGCTAATCTTTTGTATCTCGTAGAAACGGGGTTTCACCATGTTGGCCAGGCTGGTCTGGAACTCCTGACCTCAAGTGATCCAGTCGCCTGGGCCTCCCAAAGTGCTGGGATTACAGGTGTGAGCCACTGTATTAGTCTGTTTTCATGCTGTTGGTAAAGATATACCCAAGACTGGGAAGAAAAAAAGGTTTAATTGGACTTACAGTTCCACATGGCTGGGGAGGCCTCAGAATCATGGTGGTGGCAAGAGAAAATCAGAAGGATGAAAAAGCGGAAACCCCTGATAAACCCATTAGATCTTGTGAGACTTATTCACTACCACTAGAACAGTATGGGGGAAACTGTCCCCATGATTCAAATTATCTCCCACTAGGTCCCTCCCACTGGGTCCCTCTCACAACATGTGGGGATTATGGGAGTACATGATGAGATTTGGGTGGAGACACAGAGCCAAGCCATATCAGCCACCATGTCAGGCCAGTATCCAGGGATTATATTCTTTAAATCAATGAAGTCTTTATGTTTGAGCACCCAGTACTGTGGGTGTTATGCAGAAACGGAAAGTGTGAGGCATGAAATAATCAAATAATTATTGGCTGGGCATGGTGGCTCACGCCTGTAATCCCAGCACTTTGGGAGGCTGAGGTGGGTGGATCACAAGTTCAGGAGTTTGAGACTAGCCTGGCCAACATGGTGAAACCCCGTCTCTACTAAAAATACAAAAAATAGCTGGGTGTGGTGGTGGGTGCCTGTAATCCAAGCTACTTGGGAGGCTGAGGCAGGAGAATCATTTGAACCCGGGAGGCAGAGGTTGCAGTGAGCTGAGATTGCACCATTGCACCCTAGCGTGGGTGACAGGGTGAGGCTCCATCTCAAAAAAAAAAAATTATTATTAAGGATTAATAACAGGACCTCATGAAAGTGTAAGGTTCTTGAGGACTGGGGCAGTCAGCAGAGCTTCATGGAGGAGGGAGATAAGACCTCGAGATGATAAAACTTGACAAGTCTGAGGGTTAAAGATGCTGCTGAGGAGGAAGGTGAACAGCATGAGAGAAGGCAGGTTGCGTGGCTGGCGAGGTGCTTGTGGATAGTGAGAACCAGCTTGATTGGAAGAGAATGTGTGTGTCAAGGAATAGTGAGAAACCTGGATGGGCTCTGAAAGCTAAGCAGAAGAGTTTGATCATGATGTTATAAGCAACCCTCTAAATTCAATTTAGTCATAAGACGTTTTCAGAAATTAAGACATCATCAAAAGATATAAAATAAAAAATGGAAAGTCCTATTCCCCCCAAATAATCACTATTACCCATCTGGAGACCTACTCAGGACATCTTTTTATGTATATGACATGCTGCACTCTTTTCATTTATTATATATTAGCAATCTTGCCTCATTTTCAAAGAGATCTATTTCATTCTTTAAAAAAGCCTCATAATATTCCATTGTGTGGATGTGTCATAATTTGCTTTCCCCAGCTTTTTGCTCAAACAATCCTGCAAAGATATTGTATAGACTTGCAAGTATATCCAGAGATAGATTCCTGTCAGGGGGAACTGCTGGCCCAAAGGTTATGTGCATTTGAATGTTGGTAGATAAGACCATACTGCCCTCCACAGAGGCCACACTGGTTTATACTCCCAGAAATGGGGAACGAGCCTGCTGGTTTCCCTGTATCTTCATCATTGACCACGTTTTCAAAATGAAAACTTATACTGGTCGGGTGGCAGTCAGTCCCTTCAAAACTTTGGACTTCTGATTTACATTTATTTGATTATGAGTAAGAATGAGCATTTTTTTTTTTTCATAAGTTTGCTGGACATTGATGTTCTATGAATTCTGCACTCATGTTCTTTGCTCTTTTTGTCCACTGGGTTGTTAGTTTTCCTATTGATTTCCAAACCCTCTTTGTAAGACAAGGACATCACAGTGATTTAAGATTTCTTTGGCAGAGTTCTTCACACTGGACTGAAGCTGAGAGCCTTTTGGCAGGGATATCGGCTGAGAGGAGGCTGTTTTAAGTCAATCACAAGTTGAGAAGGGCTCCAAATAGGGTCATATCAGAGGAATAAGAAATACATTCAAGGACTCTGGTGAGAGACTCGAGATAAATTGGGATGAAGGAAAGAAAGGACAAAGATGAACTCAAAGTTTCTAACAGGAAACAGAAAGACTGGAGGTAACCCTGATAGACTGGAAAGAAGGGCCAATTTGGAAGGGAAGATCACAACTCAATGTTGTAGATGGTGACTCTGAAATAGTAGTGCATCTTCAAAAGAAGATGATTTACAGGCAGTGCAAGATATAGGACCCAGCTAGGAATCAGGCCAGGGCTTCTGGGAATCATCTCTATAGAAGTGACAGCTGACATCACAGAGGAGATGATCTTAGTGTGGAAAAGAAAAGGAGAAGCAAAGCCCAGGACATAGACTCGAGGAACACCCACTGGGAGGAAGAGAGACTAGCAGAAGAAAGACAAGTAAAAGAAGTATCATATAAGCTAAGATAAGATAAGGGTTGGCAAACTACAGCCAGCTGGCCAAATCTAGCATTTACTTTGGTTTTGTCAATAAAGTTTTATTGGAACATAGCCATGCCCATCTGTTGACATACTGTCTATGGCTGCTCTGAGGCCACAATGTTAAAAGCTAAATAGCTTCAACTAGGACTATATGGCCTGCAAAGCCTAACATTTTTACTATTTGGCCCTTTACAGAACAAGCTTGACAATGCCTGTTTTAGAAGGAAAATTGTTGGTCAATCAATATAGTCAAATGCTGCATAGAGCTAGAGGATGATTAGAAGTAGAAAAACACTATGGAATTTGGAGAAGAGGTGATAGGTTACTCTGTCAATTTTCTATATTATGGTGGGATTACAAAAGGGACTTTAAGAGAATAGATGGAAGAGTTGAATCATATACACATCAGAAAAAGAACAAGAGGTTGGTTGGTAGCTAGGAAGGGTTGCAAGAGAAACAACGCCATACAGTCTATCCACTTGTCTAGAGACCACACTCTGCTTGTTGGGCTTAGCTATGACTATAGGGCCTGGAGCTGTGAGTCAATTTCATCAAGGACATGGGAGAAAGAGAACTGTTGTACCAGTGGTACTTGAGTAAATGTATTCAAGTACATTTCCTGCACCTTATGCCATTGTGGTATAATTGCCTATAGTACAGCATGTTACTATACTGTAACATTACTGTATCATTACTGCACTATAGGCAATTATATAAATATATCTAAGCAAAGAAAGGTACAGTAAAAATACAGTATAAAAGATACAAAATGGTGCACCTACATAGTGCACTTACCATGAATGGAGCTTGCGGGACTGGAAGTTGCACTTGTGAGTCAGTGAGTGAGTGGTGAGTGAATGTGAAGGCCTAGGACATTACCGTACACCACTGTAGACTTTAAGATACTCTACACTTAGGCTATGCTAAATTTATAAAACAACATTTTCTTTCTTCAATAATGAATTCATCTTAGCTTACTGGAACACTTTCACTTTATAAACTTAAAAAAAAATTTTAACTTTTTGATTCTTTGGTAATAACATAGCTTAAAACAGAAACACATTGTGCAGCTATACAATATTTTTTCCTTTGTTAAAAATTTATTTTTATTTGACAGATAATAATTGTACATATTCCATTTTTCTTTATATCCTTATTCCATAAGCTTTTTTCTATTAATTTTTTTGTTTTTACTTTTTAAGCTTTTTGTTAAAAATAAGACAAAAACACACACATTAGGCTAGGCCTACAAAGGGTCAGGATAATTAAGAAGTTACTAGGTGGTAAGGATTTCTCATCATTTATTTCATTGTAATCTTATGGGACTACCATCATCTATGTAGTCCATCTTGACTGATATGTTGTTATGTGACATATGACTGCATATATAAATATGTGCATATACACCTATGTAGCATATATGAGGCTGGTGCAAAAGTAATTGCGGTTTTTGCCATTACCGCAATTACTTTTGCACCACCTAATTCATATTAAATCATTCAGTAATTTTGGTTGCTGAGGCTTACATTTATGTCATTCAATGATCATTACGTTCATTATACTGCCTTTGAACTATCTCCGATACAGTTTAGCATTATTAAAGATTAACAATGTCCAAGTCGTTTTTTGTTAAATTTTTAAAATTAAAAAACTAAAATTATCCATATATATTCCAATAGTTTACTAACCAAAGTACTTCATTTTGGACCATGCAATAATACAATTAACCACCAGCCTGGGCAACATGGTGAAACCCTGTCTCTATTAAAAATACAAAAACTAGCTGGGTGTGGTGACGCGCATCTGTAATCCCAGCTACTAAGGTTGGGGTCTGTGGAGGGAGGATCGCTTGAGCCCAGGAGTTGGAGGCTGCAGAGAGCCAAGATCGTGCCACTGCACTCCAGCCTGGGCCACATAGCGAGATCCTGTCTCAAACAAACAAACAAACAAACAAACAGAAAAACCAATTAACCATATATAGTCACCTAGTGACTTCCAAAGAGTACAATTTAGCCATTAGTGAAGAGGAATCTACTTTCACCTGTGTTCTTTTGATCACACTCTCCCTACTCACATATTCGTGTATTCGCTCATCAAACCTTAATTGATTCCTTAACGTACACAAGGCAATGTTCCAGGGGCTAAAAATATCTCTCATAGCACTTGAAGGATTTTGTCCACTGAACAAAGAATCTTATTTGACTAGTTTTAAAATAAAATAAAAACTGCCAGAGAATAGAATCGGAGGGAAGCTTTGGGGTAAAAAAAACTTTTGAGAGAGAACTGTTCCTTTCTTCTCCGCTCATTTATTGCTATTGCTTCTCCTTGCTCTAGGAAGCAAGGTCATAATTCACAGCCACAGTGTATCCAAGCCTATCTTCCAGAGCATTCTTCCTGAAAAATGGCACTTAACGCTTTATGCTACTATGACTGAATGGCTCTGTCTTTCTTTCTGAGTGAGCAGGCAAACCTTCTTAGGTGGGATGGAAAATACATTTCTATTCTTAGCATTATTAATTCTAATTCAGGAGGGCACAAAGAAAATGCCACTTTCCTTGTGCCGTAAGGACGTGCATACAGGGGAGACAGGAATTAAGTAATGAACAGGTCCCAAACAATGCCATTTGATGCTAGGCATCGAGATTTCTTCCTGTTTCTCAATGCTACTAAAACACCACAATGAGGTTTGTAATTTTATTCCTTGGGAAATTGATTCCTGTAAGCTTTTAGGACAGTAAGAATTGCCCAATCTTATGAAATATTCTACACCCCCCACCCCCCGCCCCCAACCAAGCCCTTCTGGTAACACAGACCAGATTGCTAGATGTCCTACTGGCAGCTGACCTTGTCTTGTGAACTCCAGTCAGTAGCCAAGGGAGAGAAGCATCAATGCTGTAAAATCTCTTTTCTATGCCTGCAAGCAAAAATTTTACAACATTTCTCCTTGATATGAAATCTCTGCTTGGACATCTGGCTTCACAGTGAGAAACTTTCAATACGCTAGCTTCAAAGAAAGGACTTAGCCCTGGTGGTGCAGTGATGCCAGAAGAATGTTCCACAGTCTCTTTAAAGAACTATTTCTAACGTTTCCCCAAATGAACTTCTGTGAGCTCAGTGGATAGTGCCAACTCACATTTAGATAACTTGGCTTTGGCATACAGCCTTTTGTGGGCATTGCCCCTGGAGTATACAAATTGTGTTCTTAGATAATACAGGCATACCGCGGAGATACTCCAAGTTCAGTTCCTGACCACTGTAATAAAGTGTATACCATGATAAAGAGAGTCTCACATATTTTTTTGGTTTCCCAGTGCAAATAAAAGTCATGTTTACACTATACTATAGTCTATTAAGTGTGCAATAGCATTATGTCTAAAAGAACAATTAAAGTTTAATTAAAACTTTCTTATTGCTAAGATATGTTAACAATCATCTGAGCCCCCAGAGAGTCCTAATCTTTCTATTGGTGGAGGATCTTGCTTTTGATGCTCATGGCTGCTGACTAATAAGGGTGGTGGTTGCTGAAGGCTGGGGTGGCTGTGGCAATTTCTTAAACAAGATAAAAATAAAGTTCACTGCACCAATTGACTTGCTTTCACGGAAGATTTCTCTGTAGCATGCAATGCTGTTTGATTTAACCACAGTAGAATTTCTTTGAAAATGGGAGTCTATCTTCTCAAATCCTGCCACTGCTTTATCAACTAAGTTGATATAATATTATAAATCCTATGTTGTCATTTCAGCAATGTTCACAGCATCTTCACCAGGATTAGATTCCATCTCAAGAAAACATTGTCTTTGCTCACCCATAAGAATCAACTCTTCATTCAAGTTTGGTCATGAGGTTGCAGCAATTTGGTCACATCTTTAGGCTCCATTTCCAATTCTAGTTCTCTTGCTATTCTACCACATCTGCAGTTACTTCCTCAAAGTCATTCGTGAAAGTTGGAATCAACTTCTTCCAAACTCCTGTTAATGTTTATATTTTGACTTCCTCCCATGAATCAAAAATGTTCTTAATGGCTCTAAAATGGTGAAGCCTTTCCAGAAAGTTTTCAATTTACTTTGCCCAGTTCCATCAGAGGAATTACCATCTATGGCAGCTACAGTCTTATGAAGTGTATTTTTGACATAAGAAGACTTGAAAGTTGAAATGACTCCTGGATTAATGAGCTGGAGAATGGATGCTGTGTTAGCAGGCAAGAAAACAACATTCATCTCCTTGTACATCTCCATCAGAGCTCTTGGGTGACCAGGTGCATGGTTAATCAGCAGTAATTTTTTTTAAAGGAATCTTTTTTTTCTGGGCAGGAGGTCTCAATAGCAGACTTAAAATATTCGTGAAACCATGCTGTAAACCAAGCTGCAGTGCAGCCTTTCTTGTTCCACTGAAAAAGCACAGGCAGATTAGATTTAGCATCATTCTTTAGCATCCTAGGGTTTTTGGAATGGTTAATGAGCCCTGGCCTTAGTCACCAGCTGCACTTGCCTTGAACAAGAGAGTTAGCCTGTCCTTTGTAGTTTTAAAGCTTCTCTAGTAATAAAAGTCCTAGATGGCATCTTCTTCCAACAGAAGGCTGTTTCATCTACACAGAAAAATCTGTCATTTAGTGTAGTCACCTTCATCAATGACCTTAGCTAGATCTTCTGGGTATCTTGCTGTAGCTTCAGCACTTGCTGCTTCACCTTGCATTTTTATGTTATGGAGATGGCTTCTTTCCTTAAACCTTATGAACAAACCTCTGCTAGCTTCAGCCTTTTCTTCTGCAGCTTCCTCACCTCTCTCAGCCTTCACAGAATTGAAGAAATTTATGGCCTTTGCTCTGAATCAGACTTCGGCTTAAGGAAAGGTTGTGGTTAGTTTGATCTTCTACTAGACTACTACAATTTTCTCCATATCACCACAAAGCTGCTTTGCTTTCTGCCATTCATGTGTTCACTGGAGTAGCACTTTTAATTTCCTTCAAGAACTTTTCCTTTGCATTCACAATGTGGCTGTTTTGTACAAGAGGCCTAGCTTTGGGCCTGTCTCGGCTTTCAACATGCCTTCCTCACTGAACTTAGTAATTTCTAGCTTTTGGTTTAAAGTTAGAGATGTGTGACTCTTCACTTGAATGCTTAGAGGCCATTGTAGAATTATTAATTGGCCTACATCAATATTGTTGTGTCTCAGGGAAGAAGGAGGCCCAAGGAGATGGAGAGAGATGGGGGAATGGCTAGGAAGTGGAGCAGTTAGGATACACACAACACTTATTGTTTGTTGTCTCCCATGGGTGCAGTTTGTGGCACCCCAAAACAATAACAATAGTAACATCGAAGATCACTGATAACAGATTACCATAACAGATATAATAATGAAAAGGTCTGAAATATTGCAAGAATTACCAAAATGTGACACAGAGACACAAAGTGAGCACACGCTGTTGGAAAAATGGTGCCAATAGACTTGACACAGAGTTGCCACAAACCTTGAATTGTAAAAAACACAATGTCTGTGAGGTGCAATAAAATGAAGTGCAATAAAACAAGGTGTGTCTGTATATACAAGGCGCACGATATTTTTTTAGAATCTGCATAATTAGGCAAAATATATGACGGTTACCACAAGATCTGAGTTCTCTCCCCATATCTGCTATACCATTACAAAATATTTATGAGCTTGCTGCCACTAAAAATAAAATGACATGAGAATAAATGACACTATTCGTTATCAGAACCTTTTATGATTTATGAGGGAACATCATTCATTTATTCTGTGTATTTCCAGCACTTCCATTGAAACAAACATTGCACTAAAGCTTGCTCTCAAAAACCTCACAGTCTAGTTGGTGAGAAAGACAATTCATCTAAATACAGGTCCACAATGTTCTATCTGCAATCCTGAAATCCAAAAGTCCTCCGAAAAACACAAATTCTTTTTGAAAGTCTGCAGTTAACTTCTTTGGGAACAAAACCTGACTGATGTTGGGTGGGTACTTAAAATCTCTACTTGTCTCATTCACTGGGGACACTCACACATTTCACTATTCCTGTATGTGTCTGAGTAGACTGTGCTGTCCCAGTACCCACTGCAGATACAGCACAAGCACCACTTTCCTAGAACCTGCAGATTCGGACTGGGTGAGGGATTGTGGGTCAGCACTGTAATACAGCAAACACTTCATTAGAGGGATGAACGAGGTTGGCATGAGTTTCTCACTCTGATGCTTCGCAGAAAAGATGACCTTAAGTCAAAGGGAAAGGACACTTTACATAGAACTCATGGGCATTTCCCATGGGGCATGGGATCATAGAGAACATGGCATCTATGTTGAGCACTGGCAGCTGATGAGGGAGACTGCAGGGTGATGTCTAGACAGGTGGTTCTCCAAGTATTGGGTTTCAGGATTCCTTTCCACTCTTACAAACTGACAACCCCAAAGAGGTTTTGTATATGTGGATTACATCTACTGAGTTTATCATATTACATATTAAAACTAAGAAATATTAAAACATTTTACTCATTAAAATAGTAATAAACTCATTATGTGTAAACATAAATATAATATTTTAATAGAAAAATAACTATTTTCCAAAGCAAAAAAAATTAGTGAGACAACTAGCTATGTTTCATTTTTTGCAAATCTTTTCAATGTCTGATTTGATAGAAGGCAGCTGATTCTCAAATATGCTTCTGCATTCAATCTCTTGCAAGATGTTACTTTGATTGGAGAATAGGAAGAAAATCTAGTCTCACACAGATAAGAAGTTAGAAAAGGGAGGAGTATTTTAGTAGCCTTTTTAGATGACTGTGGATATTTTTGTTACTATGCCAAAACTTGACAAGTGGTAGCTTCTTAAAAGTTAGTTGCAATGTGGAATCTGAAACTCTATCAGTGAGCTTTTCATTCTATTACACTAACATCCATTGGTCTCTTTTGCATTTTGAATGGATCTTTTACTCAGGCATGGTTTTGTAACATCAGGTGTTTGTCATTTGGAAAACATGGTTCTGTGAGTTATACAAATCTTCCAAATGTTGATACACTTCATTCTCTTCCTTCCCCTTTCTTCCCATTCACATCACTGATAATATCACTGATCTTATCAGAAAAGTCTGTAAGTATTGTGAGGCTGTCAGGCTCACAGTGGTGGTATTAGTTTTCCAAAATTCTAATTTTGGCTTGAAAGCTTAAATTTTATCATTAGCAACAATATAGTCAGTTGTTATCCTTGAAATGCCAGGCTTGTTTCATTTCATTCATTTTCAAGAAAACATCTGCCAAATACTCAAGTGTGAATAAGCATAGCTTGCCTGTCAATCGTTCTTTCAGAGTGACTAGAGTTCAGCTCATACTCATACAGACACAGAACTACTTTTCTCTAAGACAGCCATCCTACTTCAGTATGCAGCAGAAGTGCTTCATGTGTACTTCCTACTAATATTAAAAGAGATGTATCCTCGAGGTTTGAGATTTAACAAAATCAATACAGACGCTCTTCAACTAAGATGGTGTTAAGTCTCAATAAACCCAATGTAAGTAGAAAATATCATTAAGGTGAAAATGTACTTAATATCCTGATTAACCTATCGTAAAGTTGAGAAATTGTAAGTTGAGCCACTGTAAATCAGGGACCATCTATATATTTTATTGCTTTTTATTTTTAACCATAAGTACATGGTAGTGAAGAAAATAATGACTAGTCATATGGTTTCATGTTAAAGCCTTGTTTTGTGTGAAGCCACCAGCAGTTTTACCCACCACTGCTTCTATATCATCTGTGTAAGTATCAATATAGTAAAAAAGGAAAGTGATATCTTTGTGTTATTATGAAAATAGTTTGACCTTGTGGGGCCATTGTAAAGGTCTCAGGGACTCATCGGAGTCTGCAGAGAATACCTTAAGAGCTGCTGGTTTAGATCATAAAGTGTTTTGTATGCCATATTGACAAGTATAGGTTTTATCCTGTAGGCAATGGAAAGCCATTGATGAATTTTAAGAAAAAACAACATGCCCATATTTGCGTTTTAGAAAAGTTACCTTATCAGTAGTGTGAGGCATAGATTTGAGAGGGTCGAGTTATTGGCAGTGATTCTAGATAACGGTGATTGTGCTAGGCAAGGTCAAAGATAATGATGATCTGACCTAGACGGTAGGATCTAGTGATTGGGGAGTGGGGTATGAGTTTGGAGATATTTAGGAGTTTTCTCTAGGAACTGACCTATGAGAGGTAAGGGAAGGAAAGAATTAATTCAGGGGGATTTCTAGGGAATCTGACTTCCGTGAGTAGGTGGATGATGGTGGTACTTTAATTCAGATAACCAATACAAGAAGAAGAGCAGGCTGGGGCTGGGAGAAGAGCAAGAGGAAGATAAATTCAGTTTATGACAGGTCTAGATTGTACAGTCTATGGTCCATCCAAATGGAAATGCCCACCCCAGTAGTAGTCAGAAATGTGGATTGAGGGCTCGGGAGAAAAGTTTGAATGGTGATGAAAATTCAAAATTCATTTGTCTGGAAGTTAACATGAAGGGATAAGATTGTCCAGGGACAATCCAGTGTATATAGAGAAAACAAAGTAGGCCCTAACTAATACCATTATTTCAGTGCAAAAAAGAGGAGACGGGAACAAGAATGGGAAAGAGGGGTTCCGAAAGGTAGATGCCCCAGGAAAGTGCTGCCATAGAGCTAAGGAAGTTTTTAGAGGCTAGTCATGTGCAGATTAGATCGTTGTTCACAGATGTTCATGGTCTTCTAACTAGAGTTAGTATGTAATTTCCCTGCCTCGTTGACGTGGACAGAAATGAGGCTGAGGATGCAGGGATTTCTTTCAACCCATCCTCTTGCACTTCTGTAATCTACCATTAACAGGATATTCCGGACAACTACTAGTCCAAGCTGACTGTACAGACGTCTAGAGCTGGCCTGAATCCGATCTAAAGCCTGGAGTCAAACCCAGTCAGTCAATGCACATTCTGAATTTGAGCCACAACAGCGACCCACAGACATGTTCCAAGAAAAATAAATGTGAGTGAAAGTCACTGAGTCTCCAAAAGTGTTTGTTAGGCAGCATTATTGTGGTAATATCTGAGCAGCAGAAGATCCTTGTTAAATGTTATAAAGAAGTCAAATAGACTTCTCAAGATTAGATAGTAGATTGAATGTCCCTCTCCCAACACCAAATAAAATGAGTAAAGAAGAGTAAAAGCTAGCAAAAATGCACCAACAGAACAATATCGGGTGGTAAGGTAGACATCACACAAAAAACCATCAAAAACCTGGGGTCAAGGAAAGAAATGTAATTCTGGAGCACAGTGAAGAGTTGCACAGGGGCTCAACTTCAAAACTTGCCCATGCCCCTAGGATCATTATGTTGTTATGAGTCAAAATCCTGAGAATTCTCAATACTATCACCAAATCTGGAGAGAAGCAAATGGCATGGCAGCCTCATTTTTTCCTCTTCTGGCTGAGAGTAGGGGAGATGGATGTGGTAGAAAAACGGATAAATATCAGGGCTGGCTACCTCTGACGAAAGGACTTCAGAGATATACACCAAATTGGGATCATTACAAACTCAAAGGAATAGAAGATGCCGCTTCCATGTAGGTAGTGTGAACCCTGAAACACACTTAACATAATCTCAAAGCGAGAACAGTCAGACTGCCAGATGCATGCTGGCTTGTGCGCCAGCTCTGCCTTCTCCTTCCCTCAGGTCAGAGAACACACAGAGACACTACAAGTCAGTTTCACTTACAAGGAGAACCACTATGCTTCAGAACCATTTGCTATTGAATACTGAACATGTAGACATATCTCAGTCGCTTACTGAATTTATCCTGGTTAATCTACTAAACTTACATGAGAAAGAAAGACTTCTTCAGGAATGCCTCAGAAAATGCAAATCACTTCTACGGAGGTGCATTCAGTCTATGTCTGCTGGTCTGCAGACAGAAAAGTCTGCGGGGTCATGTCTGCTGGTCTGTCTAGCCCAGGCTTCTCAGAGCAACCTTAAATGCTCGATGAGCCGTGTTTACACATAGGAAGAAAATGTGAACAGGAACACCGCACCCATGTAACATGCCATTCAATCATACAGGTTAGCCAGAAGACATTCTTAAACATGAAAAAACTCAGGGAAGACAGCACCATCCAATCAATTAAGAAACAAATCAAAGTAAAAACTGTGGGAATGGGGCCACTATGGTAAAAGGCCTAGTATAAACACTGCATAGATTGAAATATAGCATGAGAATTAAACTATAGGATATGGTTTAAAAATTGTGAATATCATAAACCCGGACAGTGTGAAAATACTACTACTATCCAAGGTAGGAGGTGGCAGGGAAGGGTTATGGCAGAAAGTATGAGGGTGCAAAAGTACACGTTTTTCAGCCAAAATCAACATGTTCTGTCCAAAAATTCAACAATTCCTCTGTTTTACTCTAGTTTCTTTTGTCTGTTGAATTAAAGTAGAATTAAAGTAAAATTAAAGATTTTTCTAAAACAAAAAAAAAAAATCAATAGTATTCATTTCAAAAGCCTACTCGGCTTTCTGTTCTTTTTCCCTTATACATAGTAGGATATCAGAAATAATGTTTACCTTAATTCTATGGTGGTTATTTCTGGGTGATAGGATTTGGGGTGACTTTAAAAACTGTTACTGTTTTTTATTCTTGCATTTTAAATTATTTATAAATGAGCATATGACATTTCTACTACTTCAAAAACAAGAGAATAGATTTTCTTTATAAAAAAAGATGGATGCAAATATGCCACGATGTTAATTAATGTTGATTATAGGTAGTAGCAATATAGATATTTTCCTCTTTGTACTATTTTGTATAGTTGAGGAATAAATGGGAGATAAAAACCGGACCTTTAGTATAGACTACTGTGGTAGATTTAAAATGGTCTCAAAATCTATGTCATTCCTCCCACTATTTCTCCTCTCCTAGATTGGCCACTATTTCTCCTCTCCTAGATTCTGGGCTGGCCCTATGACCTATCTTGATCAATCGAATGTGGTGGAAGTGACTTTGTGAATCTTCCTAGGGCAGGGCTTAATGGAAATACAGGTTCTGCTTTTACCCCTTTTAATTATTTCTCTTTGACATCAGCTACTAGGTGAAAAGTCTGATTAATCTGTTAAAAAGGCCATATGGCATGGGCCTGAAACCAGCTCAGACATTCCAACCCCAGCCAAGCTTTCTGCTGAATGTAACCTCATGAGGCACCCCAGCCAATGCCACACATTGAGTAGATGAACCACCCAGCTGATCCCTGCCCAAATTTCTGATCCAAAGAATTATGGGCAGATAGATGTTGCTCTAAGCCATCAAGTTTTTGGGGTATGCAGTGGTGATAATTCTTTTGAAAGGCGTGACTTTGAATATAAGGAGTGAGCTAAGGCAGTAAATAAGTGATAAAGAAGATTTTTTTGCTCTTGATTTTTAAAAGATAGGGTGTTACAGCATAAAAGATCTACTTTTGCCGGGTGTGGTGGCTTATGCCTGTAATCCCAGCACTTTGGGAGGCTGAGGTGGGCAGATCACCTGAGGTCAGGAGTTTGAGACCAGCCTGGCCAACATGGTGAAACCCCATCTCTACTAAAAATACAAAAATTAGCCAGGCATGGTGGTGGGCACCTGTAATGTCAGCTACTTGGGAGGCTGAGGCAGGAGAATTGCTTGAACCTGGGAGGCGGAAGTTGCGGTGAGCTGAGATCGTGCCACTGCACTCCAGCCTGGGCAACAGAGCAAGACTCCATCTCAAAAAAAAAAATCTACTCTTATGAATTTTGTTCGTTTGTGTAACTCTTTTTACACTAAAGGAATTCTGTTTTCTAAAAGACCTTACTTCATCTTGTTTCTTGGACAGTGAGGATCATGCCTGCTGTTAGTCTCACCTACCACTATTCCCATAATGTTCAATGGATTTCTTCAGGCTGGTAGCTTTTCCCTTTTTACCAAACAATTTTTATTGCTTCTCTGTGCAAAAGTGCTATTATAGTTTAAATATAGATAAAATTAAAAAATCATAAATTCTACCACTCAGAGATATCCATTAGTAAAATTTTGATATAATTGTAGTCTTTTTTTCTCTTGAGTTATACTTTTGTTTTGCAAAAATGAGCTCATATCTATATGTTTTGGGATGTGCATTTTCACTGAAAAATATCATGTGAACATTTTCAATATCCTTAAATATGCTCTCCAACATCATTTCCTATAGTGCACAGTTGTCAGTGTATTTGCTATAGTTAAAAATATAGAAAGGATATAGAGAATGCTGGTGTTGCAGGTACCTGTCACATAAGAGGAGCTGAATAAATAACTATTGACTGAAAGGATGAAAGCTAGAACAAGCATCTTTTTGATTAGCTAAAGCTTAGTGCGATTATTAATTGCCACCTTTGGGCAAATTCTGAAAATGGTCAAAGGCTAGGCATATCTCTCAGGCAATTTAATAATGATAGGTATTGCCAAATTACCCTTAAGAAATGTTTTATCAAGTTATATTGCACCTGACTGGTGACCCTTTAAGTGGGTTTCAGTATACCTCAAATTTTCTCTAGAATTACTTTAATGATTTATCTGCGGAAGCATTATCATAAGCTCTGACAGAATGAGTACTAGGTTTACTCTCTGTCTCCATTCTTGATCACCAGCTTGAAAGAGGTCAGTTCATCATCAACCCAGAAGTGGAGTGAAGTATGTCTCACAATTAGCATGCACGCTACTTTTACAGCATTATTGAATATATCTGCAGACAAATGTATTTGGTCCCAGAAAATCAAGCCTCATAGTGGCTGTGCCTCTCTCTGAGTATCAATATCTATTCATGTACCTAAATCTATGTGTACAAAACACTTAAATATAATCAGAATGTCCAAATCAAACACCTGTTGCAAAAATGTTATATCATTCATGCAGAGAGAAGAATAGAATGAGAATATCTATCTAGGTTCATTTTGGCACTTGGTCATTTGACTCATTTTCATGGACAGAATGTAGTACACTGGGGTATGGTATAATAGTTAATAGTTGAGGCTCTCAAGTAAGACAGATTGTGGCTTGAAACTGCCTCTGCCAACTGTTCAGCAGGATGATCTTGGGCTAGTTATTTAACCTCATGGTCACAGTTTCCCCATTTGTAATATGGGGATGACAGAAATACCTTCCTCATGAAGATTACCATAAGGCTTAAATGAGATAATGGAACATGAGATGAATGAAAATGGCAGAGCCTGGAACATAGTACGTGATGAGTAAATATCAGCTATTATTCACAGTATTTTTTGTGATGTAGCCTTAAGGAGCCAAGGCAATGAACACTAATGAATCAATTACCTTAGCAACTTTAATGTAGGTTAGTAAAAAAAAAATGTCATTTACTTTATGTATAATCTAAGTGAGTGAATCAAAACTTAGCTATATCTTACCTATATTGTAATTTTAATTTTTTTCAGGTAACATATGGTACATATGGTTTTTATATATATTATAAAACTGTAAGAATTAATAACTAAATTATTACTAAATAATTTAAAAATTAATTTAAAAATTAAATAATTAAAATTGTAAGAATTAGTTTAAAATGAGCAACTGTACTAATTATAATTCTTTCAAGATTTTTTTAATCATCAAGAAACAATACCAGAACTATGTTGTCAGGAGTATATTCATATTTTCCATTTTTGTTTATATTTAGATTTGATTGTTTATTTAAAATTTGGATATTACCTACCACTTGGTATTTGGACATAAAGTGAAACAGAAATGCACTTAATATGTAAATTTCATAGAACTAAAACAATTTAAACAAAATATGCAATGCAATTTATGTGAAGCAAAACAGTTATATAGATCAAGGGAGGTACTTCCTGTGCATTTGTAAATGAAAAAAACTTGAAAGATGTTTTTAAACCACCAGAATATGAAAAAAAAATCTCTCTTTTTTTTTTGGTCTTATAACACAGGTAGGGGAAATAAGCTTGCAGGTGGAAATACATAGGAAAAATGTCATTAAAAAAAAAAAAGTCCTCAATGATAAAGTGAAGAGGCCAGATGTAATGGCCTTGAAGGTTTTATCCATCTGTTAAGGCTTTTTATTCTATCTAGTGTTGTCTTAGCTTAAAGGGAATATATAAAAAGCAACTGACATTAACACTAACTCTTCCCAACGTTACTCAGATTGCCTTCAATAGGCTATAGAAAAAGAAGATGCAGAGGTGAGGCAGGAAAGGGCAGCTGTAAAACCCAAATTTTTCTTTTATTGTTCTTTGCTTTGTATGATTACTCCACACGCTTTAAGTACTGTTATGTCAAACTAAAGTCGCTGAAAAATAATCTTTTGCTGGGAATTCTTTAAAAATTTTTTGTTCTCTTTTAAGCCTTATTTATAAAGGTTTCCAGATGCTTATCCTCACACATTAAACCCAGTATGATGTAGACACATACAATAATATTCACTGCTATGAAGCCAAGAAAAAACTGCTTGAAGATCTAACTGCCTATCACTGAAAGAATCGGGGTCCAGAGAATTTTCTGGTGCTATTAAGGGTGTGATTCTCTGAAGTCATTTGGAAACAACCTAGTTTCTCAGCAGCAACACATCTATCCTGTACTGTGTCAAAGCACATCAAATGGTTGGCATTCCAAGCTTCGAACAGGTTATTTCTCATTATGCGAATACATAATGAAAGGATGTGGGCAAAGAACAGAATGCAAATTGGAAGCTGACTTCTGACTTTAACAGCCAGCAGTGCTGGGCTCAAACAGTCATTCTAATTTCAAGAGACAATTCCAAAGTGGTTCTCAAGAGAAAGGACAGGGTATTTTAAAAATATTTGTTCAATGTGAATGGATTGGGCTTGCCAAAAATGACTTTTTATGCTGGCATGCGATCTCTTAGAGGGAAGTCAGCCTGAGTCACTGGATACATCAAAGGTAGAGTCCAGTGAATGGAATTACTGCAGGCTGTGTGAACAAGCCAGATACCCGCATTCATCTGCCCACTGCTGGGATTTCAGCCCTCCTTTTAATTACATTAAAGCAGCTGGTACCACTGGTTACTGAAGTCTTCAGATTACCTTGATTGCTTGGTCATTATCTCTAATCAGCTGCTTCTTCTCATCTTCAAACTTTTGTCTAACATCCTGGAGCCGCCTTTCTGCAGCAAGCTGCTGCTGGCTGTTCTCTTCTTTCAGAGAGGAAATGGTTGTCTGAAGTTCTGCTATGATCTAAAATGAAAACAGCATGCTATAACTTCAAATTCTTCTGGGAGAGGCATCTATTTTATATGTATTGATGCTTAACAAAAGAATGGATTTGACAAAACTCTATTCCACAAATTAAATATTTTCAATTAACATATCACACACTATAATGCATGAAATGCCACACAATAAAAGACTTTAATAAAAATGTGAATGGTGAACAACTGCTGAACCAAATATACTTGGAAGACGTTTCCACTCTAACATTCCACAATATTTACTCATCAGAAGAAAGAACATCTGTGATCTCAAAAATATGAAAAGTGTCAGATTTTATTTTACTGAGAAATATACTTATTAGAATGAGAAAAGCTATTCTGCTTTTCATAATACTTTGAACTGTAATAACCAAAGAAAATAATGAACAGAGTTTATTCTTCAGTCACCTAATTCTATACAGTAATTTTTGGGAATTCACTAATGTTTGTGTATTGTGTTTAACACTTTAAGTTCTTATGTCATTTACTACTGTGAAACAGGTATTATTATTGCCTATCTTTGATTTTTTTTTTTAATTTTAATTTTTTTTGAGATGGAGTTTCGTTCTTGTTGCCCAGGCTGGAGTGCAATGGCGTGATCTTGGCTCACTGCAACCTCCACTTCCTGGGTTCAAGTGATTCTCCTGCTTCAGCCTCCCGAGTAGCTGGGATTACAGGTGCCCGTCACGATGCCCAGCTAATTTTTTGTATTTTTAGTAGAGATGGGGTTTCATAATGTTGGCCAGGCTGGTCTCGAACTCCTGACCTCAGGTGATCCACCCACCTCGGCATCCCAAAGTGTTGGGATTACAGGCGTGAGCCACTGTGCCCGGCCTGCCTATCTTTTATAAATGAGGACACAGAGGCACAGAAAGAGGACAAATATCTTACGTTGTTGAAAATGACATCCAACTAAAGAGACAGGCAGGATTTGAACCATGCAGTCAGACCAATCACTGCACTAATTGGGTCCTTTAACCTGCCGACTTTATGGGTTTTTTTGTGGTTTTGTTTGTTTGTTTGTTTGTTTGTTTGTTTGTTTGTTTTGAGACAGAGTCTTGCTCTGTTACCCAGGCTGGAGTGCAGTGGCGCAATCTTGGCTCAATGCAACCTCCACCTCACGGGTTCAAGTGATTCTCCTGCCTCAGCCTCCCGAGTAGCTGGGACTACAGGCCACCACGCCTGGCTAATTTTTGTACTTTTAGTAGAGACGAGTTTCACCATATTGGCCAAACTGGTCTCGAATTCCTGACCTTGTGATCTGCCCGCCTCGGCCTCCCAAAGTGCTGGGATTACAGGCGTGAGCCACCATGCTTGGCCACTCCGTTATGTTTCTTTAAAACAAGGTTTTGGTATTGCAGGGAAGTTTATACTTCCAAATAGGTTGTCTTCTTCCTAACTCATGGATAGTTATTTTGGTTTACATGGTGCCATTTTCATTCACTCCTGTAGTATTCCCTGCATTTAAGAATCTGTTCTCTCCAGACAGCGTTCTTCTAACTTCTCAAATTAACCATCTGATGAGAAACTTTTATATTTAATTGGCCTTCTGAGAGCACTGTCCTTCCTTTGGTTTGGATGTATCCATTTCCTTGCAAATTCAATAGTGATGACTTTTTAAAAGCAGGAAATAGTTGTTTCTTCTAATAAAAGAAACAACATTAGACCCACGTTAGAATATAATTCTTTTGGTCCTAAGCAGAGGGGAGGGCAGTTGGTGAGAAACTCTGGACAAGTTATCTTTCTTGAAGCTCAGTTTTTCCAACTATTATTTGGTGACAAAACAAGATTACAGCATTATAAGTCAATAAATAGAAACTGTCTGGAGTCCCCCAGAAGCCAAATGCTATAGAAATACTAGTTGTTACTACTGACATAAATAATAGCATCTTGACAATAAAATATGGAGTATTTATGCTTTGAGAAGTGAGCAAATTCACTATACCAAAGTTTGACACTTGGAATTTGTCAATAATCAAATATTTAGCCGATTGTGAAATGACAAAATATATAATAACAACATGTCAATATTATTACATGCCAACTTCAGCCTTCTGCTATGAGTGGAGGCATTCATTTACTGAGAATGAAGATGTTTTCATCCATTTTCTGAATTTTGATTAAATATTGTTTCCATTCTGGCATCAATTCAATTAATTCTCATAGCACTTCTGTGAAACAGGAAAGGTTAAATTCTCATAGTAAATGTCAAAAATTGATGCACAGAACAATCAACTCACAGTCACAGAGCCAGAGGAGCCAGGGATAAAAAAGAGTCAGATTTCCTTGGCCTAATATGAAATTTAAGATTGATCTTTTATGAGAACATGGGGCCAAATAGTAAAAAACAACTTAACTATTTCAATGTTTTAAGCTGAGTAAACTATAACTTTGTAGAAGTGGGTTTAATTCTGGAGAGAGAAGGAGGGCAAGACAGAGAATGACAGAGAGAGGGTGTGTGTGTGTGTTTAGTTCTGCGCAGTTTAACACATGTATAGATTCATATATCCACAACTGCAGTCATGTGATATATTTTTAAAGTACAAAGTAATTTTTTCTTTAAAAAATACTAAGATTAAGACTAGCTTGTAACTGACCAAAGAATAAAGATAAAAATATCCTGGGATACTTCAAACGGTCAAAGGCCATGGAACAGGGACATTTCTCATTTTCAGAACATTTAGGACAAAATAATTCAGGTTTTGAGGCGGCCGGATCACCTGAGGCCAGGAGTTCGAGACCAGCCTGGCCAACATGGCGAAACCCCGTGTCTTCTAAAAATACAAAAAATTAGCTGGGTGTGGTGACACATGCCTGTAATCCCAGCTGCTAGGGAGGCTGAGGCTGGAGAATCACTTGAACCCGGGAGGCGGAGGCCGCAGTGAGCCAAGATTGCGCCATTTCACTCCAGCCTGGGCAACAAGGGTAAAACTCTATCTCAAAAAAAAAAAAAAGAAAAGAAAAAAATGCAGGTTTTGGAAAGGACTACAAGTGAAGTCCAGGATGTTCTAAGAAGGACGTGCTTGCTTTTGTGTGGAAAATAAAACCTTACATTCTTTGGGGGAATAAGGAGAGATTCCTCTGGGGAAAATAATGAGATTATTTTTGGAAAGATATTTTTAAAACTTAGGAAGGCGATATAAGGGGGAGAATGTTAAAACACTTCAGGTGAAACACTTGGCTAGATAAATAGATAAATTATTTGGTTGAAAAGACTCACAGGTGATATGGATATGGAACAGTAACTAAAATAAGGATAATTAAAAAAACAAGATTTAATACTTTAAGATTGAGAAATAATCATCATAATCAGATTAACATGCTTCAGGTAAGGAACAAAACTCTACTGGTTGTAGACCTAGAGTATAAGAAAATGGACTACTTTCTCCTTAGCTCAGTGTATGTAATAACTGGCACCCAGTTTAAGTGGTAGAACTATAATCATGGTAAGTAATAAAAAACCATCACCTGGCAAATTGAATTCAGATAACCTACCCTTCTCGTAGAATAATAATGTTAAAAGTTTCTAAGAAAAATGAAAGCTAATATATACAATCATAATCAAAACCCTCCAGTTTTGATTGAATCATAATTAAAAACCATAGAACAAAATACTAGCACTCAGCTAAATGTTTATACTGTATTAGTTTCAAAGAAAGAAGCGGATTAGAGAATTTTCATATGGATATTAAAAATTAGTATTTTCAGAAACAAAAGGAGAGCTATTTTGAGCTGATGGTGTAAGCATCCGAACTCATGAAAGTCATAATAGTTAATAATAATTGTTAAGCAATTAACGCTTTGCAAAAATGTTAGTGGTCTTAAAAAAAAAAAAACAGGATCCTAAATAGGGGTTAGGATTTCATCTTCAACTCATTCTATTGCTTTTCAGATTGTAGTACAGTTTGAGACTTTTATAAAACTCTTCTTTAAAACATAATACAATAGAGAAGACAAGCCACTTAGGAAGCCATGCTTAGGAACGTTAGGTGAACACTGACACTCCTCACAAAATAAGTGGATGCCTTGTGCATTCTGGGTTGGCCCCCAGGAGGCTGGCATAGAGATGGGCACAGGGGTCATGTGGAATATTCGCAGGTACTAATATGCATCAGGCGTTGGGTAGTGTGGGACAGTGGTAGGAGACACTCGTCCCTTGGCAGCAGGCAAGCTCAACTGACATTCGAACTTCAGTCCTGCCCATGTTTCTAACTATGGACATTCTGGCAAAATGGCAGTATCTTTCCTTGAAAAATGGCCACTAGATGACTAGGCTGAGTGGGGAAAACTATATTAACATTGAAGAGGCAAGGTTAATACATAATCACTTATTATTTCAATGTTTTAAGCGGACTAAACTCCAGCACTCACCACCACTGCAGTGTATGCATCATCTCCATTCTTTTCTTAAGATTAAAAAAAATGTGATTCTGATGGAAATGATATTTGGGGGCGTGCCCAGAGATGATGCAAACACTGCAGTGGTGGCAAGGGTGAGTGCTGCAGATCTCAGAACGGGGCATAGGTCTCAGGTGTGCCAAAGTTTCAGTGTACATGGTCTATTAGGTCCTACAGGCTTGATAAAATCATGAAAAGTAAGCAGCTTCCTCTAAAGGAGGAAAATCTTTAAAATATTTTCCAAATTTAATCTTATGCTCTCTGAGGTACCAACACATTCATTACTAATGCACTCATTTTCTTTTTTTCAGAGAGGGATTTTTAAAAACCCAATAGAGTTAAGCACTTTGCTTTTAGTGTTCTCATCAGCCTAATGATATATGAGTTAGAGATTCCAACAAACTATCACTTAAATATGGAGAGATCCAATCCACAGTCTTGTTTTATAATGCTCATTTTTAAATAATCTGACATGCTTCTCTGAACTGACTGGCATTGTAGACTAATGCTTCTCAAATGCCAGTTCACAGATATAAATATTTAGAAGTTGGCAAACAAAATATTATCAATGTAAGGTTATCATCCTAACTTTTATGAGAAGGATGGACTATCTTTTATTATATTACACCCTTTCTAAGATTTTTTTGGTGTTGCGCTGTCCCTTGATTAATGAAATGATGGTAATAGTATATGACAGCTGTTACTAGTTGCTTTTTCCTTCTCCACCTTCAAGTCTTTTCTTGGGAAAACAGTTAGCAACCCTGTGCCTCTCCAAGCTTTTCAGGGAGATTTTATCAACTTGTGAACACCCAAAAACATGGTGTCTGAAGCAATAATTTGTTCCACCTTCCAAACCTTTTTTCATTCTTCCCTGCTTCCTTTCCTCTTTCTCTATGGCAATTTTAGTGCTGATACTATAATAATTCACATTCGTTAAGTGCTTTAGGGTGTACTAGGTACTATACTGAACACATTTTTGGCATTGTTTTACTTAATAGTTAAAACCGTCCTATGAGGTTAGTACTGCTCCTCCATTTGACAAATGAGGAAATTGAATTCCAAAGAGGGCAGGTAACTTGCTCAAGGTCACGGAAGTGGTAGGGCTGGTATTCAAATCCAGGGGTGCTGGACTCCAGAGCTCAGGCTTTCTTCTGCATTAACTTACATTTAATTTGTTTTAACATCAACTAATCAGGCTTCTTCATACATTCCTTTAGATAAATACTCCTGTTTACACTCTCATTATTTAGGCATTTTTATTAGCTATCTTATATCTCACTCTCGGTCTGCTTCCCCCATTTAACATAAAGCGAAATAAGCAGGATGTTAGGATATGCCAACTGGGGATTTTTAATGTTTCAATTTAAACTTTAACTTTTGGCCTAAATAGATTTCTTTTGATTGCAAGAATCTTTTTCGGTGGATTAAAAGGATATTTCTCCATGTTCCTTCCTCAAGGAAGGGCTGGAATAATGGCAATCAAGACATAATCATCATTTCTTACATAAACGCATACGACTCTTCATTTGGACAAAGACTTTTTGCTTTTCTAATGGGATGTCAATTAGTAGAACTGAAATTTTAGGCCAGGTGCGGTGGCTCATGCCTGTAATCCCAGCATTTTGGGAGGATGAGGAGGGAGGATCACCTGAGGTCAGGAGTTCGAGACCAGCCTGACCAATATGGTGAAACCCTGTCTCTACTAAAAATACAAAAAATTAGCCGGGCGTGGTGGCAGGCGCCTGTAGTCCCAGCTACTCGGGAGGCTGAGGCAGGAGAATGGCGTGAACCCGGGAGGTGGAGCTTGCAGTGAGCCGAGATTGCACCACTGCACTCCAGCCTGGGCAACAGAGCAAGGCTCTGTCTCAAAAAAATAAAATAAAATAAAATAAAATAAAAGGAAAGGATTGGGCCAGGCTGGTAGTGTTAAGGTTAAGAACTTCCACTTTGAAGTCAGATCCAGACTGGGTCCTGGCTGAGTCACTTGCCAACTTGTGTGATCTTATCTCTCTGAATCTCAGTTTTCGCAAATGGAAAAATGGCACCAATAATAGTTCCTAATTCCAGAGTTATTGTGAAAGACTGAATGAGTCAACATGGTTAGTGCCCCATGAACATTAGATATTATTATCTTTTTGTTGTTGTTGTTACTACTATTATGTTGCATTATGTGGTAGTATGGTAAATTCTAGTTTACTACCAAATACCACTGTATATATATAATTCGTAAAAATATGAAGACAAGCTGATTTTAACAATCATTAGATATGCTCACAAAACCAAATGGCTTAACTTACCTACCTGCAAAGTAAAGATAAGTAGTATTTATTTGTTCTAGAATCACTTATACAAGTAAGGAATACTTGGAGTTCCTTAAATGATACTACTGGATATCACTATAATAACTTATGCTGAAAAAGTACTCTGAGCATCATATTTCAAATAGAGACAGGCATTCAATTATTGGCCTTTCTTATACTAAAACTACAACAGTAAGTACAAATAGCAAGTTATAGATGTAGGGACTTAGAATTCTCTTTTTCCTAAAAAGAGTCAACAGTTGAGCCGCAGACTTAACCTAGAATTATTTGTCATTTTGAATTTTGTTTGAAGAAGCCTTTGGTAGAGCAAAATGGAGTAGTACAAAAAAAGCACAGATAGTACCAAACTGCTTACATCACAAATGTAGGTGTATATCTCCTGTCCTTGTGAAGTATGTTTCAGCCTGGGCTTGTTCAAGTGTACAGGCTGGTTTTACAACATCTGAAAGTGTGTGTGTGTGTGTGTGTGTGCATGTGTGTGTTGTTTCAAATGGTTAAATATGCCTAATTTTTCTTGATTTTTAATGACTGAAATATTAAAACCATATTCTGTTTATTTGTATACCCATAAAAATATGATACCATTCCACAAAAAAAAACTGAAAAGAATGAAGTTTAACTTGAAAGTGCCAAGGCTTTTATGTGGAGGTTTCATTTTTGTTTTGGTTTTACCCTGTTTTGTGTCTTTTAATGTTGCTTACCTGTGAAGATTTGGCAAGCTTCTGAGTGTATTCCTTCTCAATCTGCTTCAGCTTGCTGTTGGCCTGAAAAACACATGTACATGAACACATACACAGTGACCTGTGAGCTTGGTATCTCTTCCACATGCCTATCACCAGGCAGCTGGGATGCCTGCCAGCTGCACCGCCCTTCTGGGGCAGCCAGAAAACCACAGGGCTTGTCTTTGATGTTACGCCAACTATTCATCACTTAAAAAGCAAAAAAAAAAAAAAAAAAATCTCTTCTGCCAATTATTAGACAAACATAAGACTTCTGTGGATAGAAAGAGAGACAGAAATAGACACAGCAAAAGTATGAAGGCTCAGAAGGTAAAGTAAGGGAAAGAGAGAAGAAACAAGAGGGGCAAGGAAAAGGGAGAGGGAAGTGAAGGAAGAAGAAAGGAAGGTAAATTTAATACTTTTTCACCTTAATTAAAAAAATAAAAGAAATAGATGCTTCTGGACAAAGGAGATATGGGATTTTGAGAATCACTGAGCAGAAGTGAGCCCCTACTCTGCCAAATACATAAGAGCTAATTTTTACAGTGACAAATGCATCTAAATCAAACAAGTTTTAAGTTTTATGTCCTGGAAATAGGGTGGCCTTTCCACAATCAGTCCACATTGCTTAGAACTTGGTTATCCCCTCTGCCACTCAAGTTCCAATTCTTTTTATGTGATCTGTTTTCTGCTCTCTGGAAACTTTTGGGATCTTTATTTCATCGTCAAGGTTTAAAAATGTCACAGTGACGTGCCCTAGACTGTGTCTTTTCCCCATCAATCATGCGGGCACTAAAGAGGCTCTTTCACTCTGAACTTGTGTCTTTTACTACTGGGAAAGGCTGGTCATTACTCTCATGATTTCTCTCGTCTGTCTGTACGTCTGTTTCTCTCCCTGAATATGTCTCTCCCTGCAACTCTGATTTTGTACCTCTTAGATTTAGTGTCTCTTTTTCTTGTTGTTTCTATGTTCCATTTGTCTTTTTGATTATTCTTAGAATTTCCTCAACTTTTACCTAAAACTTTATATTCTGCCATCATATTCATAATTTCCAACAGTTCCTTTTTGTTCTTTGAACAGCATCATCATTATCATCCCTCTTTTTACAGATGAGAAAACTAAGGCACAGAGAGGGTAAGTAACTTGCCCAGCATCACACAGCTAGGAAGTGATGAAGCCAGGACACAAACTCACACTTTGGCTGCAGAGCACAGGTGCTCCACCAGTGAGAGCACTGCGTCATGCCTTGCAATACAGTCCTTCTATCTATCTATCTATCTATCTATCTATCTATCTATCTATCTATCTATCTACTGTTCCATCCATCCATCCATCCATCCATCCATCCATCATCTGTCTATATGTCTATAACTATCTATCTATCTACACATACATTTTAATTTTTTTCTGCTCAGTAGAGTGTGTGTGTGTGTTTCTGAGTTTCCTTTGTTTATTTACTTTCACCTGTCTGTTTTGGTCTTTGTCTTTCACTTTAGATACTTTCCTCAAATATCTGGTGATCTTTGATGTCCTTTCTTATTCAAAGTGAGGTCTCCAAAGCTGGACAGAAGAATCTTGCATATGTGTATGGGTTTGTGGATGGGTGGGCATCACCGCACGGTGTGTTACAAAGGGGCCTGGACTCTCCCATGCCAGCATCTGACTGGATTTCCCTCTTGGATCAGTTTGCCCAGAGCTGCATCCTCCAGTTTCCTGCCAGGCAGCACAAATCTGATGGCCAGTATTTTCAGAAGGGCATCGAGGTGTTCAGGAGAGTGACTCTCGTGCAAGACTAGCCTCACATTTCTCCTCAACTGTACCTGAGGCCCTTTCTCATTCCACCTCTCCAGAGAACAAACCAGGGGTAGGGATGGGGGCAGTCTTGGGATAAAATCTGGGCCATCTGTTCCAAATGCAGACTTTCAACCAATCTTCCAGTTCTTCACTTCACCCCATACCCAGTCTCTCCAATTCCTGAACCTTCCTGAAGTTCTACCACAGGAAAGATCTTGCTGCTTCTAATTGGTATCCTTCAGGTCTCCCTTCCCCCAGAAATTGTTCAGTTTTTAGGATTCTTAGTTCTGCTAAGTTAATTTCAGGCCCAGCCTTTTTCAAGTTCTCAATGTTATTGATTTCTTATGTGTATGGTTGTCTCTTATTTTCTTTGAAAAAATATATAGTATAAAAATCTTGATGCCTGAGTCTCATCTGCAGAGGTTCTGATTCAATTTATCTGGGCTACAGGCTGGACACTAGGATTTTTAAAAATCTCTGCTGCTATTTCAAAAGTTCAGCCAAGGTTAAAAACCACTGGTTCATGCCTTTTTCAATTTCCTTACTTTCATTTTGATGGGACTTCCTCAGGGAGTGGAGATAAAAACAGGTGAGTTCTGTCCACTACCTTTAGTTGGAAGCAAATGATTTGTTTATTTTCATATCACAAATAGGGTGAGGAAGCAATCCCGTGCTCACAGCCCGCTCCAGGCTCACCTCTATGGTAGTACTAAGGCTGAATTAGTCATTGTTGGTTAACCTGTCTTTTTCCCACTAGATAATGAGATCCTAGAAGGCAGCTCCTAGCCCCTAACATAGTGTTTGGGGCATAATTGTCCATCTAATGAATGAGTGGATGCCGTACAAGCCCTTTGCCTCTTCTATCGCCTCAGTCCATACCTTTGAAGTTTTCTTTTCATAACCATTTTTTTATGGACTTAAGTTCAAAACCAATTCTTTACAGTTCATTCCATAAATCTCTTTGTATCTATAATCCCATCGAGTACACAGGGTAGTTCTGTTTCTTCCAGAATAGAGAGGGCATGTGACTATTGCTATTTTTCTAGTAAGTCATCAGACTTGACTCCAGCTCTATTATGATTAAAGCCACTCTCCGCCAGAATTAGGGCTACTCTGAACCTCTTGAGGTTTATTTGTCTTGGCTCACATTCTGTCACTATTTTTTTTTGTCACAAAATGCTTAATAAAGTATTTGTTGCTTTTAAAATAAACACTTAATAGAACTCATACCATGTCCCAGGCACTGTTCTAAGTGCTTTAAAAATATTCACCCACTAGAAAATCTAAAAATTAATTCTAGTGTCATAAAGATGAGGTTACTTTTCCCTAAAAATGCTAGAGTCACGGATAATAGTTAGTGCAGGAAGGCCTGTGTCTCGGTGCGAGCTACTCTTCATGAGTTTATGGCCAGCCCCCAAATCTCACAAACCCAGTGAAGCTCCTTTATAACTAATTATCCAATTCATTCATCCACTCTAGGCAGCTGGACAGCAGCAATGAACAAAACAGCCAAGAATCCCTCTCCATTTTTATGAAACATCTAGAGAGTAAACAAAGTAACTTTGAAAAGTTACATGGTGCAAGGCCTATGGAGAAGTATCAATCAAGAAAGAGAGAGAGGAAGTGATAAAAGTTAGGGGGTACTTTATAATTTTAAAAATACTGAAGTAACAGATGGCCTCCCTGAGAGGGTGACTATGAACAAAAACCTGTAGGAGATGAGGGTAACCTCTAGGGAAACAGCATTCCAGGCAGAAGGAAGAACCCATGCAAAGGCCCTGAGGCAGAGGCATGCACAGCATGTTCAAGACACAGTATGGAGGCCAAGAGCAGTGGCTCACACCTGTAATCCAGCACTTTGGGAGGCTGAGGCTGGCAGATCACTTTAGGCCAGGAGTGCGAGACCAGCCTGGCCAAAATGGTGAAACCCTGTCCCTACAAAAAATACAAAAATTAGCCAGGTGTGGTGGTGCATGCCTGTAATCCCAGCTACTTGGGAGGGTGAAGCAAGAGAATCATTTGAACTGGCAGGCGGAGGTTGCAGTGAGCTGAGATCGTGCCACTGCGCTGCAGCCTGGGCAACACAAGCTTCTGTCGCAAAAAATAAAATAACATAAAATAAAATAAAATAAAATAAAATAAAATAAAATAAAATAAAATAAAATACAGTGTAGAGGCCAGTGTGGTTGGATCAGTGCAACCAGTGGAGCACTGGCTCCCTCAGACAACACAGGGCTGTGAGAGAATCAGGTCCTGCACGGTGTTGAACGTGATTGTAAGGAATTCGGCTTTTAAGATCAGTGAAACAGAGAGTCACTGAAGGGGTTTGTGTTAGTCCATTCCTGCACTGCTACAAACCAAACAGTGCATGTTCTTACTTGTAAGTGGGAGCTGAACAGTGAGAACACATGGACACATGGGGGCGGGACCCACTGGAGCCTGTTGGGGGTTGCGGGGAGGGAGAGCATCAGGAAGAATAGCTAATGCATGCTGGGCTTAATACCTAGGTATGGGTTGGTCTGTGCAGCAAACCACCATGGCACACGTTTACTATGTAACAAAACTGCACATCCTGTACATGTAGCCCAGAACTTAAAAGTTGAAAAAGAACAAAAATACAAATAAAAATAATAAAAAGAGAAATACCCAAGTCTGGGTAATTTATAAACAAGAGACTTAATTTGCTCATGGTTCTGCAGGCTGTACAGGAAGCATGGCTGGGGAGGTCCCAGGTAACCTGCAATCGCAGTGGAAGTTGAAGGGGAAACATGCATATCTTCACATGCCCAGAGCAGGAGAAAGAGAGGTGGAGAGGTAATACACACTTTCAAACAACCAGATTGCATGACAACTCACTCACTGTTATAAGAACAGCACCAAGAGGGAAATCTGCCCCTGTGATCCAACCACCTCCCACCAGGCCCCACGTCCAACACTGGGGATTACAATTTGACCTGAGATTTGGGCGGGGACACACACCCAAACCATTTCAGGGTTTCAGTATAGGAGAAATATATGATTTGACATAGGTATTAATAAGGCCACTCCAGCTTTTGTTTGGGGCAAGAATGAAGCAAGTAAGACAGTTAGGAGGGTACTGCAAATAATCTAGGATGGCAATAAAGGAGGTGGTGAGAAGGGGTCAGATTGGAGAAAAATTAGAAAGTAGAACCAACTGGACATACCGTATAATGGAAAGAGATGAGTCAAGGATGACTTCAAGATTTTTGTCCTAAGCAACTAGACGAATGAGGTTGTCATTACCTAACATGGGAAAAGCTACAGGTGAAATAGGTTTTTGCAGAGAAGATCAAGAGATCAGTTTGTACTTATTAAACTTGGAGATGCCTATTAAATGTGCAGTATTGAAGTATCTGGGTATTCAAGTCTTGAGTTTATGGTTTAAGGTCTAGGTTAAAACTATGAATTCAGAAGTCATCAGTTTATATAGGGTGTGTGAAACCATGCTACTGGATGAGATCCCAAGATATCTAGTGTATATACTGGATGAGATCCCAAGTATACACAAGAAAGCAGAGGTCTAAGTATACTCAGCCCTGGGCCTGCAAATGTTAGGAGGCTGGGACATGAGGAGGAAACAGACAGAAGTAATAGCCACAGAGTCAAGAAATCAGGATAGGCTGGTGGCTCATGCCTGTAATCCCAGCACTCTGGGAAGCCAAGGCAGGTGGATCACCTGAGGTCAGGAGTTCGAGACCAGCCTGACCAACATGGTGAAACCCCATCTCTACTAAAAATACAAAAAAATTAGCTGGGCGTGGTGGCAGAAGCCTGTAATCCCAGCGACTTGGGAGGCTGAGGCAGAATAATCACTGGAACCTGGGAAGTGGAGGTTGCAGCGAGCTGAGATCGTGCCATTGCACTCCAGCCTGTGTGATGCAGCAAGACTCCGTCTCAAAAAAAAAAAAAAAAAAAAAGAAATCAGGATAATACGGAATCTTGAGCCAACTGAAGAAAAGTGTTTCAAGGACTACTCAGTTGTGTCAAATGCTACAGAGAGGCCATAGAAAGTGAGGCCTGAGAATTGATCACAGTAGTTTGGCAACATGGAAGTCACTGGTGATAAGGATAAAAGAAATTTTGTTGTAGTGGGAGATATGAAATCTGGATTAAAGGAAATTCAGAGAGGAGAGGCATTGGAATTTGTTCAGAATTTTATTATAAAGGGAAGGTGAGAAATGAGATGGAAGCTGCCCAAGAAGTGGGTGAATAGAGAGGTGAATTGTTTTGTTTTTTGGTAAGTTGAGGAAATTAACGGCATGTTTGTAGGCTGATAGGAAAGATCTAGCAGTAGAGAGGGAGGAAAAAAACCAGATGATGCCAGAGCTTTCCTAGAGACATGTCCTTGAGTTAAGGGGAGGGATATGTCATGGAGTGAACTGTGTCCTCCCCAAATTCCTATATTATGTTGCAACCCTAAACCCCAATTTGACTGTATTTGGAGATAGAGCCTTTGGTGAGGTAATTAAGGCAAAATGAGGTCATAAGGGTGGGGCCCTACTCCAACAGGATAGGTGTCATTATAAGAAGAGGAAGAGACACCCATCTTTCTCTGCCTGTCTCTCTGTATGCACACACAGGAAAGGAAACAGCAAGAATGCAGCAAGAGGCCTCAGGAAAGCAATCCTGATACCACCTTGATCTTGGGCTTCTAGCTTCCAGAGCTGTGAGAGAATGAATTTCTATGGTTTAAGCCACCCAGTCTGTGGTGTTCTGTTATGGCAGCCCAAGCCAGCTACTACAGGGTGGGACCTCGAGCACGAGGGGAGGAGATGGCCTCTGCTGGAAGTGCAGGCAAATGATCCCCCAGGAACAACGATGGGAGCTTCTGATTGCTCTCATTATCTCTGCAAAGTAGGAAGAAAGATTCATCAGCTGAGCATGAGGATGGGAGAAAACATCTTTGGGAAATTTCAGAAGTGAAGGAAGGCATAAAATAGTCATCTAAAAAAAGCAGGAAAGGGAAAAGACAGAGAAATCCAGTATGAGTCCCAGGACTCCAGGAAGCATCAGGACCCACTTGAAATTGCCAATGCTGAATTTAAAATGAGGCCAGTCTGTAATACAGAAACACTTCTGGAATTTGCTAACAGCTAAATAGAGTAGAATCAATACTTTGGAGAATACGAGTAACCAAAGGAATAAAATTAACTGATCAACTTTTGTGGTTTTTACTATTAATATTTTCTTCAGTGTAAATCATAGCTGCCTGAATTCCTGAACCCCTCTTATATAAATCTAAAAAGCTCTGGTTTATCATGGTTGAAAATTCATGGCTAACTTCTCAGGCAAACTGTCCCTAAAGCATTTTTTGAATAGCTTTAGTATCAAGATGGTACTGAGTGTACATTTCATTTCCCTGCTTAAAGGAAGGCTTAGTTATTTTAAACCAAGTCTTATTTTTATAGCTATTATTTGTATATAGAAACATAATTTTTAAACAACTACCAGCAGCATAACTTGAACAAATATATAACAGAAGAGGAGGGAACCACAATTTGGGAACCACATAGTGAGACAGGGTCTCACTATGTTGCTCAGGCTGGACTCAAACTCCTAGGCTCAAAGGATCCCTCAGCATCGCAAGTAGCTGGGATTACAGGTACATGACACTGCCCTTGGCTCTGCTCTATTTTTATTATTTCCTTTCTTCTGCTACTTCTGCAAAGTAGTAGTAGAAATAGTAGTAGTCATAGTCGTAGTAGTAGTAGTAGTTGTTTTCATCTTTGGTTCTTTCTGACTGTTGCCATTTCTGATTGGTTGTGCCCGTCCTCCTCCAGACAGTATTCAGTTCTCTTCTGTTTTTCTAGGGCTGCTTCCTCAGATCATTCTCCTTATTAAAGAGCCCAATGTATCGGTTCACTTTTAATTCCTAACAAAAGCTTGGGTTTAAAACTCAATTAGAAAGGGGGAAAAATACGACCAATTTACAAAAGTGTCCATGGTTGTAATTATCTTAATATGCTACCCTTTTCTTTGCACTATGCCTCAATTTTTAAAAAGTCCTTCATTCCTTCATTTTCCATTTCCTACCATTAATGGTGAAGGTTCAGGCATTCATGATTTCCAGGAAAGTGATTTGGAGAGAAGAAAATTAGGAGATTTGTCTAAAATATTTATATTTAAGGCAAGCCCAGATCTTACTATGATAGCTTTAAAATATAATAGCTATGTCTTTAAAATCTTCAAATATCTTTAAAATATAATAGCGTAAGTTTCTGAATAAAATAGTTGTTTTAGGATGAAAGAAAGCAAGAATGCTTCCCAGATTCTTGAAACATGGCATAAAGCTCAGATAATTATGCAGTACTACTTTCTACTCAAAAGCTTTGTAGGCATCTATTTGAACCTTCTTGGAACACTATTGTCAGAGGCGTATGAACCAGAGCAACTCCATCTTGAATAGGGGATGGGTAAAATGAGGCGGAGACCTACTGAGCTACATTCCCAGGAGGTTAAGGCAGTCTAAGTCACAGAATGAGAGAGGAGGTAGGCACAAGATACAGGTCATACAGACGTTGCTGATAAAACAAGTTGCAGTAAAGAAGCCAGCCAAAACCCACCAAAACCAAGATGGTGACGAGAGTGACCTCTGGTCGTCCTTGCTGCTACACTCCCACTGGCACTCTGACAGTTTACAAATGCCAAGGCAATGCCAGGAAGTTACCTTATATTGTCTAAAAAGGGGAGGCATGAATAATCCACCCCTTGTTTAGCATGTAATCAAGAAATAACCATAAAAGTGGGCAACCAGCAACCCTAGGGGCTGCTCTGTCTATGGAGTAACCATTCTTTTATTCTTCTATTTTCTTGATAAATTTGCTTTTACTTTGCGGACTCAACCCTGAATTCTTTCTTGCGCGAGATCCAAGAACCCTCTTTTGGGGTCTGGATGGAGTCCCCTTTCATGTAACACTATGAATCCAGTTATGGCCAGCCTGGTAAAACTCTGCACCATCCTACCAGCAAAAATATTTAGAAAATTTATAAGAAATATTCATATTTAATTTAAAATATTTACAAAACATTCAAACTTGAAAATATCTGTATTTTACTTCAAAATAAATGTGCAAATTTGTAAAACAATAAAATTCATGACTGCTGCCCTGGCTGTGATGAAGTAACTGGGACCACATTTTATCTGCCACAGTAAACAATGAGAAAACTGGACAAAACAAAGGAGAAACTGTTTTAGGATATCAGGCAACAGGAAGCAGAGGATTGTGACCCAAAGAGAAGGGAAACAAATGAGGTAAGCGCTCATTTAGTTGTTCTTTGATTTATTTAATTCTTCTCTGATTCTTTCATCAGAATTCTGTAGATTTCATCATATAAATCTCATACATACAGATGGTTCTTGACACACAATGGCATTTCACCCCGATAAATCTGTTGTAAGTACAAAATATCTTAAGTAGAAGATGCATTTAATACCTCGATAAACCCATTGTAAAGTCAAAAAAATCATGAAGTTGAACCTTTGTAAGTCAGGGACAGTTATTATAGACGTATACCTAAGTAGTTAATTTTGGGGGTACTAATGTAAATAGTATTGTGTTTTTAGTTTAAAATTCCACTTATTCATTGCTGGTATAAATGAAAGCAGTTGATTTTTATTTATTAACCTTGCATCCTGTAAACTTGCTATAATCACTTATCAGTTCCAAGAGTTTGTCAATTCTTTTGGATTCTCTATATAGACAATCACATCATCTGCAAACAAAGAGAGTTCTATTTCTTCCTTTCCAATCTGTATACCTCTTATTTCCTTTTCTTGTGTATTGCATTAACTAAGATTTCTTTGATGTTGAAAAGGAGTGGTGAGAGGGGAATCACAATCAATGCCCTGTTTCTGATCTTAGAGAGAAAGCTTCTAGTTTCTCACCATGAAGTTCAATGTTAGCTGTAGGTTTTTTGTAGATGTTCTTTATCAAGTTGAGGAAGTTCACCTCTATTCCTAGTTTGCTGAGATTTTTTTTCATGAATGGCTGCTGAATTTTATCAAATGATTTTTCTGCATCTATTAATATGATCATATGATCACACAGATGCGATGGATTACATTCGCTGATTTTCAAATGTTGAGACAGCCCTGCATACCTGGGATACATTCCACTTGGCTCTGGTGTATAATTCTTTTTGTACATTGTTAGATTCAATTTGCTAATATTTTGTTAAAGATTTTTTCATTTATGTTAATGGAATATAATGGTCAATAGATTTTTTTTCTTATAATGTTTCTGTCTGGTTTTGGTATCAGGGTAATGCTGACCTCACAGGATGAGTTAGGAATTATTTCCTCTGTTTTTATCTTTTGAAAGAGATTGTAGAGGATTGGTATAATTTCTTCCTTAAAAGTTTGGCAGAATTTACCATTGAATCCATGTAGGCCTGGTGTATTCTGTTTTGGAAAAGGAGGGTCATTAATTATTGATTCAATTGCCTTAATAGATATATCCATTCAGATTATCTTTTTCTGCCTGTGCAAGTTTTGGCAGATTGTGTTTTTGGCAGATTGTGTCTAGGTTATCAAATCTATAAGCATAGAATTGATCATGGTATTTATTTATAATCCTTACAATACTCGTGGGCTCTTTAGTGATACCTCATTTTTCATGACTTTTATTAGTAATTTATATTCTTTTTCTTTTTTTCTTAGTTTGCATGGCTAAAACCTATCAAATCTATTGATCTTTTCAAAGAACCAGCTTTTGGTTTCATTGATTTTCTCTATTGATTTCCTGTTTTCAAGTTCATTGATTTCTGCTCTAATTCTTTTAAACTTTTTAAAAATTATTTTTATTTTTATTTTTAAAGACAGGGTCTCACTATGTTGCTCAGGCTGGATTCAAACTCCTAGGCACAAGGGATCCCTCAGCATCCCAAGTAGCTAGGATTACAGTTACATGACACTGCCTTTGGCTCTGCTCTATTTTTATTATTTCCTTTCTTCTGCTACTTTGGATTTAATTTGCTCTTCTTTTTCTTGTTTCCCAAATGAAAGCTTAGGCTATTGATTTTAGATATTTCTTCTTGTCTCATAAATGCATTCTATGTTATAAATTTCTCTTTAATCACTGCTTTCTCCATATCACAAAAATTTTGGTAAGCTGTGGTTTCATTTAGTCCAAAATATTTTTAAATTTATATTGAGATTTCTTCTTTGACCCGTGTGATTTTTAAAGTGTGTTATACAATCCCAAAGTATTTGGGGATTTCCACCTATCTTTCTGTTGATTTCTAGTTTAGTTCCATTGTGGTCTGAGATCAGATATTGTATGATTTCTACTTTTTTAAATTTGTTAAGATACGTTTTATGGCCCAGAATGTAGTCTATCTAGGGGAATGGTCCATGTGAGGTTGCAAAGAATGTGTATGCCGCTGCTGTTGGATGAAGTAGTCCAAGATATCCACTATTTCCAGTTGATTGATGGTGTTGTTGAATTCAACTATGTCCTTACCGATTTTTCTGCCTGCTGGATCTGTCCATTTATGATAGTGGGTATTAAAGTCTACAACTATAATAGTAGATTCATCTATTTCTCCTTGCAGTTCTATCAGTTTTTGCCTCATATAGTTTTTGTTTGTTCGTTTTTGGTTTTTTGCCTCACGTATTTTGATGTTCTGTTAGGTAGGTATACACCTGTTAAGGATTGATATGTCTTCCTGGATAATTAAACCCTTTATCATTATGTAATGGCTACCATATCCCTGATAATTTTTTGTCCTAAAGTCCACTGTATCTGAATTTAATATAACTACGAATTCTTTCTTTTGCTTAGTGTTAGTATGGTATATATTTTTTTGATCCATTTACTTTAAACCTATATATGTCTTATATTTAAAGCAGGTTTCTTGGAGACAATATATAGTTGGGTCTTATTTTTTGATCCACTCTGACAATCTCTGCCTTTTAATTGGTATGTTTAGGCCATTGACATCCAAAGTGATTACTTGATATAGTTAGATCATAGCTACCATATTTGCTACTACTTTCTATTCATTGTCCTGGTTCAGTTTTCCTATTTTTGTCTTACACTGTTTTTCCTGCATTTTGTGGGTTTTAATTGAGCATATTCCATTTTCTCTCCATGATTCTTTTTTAAAACATATTTTTTACTGGTTGCCCTAGAGTTTATAATATATATTTATAAATAATCCAATTCCACTTTCAAATAACACTATATCATCTCATGGATAGTGGGAGTACCTTATATGAATGAAATAATCCTAATTTACTCCTTGTTATTTTTTGTATTACTGCTGTCATTCATTTCACATATATGTAAGCTTATGTAAGTATATATGTGTGTATAAATATATATGAATATTGTTGCTGTTAATATTTTGAATAAACTGCTATCTGTTAGGTCAATTATGAAGAAAAATAAAAGTTTTAATTTTATCTTCACTTATTCATTCTCTGATGCTCTATGTAGATCAAAGTTTCTTACCTATATCATTTTCGTTTTATCTAAAAACTTCTTTTTAACATTTCTTGTGAGGCAGGTCTACTGGCAACAAACTCCCCCAATTTTTGTTTGTCTGAGAAAGTATTTCTCCTCCATTTTTGAAGAATAATTTTTCGAGGTACAGAATTCTAGATTCGTAGAGGTGTTTTCTCTCAACACTTGAGATTGTTCACTTCTCTCTCTTCACGCTTGCATGATTTCTTAGAAAACTGATGTAATTCTCACCTCTCCTTTTTATACGTAAGGTGTTTTTCTTTTCCCTCTGGCAGATTTCAATACTTTTTAAACATTTTTTATTTTCTGCATTTTGAATATGGTATGCCTAGGTGTGTAGCATGTTTTTTCTTTCATTTATGCTGATTGGTGTTTTCTGAGCTTACAGATCTGTAGTTTGGTGTCTGACATTAATTTGGGGAAGTTTTCAGTCTTTATTTCATTAAATATTTCTTCTGTTCCTTTCTTTCTTCCCCTTCCTTTATTCCCATATGTGTACATTACACCTTTTGTAGATGTCTCAACTACAAAAGATATTTTATTGGTTTTTTTCAGTCTTTTTTTTTCTCTTTGTTTTACAACTTTGGAAGTTTCTACTGAGATATCCTCAAGCTCAGATATTCTTTCTTCAGCTGTGTCCAGTCTACTGATGAGTCTATCACAGTCTTCATTTCTGTTAGGGTTTTTGATCTCTAGCATTTCTTTTTCATTCTTTCTTAGAATTTCCATCTCTCTGCTTATACTGCCCATCTCTTCTTGCATGCCATCTACTTTATCCATTAATGCCCTTAGCACATTAATCGTAGCTGTTTTAAATTCCTGGTCTGATAATTTTAAGATCTCTGTCATATATGAGTCTGGTTCTGATGCTTGCTCTGTCTCTTCAAGCTGTGTTTTTTGCCTTTTTGTATGCCTTGTAATTTTTTTTTCCTTATAGCTGGACATGACGTATTGGGTATATGGAACTGCAGTGAAAAAGTCTTTAATCATGTGGTGGTAACGTGTTAGGGAAGAGGAAGTGTTCTATAGTCCTATAACTAGGTCAGTCTTTTAGTAAGCCTGTGCCTCTGGGCTGTAAATGTCACGGTGCTTCTCAGTTTCTCCCCCTCCTAGCTCAACCAGGATGGTTCAAGAATGGAGGGATCTGGACTTGTGCATTTTCCATCCCCCATATAGAAGGCTAGAGTTGGCTGTAGGTGGTTATCTCCCTTCCCCCAGATTGGTTAGGCTCTGAAAAATCCCCAATAATTTAGGTGCTTGTAAAACCATTTTTCTTGGTATTTTGTTGCTGTTGGATACAAAGTTATATATAGCCCATTTTGTCTAAAGCACAATTCAATGTCAGTATTTCCCTTTTAATTTTCTGTCTCATTATCTGTCTGTTGTTGATGGGGGATATTGAAGTCCCCACTATTACTGTATTGCTATCTATTTCTCCCTTCATGTCCATTAATATTTGCTTTATATATTTAGGTGCTCTAATGTCTAATGTCTAATGTGCTCTAATGTCTAATATATATTTACACTTGTTATATCCTCTTGATGAATGTCCTCTTTATCATTAGTGACTTTTTTTGTCTCTTATGAAAGTTTTTGACTTGATGTCTATTTTAAATCTAAATATGGCCACTTCTGTTCTCTCTTTTTTTTACCATTTGCGTGCAATAGCTTCTTCCATCCCTTCACTTTCAGCCTATGTATATCCTTAAGGCTAATGTGGGTCTCTCATAGGAAGCATATAATTGGATCTTGATTTTTTATTCATTAAACTACTCTGTGTCTTTGGATTGGAAAATTTAATCCATTTGTAATTATTGACATTTAAGGACTTACTACTGCTATGCTGTTTATTGTCTCCTGGTTGTTTTGTATATCCTTTGTTCCTTTTTTCCTTTCTTATTTGCCTTCATGATTTGGTGATCTTCTATAGTGTTAGGTGTTTATTCTTTTTTCTTTATTTTTTTGTGTATCTGCTATAGTGTTTTGCTTTGTTTGTAAAGCAATTCAAAATAAGAAAAGGAAACTCAAAAAAATTACAAGAGAATATAGAGAGACAATTTGATGATATCAATCAGTTTATGATCTGAATGAGAAATTCAACAGAGATAGGTATCATAACAAAAAACCAAACAGAAATCTTGGACCTGAAGAATTCAATGAATGAAATTTAAAAATGCAATAGAGAGCTTCAACAGCAGACTAGATCAAGCAGGGTGGAGGATAAATGTTTAGAGTTTTTGTATGTGGAAAAAATTAAGTTGTTATCAGTGTAAAATAGTCAATTATTATATAACTATAAGACATTTTACATAAGCCTTGTGGTAACCACAAAGCAAAACACTATGGCAGATACACAAAAAATTAAGAAAAAAGAATAAACACCTAACACTATAGAAGATCACCAAATCATGAAGGCAAATAAGAAAGGAAAAAAGGAACAAAGGATATACAAAACAACCAGGAGACAATAAACAGCATAGCAGTAGTAAGTCCTTAAATGTCAATAATTACAAATGGATTAAATTTTCCAATCCAAAGACACAGAGTAGTTTAATGAATAAAAAATCAAGATCCAATTATACGCTTCCTATGAGAGACCCACATTAGCCTTAAGGATATACATAGGCTGAAAGTGAAGGGATGGAAGAAGCTATTGCATGCAAATGGTAAAAAAAAAAAGAGAGAACAGAAGTGGCCATATTTAGATTTAAAATAGACATCAAGTCAAAAACTTTCATAAGAGACAAAAAAAGTCACTAATGATAAAGAGGACATTCATCAAGAGGATATAACAAGTGTAAATATATATTAGACATTAGAGCACATTAGACATTAGACATTAGAGCACCTAAATATATAAAGCAAATATTAATGGACATGAAGGGAGAAATAGATAGCAATACAGTAATAGTGGGGACTTCAATATCCCCCATCAACAACAGACAGATAATGAGACAGAAAATTAAAAGGGAAATACTGACATTGAATTGTGCTTTAGACAAAATGGGCTATATATAACTTTCTATCCAACAGCAACAAAATACACATTCTCCTTTAGTGCACATGGAACATTCTCCAGTACAGACTACATGGTGGGCCATAAAACAAGTCTTAAATTTAAGAAGATCAAAATCATGTCAAGTATTATTTCTGGCCACAATGGTATAAAATTAGAAATCAGTAACAGAATTAACTTTGGAAAATTCACAAATATGTGGAAATTAAACAACTGGCTCTAAATAATCAATGCATCAAAGAAGAAATCAAAAGAAAAATTGAAAACGATCTTGAGACAAATGATAATGAAAACACAACATACCAAAACCTATGGGATGCCCAAAAGCATAAACGTCCCATAAGAGGAAAGTTTATAGCAATAAATGTCTACATTTAAAAAGAAGATCCCAAATAGCCTAACATTAAGCCTCACAGAATTAGAAAATGAACAAATTAAACCCAAAGTTAGCAGAAGGAAGGAAATTAATAAATATCAGAAAAGAAAGAAATAGAGAATAGAAAAACCACAGGAAAAAAACAATAAAACTAAGAGTTGGTTTTTGAAAAAATGAACAAAATTGATAAACTCTTAGTTATACCAGCTTAAAAAAAGAAAGAGAGAGAAGATTCAAATATATAAACTCAGATATGAAAGTGGAGACATTACAACAGATGTTCTCCGAAACGAAATAGATCATAAGGAACTATTATTAACAATTATATGTCAACATAGTTGATCATCTAGGGTAAATAGATTAATTCCTAGGAAAATATAACTGAAGAAGGTTGAATAAACAAGAAATAGCTTGAACAGGCCAATAACAAATGAAGAGATTGAAGTAGTAATTTAAAATCTCTCCAAGAAAGAAAAGCCCAAGACCAGATGTCTTCATGGCTGAATTCTACCAAACTTTCAAAAAAGACTTAATACCAATACTTCTTAAATACTTTCAAAAAAAAAAGAGCTGGATAACACAGCTGACCCTTGAACAACATGGAGGTTAGTGGTGCTGACCACCCCCCAAATGCAGTAAAAAATCTGCATGTAACATTTGATTACCCCAAAACTTAACTACTAATAGTCAACTGTTGACTGGAAGCCTTACTGATAACATGAACAATCAATTAACACATATTTTATATATTACACTTATCCTATACTTTATTTTTACAGTAAAGTAAGCTAGAGAAAAGAAAATGTTATAAAAATAATAAAGAAGAGAAAATATATTTAATATTCATTAAGTGGGAAGTGGATCATCCTAAAGGTCTTCATCCCTGACATCTTGATGTTGAGTAGGCTGAGAAGAAGGAAAAGGAGTTGGTCTTGCTGTCTCAGGGGTGGCAGAGGCAGAAGAAAATCTGCAGATAAGTAGACCCATGCAGTTCAAACCTGTGTCGTTCAAGGGTCAACACTACTTCCTAACACATTTTATGAGGCAGCATTACCTTGATACCTAAGCCAGACAAAGCAACATACGAAAACTATAGGCCAACCTCTCTGAAGAACATTGATGCAAAACTCTTCAATAAAATATTATCAAACCAAATTCAACAACACATCAATACGTCATGATTAAGTGGGTTTTACCCCTGACATGCAAGGCTGGTTTAATATACACAAATCAATCAATGTGATATATCACATTAACAAACCACATGATCATATCAATTGACAAAAAAGCATTCAATACAGCTCAATGTCTGATTTGATAAAAACTTTTAACAGTTTAGATATAGAAGGAAAGTTCTTCAACATAATAAAGCCTATTTGAGTAAAACCCACAGCTAACATCATAATCAATGGGGAGAAACTGAAAGCTTTTTCTCTAAGATCTGGTATAAGGTAAGGATGCCAACTCTTACCACTTCTACTTAGCAGAGTACTGGAGGTGCTATCAAGAACAATTAGACAGTAAGAAGAAATAACAGGTATTCAAGCTGGATAAAAATGAAGTAAAGTTATCTCTATTTGCAGATGACATGATCGTGTATGTAAAAAATCCCAAAGATTGCACACAAAAAACTATTAGATCTAATAAATTAACTCCATAAAGTTGCAAGATATAAAATCAATATATAAAAATCTGACATTTCTATACACAACAATGTAGCCAAAAAAGAAATTGAGAAAACAATCTCATTTACAATCACATCAAAAAAATAAAATAGGAATAAATTTAACCAAAGAGAGACCTGTACACTGAAAACTATAAAACATTAATAAAAGAAATTGAAGAGGACACAAAGAAATAAGATATTCCATGCTCTTGGATTGGGAGAATTAATATTTTTTAAATGTCCATACTACTCCCAAAGGAATATATAGATGCAATGCAAACCCTATCAAAATTTCAATGACAGTCTTCACAGAAATAGAAAAAAACCCTAAAATTCATAAGGACCCACAAAAGACCCCAAATAGCCAATGCAATTCTGAGAAAAATAAAGTTGGAGGCATCACAAATCCTGATTTAAAATTGTATTACAAAGCTGTGGCAACCAAAATTGTATGGTACTGATATAGAAACAGATGTCTAGACTAATAGAACAGTATAGAGAGCCCAGAAATAAATCCAAACATATATGGCCAACTAATTTTCAGCAAGGGCAACAAGAAAACACAATGAGGAAAAGATAGTTTCTTCGATAAATAGTGCTGGGAAAACTGTATTTCTACATGTAAAAGAATAAAATTGGACCCTTATCTTACGCCATACATAAAAATCAACTGTCTCTCCAAATTTGGGGGCAGCAGTTTGCCCTGTGAGTTTACTTCTCTGATAAATATAAAAAATGCTGATCAGTTTTTTTCCTGCTTTTTACTTGTTGTTAGGATGAATGGCAACTTCCAAGCACCTTACATGCCAGGGCAGAAACTGGAAATTAAGCTAAAAATAACATTTTAAATATCCAAATGGTTCCCAGAGAGACAAGGAGTAAGTTTACTGAATAATCTCAGTTATCTCTGAGATAGTATCACATCATCTAACATATGTGTAGTTGTATCCCAGAAAGAGAAAGAGATTTGGAAAAATATTTGCAGATGGAATGGCTGAAAATTTTCCAAAATGAAAAAAAACCTCTAAGACCACAAGTCCAAAAGATCATCAAACAAACAAACAAACAAACAAAAGATGAGATAAATACAGACAAAACCATATCAAGGCGTAACATAATAAAATTGCAAAGAACAGAAATAAATATAAAATCTTATAAGCAGCCAGAGAAAACAGATATATTAAAAAGACAGGAATCAATGAAGATTTCTCATCTGAAACTATGCAAGTCAGAGAACAATACAATGAATCTTTAAAGTGCTGAAATTAAAAAAAAATCTGTTAATCTAGAAATGCATATCCAGTGAAACTATCCTGCCAAACTGAAAATGAAAAGCACACATATTCAAAGAAAAATTGGAGAGAATTTGTCACCAGTAGATGTGCACTACAAAAAAGGTTGAAATAAGTCGTTCAGGCAGATGGACATGATACTAAATGGAAACCTGGATGAAACCAGGGAACAAATAGTACTGGACATAAAAAAAGTGTGTAAATATAAATTACTTTTTATTCTCACGTTAAAATTTCTTTAACAATTGTCTTTTAACAATTGAATATTTAAAGCAATAATAACAAATTGCGAGGTTTATAATACTTGCAGAAACATAGAATATGAACGTGGAAATGGAAGTATACTGTCTAAAAAAAAAAAAAAAGAAAAAAGAAATAATTCAATAAAAGGTAGGAAAAGAAGAGAAAGAAACAAATAGAAAAGAAATAGCAAAATGGTAGATTAAAACCTAACAATATCAATAACTATGTTAAATATAAGTAGCCTAAAAATTCCAACTAATTGGCAAAGCTTATCACTGTGTTTTTTAAAAAAGTTTAACTACATGGTGCTTTCACGATAAATGCTTAAAAATCTTTTAAAAAAGGTTAAGATTAAAAGGATGACAAAAGATGTACCATGCAAATAGTAATCATAAGAAAAGTGGAGTCAACATATGAATATCAAACAAAGTGGATTCCAGAACAAAGAAACTGCTCTGTATCTCTGTAGAGATACAGAGGGGCATTTCACAATCATAAAAATTGAATTTATGAAAATGATCTAACAATCCTAAATATGTATGTACCTAATTTTAAGGGCTTCAAAATACATGAAACAAAATCTGACAGAAATGAAAGGATAAATAGGCAAATTCACAAATGACAACTGAAGATAATTCAAAACTCCTTTCACAGGAATTGATAGGACAAGTAGACCGTATTAGTGAGGATATAGATAATTCAAAAACTGCTATCAACCTACTTGACCATTAATCAAGATAGACCATATTCTGGGCCATAAAACAAATTTCAGTAAATTAAAAAGGATTGATCTCATACAGAGTAAATGCTCTGACCATAAAGAAATTAAATTAGAAATCCATAACAGAAATTTATCTTAATTTTTGTAAAGTAAAAGATAGACATATACTAATATTAGAGTCAAAGAAAGAATCATGGCTAGGCATGGTAGCTCATGTCTATAATCCCAGTGCTTTGGGAGGCCAAGGCAGGAGAATTGCTTGAGGCCAGAAGTTCAAGACGAGCCTGGGCAACATAGTGAGACCCCATGTCTAAGAAAAAAAATAATTTAAAAATTAGCCAGGTGTGGTGGTACATGCCTGTATTCCTAGCTACTTGGGAGTTGGGAGGTGGGAGGGTTGCTTGAGCCCAGGAGTTTGAGTTTATAGTGAGCTGTGATAGTGGCACTGCTCTCCAGCCTGGGCAACACAGCAAGACCCTGTCCCTGAAAAAAAAATTGCAAAGGAAATTAGAAAATATTTGGAAATGAATGAAAATGGAAGCATATACTTATACAATGCAGCTAAATCAGTACTTAGAGGAAATTTTTAGCTTCTGAATTCTTTTATTAGCAAAGAAGGGAGTTCAAAAATAAGTGGTATAAGCTTTCAATTGAAGCAACCTGAAAAAGAATAGCAAATTAAAGACCAAGTAAGCAAAAGAAAGAAAATAAATATAAGAGTTGAAACCAATGAATTAGAAAAGAGGAAAACAATGGAGAAAAATTAATGAAACCAAAAGCTGGTTCTTTAAGAACAATAAAATTGATAAATTTCTAGATGTATAGATCTGAAAAAGAAGACACAAATTACCAATATCAGAAATAGAGACAGAGGACATTACTATCAGATTCTGTAGACATTAATAGGGTAATAAGAAAATATGAACATCATATTTACAAATGTTTGATAATTTAAACAAAATGGATAAATCTCTTAAGTGTTAGAAATTACTCAAAGTGACTCAAGAATTAGAAAACTCAAAGACCCCTCTATTTATTACACACACACACACACACACACACACACACACAGCCCTTTCTGAAACCCTGATATACCCCTCTGCACTGTGTTAGTTTTGCAAACATTTACTTTGAGGACCTTCTCTGGGTTAGGCACTGTTATGTTTACAGAAGTAAAAGATTTAATGCAGTTGGGGAGGGAAGAGACAGATGAGTGAATAAATAAAATACTGCATAATAAGTGTCATGAAAGAGATCTGCACAGGGTGTTATTAAGGAAAAAATATGAGATACCCTACATGAGAGAAGACTTCCATAAAGAGGTGAATATTAAAGGGTAATGATGATAATGATGACGATGATGACAATGATAATGATAGCAACAACAACAAAATAACTGTTTACTTTTCTCTTGATCTATTGACCCATATTGGCTAAATGTGTTACACATATGAACGAATCTAAACCTCTCAAAAACTCTGCAGTAGGCACTATTATCCTCACTGAAACCGAGAGACCCAGCAGATAAAGAACTTGTCTACGGCTATGCAGCCAGGAATGAAAACGAATCAAGTGACTGAAAGAGAAGAAAGTTTCAGATGACAGGAGTGACGTGCAAAGGTACAGACGCTTGAGGAAGCATGGTAGGTAGATTTGAGGCTGCAAGCTTCTTTCCTTCCTTCACAGGCACATTTCTTGAAAGGTAATATCTACCCTCTGCCTTCATTTTCATTTCCTTATTAGTTCAAGAAATATTTACTGAGCTCCTTGGTGACTACCCAGTCTTTCCTTGATGACCTGAAATTTGACCCTGTCCCTTCTATTCAACTTGCCAACAACCTTTTTACTGCTGTAATAAGAGGCCATTTTTTTATAATACTCATTTTCTTCTGATTATAAAAGTAAATTCAGATTGTGGTGATGGTATACAATTCTGTAAATCTGTTAAAAATCATTGAACTGGACACAAAACAAGAATGTCTCCAAATGTAAATTATACTTCAATAAAGATGGGTTTTTTTAAGTAAATAAATGCTCATTATAGAAAAACCAAGAAATAGAAAGAAATACATATGGTGACTATCTCCTGTAATCTATCACCACATGTAGCTAGTGATTTTTCGGTGCAATGTTTTTGCACATTACCTGGATATTTCTGAAGTCTTAAACCTGATATTTTCTTCTACTCAGCCCTGCCCAGCTTGTCATTCTACCTTCCCTGCCTCGTGGGAAAGTATAGAAAAAGCAAAGGAGGTTGGGCACAGTAGCTCACGACTGTAATCCCAGTGCTTTGGGAAGACGAGGCAGGTGGATCACCTGAGGTCAGGAGTTCAAGACCAGCCTGGCTAACATGGCAAAACCCTGTCTCTACTAAAAAAATACAAAAATTAGCCAGGCATGGTGGCACACGCCTGTAATCCCACCTACTTGGGAGCCTGAGGCAGGAGAATCACTTGAACCCGGGAGGTGGAAGTTGCTGTGAGCTGAGATTGCACCACTGCACTCCAGCCTGGGTGACAAAGTGAGGCTCCATCTCAAAAAAAAAAAAAAAAGAGTCCATTTCTGGATTTAAACAATAACCAGGGCTGATTGGATCCAGGGCGGGGCATAAGAATACTACTTGAAAGTCGGTTTTATCTCCCTGCTTCCCTCACCCCCAGACTAGAAAAGAGGGATGGGGCATAATCGGGAATGAAGGAGAAAATGTTTACCTGCGGTTTTGTTCCCGAGAAAAGACCCTATTTCTTACCCTGCCTTCTCCATTAAGCCTGGGAGATGGGGAAACAATAGAAGCCCCATATAGTTCAGGGGTCCTCTGAGAGCAGAAGGAGCCGGTGTTCACAGACAGGTCAGGAGAGGTGAGAGGCTGTGGGGCCACACTGTAGAGCAGAGAGACACAAGCAGAGATGAGCTTGGCAGCGTATGTTCAAGCTGGCCAACAAGACTGCAGGACCCGTTTCCTGTGGGCTCCCCACTGCCCCCTGACCACACACAGGAAGAATACAACATTTCCTGGGTGTCTGAGAGCAGCACGGATGTAGCCAAAATAATGTCCAACCAAAGATTAGTGGGGATAATCGATGTCTCCGTGGGTGCCTGGGTGGGTAGGTGACATCCAGGATCGGAGGCCCTACCCCATGGCATGATAGAGCCACTGGGGCTTACATGCCATCCTGGAACCAGGGGAGTGACTGAGGCCTGAGGTGATGAAAGGCAAGTAGCAAGTTTCTGCTGCACAGCCAAATGGTGATTCAAAACAGAAATGGATTCCAGTGAAGCAGGCACCTCTGACTTTATGGCCTGAGATCCAGACCCTTCACAGCATATCAGCAGGAAGGGTTCGGCGAGGCTTTGGTGGTATTTGGCTCAGATCCTGGTTTGCTGCCCTGCTTCCTCTTCACGAAGGAGACATGCGGGAAAGGAGTAGTAGCAGCGGAGACACAAAAAGCTGCTTTATTACAGGCTGCTTCTGTGCTCAATACCCTTGATGTGGCAAGTGGGCGGGAACATGAGGCTCAGTTTCTGAGCCCCATGAGGTCAAGACTCCCTCCTCCCAAGCTTGAAAATCAGCATTTGACCATCTTTTGGTCAACATAGGGTAGAGGAACCTGAAGCCGTAGCAAGCTCACTTAGGCCTAAAGAGAGAGCGAGACAACTGGGCCTGCCTGGGAAGACTCCAGCCCTGTCATACCCTCACAGCTGGGACACGGAGTCAGAGGAAGCTAGGGCCATGCAAGTGTGACACCAGGGACCCTGCTCACCCTCAAGCATGGCAGAGACAATGTCCTCACCAGATCAGTGCTGCCTCTGCACGCAGGGGAAGGGGGTTGAGGAAGTAGAGACGGCAGGAAAGCACAAGCATTTTTATCACGGTTTTCCCCACTTTGCATTATATCATAAACATTTTCTCATGTAATTAAAATTATTTCAAAACCTAATTTTTAAAATTTTATTTTAAATTTTATTTTTTTGAGATGGAGTCTCGCTATGTCATCCAGGCTGGAGTGCAGCGGGTGCGATCTTGGCTCACTGCAACCTCTGCCTCCCAGGTTCAATCTATTCTCCTGTCTCAGCCTCCCGAGTAGTTGGGATTACAGGCATGCGCCACCACACCCGGCTAATTTTTGTATTTTTAGTAGAGATGGCATTTCACCATGTTGACTAGGCTTGTTTCTAACCCCTGACCTCAAGTGATTCACCCGCCTCAGCCTCCCAAAGTGCTGGGATTACAGGCATGAGCCATTGCGCCCAGCAAAACCTAATTCTTAAAAGCTTATTATTTCATCATGTGAGTTGAGACTTTTAAAATGTTCCCATAAATTCAGGAAAAAACTGATTCTTCCGTAGCCACAGTAACATGTAGCCATCAGAACTGGTTTTAAATCCGTTCAATTAATCAATGACGACTGGCTTTGGTGAACACACTTTCGTAATCAACCAAGAGGTGTCAGCCCCTGACTTCAAAATGCCAGCTAATCAGAGATGGACTCGCTGCAGCAAACATACCTCTGAGGCCAACCAATTGGCAACAGTCTCACACAAGTCGCTGGACTTCTACTTCACAACGTCAAGCCGTGGCTTCGAAAGGACCTCCCACCTCCATCTCTATGCCACCCCAAACCCTATACAAGATCTACCATCTGCTCTATTCAAAGGGACTGTGCCTGACCGGCATAGCTGCCTGCCCCCATCCCCTTTTTTTTTTGAGACGGAGTCTCGCTCTGTCGCCCAGGCTGGAGTGCAGTGGTGCAATCTCGGCTCGCTGCAAGCTCCGCCTCCCGAGTTCACACCATTCTCCTGCCTCAGCCTCCCGAGTAGCTGGGACTACAGGTGCCCGCCACCACACTCAGCTAATTTTTTGTATTTTTAGTAGAGACGGATGTTAGCCCGGATGGTCTCGATCTCCTGACCTCGTGATCTGCCCGCCTTGGCCTCCCAAAGTTCTGAGATTACAGGCGTGAGCCACCGCGCCCGGCCAGCTGCCCCTTTTTATAGTTAGTATGTGATCACCTTTCTCTTTTTATTTGAGATACTGACAGGAGATAGCATGACTTATTGAACCATTCTTCTATTGCTGGATATTTAGATTTTTTCCAATACTTAATCATTATAAATAAAACTGTGGTATTTATCTGCACATAAAAATGTTTCATTGCACCACTGATTATATTTTTAAGATAAATCCCAGAAAGTGAAATGACTAAGTCAATGGATAGAAATGGCTTTAGAGATTTTTATAAATATTGTCACAGTGCTTTCCAGAGAGACTGTATCAATTTACACTCATATATATCATTGTCTGGGGTGCCCATTCTGCTATATGTTTGTAAGAATTAAGTATTTCAATTAATACAATCTTTGCCAATGTAATAAGAATAGTTTCTTATTTTAATTTGTATTTATTTCTGAGAATGAATATGCTAGTTGTTTCCATAACACCTATTCTCCCTTCTTCCATAGGAATAAAATTTTTGGTTGGGCATCTGCTGTCCAGAATAAAGACTACATTTTGCAGCCTCCTTTGCAGCTGGACGTGGTCATGTGACCGCATTTAGGTGGCATGTAAATGGAGGCACTGTGTGGCAGCTTCTAGAAACTTCCTTTTGAGGCGCCATGTAGGTGAACTTGGATTCTTCTCTGCCCACTTCCCACTCCTCATTCTGATGCCTAGGCTTTAATGCAAGCTTGGACCACAAAGTTGAGGACTGCACCATAGGGATGGCATAGGGTAAGCCAGACTGTGATCTGAATGTGAGAGAAATAAACTCTCTTGTTTAAGCCACTATTTAGATTTGGAGTTTTCTGTGACTCGCTGATGATTCTAATCATAATGAATACACCCCTGGTTTACTGGCCATATTTCCTGACCTTCTGTTCTGATTTGCCACCTGCTGACTTGCCACTTCATCTAAGCTGTCCCCCTGAGAACATAACAATTTCACATCTCAACAGTTCTAAGTACTTTGAGGGTAGGAGCTGTGCTATAGTCATTTATCATCCCACTACCCACACCCTACACACCAAGGCCAGTGATCAATAAGCAGGTGCTTATCGTAGTACTCAATATGTGTCTAGTGGTTGAAGTTCTCCTCCCCTTCATGAATATTCTTAATCTGGAGCTATAGCTAGGCTTTAAGAGTCCATAGACCACTCCCTAAAGTTTTATTCAAACTTTTTATTTTAGTTTATTATATTTTATTCATATATAAGTTTTTTACATATATCCTATATTTTTTTCTGGAAGAGAATCTAAATATTTCAACATATATTTTCAAAGGACTAAATGACTCAAAGAAGTTTGAACGGCACTGTACCTATGAAACACTGGAACCACCATTCTGCCCCACCAATAGGCTTAAAACCATTACTTTTTCTTCAGTTCATTGGTCCATCACATTTCCTCTGCCTTACCCAATTCAGTTATTTCTCAATCTCATGTTGACAGTATTCTCCTGACCTGTCTCCCTACCTCAATCGTTAGCCCATCTCTAATGTGCCCTGGACCTCTATGGTGACTGTCCTGCCGAAGAATCAGTCCTGCTTACCAAGTCCACAGTCCCCACCCTGGTACTCAAGGTCCTTCGTGATAAGGAGCCCATGTCTCTTTCAAACACTACCTTTATCCTGTTGGAGATCAACTTCTCAAAGACAGGAATCTTTTGTCTGTTCTGTTCACTGATATATCCGAAGACCAACACACAACACAACCAATAACTGCTGAATGAATGGAGGAATGAATGAACGTTTTCTAATATGGATTAATGGGGCTTTTCCAGATCACTTTTTTGCTTTGCAGTCTCTGTCCCTCTGCCATAATCCTACCAATATACCATGACTAGTTCATATGCTAACATTGTTTTCTTTGTTTATTTCCCTTAGAAGTGATTTACTTTTTGCCCTTTAGTATTTAGAGTCCTGGTAACATGCATGGCTGTTCTATAGTCTTTTGAAAATGTGTCTTCTTTCTGAATAGGTTATTAACACAGCTCATGGCTTTGGCATCATTGTTCAGCCCTTAGTAGTTGCTTGAAAAATACTGTTTAATGAATTAATTAAAAAAAGAAGGCTGTATGGGCTGAATTGGTGAGATTTTTATAGCTTTTAGATAAAAAGATGGCTATTTCTTTATCTCCACTTAGCATATTAAAGGTAAGGCAGAGGGAGAGGTGGAAGTGAAAAAGTTTCTAAGTATAGAAAAATATGATTTACTATACTTTTTATTTTTTGTTATTTCTTCTAAGTGGAGATAAAAGAGAATTTGGGGTAAAATGAAAATTGGACATAAATTTACCCAAAAAAAGGCATCTTTCAGGGTGCAGTGACTTGCACTTTTAATCCCAGCTACTTGGGAGGTTGAGGCAGGAGGATCATTTGAGCCCAGAAGGTGGAGCCTATAGTGAGCTATGATTGCACCACTATACTTCACCCTGGGTGACAGAGCAAGACCTTATCTCTTAAAAAAAAAAGGCATTTTTTTGTCTTGGTAAACAATTTGTTTTATATGCCATAAATAGTTTAAGGCATTTAAAAATAATTCAAATATTTAAAGAAAGTTGATGATAAAAAATAACCTTTTAAAGACATAATTTAATATCAATTCAAAGAAAAAACTCTCACATTGCAGTTATAACTTCCCCAAACATTGTACTAAACAATAAAATCTTACTAACTTAGTTGAAAACACAAAAGCTAATAATTGTTCCTAGCAAGTTACTATTAAGTAGTAGGCAGACTGTCATTTACAACACTTCTGATTATCACATTTCTAATTTGAAAGCCCCTTCTTGAAAAGAGTAATCAAGACAGGAGAGTGGTAGGAAGTGAGCAAACATTTGTGTACTATCTACTAAGTGTCAGGTATGAATAAGATTGTTCTTATTCTTGATGTTGTATCCTAAGACTTTTGAATCTTATCTTAAGTCAAGGACAAGTTCTCAGTTTGATGTCATCATCACAGGAAAGGGTACTTTAATTCAAGAATTCTTGTCCTTTTTCATCATTACATATAAATCCCAACTCAAGAAAATGGCAAACTAGTTTAAATAGCAAAACATCTGCAAATGTCACTGATCCATATTTAGTGACTCCTCAGTTTCAATTCGTTTCTAGAAAATTGACTGAATCATGTTAGATGGTTGCTTTACCCAGAAACAGAAGCTAATAATTAGGAACTACAAGCGCTCAGGTTTTTGTCACTGCCTATTCATTTTATAAGAATCCCATGGGAAAGCCACATACTTTATTAAAGAAGGAATAAACAAGACCGTTTTTGAGAAGTGTTGTAGTGTATGCTTATCAATACCTCAATACCCCTATTTACTAATACTTAACAAAAGCTCTTTTTCCTATACTGGACCTACTGAGTTTTCCATTAAACTCAGTACTGAGTTTCTCATTAAATACTGGACCTACTGAGTTTCTCATTAAATACTGATGAATCCATTCTAAGAAGAAATGCCCATATATTCCTGAATTTGGTCCTATTTCTGAATATGTCTATTGGTACTGGATACATTCCCTGTCCACACAGAGTTAGTAACTGTGGTCAGTTTTGTGGACTTTTATAATATTTATTTAATGGCAGTTAACCTAAGGAATAGCATGGGACAGTTGATTTTCTTCTCTCACTATAATTCAGGACTAATTTTCTCACCATTGCAACATATATTTACATGGCTAACACCCATAAATGATCACATAAGATTTACATGCATTTCCCCACCCTGCTCACTGAATAAGAAAGCAAACTGTGAAACAAGCTTATGGAAATAGTTAAAGAATTAAGATCTAATCATATTTCAAAGCTCACCCTCAGAGAAGCTCTCTGAAGCAAAGGCTGCAGAAACTGAAACTCATTTATTACTTGGGCTGAAATACAAACTTTAAGAGAATGAGGGAGAAAAAAACCTTTACTTTGCTCTAGGGAAGAAGCAACTATTCTCTGATGTGCAGAAAATAATTTATCCTCAAAGACCAAATGTAAATGGGGTCAATTAATTTTTTTTAAAATCTCTACCTTCTGTAATATTTTTCTAAGTCTTTGACACTGTTACACTTTATACTAAAATCTAATGTGTGATTTGACAAATGTCAAAGGAAACTGACTACTGTATTTAACAAATTTTAATAAGCATAATGTATACTTTAAATATACTTAACACAAAATTTACATGAGTGGCCATTCTGTGGTATAGTACTCTTAGGAAGCAGATAGAATACCTATGTCAAATTTTGACTTCAAAGATTTAAAAAATAGTGACATTGTTCAATGATCAAATGACACGAATCAGCCAAGTAATAAATTATTTGAATTATAAGCTTTGAATCTAGGCATCAGATGCCCCAATTTGGCATGCTCATAATATCTTACTTTTTGTTTTTAAAATTTTTTTACTTTTTGGTTCAATTGGGTAAGAAAAAAAGTAATGTATATTAATTGGAAAGTTTATAAAATGTATTTGCACTAAGCTATGCTATGTCAGATTTGTAGACAGTTCAATATAAAACAGTGGTCTCAATACTTAACAAAAGCTCTATTTCCTATACTGGATTATTTTGAGTTTAGAATAGCTGCTGAAAGGATGTTCTTGAGATTTAAGCATTAGCTGTTTCTAATTTAAAATGACCTAGACTCAAGGATACAAAATCAATGTACCAAAATCAGTAGCATTTCTATACACCAATAACATCCAAGTTGAGAGCCAAATCAGGAATGCAATCTCATCTACAATAGCTACATACTCACAAAAATAGGAGGGGAAAGATCTCTGCAAGGAGAATTACAAACATTGCTAAAATAAATCATAGATGAAACAAACAAATGGAAAAACATTCTATGCTCATGGATTGGAAGAATCAATATCATTAACATGGCCATACTGCCAAGGCATTTTACAATCTACAGATTCAATGCTATTCCTATCAATCTACCAATGTCATTTTTCACAGAATTGGAAAAAAAACTGTTATAAAATTCATATGGAACCAAAAAAAAAAGCCCAAATAACCAAACCAATCCTAAGCAAAAAGAACAATGCTGGAGGGATCACATTACCTGACTTCAAACTATACTATAAGGCTGCAGTAACCAAAACAGCATGGTACTGGTACAAAAACAGACACATCGATTCATGGAATGGAATAGAGAACACAGAAATAAAGATGCACATCTGCAGCCATCTAATCTTCAACAAAGTCAACCAAAATAAGCAATGGGGAAAGAACTCCGTATTCAAAAAATGGTGCTGGGATATAGATAGCGGGCTAGCCATATGCAGAAGAATGAAAATGGATCCCTTTTACCATATACAAAAATTAACTCAAGATAGATTAAAGACTTAAATGTAAGACCTCCATCTATAAGAATCCTAGAAGAAAACTCAGGAAACACCATTCTGGACCTTGGCCTTGGGAAATAATTTATGAATAAGTCTTCAAAAGCAATTGCAACAGAAACAAAAATTGACAAGTGGAACCTAATTAAACTAAAGATCTTCTGCACAGCAAAATAACTACCAACAGAGTAAACAGACATACTACAGAATAGGAGAAAATATTAGCAAACTATGCATCTGACAAAGGTCCATCCAGAATCTATAAGGAATTTAAACAACTCAAACAAAAAACAACCTCATAAAAAAATGGGCAAAAGACATGACCAGACATTTCTCAAAAGAAGACATACAAGTGGCCAATAAACATATGAAAAAAATGCCCCATATTACTAATCAGAGAAATCCACATCAAAACCACAATGAGATACCATCTCACACCAGTCAGAATGGCTATTACTAAAAAGTCAAAAAACAGATGTTGGTGAGGCTGCAGAGAAAAGAGAATGCTTATACACTGTTGGTGGGAATGAAAAGTAATTCAGACACTGTGGAAAGCAGTTTGGAGATTTCTCAAAGAACTAAAAATGGAACTACCATTTGACCCAGCAATCCCATTACTGGGTATACAACCAAAAGAAAGTAATTCATTCTACCAAAAAGACACATGTACATGAGTGCTCACTGCAGCACTATTCACAATAGCAAAACCATGGAATCAACCTAGGTGCCCATCAATGGTGTATTGCATAAAGAAAATGTGGTACATATATACCATGGAATACTATGCAGCCACAAAAAGGGCAAAATCATGTCCTTTGCAGCAACATGGATACAGCTGAAGGCCATTAGCCCAAGCAAATACCACATGTTCTCACTTATAAGTGGGAGCTAAACATTGGGTACTCATGGACATAAAGATGGCAACAACAGACACTGGGGACTACTAGAGGTGGGAGGGAGAAGAGGGTAGGGGTGGGAAAACTAACTGTTCGGTACTATGTTCAGTAACTGGGTGACAGGATCATTTGTACCATAGACTTCAGCATCACGCAATATACCCAGGTAACAAACCTGTACCTGTACCCACTGAATCTAAAATAAAAGTTGAAAAAAAAATAAAAATAAAATTGAAAAAGAAATGTAGGACTATGCAAACTTTCAAGACAACATACATTATCTGCACTAAAAGTTTACTACTTTCCAAGAAAATATTTTAAAAAATAATAATAATTCACATTTTAAAAATGGGTAAAGAACTTGAATAGGCATTTCTCAAAACAAGATACACAGAAGGCTAAAAGCACCTGAAAGTTATTTAACATCATTAGTCATTAAATAAATGCAAATCAAACACATTGAGGTACTGCTACATACCCAGTAGAATGGCAATAGTAATAATAATAATGATGATGATGATGAAAATAACAAGTGTTGATGAGAATGTGCCAAAATTTGAACTCTCCTAGATTGTTGACAAAAATGTAAAATGTTTCAGCTGTTCTAGAAAACAGTTTGGAAGTTCTTCAAAAAGTTAGGCATAGAATTCTTATATGACCCAGCAATTACGCACCCAGGTAAATACTCCAAAGAACTGAAAACAGGTACTCAAACAAATACTTGTACACAATTTATCATAACACTTCTATTCACAATAGCTAAAAGGTGGAAACAATTCAAATGTACATCAACCAATAAATGGATAAGAAAATTGTTGTATAAAAATAAATAAAATAAAATGACTTAGAGTGTATCTAGTTTTCCAGAATCATCTACATCAAGGCTGAATTACTTCGCCACTTCATTTTAATATAATATTCAAAATGTTTGAAAGCAATGAGTATGATGCCCATACAAAACATGTCTTATTTCCCCGTTCAGTTGACAAAAATAAGGTGTCCAGTTGGCTCTGTTGCTTTATAGTTGAATTTCCCATCACCCAGACCCTAAAATCTACTCCCACCATCTTTTTCATTACATAAAGTTCCTTTGATCGACTATTTCAACTGCTGCCAGGTGGTAAGCAGTAAAGCATGTGGTTAACAGCATGGGCTATGAAGTTAAACCAACCTGGGTGGTGTGACCATGGGCAAATCATTTAACTTTCCTGGATATTATTTTATAACATGTAGATAAAGTGGACAATAAAGATTAAATAGGACTGAGGTTTAGCAATGTAGGAGTGATGCAAGTGCAAGATGGCAATGGATCAGAGAGTAGTGAGTCAGCACTGGAATGAAGACAAACACTAGGTTCTTTATGCGTGAGAAAATGGGAAAAATAAAATGCAAGGCAAGAGCGATCAAAAGGAGAATTTGGTAGACTGAAATCTTGGAGGTGAACTAGGCGAGTAATGTTAGGTCTAAGGCATGGCTGCATTTTTGCATGGTCTAAAGTGGAAACAAGATATAACAGAAGTGACTTTACTACAGCTGAGCTTATAAACTTGCAGGGTCAGACTGTTAGAAAAGACACCTACCAAAACAGTCTTTTCCGGTAGATTCTGGTTACTCTTTCTTATTCATCTTTCCACTTTAAACCCAAAAGAACTATTTGCCTCAGCTTCTTTACTGGGGAAGCAATTTGCTTCCTGGCATGTCCCCAAGACTGGGGTGCTCTGCTACTTTTTCTTTTTGTTTGAGACGGAACCTCACTCTGTCGCCCAGGCTGGAGTGCAGTGGTGCGATCTTGGCTGGCTGCAACCTCTGCCTCCCGGGTTCACACCATTCTCCTGCCTTAGCCTCCTGAGTAGCTGGGACTATGGGCACATGTCACCATGCCTGGCAAATTTTTGTATTTTTAGTAGAGACGGGGTTTCACCACATTGACCAGGCTGGTCTTGAACTCCTGACCTCATGATCCGCCTGCCTCGGCCTCCTAAAGTGCTGGGATTGCAGAGTGAGCCATCATACCCAGCCAGATTTTCTATTTTTAATAACAGCTGTAGTAAGATATAATTCACATATCATAAAGTTCATATTTTAAAACTGCACCATTCAGTGGTTTTTAGTATATTCATAGATCTGTACATTTATCACCACGACAAAATTCTAGAATATTTTCATCACCTCAAAAAAACAAAAAAAGAACCCATCCCTATTAACAGTCACTTCCCATTCTCCCATCCTTTGAGCCACTGGCAACCACTAATCTATTTTCTGTCTCTAGGGATTTTTCCACTCTGGGCATTTCACGTAATTTAAATCATACAACATATGACCTTTCATGACCAGATTCTTTCACTTAGCATGTTTCCAATGTTCATCTATGTTGTGGAATGTATCAGTACTTCATTCCTTTTCCTAGTGAAATCCATTGTGTGGATATACCACATTTTGTTTATCCACTCCTCAGTCAAACATTTGAGTTTTTTCCACTTTTTGACTACTATGAATAATGCTTCTGTAAACATTCTTGTACAAGTTTCTTTGGGAAATATTTTTTCAGTTCTCCTGTGTGTACTTAGGAGTTGAATTGCTGAGTCATGTGGTAACTATGTTTAGCTTTTTGAGGAACTGCCAAACTATTTTCCAAAATGACTGCACCATTTTACAATCTCACCAGCAAAGTATGAAGGTTCTAATTTCTCCACATCCTTGCCAAAACTTTCGTCTGTCTTGTTGATTATATCCAGTCTAATGGGTATGAAGTGGTATCTCATTGTTGTTCTGATACATGATTTGTGATTATTTCCTTCTATCTGTGGGTTGTTCTTTTACTTTCTTGGAAGTTTCCTTTAAAGCTTTTCATTTTGATGAAGTTCAGTTTATCTATTTTGTCCTTTGTCATTTGTGCTTTTAGTGTCATATCTAAGAATTCTTTGCCTAATCCTGAAATCTCATGAAAATTTACTTGCATGTTTTCTTCTAAGAGTTTCATAGCATTTTTCTCTGATATTGCTTTTTTCTAAAAGTTTTATAGTTTTACCATTTATTTTTAGGTCTGTGATTCACTTTGAGGTCCTTTTTTGTGTATCTTGTGAGGTAGAGGTTGAACTTTACTCTTTTGCATATGGATATCTAGTTGTCCCAGCACTATTCATTGAATTTCCATATAAATTTTAGGATCAGTGTGTCAATTTATACTAAAAAAAGGCAGTTGGGATTTCGGTAGGATTGTGCTGAATCTGTATATCAATTTGGGTAATACTGGCATCTTAACAACGTTAAGTTTTCTGATCTGTAAATATGAATGCCTTTTCATTTATTTAGATTTTAATTTTTTCATTGATGTTTTGTAGTTTTCAAGATATATATTTTGCACTTCTTTTGTTAAATTGTATTCCTAAGTATTTAATTATTTCATGCTATTTTAAATGAATTTGTTTTCTTAATTTCATTATCAGATTGTTTACTCCTAGTGTATTGGAATACAATTGATTTTTCTATATTGATCTTATATCCTGAAACCGTGGTAAATTCTTATTTTTCAAACAGTTTTTTTTTTTTGGTAGGATTCCTGAGAATTTTTCTGTACACAAGATTTTGTCATTTGAGGATAGAATTTTACTTCTTCCTTTCCGATCTGCATGACTTTTCTTTTCTTGCCAGACTTCCTAATTTCTGTCAATCTATTAGATATAACATTTCATTAGTGTCTTATTTTTCATTTCCTTGGTTACTGACAATATGAGCAGTTCTTCATGTATTTATGGGCTACTGATATTTACACCTCTGTAAAATGCTGTTTTGTCTTTAGCCAATTCTTTTTTTTTTTTTTTTTTTGCTGTTGTTGTTGAGGCAGGGTCTCACTCTGTCGCCTGGGCTGGAATGCTGTGGTGCAATCACAGCTCACTGCAGATTTGATCTCCTGGGCTCAAGCTATCCTGCTGCCTCAGCCTCCTGAGTGGCTAGGACCACAGGCATGCACCACCACATCCGACGACCTTTTTATTTTTAGTAGAGATAAGGTCTCACTATGTTGCCCAGGCTGGTCTCAAACTTTTAGGCTCAAGTGATCCGCCTGCCTTCATCTCCCTAAGTGCTGGGATTATAAGCAAAGCTGCTACACCTGGCCTTAGCCAATTCTTTTATTAAACTCTTCATTTCTGACACATGCCAAATTTCTATGGCGTGTGTCAGAAATGAAGAGCTTAACAAAAGAATATTATGCCAAGTTTCCATAACTACATCTATATCATCTATATATATCAATATATGGCTTTATGTGCTCTCTATTCAGTTCCTTTGGTCAGTCTATCTATACTTGTACCAGTGCCAAACTACTAACGTTCATACCTTTGCAACAAATTTTGATTTTGTATGTGGTAGGAGGGAAATACTTTTGACTTTTTCTTTTTCAGAATAATTTTGGCTGCTCTTGGGCCTTAGGCCAGGCACAGTGGCTCACACCTGTAATCTCAGCACTTTGGGAAGCCGAGGTGGGAGGACTGAGTGAAGCCAGGAGTTCAAGGTGAGCCTGGACAACAAAGCAAGACCCCCATCTCTACAAAAAATTTTAAAAATTTAGCTGGGCATGGTGGTGTGCAACTGTAGTCCCAGCTACTTGGGAGGCTAAGGTGGGAAGATCACTTAAGCCCAGGAGTTCAAGGCTGCAGTGAGCTATAATCGCACCAGTGCACTCCAGTGTGGGTGACAGTGAGATCCTGTCTTAAAAAATTAGATTTATTTTTGTCAGATAAATCCAAGGAATTGCATTAAATCTATAGGTCAAATTGAGGACAATTGACATCTTTAAGATACTTAAGGTATTCAAGATTTAGTGGGTATATTTCTCCATGATTTAGGTCTTCTTTAATTTCTTTTAAAACAGTTAAAAGTTCTCCAAATAGGACTTATACGGCTATTCTTAGATTCATTCCTATACACTTTCTATTTTGCTGTGTTAGCAGAATCATTTTTTAAATTATGTTTTCTGTTTCTTGCTGGATTATATATTTAGACAACTGCTAAACTGTCTTATTATTTCCAATAGTTTACTGATCCACTTAGGTTTTATGTATAGATTTTATGTATAGACAATCATATCATCAGTGAATAATATCAGGTTGCTTCCCTCTTTCTAATTTGTATCCTATTTCTTTTTCTTGTATAGCTGTGACCAATGGCATCTGTATTTCACTGTTGAACAGCAGCAGTGATAACGGGCACCCTTCTCCTTTCCTGATTTTAAAGGGAATCCTTCTAACATTTCACCATAAAAATGATGTTTGCTCTAAGTTTTTGATTAATATTCTTTATCAGGGCAAAGATACTCCCTCCTATTCCTAGCTTATTAAGATTATCACAGATATGAGTTGAATTTTGCCAAATGCTTTTCTTTACCTGAGATGATCACATGGTTTTTCTTCTTTCAGTGTGGCAACGTGATGGATTATATTAATGGATTTCTAACATGAAATCACCCTTGCATTCTTGCATTCAGTCCAGCTTGGTTGAAATGTATAATCATTTTTATGTACTGCTAGATTCTGTTTCTAAATTTTGGTTAGGAATTTTACACTTAAAATTAAATGTAAGATTGGTATGTAATTTGCTTTTTACTGTTCCTGGCTGACTTTCATATCAAGACTATACTGGCTTTAGAATAAATGGGGGATATTACTTCTTTTTTTCCTGTCACAGATTTTGTTTATTATTGGAGTTTTCTGTTCCTTGAATGCTTGGTAAGAACTTGACCAAAATCATTTGAGTCTGATGTTTTCTTTAATAAAATATTTAAAACTAAATGCTATATTTATTTAATTTCTACAGGACTATTAGAGTTTTCTATTTCTTCTTTCATTTAATCACGTTTTCTAAAAATGTTTCCATCTTATCCAGATTTTCAATTTTATTGGCATAAAGTTATTCATTAAATTATCTTTTCTATGTCATTTGACTCAATCAGCAGTCATTTTTCCTATTTCCTCCTTTCCCTATTTGTGTCTTCTCCCTATTTTTCTGACCGGTCTTCTAAAAAGTTTATATTTTACTAGTCTTTTCAAAGGATCAAACTTTGCATTTGCCGAATTACTGATTTTTAATTAAAACCTCTAACTCCTATGGCATCTATGTCCTTATTTCCTCCTGGTTCTCCAGGGACCTCTCTGACAATTGCTTATCGATCTATAGCCGGTTTTAAATAATTGCCCCATTCCATCTGCCCTTTCCTTACCATAGCAACCTCTCCCTTTTTAATCCATTCTGTTAGTACATCATCTTTTTGTTGATATGACTTCCAAATTCATCCCTAGCCACTACAGCCTTGGTACCCAGATCCAGACACCTCTCTGTGATGTCCCAAAGGCACTCAACTAACTGAACTCAATCATTTCTCCTTGAGTCTGTTCCTCCTCATCTTAGTTAGTGGCACTTACATTTAGATACCCAAATAAGAAACTTAGTAGAATTTTTTAGAATCCCTCTCTCTCGCTCTTGACAGTCCTGCCAACTTTTACTTCTAGATTTTCACCTTTCTCTCCTGAATTTTTCCAATAGCCTTCTAACTTATTGTCCTATTCACTCTAGATATTTCATTTTTGCTGTCTGATATAGATCCACCCACCATCTTTCAACTGATACTCTATCTAAAGTATAAATATGATCATATCACTTTGTAATTAAAGAAGCAATTTTCATTGCTTCTTAGCAAATACCAAAGTTCAAGTTCCTTAATGGGGCATACAGTACCATTCAGGGCCAGGATTTCACCTCTCCAGCTTCATGTTTCTCTACTTCCCACTCTAGCTTTTATGCCTCTGTGAACACCAGACTGTAGTTCCCTGAATATGCTATTTCACACCCTGTGTTTTTGTCCCATTTTTTTTTTTCATGAATATCATTCATTTCCTTGGTAGGATCTTTTTTTTTTTTTTTTTTTTTTTTTTTTTTTTTGTGACGGAGTCTCGCTCTGTCGCCCAGGCTGGAGTGCAGTGGCGCGATCTCGGCTCACTGCAAGCTCCGCCTCCCGGGTTCACGCCATTCTCCTGCCTCAGCCTCCCGAGTAGCTGGGACTACAGGCGCCCGCTACCACGCCCGGCTAATTTTTTGTATTTTTAGTAGAGACGGGGTTTCACTGTGTTAGCCAGGATGGTCTCGATCTCCTGACCTCGTGATCCGCCCGCCTCGGCCTCCCAAAGTGCTGGGATTACAGGCGTGAGCCACCGCGCCCGGCCCCTTGGTAGGATCTTAATCATCTTGCAATAATCATTTGAACATCATCTCCTCCAGGAAGTCTTCCACAAAACCTCAAGAAATCTCAGTTTGGGCCAAGTCACATTTCTCTGTCAGCCTATACACAATTATTTTATTGCTTATTATATTAAAATTATCTATACAACTAGACTGACAACTCTTTAAGGGGAGGGGGAATATGTTGTACATGTTAACTCCAAGCATCTAGCATATAATAGGATGCAAATTTAGCTTCCTTGAGAGAACTGTATCGTAGCCCACCCTTCTGCTCCAAGTCTATATCCTAACTGTTGCCTGACAGGCTCAGTGTGCCTCACAGGAAGGGAGTAGCAGCTGAAACTGCCCAAAGGAACAGAGGAAAACAAAATGGGTAGCCTTGCCTCTTCCCTGCCTGTAGAAGAAGCTGGCAGCTTAAATCCTGGGCAAGAGTAGATTAGACAGTTTGCTACTGAAAGTGCTTAATTTGAGAATGCAGTATGGGACTTGGAAGGCAGAGCTTCTAGACAGGGGTAGTTCTTGACATTTGTGTCCTAAAGGAAAGAGAGCCATTTTTGGCTTTATAAGAAGAATCAGAAGCAAAGACTATAAGGGATCAAGGTTTCCAATAAACCAAGCTAGGGATCACGGCCTGATTCAAATCCCAGCACGGATCTATGATGGGAACTGAGACCAAGGACCCAGGTAGAAGCCTGGGGAATAAAGAAAAAGGTGAGCAGTAACTAGGGAAGATGCAGATCATGACTACAAGGGCTCCTCAGGGGTCAGTTCAGTCGAGGCCCAGCAGGTGCTGAATGTGCAAGCTGCATTTCTATACTCTTGAAGCAGCAGTCCTCAAAAACCACCAGCTTGGGCCCAGCTGGCTTCAGTGACTGGGCCCAGTCTAAGTGCTCTAAATCATTCTCTCTTCAGTCTTAACCTCTCCAGTCCTCAGCTCCTTCGATTCCTCGCATGGAAATAGCCTTAATTAGGACCTATATTTTCTAAACACAGGGCTCAGGCCATTTTCTGAAAGCTCTGCTTGCTTTTGGCTTTTCACAGTGATGCTCTAACATAGTGGCTCCCACCCAGGGGCCTTAGATTTAGGAGGCATCTCAGCATTATCAGAGGACCTGAGGAAAAGCCTGTTAGAAGAGCTTGGGGCTTGTAAATAGAATCTCTGTGATCTTCTGCTAAGTTCTTCAAACTGTTCAGTCTCTTCTAACTAGGCCTTGGCAGCATCACTGCTAAACCTTCCATCTTAGTCTAACACCCTTGCGTTGGGGATGTACCTGACATAGAGGCACCAACTGGCATTTTATTTCCTTTCAGACCAAAATCAGCACTGCAGGCTACCCTATCTATATCCCAATTACACTTTATTTTGATCCCATTTGGAATGGGGGGGAGGCTTAATCTTCATATGATTTTGGGGGGGATTTGATTAAGTCTAATGTCAGACTGATTTATTACAGCATTAGTGTAAATCTTTTAGATTTCACGAGAGGAAAAATATCAATAAAAGGATGACAGTAGGGGATGAAAAATAAAACAAGAAACCAAAACCTTGAGAAATAATTTTGTAAAGCTTAAATGTCTGTTAATGGGCTATAGCATTTAAAAAATATTTCTCCAAACAGGATTAGAATGAAGAAAGAAAGTAGGAAAGATGATGCCAGCGTAACAGGAGAAAAACGCTTTTGAGCTTTTTCTACTGAATCAGCCACCAGGATCTTGTGGCCCAGGAATCTGATTTAAAAGCTCCCTGGTTGCTTCTGATAATCAGCTTTAGGTGAGGAACCACTGTTCTAGCTAATGAGGACAAAACAGAGGGCACTTCCCTAAGTAAAAGTATAAGGACAGTAATTGATACAAAACACATGATTTCTGCTAACCACTTCTGCCGTATTATCTAGTTTCTATGAAAACTTTTTCTCTGAAAAGAACCCAACCAGTTGAGATTATCTATTCTAAATAAATGAATATCATCAACTTTGATAACCCCTAAAGAGTTTCTATAGTAACACAGAACAAAGATAATAACCATCAAGATCTAGGTAATCAAGACTGCTTAGTGTGCTTAAACTGGCTTACTTTAATGGTTTTAAATGCAGTAAAAACCAAAGAGCTCAGCTCTAAGGAATCAGACAGCATCGCTACAAGAATATTTAATTATGTGGTTCCCCCTAAAAAAACCCAAATAAAATACAATGAAATATATTGTTTAATCACAAAAGCAATTAAAATACATAAAGACAATTTTCACTGAGTCCGCAACTCTCAGCATGTAATTATTTATCTAATTCAAGTCATGCAGCTAGGTGTTGGAATTAACTTCTCTGAACTAGATACAAAAATGGAAAGTCATTTTGGGATTTGATCCTCATTCATTTTCAACCAAATATCCAAATTCATTTCCAATTCACATAAGAACTGCCGCAGCTTTACCTAAATCAGTTTTCTACAAGTTAAACAGCGCTCCTACACTCAGATGTGATTGTGGAACTACTTTGATCTTTATTCCCAAACTTATTGCTGCATGTAATCCATGACAAAATATAATGTGATTTACTATATCTCTATATGACAGCCCAGCAGCTGACAGAACTTAATAATTTAGCATAAGAAAAAAACCTTCTGGCACCAAAATACACAGATCGTAATGGGGACTCTTTAGTATCAGTTTACAATGAAGCCTATACAAGCTGATCCTAAGAACTTCAAAACAATTCTTTTTTTCATCATGCATTTAATGAAGGAGATTTTTATTCCTTAAACATGCTTTGTAGCTGCAAGCAAGTAATTCAGGAACATTTTGTTTTTGTTCTCATTAAAACAATGCAGAACTAGTTACATACCGATGTCTCTTTCTCAAAGAAAAGTACTAAATTTCTCCATTTTCAAGTAAGTGAAGAAATACATCATACGGGAAGCTAAAAACTCTTTTAAAAAAAAGTAAATTTACGTTGTGTTATGTTACATAAAAAGCAGAGATTAGATAATTAGGTACTGTATAGAGAACCATCAGAATTAGGTGAAATCAAGACCTGTCTCTGAAGCTGCTAGAGCTGAATTTTCTCTGACCTGCACATGTACCCCTGAACTTAGATGTTTGAAAAAAGGAATAGAAGCTATATACCAAAAGAGGGTACTGTTAAGTCAGAACATATGGCTGGCACTGATATGTTTTAGTAGTGGGTATTTAAAAAATATATTTCATGGAGGAAATTGCCTATACCAAAGATTATATAACTTCCTTAGTAATCTAGAAGGTACTGTTAATTCATTTTTAGTAATCAAGAAAATACACGATTGAACACCTCTTTTTAGCTGGACGCCTAGTGGGCACTGAGGATGTAGCCATGTCCAAATCGAAGCTCCTGTCTACAGAAAGCTTACCCTGCACTGGTGGGGGGCGAGGGAGGGGGCACACACAATAAACATATAGACCAATAACAGAGTAACAGAGGGATGCATGAAATATGAAATAATAACCCAGAGTAAGAGAGTGGAGAGTGAAGATAGCTCATTTCTTTTTAGCACTGAATAATATTCCATTGTTTGGGTAGTACAGTTTATTTACCCATTCATTTATTCAGAAAACCAAATACCGCATGTTCTCACTTATAAGTGGGAGCTGAATGATGAGAACACATGGACCCATGAGGGAGAACAACACACACTGGGGCCTGTTGGAAGGTGGGGAGTGGGAGAAGGGAGAGCATCAGGAAGAACAGCTAATGGATGCTGGGCTTGATACCCAGGTGATGGGATGATCTGTGCAGCAAACCACCATGGCACACGTTTACCTACGTAACAAACCTACACATCCTGCGCATGTACCCCTGAACTTAAAAGTTGGAAAAAATAAACAAAAAATAAAAACTAAAAATGTCTTCCTCTAATTCCTACAAGAACTCACACTTTATCTCACATATTCTCTCTCTCTCTCTGCCCTTGAGGCAACAGGTGGCAAACTTACCTAAATCTGCTTTGCTAATACTTTGAACATAGACACATTTTCCTTTATTTCTCAGCCTTACTTAGTCCATCATTTATGAAAACTGGATCTAAAATTGAGATAAATCTGTACCCTCTAGGTTTGTTAATATATTCTTCTGCTCCAATAATTGTTCTACAGAAAAATAGCATTTGTGTATTCCTGGAAAAGTTCTTCTGGAAAGGATAATCTTTGTTGTACAATAATCCTAACTTCATTACCTTTCTCTTATTCCTTCAGTTTGACCCATATCTCATTTCTCTGTGAGTGCCCCCATTCTAGTCTCCATAGCTACGAAGCAGTGATTATGGAAAAGAACTATTCCTGATGAAACAAAAAGAATGATAGTTTTCTTGAATAATTCAGATATTCTCTTTCCACTGAAACTTCTGTCTATTCAACATTTATTAAATGCCTGCTATATTCTAGGTAGTCTTCCAGGCACTGGGGATACAGCAGTGAACAAAACGGGCAAAATTTCTGTTGTCATAGAAGTTACACTCCGATGGGGAGTAATAAAAAGCTGTATTGGCATGTACAGTCTTCTGTTGTAGGGTAAACTCACTTAAGGCCATATTCTTAATAATCATTTTCATCTTTGTACGCATCCCCATGACAAAATATTTCGCAAACCATAGAAAAAGGATAAATATTCATTAAAAGAATAGACAAATGATCTGTTTCATAGCTTCAATCTTTCTCCTTCCACTGGCTCATTTCCTTTGCCAAATCTGAAGACAGAATAAGCTACTTCTCAAGCTGCTTTCTCCTTCTTTCCTTTCCTTCCCTCTATAATGCATTTAAAGGTTAGTCTGTGCCTACAATTTCTACTCTCTAATTTCTCCACATCCCACCACTTTACTGAAATTGGTTTACTGAGGGTCACCAATTACCTACAGGAAACTCCCCCTGGCGAAACTCTCAACTTCTCTAATTTCAGAAAAATATTTCCCATTGCCTACTAGAAAGCTCCAAATGGGTATCCTGATGGCATTAAACATGTGAACTCCATCATTTTCTCCTTCGAATGTACCTTTCCTCTATGCTCCCTCTGTAGGTTGATGGATGGCATGACGACCTTGGACACCCTCCTCAAGTCTCCCTTTCCTTTCCACCCACACCCAGTCAGGAATCGCACCTGCGGCTTCTACCGTCTCCCCTTCCACCACCACTGCCTTAGTCCAAAACCTGTGTCACTTCCCAAGACAACTGCAATAGTCTTTCAACCAGTGTTCCCTTTCAACAATAACAGTGGTCACTTAGAATGTGAGATCCACAAGGGTGGGGACTGTGATCTGTTTTGTTCATTGATATATTCCAAGTACATGGAACAGTATCTGACACAAGGCAGGTATTCAGCAAACGTGTTGAAAGAATGAATAAACTAAGTGCTAGGCATATAAAGCCCTTTAATATATACTCTCTCATTTGATCAACACAAAACCTATGAGGCTGGGATTGTCATCCTTATTTTATAGATGGCAACACTGTCACTTGGTAAGCTGTCCTAGTCACAGAGCTAATAAGAGTGGGAGGTAGGATTTGAAGCCAGGTCAGCCAGTCTCACTCTGAAACACCAGCTCATGATCACACTACTAACTGTCTAAACCACTGAGATTCTTAAAAATTGGTTATTATGATTAAAGGGGTAGCTACTATTTAATGAATTCTTACTAGGTGCCAAGGCTTTGCATAATTACTTCACCAATTACAATTCTACAGGAGAGGTATTACCCCATTTTACAATTATGTAACCTGAGGCTCAGTGAGTTTAAGCAACTTGTCAAAGAACAGTAAGCTATAAAGCAGGAATTCAGACTCCAAAATTCTAGACTACCCCTGGTTTCTTACAAGTACTATACTACAATTATCTCTCTAAAACTCACCATTCTGGCTGGGCACAGTGGCTCATGCCTGTAATTCCAGCAGTTCAGGAGGCTGAGGCAGGAGGATCACTTGAGGTCAGGAGTTCAAGACCAGCCTGGCCAACATGGCAAAACCTCTTCCCTACCAAAAGTACAAAAATTAGCCGGGCATGGTGGTGCGCACCTGTAATCCCAGCTACTCGGGAGGCTGAGGCATAAGAATCGCTTGAACCCAGGAGGCAGAGGTTGCAGTGAGCTGAGATCACGCCACTGCACTCCAGCCTAGGGGACAGAGTGAAGCTCTGTCTCGAAATAAATAAATAAATAAATAATAAAAAGTAAAACTTACCATTTTATTCCACTAAAAAATCTTCAATGGTGCCTAATCCACAAAAAATAAGGCCCAACCCCCTGAGTAAGGCATTTAACACTGTTCACACTTCGGTAATTAGCTCTCATTTACCCATTTCAGGTAGAGTTTGCCCTGGCCACACGGGGTCTGCCCTCTGAATGTTTTCTGGGCCTCTATATTCTTCCTCGAGTGCTCCCAACAGTTAGAAAGCCTTTGCCACTTGTTCCAGCCCATCCTAGAAGAACCAGTTAAAGTTACATCTCTTCCAAGCTTTCTCAGATGCCACCACTGAGAATGATGAATTCTGCTTTCCCCTTGATTACACGAGCCCTGTGTACCTCTAATGATGGCTTCTGTAACAGTTCGTCTGTAGCAGTTATGTAGATATGTTTGTCTTCCTTTATTAGACTATGATTCCTCAGAACACAGGAACCTTCTCTGAAACCCTTATAAGATTAGCACAGTTCTTTGTGCAAAATCAACCACTGCAGCCTGCCGAATGAACTGAGAGAATGGCCTGGGGCTCATCTGTTGCAGGTAGGATAATACATCAACTCTGTATATGAGGGTATTTTTCTTTTGTACTCATTGATCATTACTTTAAAAATTAGCAAACAATACTTAAGCAATATAAACATTTAAATTTCTTCTACGTAGAAATCAGATACTAAACTCTATTTTTTAAAAAACCTCACTGAAGCGGGAAGATCCCTTGAGCTGAGGAATTCAAGGCTGCAGTGAGCTCTGATTGACCCTGACTCTAAAAGCAAAACAAAAACAAAAATGCCTCAAACACCTCATACAGTTTGAAAATATCAGTTAAAGTCGAATATTGTAAAAATGTATGTGTCTTTAATATTGGTGCCTTGGTCATTCATTATATTAATAATATCTTGGGTTGGGCATGGTGGCTCACGCCTGTAATCCCAGCACTTTGGGAAGCTGAGGTGGGTGGACTGCTTGAGTCCAGGAGTTCAAGAGCAGCCTTGGCAATATGGTAAAACCCCATCTCTACAAAAAAAAGACAAGAAAAAAAATTAGCTGGGCTTGGTGGTGCACACCTGTAGTTCCAGCTGCTTGGGAGCCTGAGGTAGGAGGAACACCTGAGCCTGGGGAAGTCGAGGATGGAGTAAGCTGTGATTGTGCCACTGCACACCAGCCTGAGTGATGGAGTAAGACTCTGTCTCAAAAACAACAACAACAACAACAACAACAACAAAACCCATCTTTGATAGCCATCATGGTATGTACCATGATATTCATTTGGATATTAAGACTGATGATCAGTACCACAGATTTCATATCCTTCTGTTCCCATTCCTTGGCTTCCACAAGAGTGACTGGTTCTGCTGGAGCAGCATAACATCTGGAGTCATATACTCACCACCCAAGCCCGGACACAACTTTGTTGATATTCATCTGCAAAGGGATTGTTGAGATGTCCACTGATTACAATGGTAGCTTCTGGACATAGATGCATCTTCTAGTACCCAGTACCAGCATCTAACCCTGGCTCATTTGTTACTGCCTGTTTGCTAGCTTATTCTTGAGTACTTAAACAGTTTGTTTACCATTTGGGAGGATAAAGATACCTGCTGATCTCTTAGGCTATCATACCTACCTCACTAGCATGTTTGTTTATCCTATCTGCAAATTCAGCTTATGATTTTCCTTCATCAAAATGTCTTGCTTTTCCTGTATGACCTTGACTCCAATGTCATGCTGACAGACATGAGTCATGTTTCCAGTTTCAAAATATCACTTGATTATAAAAATGTCCAGTAGCTTCATACCACACACCTGAATAGTTTAGAAAGGAAGACACGGCAGTTCAAGGAAGGCTCATTGACTTTCTTCATTGAATCTGGTTAAGTTTGAAGAGGATTAAGTCATTTTTTAAGCCCAGTTGAAAGCTGGTTCAGTGCTTATGCTAGTCACCTCTTCTATCCACTTGTGAAAATCTTCTTTTGCCTGACAATCATATTTAATCTTGTTCTTGACCCTGATAAATCAGTGGAGGGACCCTTCATGTAGAGTATCATTGTGGTTCTAGTAGTGGGGGAGACTGCACACGCATGCGAGGGTCTCTGATGCTACTGGCTAAAGTGGAAACTGGTGGGAGATGCTGGCATCTTACTTGCATAGCGCCCCCTGGAGATGACTGGGTGGTATATGAGTGTGGGCCTCAGTCATATGGTCTAGCTGAGTTTGCAGAGCTTCAAGGTCCCTTCTGGAATCCCACTGGTTTTCCATCACTATGGTTCTCAAGAAAATGCCCCCAGCCCTCTACACTCCTTAGAGCTTTAGGAATTGTCAGCCTATGACCTTGATCAATGGAGAGTTACCTCCTGATCTCCTCTCCAGGTATTTAGTCATAAAAAAAACACATTATATATTTATAACTTCAAAAATTTGAAACCCATTATCTTCTCATATGTATCTGAGTGAAATATTCTTTATCTGAATTAGTGTATACTGGGGAAAGGCTAGCTGGCTGGCTGGCTTCTAAGAATACTCAAGCACCTTTTCTGAAGTCATCAGTAAGATCCACCATGCATCATAATCTGGTTCCCCATTTTTGTACAAAAATTCAATGTTCTGAGTACCCCTGTGTGGTTATTTTAAAAGACTGACTCACGGACTAAAGTTATAGTAGACCTAGGTTCTAGGGATATCTCCCTACTCTCTTATGTTCTACTCATTATTCAATTTCATTTAGATTTGCACATCACCTTGCTTGCATTCTAAACCAGCCTGATGACATGCTTAATACCTGTTATTTGTCACAAGCACTGATCTCCAGTACTGTAATCGCAGAACAGAATTTGGAAAAATCCGAGAATTTTTACTGTCTCTTGTTTAGAAAGGTTATAGTTAATTGCTTTAGAATCCAAAGCTACTGACATCCTTGAAGTGCTTTTCTGATGAACTATGTGACCATGGTTTTCAATTCACTGAAAAATTAAGAGCAAATAAAATTCTACATGAAAATGCATTAGGAACCAGAATTTGTTCTGGAGTGCTTTAGTGAATCTTAATTTTTATTAATGACCAAAAGCCTTCAGAATATTAAAATACACAAAAAATGAACTAACTCATTTACTAGCCAAAGAGGCAGAAACCAAATGTTTGAATTTCCTTGACTGGTCAAAGGTATAATACACATATTTTACCCTAAATTAGACTCAAAAGTTGTTCCCTTCCACTTGGTTTAAAAGGTTTAAGTATATGATAATGTAGTATTTAATTCTCTAGTGTTACTTCCCTTTTATTTTGAGGTGAAATTAAGAGAAAATATTTTCTAGGCAAAAAATTTCCTGAATAAGGTGTATTTTCTTTCCCCTCCAATTCTGAAACAAATCTGTGGCTAACAAGAATATCTACCAATAGAAACACTTTCCTCTTGACAGCTTAAACAAGCTTCCAATGCTGGGATACAGAGCTGGGAATGTAAGCTGGCACCGGATCCTCTACCTTACCCACATACATCTCATTGTTGGTTATATCTCATGTCTGTCTCCCACTCAATTCTGGGGCTTCAGGGTCAACAATTCAGGGTTTTGGTCAAATCAAGGGGTCACAGGCCAAGAAACTGGATTTCATTTTGGATGCAGTGGGATGGGGAAGAGGTCTGTGAGCAGGGAATAAAATGAATAGAAGTCCAGTTGGGAAGATGAATCCTCTGGCACTGTGGAGAATGATCCAGAAGAGCAGAGGAGACAACTGTGGCAATAGTCAAAGAGCACTGCTGCCCTTAGGCAAGTCCTAAAGCAACTACAGTTCTGAGGAGGCAAAGGCAGTGAAAAGGGACTATCTCAGCCTTGTGCCTCTTTCTGAAACAGAAAGCCACATTGACGCAAGTCAAACAACTGAACAAAAGGAAATAACTAAACAAAAGGTAATAATCCTTTATGCACCATCTACCTTTCTACCCTTCTACCATTGCTCACACACACACTGGCATCCACACACTGACACATTCACAAATGGATTTTTCTATAGTTGTTTTATGTTTAAAATTTTTTAAGTTTGGGTATATTTCTCAGAGTACATCTAGAAAAAATGCAAGATGATGTATTAAGAGATTTATATAAACTACAGGTGAGTCATACATAATTCCTCGGAAACTAAGAATAAGAAACTTGTCCTCTGAACATGAAATCAGTTTCTCACATGTTCTTCTGCCTCTTGATAGACTCTTTTTCAATATTACTAACTGCCTTTTCTTCCATAGCCATCTCTTTAAAAAACTGAGATATAACTCATTTACCACAAAACACACCTTTTAAGAGTATACATTTTAATGGTTTTTACTGTATTCTTAAAGTTGTACAACCATCACCACGATCTGATTCTGATTTTTTTTTTCACTACCCAAAAAGGAAATCAATAGCCATCATTCCCCATTTCCCTCGACTGAAACTCTAATCCACATTCTGTTTCTATGGATTTGTCTATTCTGAACATTTCATATAAATGTAATAATACAATATGTGTGCTTTTGTGTCTAGATTTTTTTTATTCACATAGTATTTTCAAGGTTTATCTGTGTCATAGTATGTATCAGGAACTCATTACTTTTTACAGCTGAGTAATATTTCATTTTATGGATATACCACATTTTGTTTACCTATCCATCAGTGACTGGGAATTTGGGTTGCTTACACTTTTTGGCTATTTATGAATCATGCTGCTTTGAACATCTGTGCACAAGTTTTAATGCAAACCTACATTTTCAATTATCTTGGTATATCCCCTAGGAGAGGAAATGCTGGATTTTATAATTCTAAGTTTAATTTTTTGAGAAACCATCAAACTGTTTTCTAAAGTGGTTGGGCTGTTTTAAATTCCCATTGTAAAATACGAAGATTCCAATGGGTATTCATGTCTTTTCCAACACTTCCTATTGTTTGTCTTTTTTAATACAGCCATCCTAGGGGGTGTGAACTAGTATTTCACTGTGGTTTTGGTTAGCATTTCCATAATGACTAATGGTGTTGAGCATCAGTGGTGTTGATCTGCTTACTGGTCATTTGTATACATTCTTTGGAGAAATGTCTATTCAACTCCATTGACCATTTGTCAGTTGTATTATGTCTTTTTGTTGTTGACTTGCAAAATTCTTTATATAGTCTATTAGGTTTTTATCAGCTGGATGATTTTCTCCCATTCTGTGGGTTGTCTTCATTTTCTTTCTTTCTGTCTTCTTCATCTTCTTTTTTTTGTCACTCTGTCACCCAGGCTGTAGTGCACTGGTGCACTCACTGCAACCTCTGCCTCCTGGGCTTAAGCTATCCTCCAACTTCAGCCTCCTGAGTGGCTGGGACTACAGGCACATGCCACTACATCTGGATAATATTTCTAATTTTTGTAGAGACAGGGTTTCACCATGTTTCCTAGGCTGGTCTGAACTCCTGGACTTAAGCAATCCTCCTGCCTTAGCCTCCCAAACTGTTGGGATTACAGGCATGAGCCACTGTACCCAGCCATCTTCATTTTCTTGATGTTGCTGTATTCTTTGAAGTACAAAAGTTTTTAATTTTGATGAAGTCCAATTTACCTCTTTTCTCTTTTATCACTTCTGCTTTTGTTGTGATATTTAAGAAATCATTGTCTTATCCAAGGTCATAAACATTTTCTGGTATGTTTTACACTTTTATAAGTTTTATAATTTTAGTTCTTACATTTAGGTCTCACAAGTTGCTATTGACAAATTATCTCGGTTTGTGTTTATCTGAGAATATTCTTCATTTTAAAAGGACATTACTGGAAGTAGAATTCTTGGTTAACAGTGTTTTTCTTTAAGGGCTTTTAGTATTTCATTCCACTGCTTTCTGACCTTCATGGTTTCCAAAGAGAAATTAGCTGTTAATCTTTATTTCTTTAGACATAATATTTTAGTTCTTTGAACATATTTCAAGTAACTTATTTAAAGTCTTTGTCTATTAAATCCAACATCTGTGCTTCCTCAGGAACAGTTTCTATTATTTTTCCCCCTGCCCATGGGAAATAAAGTGTGCCCATGCCACACTTTGTTTCTTTGCATGTCTCATAATTATTTTGCAGAAAACTGGACATTTTGAATATTTTAGTATGGCAACTCTGGAAATCAGATTCTCTTCCTTCCCCCAGGGTTTGTTGTTGTTGATGGGGACTTTTGTTGTAATAGTGGTGGTGATACTGTTTATTTAGTGACTTTTCTGAACAAATGCTGTGAAGTCTGTGTTCTTTGTCATGTGTGGCAGCTGAAGTTTCTGCTTGGCTAGTTAGTGGTCAGCTAATGATTGGGTAGAGGTTTCTTTAAATGCCTGCAAACAATAAGTCTTCCAGTTTTCTCATTGCTTTTATGGAAAAGAGACTTTGTGGAGGCTTTTACTCTGTCATTTTCCCTGACATCCTCTCAGTACACTTGTTCACTGTTGTTTGCTACAGGGTTACATTCTTTCCCCTTTTCTCTTATTCCACAAAATTTCTCTGGGCAATATCATACACATCTAGGTCTTAAAATTCTACCCCAAATTTATTGACTTGCAAAACTACATCCTCAGCATAAACATTTTCCCTGGAAGATGTATTTGTAAATGATCAATAGTCATTTCTATGTGTATGTTTTACAGATGTCTCCAGCTCAACAGGTCTTAAACCACTCACCCACTCAGTCACACAAACTAGAAAACTGGGAGGCACGCTAGACTACTCCTTTATCTTCAATTCTTCACTAAAACACCTCCTATCAAATCTTACAACATTCCACCAAGCTCATCATTATCTTATCACATTATACATACCCCCATGGAAAGCATTTATTTACGTGGATGTTCTTACTAGACTATAGGCATCTTGTGAGCAGGAATTGTATATATTTATCATCTTATTCTAGGACTCACCGTGATGCCTAACTCATTATACTCAGCCAAATGCTTTATCTGTGTAGCAGGATTGTATTTTCCAAAGATGGCCGCATCAATATATTCCTCTTCCCACACGCTCTTTTCCCTATATAGTGTCGATGCTCCATCAAGGGGTGGAGTCAAGGAGCTCTCATCTCTTGAATGTGGGAAGACCTTTACAAGTGCCTTCACCAAATGAATGTGACAGAAATGACACCACTTGAAATCTAAGGCTAAGTCTAAAAGGTGATATGAATTCCACCTGGCTTTCTGTCCCAGGACATGAGCCATGGAGTACTGAGCTAACATGTGAGATATCCAGCTACCCTGAAGCTGTCATGTGGACAGACTACATAGAGATAGAGATGCCAGAGGAGCTCCAGCTATATGTATCTTCTCTCTCCAAGTACCAGGAGCGTAAGTGAAGAAGACTTCAATATGACCTCAGTTCCGGTTACTGTCTGACTGAAACCACATGAGACACTCAAGGCCAGAACCATTCAGTTAACGAGCCTCCAAATTCCAGAAACAGTAAGAGATAATATTGCTGTTTGAAGCCACTACACATTTTGTGGTGATTTTGTTATACAACATTAGATAACTAAAACAATAAATGAAGAAATGAAGATTAGAGTGGAGATATATCAATATCCCCTTTCATTTCTCTACCATGCATCATTTAAAAGTGGAAAATAGTTTTAAATATGTGCTTAAAACAAAAGTATCTCAAATTTATATCAAAAAGTTTCAAGATGTAATTAATGTGGATATAAAATGAACATACATCTAGCAATGAAGTCCTTTCTCCAAATACCTTAGGTGTTACATTATTTTCTCAAAATATAAATGACTGCACTATGTAATCAAGTACCACATGCCATCTTAAAAGGTAAAACCCCTGTTCTTTACTCCCTCCCAATAGATAATTTCATGAAGATAATTTCCGGATCATCCACGTTAGAAGTTTCTAGTACTATAATATCTAAGTGCATCATGTTCATGCATTGACTGCTCTTAGGCAAACTTTTGCTAAATTAAATGTCTTACTGTGTTTTTGTAGTTTCCTAGTCAAAAGAGCATTTTTATGAATCATGAGCATTTCTGTTGATTCTTATTTTTTACACAGCAAAATTTAATAAACTTAAAAATAATTTATAATGATGGACTATTCAATATATCCTAGATGTAGACAAATCCACTGTGTGTGTGTAGCACAAGTTTAACCTCAAGCTAATAGCTGTTAATATCTTAAGATTACATTTCTTTAGAACAGATGCTTACTTAACATAGATAAAAGAAACAATATTAAATGAAACCTCATCCAGAAGAATTTTCTACCTTTCAATAACCTCTCAGCATGTTTTAAAAAAAGAGTTGGGATTAATTACTTTTAATTTTTAAAAATGTGTTTCATCTGGTTTCCCTAAGCCAAAAGACATGTTAATTTAAATAAACACAAGAGAAGCTTTGTATTTTGATTCACAAATATAAAAGAAAATTTCTCTGAATTATTAAAATTAGATGAGCAATCTATGCTCATAACACTGTTTTGTATTCTATGTCTATAAAGCTCTTTTCAAAAGAACAAATTTCAGTCATTTTTCCATTTCAAATGTAGATGAATACATCTAATTACTCACTCAACACGTATGTTTGAAGCCCCATATCGACACAAAATTTCTCCTAGAAGAGATATTAGGAGAAATTTCCTTAATTGACATTTCACTTTGCTTAATACATTAATCATAATTTCCATTAAGTGTGTTTCTGATGACATCATTTAAAAAGTATCTTCTCTGAGTTTTAATTTCTAATTCCAGTCTGCTGCATTCAGGGCAGAATAAGAAACTGAATGAAAAAATTACTACTGCTTTGTGAATTATTTAAAATGCATTATATAGAGGGTAAATATAAAATTTATTTTCAAAACTAGACAAATTTTGAGAATAAAAGTAATGTTAAGAATTATACTGAAAAATAAGCATTGAAACTGGAACCTGTGGTCATTCTAAATATGAATCATATCCTCAGCATGATATTAACAATATTAAATATCACCATGTTAGGTGAGGGCCACAGTCCATCTAGCAAAGGACAAACCCTGTACAATTAATTTTTTTTTTTTTTTGAGATGGGGTCTCACTGTGTCACCCAGGCTGGAATGCAGTGGTGTCTCAACCTCCACCTCCCGGGTTCAAGCAATCCTCCCACCTCAGCCTCCAGAGTAGATTGCAGTACAGGTGCACACCACCACACGTGGCTAATTTTTGTATTTTTAGTAGAGATGGGATTTTGCCATGTTGACCAGGCTGGTCTCGGACTCCTGAGCTCAAGTGACCCGGCCACTTTGGCTCCCAAAGTGCTGAAATTACAGGCAGAAGCCACCATACCTGGCCTACAAGTAATCTTTATAGTGGCAGGAAGAGTCATAAGTGTCCTCATTAACATCATCATTTTCATGTGTTTTATGATATTTTACTATTTCTATGACTACCGTAATACCTCACTTGCCCAGAGATCAGAGTTCCAGTGGCAATGGTGTGTATTATTTAGGAGCTGCCCTTAGTCCCTTGCTCATGCTACTTGTTGTATAAACTCAGTCAACAAATTAAAAGCAGCTGCCAAAAGCATAAAGTAACAACTGAAAGAAAAGGGAGGAGATGGAAGAACTATAAAAAGGAGAGAAAACTGGGATAACAATGTGGGGTAGATTTTATTGTAGGGAATCTTTTATGTGGTATCAAAACATTCTCAATGATGACTCTGAGTTGATGTCTTTAGCATTTTTCGTTTAAAAGAGTAGAGGAGTAAGTAGAGCGTGCTAGAAAAATATCCTTCAAAATGGTAAGCTTTGGCACATATATTGAGATTACATTTTAGTTTTTTGGAAACTGACTTGCGGAACATTTTATTCCTGGACAATATCTGATAAATGAGGTATTCCTGTACTTCCTTTTATTTGGCTTGAAACAATCTCTTTAAAACTCTTTTAAGCAGTGCTTTGTTGAAAAAATAATCTGAATTAACCCATCCATGGTTTTAGCAAATTTCGCCATAGAATCTCTCAATGTTCTGCCTAAAATCAAAACTTTAAAAAAATCTTCATATGGAAACAGCTTCATTCTCTTTATCACTTTAGTTTTTCTGTTTCAAATGTTTACCAGTTCTGTATTATTTTCAGAATTTTAAGCTGCACTATGGATCCACTCAAATAATATTTGACACAAAAGCAGAAAAAAAATTTTATTATTTTGTCCTATTCTGTTTCCAGAGGGTTATAAGTATCTGTGTCAATACTACTGTTTGGTGAAATCAAGACCCAAGAATTATTCTTGACAGAATCTTTCCAGTCTCAATTAGGGTGCTATAGTTGGAAAACATTAGAGATTCATCCATCTATCTATTCAACACACTTGTACTGGTGCCTAAAACATGCCAGGCATGTGCCCAGGGGAAACAAGCATGCATAAACAAGTAAACCAATAACAAAAACAGTAATAATAAATCATAAGGATTGAGAAGTAGTGTAGAGAAAAAAGGTAGTGTACAATAATAGAAAGTGATGGGGGATATTCTAACATTTGGGTGGAGAGTAGGTAGTAATTGGAAAATACAAGATCCACTATGGTTTGAACGTGTCCCACGATATTCATGTGTTGGAAAGTTAATCCTCAAGGCAACTGTGTTAAGAAGTGGGAACCGTAAGAGGTGATTAGATCATGAGGGCTCTAATATCATTAGTATGGTTTGGCTCTGTGTCCCCACCCAAATCTCATCACAAATTGTAATCCCCACATACTGGGGGAGGGCCCTGGTGGGAGGTGACTGAATCATGGGGGCGGAATTCCCCTTGCTGTTCTCGTGATAGTGAGTGAGTTTTCATGAGATCTGATGGTTTAAAAATGTGTGGCACTTCCCCCTTCTCTCTCTCCTGTTCCACCATGGATGGGAAGATGTGTCTTGCTTCCCTTTCACCTTCTGCCATGATTTTAAGTTTCCTGGGGCCTCCCAGTCATGCTTCCTGTTAAGCCTGCAAAACTGTGAGTCAATTAAACCTCTTTTCTTCATAAATTACCCAGTCTCAGTTCTTTGTAGCAGTGTGAAAATGGACTAATACAGAAAATTGATACTAGTATTTGGGCACTGCTATAAAGATACCTGAAGATGTGGAAGTGACTTTGGAACTGGATAATGAACAGAGGTTGGAACAGTTTGGAGGGCTCAAAAGAAGACAGAAAGATGTGGGAACGTTTGGAACCTCATAGAGATTTGTTAAATGGTTTGAACAAAATGGTGACAGTGATGTGAACAATGAGGTCCAGGCTGAAGTGGTCTCAGATGGAGATAAAGAACTTATTGGGAAGTGGAGTAAAAGTCATTCTTGCTATGCTTTAGCAAAGAGACAGGCTGCATTTTGCCCCTGCCCTCGAGATCTCTAAAACTTTAACTCAAGGGAAATGATTTAGGGTATCAGGTGGAAGAAATTTCTAAGCAGCAAAGCATTCAGGATGTGATTGGCTGCTTCTAAAAGTGTATGCTCATATGCATGAACAAAGAGATGTCCTGAAATTGTAACTTATATTTAAATGGGAAGCAAAGCATACAAGTTTGGAAAATTTGCAGCCTGACCATGTGGTAGAAAAGAAAAACCCATTTTTGGGGGAGAGATTTAAGTAGGTTATAGAAATTTGCACAGAGGAGCCAAATGTTAATAACCAAGACAATGGGGAAATGTCTCCAGGGCATGTTAAAGACCTTTGTGGCAGCCCCTCCCACCATAGGCCTGGAGGACTAGGAGGGAAAAATGGTTTTATGGGCCCCTCTGCTCTGTGCAGCCTGGGGACATGGCACCCTGTATCCCAGCCTCTCTGGCTCCAGTTGTAGCTAAAAGGGGCCAACATACAGCTCAGGCCATTGCTTCAGAGGGTACAAGTCCCAAGCCTTGGTGGCTTCCACATGGTGTTGGGCCTGTGTGTGCACAGAAGGCAAAAGTTTGGGAGCCTCCACCTAGATTTCTGAGGATGTATGGAAATGCCTGAATGTCCAGGCAGAAGTCTGTTGCAGGGGCAAAGCCCTCATGGAGAACCTCTAGTAAAGCAGTGCAGAGGGAAAATGTGGGGTTGGAGCCCCCATACAGAGTCCCCACTGGGGCACTGCCTAGTGGAGCTGTGAAAAGAGGGCCACCATCCTCCAGACCCCGGAATGCTAGTTCCACTGACAACTTTCACCTTGCATCTGAAAAAGCTGCAGCCACTCAATGCCAGTCCATGAAAGCAGCTGCTGAGGCAGTACCCTGCAGAGCCACAGTAGCAGAGCTGCCCAAGGCTGTGAGAGCCCACCCCTTGCATCAGCATGCCATGTATATGAGACATGGATTCAAAGGAGATTATTTTGGAGCTTTAAGATTTAATGACTGCCCTGTTGGGTTTTGGACTTGCAAGGGTCCTCTAGCCCTTTTCTTTTTGCCAATTTCTCCCTTTTGGAATGGCAGCATTTACCCAATGCTTGTACTCCCATTGTATCTTGGAAGTAACTAACTTGTTTCTGATTTTACAGGCTCATAGGTGGAAGGGACTTGTCTTAGCTCAGATGAGACTTTGGAATTGCACTTTTGAGGTAATGCTGGAATGAGTTAAGACTTTGGGGGACTGTTGGGAGGGCATGATTGGTTTTGAAATGTGAGAAGGACATGAGATTTGGGAGGGGTCAGGGATAGAATGATATGGTTTGGCTCTGTGTCCCCAACCAAATTTCATCTTGAATTGTAATCCTCATGTGTCAGGGGAGCGGCCTGGTAGGAGGTGATTGAATCATGGGGGTGGACTTCCCCCTTGCTGTTCTTGTGATAGTGAGTTCTCATGAGATCTAATGGTTTAAAAATGTATAGCACTTCCCCCTTCTCTCTCTCTCTCTCATGTTCCATCATGGGAAGATGTGCCTTGTTTCTGCTTAGTCTTCCACCATGATTGTAAGTTTCCTGAGGCCACCCAGTCATGCTTCCTGTTAAGCCTGCAGAACTGTGGCCTCCCAGTCACGCTTCCTGTTAAGCCTGCAGAACTGTGAGTCAATTAAACTTTTCTTCATAAATTACCCAGTCTCAGGTAGTTCTTTATAGCAATATAAAAATGAACCAATACAATCATGAATAGATTAATGTCATCATTGCAGAAGTGGGTGTGATACAAAATTGAGTTTGGCCCTCCTCTTTTTCTCTCTCACCATGTGCCTTCTGCCATGTTATGACACAGCAAGAATGCCCTTACCAGATGTAGCTCCTTGATCTTGGACTTCCCATCCTCCAGAACCATGAGCCCAAGGAATTTCTATTCTTTATAAATTACTCAGTGGTGTTCTGTTATAGTAGCACATAATGGACTAAGATAAGATCTGAGGGGGGAAATCCAGACAAAGAGAAAAAATAACTTCAAAGGCCTTAGGTAGGAACAAGCTTGAAATAATACTTATAAATGGCAGGAAAACCACATGCTGGATCCATGTAACTGAGGGGGAGAGGAGTAGGGGATAAGCTGAAGAGATGGGCAGGGGCCAGATTTCCATTTTGTTTCAATACTGATGAGAAGCCATTGGAGGGTTCTGAGCATGGAATTATATAATCTCATTTATTTTCCAACAGATCTGATTGTTGTACAAATGAACTGTTGGAGGAAGTAGGTATGAAAATAGGAAGACCAGGTGGGAGTTACTGCAACAGTCCAGTGAAGACTCAATTTAGATTTATTTTAGACTTGGGTGGTAATGACAGACGTGATGGGAAGTGGTTTGATGTAAGATATATTTGAAGCAGCAGGAATTTTTGGTAGGAAGAATGTAGGCGTGAAAGAAAGAAATGTGTCAAGTATGACTCAGTACTAGTTACTGATATGAAGAATATTGGGGAAGAATTAAGAGCTCTGTTTCAGAAATATTAAGTGCCAGACATCTATTAGAATTTCAAGGAAGGTGTTTAGGAAAAGGTTGAATACCAGCCTGGAACTTCAGAAAGAGACTAGGACTAGAGATACAAACTGGAAGTCATCAGCATATAGATGGCATTTAAAGCAATGAGACTGCACAAGATGAGTTAGGGACTGAGTAAAGGAAGTGGGGAGGGAAGATAAGGTGGTGCTACTAAAGGAGATGGAGTAGGAGCAGCTAGCCAATTAGGAGAAATTCCTGGAGACCACAATGTTCTTCCTAACTGATAATGTGATTAAAACCTATCAGAGAAGGAGTGATCAATGGTGTCAAAACTTCTGAGAAGTCAACTGTGATGAAGACTAAAGACAGAGCACTGCATTTAGTGCAGAGATCACTTGTTGATTGGACAAATGTTTCAACATATTGAAGTGGTGAAGAGCCTCATTGCCATGAATAAAAGAAAGGAGAATATAAGGCAGTAGAATAATTAAGTATTAATAGAAAGACCTTTTGAACACTCTGGTTACAAAGATAAACAAAGACGTGGCACAGTGATTGAAGTGAGATTTGGATTGCAACAGAGCATTTACTGGTAGTTGAATATATACCCGCCTCCCTATTGCATCTCCCCTTCCCCACACACATTTCCTAGCCCCCTGCAGGTAGGTGGAGCCTTTTGTCTAGTTCTGGCTAATGGGCTGTGATTGGAATATGGGTCATTTCTGGGCCAAAGTACAAAGAATTGGGTGTGAGCTCTTCATATCCTGTCTCCTCTAGCCATCAGTGACCAGTAGTGTTCAAGATAATGGAATCTTTCTATCAACCAACATTGAACTTACAATCTGAAAAAGTATTAATCACATTAAATTATTGATAACTAACCAGTTTAGATCTATAAAAACAGCACTTTCTTATGGTTTCACTTAACAAATCTTTGCTGAGTGAAGCCACTGAGATGTGGGGGTCAATTTGCTACCACAGTATAACTTAGAATAATTTGGCATACGTGATCAAAGAATTCTTTAACATATTATTTCATATTTTTATATTTTTGAAATAATGTATCAGAGAGAAAAATATTGATATAAGAGAAATGGTGGATAATTATAGGAGAAAAACCCTTGAATAAGGATGAGGAGTGTAGTGTACTAGTGAAGACCTTAGACAGAGGTACACATTTCCATAAGGAAGAAATCCATCTACCCTAAAGGAGGGAAGGTGGAACATGGATATAGATGCAATTGCAGAGTAGATTTGGGATGGGCAGATAAAGTGGTTCTCTTCTGTTTGCCTCCACTTTTCCAGTGAAATCGAGGTCATCATCTCAGAATAGAAATGAAAAGGCAGTGTTGGAGGTTTGAGAAGAATAGACGGAGATGAAATTTTCTACTGGGAAAATGAATTAACATTGCAGTGCTGAGGGCTCTTTGGCCTTACGTTCAAGGGAGGATAGTTAACATAAGTGTCTTCTCTTGAACCATGGTCAAGTGTTTAGATACTGTAGTAGGGTACATGAGTGTTTGGTGTAGCCAGGGTTGGGGATTGCCAATGAGGAAGGTAGAGGTAAATAGGGGCAAGGAAGCTGAGAGTAGTTCAAGGAAGTGGTTACTCTGATGGACCATGAAATCTAAGCTGAGAAGTGAAAACATGAAGAAGTTAATGGAAAGTGGAAAATGATGTTAATCGATTGTAAGTCCCACAGGGCAAAAAACTGCTAGTGTGAGGATGCTAACCTAACTGAGTTAGAAATGTGGGGGTTGGGGAGGGCAGAGAGAATGGAATGCCAGAAACCAAAATTTTCAAGGTGGTACAGTTACTGGAATTGTTAAAGACTCTAGTCATACCCCTGAACAGGTGGCTGAGGTGGAGAACTGATGAGCTCAAGAAACCGAGAGGCCAATGAGTTGTAATAATCTCATTCATTGGCTAATCCATCCAACGTCATATTGGCTATGAGCAATTATGATTTAGGGTAGGACATGCTTTGCTCTTCCTGTGCTAGTTTTATCACATACAAGTTATAGCCATGAAAGTGAAGCGCTGTGAATGAGATAGTGTGAAGCAATATCTAAATTTTTACAAGCGAAGTGTTATTTAAATGAAAATTTCTTGAAAAATTGCTTTTCTTAATTTTATAAATCTCCTATTTAGAACTGAAAACTAAAGAGCCTGGCTTTTCTGTAATAACAGAATGACTCATTTTTGGTCTACAACTCTAAATTGAAGTGGTATTTTACTACTAAATACCTGTAAATTATTCTCTTTTTCTTTCCATAATTAATACATAATTTTCTGTCATTGCTGCTTTCCAATCCTAATCATATGTATTAAAATACATTTTTTTTTTCTTTTTTTTGAGATGGAGTCTCACTCCATTGCCCAGGCTGGAGTGCAGTGGCTTGATCTCGGCTTACTGCAAGCTCCACCTCCCGGGTTCATGCCATTCTCCTGCCTCAGCCTCCTGAGTAGCTAGGACTACAGGCGCCCGCCACCACGCCTGGATAATTTTTTGTATTTTTAGTGGAGACGGGGTTTCACCATGTTAGCCAGGATGGTCTTGATCTTCTGACCTCATGATCCACCCGCCTCGGCCTCCCAAAGTGCTGGGATTACAGGCGTAAGCCACCGCACCCGGCCTAAAGAATTTTTTATTGCTGAAAAGTATCTTACTTTCCCTTGATTTTTCATTTTCTCTGGGATATTTCTCCAGGATATTTACATGGGGAAGAAAATGGCCTTTTCCTCCTTGTAGATGATTCAGTTAAGAAAGGAATAGAATTGGCTTAAACCTCATTGCTCCAAAACGACCCTAAGAGCTCCAAGAAAATTTTTCCACATTTATCAAAATCTGTAGTCTGAAGCAGCTGACAAGGGCACCTGAAGCAATCCAACAAGTCAGCCCCTTTATAATTGAAGGCTTTTATTGAACTATTTTTGGATCCTGTTATATATTATCTCCACAAGAAAACAACCAGATTAAAATGAAATATTACAATGGAACAACAAAACTTCAGTTTTATTTACACAAAAGGCAACCTTCTAAAAAAGCATCCCTAATCTCTCAAAGACAATGATAAGGCAATCTGGCAGCTTGAAAAGTCAAAGTGACTTTCAAGCGTTGTTGTTTAAACTGACAAAAATTTCTACAGATGCCAATGCAAAATTAAAAAAAAGAAGTAACACGTTTAAAATATATACACTTTAGAGTTTATATAGAATAAAAGCTTTTTTTTGAACTTTTCTAGGATTGAAAACAAAAGCAAACATTGCTCTTCCAAAGCCATTATCGAGCAGAAAAATATTCATACAGAAGTAAAAATCTACAGTGCAAATTAAAGCAGAGAGAAACAATCTAGAATAAAACATTATTTCAAATAAGATAATGTATGCATGAGTGAGCATTTCCTCTGAATCCAGGTGACTAGCAGGGCATGATGGGAAGATTACACTTCTCGTCATCCTATACAGAAACACCAAGAAAAGGTCTGGTGTCTCTCCAGGGGCAAGGAACAATAATTCTTCGAGAAAAGGCATACTGAGAGGATTCCTTAAGTCAAATGGATCTAAGATCAAGTCCAAAGTGATCAATAAGAGCTGAAAGATCAGTCAAGTACCAAATACTCAAGGAAACTCATCAACGTAGAAACAAGAAACAGGGAAGGGACTTGTGAACAAAAGGTGTGGGCAATGAGGAATTAGGAACCCAATCAGAGCCTCGTTGGGAAATGAGGAATGTGGCAACAAGCATGAATTGGTTCCTAAAACCAATGATCTTGTGAAACAGGAGCTGCTTCTATCTTTTGCTCATAGTGACCTAACTGAGCCAACAGATGGTTGGATTTGCTTGGAAATAGCATGAGAAGCCAACATTCCTGACATAGGTGTTGGAGAAAGACACACTAGAATCTTGGTTCTGCAACTTGTAGCTGTGTAACTCTGAGCCAGTTGTGTAATTCCTCTGAGCCTCAGTATCGCCTACAATTCTAAAGCATTCAGTGAGTTGGGAGAATTAAAGTAGATAAGGTGCGTGAAAGTGCTTTACACATGGAAAGCACACAATCAGGATCTTCTTCCATTAGGCCAATACACCTGTATATTGCTTATTGTTTAATTTACACCAATTATTTTCAGGAATTTATTTGAGCACAAGGAAGTGTGGAATTAAGAATCTGTGTTGTATCTGACTTTAAAAAATACAGAGAAGATCGTTCATTTTTTTTCATGACATTGACAATGTCAACGTTTAACACAAACAATTCTATTTTAAAATCTTGTATTTCCTGATCAATCTGTTGGGAGTGAAAATTAGAAGAGAGGGTAGTAAACAAAGTAAGAATTTGCAAACATAGTTGAACTCAGATAATAAATACCTATATCCTCTACAGGTGCCCTTTTCTCACAATAGAAAAGAGATGAGAAGACATGAAAAGTGAAAGCTTAAAAAGACAGTACCCATGTAAGGCAAGAGCAGAATCTGTTCAGAGAGGTTACTTGTCTAGGGCTGCTTAGCTAGTTATTGACAGGGGCTTTGCTAGAACTCACATCTCTTGTGGAATGTGTGTCTAACATATTCTCACCAAAGAAGAAGCGTATGCATTATTTCCTCAGTGAAGCCCTTTCTTGGTCCCAAAACCAAGCTGTCTGCTCTGTATGCTCTCATAGCTTTCTCTATTTCCCTTTTCAACACAGTCATCAGGCATATTGTTACCATGTGGATAATGGAGTGAGTGGTTAAAAGCATAGGTTCTGGTGTCAAACTGTTTGAATCTTGTCTCTCCAAATTATTCAAACGATTTAAGCATCCAAAAAGAATAAAAGCACTTAATTTACAGAGATGTAGTGAGGAGACAATAAACCTTTACAACAATGCTTGACACAGTGCAATAAATGTTGGCCATTTGTATTATTAGTAAGGATAATTAAGGCAAGGAGTGTTTAATACTGGATGTCCAACACAGAGTGGTGCTCTCCCCAGAGACAGCACAGGATGTGTCCCCTGTCAAACCCTCAGAGGAATTGCAAACCTATAAAATTAATAAACTTTGAAAGTAGTTGTGTGATTATGTTTGTTAAATAAAGGCAGTTCCAATTGGCACAAATTTCAGTTTTCATGGTTTAGTTTAAACAAACTCAGTGCCCTACCAACATAGTTAAAATTTCAGTTACCACAGTCTATCTTCTGTGGTGAAGAGCCTATTAAACCATTTTCTGATTTTTAAAAGTATGTTTTCTTCTTATTGAGTTCTTCATATATGCTGTATAAAAATACTTTTTCAGGTATATATTTTGCAAATATTTTCTCCAAGACTAGTTTGTCTTTTTATTTTCTTAAGAGTGTCTTCTGAAGAGTAAAAGTTTTATTTCTGATGATTTCTAATTTATCAATTTTTTCTTCCATAGTTCATAATTTCTGAGTCCAATTGAAGAAATGTTTGTCTAAATCAACATCACTAAGGTGCCCTATGTTTCTTCCAAGGGTTTTATACTTGCAGCATTTATGTTGAGGTCTACAATTAATTTCAAGGTAACTTTTGTGTAACTGTGAGGTAAAAGTTGAGGTCTTCTTTGTCTCCATGTGAATACCCAATTGTTCAGAACTATTTGTGGAAAGACTATCCTTCCCCCATTCATTATCTTAGCACATTTTTGTCAAAAATTGATTGATTATAAATGTGTAGGTATATTTCAAGACTCTTTATTTTGTTCCACTGGTTGATATGTTAATCTTTACACCAATACCACATTCTCTTGATTACTATAGCTTTATGGTTAGTCATGAAATCAGGAGGTGTAATTTCCCCAACTCCGTTCTTTTCCAAAATTGATTTGACAATGCTGTAATGAAATTTAGAGCCAGCTTGTCAAATTCAACAAGAAAACTGCTTAGGTTTGGATGAGGACTGCACTTGATCTAAGGATCAATCTGGGAGAAATGACATTCTTACAAGGTTGAGTCTTCCTGCCCATGAACTTGGTATTTCCTTCCATTTAATTACATCTTTACTTTATGCCACAAAAGTTTAGTTGTCAGCACACAGATCTTGGATATATCCTGTTAAACAAGTATTTCATATTTGTGATGATGTTGTAAATGGCTGATTTTAAAAAATTCAATTTCCAACATTCATTGCAAATACATAAAAATATAACTGATTTTGCATATGGACTTGGTACACCGTGACCTTGCTAACTTTAGTTATTGGTTCTTGTAGTTTTGTATTTTTGCAGATTCCTTTTATCTCATGTAGATGACATGTCTGCAAATAGACAGTTTTACTTCTTCCTTTCTGATTTGTATGCCTTTTATTTCTTTTTCTTGCCTTGTTGCACTTCCTAGGACCTCCAGTATAAAGTGAATAGAAGTGGTAACAGTAGATGTCTTTTCCTTGTTACCAATCTTGGGAAAAAATAATATGGTCTGTCATCATTAAGTATGATTTTAGTTGTTGGTTTTTCTTTTTCTGGCGTCTTTTCTTTTTAAAAAAGTTTTTAAAAAACATTTTTGTTGAAATATAAATCACATACCATAAAAATCACCCATTAAAATGTCCAATTCAGTAGTTTTGGTATACTCACAAAGTTGTACAACCATCACTCCAGTCTAAGTTGTTTTTTAAAAATTTTTTTAATTTTTTATTCCCATAGGTTATTGGGGAACAGGTGGTGTTTGGTTACATGAATAAGTTCTTTAGTGGTGATCTGTGAGATTCTGGTGCACCCATCACCTGAGCAGTATACACTGCACCCAATTTGTAGTCTTTTATCCCCCACCCCCTTCCCACCTTTTTCTCCTGAGTCCCCAAAGTCTTTTGTATCATTCTTATGCCATCTGTTCTTTATTGGCTCTTTGAATAGGTGTTAAACTTTTAATGCTTTTTCTACATCTACTGATATAATATGATTTTTCTTTTTTAGTCTTAATATAGTGAATTACATTGATTTTTTAAAAATTTTGAACCAACTCGGCATTCCTGAGATAAACCCTACCTGACCTTGATGTGCTATCCTTTTTATATATTGATGGATTTGATTGGCTAATATTTTGTTAAGTGATTTTTTGTGTGTGTCTGTAGTCTGTAGTTCTTTTTCTCTTGCAATATTAATATCTAGTTTTGTTATCAGGATAATGATAAGTTCATAAGGTGACTTGGAAAATGTTTCTCTTTTATTTTCTGAAACAGTTTGTGTTGAAATGGCATTATTTCTTTCTAAAATGTTTGGTAGAATTCACTGGTGAAGTCACCTGGTATAAAATGCACTTGTTTATTCATTATTCCTAAACTAATTCCATAAAAACATTGTGGAGGCAGTTGCTTATAATTCTTTCTTCCAGCAAATGCTAGCAGTTACTTGCATACAGAGATTGCCAAATAAGTATCTGTGAAAGCAAAAACTAAAATGTTACATACCTTTGTTTTTTCCTGCCTCACTTAAAAATATTTTGTGTGTGAACAAACAATATGAGTGATGATTTATATAGGTATATATTATACAAAATTAATTTTAAATGAAGTATACTATTAAGGGCTATTTTTAAAACCCAGGTATAAGGAGATTGCTACTTATTATTTAACAAACATAGATATTCAGCATATTGACTAATGTTCTTCATTTAATTTGGTGGTTAATTAAACCATTTAGGTTATGAGAACAAAATCAAAGTACTGTCTAGTTAAAAACATTTCAAAACAGGTGCTAAAATATGGGACTGAAACAACCAATAGCTATTTAACGGAGAAAGATTACAAAATCATTTCCTAAATAACTTTCTTCTTTCCTTCTTGCAAGATCAGATCAAAGCAAAAATCAGATTCCCTTCATGTTCATGCAAGTTCCTGTTCCTGTGATTTTTAAAAATCTGATTTCTCCAAAAATTGTCTTTCAAAAACTGTCCTATTTATTTCTAGCTTCTTGAACAATAACAATTAGGTTTATAAAAATTGGACAAATTTTGTTTTGGCTCTATTCATTAGATCTCACAGGGTACTTCAAAAATAAACCAATTCCAACATCTGGATTTTTTATCAAAGTGCTGTCTAATTCCTTGGCCATATGAGGCATATTTTAAAAAGATGGTACAGAGCAGTTAAAAATCATGCTGAAACACCACTCTGGAAACTTTTATAGTATTTTATTTTCAGCTTATAACCTAGTAAATGCAGATAACATGGAAATTCTACAGAGCCTGACAAACGTAATTTGCTTACCCCAGGTAAGCTTTTTATTTAATTTGAGCTACTATGTTGGGGTTATTTTATGCTTAGCTATATTTTATGTGAAATAAACTAATTCGTATTTTTTTAAAAACCTGTGTTAAAATATATTTTCATCCATTAGGGTCCTGATCAATTATGACGCCTTTTCTTCTTCGTATTGTCAACACTTAACACGCTGCCCAGTTTACACTGTCATTACTCAATAAATGCTAAACTTGAACATGAAGTTTAACTGAACTAAACTGGTCTTGCAGCAATTTACAAAGTAACCCAGAGGGTCAGATATCAATGTGACTTACAGTGAAGGAAGTCATTACACATTTTTCTTTCACTTGAAGTGGTTCTAAATATACAAATATATTTACTTTGCTTTCCTCAGGTAGGCAGCCCTTTACCTAACTACCATGAAAAGAGTTTTTAAAAACTTTTTGTTAAAATAACAAAGCCCTCGTTGCAGAACATCAAAAGCCACATATTTTAAGATATCAAAATCTTCAATATTTTTAGCTCTTTAGAAAGAGAAAACTAGCAAAAGATAGCACCATCAGCAAATAATATCTCAGCCCCTTCCTTACTACTCCCCCACCATCCTTCTTCAGGATTCAGTTCCAGTGAATGATAATCAGAAGCAAAACCTGAAGCAAAAATCTTTCAAAAATTACAACAAATAAGGCACATTCTTGGCAAGTCTCAATTTTGTGATAACTTTCTCCTCAAGTTTAGTATTATAAAACTATCTTGTAATAAGGTTATTTGGGGACCCCCTTAGATGGTCTGAGACTAAATGATTTCTACTTCAGAAAAAAATACTCTATAACAGGGTTTTGGTTATTTAACACAGCAGCATTCAAATAGCAGGAATTCAATTTTTGTTCAAGTAAATACTATCTGCTCATTAATTTGTTTAATCACAAAATGATTTCACAAAACAATACAGTTTGTGACTTCTTAAAGAACTTCTGGTGTTCAGATTGACTTTTAATACATTATGTCTCACACTAATAGTCACTCTATTTTCAGAAAAGTTAAAATCAAAATAATACCTATTACACCTCCATTCTAAGGGAAAAAAATATGTTTCATGAGGATGTTGCTGAAGATGTTAATTAACCATATTACACTTGTCCTCTTGGTGAGAATCTCTTGTAATTTTTTCTCTAAAGATTTCAATCCACTAATTTTTGAAATAATGACTTTTAAAAGTTTATTGCACTGAATCTTGTTTTAATTGTGATGCTTTTTATAAATTGACATTTGCTACTGAAAAATGTGGAGTCAAATATAGGTCCTTCAGCAGAATTTATCCAACGCTTAGAGTGTGTTGTGTTTTCATGAACACTACCACTAGCCTCACCTTATTTTTTCTTTTATTTTCTGTTAGATGTGATTCCTTACTTTAAAAGAATCTTGCATTTTAAAAGCAACCTTGAGCTTCCAATATTTTCTCTCCTAATGATATGAAACAATAAAAATAAAAATAAAAAACCCCACACCCTCAGCATAACTTAAAGCTAGAAAAATGACAAAACTTCAAAGTAACTGTGAGTAAAAGAACAGGTAATTATTTCAGGTAAGATTCACCAATGGTTCAGACAAAATTAGTGAACAAAAGTCTAAGAATATGTGCATAGTCTCAAACTATGTCTCCCAAGATATTTTACCTCTTAGAAATGAAAATTGATTAATTTTACAGCACAGAAACCTGGCAGATACCATCTTTAAAAAGTGATCAATGTTTGCATCACCAATAACAAGATATTTTGATACCATGCATCCTTTGATATAATGCATCTGAGAAAGGCACAATATCACTTCTGCATTATTCTTGCCAGAAATGCATAACCTCAATCTAATCATAAACAAAGTGAGAAAATTCTACAAAATAACCAGCAGCTAGTACACTTCAAAAGCGTCAAAGTCATGAAAGATAAGGAAAGACAGGGGAGGTGTCATAGATTGAAGGAGAATAAAGAGATATAACAACTAAATGCACTGTGAGATCCTGCATTGGGTCCTAGAACAACAAGAAGAAAGGACTTTAATGGAAAAGCTAGTGAAATTAAAATAAGATTTGTAGTTATTTAATAGATTGTGCCACTGTTAATTTCCTGGTTTTGGCAATTGTACTATAGATAAATAAGATGTTAACATTAGGGGAAGCTGGGTGAAGGACATATGGCAATTCCCTGTACTATTTTTGTAACATTTCAGTAAGTGTAAATAAAAGTTTAAAAACAAAAATGTTAAAAAGGCATCTTCAATCTTTTTAAAATAAGTGGGATTTTCATAAACAATTACTGTCTGACATTCTTCCGATTTTTCCTAAGCTCATAGCTTCCTCGTGTTATCCCCTTTGACTGCCTCAGAAAATTCTTCATATCTAGTGCCAATTCAAATATTGTCTCTCTTCCATAAAAGATCCCGATTCCTACAGACCTCAGATCTCCCAGCATTGTACCCTAAAGTAGAAGTTTACCATGCATGACTAGATAGTTTTCTAGTTCTTTTTTTACCTGTATTTCTCCTTGTCACTGCAATAAGAAAAGCTCCCAGAATGCAGTGACAAAGTTACATGTCTTTTCATGATTTTCCCCAGCACTGACCTAAATATACAGTAAATGCTTGTTAAATACATGTTGACTCATTCACTCATAAATTATTTAAGGAAACTAGAGATTTGTAAGTTCACGTCATCCATTTTACAGCCTCTCTGTGAAATCAGACATCAAATACAGGACTGAATGGGCCATTCGCTATAATCTAAGTATGGCAATTCTGATAATTTCTTATTCTCAGGAAGTCTCTAAAATGTAAAATGTATGATACTTCCTTCAACTTCATAAGGTAGTTGGGGTTGAATAAACACCAGAATCCATAGAAATAACAGGCCTAAATTTATAGAAATATAGGCCTAAATTATAAATCTTTAAAAGGTCATTGAAAACTGTTAGAATTCCTCATTCAATATTAATATGAAATGTACAATAACATAAGCAATTGTCACAAATAAGATTCAAAGATACTGATGTTTGATGAGATATTTTCCACGACCCAGGGTTGCTTCCTTAGAGTATTCCTAGGATGTCTACTGATCTGTTAAAGTCATGCAATGGGAACAAATGTCCATTTTCTTTGCCAAGAAAATACCATAGATGAATATTAAAAACAGTTATGTAAGCCAAAACTCACATCTGCACACACTTAAAATGTAGCTCTTTTTTTAAATAATAATTTGTAATACATTCTGAAAAAAAAACAAAAAATGTTGTACAATGCTCTACACCTGGCTGGGTAACCAGTGTTTTTAGCCATAAGTGCAGTGATACAGGCTATGTAATTACTGAAATTGATTAGTGTACTCTAAATTGTGGAAATATGTATGTGTTTGTATATTAGTAACTCTTTTTGGCATCTATTTCAGGCTTGTTTATATTATACTATGTGTATATATATACATATATGTAGAACATAAAGTTCAAAATATACTCTACTGATGTAACCAACCAATTAAAGGAAATAAAATCTGTTCAAGGGGAATATAAAGCATGGAACTTAACGGGATTTTCTACACAATCTGGGGCTTCCAATACTTAAAAAATTATCAAATTATTAAACTTATATATATATAATAATATATATAATAACATATATAATATATATATAATATATATAATAATATATATATAATATATATAATATATATATAATATATATATAATATATATATAATATATATATATAAAATATATATATATATATATATATTTTTTTTTTTTCTTCTGAGACGGAGTCTTGCTCTGTCGCCCAGGCTGGAGCACAGTGGTGCGATCTCGGCTTACCACAACCTCTGTTTCCCAGGTTCAAGCAATTCTCCTCCCTCAGCCTCCTGAGTAGCTGGGATTACAGGCATGTGCCACCACACCCGGCTAATTTTTGTATTTTTAGTAGAGATGAGGTTTCGCCATGTTGGCCAGGCTGTTCTCGAACTCCTGACTTCAGGTGATCCACCCACTTCAGCCTCCCAAAGTGCTGGGATTACAGGCATGAGCCACCGTGCCTGGCCTAATATTGTTTCTTTAAAAAAACATTTAAAATGTCACTAATTCACTAAGAAGGTATCACAAACAATGCTTTAAAAAGCTTTTTTAAAACCAATTTAAAAAATATGTGTGGGGAAAAATATATTTTGGTCTGATATTGAAAAAGAAATGATTTGCAAAATTTTTAAAATATTTAAGTAGTCAAAATTCCCAATTCAATGGAATATTTAGCATACATGCATATATAATATTATTTTAAAATATTTCTATATCATTTTATTTTTAAAAGAATGATTACTACAGCGAGTTAGGATGAAGAATAATTTGTATCTTAAAAATAGGTATTTAAAAACATAGATCACTTTTCCTATCCATGTTGGTTTATATTGTTGTTATAAAAAAAAAATCAGATGTATGGCGTAGGACACAACAAAGTACAGTCTTCCTTAGGTACCCACAGGGGATTGGTTCCAGGACTCCAGTGATACCAAAATCCAAAGATACTCAGCACCTTTAAACAAAATGGCAGAGTATTTGCATATAACTATCAACATTCTCTTGTATACTGTAAAACATCTCTAGAGTATTTGAAATACCTAACACAATGTAAATGCTATGTAAGTGGTTGTTATACTGTATTGTTTTTACATTTGTATTACTTTTTATTGTTATATTGTTATTTTTATATTTTTAAAAACATTTTTGCTCCACGGTTGGTTGAACCCATGAGTACAGAACCTACAGACACAGAAGACAGATTATAAACTGAAAAATTACAAATGCTCATGTATTTTCCCTGGTACATTTGATTCTTCATAGGTTAGATTTGTTTTGAGGAGTCATTTTCCAAAATTCACCAGTTTATTAATAACATATACCACTGTGAAAAATAAAATATGTTGACATATGTGGCATAATTAAAATTAATCCTTCATAGGGAAAACTATTAAGAAACAGGTATTCGGCTAATTATATATGTAGAAAAATTCCAAGGAATCTACCAAAAATAGTGACTAGAATTAATAAATGAGTTTAGAAAGGTCACACTGTATAATATCAACATTAAAACATCTATTATATTTATATATTAGCAAAGAACAATTGGGAATTGAAGATAAAATCATGATTCAATATCATCTAACAAAATATGTGCAACCTCTAGATGCTGAAAACTATAAATGCTGATGAAAGAAATTAAAGAAAACCTAAATAAATGGTAAGATCTTCCATGGTCATGGATCAGAAAACTCAATTTCATTAAGATTTCAACCTTAATGTAGATTAAACACAAATTTAAAAAATATCTCAGTAGGATTTTGTGTAGAATTCATTATGCTGATTCTAAGAAAAACAAAGAAACCATCATAGGCAAAACGATCTTGAAAAAGATCAGTGTTGGACAACTTATACTACCTATCTCTAAGACTGACTATAAAAGCTACAGTAATCAAGATAGTGTGGCATTGTAAAAGGATAGACATATAGATCAATAGAAGAAAAACAGAAAGTCCACTAGTAGGCCACATATATGTGGTCAAATGATTTTCAACAAAGCTGCAAAGGCAATTCAATGGAGAAAGGATAGTCTTTTCAACAAACAATACAGAAACAATTGAATCTTAATCCATACATTGCACCATCCACAAAAATCTACTCAAAATGGACCACAGACCAAAAAATAAAACCTGAAACTGTAAAATTCTAGAAGAAAACAGGAGAAAAGCTTTGTGACCTTAAGTCAGGCAAAGATTTTTTATACACAACACCAAAAACATGATCTATAAAAGAGTAAACTGGTAAGTCAGACTTCATAAAAATTAAGAATCTCTGCTCTTTGATTTGGGAGAAAGTGCTTGCAAATCACATATCTTATAAACAACTTGAATCCAGAACACATAAATACTCTCAAAATTTAATAATTAGAAAATAGCAATAAAAAATCAGAAAAAGATTTCAATAGATACTTCACCAAAAAAGATATTCAGATGACAAAATATACACAGGAAAAGGTGCTCAACATTATTAGTCATTAGGGAAATGCATGAATGGTAAGAAATGTGTATTTGGATGACTAAAATAACATTATTAACTCCACAATATGAAGGGTGCAACCTAACTGGAACTCTCATACACTGCTGGTGGGAGTGCAAAATTATGTAGCTACTTTGGGAAACAGTTTGGCAGTTTCTAATAAAATTTAAAAATATACTTAACATAAAGCTCAACAATCTCATTTCTTTCTATTTACTCAAGTTAAATTAAAGGGCATATTCACACAAAATCTTTATGTGAATGCTTACCAACCCAGATATTTCCCAGCTGGAGAATGGATAAGTTTTGTACTCCCATACAATGGAATACTACTAAGCAATAAAAAGGAACAGATTACAGTGACACACAACAACATGAGTGAATCTCTAATGCATTATGCAAAGGGAAAGAAGCCAGACTCAAAAAGCTACCTACTGAATATTTACATGACATTCCAGAAAAGGAGAACCTATGGTCACAGAAAATAGATGAGTGATTACTAGGAGCTGGGACATGAGAAAAGAAGTGGGGCTGATGACAAAGGTCTGGAGAAATGTTTGAGGTGATGGAACTGTTCTTCATCTTGATGTGGTGATGGTTTGTCAAAACTTGCAGAACTGCACATAACCTATATAAGTTATAAGAGGAATAAATGAAGAGTTAGAGGAATACAAGAAAGAGCTTGACTGCTTCTGAGTTGGTGTGGAAAGGAGGAAGGCAGGGACATCTTTGAGGAAGAAAGATGAGTTACCAAGTCTTCCAGGCAGAGGGGAAAATGTGTGTGAAGCCACAAAGGGAGATTGTTTACAGCCTATTTATGGAAAACAGAGTTGTCTGGGAGTGGGTACAGCACAGACTGTTATCTGTGGTGGGAGAGACAGTTAAGAAAGGTAGAAGACATCAATTCACACCCATTACAATGGTTATTATAAACAGTGTTGGCAATCATGTGGAGAAACTGGAACCCTTGTGCACTGCCAATGGGAATGTAAAATGATGCAGATGCCATGGAAAATATATGGCAGTTCCCTGAAAAATTAAAAACAGAATTATATCGACCAATTCCTACTTCTGAGTATATACCCCAAAGAACTGAAAGCAGAAACTAGAACAGATATTTACACATCCATGTTCACAAAAACATTATTCATAACAGTCAAAAGGTAGAAGCAACCCAACTGTCTGTCCATCGGCAGATGAATGGATGAACAAAATGTGGTATACACATACAATGGAATATTATTCATTTTGAACAAAACAGGAAATTCTGACACATGCTACAATGTGGATGAACTTGAAGACATTATGGTAAGTGAAATAAGTCAGTCATAAAAGAACTACTACTATATAATTCCATTCATATCAGGTACCCTAGAGCAATGGTCCCCAGCCTTTTTGGTGCAGGTTTCATGGAAGACGACATTTCCACAGGATGAGGGTAGAAGGATGGTTTTGGGATGAAACAGTTCCACCTCAGATCATCAGGAAGTAGCTCACCTGCCACTCACCTCCTGCTGTGCAGCCTGGTTCCTAACAGGCCACAGACAGGTATGGGTCTGCAGCCCAGGGGCTGGGGACCCCTGCCCTAGAGCATCAAATACATATAGACAGGAAGTAAATGATGCTTGCCAGGGGCTAGAGGGAGAGAAAATGGGAGTTACTGTTCAGTGGGCACAGGTTTAGTTTTACAAAATAAAAAAAAATTCTCGAGACGGATCGTGGTGATGGTTGCACAACAATTTAAATGTACTTAACACCACTGAACTGTACAGTAAAAAAATAGTTATCATAACTTAAAATTAATTAATTAAAATAAATACATAAGAAAGAAAAACAATGAAAGGTACAGAGGGGAAATGAAATTATGCAAATCTTTGGCCAGACAACTAGGAAGCTGTGGCAACTTCACTTTTTCTTGGGCTACAGCACTTTGTAAGTTTTTGAGCAAGGGAGAAAATGCCATTAGCTCACAATCTACCTCTTCCAGAAAGTTCTGCCGGATTCTGCCTGTTGCCCCCAGATGTCAGACACCTCCCTGCATTTCCCAGGGCATGCAGTCCAGCATATCTAGATGATGGCCCTTATTTCTGTTCAATGTGATTGCAGTTTGTTCCATCATCCCTGCCCTATCAAAATTCATCTCCTTGAGATGAATTACCAATGCCTAACTCAGCTCAGCAATGAGATTTATTTTTTCAGCAAGATCCCTATGTCAGGAGGACAGAGGTTGTCTTGTTCTTACCTTCTTCTCTTTGAGGTTAGATTTTCCTGTATCCCTCAGAGGCTTCAAACTTCCTGCCTGCTCTGTCTTGGGGACATTACCATTCTCTTCTCTCATCTCTATCAGTCTCAGGGCTTGGTTTTCCTCGGCAGATGGATGGTCTAAACTCAGAGAAGCCCACATCTTCGTTGACCCCCATTAAGATCTCAGAAGCAGTGATGAGAGCCCTCAGTGCAGGCTGTAGGGCAGGCAGAACTTCTAACAAGAAGCCAGTGAGAGCACAGCCTCCCTCCCCTGATAGAAAGGTGACTTGGGCCCAGAGGGTTAGAGTGTCTGAGATTCCCCACCACAATCTCTTAGGTGGGGGTGAGGTGAGATAGTGACATCACAACCACACTGCCTGGCTCAGTTCCTGATGTCAGCTAATGTGATGCCAGGGCTAAAGGGCCAGCACACCCTCTTTGTGATTCTGGTCTCCCAGGGGCAGAAAATAGGAAGCAGGCTAAAGATGCCCTAGGACTTAGGGACAAGGCAACAGTATGACGAAAGGTTGACTTCTGTGCATCACTGTTCAGCTTACAAAGTGCATAATAGAGAACATTTTGAAATACAGAAAAATACAATTCAAAATTCACATATCCCATCTCACAGAGAAATGAACTAGCATATTTTTTCCATGTTTTCCTGTGTGTAAGTATGATGATTAATACTGAGTGTCAACTTGACTGGAATGAAGGATGCAAAGTATTGTCCCTGGGTGTGTCTGTGAGGGTGTTGGCAAAGGAGATTAACATTTGAGTCAGTGGACTGGGAGAGGCAGACCAACCCTCAATCTGGGTGGGCACCATCTAATCAGCTGCCTGCATGGACAGAATAAAGCAGGCAGAAGATGGTGGAAAGAGCAGACCTGCTGAGTCTTCTGGCCTTCATCTTTCTGCCATGCTGGATGCTTCCTGCCCTTGAACATCAGACTCCAAGTTCTTCAGCTTTTGGAGTCTTGGACTTACACCACTGGCTTGCCAGGGGCTCTCAGGTCTTCAGCCACAGACTGAAGGCTGCACTGTTGGCTTCCCTACTTTTGAGGTTTTAGGACTTGGACTGGCTTCCCTGCTCCTCAGCTTGCCACAGGCCCATTGTGGGACTTCACCTTGTGAGTCAATACTCCTTAATAAACTCCCCTTCATATATACATCTATCCTATTAGTTCTGTCCCTCTAGAGAACCCTGACTAATACATGAAGCTTATCTATGGCTTACTTTCTTGCTCTCATGCCCCCTATCAAATCCATCAGAAAATCATATTTACTCTTACTTAAAGTATATTTTAAAAATATATCCAGAATATGATCACCTCCCCAGCTACCACTCTGGTCTAAGCCACCATCATTTCCTCTCATCTGGATTACCAAAGTTGCCTTCTCATTGGTTTCCCACCTTTGTTCTCATGCAGCTAGAATGATCTTTTAAAGCCTAAGTCAGGTCATGTCCCTTCATGGCATAATACCCTCTTACTCTCTCATTACTCAGAGTTAAAGTCAAAGTCATTGGAACAGCCTCAAAGGCCCTACATGACCAGGCCTTGGAATGCCTCTAATGTCTTTTCCAACTCCCCCATGTCCACTACGTTCTCGTCACACTGGCTTCCTTAAGTCCTCTAGCAATGCCAGCCATGCTCTTGCATTAGGGTCTCTGCACTAGCTCAGCTCTTCCTTCTATCGGCAATTTCTTCCTCCGAATATCAACATGCCTCACTCGACTCCTTCAAATTTGTTTGAATGTTACCTTCTTGATGAAGCCAGCTTTGGCCACACTATATAAATGGTACCAGCCCTGGTACTCGAGAGTCTCCCTGAATCTTCTCTATCATTTCCTTTTCAATAGCACTTTGACACTTAAAAAAATTCTATATAAGTTACTTATGCAGCATGTTCATGGCTAACAATGTATCTCTCCTACTAGAATGAGCTCTGAGGGGACAGGAATATATGCCATTTTGCTCACTGCTATATCCTAAGTGCCTAGGGCCATTGTACAAAAATTAAGCACAAAATGCTGAAAGCAATGAGTGTGTGCCATTAGTCTGTTAACTGTTCCCCAGTACCTGTTCTTCATTTCTTTTCAAAATAGTCTCCCTGCAACTTTTAGCACAGTGCATGCAAATAGGTCCCTGCTTCCCCAGGTGTGCCCCTGGGACTGTTTTCTCCAGTAAAATGTCAGAATGATATGCACAACTTTCATGGCAATTCCCTAAAAGGAAATATTTGTCTTCCTCATCTTTTTCCTCTCTTCCTGCTGGTTAAGAAATGGTGTCCATCAGAAGAGCAGCCTTCAAAGCAGAGATGGAGACAGTATGTTGAGGATGACTGAGGAATCTCACTAGTCAGCCTAGGTTCCTAAGTGACCTCATGAAAGAGAACCATTTGATCCTAGCCCTGGGCCATCCTAATACATCTGGATTCTTACGCAAAACAGAAATAAACTTTCTTATTTAATTTCTCCACTGCATTATGGGGTTCCCTCTTACAGCAACTTAGGCTTACTCTAACTAGTATATAAAGGATCACAAATAATTTTTCTTTTTTGATTTATCAGTATAGTAATTTATATTATTAATAATAGTGCTCCTAATATCAAACCATCTTTGCATTCCTGGAATAAAATCCATGTGATTATGATGTACAATATTTTAAATATGCTACTAGATTCTCCTGCTTAATATTTAGTTTTTTACAATATTCAAAAGTGAGATTAATATGTTTTTAGAGAGTTTTTTTTTTCAGTTTTGACACTGATGTTATGCTAACTAAGGAATAGATTACTAGGTCAAAAGATAGGGATATTTTTAAGGTTCACAGTATAGATAACCAAAGGCTTTCAGGAAGGTTGTACCAATTTATATTCTCAACAATAGCATTTTAGAGTGTTTATTCACTGCACCCTAGGCATCTTGGTATTATTAATTTAAAATTACGCTTGGTAATATTTAAACTAATTTACTTTTTCAATATATTAAAAAATAGTATGTCTTAATTAGCATTTTCTTTATTACTTTTGAGAATGAAGAGGTTTATTTAAGCCAACTGCAGTTTTAGTGGTCATGTACTTTCTATTTATTTTTTTACCATGTCTCATAATGTATTCAATTTAGTTAAATTACTCAACCACTTTCAATTTTTAATTTATTTAATCTGCACAAAGCTGGATCAGGCAAACAAGGCCCATAGAGAATTTTTTTTTTCCATTATGAATATGAGTTAGAACCAGACCTGACTCTCAACACAGAACCCTTCCACTATACTAGACCCATAATATATCTATGCAGCTTTATGCCCATCAGTTCATTCTATTGTCCTCCCCTCAAAGAAGGTCTAAACATAGGAGGCGGGAGTGTGAAATAAGAGACTCTGTCCCTTTATCCCAACATCCCTGAGTCTCTTAATAAAGAGAAAATAAGTTTGGTTCTAAGTGCATAAAATGCTATTCGAAATGTTGATGTGGTGTGGAATAAACATCAGAAAGGCTGCTTGGAATATTAAAATAATTACAGTCTAGCTATCTATAAGCTAAATTTGGTATTACTGTCAAAAAAGCACTCATTTAAAATATATATAGTGACTACAATGATATTCAATAATTAAAGTACAGAAAACAAAAAAAGAAAAGGTACATCGTTTACATAAAAAGTACTCAACTTAGCATGAAAGCTGGGACATATTTAACAGTGAAAGGGATAGCAGGAAATGCTAAGTCACACAAGATACTGGGACAACAGGTAAAAGTGAGAATGTTTTGGTCAAATTAAAAGGTACAGACACCCTATTAATGGTAAGATATCAAAGTAGTACCATAAGTAATTATTTCTGTTCTTATTTGTAATCATTTCATCACTGATAAAGATCCCAGTAAAATATATTTTTTCATTTTATTAACTTTAGTGTTATAAAAAACAGATGCACTGTCCAATTAGGCTATTACAAACTTAGCCATGAAGTTGAAAGGATCAAAAGATTTACACAGGCAAAGACTGGGAGTGGCATCAGCAAGATGGTGGAATAGATTGTCTGGCATCACTCCTGCCAAAAAATATAACTAAAAACTATCCAAAGACAAGAATACCATCCTGAGTTCACCAGAACTTGGAGGAAAGCAGAGAAACTCCCTGGGCCCCCAGAATCAAGAGAAGCCATGACTGGTAAGAGAAATATTCATGTTGGACTATGCTGTCCTCTCCCACAAGCCATCATAATGTCCCTCACACAAAATTTCTCTAGATTCAGTTTCCAAGGTAAGAGGTTGTAGACATTAGATCTCCTCCACAGTCTGGGAATCTTCACAGGAAGACCATTCTGGTCTTGTCCCACAGGAACTAATGGGAATGCCAGGAATACTGAACCAAACTGGGGTGAACTGGGGACAAACAGCCGGCACTGATTACTTGAACTAGTGCATGGATCTTGGCAGCTACTCTGTACTTCAATCAGTGAGGAAGCCATATTAAAGAGACTGGTTGCTGCTGTATTGCAGCAGTGGGGCAGAATCTGTGGGAAGGCTCGAATTCCTGGCTAGATTTTTCCACAAACCCCAACTGCTCTATGGAGCCTTGACCTGACCCAGAAACAACTAAAAGGTTAAGATTAAGTTCTGGTGCCTGCTTAAGTCTTCCTTACACTAGGAAACAATGGCAGGTCAGCAAGGTAGTTCAAAGGCAATGTTTAACTTCCAATGCTCACTATAAGTCTTCCCCAGACCAGAAAACAGTGGCAGGCAGTGATTTTGTTTCAGAGAAGCATTTAAGTTCTGGAGTCAACTATAAATCTTCCCCAGACCAGAAAAAATTGGCAGGGCAATGAGTTTGTTCCACTGCAATGTTTTAGTTCTAATGCTCACTATAAGTCTTCCCCAGAATGAGAAGTAACAACAGGCCAGCATTTAACTTCTAATGCTAAGTAGTAAAGGTCTGATACCACCAAAGAATACGTGCATAAAATAGAGAAAGTGGATGTCTCCTCAAATGTGCAGCCACCAACATAAAGATGCAAGGATTGTGAAAACTCAGGGGAATATGACACCACCGAAAGAAACTACCAATAGACTCAGAAGAGCTGACAAACTGTGAAATATCAGAGAATTCAGAATAATACTTTCAAAGAATTTCAGAAAATCAGGCCAGGCGCAGTGGCTCATGCCTGTAATCCCAGCACTTTGGGAGGCTGAGGCGGGTGGATCACGAAGTCAGGACATCGAGACCATCCTGGCTAACACAGTGAAACCCCATCTCTACTAAAAATACAAAAAATTAGCTGGGCGTGGTGGCAGGCACCTGTAGTCCCAGCTACTCAGGAGGCTGAGGCAGGAGAATGGTCAGAACCCAGGAGGCGGAGCTTGCAGTGAGCCGAGATCGCGCCACTGCACTCCAGCCTGGGCGACAGAGTGAGACTCCTTCTCAAAAAAAAAAAAAAAAACAACAACAACAACAAAAAAACAAATTTCAGAAAATCACAAGCAAACATGGATAGAAAACTAAAAGAAATTTGGAAAACAATCCGGGAACAAAGTGAGAAATTTGACAAGGAAATTGAAATAAATAAAAAACCAAATAGAAATCTTAGAAAAGATAATACAATAATAGAACTGAAAAACTCTTTTGAAAGTTTCAACAGCAGACTTGACAAAACATAGGAAAGAATTAGTGAGCCTAAAGACAGAACATATAAAATTACTCACAGAAGGAAAAAGGAAAAAGAAAATGAGTGAAGAAAGCTTACAAGATTTATAGGGAAAACAACAGAATATACATTCATCTCATTGCCACATAGAACATACTCTAAAATTGATCACATAATTGGACAAAAAACAATCTTCAGCAAAGGCAAAAGAACCGAAATCATACCAAACACACTCTTGTACCACAGTGTAATAAAAATAGAAGGCAAGACTAAGAATATCATTCAAAATCATGTAATTACATGGAAATTAAACAACATGCTCCTGAATGACTTTTGGGTAAACAATGAAATTAAGGCAGAAATCAGGAAGTTCTTTAAAACTAATGAAAACAAAGATACAACATACCAGAATCTCTGGGACATAGCTAAGGCAGTGTTAAGGGGGAAATTATACAGAGCACTAAATATCCACATCAAAAAGTTGGAAAAATCTCAAATTAACAACCTAACATCACAACTGAAAGACTTAGAGAAGAACAAATCAACCTCAAAGCTAGCAGAAGAGAAGAAATAACCAAAACGAGAGCTGAAATGAAGGAAACTGAGACACAAAAAGCCATTCAAAAGATCAATGAATCCAGGAGTTTGTTTTTTGGAAAAAAAAAAAAAAACTAAAAAGACAGATAGGCCACTAGCTAAACTAATAAAGAAGAAAGAGAGAAGATCCAAATAAACACAATTAGAAATGACTATGGGAATGTTACCACTGACCCCACAGAAATAAAAATAACCATCAGAAACTCCTATGAACACCCCTATGCATACAAACTAGAACACCTAGAAGAGATGGATTAATTCCTGGACACATACATCCTGCCAAGGCTAAACAAGGAAGAAATTTATTTCATGAACAGACCAATAACAAACTCCAAAACTGAATCAGTAATAAATAGCCTAACAAACAAAAAAACTCCAGGGCCTGATGGATTGACAGCCAAATTCTGCCAGATGTACACAGAAGAGCTGCTACCATTCCTACTGAAACTATTTCAAAAAATTGAGGAGGAGGGACTCCTCCCCAACGCATTCTATGAGGCCAGCACCATCCTGACACCAAAACCTGGAACAGACAAAACAACAAAAAAAGAAAACTTCAGGCCAATATACTTGATGAACATTGTTGCAAAAATCCTCAACAAAATACTGGCAAACTGAATCCAGCAGCACATCAAAAAGCTAATCCACCACGATCAAGTAGACGTCATCCCCAGAATGCAAGGTTGGTTCAACCTACACAAATCAATGAATGCAATTCATCACATAAACAGAACTAAAGACAAAAACCACATGATTATCTCAGTAGATGCAAAAAAAGGCTTTCAATAAAATTCAACACCCCTTCATGTTAAAAACTCTCGATAAACCAGGCATTAAAGGACCATACCTCAAAATAATAAGAGCCATCTATAACAAACCCACCACCAATATTACGCTGAACGGGTAAAAGCCGGAAGCATTTCCCTTGAAAAACAAAACAAGACAAGAATTCCCTCTCACCACTCCTATTCACCACAGTATTGGAAGTCCTAGCCAGAGCAATCAGGCAAGAGACAGAAATAAAGGACATCCGAATAAGAAAAGAGGAAGTCAAACTTTCTCTGTTTGCAGACATGATTCTATATCTAGAAAATCCCACAGTTTTGGCCCCAAAGCTCCTTCAGCTGATAAAAAACTTCAGCAAAATTTTAGGATGTAAAATCAATGTACTAAAATCACTAGTATTCCTGTAGACCAACAACAGCCAAGCCAAGAGCCCAATCAGAAAGCAATCCATTCACAATGCCACAAAAAGAATAAAATACATAATATACCTAGGAATACAGCTAACCACGGAGGTAAAAAGTCTCTACAATGAAAATTACAAAAGAGTGCTTGAAGAAATGAGAGAAGACACAAACAAATGGAAAAACATCCCATGCTCATGGATTGGAAGAACCAATATCATTAAAATGGCCAAAGCAATTTATAGATTCAATGCTATACCTACCAAACTGCCAATGATATTTTTCACACAATTAGAAAAAACTATTTCAATATTCATATGAAACCAAAACAGAGCCTGAATACCCCAAGCAATCCAAAGTAAAGAGAACAAAGCTGGAAGAATCACCTTACTCAACTTCAAACTATACTACAGGGCTATATTAACAAAAACAGCCTGGTACTGGTACAAAAACAGACACATAGACCAATGAAACAGTATAGAAAGCCCAGAAATAAGGCTACACATTTATAACCACCTGATCTTTGACAAAGATGACAAAAATAAGGAACAGGGAAAAGACTCCCTATTCAATGAATGGTGTTGGGATAACTGGCTAGCCATATGCATAAGACTGAAGCTGAATCCCTTCCTTAAAATAAAAAGAAAAATCAACTCAAGAATAATTAAAGACTTAAATGTAAAACCTATAACTATAAAAACCCTGGAAGACAATCTAAGCATTACCATCCTGGACATAGGAACAGGCAAAGATTTCATGACAAAGACACCAAAAGCAATCACAACAAAAACAAAAGTTGACAAGTGGGCTATAATGAAACTTAAGAGCTTCTGCACAGCAAAAGAAACTATCAACAGAGTAAACACACAATCTACAGAATGGGAAAAAATATTTGCAAACTATGCATGTAACAAAGGTCTAACATCCAGCATCTATAAGGAACATAAATAAATTTACAAGAGAAAAACTACCCCATTAAAATGTTGGAAAGGACATGGACAGACACTTCTTAAAAGAAGACACACATGTGGCAACAAGCATATGAAAAAAAGCTCAATATCGCTGATCATTAGAGAAATATAAATTAAAACAACAATGAGATACCATCTCACACCAGTCAGAATGGCTATTAGTAAAAAGTCAGAAAATAACAGATGCTGGCAAGGGTGTGGAGAAAATGGAACACTTATACACTGTCTGTGGGAGTGTAAATTAGTTCAACCATTGTGGAAGGCAGTATGGCCATTCCTCAAAGAGTTGAAAACAGAACTACCATTCAACCCAGAAATCCCATTACCAGGTATATACCCAAAGGAATATAAATCATTCTACCCTAAAGACACATGTACATGAATGTTCACTGCAGCACTATTCACAATAGCAAAGACATCAATCAGCTAAATGTTCACCAATGACAAACTGGATAAAGACAATGTGATACATATATACCATGGAATACTATGCAGCCATAAAAGAATGAGATCATGTCTTTTATGGGAACATGGATGGAGATGGAGGCTATTATCCTTAGAAAACTAACACAGGAACAGAAAACCAAAGACCACAGGTTCTCACTTGTAAGTAGTAGCTAAATGATGTTACCTATGCAACAAACCTTCACATGTACCCCCAAACCCAAAATAAAAGTAAAAAAAAAAAAAAAGACTTAATAGGACATCAGCAAGTGGATGAATCTCCACATAACAGAAATTCCCAAGACAGAAAAAGGCCCACAAAGCATATTTTTAAAAAATGACTGAAAATTTCTCAAATCCCAAGAAAAATTATACCATCCACGCACAGGAAGAAGTAATCAATCAAATTTAACCCAAAGGGGAAATCCCCAAGGCACACACTAATCAAATTAGCAAAAATGAAAGACAAAAAAAGAATACTCAAAGCAGCAAGAGAAAAGACACATATCATATTCACTGGAGCCCCAATACGGCTTTCAATGGATTTCTCAACAAAAACCCTGAAGGCCAGAAGAGAGCAGGATGCTATATTCCAAGTTTAGGGGTTGGGGGTGGAAAGGAGAGACTGACAACTAAGAATACATACCCAACTTCACTATTCTTCAAAAATGAAGGAAAGATAAAGATTTTCCCAGACAAATCAAAGCTGGGGTTATTTATCAACACCAGACCTGTCTTACACAAAATGCTAAAGGGAGTTTTTCAATCAGCAAGAAAGAAATGAATGCTAACATGTAACAAGAAAACATCTAAAGATATTAAACTGACTTGGAAAAAGAAGAAAACAGACACATTCAGAATAGTCTAATACTGGAATGGAAGCACTTAAACCACTATGTCTTCAGCATGCAGACTAAAAGACAAACTATTTTAAAATAATAACTACAATAATTGGCTAAGAGGCAATATAAGAAGATTCAAATTGAAGCATCAAAGAGTCAAAATGTGGTGAAGGGGATGGTGTTAAAGTGCAGTTTTTTTCTTATTTTTCTTTTGGTTGTGTTCAAAGTTAAGTCACTATCAGTTTAAAATAACCTCTTATAACTAAAAGATTTTTTTGTAAGCCTCGTGGTGGCCACAAAGCAAAGTAAATACACTAAAAATAGCACAGAATCAATAGATACACTAAAAATAGCATAGAATCAAAACATACTACCAAAGAAAATCAGTTAACCGCAAAGGAAGACAGTAAAAAAGGAAGGAAGGATTTACAAAACAATCAGAACACAAGTAAGAAAATGGCAGCAGTAAACTCTTTCCTATCAATAGTAACTTTGAATGCAAATGGGTTAAATTCTCCAATTAAAAGACACAGAATGGCTAAATGGATTTAAAAGAAAACAAGATTCAACTGTACGCTGTCTTCAAGAAACTCACTTCACCTATAAAGACACACACAGACTGAAAGTGAAGAGATAGAAAAGGATATCTCATGCAAATGGAAACCATAAAAGAGCAGGAATAGTTACACTTATATTCGTTTATGTTGACTTTAAGAACTGTAAAAAGAGAGACAAAGAATATTATATAACAAATAAATTAATACAGAAAGATAATATAGTAATTGTAAATATACCTGCACCCAACACTATAGCACCCAAATATAAAAAAACAAAAATTAACAGACCAAAAGGGAGAGACTGACTGCAATGCAATAATAGTAGTAGACTTCAACATTCCACTTTCAGAATGGACACATAATCCAGACAGAAAATCAGCAAAGAAATATTCAAGGTAAACTGTCCTCTAGACCAAATAGACCTAACAAGACATTTGCTCTCCCTCTCCCCCTCCCCTTCCCCCTCCCCCTCCCCCTCTGATGCCGAGCCGAGGCTGGACTGTACTGCCGCCATCTCGGCTCACTGCAACCTCCCTGCCTGATTCTCCTGCCTCCGCCTGCCCAGTGCCTGGGATTGCAGGTGCGCGCCACCACGCCTGACTGGTTTTCATATTTTTTTGGTGGAGACAGGGTTTCGCCGTGTTGGCCGGGCTGGTCTCCAGCTCCTAAATGCGAGTGATCTGCCAGTCTCGGCCTCCCGAGGTGCCGGGATTGCAGACGGAGTCTCACTCACTCAGTGCTCAGTGTCACCCAGGCTGGAGTGCAGTGGCGTGATCTCGGCTCGCTACAACCTCCACCTCCCAGCCGCCTGCCTTGGCCTCCCAAAGTGCCGAGATTGCAGCCTCTGCCCGGCCGCCACCCCGTCTAGGAAGTGAGGAGCGTCTCTGCCTGGCCGCCCATCGTCTGGGATGTGAGGAGCCCCTCTGCCCGGCCGCCCAGTCTGGGAAGTGAGGAGCGCCTCTTCCCGGCCGTCATCCCGTCTAGGAAGTGAGGAGCGTCTCTGCCGGGCCGCCCATCATCTGAGATGTGGGGAGTGCCTCTGCCCCGCCGCCCCATCTGAAATGTGAAGAGCACCTCTGCCCAGCCGCTACCCCGTCTGGGAACTGAGGAGTGTCTCTGCCCCGCTGCCACCCCGTCTGGGAGGTGAGGAGCATCTCTGACCAGCCACCCCGTCCGAGAAGTGAGGAGCCCCTCTGCCCAGCAGCCGCCCCGTCCGGGAGGTGGGGGGCGGCCTCTGCCCGGCCGCCCCGTCTGGGAAGTGAGGAGCCCCTCTGCCCGGCCGCCGCCCCATCTGGGAGGTGTACCCAACAGCTCATTGAGAACGGGCCATGATGACGATGGCAGTTTTGTCGAATAGAAAAGGGGGAAATGTGGGGAAAAGAAAGACAGATCAGATTGTTACTGTGTCTGTGTAGAAAGAAGTAGACATAGGAGACTCCATTTTGTTCTGTACTAAGAAAAATTATTCTGCCTTGGGATGCTGTTAATCTACAACCTTACCCCCAACCCCGTGCTCTCTGAAACATGTGCTGTGTCCACTAAGGGTTAAATGGATTAAGGGCGGTGCAAGATGTGCTTTGTTAAACAGATGCTTGAAGGCAGCATACTCGTTAAGAGTCATCACCACTCCCTAATCTCAAGTACCCAGGGACACAAACACTGCGGAAGGCGGCAGGGCCCTCTGCCTAGGAAAACCAGAGACCTTTGTTCACATGTTTATCTGCTGACCTTCCCTCCACTATTGTCCTATGACCCTGCCAAATCCCCCTCTCCAAGAAACACCCAAGAATGATCAATAAATACTAAAAAAATTTAAAAAAAAACAATGATACAATTAAAAAATACAAATAAAAAATGGATTAAAAAAAAGACATTTACAGAATTTTCCACCCAACTGCTGCAGACATTTACAGAACATTTCCTCAACAGCACATGGAAGAGTCTCCAGTATAGACTACATATTAGGTCACAAAACAAGTCTTAAGAAATTTTTAAAAATCAAAATCATATCAAGTGTCTTTTCTGATCACAATGGAATAAAACTAGCAATTAATAACAGAAGGAATGTTGGAAACTGTACATATCCATGGATATTAAACAGCAGACCCCTCAATAAGAAATGGATCAATGAAGAAATTCAAAGAGAAATGTTAAAATTTCTTGAGACAAATGAAAATAAAAATACAACACATTAAAACCTATGAGATACAGGAAAATCAGTTCAAAGAGGGAATTTTATAACAATAAATGCCTACATCAGAAAAGCAGAAAGCCATCAAATAAACAATCTAACACTGCACTTCTAGGAAATATAAAAGGTAGAACAAACCAAACCCCAGATTTGTAGAATAAATGAAATTATAAAGATTGGAGCAAAAATAACTGAAATTGAAACCAAAAAAAGAAAAATCAGCAAAACAAAAAGTTGTTTTTAAAAAAGATAAGCAAAAACTGGCAAACCTTTAGCTAGACTAAATAAGAAAAAAAAGAGAAGAGACCCAAATAAATAAAACCAGAAATAAAAAGGGAGACACTAAAATTGATACCACAGAAATACAAAGTATCAGTAGAGTCTATTATAAACATCTACACGCCAACAAAATGGAAAGCCTATTAACAGAAGAAATGGATAAACTTCTGGGCACATGCAACGTACCAAAATTCAACTATGAAGAAATAGAAAACCAGAACAGACCAGTAATACATAATGAGATTGAAGCAGTAATAAAATCTTTCATCAAAGAAAAACCCAGAACCTGAGGGCTTCACTGCTGAATTCCACCAAACATTTGAAGAACTAATATCAATTCTACTCAAAGTCAACAAAAAAATGAAGAGGAGAGAATACTTCCAAACTTACCCTACAAGACCAGCATCAACCTGATACTAAAACCCGACAAGGACACACACATACACACACACAAAGAAAACTAGAAGTTAATATCCTTCATGAACATAGATGTAAAAATCCTCAGGAACATACTAGCAAACTGAATTCAGCAACACACTAAAAAGATCATTCATCATGATCAAGTAGGATTTATCCTGGGGATGCAAGGATGATTCAACATAAATATATCAGTAAATGTGATACATCACATTAACGAAACCAAGAACAAAAACCATATGGTCACTTTAATAGATGCTGAAAAATCATTCAATAAAATTCAACATCCCTTTATGATTAAAAAAAAAAACCTCTCAATAAACTGTGTATAGTAGAAACACTTCACAAAACAGTAAAGGCCATATATGACAAACCCAGAGCTAACATCATAGTGAAAAGGGAAAAATTGAAAGCCTTTTCTCTAAAATCTGAAATTAAACAAGGATGCTCACTTTCACCATTTCTATTCAACACAGATAGTATTGGGAGTCCTAGTCAGAGCAATTAGGCAAGAGAAAAAAATAAGGGGCATCCAAATTAGAAAGGAAGAAGTCAAATTATCCTTATTCACAGACAACATGATCATATATTAAGAAAAACCTAAAGACTCCACCAAAATAATGTTAGAACCAGTAAACAGATTCAGTAAGGTTGCAGGACATAAAATCAACATGCAAAAATCTGTAGCAATTCTATACACCAACAGTGAACAATCATGAAAAAAAATCAAGAAAGCAATCCTATTTACAGCAGTGATAAAAAAAAAATCTAGGAATAAATTTAACCAAAAGTAGTAAAAGTTTCTACACTGAAAACTTAAAACACTGATCAAAGAAATTAAAGAGAACACAAAAATGGAAAGATACTCCATGCTCATGGATTGGAAGAATTAACAATGATAAAATGCCCACACTACCCATAACAATCTATGGGTTGATTGCAATCTGTATCAAAACACCAATGAGATTCTTCAGAGAAATATAAAAAACAATTCTAAAATTTGTATGGAACCCCAAAAGACCCCAAATAGCCAAAGTGATCTTGTGCAAAAGTTATAAAGCTAGAGGAATCGCACCATCAGGCTTCAAAATATACTGCAAAGCTATCATAACCAAAACAGCATGGTACTGACAGAGAAATATACACACTGACCAATGGAACAGAATAGAGAACCCACCACACCTTTACAGCTAACTCATTTTTGACAAAGGTGCCAAGAACATACCTTGGAGAAAGGACAGTCCCTTCAATAAACAGTACTGGCAAAACTGGATATCCATATTTAGAAGAATGAAACCAGGACCCTATCTCTCACCATATACAAAAATTGAATCAACATGGATTGAAGACTTAAATGTAAGACCTGAGAGTATGAAACTACTTGAAGAAGATATTGGTCTAGGCAAAGATTTTTTTTGGTAAGACTTCAAAAGCACAAGCAACCAAAGCAAAAGCAGAAAAATGGGATTATATCAAGATAAAAATCTTGAAAAATATTGAAGTAAATATACATTAGTATTGACTTTCTGCAAGCAAAGAAAACAATCAAGAGTAAAAAGAAATGAGAGAACATATTGGCAAACCATCCATCTGACAACAGATTAATAACCAGAATTTATAAGGAACTCAACAGCAAAAAAACAAATAATCCAATTTAAAAATTGGCAAATGATCTGAACAGACATTTTTCCAAAGAACACATACAAATTGCCAACAGGGCATGTGAAAAAAATGCTCCACATCACTAATCATCAGAGAAATGCAAACCAAAGCAATAATGAGAGGATATCCCATCCACTTAAAATTGCTATTATCAAAAAGACAAAAAACAAATGCTTATGAGGATGCAGAGAAAGGTGAACACTAATACATTGTTAGTGAGAATGCAAATCAGTATAGTCACTATAGAAAACAGTATAAAGGTTCCTCAAAAAACTAAAAATAATCTAGCATATAACCCAGCAATTCCACTGCTGAATATATATCCAAAAGAAAGGAAATTAGTATACCAAAGAGAGATCTGCACTCCCATGTTTATTGGAGCATTATTCACCATAGCAAAGATATGGAAACAACATAAATGTACATCAGCAAAGGGGTGGAGAAAGAAAATGTGCGATATATACACAACAGAGTATGACTCAGCTATAAAAAGAATGAAATTCTGTCATTTTCAGCAACATGGATAGAATTAGATGTCATTATGTTAAGTGAATTAAGCCAGGCACAGAAAGACAAATATTGCATGTTTTCATTCATATGTGGGAGCTAAAAAAGTGGATCTCATGCAGGTGAGAGTAGAATGACAGTTACCAGAGGCTGGGAAGGGTAAAGAGGAGAAGACATAAAGAGAGGTTGGTTAATGAATACAAAAATACAGTTAAACGTAAGGAAGAAGTTCTAGTGTTTGACAGCACAGTGGGGTGACTATAGTTAATAATTTATTGTATATTTCAAAATAGCTAGAAAAAAAGATTTGAAATCTCCTTAACAGAAAGAAAAGATAAATGTTCGAGGTGTTAGATATCCTAATTTTTCTGATTTGATCACAACACATTGCAAGAATGTATAAAAATCTCACATACATCTGATAAATATGTACAATTCTTACATATCAATATAAATTTTTTAAAAGTTTGCATAATTATCAGCACTAATCATAAACAAACACACATACAACAAAAAACAAACCAAAAAAGTCTCCCCAGACCTAAACTGTATGTGTGTGTACACACACACACACACACACACACACACGAGACTTAGGGCACAAATATCTGCTTATTTTACTCACTCCCACTTCTCTCCATTTAAATATAAAACTTTGATGATAGCAAATAAGCTCTTCTACTTTCAATAACTTCCCAAGTCGAGTCACTGTCTTTTGCTGTATTGACCTAAGGCATTTTCATTTATTCTAAATAGAATTTTTTTCATCACAGGGCATCCAAAAAGACAAAATCAAAAACCTCTGAGGAATACAGAACTCCAATTTTTAATGGTTCTATTAGAATACTAAAAATTAGGCTACAGAAGGACAAAGGAGGATTAATCTTGTAATTTTTAAATGCCTACTTTAAAACTAAACTAATTCATTTATAATTCTAGGTTTTATTTTCAAATAACCTTAACATAAAATATACTCTCTTTTAATTTTCTCCAAGTAAAACATAGTTTTCTAGCTTCAGACAACTAGACTTTGAAGTTAAGCTATTGACTTGCTCTCCTGGATTGCCAGAAAATAAAGTGCTCTTTAATGTGCAGCAGAAGGCAGAGGGAGAAAGAGGAAAAGATTCTTCGGGAAACTGTGAAAGCCATTGAGAAGGGAGCAGTCTATTTCCATCTACATCCATGACTCCACACTGACATTGAGCTTTGTAGTCCCTCTCAGGTAAGGATGATAGACCTTTGAACATGTAAATACTCAAGCATTAATGATGATAGGTACCCCTGCTTATTTTGTTAATAAACAGATGCTCCAGATATTATTCTAATACTTGTTTAGTGGACTCACTGTGATACGAGTGCCTCACATACAAACCAGATAAAGTAGGAGAGCTGGGGCTCATGTAAAAAAGGGTCTAAGGAACATCAATTTCTTCTTGTTACATAGGAGATACATAAATACATTTAAAATATTTCATTTGGTTTGATTTGTGTATTTTGTCAAAGTAACAACAAAAGTCTTAGTTTTTCTTTTTAATTATGCCAATAATTATTTTTTAAGGTTTTTTTTGGCTTTTTAATTTTTTATTTCTTTAAATACTTATCCTACAATAGTACTCCAAACCTCAGTATCACACACTATACCCATGTAACAAACCTGCACATGTACCCCCGAATCTAAAAAGTTGAAATAAAAAAATTATCCTATAAAAAGTCTTAGTTTTTGTATAAGACAAGATTATAATCCCTGTCATAGTCAAGAAAGCTTTACAATTTAGGTCATTCAAAAGCACATTAATATAAACCTTCATATAAATGAACACCAATTCATCGCATTCAAATTATGTACACATCCTAAGTTTTCCAAGTTATTTGTGTATGTTTTTACCTGGTAAATTAAATTATTGTTGTATTTACAGGTGCCATTATCTATTACACCAGGCTATAGCTTATATATCCAGAGGAAAATGCCAACTTTAGGTTCACCAATATTTGTGGAACATAATAAAAAATATACGGGATATTGTTGGCCAATCAATTTTATAATTCTAACCTGAGGATAACATTTAATTTAAAGTTTAAGGATATAAAACTTCACGTTTTTTAGCAAAGGAAAAAGTCATGGAAAAGATAAAAGTAAAAAGAACAAAATTGAGGTTGGAAATCCATCTTAAGCCAAAATGACAATGTCTTCATAAGTTAATATTAATCCTTTAATTATAAATTTTAAAGGTTTAAGTAGTTTCTATGACCTTAACTTTGAATAATTATGCCATATGGAGCTTTTCTTAAATTTGAAAAAGATGCTGAATTGTTGCTCAAAGCCTTTTCATGATTTCAGGCTGGCAGAATTCCAGTATAATCCTTCAGACACCACTTAAAATTACAGACCAGGAACCCAAGCTGGTAAATGCTACGTCAAAATGCTAAGAGCCTTTTACTGAGTAGAGCACATTGTAGAAAACGTTTGATGTGTTGGTATATTTATAAATATCAAAACATGAAGCTGAAAACAACTATTTATAGTGGAGAATTTACAAAGGAAAAGATGAACAGATTAGACGAAATTTAAATAAAATGTTTGTGTATCATAAAATTAAATCATAAAAGGCAAATGCCAAAGATATTTGCCACAAAGATAAGGGTTTTATCATTCTAAATATAAAAGGAGTTTATTAGATGAGCTGATGAGAAAAACATTAGGACCCTAAAGGAAGAAAAACTGGCAAAAGACATGAACAGGCAATTTCCCGAAAATGAAATATAAATAAATAACAGGTAAATCCATTGTAAATGTTCAATCTCTCACACTTAAATAAACAAATTAAAACAACTGTTTTTCACAAACATGTACTACAAATTAGGTAAAACTACTAATAAATCTACAGACTAAGTAGATACTCTACTGAAGTAAATATACATTAGTATAAACTTTCTGAAATGCAATTTGACCTGTTAATTCTACTAGGATTTTAACCTAAAAAAATTGAAATTGAAAATGTCAACAAAAGTTTATGTATGATGATGCCAATCTCCACATTAAACAATTAAAATAAAATCTAAAAGTTTGGCTGGGTGCAGTGGCTCACGCCTATAATCACAGCACTTTAGGAGTCAAGGTGGGCGGATCACCTGAGGTCAGGAGTTCAAGACCAGCCTGGCCAACATGGTGAAACCTTGTCCCTACTAAAGATACAAAAATTAGCTGGATGTGGTGGCACATGTCTGTAGTCCCAGCTACTCAGGAGTATGAGGCGGGAGAATCACTTGAACCCGCAAGCCAGAGGTTGCAGTGAGCCGAGATCAGGCCACTGCACTCCATCCTGGGCTACAAAGGAAGACTCTATCTCAAAAAAAAAAAAAACCTAAATGTTCTAAAATAAAGAAATAACACAATTAATTACATCTGGCTGGGCGCGGTGGCTCACGCCTGTAATCACAGCACTTTGGGAGGTCGAGGTGGGCGGATCACGAGGTCAGGAGATCAAGACCATCCTGGTCAACATGATGAAACCCCGTCTCTACTAAAATACAAAAAATTAGCCGGGCATGGTGGCGCGCATCTGTAGTCCCAGCTACTAGGGAGGCTGAGGAGGGGAATCGCTTGAACCTGGGAGGCAGAGGTTGCAGTGAGCCGAGATCGTGCCACTGCACTTCAGCCTGGCGACAGAACAAGACTCTGTCTCAAAAAAAAAAATTATGTTATATCAAAGGCCGGATGAGGTGGCTCACGCCTGTCCTCCCAGCACTTTGGGAGGCCAAGGTGAGTGGATCACTTGAGGTCAGGAGTTCAAGACCAGCCTGACCAACATGGAGAAACTGCGTCTGTACTAAAATACAAAATTAGCCAGGCATGGTGGCACATGCCTGTAATCCCAGCTACTTGGGAGGCTGAGGCAGGAGAATCACTTGAATCTGGGAGGTGGAGGTTGTGGTGAATCGAGATTGTACCATTGCACTCCAGCCTGGGCAACAAGAGCAAAACTCCATCTCAAAAAAAACAAAACAAAAAAAAATTTGTTATACCCATAAAACAGGATATCATGAAACAATGAAAACAATATTTTCAAAGAATTTCAAATGACATGGGAATATTCTTAGTATAATGCTTTAAAAAGCAAGAGATCAAATTAATTAGTTTGATCTTGGGCAGCTAAGTTAGTATGGCCATTTTACATATACATTAAATTATTACTATTATATCTGAGTGGTGGTAGGAACAGGGAATTTTACACCTTTCTCCACCTTCCCTATTTTCTAAAATATCTTCTATTTCAAGGAAGGTTATTTTTAAAATAGCTGAATAGGTTTCTAAAACCATTGTCCAATTTAGATACCAAAGTTTAATCAAACTTCTGAAAATTACACACTATCATCACTTAGTAATGTTCTTTAATTTTTCAAAAGTTCATATTTTATGGACTTTGTTTCAATTAGGTTTGAAAAGATTTTAAAAGGCCACAAAAGAAGCTTTCACTTTGCAAAATGTCAATCATTTACTCTCTTGGATTCTTTATTTGAAGCATTTTGACCTTGTGGAGGTATTTCATGTTTCTCTTAACTCAAAATCATTGAAGATATCATTTGGGTCTAAATTGCTGCTGACAGAAACTCAGGTAGGATGTGGACTTAGGAATTCTTTTATAACCTTAACATCGTAAGTGCTACTGAAACAACACAGACCCATATAGAATGTCACACTGAGATTATTTATTATTCTGGTATTATTGTCCTCTCCTCTTTGAACCTCAACTTTATACTCAATGATAGAAAATGAACTTCTAAACCTCTGAATTCTTGACTGGGTTTTAAACTGCTGGCAAATATTTTAAATTTCAGATTTATTTAAATACGATAAAAACATCCAACTTAAAAAGATACTGTGAGAAGAGTTCAAGCAACTGGCAGAATGACATAACAGACTCACAACAGAATCAGCAGCTTGCTAGTTTTATTCAAACTCACAGTAAAAACTCAAATTTTAAAAAATTTGTGTAGAAAAATTCAAAGTATGTCTCAATAAAGATTAATGCTATGTTTTTAACTTATTAAGTGATATGAAGGAAATCAAAACACTAAAAGAACATATAAATGAGTATTTGAATACAAAGATGTATCATATCCTACCCAAAGTATTTATAATGATTTGAGATCAAATGTGGATAAATCAATATTAGTTTATTCACATGACCAGGCACAGAGGCTATCTTGAATTTCTCAGTAGATTATCATTCTTTTTGTTTTGTTTTGTTTTGCGAGACGGAGTCTCGCTCTGTTGCCTAGGCTGAAGCACAGTGGCGCAATCTCGGCTCACTACAAGCTCCGCCTCCCGGGTTCACGCCATTCTCTTGCCTCAGCTTCCCGAGTAGCTGGGACTACAGGCGCCCGCCACCACACCTGGCTAATTTTTTGTATTTTTTAGTAGAGACGGGGTTTCACCGTGTTAGCCAGGATGGTCTCGATCTCCTGACCTTGTGATTCTCCCGCCTCGATTATCATTCTTTTATTCACTCACTTAATATTTAATGAGTGCTTACTGTGTGTAAGGCACCATGCAAGCTCCTGGGGCATTAGAAACAAATATTTCCTGCTTTCAGGGAATTCGGAGTCCAGGTCTTTACTGCATTTGAAAATGCTAAACTCCTTTGACTATTTATGTAAAAATATCAATCATTGGAAATACAAATTACTCGATGTGAGCACAGCATTTAGATATCATCATATGGACTCTGAGGTTGGTGAATTCCACCAACTGGACAAAAACCGAACTCATCGCACTCAACACCAGCCTATGTAAAAGAGAGTCTTCCCTTTCCCCAGACTCTCCCTTTTTGTCAACAAGTCCCTCCACTCTGGTTCATCTCAGTACCTCTACCCATGTCAGCTAAAAGAACTGTCCTCAAACCTCCCTTCTAAATTCTGGGATCCCTTGTGTTCTCATTTCAATCCAGGAGCATTCCATTCTTCCAGATGCAGGATACCCATGCTCCCTCCTCTACCTGCAGAACTCCAATTCTATAGGAACAAATTCCCTTATATCTTCTTCCTTTCCAAGGCATTCCACTGTTCAGCTGGAAGCCTGTTTCGCTTTTTTTGAAACTCCTCACCTAAGCAGACTACTCTGATTCTTTACTAAGAATACAGATGCTATTAGCTACAAGGTCTTTTCAAGTCTTGTCAGAGAGCTTCTCTATATCTTTACCAATGCTTGACTTCCTTCCTCCCTTGGTGAAGGTCATGCCTCCTGTCACTCATTCATGTCATACCCGGAGGGCACCTGCCCCGAGCTGGGTTTTCTAGGCACTGGTGGTACAGAAGTAAACAAGCTAGACAAGGTCCTGCTAACAGAGCTTATGTTCTAGTGGGTGGGAGGAAACAAGCGAACAAATAAAAGGATGATTTCAGGTAATGCTATGAGCTATGAAGACAATGGGACAAAAAAAAGGTGGCATAGGTAGGCCAGACTTTGGATGAAAAGGTCGGGGAAGGATGCTCTGAGGAGTGTAGAATGATGTCAAGGAGGTTGGCCATTGAAAAAATCATGTGGAGAAGCATTCTGGAAGAGGGTGACAGCAGCTGCAAGGACCTGGAGGCAGGGGAGAGTGTGGCACATTCTGGGAAAAGACCAATGGACCCTTGCAGCCTTGTAGCCAAGGGCTGAGGTAGCCTGTGCTGCGTCTGTGCTGGGGATGCCATTCCCACCTGCACCACCTCACAGATCACAAGCCATCAATGATCTCTGATTCTTCACATCATTAAGCTGTTCCTCTCCATTAGTCCCTTTGTGTACTTCAAAATGCTCAACCCATGTTCAGCCCCAAAATACATTCTCTTTAACTCCTGCTGCTCTTTGGAACTACATCTTTCTTTTAACATCGTATTTTCCCAAACAACAGGATGTTCCCTCACTTCCACTTCCAGACTTATCTTTTGAAACCCTGTTACTGGGCACACAATCATTTTCAGCGCACTGTCCAAGATCATCAATGACTTTGTGGTTTCACATCCAGTGACCTTTCTTCAACCCTCATCCTTCCTGAGTTTGGGTCACATTCTTGACAATCTCCCTTTCCAAATAGTCTTTTCCTCTATTTCCATAAAAATGCATTCTTCTCATGTTCCTTCTACCTTCGTGACCCTTCTTCGACTGTTTCCTCCCTGGCCTCTCAAATGGAGCTGTACCCCTAAGTTCTTCCTTCACAGTTGCCCTCTCTCTCCCTCCCTCCCTGCCTCTTTCCCCCTTGCTTTAACAGTCCCACTCACTCTCAAGGCCACTGGCCAGGCCTTCTCTGTGGGTGATTCCCACAGCTGTTTGTCTCCAATCCTGCCTGCTCTTGGGATATCCAGAAGCATTCTTTCAACAGCAAGGGAAAGTGTAGTGTCACTTCAAACTCCACATGTTCTTAACTCAGTTCAGCTTCCTCCTCCTCCGACCAGAAACTTCTACATTCCTGATCGATTTATATTTAACCAACCTAATCAGTGCTATCTCTATGATGATTTTCAAATGTCCTCTTTGTCCCCTTGCTACTGCCGACACTCTCACTGCCTTCTCACGCACATCTGCTGTGCCCTCAAGGACCTCCTGCCTGGATTAATCCAGTCCTTGTTACCTCCTGCTGCTGCTACCACATCTTGCCAACACCAAGAGGATGATGTTCCTAAGAATCACTGGAATCTTGACACTTCATTTCCCCAAAACCTTTGGCAACTCCTCACTGTTTACCCAATGAAGCAAAAATGCTTATCACAGCTTTGGAGACTTTCGATGATCCTGAAGCTATCTTAGCTTGGTCGCTAGCTCTCCCCTGGATCAACCTCTATGTCATGGAAACGGTTTTGTTTGCTCTTGCTTTCCTTATTCTTTTGACTTAGAATGCCATCCAACATATCTACTAATTAAAATCCTACTTATGTTACTTATGTCTCATTCAAGTAACATCTCTCCCAATTAATTTTCCCGATTTCCTCAGCAGAAAATGATTTTCCCCAAATTCACACTGTCTTGCATTATAGTTATCTGTGTAGTGTACTTGCAGTATTTTTCTTGCAGTCACTATTATTTTTTCTATTTGAGGACAGTGGCCCCCTCCCCTGTTTTTTATATACCCACAGTGCCTGGGATAATGCCTTTCTGGAATATAAAAATTCAGGTTTCTAATACTAATTTTAAAATTATCTTTACCCTGTAAATTAGCATCACGTATAAACCTACGTTTCACGAAGTTCATCTCCTATTAAAAAGAGGCATTTGGAATGTGAATATATAATGCAGGAAAATTATGGCCTAAATTGGATGTGTTATATGTCTGACTTTGGCATATCCAATTTTCTTAAATCAAGGTGCACAGGTATCTGTGCTATTTAAGAACATTTACTTAGAAATACTTTGAACTGCTAGAAGAGTTGACTGAAGCCAAGGTGAGGTGAGTGTAAGAGTTAACAGAAAAGATAAGTGGCAACACCACTTTCCCTGTCCATCAGTCTCTCTTTTATCTGCTATTGTCAAAGTCTGAGACTATACCATATAAGAATATTTCCTGGCCTGGCGTGGTGGCTTACGCCTGTAATCCCAGTACTTTGGGAGGTCGAGTTGGGTGGATTGTCCAAAGTCAGGAGTTTGAGACCATCCTGGCCAACATGGTAAAACCCCATCTCTACTAAAAATACAAAAATTAGCCAGACGTGGTGGCAGGTGCCTATAATCCCAGCTACTCAGGAGGCTGAGGCAGGAGAGTTGCTTGAACCCAGGTGCCGGAAGTTGCAGTGAGCCAAGATCATGCCACTGCACTCCAGCCTGGGCGACAGAGTGAGACTCTGTCTCAAAAAAAAAAAAAAAAAAAAAAAAAAAAGAATATTTCCCTAATTCCTGAACTGTATATTTTAGCATCGAGACATTATTATTTTATCCTGCTGTGAGGGAATTATCACTAACATCCCACTTAGCCTGAACATGTCCTGAGAGGCCCAACCTATTGGTCTTGTAGTCTTCTTCCTTTCGGCAAAGAGGAATTCCATCTGTCCACTGGCTTGGGAAAATAGCCTTGGTGCTGCCCGTGACTGTTCCACCCTACTTCCCACCCCCCAGCATATTCCATGAACCAACAGTGAATGCTGTCAGGTCTACCTTCAGAACATATCCCAAATCTGATCAGGTTTTACTACCTTCATTGCTATTGGCTAGACCCAGCTCTCTATTACCTTTCCTCTATATTTTTGCAACAGCGTTTTAACTGTTCTCTCTACTTCCTCCTTTGCCATCAATTCAGTCTATTCTCAGCACAGCAGATGATGACATCCTATTCAAGTGTGAGTCAAATCATGTCACTCCTATGCTCAAAATCTGCCAAGTTCCTCTACTCATAGAGAGTCAAAGCAAAGCCCTCTCACTGGCCTACTCAGACCTACGTGACCTGGACCCACACCCTGAGGTTTCTTCTCTGGCCTCATCACTTTCCCTCTTCTTCTCACTCATCATTTCCAGACACACCACTTTCCCTGCTGTTCTGCCAAGAAGTCAGGCTCACTCCTGCCTATTTACAGTCCTTTTTCCTATTTATTTCTGGGTTCATAGCTATGCCGTCAAGGGCCAAATCTGCTGAAATCTGACTTTCAAATTAATTAAAGTACAATAAAGCAAGTACCTTAGGATCTCAGTCTATGTAAAATCAATGTAGTAATGGCTAGTATGGTATTGCATACTCTTTAAAAGCTCAACATTATTTGAAGATGAAGAGGGATAGGTGGAAAGAAATTAAACAAAATTTAGATGATTCTTAAGTTACCCTTTTCAAGTTTCTCATTCCCAAGATAAAGACTGGTCTTAAGAAACTCAAGAGGCAATTTTGGAAATAGCAATTCACATTTAGTACCTGACTAAAATAGTTATACTTTTTCTGAACGTCAAAAGAAAGAATATTTGAGATTGCACCTTTAATATAAGTCCAATCAAAATGTGTAAACATTATATTGACATTTATTCCAATAATATATACTTCTAAAAAGACTTTTCTTATCTCGACTGAAATATCAACCTGGGAAAATAAGTCATCATTTATGTGACACTGTTATAGAAAGCTGTAAAATCTAGAAATGCTTATTAGACAACTGAGGGAAGATCTGAAACTTAGTCCCATTTAGGAAAATTTAGGGATACAGCCCCAGTATTTCTAATCAAAATAATATTGGACAATATTATAATATCACTTTATTACAACGTGTATTTAATTACTATGGAATAGGATATTCCATATAATCCCTTCCATGAAAGCCAAGGGAAAAGTTAGGAAATTCGCTAGATTATTTTACTGGTACTTAGACATAGGAGCAAGATACTTAAATTCCTCGATTGAAGAGTTTATACATTTAAAGAGTAATGCCATGTCTACTACCTTTTGGAGATTAAATATAAGGGTGGTGGCAATGGATTTTAAACACGGATTTCAACTGCCTATTAAAAAACTAGTTAAATATCTTACCTTTTCCAGTGTCATCTCTGTCTCAGCAGCATGAGTCTTTTTCAGCTCTATTTTCATCTTTTCTGATTCAGCCTTCAGTTTATTGATGACAATCTCATGTTCCCTTGTAGCCCTTTGCTTTTCCTCTTCACGAAGAAGACCAAGCTCTACCAGCTGCTGTTTCCGCTGTGAGTTCACATTGATCAATTCTTCTCTCAACTTGTGAACCTGGACCTCCATGTCGGCAATAACCTTGTTTTTAAAAATGGAAAAATGGGCAGAAGATATGAATAGGGAAGTCACAAAAGAAGAACCAACGGGCAAAAGCCAATAAATGAAATATGAACATATGGAATAGAAAGCTTAGATTGCACTCCATCCTTCCTTCTTTCCTTCCTTCCCTCCCTCTTTCCCTCTCCCTTCCTTCCTTCCCTCCCTCCCTCTTTCCCTCTCCCTTCCTTCCTTCCTTCCCTTCCCTCCCCTTTCCTTCCCTCCCTCCTTCCTTCCCTTCCCCTCCTCCCTTCCCTTCCCTTTCCTTCCCTTTCCTTCCCTCCCTCCCTCCTTCCCTTCCCCTCCCTCCCTCCTTCCCATCCCCTCCTTCCTTCCCTCCCTCCCTTCCCTCTCCCTCCCTCCCTCCCTCCCTTCCCTCCCTTTCCTTCCTTCCCTCCCTCCCTTTCCTTCCTTCCTTCCTTCCCTCCCTCATTCCCTCCCTCCCTCCCTCCTCTACTTCCTTCATTCCATATTCCCATGTCATTCCTTCCTAGCTCAGAGGCAAATACCACCTGGAACATTTTACCATACTTTTGGATCTTTAAACAACATATTGTTTAGTTTTACTTGTTTCTAATTTCTATGTAAATGGAATATTACATGTATTTTTCTGAAACTTGCTTTTTCAAATATTCAATATCATCATGTTCCTGAAATTCATCCAGTGTTCCCTATTGGATTTTTACTTTTTATTGATTGATTTCTGCTTTTATTTTTATGTCCTTCTTCCTACTTTCCTAAGGTTTATTTTGTATTCCTTCTTCTAACTTCTTATTTTGGATACTTAACTCATTTATTTTTTATCATTTCTTCTTTTCTGATTTATAAATGTAAGACTACAAATGTCTCTCTGGATACTGATTTAGTTCCATCTCTTTGGTTTAGATATGTGGTATTTTCATTATCGTTTAGTTCAAAATACTTTTTTAACTTCCATTATAATTTTTGTCTTTGACTTATGAACCATTTAGAAGTACGTTTCTTAATTCCCAAGCATATGGGACATATTAGTTTCCCAGGGTTGCCATAACAAAGTAGCACAAACTAGATGGCTTAAAAGAACAGAATTTTATTCTTTCATAGTTCTGGAGGCTAGAAGTCTTAAAATCAAGGTGTTGGCAGAGTTGGTTCCTTCTGGAAACTCTGAAGGAGAAGCTGTTCCATGCCTGTCTCCTAGCTTCTGGTATTTCCTGACAGTCATTGTGCCTTGGTGTGTAAATGCATCATTCCAATCAGTGCCTTTGTCTTCAGATGGATTTGTTCTCTCTGGGTGTCTGTGTCTCTGTGGTGCTGTATTTTATAAGGACACTGGTCATACTGGATTTAGGGCCCACCTTAATCCAGCATCACCTAATTTTAACTTGATTACATCTGCAAAAATTCTATTTCCGGCCAGGCGCAGTGACTCATGTCTGTAATCCCAGCACTTTGGGAGGCCGAGGCGGGTGGATCACAAGGTCAGGAGTTCAAGACCAGCCTGGCCAAGATGGTGAAACCCTGTCTCTACTGAAAATGCAAAAATTAGCTGGGCATGGTGGTGGGCACCTGTAATCCCAGCTGCTCGGAAGGCGGAGGCAGAGAACTGCTTGAACCTGGGAGGTGGAGGTTGCAGTGAGCTGAAATTGCGCCACTGCACTCCCGCCTGGGCAACAGAGCGAGACTCCATCTAAAAAAAAAAAAATTCTATTTCCGGTTCTGTGTAGACAGGAAATTTTGAGAGGGACACCATTCAACTCAGGAAATGGACTTCAGTGGTTATTGTTTTGTCATTCACTTCTAATTGCACTGTGGCCAAAGAATGTAGTCTATCTCCCATTAATTCTTTGCAAATTTTGAGAATGTTTGATGGCAAGTTATGTAGCCAATTTTTTAAAAGCTTCATGTATGATTGCTAAGAAATGTCTATGCTGTATTTTCTACAGTTTTCAGTGCTATATCCTATACATGCCTATCATATCAAGCTTGCTACATAGTTGAAATCTTCTGTCACTTACTTACTGCCACTAACACATTAGCCAGCAATGCAACATTTTCCAAAACACAATGATAAATGTTTCATTTCATGCCTAATGTATGTTCAACAAGCACAGCCTAAACCAACATTTCCTTGACTGGAAACCAGAAAAATAAAAAAGTGACAGGAATCCAAATGTCACATTATGATGCTGGGAATAAGAATACAAAGCTAAATGATGAGAAGTTGCTTTGGTCAAAATATCTACAAGAATTATTTCATTTTCAATATAAATATTATATTCATCCGATTTTTAATTTTAACAATTTTGTGATTTCTACATGATAAATAATAATTGCTATAATTTTGAGTGTTTACTTTGCACCAGGCATCTTATTTTGGATTGTGTTCAGTATACATTAGCTCAACTATTAACCCTGTGGCCTCTCTACACTAGACTGGAAAAGACATCTAGAACAGTAACATCTGTGTTAGAGGAAAGAAAATGCTTTATAGTAATAAATCTGAGCCTTCGAGGCTGGAGGTGATAGGATGTCCCATTTTTATCCTGCCTTTCTAAGAAAAGCTTACTTGAACTAGTCCCAAAGGAATATGTGAGAGGACTTTATATAAAAGGCTGATGCTTGTAAACCTGTAGTGGAAAAATTAGTTATTTTTTCTTCAGGAAATCTATGCACTGTTTTAGCATCTATTTGTTTCTCTATTTCATAGATTGATATCTGTGTATCAATAATCAGCTGTGGATCAATTGTCCGTGAAAACAGTCTTTTACCTTTTGTTCTTTGTTTTATAATGATTCTTTTGAACCCAAGAGAAGAGATAGTCAATGCAATCAGATTCTGAAATAGAGGATACATCTTCTAAAAGCAGATAGACTTTAGCAGTGACAACAGTTATGTGTTTGGGAGGCAGAACATTCTTTTTTTAAAAAAAAGCTCAGGGATATCAACATGGCAGACAAGGATGGGTTGCTGGCTCCCTTCCCCAAAATCAATCCTGGAGAAAGCACAGGAAGCACGAATCTGAGATACTAATGATTATAACAATAATAAACATAACAAAAGCAAATTTTGAGAAGCTCCTGGGTGGAATAAAGACAGTCCTAAGGGGGTACAGCCTGGGGAAGAAAATAATAGAAAACCGCTGTAAGAAGGTGGGTTGCAGGAATGCTTTACCTTCTGCTCTTGTCTCTCTCTTGCAGCCAGGTAAAATCATATCTGTTCCATTACCGTGTTGGGAGCAAGAACTCAACATAGTGTTGACATCAGTCAGTCAATACCAAGGAAAGCAAAGCCCTCCTTGGGTGAGGAGTTGAAGAAAACAGGCACAGACTTCTCTGAACTTCCTGGGTATTCCCCCTTCCAAAGGCTTCCCTCCAAACTCCCAGGACTAGTGACTCAGTCATTAGACACTTACTTCCAGGAGCTTAGGTAAATTCCCGACCAGCAGGTTTTCCTGATGAAGTAACTGTGAAAGGGAGTGGTACGGCAATGAAGGGCTCTGTCTTGGGGTTCATAATCTTGTCCTTCTATAAGCTCATCCAACAGGTCAGGGACTAAAGGCGGGCTTCTGCTCTTCCCCAGTCAGGATATCTGATCAGGGGAAAATGGGCTCCCTGGCCAAAGTAAATAAACCTGAGGAGCAAAACTACTACCAAAAAGAGACACCTAAATAACATATATTATCTGAAGCAGTATAATTGGAACAGATGAAACAAGAATTTTTTAAGTGCGTAATAGGCCGGGTGTGTTGGCTTATGCCTGTAATCACAGCACTTTGAGAGGCCAAGGCAGGTGGATCACTTGAGCCTAGGAGTTCAAGACCAGCCTTGGCAATATAGTGAGGCTCCTTCTCTACAGATAATACAGAAATGAGTCAGGTGTGGTGGGGCACGCCTGTAGTCCCAGCTACTCAGGAGGCTGAGGAAAGAAGATCAATTGAGCCCAGGAGGCTGCAGTGAACCGTGGTCATACCCTGTACTCCGGCCTGGGTGACAGAAGGAGATCTTATCTCCAAAAAAAGTCCATAATAAACATACAAATAGTAATATATATATACTTAATATACTGAAAAGTCTAACGGAAGAAGTTACAGACATGAAGCTGCAATTAATGTCATAGAAGAAGGAAAAAGTGAAAATGATAGGAAAAAGAGCAAGTTAGCTAAAGCCAAAGAATAGAATCGTGCATTGGAAGGATGGTAAGATTGAAGAACTCCCTGGGAGGCAGCAGAGAAAGATAATAATACAGAAAATGTAAAAGAAAAGCTAATATTTGTGGAGGACAGAGGAAGTGACAACATCTAAATAATAGAGTCTGAGAAAAATAGATATGGAAAGATTTTATCCAAGCTCAAGCTGATTTGAAAGTCTGCTTTTTATCACATACTGTATCATCTCAAAGTATTAAGAATTTCTCTTAAGGAAGAGTACATATTTATTGTACTTTATTAATTTGTTATTGTGCATTTCTATCCCCTAATTTTCACCATGGTTAGTACAAAGTTAACATCCAAAAGCCATAAGGCCATAATGTCTTTTTTTGAAAATTAAAAAATACATATATTTTTATAGATTTGGGAGCATAAGTACAGTTTTGTTACTTGGATATATTGCATAGTGGTAAAATCTGGGCTTTTAGTGTAACTACCAACCAAATATTATACATTGTGCCCACTAGGAAAATCTTTAAAAAATGAGCAAAAATGTTAGTTTTCCAAAAGCAGTGAGACCATCCCAAATCAAATTTCAATCTCTGTCAATGTAAATAAAAGTATTTTTATGCACATTGTCATCACAGTGTAGATACTGTTCTATATTTTCACACACCCAATTTTAATTTAATTCCCATTTATTAGCATATTTGTCACATTTAGTGGCTCCCTAGTATTTCATCCTTCCAGTACAGGCATATCACAGAGATATTGTGTGTTTGCTTCCCGACCACCTCAATAAAGCAAATATTGCAATGAAGTGAATACTGCGATGAAGCAAATATCTCCATAAAGTGAGTCACATAAATTGGTTGGTTTCCCAGTGCATATAAAAGTTATAGACTATTCAGGAGTGTCCGAGGGAGAGAATACAGTCATGGGTTCTTGGTTTCTGTTTCTGGTTGGGCCAGTAAAGCCCCTTCCTCATCCCTCTTTTCTGCTTATCACTAAAGACAGAAACTTTAAAACCATGGCTTCTGGCTGCTAAAAGCCTAAAGCAAAACAAAACAGAACAACAACAACAAAATAAGGTGGGTTGGACAAGCTTGCAGTTTATTCAGTGAGCATTATGTCTAAAAAACAATGTGCATTCCTTCATTTAAAATACATTATTGCTAAGAAGGGTTAACGATCATCTAAGCCATTCTTAAGTCCTAATCTTTTTGCTGGTGGAGAGTCTTGTCTTGATACTGATGGCTTGCTAACCGAACTCCTGACCTCGTGATCCGCCCACCTCGGCCTCCCAAAGTGCTAGGACTACAGGCGTAAGCCACCACACCTGGTCAATGTTTATTATTTCAATGCATTAATGGAGTAAATTATATTATAGGTTATTTTTAAACGTGACATCAACCTTAGGTTACATTCAATTTTTTCCATAAGATAATATTACTGGATTCAGTTTGCTAATAATTTGCTAATGATTTTTGAGAGACTGACCTGAGGGATTTTTTTTTTTTGGACTCTCCTTGGCATATTTTTAAATTGATGTTATGCTAGTCTCATAAATTCAGTTGCTGAATGATGCTACCTTTTTCATCCTCTGAAAGAATCAGTATAAGATGAGTTATTTGTTTCTTAAATATTTAGTGGAACTGGCCAGTAGGGCCATCTGGGCTTGATATTGTATATCTGGAAAACATTTTGACTACTATTTCAATTTTTCTGATGGTTATAGGATGATTCACATTTTCCGGTCTTTTACAGAGTCAGTTTTGGTAAATTTTTATAGTTTAGGAATTTTTCCTCTTCACCTAAATTTGACATTTGTTGGCATTTATAAATTTCTATGTCCTTGCATTCTCTACAACTTGGTGATTACATAAGTTATTTTTATACATTATTGGACTTGATTTGCTAATAATTCCAGATTTGTATGTGTGTGTTCATGAGTGAGTTGGCCTGGAATTTTTATTTCTCTTCTTGTACCAGTCATCTTTTCTATCAATATTACAATCTTTTAAATTGGTTTGAGAGTATTTTTCTCTTTCTCTCTTCTCTGGAAAAGTTTGTAAAAGACTACAGTGACCTGTCCCATGGAAGATTTTTATAGAACTCACCTGTAAAATTATATGAACTCAGTGTTTTCTTTGTTGAAAGATTTTTAACTGTTTTTAAAATTTGCTTAATTATATTAGATTATTTAGTTTCCTGTTTTGTCTTGCGGCATTTTATGTATTCCTGGAAATTTGTCCATTTCACCTGGGTTCTCCAACTATTGGCATAATGCTTTTTTAATATCTTATTTTTTTAATCTCTGATGATCTGGAATATATACTTTTTAAAATTTAATGTTATTAATATCTCTCTTTTATTGATAACATTACCATAGCTTTATTTTTATTCCCAATATTGTTTATTTGCACTTTGTTCTTTGATCAGTCCTACCAGAAATTGCTTCATTTTTCTAACTTCTTAAGCTGGTTGCCTACTTCATTAACAATTAACCGTTTAAAAATAAATGGCAGGTTAAGTGCACCCATTTCTCTCATTTTAGCTTCATCCTTCAAGATTTGAGAAGTACTATTTTCATTATCAATTATTTCTAAGTATTTTAATTTAAATGTTATGAATTTATTTTTGATTAGGAAATACGTTGACATTGATAAGAATTTATAAGCCACAAAAGTAGATACAGTAAACTATCTTCCACTCACCCGGACTGTCATCAATAACCACCTCATCCCCACCCAAAATAGTACCAATGTAAAAAGTGTCAAAAGTGTCTTAGGTCTAATTCCAGAAGATCAATTCTTAGGTCTAATTCCAGAGATCAATTCAAAGTGCTTTTAATTTTACCTTAATTTTATCTTATGGAAAAAACTGAATGTAACCTAAGGTTGATGTAACGTCTGAAAATAACCTATAATATAGTTGACTCCATCAATGCATTAAAAGAAAAAACATCGGCCAGGTGCGGTGGCTTATGCCTGTAGTCCTGGCACTTTGAGAGGCCGAGGCAGGCAGATCACGAAGTCAGGAGTTCAAAACCAGCCTGGCAACATGGCAAAACCCATCTCTACTGAAAATACAAAAATTAGCTGGGCGGGGTGGCGGGTGCCTGTAATCCCAGCTACTTGGGAGGCTGAGGCAGGAGAATCGTTTGAACCCAGGAGGCGGAGGTTGCAGTGAGCTGAGATCGCGCCATTGCACTCCAGCCTCGGTGACAGGGTGAGACTCCATCTCAAAAAAAAAAAAAAGAAAAGAAAAGAAAAGAAAAAACATTATGATTATCTGAATACACAGAAAAACATCTGATAAAATTAAACAACAAAAATTCTTAGCAAAAGAGAAATAGAAAAGATCACTTTAACCAGATAAAAGGTATTTGACAAAAGACTCATCAAATTTCATTTATTCTTTATTGTGAAGTTTTAAAATATCCCTTTTAAACTAGGAAGAAGAAAAGAAGGTCTACTATCATTACTTGTATTCACAAGTGTATGACAAGAACATAAAAAAAAAAACTGGGCCAGGTGCGGTGGCTCATGCCTGTAATCCCAGCACTTTGGGAGGCCGAGGCGGGCGGATCACAAGGTCAGGAGTTTGAGACTAGCCTGGTCAACATAGCGAAACCCTGTCTCTACTAAAAATACAAAAAAAAAAAAAAAAAAAAATTAGCTGGGTGTGGTGGCGGGTGCCTCCAGCTACTTGGAAGGCTGAGGCAGGAGAATCTCTTTAACCCCGGAGGCAGAGGTTGCAGTGAGCCAAGATTGCGCCACGGCACTGCAGCCCAGGAGACAGTGTGAGACTCCATCTCAAAAAAAAAAAAAAACAAAAACCTATCTTTAATCATAGATGCCATGACGGTATATATAAAAAATGAAAATGAATGTACAAATTATTAGAAATAATAAGAGCTTAGCGTGATGTCTGAATAAATGATCAATGTTCAAAAAGCAACTGCAGTTTTTATACATCAGCAAAAAAATTATAAACATTTACAGCTATGACAACAAACAAAGAATCTTAGAAATAAGCCTATCAAAAGATGTGCAAAACCCTAAGGAAAAAAATATAAGGCTTTTTGAAAGACATAAAAGGAAGATCTAAATAACTAAGAGATATATCAGGGTGATGAAAGTCTCTTCATCAGTTCTCTGCAGATTAATCTAGAGTGTAAGTCCAATTAAAACTTCAAGAAGAGCTTTCGACAAGGTGGATCTAAAATGTACAGGGACAAACATAGTACCATGACACCCCTAAAAAGAACAGGTGGTGTGATATTCCCTACAAGAAATTTGGGTCTAACATAATGTTATCATAATCAACACAGTATAGTCTTATCATAGAGAACAGAAAAAAATTGACCAATGAAACAGAATTGAGAGCCTAGAAACAGGCTCACACTGGACAGAGCTGGCATTACAGTTTAGTGGGGATGTGACAAGCCAATGTATTCTAAAAATTACGCTGACACAAGAAGTTATTCATATTGGGAAAAATAAAAGCAAGCCCCTATCTTACACAATGGACAAAAATAAGTTATTTCCATTTTTAGGTCTATATCCAAGAGAAATATAACTTATGTTAACACAAAAACTTGTAACATGAATGTTCATAGCAGCAATTTTCATAACAGCCCCAAAGGAGAAACCACCAAAATGTCCATCAATTGATGAACATGCAAATGAAATACAGTATATCCACACAGTGGAATATTATTCAGCAATAAAGAGAAATGCAGAACTAATACATGCTACAGTAGGAATGAACCTTGAAAACATGCTGAGTGAAGGAAGCCAGTCACAACATATTGTGTGATTCCAATATTTTACATGAAATATCTGAAACAAGCACATCTATAGAGATAGATTAGATTAGTGGATTGCCTAGGTCTGGGAGTGTTGAGTGGAAATGAAGAGTGACCATTAATGGGTCTGAGTTTTTGGAGAGAGGTGACACAGTTAATGGTGAAGATGGTTTTGCAACCCTGAAGATACTGAAAACCACTGAATGGTACAGTGTAAATAGGTGAATTGTATGGAATGGCAATTATATCTCAATAAGACTGTTTCTTTTTAAATCAGTTCTTAGTGGATGAGAAACCAAATGTGAGACCAAACTTTTAAAAATATGGGAGATGGCTTTATGACTTCAAAGTAAGGAAAGGCATGACTTAAAGGGCACTAACTTGAAAAGATTGATGAATTAGATTGCAATACAGTTAAGAACATTTGTTCATCAAAAGACACAAGAGAATGAAAAACTAAATCACAAACTGGAAGAGAACATCTGCAACATATGTAACTTACAAAAGAATATTATCCAGAATGCCTAAAGTATATCAACAAGTAAAAGATAAATAACCCAACAGAAAATAAGTAAAACAATACATGACTAGGCACATCATAAAAGGCAACATTTTAATGGTAAACATGAAAAGGTGCCCAACTTCATTAGTCATCACAAATGCAAATTAAGGCTATTTTGATATCATTTTACAATCACCATATTTGCAAAACTCAAGAAGTCTGACAATACCAAATGCTGGCAAGAATGTGTATCAATGGGTACTCTTACACATTATTGATTTGGGTGTAACGTGATAAAACCCTACTGTAAGTTAACTTGGCACTACCTCGGAAAGTTGGACACGTTCATAAGCTATATCTGTTGAGAATCTCTTACACGTGAACACCAGGCACATGCCCAAGAATGTACACAGCAGTATTTGTACCATAACTCAACTTGTCCCTCATAGTTGTCATTGATTTATCTTGATACAATGGAATATTATATACAGCAAAATGAATTAACCAGAGCTGTGCACGACACAATGGGTGAATCTTAAACATAAGATACTGAATGAAAAATGCAAATCAGATTACCTACAACATGCAACCATTTTTACAAAGTTCAAAAACAAACAAAAATAATATTTTGTTCAGAGTATATATGTACAATAAAGCCATAAAACATTATTAGGTAACTATCAACACACAATTAGGAATAATGGTTAACTCTGGGGAAAGGTGGTTAGGAATATGGGAAAGGAAGGCGCACACAGGTACAGGCAGCAATTTTAATAGTGTTCCAATTCTTGGCCGGGCATAGTGGCTCACGCCTGTAATCCTAGCACTTTGGGAGGCCAAGGCGGGTGGATCACGAGGTCAGGAGATCAAGACCATCCTGGCTAACACGGTGAAACCCCATCTATACTAAAAATACAAAAAATTAGCCGGGCGTGGTGGTGGGCACCTGTAGTCCCAGCTACTCAGGAGGCTGAGGCAGGAGAATGGTGTGAACCCAGGAGGCGGAGCTTGCAGTGAGCCGAGATCGTGCCACTGACTCCAGCCTGGGTGACACAGTGAAACTCCACCTCAAAAATAATAATAATAATAATGTTCCAATTCTCAACTTGAGTGGTCAGTTCATGATGTTCATTTTGTTGTATGTATTAGTATTTAAATATTAATTATGACATATATTCTTTGTATGTATCAGACACTAGATAAAAATTTTAAAAAGATGACGCAGACGTTTTAAGCCCAGCTGACAAGAAGAATGCTTCTAAAAGATAATTTCTTAAATTTTAGGACAATAATTATTTTTAATACATTGTAAGAGTCCTATTTATTATGGAAATGCACATAGCCCAACAATTTTGCTTTTTTTGTGAATATTTCATAGGAGACACTTAATTCTAATTACGTTTTTGAATATTACATGGCTTCATTATTCCTTACTTTTGTTTAGTATTTAATAAAGTTAATTTAAAAATAATATATTCTCTTCAGAATAACATATTAGTAGTTCTAGTATGCATTTTAATTATGTATTGTTAATATTAAGGCCACCAAATTTATGATTTTAAATCATATGAAATGTATCAAAATTATTCCTCCATTTTCATTATTCTGGACACAATACACATACTTGGATTTAAGCTTATAAATTCAAAAAATACATTATTTTAATTTACGGTCTTTTAGTCTCCTAATATTATTTTGTAAATGTCACATGCAAAAGAATTTTCTTTCATTTTATAAACAACTCCCATAAGACCTTAAGCATAAAAGAATTTAACCTTAAAAGAAAACATGGCTTTTGCCTTCCAAAGATAAAAGTTACCACTAGAAATAATGACAGATGGTTAATTTGTTTCTAACAAATTAAATACAATAATTAAATACTAATCAGCTCTGTTTTGAAGCAGGAGAATGGTGTGTCATGAGCACGACGGGTTCAGGCCATAGGCATGATTAAAAATAAACAAAATGGGCCGGGCGCGGTGGCTCACGCCTGTAATCCCAGCACTTTGGGAGGCCAAGGTGGGCGGATCACAAGGTCAGGAGATCGAGACCACGGTGAAACCCCGTCTCTACTAAAAATACAAAAAAAAAATTAGCTGGGTGCAGTGGCGGGTGCCTGTAGTCCCAGCTACTCGGGAGACTGAGGCAGGAGAATGGCGTGAATCTGGGAGGCGGAGCTTGCAGTGAACTGAGATTGCGCCACTGCACTCCAGCCTGGGTGACAGAGCAAGACTCTGTCTCGGAAAAAAAAAAAAAAAAAAAAAAAGAAACAAAATGGTAGAAGACAGACTATTAGGAGGTTTTAATTCAGTACAGTTGGAGGCAGAGGTGTTCCTAGAAAGATGAGTGCCTCCACGGCCAGGCGCAGTGGCTCACGCCTGTAATCCCAGCACTTCGGGAGGCCAAGGCAAGCAGATCATGAGGTGAGGAGATCGAGACCAACCTGGCCAACATGGTGAAACCCCGTCTCTACTAAAAATACAAAAATTAGCTTGACAGGGGGCACGCACCTGTAGTCCCAGCTACTCGGGAGGCTGAGGCAGAAGAATCGCTTTAACCCGGGAGGCAGAGGTTGCAGTGAGCCAAGATTGCGCCACTACACTCCAGCCTGGGCGACAGAGTGAGACTCCTTCTCAAAAAAAAAAAAAAAAGTGAGTGCCTCCTGGGAACTCTGGATTTGACACAGGTTTCAGATCTTTCAGATTTTTGATCCTCGGGCAGTTTGCCACTCCATGTGTCCACCTAACTATCCATTACCTCTTCGAGTCATATTTTAAGATGCTGGGTTGTCTATGTTAATGTGCCTAAGTGTCCCTTTCAGAAGAGCTGTAGCCTTGTTTATACCCAAGATGTAGCAAGGAAGCAGAATTTTCAAGATGTGGATTAGGTTTCAAGAGAAGCAGTCCAAGCTCCTGACTTCCTCATCACTGGAAATTTCTTCCCACAGTGAAAGGGCAAGGACCCTAATAACTGGGGCCCTGACGCCATTCTTCCACCTTCCTCGACATTCTTCAGCTGGTCACAAACACAATTAGTTAGTGATACACTATGGAAGTGACTAACCTTTGGTCAGGCATTATCAGAACTGCTTCATTCAGGCTTCTGAGAGCACGATGTCACAGAATTCAAATGTACTTGTGCTTCTTATGTAAATTATGAGTGAGCGTAGACTAGAAAGGCTGAGGCGTGCCTGCTCATGGCTGTTGGCTGAAGGAAAGAGCAGTACAACACCACCGGCATCTTTATTATTACAAGGACGTAAATGCCGCAGGACTGAAAACCTCCCAGATGAGTAAAGATGTAAAATGAACATCTAATTTCTCTACTGGTCACATCATGTAGAAAAGGTCAGAGTGCTACTATAGCCACTATAGCCACTCCTGCAGTGGGCGGGCTTTTTAGGGGTAAGCAAGTGTGTGTATGTGTGTGTGTGTGTGTGTGTGTGTACATATCTATGTACCTTTTATTCACTTGGTCCTTTCATTTTACTTTATACAGGAAAGACTGTTTTTTTGTGTGTTTTGCGGATTTTTTTTGAGACAGGGTCTCACTCTGTTGCCCAGGCTGGAGTGCAGTGTCATGATCTTGGCTCACTGCAGCCTCACCTTCCCAGGCTCAAGCGATCCTCCCACCTCAGCCTTCCCAGTAGCTGAGATCACAGGCGCATGCCACCACGACTGTCTAATTTTTGTATTATTTGTAGAGACAGGGTCTTGCCATGTTGCCCAGGATGGTCTGGAACTCCTGAGCTCAAGTGATCTGCCCATCTTGGCCTCCCAAAGTGCTGGGATTACAGGTGTGAGCCACTGCGCCCAGCCAAGAAGGACTGTTGCAGTTGGTGTGCATGGCTTGTATATAAGTGAGATAACTAGCTTATGGTAAGTATCATACAGTGAGAACTAAGCGTACTATATTGAGGAGGGCAAGTTGCTAGATATATATCTATAATACTGATGGCAGCAACGGGCCGTCCAGATCCCCAAGGCAACCTACTGCACCACCCACACCCTTGCACAGCTGGGCAGGACCCACTTCCAGGCCTGGAGCCTCTGCCACGGCCTCAACCTCCCTCCCCATAGGTCTCAGGAGCCCACCAGCACGTGGCTGAAGGTGCAGCTGGGGACTCCTGAAGCCGGTCCCAAGAGCATCAGGTTTGCTTGGGCAGGGTTGGCTGGGGTTGCCAGGCCACCTGCCCCTCACCTGCCACTGCTGCAGGGAAAATGCAGAGAGAAGGTGTGCAGTGTGCAGAACCCACTCCTGGGAGGCCCCTGGAGCCCGCCACTCTGGGAGCTGTTTTGATGGGGTCCGGCCGCATCACCTGACAGTGGCGGAGCAGCACAGTTGGGCACAGAGGGGCGGACAGAGAGGTGCCCTGAGGTGGAGCTGGGCCCAGGGCGGTGCTGCGCTCTACACAGCCGGTGGGAGCTGGGAGCAGGCAGGAGCCTCACCCTCCTGGGTGCAGCTGTGGTCACTCAGGTCGGGGCTGTGGACCTGGGCCTCCCTGTGCTCTAGGGGTCTAGAAGCAGGCAGGAGCCCTGCCGTCCTGGGTGCAACTGCAGCCACCCAGACGCAGCCACGTACCCAGGCATCTCTGCACTCTCGGGGGCCTGGGAAGGCCCCCCATTTCCCCAACAGGGTCAGAGATGTCTGCTCCCACTGCCTGGCCTCTCCCTGCTCCCGGCACCCACTCCAATCCTGGAGCAAGGTTGGGGCCGAGCCCAGGTGCTGTTGCAGCCTGGTCGGTTGTGCGCACCCTCGAGGTATCACGGACACAGCAGCCCCCTGCTGCCTCAGTCCCCTCCAGACTTTGGGCACCAACGGGCATGGGAGGGAGGCCAAGGCGGGGCTGAGGGCAGCTTGGCACTGGCCTGTGCCCCTTGGCACAAACAGCCTGGGCAACATGAATGGCAGCAGGAGGCAGACAGGCTTCTGGCAGGAGGTGGGTCCCTGGTGAAGCCCTACCTTCAAGCCAGGGAGGGACTGAAGCCTGGGAGCTGGGCTGCTGGTCCCCGCAGATGGCAGTGGAAACCTGTGGTGCTTTTTCCCGGCCTGCCATGGCCATCCATGGACCAATCACAGGCACTTCCTCCCCTCTGAGGCCCATAAAAAGTCCCGGACCCAGCCAGATCAGAAGAGACAAAGGATGACCAGCTGCCAAGAGGAGCTACCCACCTCAGGGTCCCCTCTCTGCTGACAGCTGAACACTCATTGGGACAACCTGCCTGCAGAGAGGAGCTACCCTCTCTGCTAAGAGCTGAACACCTGTCTAGACACCCTGGCTACGGAGAGGAGCTACCCACTCTGGGTCTCCTCTGAGCTGTTCTATTGCTCAATAAAGCTCCTCTTCATCTTGCTCACCCTCCACTTGTCTGCATACCTCATTCTTCCTGGACACAGGACAAGAACTTGGGACCTGCCAAAAAAACAAACCCATGCCCCTTGCTCACCACATTGCAGATGACAAGGAGAGAGGAGAGACGAGAGAAGGAGAAGAGCTGCAGCCCTTCAGGGAGCCCAGACCCAGGAGCTCCCCAAGCCAGGGCTGTAACATCCTCTTTAAAGCTCTGCGGTTCCTGATGTCTCCAAGCTTCTGGGTGCCACACCACATTCCCCTGTGTCAGCCATGGCAGCTGCTTATGGTATGCCCAGTCCAGCTGCAACTTTGCAGGGAGCTAGCACACCTGGAGCTGCCCGCCCCACCGCTGCTGGCATGCCGGCCTGTGCACAGCAGCTGGACCCCATGCTCGCTCACATACTATTCACCACTTTGAGTGGGATCCAGGCAGGTAATGCAAGCTGACACAGCCTGCCAGGCCAAGTGGGTGAAACAAACCCAGCGGACCAGAGCAAAACCCAGGCAAAGACGCCACTGGCCACAGAGGTTTCTGGCTGGTGAAGCAACACCCCAAGGATCCTGTAACAATACTCTAATCTTACTTTGAAGATTTTGAAAATACTCCAGGACCATACAGTAATTCAAAGTCATTATTACAAAGACCAATTATCAATGTAAAGTCACATAAATGTATAAAGTTTAAGAGATTGGGGTTAATCTACAGAAGCCAGATGAATATCCTGTAAGTAATTTTGAAAAAAAAATTCTTGTTTTTAGCTATTTACTTTAATGGAGCCTATACATTTAAATTCTCCTTACCTCTTTTTCTTTAGATTCTAAATAATAAGGAGCTTATTATTTAATAACTTAGCTTTATTTATTACTATGTATTTCCCATTTTAATGTTTTTATATAAATCACCCCAAATTTGTTCTTAGTTATATGTCCCTAAAATTTCACTGAGACTGTTGTCAAGTTGGAAATACTGGGAGATAACTTTTAGTGTCTGCAGCGGCCAACTTATGAAGTAAAGGGGGAATGAAGTCACCCATGGCTATTTTTTCAAATAATGTTGAAGGGGGAAAAAAAAACCTGATGACTAGGTTTGAAAATACATATTTCTGTTATTTATAACATAAAATCGAAGTATATATTTATTATGAGTTTATATTATATGTATTAATAAATTTTTTAAATTAAAATATAAAGAAGAGATATTCTTTCTGTTATATTTGGTTCTTGTTCGTTATGTCAAAGTTATGAATGAGGCAAAACTTCAGATTTTTATTTGTCTAAAACTTTTCCTCCACCAAAATAAAATATCTCATTTTACTTTTTAATAAAAGAAATACATTGATGGCCAGGTGGAGTGGCTCACACCTATAATCCCAGCACTTCCCAGAGGGTGAAGAAGACGGATCAATTGAGGTCAGGAGTTCAAGACCAGCCTGGCCAACAAGGTGAAACCCCGTCTCTACCAAAAATACAAAAATTAACTGGGCATGGTGCCGGACACCTGTAATTCCAGCTACTCGAGAGGCTGAGGCAGGAGAAACGCTTGAGCCCAGGAGATGAAGGTTGCAGCAAGCTGAGATCATGCCACTGCACTCCAGCCTGGGCAACAAAGTGAGACTCTGTCTCAAAATTAAAAAAAAAAAAAACCTTGAAAGAAATATGCATTTTGAGATTTATCAAATATATAGAATTGATGTTTTGAAATTGAATATTCAGATTTCAAAGGACAGCATACACATTAAAAAACAGAATATATTAGGAAAATACTGTTGTATCAATAAAAAAGAATATTTTGGATAGGTTCAACCTGTCAATTTATTTAATGGAGACTGAATTTATATAATGCATACAACTATATATATGTTCATTAGCATTTAAAAACTGAAATTCATTTAAACAGTGAAAATTAAAAGCATATTTTACTATACAATTATACAATATGCGTTTTAACATTTTTTGGAAATGATTGATTTCAAATTAAGTCACAAGTTATATAGTTATTTTATAGGTGAGGCAACATTTTGCTGTACGTTTCTGAATTAAAGTTTACATTTTTTATAGTATTTTTATAGGGCTCAAATTTGAACACGTGTTCTCATAAGTTATTGCATAGACAGGTAGCTGGTAACAGTAGAAAAGAGACACATTAAGGGATGCAGGTAAAGTCACATAAAAGTCCGGGCAAGAAACCAGCCCTTCAGATACCTAGGTCAGCACATTTTCTATTTTTAACCTGCTGCATTCTAACCTGCAAATAGAACTTTCTTCACTAACATTGTCTGTGCTTTATCAAGTGGAAAATATTTTTAAGATCCCTTAAATGACTGAGAGCTATTTAGAAATACAGCCAGCAGATTACCTTTAAAATGATTCAAAAATTGTTCTGAGAGCCAATAAGGCATATTTGGTATTATCAGAAGTGCATCTGTGTTTTTCAACTCTTGTTCTACTATTATTATTAGACCTAGTAATTGGAAATGAAATCATTAGCCCATCTTGTGGTTCGGTGAAAATATTTCCTCTGCAACTTGTAAAGATGAAGAAGAGGCTTAAATTCACCCAAACTCCAAAGAATAGGTTAGCTGTGGAAGGAATTCTATACACAAGACTAAAGTGTGGCACCTTTGTTCACAATGACACTAGTAAACTACAAGATGAAGGAGAGGACAGAACTTAACATATAGGAAAGGCAAGATAAACTTTCTTTTTTTTTTTTTTTTTTCAGACAGAGTCTCACTCTGTCGCCCAGGCTGGAGTGCAGTGGTGCGATCTCTGCTCACTGCAAGCTACGCCTCCTGGGTTCACCCCGTTCTCCTGCCTCAGCCTCCTAAGTAGCTGGGACTACAGGCAGGCAACCGCCACCATACTCGGCTAAATTTTTTTGTATTTTTAGTAGAGACAGGGTTTCACCGTGTTAGCCAGGATGGTCTCGATTTTCTGACCTCGTGATCCACCCGCCTAGGTCTCCCAAAGTGCTGGGATTACAGGCGTGAGCCACCACGCCCGGCCGATAAACTTTAATTTGGTTAAAAACTTTAGAACAATTAATACCTAGGTTTGGAGCACACTACAAAGGTCTAATGTCAAGAAAAAAAAATTATCTTGCCTGCAAAAGAGGACAGTACTCTAGGTAGAGAATAAGAAAGAAAGAAAGAAAGGAAGAAAGAAAGAGAAAATACAAAGAAAAAAAGCAATCAGTGTATGTGCTTATCTGAAAGGGGAGAAAACTTCAAAAGGAGAATTAAAACATGTTATGAGTTCACATGAACTGGAAAGCATTATGGCTACATTTGTTTTTTTGTGAGTAATGATACTGGTAAAGATTCATAACTGATGTTGAAATTTCTAGTTTTATTTTAAAAGAACTAGCCACATCATCTAATTAAAAATAGATCTTAAAGAAAGTGAGTTAAAAACTCCATAACAATTTGCTCCTAGGTTAAGTTAAAACTAAAAAAGGAAAAAGAAGTTTCATAGCACATTGATCTATTTTGGAAAATTGCAAATGAAATATCTACTACACGTAAAATAGCTATGTAGAAGCATTTATTATATAAATTAAATGATTTTAAAGGTAATAGAAGTACTATATATTTTTTTCTAGACTCAAATAGAATTATAAAAGTAGAAACATTCCACTTGAGACTGACTGAATGACACTGAAACAAAAATACCTTCAAATTGCACTTTGAATAACCTTATCCTGAAAAATGCAGAAAATCAGTATTAAAAAGCCAATACAGGTGCATTATCCATAACTCACTCTGGTGCAACATCAGGGCTCACAAACAGAAGGACTACGTGTCAGGAAGATGTTATTTGCAGCATCTAGAAACACCTAAAGTTATTTTCTTGACAGAGTTTCCAGGAGTGACAGGTAACCTATTTGGCCTTCGAAGAAGAATAAAATTCAGGCTGAATTCTTCTTCACTAGAAAACTACTTTTATAAAGAATGTCATTCAAGTAATTGGAGAGAAGGTTTTCAACACCCTCTCCACTTACTGTACTTCCCCTTTCCAGGGAAGCAGAGTTTTGACCTAGGTTTTTTGCCAGTTCTGTATTAGCTGCTCAACCCAAACACGCTACACACTAAGGTTGCAACCACCCACCCACATTTTATGAGTGTCATTCAGAACACACTAATTACTGTGCTAACAATGGTAGGACATTACTAAAGTATTCTAAAGTTTTGGTTGCTTAAATATAAGAAATTCTACAACACTGGGACACAAATAGTTGAATTTTTAACAATGAGATGAAAGAAAGGAGAGTGCTGCCCTCTGTGAAGTGGATTCCAGTGGCTGCCTCGGTCAGAATCATCATGGTGATGATGACTTCTTATCATGACTTCTAACGTCATTTCCCTCCCATCATGTGCACGTTTTGGTGCACTGTGTTCACTCTGTGCAACTACTACTTTAAATACATGCAGGCCGGGCACTGTGCTGTGGCTCACGCCCAGCACTTTGGGAGGTCAAGGCAGGCAGATCACGAGGTCAGGAGATCAAGACCATCCTGGCTAACATGGTGAAACCCCATGTCTACTAAAAATACAAAAAATTAGCCAGGCGTGGTGGCAGGCGCCTATAGTCCCAGCTACTCGGGAGGCTGAGGCAGGAGAATGGCATGAATCTGGGAGGCGGAGATTACAGTGAGCCAAGATCGCACCACTGCACTCCAGCCTGGGTGACAGAGCGAGACTCCGTCTCAATAAATAAATTAATTAATTAAATTAAATTAAATTAAATAAATAAATACATGCAGAGAGAGGAAATCACTCTAATGCCATTAATGCGTTGGTGTTGAATATCTCCAGGACAGCAACATAGTATCCTCGCTAGACAACTTGACCTCAAAGGACAACTTTACTGACCAGGTGGGCCTCCCCAAGATATCTTCAGTGTCAGATGACCTTGCATTATGTTTATTGTGTCAGTAGAGAGTGGAGTTACCTTGCTCTTAATCCCTGCACCTGTCAAAGCATCTTGGATGACTTTTACATCAATGAAGCAACCCCATGGGACTATGCAACAATCAATTTACTATAATAATTTGTACTTTTGTACATCACCTTCTTATTTGCTGCTTTTTTTCTCTATTCATAAAATGAATTCACCTGATATAAAAATAAATTGTGTGGGCAAAGCCAAAGTAAATAACTAGAAAAAATGCACTAACTAAATTCATGGTAATATTATTTGCCTCTGGTTAAAAATATAAAATACATAATTGTTAATTTTAAGTTATTTATCCCTTTTCAACATTTAAAATTACCTTTTAATTATATTAACATTTTTGGGTTTCTTTTAGCTGAGGCTTTTATAAGATTTAACATAAAAAGGCTATTCTTAAATAAATTCAAGTGTATATTCAAAAGGTATAAATAGCTCTATAATAAAAACTGGCCTATAGACATTAGAATCATAATATATGATTATTACATACATACATGAGAACAATAATATAAAAATAAAGGTTTTAAGTTAATTTACAGAGGGATTTAGACTACCAGTTTTAAGAATTCATCTTACTAAATATAATGTTAAATTCTTGTCATTATATTCTTGCATCTGGTAAAACTAGACAGTTATGAAATTTAAGAAAACTTATTCATCTTAGATATTCAACCATTTAGCTACAGACACAATGATCCTAATTATAACAGTGTTTAAAATAAACCAAGGAACAAAAACTACCTAGATCAAAACCATGGACACCAATAGATTTTCAAGACCCACAGAGAAATGCAGTAAGCAAGTTTAGAGGTGAACAACTAAAAAAGTAAATGTGGTTTCATTAGCTTAACATTTTAAAATAGCTTTGTGAATTAATTTTTTCACTGAAAACTAATAAACATCAAATGTATTTTGAGCTTGACATTTTTGATAACAAAATCTTCTACCCAATTTAGCTCACAGCTCTTCTAAAAACATTCCGCAATTAAAAAGCTTTGTCCATGTAACTTCTACTAGTCCATATTCAATGGGTTTCCAATGCCTGTTAAATGACTGGTAGCCTACTAGTTGCATGTTGTACTTACCGAGAGTACAGAACAAGGTCACCTGATAGTAGATGAGGTACACAATTTACGAGATTGTTTTCCTTTTTGTTAACCTAAAAGGTCCAGAAACTCCTTTCATCCTCTCTATCCCATGCAACTTCAGGCACCAGCTTGCACTCTCCCTCCCACTCATTGGATCATTCCCTGGGAAGGAAGGACATACCCACACTCAAGCCAAAATGAATTTTGCCTCCAAGATGGGCTCGCAGCTAGGAACTTTGGTCATGGTCCCATCGGGCTCACCTGCCTGACTAAACCTTTTTGTTACCCTCCATCTCTGATCTGGATTTCTTACCTTACACTTGTCGCTAAACTGAGGTTACCACCAGTTTCTCAAATTGTTTTGTGATTAGATTCTTGACTTTCGGTAATTATGTTCTTTTATCTCTTGCTTTAACTCCCTGGACTCTTGAAGTTCATTCCTTGACCTCTTGATCTGACTTCATTAACCTCAAGCTGACTTACTTGAGTTTCTGACCCACCATCTGACTCTCCTAATAATTTAATGGTCCCTATTAATGCTTAGCTTAGCTATCCAGCTTCTATTCTCCTCCCTTTGCCACCCCCTGCAGTACTGAGATTACTAGATTTATTCTAGTAAATAAATATCCATTTATCCCCCAGCACACCTAAGTAAGTTCTAGCAGGAAAATAACTACCTGCAAAATGTTGAAAGAGAAATGCATGTTGCCACGGATACAGACTATATTTATGACCTAACCTTTATTCCATGTAGTTCCAAAGCAAAGAACTAGCCAATAAGGAGGCAGGAACTTAACTAAGAATGTGATCCAAGAAATCAGAAACTACATATTACTTTTATTAGAAGAAAATTATATAAAGTGTTTTTGTTTGGTTTTTGTTCTTTGTTCAGTAAAAGATGCCTTGAATATGGGTATATAGCATATACCAATTTCATGTCATAAGGAAAGAATTTTTCCCAGTCCTGTATGATTACAATTGAGTGTATATAATAAAGTAGATGCTGTTGATTAAAATGCTCTGCTTAATACAAACCACATCAGTTAAATACTACTCTGCATTTCAATTCTACATTTCAGAAAACTATTATATGTATGCATATGTGTACAGACATTTTATTTGCTTAAAATTTTACAAGTAGCTTCACAGAGTTATTTGAAATCTTTATAAATATGTAGGTATTGTCATTTCCATTGAAAATGATAAAAATGGGTGCTCAAAAAGATGGGATTAAGGTATCTGCTTTAGTTCACAAATCTTGCAAGTAGGAATCAGAGTTGACACCCATACCTTCTGATTTCACTTTTTTGTACTTTTAGACAGCACTGTCTTTTAGTTAACAAAAGCTTATTGCTCTAGATATCATAGAAATTATTTACAGAGGCTTAGATTCCAGTGATGAGGGCACTTTCTTAAATTTTTAACAAAATCTTTAACGACCATTATTAATTTTGTTTTACTTTATCAACAATTGCCAGCTGGACCAATAACACTGATTCAGCTAACATGTCAATACAAAAGAAATCCAAAGTAACATTAGTGGGAAAAAGCACATGTTGGTTTCATCCAGATGAAGGTACTTCCCATGTATTGGCAAATTTTCTCTCTGAAATAATGTCATTTTATTAAAGCCTGTAATTTTGCTTCTCTCTTAAAATTTTATTGCATCATAAAATTACATTTCAACAGGATGTTCAAGATTTATTATGAAAATTTTGACTCAATCTGTCTTTGATTGATTGCCACTAATATTTTGGTTTTCCATGCAGTTTCTATTTCTTACAGCATGCTTCCTAATCCTTCTATTAGATTTGATATCTTCAACTTACTACCCATGTAGACAACTATATTACAAGGATTATCTAATGTGTTCTCTATATTGACAAAACTATGCCTGTAAATTATTCTTTACATCGTATTCAAAAATGTGTCAATCTTTGTTAAAGTATCTATGGTTTCCCTATGCTACCTTAACTGTTCATGATAGTACTTACCTAAATGATACTTATCCTTGTCTTCTTAACCCTAAAATGTATATACCTTTGTTCCGCTGACAGTAGATATATCTTACTGACCATTCTCATAAGAACATAGTAAATGATGGTATCAAAAAATGTTTTACAGGAGGCAAGATAGCTGTATTCCAAAACATCAGATAGAGACCTAAAATGTCTTTTAAATATCTCCAAATTTCTCTGAAAAAAAATTGATGATGAATTATTTAGTCAGAAATTTATCCAAACCACAGAATCTAATTCTTTGGAACATATCAGGAAAGTTGACACAAACAGAAAAAGAACAGTTAGACCAATGCATTGCCAAAAGTTTTCTTTACAAACTTTTTCCACTGAAGTGTTTGTTTTAATTTAAAAATACACATAATCAAACCAAGTAGTATAGAAATGCCCTTAATAAAATCATTACATTATGACTTATGACTACCCATCTGCAAGTCACTCCCCAGCGGCAGACACATTTTGTTCTTTCAGTTATCTGTTTTCAACTCTGATGATCATGACCTTCATACCTTTACGTACTTCATAAATTAATTTATTCACAACCCATTGATTTTCTGCTATAAAAAATATTTAGTTTACTTACACCATTTACTCTTTTTCACTTCAAAATACAGTTGTGTCACAATTTTTAATTCTCTTATTGGTTATTTCTATAACTTTCAATAGAATAACTAAACTTTTATTTTTCCAGAAATTATGTAGCATCTTTTAATTCCTCACTTCATGCGATGAGAATATTAGTACTGCCTAACCTTCATTTGGCCTATTCATTCTCACAACCCCTATTATCTAAATTTTCACTTCTGTTACCTGCACTTTGGTTAAAGTTGGAAACATTTATGTTGTGTCTGTAACCATGAGTATATTTTCTATGCTTTATGTATAAACTGATTTCAAAATGTGAAATTTAATACATAGAGTCTAATCATTATTCAAAACACAACCAGATAATATGTTACATAACTACATCTTGTTTCTGGCAGTTTTTTGTTTCTCCTGAGGCTTCTAATTTTCTTCTTTCTCCCTTGCATTTTCTGCTTTTACTGCCTCCTAACATTGTTGAGAATTCTCATGAATAGTATCTAGAGTCTTCTTCCTCACACTCCACTTCTGTTCCAATCTGGACTGGATGTTCTTTCCAGACTCACTGCACAGCTATACTGTGCAACTTCTCTCTTCTCTTCTCCTGGACAAGATCCACTGTTCAACGAATCTTCTGTATTTCTCTTTCATATTTATTCCTCCATTTTATTTAAGAACATCCACGCAACCTCCAAAGAAATGCAGAAAATAAACTTTCCAAATCCTTGCATGCTTGTAACGTCTTATCCAACCTGAGATTCCTATACAATATTGAATATTGGCTTATGTATAGAAGTCTGACTTGTAATTTTTCCTTTTCATAGCTCTAACAAAGGCATTTTTCTCTTTTACCATTTATTATTTGAAATCTGATGCCAATCTATCTTGTTCCTACATAGAGGACCTGATTTTCCTCTGGGAGTTTTTGGGATCTCTCTTTTATTCCTTCTGTTCTGAAATGTAGCAATGATATGTGGAGACATGGGCCTTTTCTTTTGTGATGCTGGTACTTATTAACCTTTTCAACCTATAGACCTATACCCTTCGGCCCTGTAACTTCATTGACTTCACTATCATTATTACGTAGCTAATTCCTCCACTACATTTTCTGTTTCTTGAACATCTTGGATTAATCATCAATGTCTTAGCTTTTTGAAATATATTTTTACACTCTATTTTTGTCTCTGCTTGTTGTTCTGTTTTGTGAAAAATATTCTTGATATCAATTTTGGCTGGCCTTTAAAAAAATTAATTTCTAAGAGCCCCTTCTTATTTTGATTGTTACATTTTCAGAGCAGCCTGTTCTTCTTTTATGAATATTATATCATTTTCAATATTTCAGCTTTGCTTTCCTTTAATCTTCTTTTTTGTATCCTGAGGTTCTTGTTTTTTCTCTGTGGTCATCTGTTTGTTTGTTTAGTCTTTCTCATGCCTCTCAGGCCAGCCTTAAACTTCAGATAATCTGCGATTATCTGCTCCTATTCAAGGCAGTAAAATGCAGATGAGAAGCTCTGCACCTGTGTGTGGCTAGAGTCGGCTTGGTGAGGGGTTTACTGCCTGATTGCAGCCCAGCCCTCTGTCTGATTGCAGTCCAGTTGCAATTGAAATCTAATCCAGTTTTCCCATCTTGGGCTTTCTCCAAACCCAGGGAAGGCTGCTAAGCCCAAGTGCAGGTGTGACCAGGAAGTACAGGAAGAGGCAGGAAGTGCAGGGCCATGCAGGAAGTACAAGTGTGGCCAGGAAATGCAGGGGCAGGTGCCCTCTGGGAGCACCCTCAAACACAAAGAGCTGGAAGTCCAGGGTTAAGTGCTGTAGACTCCCTTTCTTTGGTGGGACAACTCTGTGTACATTCTAAAAGATTACCCAGGGGTCCTCAGTGGAATGGAGTCTCCCTTACTCTTAAAGTAGTAGCTTGCTCAAGGAGGCACCCTTTATTTGTTGTTCTCCCTTTTCTCTCTCACTCTCCTCATTCCCTCACTTCAGACTCCTACAATTTGCCATCTCAAATAAATGGTCTCAGGGGCTCTATTTCTAGAATAACCCAAAACTAAGACAATACCATGCAAACTGAAGCTCTTAATAAGGTTCTTTGTAACACTATGTAAAAACCCTATGTAAGAACACTATGTAAAAAAACACTATGTAAAACTGCAAGGAAAATGGTAGGCTGATTTCCATGAATATGTCTAGTTATCCTTCATTCCAGTCGATTTCAATGGCCATTAGTTTAAAAATTAGTAGGCATGAAATTATGTGATGTGATATGAGATGTACACATGTACACAATGGAATATTATTCACCCTTAAATTTCTTCATATTTGTGACAAAAATGGATGAACCTGGAGGATATTACGCCAAGTGAAAAAAGCCAGACACAGACAGACAAATACTATATGATGCCACTTATATGTGGACTCTAAAATAGTAAAACTGATAGAAACAGAGAACAGAATAGGCAACTCCTCATTCCAGGGAGCATTGGGAAGTGTTGGTCAAATGATACTGTTTCAATTACACAAGATGAATAAGTTCTGGAGATCTAATATATACCAATGTGACTATAATTAACAATACTGTTTTGTATACTTGAAATTTGTTATGAGGGTAGATCTTACCTGTTCTCATTGCAAAAAAAGAAGGAAGGAAGGAAGGGAGGGAGGGAAGAAGGGAAACTGTGAGATATTGGATGTGTCAATTAGCTTGATTGTGGTGATTATTCCACAATGTATATGTATGCTAAAACATCAAATCATGCATCTTAAACATATAAAGCTATTTGTCAATTATACCCCCAATGAAGCTGAAAAAATGATGAAGCAAATATACACATTTTTTAAAAGTCTGCTTTTAGTGACCTTTAACCAATTTAGTGAACTGCTAAGCGACCTTGAGTAAAACAAAATGATATATGTACAAAACAAAGCCAACCATAAAGACAAAAAATGGGACAGGCGTGTTTGGGGGACACTCATCAGTTAAGAACAGCTTTCCACCACTTTTGGAGGAGAGAAAATAGGACAATATCGAGGTGTTGAGGAATGGAACATGCTGTGAAAGCCAGAACTAGTGGGGAGGCTTCAGCAGACCTAGGAGCCCATTTAGCTATCACACATTCTCAAGAGGCTCTGGGCTCTGGTACTATAAAGATGGAGAAAACAGTGAGAAGTGAAAATAAGGACGAGCCCCCAAAAGCCTGCATACAGAGGGGTTGGACCCACCCCAACCTACAGATTGTAGGCAGTCCAGGTGAAAAACAGAAGGCTCTTCCCTAAAAAAAAAAAAAAAATGGAATGAACAATCTGGGAAAACCCACGGCTTCTAGTATGGCTTCTACAACCCCAGAATAAAGCCTCTCTTCATTCCAGCCCTTAAGGGGCCTGAATTCTAACACATCTATTCCCCCAAAACCAGAACTCACTCTAAATTCCCACTCAGGGAGAGATATATTGGGAGGAGGGACAGAAAAGAAACTCCATTTACACAACAAATCACTATCCCATCTGCGTAAACTGAATAATGCATCCCTTTCCCAAAATGTTACCTTATATGTGAAAAGGGACTCAGCAAATATGATTAAATCAATGATTTTGAGATGGGAAATTCCCCTGAATTATGTTGTAGGCCCAAGGTAATCATAATCATGAGGGTCCATATCACAGCAAGGCCAGGAGTGACAGAGTCAGAAAGAAGGCATTGTGACAATGACAGCACCAAGAGGACAGGTTACATGACATAGGGCTGCAAGCAGGAATGCTGTGGGCCTGTAGAGGCTGGAAAGTCAAGGAAACATACTTTTTTCCCCTGGAACCTCCAGAAGGAGCCAAGGCTTCCAAAAACTTCATTTTAGTTTTGTAAGACTAATTTCAGATTTCTCACCTTCAGACCTGTAAATTAACAAATTTCTGTTCTTTCCAGGTACAAAGCTTGTGGTAATTTGTTACAATAGCAATAGGAAACTAATACCATTTCCCTTTCGTAAATGTGACTCAAAAGCAAGAATCATCGAGCAGATAAGAAAAGCCAAGACAAATAACTATGAAAGATAAACAGAAAAACCAACCCTGAAGGAAAAAGATATTTCAGAGAATAGAACTTAAAAAGCAGTCTAATTCATAAACTTGGAAAGAGGAAAATTTATTATATTTATTAAATGAAAACAAGATGCTCTGAAAAAGAAATAGGAAAAGTACAAACAGATCTTTTCAAGTTTAAAAATATGATTCCAGCGCATAAGGGAAAGCAAATCTAAAAAAACATTGAGTGAAAAGACAAAATGAAAAAAAAAAAATCGCAAAAAAAAAAAAAAAGTCATGCAGGCAAATCCAGGAGGTTCAATATACAACTGACAGAAGCCCAGAAAAGACAATAAACAACAACAAAGCTAGGAGAGAAAAATTATCAAAGAAATCATCCAGGGGAATTTTCCAGCCATGGAAAGGAACCTGTACCAAGTCACATCAATAATGAAACTTTAGAAGCCCACATATTTTGTTAGATTTATTTCTGGGAACCTTGTGGTTTTGTGCTATTGTAAACGGTATTTTTTTTAAAATATGTTGTATATTGTTACTCATGTATAAAAATACAGTTGATTTTGTATACAGAATTGATTTTATATCTACTTATTTTGCCTAATTGTTAATAGATTTAGGAACTGTCAAACTATTATTTAGATGACCTATAATAACGATAGTTCTGTTTCTTGATTTCCAATCTTACCTTATTTTTTCTCATCTTACTATGGAGACAGGGACTTCTTTAAAATATGAGATAAAGTCATGATAATGGATATCATCATGATTTTTGTTACTATGAGCAAATACTATTTTGAAGAACATACGTATTAAAAACAGGTTAAAAACCAACAAACATCAAATTTAAAAAATGGGGGGGGGCTATCTTATGGAGGCAGACAATGTGCTGAAGGCAGTTTCCATTAATTTAACTGACTGTGCAAGCTACGACTTCTTTCTTGTAAAATGTGATGACTATTTACTATCAAAGACCTTTCTAAGTTAGGCTCATGGTCTCTTCTAAAGAAGCTAGCATTGTCTGCTTTCTGAGTTCCTTGTCTGCTAAGTTCCTTGATTTAGAGTTAGAACATAACTGACAGAGGCAATGAGGCACCTTGTAACTGTGAGGTGTGAAGACGTGCTCTGAGGCTGGGGCTAGCTCACACCTCTGACCAGAGTATGGACACGTGTGGCCAGTGCTCAACATCAGTTAAACGTCTGAATGTTTTTTATTCAAGCAATAAAATCTTTTGATTGTTCAACCTCGGGTCTTTACCTAATAAAGGAGCAACACTTATTAATTCCAAAATGAACTCAATTTCAAATGAGAAAGCTTATAATTATGATAAAAACACAAAAATGGGCCAGGTGTGGTGGCTCATACCTGTAATCCCAGCACTTTGGGAGATCAAGGAGGGCAGATCATGAGGTCAGGGGATCCAGACCATCCTGGCTAACGCGGTGAAACCCTGTCTCTACTAAAATACAAAAAATTAGCCAGGCATGCTGGCATGCACCTGTAGTCCCAGCTACTCGGGAGGCTGAGGCAGGAGAATCACACTTGAACCTGGGAGGCGGAGCTTGCAGTGAGCCGAGATCGCGCCACTGCACTCCAGCCTGGGCGACAGAGAGAGACTCTGTCTCAAACAAATAAACAAACACCCAAAAAAACCCCCACAAAAATGGAATGGAAAGTCAAACACTCTCTGGAACATGGAGGAATGCTACTTTTTTTTTTATAGCTGATGTATTTTTCCCTTTTGCATCATTTTTATGAGAACAGGCACAGCCAAGTTTTACACATTAACTTCAGAGGCAAAGCAGAAAACAGGTGTGTGTATGTGTGTGTGTGTGTATGCACATACATATACATTCATGTTGCATGTTTTCCCCTTGGCCATCAGACATAGCTTCAAACAACCATCTTATTATTTTATCCCTTAAAAGTTAATTTATTGCCTTGGAAAGAGCTAAAGAGGTTTCTGAAGATGATCTCAGACAATCTTTTGTCAATTAACTATCCTCAATTATAACATCATACCCACTGGACATGGATAAAAAGAACAAGTGATGGCTCCGTGGTACAGCAGTGCCCCATGACACAAATACCACATTCATCCTCATAATGACAACATGCCAATGGTATAAGAGAAATATCTCTAAATACTGAATTTAGTTTATGTACCAGAGAAGTACCTAAAAAGTCAAACCACATCAATCTCAAGAATCACTACAAGGAGACCACAAAATTAAAAGCATTCTCTATTCTGAACTGCATTTTGAGGATTTCAATATAAACTTTGGAGAAGAAATTAAAACTGTGTAGGAATACTACTGTTTCCTCACTGCGGAATCAGTAGCACAATTCACTCCCTGGTTGATTGTGGTAGCTTTTAGCAAAGAAGGAAATATGGGACTTTTGACTGTGTTCCTGCTTTTCATGGACATGGTAGCCTCCACAGGGAGAAATTATATGGAAGTAAAATAATTTTGTACTTACTGAAAAACATTAAAGGAGTAATAAAGGGGGAAAATTATACTCGTTTTGATTGAAACTAAAGTCCACAAGAGCAGTGCCCACAGGGCATGCACTACTGAAAAACAGAACCTCCCTTCTGCCTGCTGCCCGCTCCCAGAATGGCCTACATCTCCTTCTTCATGGTTCATCACAACTGATTACGTCTCTAATACTGTACTGAGCACATAATTTTATATGTATGCTTCTTTGCCTTTTGCCCCTTAGGATTAAGTGGGTCTTATTCATTTTGGCATCTTCAGCAGCTAGCAATGTGCCTAAAACTAAGAAGGCCCGTAGTACATGTTGGACAAATATTCTTTCATTTTAATCATATTGCCAGAATGGTTCTCGGAAATCATTATTATTTGGAGATTTAATGACCATCTCTGCATATTTTAGAAACCTGAGGGTTAAAAAATATGATATGGAAACAAGCAAAGCCCAGATCTAAAGCAATCTCTGCAGCATAGTTCAATGTATTGATTTGTGTTCCCTCGTTCACTGATTAAGCATCGGCACTTGGGCCAGGTGCTCTAGTAGGTTATTGGGATTCAAAACAGACAACATATAGTCCCTCCTCTGGAAGACACAAACATGCACAGGATAATGACATTATAGTAAGTATAGGCTTATGTTATACATATGTCTTTGTCACTGTATGTTAAAAATTTTGTGAGAGCTCAAAGAGATGAGAATGATAAATACACTGGCAAAGCCACCATCCACTGAAGAGGAAACAAACAAAACCAAAACACTAAAACAAGTTGCTGGCTTCTCTGAGAGCACAGCAAGCCGTGAGCCTCCTTCCCTGTGACCCTACTCAATTCTTAGTTTGACTCCTCAAGGGGCCCTTCCTTGGCTTTTCTGTGGCTCTAATTCATCAGTGAATCTGCCTTCATTAATACAGCCACATGCATATGTTTGCTGAGGTCACAGTCTGTACTAGGAACCTTTTAGGCATAGGGTATACAGAAGTGAGGAAAATTAGTAAGGTCTCTTTTGTTTCAGTCTCTGGGTGGAACAAACAAATAGAATAATAAATCTGCAATTTAAATGGAAAAAAGTGTTATGAAGTTCACAAACAAGGTGCTCTGATAGAACACAGCAAAAGAAGATGCTGGGAAGGTAACAATTAGGTCAGATCATACAAGGTATTGCAGCTCATGCTAAGAAGTTTACATATATATATATATGAAGTGTATATATATATACACACACACACTTCATCTATATACTTCGTATATATATGATGTATATGTGCGTGTATACACACACATACATTTTTCCCCCCAAGACAGAGTCTTGCTCTGTCACCCAGGCTGGAGTGCAATGGCATAATCTTGGCTCACTGTAACCTCCGCCTCCTGGGTTCAAGTGATTCTCCTGCCCCAGCCTCCCAAGTAGCTGGGATTACAGGCATCTGCCACCATGCCCAGCTAATGTTTTGTATTTTTTTTAGTAGAGACAGGGTTTCACCATGTTGCCCGGGCTGGTCTCTAACTTCTGACCTCATGATCTGCCTGCCTTCCTTGGCCTCCCAAAGTGTTGGGATTACAGGCATGAGCCACCGTGCCCGGCCAGAAGTTTATATTTTACTCTAAGTGCAAGCTATGAAAGGATTTTAAGCAGGGGAGTTTTCTAACCCAATGTACATTTTGAAAAAGATCATCATGTCTGTTGAGAAAAATAAGAGATAAGGCAAGACTATCAGTTATAAGATTACATAGAGGCCTGGACTAGAGGAGTGGGTGGCAGTGAATAAAGTGAATGGATTGGAGATCAATTTGGGGGACTGAATCTATAGAATTTACTGACAGGTTAAGAGAAAGGAAAAAAATCAAGAATTATTTCCAAGTTCTGCCTTGAGCACTGAATGTACGGTACATAGGGAGGTTGGGAGGGAGAGGTTTCAGTTCTGGACCTATGAAGTTTGAGGTGTTTGTGAACAAGCTAATAGAAGATGTCAAGAGCACAGAACACAGATGAGAGACGGGAACTTGAAGGTTATTAGCAGCATATAGTTGTTAAGGCCACTGAAATGCAGGTAATCACTTAACAGAAACATGAATACAGAAGAAAAAGTGGGGGTAGACTCCAGGGCTCCACGTGAAACAGAGGAGCTAGTGGAGACAACAGAAACTGACGTGGAGAAGTAGAAGTGGAAGAAGCAGGAGGAAAACTGGGAAGATACAGATAATTCGGTAAGACAGCATGAAAGCGTTATTTGCAGTGATGACTATCTAGCTACCTGGTGAAAAGCAATGAAGACTAGCTAGTCAGGGTAATAAAAAAGAGGGAACTAAAACAGAATTACAGAGTGAACAGAATTATACTGCGAGAAATCCAACTTCTTCCATGTAATTCAGTAAACTCTTACATATCTACGGAAAATATGTAAGGAGTAGGTAAAATATCTTTCCTGATACATCCTATACAAAAGTGTCTTATTTCAGGTTTTCTTCTAAAGAGGGAAAGAAAAGTCTATGAAACATTCTAGAATATGAGGTAGGCTATAGACAGTCATCTATAGGACTTTTCCCAACGGTTAATGTTTTGCAAATTTAAAACTATACATGTTCAGAATTTATTCCAACTATAGTTTGGATATTAGTTTGTAGTTTCTTTTTTTTTTTTTTTTTTTTGAGACGGAGTTTTGCTCTTGTTGTCCAGGCTGGAGTGCAAGGGCGCCATCTCAGCTCACCGCAACCTCCGCCTCCTGGGTTCAAGCAATTCTCCTGCCTCAGCCTCCTGAGTAGCTGGGATTACAGGCATGTGCCACCACCCTGGCTAATTTTGTATTTTTAGTAGAGACAGGGTTTCTCCATGTTGGTCAGGCTGGTCTTGAACTCCTGACCTCAGGTGATCCACCCTCCTCGGCCTCCCAAAGTGCTGGGATTACAGGTGTGAGCCATCGCACCCGGCCTAGTTTGTAGTTTCAAATAAAAATCCTATTTGAAGAGCTTGAAAAGAATGTTGTATAATTATTAAGTCTGCACAATTAAATGGTACCTAACCTCCCAAGTAAATGGAAGAATGATTTTTATATTCTGAGAAATAGCAGATTTCTAATATAAAAGCAGGTGCAGATTATCTTGAGAAAATTTTCTAATGGATTGAGATTATTTATACTGATTTATATTTAGAACATTAAAAATTATCACTTTTTACTTTAAAGTGAACTTGGGTTTATCTTCTAGGTTTGTAATGTCCCTAAACTACTCATTCAGTTACTTAACTATTTGGCTGAAGATAATATTTATCATTCAACAGCAACAGGGCAAAGACGATGTTGAAATCTGCTTTCATAAATGACTTTTTTCCAGATCAATAGCAGAGTAAGGGGAACTATTTTAATGCAAAACAAGTCATTGTTTTAAAGTTATGTTGTTTTCCTTTTAAAAAAAAAACGGTTTGAATTAACTGCCTATGCTTCATTACCCTGCAATGTACTTCAACACATTTACACTGCAAGAAGAATATGTAATAAAAGAGAAGCTGCATCTTCAAATCTTTCTTGTCAAATTTGAAGAGATACCAATCAACCAAACACCTCACTAATAGTCATGAGACTGCTGTTTTAATTAGCTGGTGATATTTCTGACTAAGACTCTCAGATGATGAAACTGTTTTTCCTTGTATTGAACCAGCTTGGCCCAGACTAGCCTGTCCTGCAGTGACATGTATATTGAATACAAATCAGACAGCACAGCTTTAAATCTGTGTTGCAGCTCTCATTTCCAATTCGAGAACTGTACTATAATCATAAGCTTCTGGTGGATGAAAGGAAATCAGCTCTCTGAATATTAGCTAATGCCACATTTGCAAGTCCTGAAGAGATCTGTGCTGTTAAAAAAAATAGATCATTTCACGTGAACCTATATATATGAATTGCTTTGTACTGCTCAACTGATAGAAGCAATGCCTGTGCTGGGATTAAACCCTTTTCATCATAAAACCTCATCTGGTTCGGAGTCCAAGTCCATCAAACCTTTTTCCTTTAAAGTCCCGCCTTTGGTTCCACATCAATTTATTCAAACCGCAGCTGGGTGGCTGAAAACGAAAGGACAGCATCATTTAAACCAACCATGTTCCTAACTTGAAAGAGGGGCTATAATTAAAAAAATGGGCATAAAAGAATGGAAATGGGATAATATTTTTTAATGGTAGTTCAAAGGCCGACAGATGTCAGAGCCTTTGAAGATGTCAGTACACTGAGTAAGAAGTTGCCATAAAAGAGCTTGCCGGAGAGGTGAAGCAGCTTTTTAATGGCTAAAAAAACCCTTGCAGACACATCCTTGTGTTTTTAATTTGTCAGAGTTTCTGCAGTATTTTCTGATTAATGACACATGATTATAACGGCATAGCAGGCATATTTTTATACTTGGTTAAATGAATAGTTTATTTCACATTCTTTTAGAGCTAGATAAGAATAGGGACACTTTCCTAGGAAGTCCAAAACTATTCTGATTGATTCACATATTTATGCTAATTTTGTGGGACTGGCCCAATTCGGAATTACTATATGTTGCCAGCTTTTGTTCTTTAATAGTCTGTTTGCTAATAACATTACAATTCACATGTGGTAGTTAAAATGCAATTCACTACAGTTTCATTCTTTTCATGTACATGGAACAGTATGTGCCTGAATAATTAATTTGTGCACCAAGTCATGTCAAACCAAATTAATGTTTTAAGACATTCCTGAGCTCAATCTACACAACCGCGGGCTGCCATAGGGTTCAGAAGAGAAAGGGTTGCTTAGGGGAAAAAATGCAGCTATAACTATAATATAACATTAATGCTTACTCAAAAAAACGAGCTGGAATACTATGTGCAAAATGCTGGGGGACACTCTTCTAAGATTTGGGGGAGGGACTTAGAGTATTTCCAAACTGTATGCCCTTCTAAATAGTTCTAACATGTCAATTTGATTTGTTCTGTGAAATTGCCCTCACAATATTCATGAATGTTAACCACAAGTCTCTAGTGAGTAGTAGCAAGAAAAAAAAAACAGGTTTCCCCACCAATGGATATGCCTGTAACTTATAACCATGATGAGGTGCAGGGGAGACAGAGTTCATGGCTTTGAAGTGAGACACATTCGGGTTCACATCCTAGCCCTTGCACTTAAGAGCTGCATAGCTTGGGTCTGTCTTCCCACCTGTAAGAACTGAGACAATACATAAGTGCCTCCTCCCAGAAAGCATGTGAAGGTGTCTAGCACGTAATATTGTTCCTTTCTCAAACTACATGATATACAGAAAATTTAAAATTAGGCCATTTTCTGATTGAAAATGTTTATATATCACAAAATCACATTTTAATGAGAATAACCATTCTTTTAAAAGTGGATGTTGAAATTTCCCACTGCTTCAGGACCAATAGATTGTAAGTACTGTCTCCATCCTTATGTTGTAATCTTATATGACCATGACTGGTCAAACCTGTAAGCATACACCTGTTTGTGTCTGAAATCTAACCTTCAGCCCAGTGCTACAAGCACACCCATGGAAGCAGCTCAGCAAATGGGGTGCTAGGGCTCAGGCAGGGATGCAGGAGAGAGATAATATTCTCACGCAAGATCAGGCAAGAGACCTAGGAAGCAGAGAGGTGGAGTAGGCAGTGCCCCCAACCCAGAGAGAGCAGATCTTGCAGCAGGCAGGAGCCCTGCAGCCTAATCCTGAAGAAGCTGACCTGCAGTCCTCTTGCCACCCCTCTCAGGCTTTCTCTGGAAACAGGAGCATCTTGGGGTTTACCTTCCTCAGGGAGGGGGTGTTTCCTCTTTCAGGTCTCTATGTGACTATAGTTTTGTATCACTAACCCTGGGGACAATTTCAAAGCAGGTAAAGTTTGCCTTAAGCATCTTTCTACCCCCTTGTTTGCACTTCCCTGTTTTTTTTCTTGCCTTGCTCCAACCCACCTCCAGATGTCCACGTCTTCCAAAAACTCCCCCAGGGCATCCCACCAGGAGGTTATCTTCCGGCAATATCACTCTTCCTTCTCCCTTTACAGTCTTTCCATACATCAAAACTCCCATTTCTTGAGTGTAATGGATTTCAGCTTGATGAGAGCAATTTAATTAGAAATAATTTCACAATATGGTACGTACAATAGCTATTTTCCTGCCCAATTCAATGTTGTTCAGATCTTCCCTTTGCTATGAAGACTACCCCGTTTCCTTCAGGCAGTCTTCTGGCTTGGGGTACAGGGCAGATAGCCTTTATCCTACAGTCTTCTGGCTTGGGGTACAGGGCAGATAGCCTTTATCCTACTTATCATGCTACATCCACTTGCTAAATTTTCTGCTAAGAATCCTTGCAGGGGAGGCCTTTGTCTTGTTTTTGTATACTTCCTCTTAGCGCAGTGACTGCTACACGAAGGTGTTCAACAAACGAACGAACAAAGAGATCAATGAAAGAAGATACAATTTCATCTTTAAAATGATCTTTTTTTTTTTTTTTACCATATATCGTTATTCATTTAAGTTTTAATACTGTTCAGGAATTATCTATTCAGGTATCCATTTTACTGTATATATTTATCCATTTTGAATTTTTGAATGCATTCATGAGTTACTTATTCAAAGCAAATGCATTAAATTAAAATCAAGAAAAGGGCAAGCAAGAGAGAGAATGTTACTCAGCCCAAACAAATTCTACTTAGAGATACTTCAAGCAATGTAATGGACAGATTCCGGGGACAGCAAAGTATGTGCGGTAGGAGCATTCTTAAAACCGAGTGACTCAGTCTAGGAATCTGGGCATTTTAGAGGAGCTTTCATGCAGCTTGTGGTTGGAAGCTCCTTATCTCCCATTAGCTGATCCAAGATATGTTCTCCCGCTGATCAGCTCCTCAAACTCTTGGCTCTTAGATAGGCCCAGGCAAAACCTATTTCTTTTTTCCTGTCAGAATTGAGTTTGTGCTTCATTGGGTGATCCTGCCAGTTAATCCCTGCTTCCCTAGGTGAGGCGTGAAGGCTTTCTTAGTACCTAATTGGCAAAGTTCTCTGTGGACATGAAACCTTACTGCTCTCAGGAGCAACCATAGGACTGGAGATGCTGGGCTGGTTGGGTGTTGTATTGATCCTCCCCATATCACTAAACAAGCCCGGTTTACTGCTGCCTGAAAATCATGCCTGTGTCTGTCAGTAATGGCCCGAGTTGCTTCCTTCAACTGGATCTCATTTTCCACCTCTAAAATGGACTCCCTGATCTCGCAGCCCATCAACCACTTCAGAATTAGGTGAGAAACAGCCAGTGTTCATGGACTGCTGTTCATTTGGTGTAGTAGTCCATTTATGTATAACCACAATTCACAACTCGAGAAAATAAACTAATATTGACAGGGTTATTCAGAAGCATTTGCCCATTCCAAATTCTCACAATAATCCACGAGTTAGGTATTATTGTTACTTTTTTCCTGGCTCATGAAATACCACTTTCTCATGGTTCCCTGCCTCTCTCTCTTGACCCACCTTCCCACTTTCTTAGTCTTCTTGTCCAGCTCTATTTCCTTCACCTTCTCTTTAAGCAGTGTGTCTCTTCTTCTAATTCTCTTTCCCTCCATAGGAGATCTCATCTTCACTGTTGGTATCCATTACCCTCCATGCTCATGATTCTTTAATGTTATTTTCAATAGAGATGGAGAGCTGTCCTTTGAAGTCAGTCCTATACTTCTGCTTGCTTAAGTAGCATCAACACATAAATGTCCTACAGCATGTCAAACTATAACTCGAGGTCTGCTCTCTCTCCCTCACTGCCACATCAACTTTCCCCATTGTCACTGCCTTGGCTAAGGCCCTCATCATCTCTCGCGAGGGTGACTCTAACTAGTCACCCAGACTCCAGTCTCACTGCCTGCTAATTCTTAATCTTCTGCTTAAAATTCTGCAGTGACTTTCGATTGTTGACAATTATGGTCTCTAAACTTTTTTGAGACACTCCTATCATAAAATATACAGTGCGTGTATATATATAAATTTGTAACACTATTAATATGTTAAATACATTATACAAATTTGCACAAAGTAAGTATTTTTAAAGACAAAATTCAAACACACATTAACAGAAGTTCTGGGTTTTTTCTTCCTATACCCTAGTGAACCCCACTTGGGAGAACACTGCTCTAAATAATTACTAAATGGGATAATAAGTGTAACAAGTGGAATATTAAAGTGGAGGAATGGTAGAGGCATTGCAGATGGCGGCACAGACAGTATAAACCACAAACTGGAGATCACTGGCCAAGCGGACCCAGTCCGAACTTCTCAACATGGTACGTGTTCTTCATATATTAATCATGCTGCTCTTTCTGTTAAGAATGCTTTTTCCATTCTAATTTGCAGAGAACATTTCAGTCATTTTTTAAACTCAAAGCATCTGATGTCTACTCTAATGGAACCTCTTCTGATGACCTCCTCAGACCTGATGCCCCCACATCCCATAACTTCCATCTCTACTTTTCTTGGGATCAAAGCTTCATTATGACTTTGTTGTACTTTGCTGTAACTCTGGCAGGCCTGAAGGGTGAGCACGCTAGAGGAGGCCGCAGAATATAACCTTCTATTTGCATACTCCCTCTGTCATTCTCAGAAAGATGCTGGCATTGTCACCACTTACATACCTGGTGGACAGGCAGGTGTACAGTCAATGTTTCTAGACAGTAGAAATGGACCAAGGGGATATTAATCTCCTTCCATACCAAAGAATGGTAAAGAACATTCCTTAAAGGGCCTGATTAAATCATCACAGCAATCCGGTGATATCATCAGCAAAGGGTGCCTTCATAACAATGTGAGAGTGAGGGGAGCTTGTCCTTCTGACCAGGGTTATTGTTACTGTGTCTCCTGTACCACGCAGCCTTTGATGTGTGGTAAGATGCGTCCTCTGTCTACGTTAAAGGAAGACATTCTTTACTCATATCTGTTGGTATGAATTATAGTATTCTCCATTTATGACAGATGCACAATGCCTGTTTCCCCATAGACTGTAAGCTTGAGGGAGAAACCATTCCTTTTTTATATACTTAGGTCCGGCATAGGGGCCTGGCTCATAGTAGGAGCTCAATGAATGCCACTAAATGAATGAATGGATATCACAGGTGTGGAAAATGATGATTGGGGGTATTAAGGTAATTAGCTAATATGAACTCAGGTTTATAGAGCCAGTAAATGATAGAGACTGGCCATGAACCAGCATCTCTATCTTAATATTCAATAAGAAATTGGTAATTGCATCTGGGCCCATGCTTTAATTATTATCTATATGCTCAGTTCGCATCTCTGGAATCTCAACCTGCATATCCAACTCGCTGTCTGACACACTTCCCTCTGGATGTTTAACATGCAGCTCACACTTAGCTTGGCAACAAAAGACCTCTTGCTTTTGCTTCTGTTCCCCGGCAATCTTCCTCGTATTTGACACCACCATCTATACAGCTGCTCAAACCAAAACTCTAGGAGTTACTCGTACTTCTTCTTCCCCTCATTCCCCACACTCAACCCATCTGCAAGTCCTGCTGCCTCACATACGCATGCCATATAGGCATCTAGGACTGTTCACAAACAGAGCGATCTGTAAAAAACATGAATCAAATCATGTTACCTTACTGCTTACAGCCTCTGTCTTCCCATCACATTTAAAATGCAATTCAAACTCTTCACCAGGGCTTAAAAAACCCTGTGTCTGCTACTCCCTGCCCCCTTTCTCACACCTGCTATGCTCATGCCAGACAGGTCTCCTTTTTCATTTCAAGAACACACAAAACTTATTTTCCTACAGGGTCTGTGCACCAATTGTTGCCTCAGTCTGGCTGGCTTCTTATCAATCAGATCTTAAATGAGATATCTTTTCTTTGGAGAGGCGTTCTCTGATGGCCAGCTAACACAATTGTCACTGTATCATATCTCTCAATTTTAATTCTCCACCTACAAGTTATTGCTATGTGATACTCTCCTTGTTAATTTGGTTTTTGTCTTATGACCTGTCTTCCCCAATGCAGCTGTAATTTCCTTTAGAGCAGAGTACTGGTCTATCTTGCACTGGGTACAGGAATACCCTTACGGCCATATAGGCCATGCCCTGTACAACTCTGGGGCAACATTCACATAAATCAGGATGTGAAAGGCACCTCCTAAAGGTGTGCATGCCCAGCCCTAGGGCCTGGCACAGGGTAAGCACTCCAAAATTCTTAATGAAATGAAGTTGAAAAAAGTTGATGTCTGCCTAATTTTTGGCCAGCAAACTTACATGGAAATAAATTTGATTTACATATTATCTGAAGGGTCATAATTATAAAATGTCCAAGTCACAGAGTTCCATGTTTTTCTATATTAATCTGAAACAATGAGATCTCAAAAAGCAATCAAAACAGTTAACAATAATTATGATTTTTCTTGAGATTTACTCTACTACTCTTGTTCCTGAATTGAATAATGTTTTTAAGAAACACCAACATTATGGCAATAGATGATGATTTTTTTTTTATTGTGTGCCACTAGAAATGGTTAGAGAGGTGACATCACAGAAGCGCATTTCCAAATTTTGCCCCAAGTCTGAAACATCTATGCACAGTCCGGACTTTAACAGGGGAGCCTGGAACACACTGCAGCTCTTGAACTCATGGCATTTGTCTAACGACAGCTTTGGCAGTAATTGGTGGATAATTGAAGAGTAAAAGTTTTCAACCCTCACACTCCACTTCTCTTGTTGCGCCTGTCAACGTCACTATAACTGGAGCTATCATTTTAGCCAACAAGTGAGGATAACATTTACATTTCAAAAAATTAGCTTTTCAGGAAACATTTGGTGAACACATGCATTTTGTACATTAAATGACATCTTTGAAAATAACGAAATAAGTAAGGTCCCACTTGACCCTAGGGATCTGGGGTTTGTTTTCGTAATAAATACTGACTTAAGGAGCAAACTTAAGATGAATGAATCACCAATTTAATTTTAACCTTTTTAAAGACCTGTGACTTTCAGGTCTTTCCACTGGAAAATCCCCTTGTTTTAAGATGGTGGGCCTGGCTGAACTACTGGATCTCTGTTCACTGAAGGCTCTTCTGTATCACAGAGCCACAGTTATCCGGTGAAATGACACACACACTCCTCCAGACTAGTGCAGCATTACAACTGTCCCTACAAACGAGGGAAGCGACCTAGATCCAGGTCACATCATTCAGCACACTTCAATCTCTGAGGACACCATTAACTCATATTCAAATGTTACTAATACTTTCAGTATTACTTGACTAATACTTGACTTCATACCTAAGCAAAACAAATAAAAATAAACCAGAAAAATAACACATTTTCAAACCCTGGAAGTCTAATTGTGTATTGTTTCTTTGTGATTTCTTATGATTTTTCCCAACCTCCCAATATACAAATATCCAAAAGCACTCAAGAGATCAAGACGTAATTTAAAATAATTATTAAAACAAGTGAAAAAGTATAATTTTCCTTGAATTTTAATATTTGTTTCAACTAAAAAACATTATCTCAAGTTGCACACTAACCTACTGATTCAATACTTGGGGCCTCAATTCAGCCCGTTTTTATTATCTAAAACTTTCTACTTAATGACAATATTTATAAAATATTTTCTGTACACAAATATTACAGTAGTTCAAAAACAGACCATTATTTTCATACAGTGCTGTGTTCTCTTCTCCAAATAGGCATTTAAGGTCTCCCTGACACCAATTTGTGACATTTTTGTCATGAAAAAACTCAGGTGTTAAATATCTTTCATATCATGCAAGTAGGCATGATTCCAATTAGTCCTGAATGGGAGACAAAATGACAGTTTAATAAGCTTCAATTTGCCAGCTCTTTGAACATTTGATGATATCACCATTTTGCCAATCATTTCTTGCACTTTGGCTTCAACCTCTCTGTCACAAAAAATTACCACAAATATACAAATGAAGACATCAGGGATGTCTCTTACAGAACTGATTGAGTCAGAAATTCAAAAATGACTTTTCCAAGACATTAAGGAAGAAGAGTTATTCATCCAATACTTTCTCAGAGATAATTTCTGCCAATATTCCTAGTAATTTCTTCGAGGCCTAGGTGAAAAGGAGAAGGAAGAGTAATATGCTAAAAATAACTCAAGGCATATTTCCTTATGTCAATGGAAATGACATTCTGCATGCAGAATAATGCTTTATCTCTGGAGTATTTATTTTAGAAAAGAATTCATCTTAAAAGTCTTTACTTTGAGCAAAATAGCTCTAGGATGAAGCTAACACTGCATCAACATAAATTGTTTTTGAGGAGTCTAGAAGAAACACATTTTCTAATTATACCCTTGTATCGGTATGAAAAAATCTCCAGGTTTGAACTTCATAATCTTTGACCTCATTTCTAAGTGGCTTTTATTGGATTCTGTCATGCGATAGGATCCTCATTCAGGTTCCTTTAGGAAAAAAATACTAACAAACATTGAACTCTGAGAGTTAAAATTTCATTCTATAAAATGAATGGATCATATGTAATATTCCAAATTAGTATGTGAATATAACAAATATCCACAGATCATAAACCATTCACAAAAAACCATACCTTACCACTACTAAATGCAAATTCCTACGCTGTTTTTATCAAGACTGGTAGGCCTCATTGACCTAAAAACTTGGTGGATTCTTACTCTGGGCACTCCTTATTTCAGTAATAATGTGAAACCAAAAGTGAACCCATTTCAAAAACGTACTCACTACTCACTGTTCTATTCTACAAATTCTGAAACTTGTTGGAAGAAACTATATTCCGAAGAAAATATTAAGGATTGCATATCTCTTTAGAGTTTAATTTACCTCAAAAGAAAGACACAGTCATGGCTTGTGGTCTTGGAGAAAGAGTGAAACTACCGGCTAATACTTGATTTGGATATATGTAGTCTGAATTATGACTATCAGTATTTTAAATCTAGTAAGGTAGTGACAATCCAAAATTAGCAATATAATGGATTTATGCAGAATAAATAAAATTCAGAGACAATGTGCTCATACAGTAGCAGGCACATGGGGTAGAGGACTTTGCTATGAGTCCCAGTACACTAACTCTTAGTTACATAACCTTGGGCAATTTATTTATGCTCTCTGAATCTTTCCTCGTTGGTAAAATGAAAATACATATAGTCATCTTCTGACCCAGGTAAAAAGATCAAAACAGAGTTTCCAGATAGGAAATGTCATCCTCATAAGGTATTAAAGGGTTGCATAAGAGGATGCAATGCAAAGGACCCAGCAGAGAGCTTGGCACATGGAAAGCACACCATAAATACTTGTTGTTGTTGTTGCTGTTGCTACTGCTGCTGTTAAACACATACAAACATAAAAACTCAGTGTTGTTGGAGGAGCTACTACATACTCAAACTGGAAATCAAGCAGCATTATTCAAGCATTATTATGACTTTGAAGCAACATCAAATATGGCAAATCGCTGAAAGAAATGCAAACTGCTATGAGAAGCTCAGCAGGGGAGCAGAGTACCAGTGTCTCTCTCTCCCACGCCAGGCAAAGATTCCTATATAATCCTGTTCCTTTTTTGCCATGTCCAAGTCTCTCCAAAAATCTAAAATCTTTCTTGGAGGAAAGTATGATAGAAAGAGCACTAAATTCAGATTAAGAAGCTCTGGTTTGCTACTTCTGTGACCTTAGGCAAGAGATTGTCTTTGAATCATAGGTTTCTTATCTGTAAATGGAATACAGTTGGATGTGGTCATCTCTTTAGATTACTTTATCTGACTATCCTACTGCTGGATACTTACACACCTGATATAACTAAAAGCTTCATGTTGGCAGAACATATGGTATACAATGACTTGTGGTCCCTTGCAACCCTCCCAGTTCTCACCACTGCAGTGATCATATTTTACTCCCTATTTAAAATCTCTTCCATATTTAATTACCTCTTCTTCAAGAACAATTTTAATATTTCTAAAGAAATCCATTAAATATAATGAGAACAAAAAGATAGATTTTTAAAACAATCATTATTAGTTGACACAAAGTTACTAATGCAAATGGAATACTTTATGGTATTATTTAGAAGGTTTGTCTTTAAAAGAAATGCTCCCTATCTAAAAGTGGACCAAATACCACAGAATGTGGTTTCCATGGTAACTGCCACATTTAAAAAATATGCACAGGACTAAAGATACACTGTATCTTCTACAAATGGATCATTCTTAGAGCAATCATTTTTCTTGCCTCATCTTGTATTTTTTGCTTTTTAAACAATATAATTTTCTCCATGATGAGGGCAAAGTTAAATTGTTTATAATAGTTTAATCACAGGTATATATACACTAGATTTATGCCTTCAGGATGAAAACAATTACAGAACTTTAGAATTATAATGGAAAAAGAAAGCTGGTGACCTACACAAAATGTAGGCTTTACTTAAAATAGCATTTTCCTATATTTTCTGCTAACTAAATACTTAAGAAATAGTATTATTTTACATATTAATTTGTATAGTAATATATAAATAATGCAAATTTATTATTAAATTCACATGTAATACTAAATAGACACAACATTATTGCATACGAATGAAACATGATTTTCACATCAGTGCATCCAAGCCAAAATATGCTGAGAATTTTTGCCCCCTCTATTTGGAAAATTCTGTATGACCTATGCTTTTGGTGTCAGAAAAGCAGCATTTCCCCCACACACTTTTTAAAATGGCCTAGTTATGAAAAACTCTATCAATATTTTGAATATATACAGAAAGTTCCTGGGCTATCTTAAATACAGCACTTGGATAATACGATAAAACTTCATCTAAAGAAAATAAAGAATTGTAATGTGTAGTTTTACCAGGAGTCCATCAAAAGTATCTTATTTTCTTTTTACAAAATTAAAGTGAAATAATAAAAACTTTTCCCACCAACCTTCTAATGCCTAACATTAAACTTTGTACATTGCAGTAAAGCCCACTTAATACTTAAAACACACTCTGCTCTCTCTAATACAAATAACTCAGTCCATCAGGGGATGAGTAGCACAGCTTGGTGTGTACACAGCTGGAACACCAGGCCACCACTCTGATGTGACCATGTGTGTCACTAGGGAGAAGAGGGGAATGAAAAACAGGGTTACATTAACAGCAACAGCCTCATTAGGCTGGGGGAAAAACAGAGTTTACATAGCTTGGTTTTTCCAAGCAATCAGTCCAGTTTGATCCAAAGAAACAAAAATATATACTACCTCAGGACCAAGCAAATGGCATTAATGGATAAATATTAGTGATGAAATACTATTTTGGTTATGCAGGTAGGATATGAATCATTTTAACACAGGTGTAAGTATCTTTTACTCTTGGAGTGAATTACCATTTGATTTTATAATTTCTTTTTATAGTTTTTCATAATAAATTCAGAGACAAGAAAATCAGATATAAGAAAGAGATAATAACACTTGGAAATTAATATTAGGCATTAACTCCTAAATAATTTCTAATCTCACCTATGTTTCTAATTTCTACTTCCTAAAGACACTTTGTAAGTATTCCTGGCACAGTGATGAAACAACTGTCCTAGAATTTGCTAGGCTGTGACTTAAAATATACTTTCTTATGACTCATAATATCTACAAAATTGTATTTCTTAAAGCACTTTGTTTTTTGATTTGAGAATAATAATATTCTCAATAAATTAAAATGAAATTTTAGCACATTAAAATAAAATCTAGTAATTACATTTTATGAAAGTACTAAAGAATCTAAAGTTTCCCCACCAGATTTTATTTCCAATGTTTTAACATATGGAAAATATCATCAATTATATTGGTCAATGTCCTTTATATTAAGTCTAATGGCATAAATTTCTCTCAGAACTGAGAACTAGAAAAAAAAGAACTGCTATGATTTTTTTCATTACATAATTAGAATTATACAATTCACAGCAAAGTTTCCCTCTTTGCTGTGGCTTCTAGGCAAGCACAGAGCTAAAATTTCCGCTTAACTGTAATATTTTTTCTTCAGTATAGATTTTCTAATGTGGTGAATATAATTTATTGCTTAATTATTTTCAGTTATTTTAAGTGTATGTTTATTGTAAAATGCTGCTTTAGATCCTTTTGATAGTAGCTGGCATATAAAAAAATTAAAATGTTTTCACTAGAAAAATGCTACCAAAGACCAAAAGCCATGTATATAGGTATAACAAGAACGTTCAGACTATACATATTGTTAAATTTACCCTTCGAGTAATCTTTAAAGAATGATAGCCAATGTTCAAGCCCCTGGATGCAGGCACACACTCAGTTTATAAATGGAGATTTTTATCTTGGGCCCAAATTTGCAAATGCATGGAAAATCAGGTAATGCAACTGAGATACAATTTTTAAAATTAAAATTGTCCTATCAATATCTTTCTAGGAAAACTTTTTTCTAAGTAGAAAAGAATTATTACAAATTCCACATTTCAGAATCAGTGATAAGTTCAGCTCTTAATGTGAATCACTATGGCAAAATCAAGATAATCTGTCCATTTATTATGTAAAAATTGTTCATATTAGATTTATGATGCTCAGTGTAGGGAATTAAGAAAGGCATTTAGATGCCAATGTTTTGCAAGAGCCACTGTACTATATATCCAAATGCTAAATTCAATATATTTTTCAGATATGGCTGATGACCTTCTGCAAGGTTGCTGCATTTAATTTGCATGATACTGATGGTGATGCACAATGGCTGCTGGTTACCCTAGGTGCCTAAATGTCTCTACTGCAACAGGTCACATAGCGGTCCTAAGATGGTGATGCCACCTCTGGGGAGAATCACAAAGGTTCTATGCAACAATCTCTATGGTAGTCACACACACCACTCACTGTGGCAACAAACGTAAAACATCAAGCAATCTCTAAATGGTTCAGGGCCCTAAAAGGACAAGTAAGGGATCAAGGAACCTATGTTCTATTTTTCCTCTAATTCAACAGGATAAACTATAGAAATTCTTTCATTATATTATAGTTCAAAAGCAAAATAAGAATTACATGTAGAACTTCCATGTCAGAAGAAGCTAAGATTATATTTATAAATTTTCTTCATATTAAAATATGATTGAATCAATGAGATCATTCTCCAAAATAATTTCAATAAGAGAGACCTGGTAAATGAGAAATATTCGACAATGAGGTTATGAATTTCTACAAGTCTTGATTTCTACCAGTCTGAATGCTTTTTCTTAAACATATGACCTTAGATAGATACCAGACTGAACATCTGGTATGATGGTGGTAAAATTTAATGTGCACATTAGCAAATTTAAGTATCAAAATATAATATATCCTACCATTGAAAATCAAAGTACTATAAAAAAAATATAATATAGACATAAAATAATTACCTAACTGAACCAAATAAAATGAGGAGACTAGTTCATTGTTCTTGGTGCATTTCTATGTCTTATCATTGCTCTTTAAAACAGAAATTATTAGAATAACAATTAACCTATAATAATTATAAAACACATTCACCAAAAGGGAGTCCCCTAGTTGGAACGATTCACCTTAAGGTTGGTAACTATACTTTATAATAATGATTTTCTAATCAGCATACAATGTACTACATATTTGGAAGAAATCAAAAGCAGATTTTAAGGAAACTGTACTCATTTAAGAATCTGGTGGAAGGGAAGCAGCAAACAAAGCCATAGATTTCAAAATAGATATTTCACTGGTCCTCTTTTGGTTAAGTATTTCAAATAGCCCTTTTTACAAAATGGCCTCCATTGCTAGACTAGAATAGCCACACATTAACTGAAAATCAAATCTCTAACTGAAAATCAAATTTAAAAATTATACAATCTAATATTTAATATGTTTGTTCTGCATCAAACTACAACACAGTGATTTGAAAAAGATCTATTTTGAAAATTATATGCCTACTTTGTTTTCTTGAAATTTGTGAATGAATTTAGAACTTAAAAGGTATTATACATTACATTATTTAGACCACAACCATGAAGAGATAGATTTTGAAAATTTAAGACTTACCTGAAGGAAATTTTGAATTAATATCCTCAGTAAATAACCAAAGATAAATACAAATTATGAGTATTTTGTTACACATGATAAGATTTTTTAAAGTACAGCTCATTGCTAAAAGTTTAAAAAATTGTATTCTCTAAGAACGACTAAGTACAACATACACAAAATTATTTTCCTTTTGAGCAAGAATGCATTTAGCCTGTTTCCATTGCTTACTGGCATTCCCTTGACAGCAATTCCAATTAGTAAAACGTTCCAAGAAAGACACGAAATATGAGAAATACAATCCTAAATTACAGCATTTGAGGAGGTCATATAGTCCTCATAATGTTTCAATAGGAAGAAATTCAATTAATAGCCTCATTGTACTATCCCTGTGGCTTTATTATACGTAATAGAACTAAAATTTCCCTTTTGTTATGATTGGATGAACCGCACCCTATATGGCAGACACGACTCGTGCAAAATCACAAAGGTTCCCTCTAAATTTGGCCTCCACTTGTATCGGCTTCCCATAGCAGCCCCCAAATAATAGGAAGTTATGCAAATTAGTGTATTTTATTTTATCCATTATACAATTCTACTATGCAAACAAATCCTACACTGACTCAGAACCCATATCTCTTACCATGGGAAAACAATGGTAAGGTTTAACATCATATTTGAAAGAGAATATGAACTAGACAATATTCCTAATAAATTGAATGGCTAAGAGTCAAAACACCAGCATATATTTCATAAAGGCTCTAATGAGGCTGGTGGCAAAAATATAATACACGATGATTTAACAGGAACCACCTAAGTATTCTGGTACCATGGGCACTACAATGACTACCTTTTTAGGTAGCAAACCAGCGTAAAACAAGTTGAAAATAATTGTACTGTAAATGTATACCATTGACAACAAAACCTGTGCTGTGTATATTCATATTGCATCAGTTATTCTCTGAAAACAGAAGACAACTCAAGGTCAAATGAAAAATAACCAATAACTCCTATTCTTTGCCTTACCACCTCCCGCTGTCCACTCAAAAAAATTAACATCTTACTTAATTAGTAGTGTGTTTATGTTTAGATAATCACAAGATTGTTGAAAGATATAATATAACAGAAGGTTTGTTTTGTTTGAAAATTATATTATTTGGGGAGGAAGAATAACTACAGGAAGAAGCTTGTGTGGTGTGGTTAGCATGGTTAGATTTCAATGGGAAAAGGGGTATTTAGACCTAGTATACAATATGTTTTTACTAGAAAAGAACATTATCTTTTTATTGTTATCAATTGCTCTTAAATTTTTCTTTAATGCAATTTCACAGCAATCTTAAGAGGATACACTAAAGGCCCTTGATTATATATACTCTATAGAATGTATTGTATCACAAAGATACACATCCAATAAGATTTCTTTTTTCATCTGAAATTTATAAAGATAATTTTCCATGCTGACAGTGCACATTTCATCCACAAGTTTGAGGAGTCAAATGCTACCACAGCTGGGGGTTATTCTGCCAAATGGCTTCCAACAGGGACTACAGAGATGTGGGCTAGGAGGCATGTGTGTGTGCAGGAAAAAGCAACAGACCTGATGGGAAATAGCCCTTCTCTGGAGTCATTTTTATCAATTACCATCTGAGTGATCTAATCAAATATAGTCTAATGAAAACAGCAACACTAGGAAGGAAAAGCAAATATTAAAACAGCTGCTTGATTACCTACAGAGATTAAAACAAAAAGCAAGAAGTGAGGCTGATATATTTCATAGGGATTTGCTAAGGCTGAAGGGAGGGGTAAGGGGCAGATACCTTAAAAAAATCCATCATGAAAGGAACTGAGACAAGATTATAAAAAAGGGGGCCAAGTTATAGCGCGCCATGGGATTTTTAATCTGGCTACCTGTGGTTTCTGTAGTTAAGGCTTTATTCATCCCAAAACGGGGGGGGGGGGATGGGGGGGAGAAAAACAAAAAAAAATCACATTTATATGTCAGTTTTGCAAATCATCAAACAGCGTGCATCAATAAGAATAATAAGAAAACATTAAACGCTGATGACTTTTTAAAAACAGATACCCGTTTTATCAAATATTATTGATAATTACCTGTGCATCTCGTTTCTTGAACTCCTGAATTTGATTTTCGTGCTCCATATTGGCAGCGCGAAGCTGTTTTTCCAGGTTTTCAATTTCCCGTTCATGGTCTCGGACTAGGCTATCCTTCTCTGCGTTATGCTGCTGTAATAGGTGCGTCTTCTCCTGTTCATGCTCCAGCTTCAGCTCTACTATCTGATTGGACAATGAGGAGGACAGTTCATCAACAGAACATCCTTGTCGTCATGACAACTCATGTACAGCTTAATTTTTCTCTAATTTGTCCAAGTTGAAAATTTTTATTTTTACATCATTATTACCTCACCCTCGAAATACTCTCATTTGTTGGGGTGGTGGTTATGCAAACCTCCTAATATTCAAAATAGTTGGGCATATTCAGTAAATCCTTCTTCAATCTGTTGACACAAATGTCTGAACATTGAAAAAAATTATCTCGAATGCTAGTCACTTCCTCCCCAAGAATTCGGGTATTACTGATCAGCAATGGATATAAATGGTTAATAGTACGCTTTGCTTTTTGCTTAAATATACACATGTAAAAAGCAGCAATTAAATCGGTCAGCTTTCTTCATGATTTACAAATAAAAGATCGGAGCTAAATACGCATCTGGATTCTTGTATATACAGTTGTCTTTTAAAAAATAAAATGATAAATTTCAAAGCTCTATTATCTCGTTGTCAGCTACGGTATACCAACATAAACAGATGTTATGTGTTCCAGAAGGGCACCTGCTGTGCTGCAAGCTTGCGCCATGATTTCATAAAGAGCATTCTATTCTCAGGATCCTTTCCCAGTCCACTCCACACTGGAGACTGTGACCTTGGCCAGTCTTAGCCTCTCCCCGCTAGACTGAATGGCAGCCCGAGACCAAGGGCCTGGTTGCCGCAGCTTTGATACTAATCCTCCCAGACTGTGCACAATGGCACCCTACCTGGCCTGCAAACTATAGCCAGCCAGGCTGTCTTTGAAGCAGGTGATGAATAGGGGACGGCAGGAAGCCAGCTTCCCCAGTGAACTCCAGGCCACACAGCTGCTAAGAACAGTCACTTGGATTTTTCTTCAGTTTTGGTGGATTTCAGGGGGAAAAACTGCTGTTATCTAGAATATGTTGTGTTATTTTCGGCGTGAGAATCCATCTTCAAAAAAGCTAACAGTAGGAGCCTGCTCCAAATCGATCTTGTTTCGTGCAATGAATCACCAGACTACCTTATCTTAAAGCTATAGCATTCATTTCTCCAGGCATGCACAGTGCACTAAATTTCAGAAGTTTTCTTTTTAAATTTGAAATTCTTATCCCTTATGACAAGTCAAGAATCAAAACACAAATGAAATTTGCTTTAAAACATAGGTTTCAAAATGTTTTCTTATTGTGATTAAAGAGTAGCTGGTACCATTCCTTCTGAAACTATTCCAAACAACGGAAAAAGTGGGACTCCTCCCTAATTCATTTTATGAGGCCAGCATCATCCTGATACCAAAACCTGGCGGAGACACAACAAGAAAGAAAATTTCAGGCCATTTTCCCTGATGAACATCGATGCAAAAATCCTCAATAAAATACTGGCAAACCGAATCCAGCAGCACATCAAAAAGCTTATCCACCATGATCAAGTCGGCTTCATCCCTGGGATGCAAGGCTGGTTCAACATACGCAAATCAATAAACGTAATCCATCACATAAACAGAACCAATCACAAAAAACACATGATTAACTCAATAGATGCAGAAAAGGCCTTTGATAAAATTCAACATCCCTTCATGCTAAAAACTCTCAATAAACTAGGTATTGATGGAATGTATCTCAAAATATTAAGAGCTATTTATGACAAACCCACAGCCAATATCATACTGAATGGGCAAAAGCTGGAAGCATTCCCTTTGAAAACCGGCACAAGACTCTCACCACTCCTATTCAACATAGTATTGGAAGTTCTGGTCAGGGCAATCACGCAAGAGAAAAGAAATAAAGGGTATTCAGATAGAAAGAGAGAAAGTCAAATTGTCTCTGTTTGCAGATGACATGATTGTATATTTGGAAAACCCCATCATCTCAGCCCCAAATCTCCTTAAGCTGATAAGCAACTTCAGCAAAGTCTCAGGATACAAAATCAATATGCAAAAATCACACGCATTCCTGTACACCAATAACAGACAAACAGAGAGCCAAATCATGAGTGAACTCCCATTCACAATTGCTACAAAGAGAATAAAATACCTAGGAATCCAACTTACAAGGGATGTGAAAGACCTCTTCAAGGAGAACTACAAACCACTGCTCAAGGAAATCAGACAGGACACAAACAAATGGAAAAACATTCCATGCTCATGGATAAGAAGAATTAATATCGTGAAAATGGCCATGCTGCCCGAAGTAATTTATAGATTCAATGCTATCCCCATCAAGCTACCATTGACTTTCTTCACAGAATTAGAAAAAACTATTTTAAATTTTATATGGAACCAAAAAAGAGTCTGTATAACCAAGATAATCTTAAGCAAAAAGAACAAAGCTGAAGGCGTCATGCTACCTGACTTCAAACTATACTATGAGGCTACAGTAACCAGAACAGCAAGGAACTGGTACCAAAACAGATATATAGGCCAATGGAACAGAACAGAGGCATCAGAAATAATGCCACACATCTACAATCATCTGATCTTTGACAAACCTGACAAAAACGAGCAATGGAGAAAGGATTCTCTATTAAATAAATGGTGTTGGGAAAACTGGCTAGCCATATGCAGAAAAATGAAACTGGATCCCTTCCTTACACTTTATACAAAAATTAACTCAAGATGGATTAAAGACTTAAATGTAAGACCTAAACCCATAAAAATCCTAGAAGAAAACCTAGGCAATACCACTCAGGACAGAGGCATGGGCAAAGACTTCATGACTAAAACACCAAAAGCAATGGCAACAAAAACCAAAATTGACAAATGGGATCTAATTAAACTAAAGAGCTTCTGCACAGCAAAAGAAACTATCATCAGAGTGAACAGACAACATACAGAATGGGAGAAAATTTTTGCAATCTATCTATCTGAGAAAGGGTTAATATCCAGAATCTACAAAGAACTTAGACAAATTTACAAGAAAAAAAAAACCCCATCAAATAGTGGATGAAGGATATGAACAGACACTTCTCAAAAAAAGCCATTTATGCAGACAACAAACATATGGAAAAAAGCTCATCATCACTGGTCATTAGAGAAATGCAAATCAAAACCACAATGAGATAACATCTCATGCCAGTTAGAATGGTGATCATAAAAAGTCAGGAAACAACAGATGCTAGAGAGGATTTGGAGAAACAGGAACACTTTTACACTGTTGGTGGGAGTGTAAATTAGTTCAACCACTGTGGAAGACAGTGTGGCAATTCCTCAAGAATCTAGAACAAGAAATACCATTTGACCCACAATCCCATTACTGGGTATATACCCAAAGGATTTTAAATCATTCTACTATAAAGACACTTGCACGGCTGGGTACGGTGGCTCATGCCTGTAATCCCAGCACTTTGGGAGGCTGAGGCGGGTGGATTACGAGGTCAGGAGGTCGAGACCATCTTGGCTAACATGGTGAAACCCCGTCTCTACTAAAAATAAAAAAACAAAAACAAAAACAAAACTAGCCAGGCGTAGTGGTGGATGCCTGTAGTCCTAGCTACTTGGGAGGCTGACGCAGGAGAATGGCATGAACCCGGGTGGCGGAGCTTGCAGTGAGCCAAGATAGTGCCACTGCACTCCAGCCTGGGCAACAGAGCCAGACTCCGTCTCAAAAAAAAAAAGAAGACACATGCACACTTATGTTTATTGCAGCACCCTTCACAATAGCAAAGACTTGGAACTCACTCAAATGCCCACTAATGATAGACTAGATAAAGAAAATGTGGCACATTTCCACCATACTATGCAGCCATAAAAAATGATGAGTTCATGTCCTTTGCACAGACATGGATGAAGTTGGTTGGAAACCATCATTCTCAGCAAGTTAACATAGGAACAGAAAACCAAACACCCCATGTTCTCACTCATAAGTGGGAGCTGAACAATGAGAACACTTGGACACAGGGAGGGGAACATCACACACAGGGGCCTGTCGGGGGGTAGCGGACTAGGGGAGGGATAGCATTAGGAGAAATACCTAATGTAGGTGACGGGTTGATGGGTGCAGCAAACCACCATGTCACGTGTATACCTATGTAACAAATCTGCAGGTTCTGCACATGTATCCCAGAACTTAAAGTATAATAATAATAATAATAAAGAGTTAGAAAATCAACAATGTATTTCTAACCATAAATGTATTGTTATTTAGAAAAAGAAAAGTATGCAAACTCTTGAACATACACACTTATAACAATAAAATAATGTATAAATAATAAGGCAAAATGTATTTTACATCTCAGAATTGTGATGTGTTATAGTGAATTTATATTTAATTAAAATTTAGGGGTTTTCCCCATATTATTCTACTATTGGCAATATTCAGAAAAAATAGTATAAACATTTTCTCCTAATACATACTATACCGAGTAAGAAAGTTTTCTTTATTTAAAATAAATGTGTATGCTTTGTTCTGTGTCTCACAGAACTATGTTAATCCCAACAAAAGAGAGATTTCATATTGTATTGCTGTTATGACATTTTGCTCAGGAAGCTGAGTGAATGAATTACTGAGATGGAATATTTTTAGTTCTTGGACATGTTATTTCTATTCAGCGTTATACCAACAAGGATCATTATAATAAAATTATAAACTTAAATCAAAATCATTTAAGCATGTAACACACTGAAGGGAAATGGGAGGTAGAAAGTTCTATTGAGATCTTCTTGAAAGCCTCAGAAATATTGGGAGAAGGGATGTGACTTAAAATTGGTTAAAAGCAAAATATTTTACAATATTCTAGAATGAGAAAAGTAACCAAATGAGCCATAATTGGGGCAAAAGAATTGCAGAATTTTCTCCCAACAGAAAACACATGACTAGAACTAGCTGTGAGATCGTTAGTAATGATACCTCCTTGTTCTGTGCTCTAGTAGTAATGTACTTTCACAGTAACTTTCTAAACAGAGACATTTGAAGTTTCTTATAGACTCATCAATGATCATGCCCATGTTCAAATTTCACTTTATTCATTTTTAAAAATCAGGAAAAAAAGGAAATTGCGGTTATCACATTTCAAGCATAAACATAAATAGTCATAAATGATTGTTAGTTTGATATTTTGCCAGGGCCTATTGCTCATGATTCTACTTAATGAACAAATCTCAAGGTTGCCAAAGCCTTTTAAATATCATTCACTTTTACCTCTCCTGCTTGAACGGAGAATAAGGAGGATAATTTTCAATTTAAAATGCAATAGCTCAGGCTTGTCTGCTAAGTCCAACACTACATGGCTAACTTCTGGATGTCATAAGCCCTTTCTGGTCTTTTCCTAGGCTTCCGCACCATCAGCATCTTCTGGCAAGGGTGTCTTCTCCAGATAAATGGTAGAGTCCAGAGGAGAAACCCTAATGTTGGGGGAATATCTTGACGATGGTATTCGTAACTACAAAGGATGTCATCAAGGTAGATATGTAAATAAAAAGTTTTACTGGTGCCTAGCCCTATCCATGTAAATAAATGTTAAAAGAATCATCTGGACTTTCCATTTGTCCTTTACTTGTGGACACATCTCAAAGGTAAACACAAAGTAGCACATCTTCTTCATGTTGGACTAGTAGATACTTCGGTTGACCAACAATAATGTCTAACGGAGTTAATGATGACCAGGAGGTGGTAAATTATGGACATTGTAGAGGACATAAAAGCAGACAGAACCCACAAAATGAATATTAAATGGTTAATAAGCCTTCTAAGTTAAGGGGTGTGGGGCATCTGGACCCATAACATGCTACAAGGGAGAACTGGATGCACCATGATCAAGGACCCTGCTTAATTAAGGCTGGCTAAGGAGTTCCCTGTAATAAAAGAGGGAAGGCTTCAAGTTCCATAATCCAAAAGCATTGAGCTATGAGACAGATAACAATACTGGGTATGTGCCCACCCTAAACATATTAAAGAAGACTGGAATGTCTTCCAGGGACACTGGTAGTGTCAGCCCTCATGTGCAAGCACCTGGTGGCATATGATAGTCCTTTGAGATGCTAGGGTTGACGGCTTGGTGGTTGGGGTTCATTGTCTAGAAAATACTGGGTTGACTCGTAGGAAATTGTCATTTTTAAGGTCGAAACAGGAGATGAAAAAGGGACCGGGGCAGTGGCTCACGCCTGTAATCCCAACAGTTTGGGAGGCTGAGCCGGGCAGATCATCTGAGGTCAGGAGTTCAAGACCAGCCTGACCAACAAGGAGAAACCCATCTCTACTACAAATACAAAATTAGCCTGGTGTGGTGGTGCATGCACGCAATCCCAGCTACTCAGGAGGCTGAAGCAGAAGAATCGCTTGAACCCGGGAGGTGGAGGTTGCGGTGAGCCAAGATCATGCCATTGCACTCCAGCCTGGGAAACAAGAGTAAAACTCTGTCTCAAAAAAAAAAAGAAAAAGGGTCCTGCTCCACCCACTATGCTACTCCACAACACATGCAGAACTTGAAATTCAAGAGTAAAGTTTTGAAGTTCTGAAGTTCCTAAAAGCATCGGCCTCCATTTCAGAACAGACGAAATCCTTCTACAGCTTGATGATGATGTCTTCATTCCAAATGAACTTTCATGTAAGTGCCTAAGGGCAAGAGCACATTCTAGGTCCCAAGAAAGACCAAGATGGAGCCACTGGACATACAAGTCCCTAGATCTTGGGATATATATTTTAAGTCCTGGTAACTGTTTTAAAGTGAAATTAGTGCTAGCGAATATGGCCTGAACCACTTTTAATAATCATTTAAAGAAATAGAAAAGGAGATGGAAAAAGTCATTTCTTCTCAATATACAATATGTGGAAGACTAATATATCCCAATAACATAACTTAATGTCAGGAATGCCAGTGCTAGAAACATAAATTATAGAAGGATGTACCACAACACATTGAAAAGGGGAAATGATGGTATAAAATACTAACCAAAATAATCTTGAAGGTAATCAAATTACAAACTTTATATTCTACATAGCCCTGGTGTAAAAACGGGTTACAGCTAGAGAAGGTAGGGAGAGTGGTTCTCCATATTCTCTGGCTAGAAAAGGAGGAAGAAAGGGAGTCACAGTTAGATGCCCTGGGGTTATATTTGTCCTACAACTCAATGATAATTGCTCTCCCTTAAGTGAATAGAAATATGAAAGTTTAAGAATTTGGAAGGACTTAGAGGCTAGCTAATACAATGTTAATCTTAATCTAAAAACCTTCCCTATAAAACCCTGATAGTTGGTCATTCAGCTGCTGCTGGAATGATTTTACCAACAGGAGAATAACCATATTCCAAGAGAAACCGATGCCTCATACTGAACATATTTGGCGCTGGAAATTCTGGGTAAAGATAATAGGGGAAACTGAAAATTGTGAAAAGAACAAAAACAAACGTTAAATACAGAACATGAGAACATTCACTGGCAGTGAACAAACAAGAAAAGAAGAATAATAACTTGGCCACAAATTTCAAAACAAGGTAGCCAAGGAAGGAAAGAGAAGATTCTGACATGGTTTGGTGAGACATACTCTTTTGTCCCTATACCCTAGAAGTAGAACTGGTAAGTTGAAATTATGCTGAGGATTATTTTCCAGTATCCCAGTTTTAGAGAAAAATGAACTGAAGATGTATCATTCACTTTTCCCCCTTCTGCCTGGGTGGAAGAATAGGAGGACAATTTCAATGGAGTAAAAATGGCTACTAGAGAGAGATGAATCAAGTTAGGAAAGTAGGAAACTTGGGCTGATTCTCTCTGATAGAATATAGGAGTTAGAGTTCACATAAAAAAGAAAACACTCTCTAATACACAGAAAAACCCCAGTGTAAGACATTAATAAATTGTTAAAAGACAGAGCCAGTATCAGTTTCTCTGACAGAAGTTGTTCAGAACTGCAGCTAAGCTCTTTTTCTCCATCCCTATCACGGTCTCATAAAAAAGTAAAGGCAATGAAATACCTGTGCCTTCATACTGAAATTCAGAGGAGGACAGACAGGCTGAAAAGTAGTCAAAGAGAATTCATGAATATTATATCAGTCCATTTAACAGATTTGGACAGAGGTGCCCACGTTAAGCCCAAGCAAGATGAGGGAGAAAAGTATCTGAAAACTAGAGAAACATTAATTACATTAGGAAAAAGGTGAACTTAGTGACAAAGAAGAGGAAAAGAAGAAAGTAAGGAGGAGGCCCATCATTAAAAACCAGAAACAACTGTAAGAGAACTTAATAAGAACATGAGTGTAATGAAAGAATAATGCAAGGATAACAAGATAAAACAACAGAATTAACCAAGGACTCAAATAACTCCATCACAAAATTGATTCTAAATCAGAAACAATGAGTTGAATAAACATGGTGAAAAATCAAATCATTGACATAAAGTCCTTGAGGTAATCATAATAAAGGTCCAGGAAAAAGACAAAGAGAAGCTAAAGTAGGAAACGTGAAAAGAAAATCCATGTAAACACAGACCATGGTATCCGAAAATTTCCCTAAAATGAATGAAGAGATAAATGTGTATATCAAAAAGACACACTGTAGACCAAGAAAGATAGATACCAATTGAGGAAAAGAAACATGAAAGAAACTCAAGGACTGTAGTCCCCAAACCACTCTTGAAACCAAAAAACACTTGGGGATAAATTTCAAGCAAGAGATGACCAGAGAAGCTGTTTAAGACCAATGTTTGCTCCAAAAGGCAATGGATGATGTGTACAAAGTGTCAGGGGAAAAAAGAATGATCAAAAAATTTTATGCCCAGCTAAGGTATCCTTCACAAATAAGAGAACACATAGTGATGCTCAAGCATGCAAAAATGCAGTGAATACAACTATAAGCCCTTCTTGGAAAAGCTACTTGATGAAATCTCAGTAGTCAATAATAGATCAAAATAAGAATTCAGGTATGAAGTTGTGCAAAAATCCTGGTGGTGAGCACATAATTGATTTAAATAAAAAGCTAAGTTTATATAACTGTGAGAATTATGGTTATGGAACAAAATATAAATGTTATAAACTTCAACAATGTATAAATAATACTATGGTTGACAAAATAGACTGGTATAAGTAGGTGGAAGGAAATATGGGCAGTTTAATTTTTCTCTAATAAGGAGTTAACTAATGCCCTCAAAATTGAACCACAAAATTTAAAAATTACTCTAACTTCAATGTATTTTTAATTTCTAACATTCTAAAAATAATCTCTTATGTGGTTAAAAAAATGTTTTTCTAAATTTTAGAAATCTTTCCATTTCCACTGGGCACAGTGGCTCACCCCTGTTATCTCAGCACTTTGGGAGGCCGAGGTGAGATGATCACTTGAGCCCAGGAGTTCGAGACCAGCCTAGGCAATGTATCAAGACCCTATCTCTATAAAAAATAAATAAAAAAGAAAAAATGAGAGAAATCTTTCCGTTTCCCTTGTTTCTTCAAATAATTTCACATATAATTTAATATTTTAATTAAAAGTGGCAAATGTAGCATGGTCCTGTTTCTAGAAAATTGTTTTTGTCTATATATCTACTTATCCTTCTATTTATCAATCTCTCATAGAAATTTCTGGAATAATGCTCACCTAAGATTAACAGCAGTTGTTTCCGGAAGGTAAGATTTGGGTAAAATTTTTGTTTTCTTCTTTGTGTGCAGGACCATGTCAAATGCCAGTAGCTCCCTTCGGGGGGAATATTTACTTCTGGGGGCAGTACAAGACTCTTAAACAAGGGATGTGGTCTCTCTTATAACAAACGGGTTCTGGTTCTGCGAACCAACTCAGATCGGGAAACTTGGTAGAGGACTATGATTTTCCACCCTAAGTGGAAAACTGTTTCAGTTTCACTCATCAGTTTTGGACATTTTCTTGATGTTGTACAAGCCAAGTAGTATTCCCACTGGCTCTCTATCTTATCTCTCAGAACACAGCTCATTATCACCACAGATCCCTGCAGGGTAAGACACCTGAAGGGCCTGTCTAGCCTTACTATCCAGTAGAGTAATCGCGTCTACCTTCCATCTGATATCCAAGTGCCCCATGTAGTGCCTGCCATTCTGGAACCCAACTTTCCAGTTGAAAGTAGGCAGCTCAGTTCCATAGCAGCATCTCCTACTGTCGGCCCCGGAATACAGAGGAAACCACCATGGAGCTGGCTCAGTGCTATCAGTGCCCCTCCCACCAGTGCACCTTAGCACCCTAGTAAAGGCCATATCCTCTAGGCCCTCCCATGCACTGGCTTCTCCGATCTAAAGCAACAAAACCACTCTCTCATATTCTCACATTTCTGATACTTTGACCCTTCCTCCATAGTAAGCCAAGGCAGTTCTGCCATGGCTGAAGTAGCATGGAAGTAAGTGGCAGAAAAACTACTGCCTAGTAAAAATCACAAACAATTATCAACATGCCACATTTTTTAAAAATAAAGATGAAGGACAGTTCAAACATTGTAAACTGTATCCAAAATTATATTGATCATCAAATTAATAGTTCAAGGGGCACATTGCTTTAAAGGATTGGCCATTAATAGACAGATTTTTCTACAGGGCTTGCCAGGTAACACTTTCCTCTCACGTTCTACTCAAGGGCTCTCTGTGGAAAACCTTTGCTTCTGGGTTGTAAAATTTAGCACTAGTTTTATTACGTTGGTGCAAAAGTAATTGTGGAAGTAATTGTTGTGTTTACCATTACTTTCAATGGCAAAACCCGCAACTACTTTTGCACCAACCTAATATATAGGTCATTAGACTCATGATGTTAAGATGCATACTAAGAAACAGGCAACAGGTACATCAGGGCCCTGGTATTTTTCATGCAATGAGATATATATTTAACATCATCAGGTTATGTCTCTGAACAATTTGCATCTGCAAAATTGCATACTTGAAATGTCAAAATAAGTTACTAAATTTTTTAGACTGCTGAAATTTTACGCTAATGGGGCAGTCTACCACAAAGGTAGTAGTTTCACAGATTGATTTTATATCCTCACTAAAAGATGTTGGAATCTTTCTTTTTAGTCACAGTTATATGATATAAAATGTGCTATTGGATACTTCACTATATGAGAAAAGCTCCCTTAAAGATAAAATAAGGACATATACAATCTTCTCTGAGTCTTTGGAGTCAGAGTAAAGATACATTTTAGCACAGAAAATACTACAATCTGGTCTTACTTTCTGAACACTTTAATAGAAATAGGCACAGAAAAATTGTAAAAAGCAGGCAGTGTGTCAAGAACAGAAATAGAATGTGTCATTTGGGGATGGCCATGTGGCTCCCAGATCAGATATTTGCTACATCCATGAAATCTGTCAATCAACAGTTCAGTTTACGCATGGAAGTTCTCCTTATTTAAAAGTTTAATGTTGCTGTGATAACCGCTGTTAGAGATGGTACCAGGGCCTGCCAGCATACACTGCTTCTTCATTCCTTTTCCTCTCCAGCCAACCATCAACAGCCAGGACTACTGCCTGCTGAAGCTCCCGAAGCTCATGATACAGGGAGAGCAGAGGGCTGGAAGCACAGCTGTGATTAGCAAGCTGATAGATGAAGCAAGGCTGGAAGCAGGCACTATCTCCTGCGGTTATCTTCCCATTTAACACTTTAAAACACTTCTCCAGCACCTGTAGGTGATGAGTGACAATTATCCTGAGTTTTTAAAACTTTTTGAAAAATGAGCTATTACTTTCTGTGTTTTTATCTGCCAGATCTCAGTTGAAACTCAGGAAGAAGCCAGATAGTCAAATGCTTCAAAAGGATTTTTTTTTCATGGTTCAATAATGGACAACTCAAGCCACACAAATTGAGAAAATTAACTAAATTTAATTAAGATTAATTAACTAATTAACTAAATTAATGAACTCCATATAGATGGAGTTCAAAATTTTTAGAAAAAACATGTCTTAACTGCATATTTTAATTCATTTTACTTTATGTGTTTCTCTACAACACATTCAGTTCTTTACTTTCTTTTTACTTTCCTTATCTTGCCTACCACAATGCTTCGTAAATTATTCATCATTTTGAATGAAACAAGGTGGCATTCGAAAACAGAATTACAAGTAGGTAGAAGACAGCTGCTTCATCTTCCCCATCACCAAACTGGCTGGTCCACCTGCAAAGACCCTGCCTTACCTATGGCTTGAACGCATGGCTGGCCTTGCAGCTACCTAAGGCAAGTCCCTTCATCTGTACACTGGATTCCATCCTTTCTTGCCAAATTAAGCATGCTGCTCTTGAAATTATCCCATCACTCTCTGCATCATTAATATTTTCTTCTCTAGTGGATCAGTCTCATCAATAAGCAAACATGTTTTTAGCTTATCTCATTTTTAAAAAAACTTTCCCTTGACCACACACGTCCCTCTAGATACCACCCATTTCTCTGCTCCCTTTTCTTTCAAAATTCCTCAAAACGGCTGCTCACAACGCATTGTCTGTCCACCCACATAATTCAGGCGTTGGTTCCCACATTCTACTGAAACCAGTCTTGTTGAGGTGGCTAAAGACCTCGCCATGCAGCGGTCAGTTCCCAGTCCCCATCTAACTTCCCTTCTTGGCAACACCTGAAACAAGTGGTTACTCACTTCCTCCTTCCTGAAACACTGCACACGGCTTATGGGAAATCCCACCTTCTTAGACCTTCCTTTTACCTCACTGGTTGTTCCTTCTCAGTCTCTTTTGCTGCTTCCTCCACCTCTTCCTCATATGTAAGTGTTGGCAGCCCCTAGACTCAGTCCTGGAAGTTCCTTTCTCTTCTCTCTACTCATGTATCAGTGTCTGTCACCACCATCCACCTGGTTGCTCAGTTGGGAAACTTTTAAGTCACATTTTAGCCCACTCTTTACCTTACATTCTATTTCACAACCATTGACAAGTCCTGCCTGCAAAATAGATCCCAAATCTGACTACTCCCCGTCTCCCCCACCACTCCCACCCTAGTCCCAGCCTGGGTAACCGCTAACCAGCCCACTGCAATCATCTCCTAACTAGGTCCCCTGCATCCTCTCCTGCCCCCATCATAATCAAAGCTCCACACAGCAACTGGAGAGATCTTTCAAAAATGCAAACTAGGCTGGGTGCAGTAGCTCACGCCTGTAATCCCAGCACTTTGGGAGGCTGAGGTGGGTGGATCATGAGGTCAGGAGTTCGAGACCAGCCTGGTCAACATAGTGAAACCCTGTCTCTGCTAAAAATACAATAAAAAATTAGCCAGGCGTGGTGGTGGGTGCCTGTAGTCTCAGTTACTTGGGAGGCTGAGGCAGGAAAATCGCTTGAACCCAGGAGGCGGAGGCTGCAGTAAGCTGAGATCATACCACTGCACTCCAGCCAGGGTGACAGAGTGAGACTCCAACTCAAAAAAAAAAAAAGAAAAGAAAGAAAAGCAAACCAGATCTTGCTCAAATGCTCCAGTGACTTCTCAACACACTCAGAATAAAATCCAATCTCCCACCATGGTCCATAGGATGTGATAAAATCTACCCTGTACTGTACTTTGGCTCCTACCACTCTCTTCCAAGTTCACTCCATTCCAGCTACAAACTAACCCATCTCATGGCTGTTGCAACCATCCACCTGGAATGTTCTTTCCTTACCTCAGGTTTTTGTATGGTTTCCTCCTTCACTTCATCCAGGTCTTAATTTGAATATCATTTCAGTAGAGTCCTTCACTAACAATCTTATCTACAATAACACCTTGTATAAAATAATAACCATTTATAAAGTAGCCCTTTCACTCACAAACACTTTAGCTTGCTTTATTTTTCTTCACAACAGTTATCATTACCTCACCCTACCTTAAATTATGTTTTGAAAAAGACTGTGTGTGTGTGTGTGTGTGTGTGTGTGTGTGTGTGTGTGTGTGTGTGTAGTAGTGGTGGTGGTGGTGGTGGTGGTGGTGGTGGTGGTGGTGGTGGTGGTGGTGGTGGTGGTGGTGGGTAGTGGTAGTGTTCTTCTCTTCCATCACAAGGGTAAAGACTCTGTATTTTGTTCACTGTTATATCCCAAGCACTTGGAAGAGTGTTTAGCACATAGTCATTCAATAAACATGTGTGAAATAATGAATGATTGAGAAGGCATTAGTTCTACTTTATATTTTTAATGTACTTAAAGAAGGAATAATGAGTTAGTCCATATCACTATCCAGGAAAACAGCTTCTTTTTTTTTTTTCTGAAATGGGTGGGTGGGGTCTTGCTCTGTCACCCAGGCTAGATGGAGTGCAGTGGTGCTATCAAAGCTCACTGTAACCTTGAACTCCCAGGCTCAAACAACCCTCGCACCTTAGCCTCTAAAATAGCTTGGAACACAGGTGCAAGCCACCATGCCAGTCTAATTTTTTTTTTAATAGAGATGGGGGCCTCACTACGTTGCCCAGGCTGGTCTCTCACTCCTGGCTCCAAGCAATCCTCCCTCCTGGGCCTCCTGAGTTAGTGGAAATACAGGCATAAGCCACTGCACCCAGCCCATCTTTGCTCTTTTAATATTCACTCTAGCTAAAGGTGCCACTTGTTTTAACCTAGATGAGAACAGCTCCAGGTCAAAAGAAAAAAAAAGAGGAAGAGAAGGCTCTTCAATTGCCTTTCACTAAATATCAGCACCCCTTCTATGACTCTAGGCTCCGACCACTGGACCTGGACACAGGGGCCCAGGCTCTGTAGCATCACGGCCTGGGTCTCTGAGTCTGGCAGCCTAATGGCTGGGAATCTGGTACTTTGCCATTGCCTGCAGGACCAATCTGTGACTTGTGGTGTAGCTGCATTCCCTGAATTTGGTGCTTATTCAAAGAAGTAAGTTGAAAGGAAGCATCATTAGATCAAGGATTGCATTTGTCTCGATCACCACTGAGGACCACAGGGGCTGATATGTAGCTGGGGTTCAAAAATGTATTAGGAATTGGAAGAGGAAGGTCAAGCAAAAAAAGACTTTCAAAAAGAGTATGATAAGGTAAGCAAGAATAAAAGAGAGTAAGAGCAGCATACTGGATGTACCATAAATCATACATATCTAGAAATCAATAAGTCATATGGAAATCCATTTGGAAGGGATTTTAGGGAGCCCCACAAATCCATGGTCATTTACCACATTTACCTCAATACCGAAGAGAAAGTTTACGAAGTCTTTCTACTTGGATCAGTCTTGCTATCACCCAAATAATTTTAAACAATTCCCACTTTTATTTGCTCTCCTGTCCATGTAATTCCTCCAGTCTCAGCAAATGATTTTGCCGCCTATCTGACAAAGAAAAACCTCAGTAATAAGAATGTCTTCATCTGCTTTTTGCAGATCCACAAACTTCTACACACCTGGCCTTCCCTTCTTTTCTCACGAGGCACAGGAGACAGACCTGGCCATCATCCAAGGCCAGCAGCTCCCCGCGTGATGTGGGGCGCTGCCCAGTATCTCCACCTTCCTGGGAACATACACTAGTGAGTGTCTTCCCCTTTCCTCCCTCTCTTCCTTTCCACCATCTCCTTTTCCAGTGTAGACTAAATAGTCTCATTTAAAAGAAACCTGGCCGGGTGCGGTGGCTCACGCCTGTAATCCTAGCACTTTGAGAGGCCAAGGCGGGTGGATTGCCCGAGCTCAGGAGTTCAAGACCAGACTGGGCAACAGGATGAAACCCCGTCTCTACTAAATACAAGAAAAAATTAGCCGGGCGTGGTGGCGTGTGCCTGTAGTCCCAGCTACTTGGGAGGCTGAGGCAGGAGAATTGCTTGAACCTGGGAGGTGGAGGTTGCAGTGAGCCGAGATTGTGCCACTGCGCTCCAGCCTGAGTGACAGAGCAAGACTCTGTCTCAAAAAAAAAAAAAAAATTAAAGTTAAAATAAAAGAAGCCTAAGCTTGAAGGTTATACCACCTAGCTAATTAATGACTAGAATATTTACAAAGGACAAGGATTGGGAATCGCGTGCTATCTGCTTTTTAAATATCCCAACTGACCTTCACTTAAAATTTCCTACTTGCTTATCTTGCAGAATTTGTTTTGTCTTTGCTACTGTCTTTGCTAACAAAATATTTTAAGTTTTAAATAATGGCAGCTTGTAAGAAGTTGGCCCTTCAGTGTTTTTTGTTTTTTGTTTTTTTTGTAATCATTGACAATAAGCACTTATTCTTTCTGGAGAAGCTGGCCACTTGTTTATCTGCTGAACTACATTTCTCCTTCAAGGCTTTGTAGTGGAAAGCAAAGATATAAAACACAAGATTAAAGAATGATATCATGGAGTTGCCAAAGAAATCTCTATAGTCCAGGAAGTCCTAGCATGCCTGGTTGGTTGTTTGTTTCCAACTTGAATGAGGTTTGTGAAAAGACAATTAGAATTGTCTTTTTGTTCCAATGGGTTATACAGGAAAGAAACAGGAAATCTTGATGAAAGCTTGGGCTTTACAGGATATTTGTGTGAGCATTTAGCCCATGTGTTTGATGTTTTTCTTTCCACATCTGCACACTTTATGCCTGGATTTTGGCTAAGATACTTTAAAATACTACTTCGCTGTTTTCACTTCATTACAGTTCCTGGCACGGTGCTTTCTGTAAGAGAGGGGCTCAAAAATTAAAACTGGAGAAGGAAACTGAGGCCCAGAAGGCACAAGTCCATTCATTCCCTCTGAATGTCAGTCATTTCCCTCATTATAAAATGTGAGGATTAGACCGGATAAGTGCTTTTAAAACTTTTCCACCAAAGTACTCTTAGCAGCAGTGAAAATGAATAGGACCCCCCTGGGGGATCTGAGGGCATAGCCTGAAGCAGCCTCTGCAAGCTGGAAGTTTCTTTGAAATGTCCTATTTTGTCTTAAAAATTCATGAGAACTTTGCATTTTACAAAACAGGAAAGTCTATGTTTGTTTTAATAGGAATGTTACCTCAATAGTAAAACTACGTTGCTTTCCCACAATCGAACTGAGTGGATGCAACACTCCAGGAAGCATGTACGCAGCCTCAGGAACCCCTGGCACTTGCTCACACTCCCCCGGGGATCACCTTACCTGAGTTGGAGAAGCAAGGGCCCAGATGCTCGGCGTCTAAATCCCCTCCTGATGTGAAATGCTATCATCATAACACTGACAATTTTACCTTTTAGAGAAAAGTAAAACAAAGTAATAGAAAAATGTTCACACTTCCATTTGAATGGCAACTGAGAAAGTAGGCAAGAGTCCTGACACGGGGAAATCGAGCCAGACAGGTACCTAAGTGAATGAGTCAGCGGTGGAATCAGAGAAGTCGGCCTGTCAAGAGGGGCTGGGAATCTAATCAGGCAGATGAACAGAAAGTCCCAGAATCTTGGTTTTGGAAGAGACCACTGCAGTAGGACAGCCCCCGCAAGGCACAGTATCCCTCCAGAATACTCCAAAAACACACCGCAACCCACTCACACTGGAAACTTACTTTCTCACAAGAAAAACTGTTGCACATTTGAAGGAGGAGTTCTTTAGAAAAGAACTACCTTGAAACAATTCAAAATATTCCTCACGGTACCATCTATGTATGGGTTCAATTTCTGCCCCCGGGAACTCCGCGGGAGTGCATTTAGAGTGGGGGTCAAGAGCAGGCCTCAGGTTCAGGTTCCGAATCCACCACCTATGAACTCTGTGGGACCCTGGGCCATTTACTCAAATGGATGTACTTCAGTTTCTACAACTAGAAGATGAAAACAATAAACAGTGTAGCTACCTCACAAGATTTCTGTGAGTCAGGTGCAGTGGCTCACGCCTGTAATCCCAGCACTTTGGGAGGCAGAGGCAGGTGGATCACCTGACATCAGGAGTTCGAGACCAACCTAGCCAACATGGTGAAACCCTGTCTCTACTTAAAATACAAAAATTAGCCAGGAGTGGTGGCGTACCACGTGTAATCCCAGCTACTTGGGAGGCTGAGGCAGGAGAATCACTTGAACCTGGGTGGCAGAGGTTGCAGTGAGCCGAGATTGCACCACTGGCACTCCAGCCTGAGTGACAGACCAGGACTCTGTCTAAAAACAAACAAACAAACAAACAAACATATATATAATTATTATATATAATATGCATTATACATATATTTTATATATATATATTACTGTGAAGATGGGGAGTGGCTGAATATGTGTAAAGCAAGCATAGTAGTGCCTGGTCCAGGGTAGATCCTAATAACTGTGGGCTTTTAGGATTTTTATCACACAGACCAAGCCCAGTACTCCCGGAAATTCAGACCTTAAATTTACAAACAGAGAGATATGCAATCCTCCCTTTAAATATTCCCCTCTGACATAGTTCCAGACCTTTCTACACTCTGAAAACTCTTCTCTGAACATGTTCGAGTTTGTCAGTGGCCTGCTTAAAATGTGGTGACCAAAATCGACCTATTCCTTATGTGACCTGAAATGTAAACAATACCTGGGACCATATCTGCCAACCCTCTTGTCCCCTGTGTCCCAGGCACCACACTCCCCTTATCTCTGAGGCTTTCTGTCTTCCTTCTACTTTTGCAACTGATTTTCTAAACCAAAGCATGGCATTTTATATTCAACCTCAATAAATGTAATCTTCTTAATTCCAGCCAGCTTAAAGCTGCAGAAAACTCATTTTTTTTAATCCTACATATTAACTATTCCTCAGAACTCTAAGCATTGGGAAACTTTCAACTTTTTTTTTTTTAATCCCTTATCATCCTCGACTGACTGAGAGACACAGAAATCTCACTTCAGGTTAACACTAATCATTCAGAGATGGCCCTTTGAACTATCACTTAACCACATAAAGGTACCAATATTCAAACCATATTTCCCCATACTACCTTCATGTAGGCACCGTCAGACGGCTCCACGAAAGCCAGATATATTACATCTACTCCTATTTCCTTATCTACCAGCCTGGCTGCCCTGTTCAAAGAAGGAAATGAGCTTAGTTTAATCGGCTTCATTCTTAGTGTACTCATGCTGGCTTGTAGAGCTCACTACTGTATGCCTAACGTTTGTCATGATAAACTTCCACAGGAAAAAATCCTAACAATTTGGAGTGGTCAGGGGAAACACTGTTACAGTTAATAGAATATTCTGCTGAAAAAAAAAAAAGCTAACTAAAAAAGTTTGTATATTGTCACATCAATAAATATTCTCCTAAAATGTACTAGCTCATACTCCTGCCTTCATCTTTCCTTAGTGAACTACCACCTGGGATCTTCATTCTCAGCATTGATTCTAATGTATAGACCTCTAGATATAGAAAGAATAAAAACAGGTGAAATCTGCACCCACCTGAGGTACGCTTGTGTGTGTTTTTACATTCCTGTTACATACTACATTTGTATCATCTCTTTTCATGAAAAAAAGAAAGAAAAATGGATGCAATGGTGTATGGCTTCCATTAATAGTATCAATTCTTTAAAGAATTTATCGGTATCCCTTATTGTGTTAGTATTATTTTTGATCAATACAAAGACAAAACTTTGATAGATTTTAAAATCTATCATTCTGAGAAAAGCCTTTGAAGTTTACATGCTTCCAGACAAATTTATATATATTTTTTACATTAAAAAAGTGAAACTGTCACAATGTGGATAATAGGGGGTATAGAAAAAAAGAATTCACCATGATTCCATCCTCTAAAAAATAACTAACATCATTGTTTTTATATTTCTGTCTGATTTTTGAGATTAAGGATAATTGGGTCAGAAGGTGTAAGCGTTTTTCATGACTCTTGGTAGAATCTGCAAAAATCCTTTCCAAAAAGCCTGTAATGCCACTAGCATGTATAAAAGTACCAATTTCACTAAACTTTTACCGACTTTAGATGGCACATCATGGTTAATTCTAATTTGCATTTTTATTAACACCAAGAGTAACGATGTTTCTACACGGCTGTTCACTTAATTCATTTCTTATCTCTCTCTTTCCTTTGCCAGGTCACTTATTGGGACATTAATGATTTTCTTATGGTTTATGCTAATTACTATATTTAATCTGCTAATTATTTTTATATATTATACATTTATTAATTTTATAAGGAGAGTTACTCTTTGCCTAAGATATCTGCTTCAATTATTTCTTCAATTACTTTTTTAACTCAAAATACTTTTTATTTAGTCAAATGCATTTCAATTTTCCTTGGCGTTTTTTTCTTATTGTGTCTGACTTTCAAAGTCAGTGGTGTGCCAAAACAATTGCAAAATAGATGCAGATCAGGTGCTGACATCATTTGGCCACACTTGGTTATAAATTTGTGACCCATGTGATTATCATCAAAATGAGAATAAAATTTTAAAACTCCCACAGAGAACTCTGCAACATCTTACACTCATCCTGTAGTATCATAACCTCTGACTAGCATTTGTGTTACATAAAGAGCTTTAAATTTGGTTTTCCCTTCTCCCCTGTTCCTTCATCAGTTTACTTAGAGGAACTGACATTTTTCTTATTTTTCTTAGTGCTTCTAATATTGTTTTTAATACAAAATTACCTCAATTATACTTTGTAACTATAGCATAATAAAAAGTAACATTCATTGCCCTTCCTTAATATTTTTATTTACATTTGATTCTTACCTCTGTTTCCCTCTTACCACCCCTTCCTCCCCAATTCCAGCCTCCAATTCTTCATCTAGTTTTCTAAATCTAGTTTCTGAAACCAGTTTCCAAGCAACTTCCCCCATCACTAAAGTTGTGGAAAACATCCTCCATGGCACTTCAGATAACAGTGTATTTCAGGGGAAATACATATTTTTAATTTAGCATGTGTCAGAATGACTTTCAGTTGCCATCACATATTAATTGGAAATTACTTCATTTTTATATAAAACCGTTTTTTTTAAAAAAAGAATCTGATAGAATAACTCCATTGCACCAGCTTTTGCAGTTAGAAAGTCTGAAGTTATCCATACTTTGGCACTATTGAAAATGATCTGTCAGCTCTATCGTCTACCTTTTCTTCTCTTTTAGGCTTTTCATTTGTTGGTCATTTTTTACATTGCATATAAATTGTCTGAATTTATTTTCTATTTCATTAATCCAAATTTATTACCCACTTAAAATGTTACAGAATATAATATAGACCAGGCACGGTGGCTCAAGCCTGTAATCCCAGCACTTTGGGAGGCTAAGGCAGGAGGACTGCTCAAGCCCTGGAGTTCAAGGTTGCAGTGAGCCATGATCATGCCACTGCACTCCTGCCTGGGAGACAGAGCAAGACCCCATCTCTAAGAAAAAATATATATAATATAAATGCTCCAAAATATTATTCCATTTTAATGTTTCTTAGCATTCATAATTTTAATGTTTTACTTATCCAAGTAATGCATAACATATGATCATTATGAAATTTGAAGTAAAAAAGTTTTATTTAGAGCATACAATGAAAGTCTCAGTTCATCATAACCCTAACCCATAATACCAGGCCAATTCCATAGTCATGTATAATCTTACAGAATTTTTTCACTGAATTTACATATCTAACTTTGAGACATGTATGTTTTAATTTTACTTCAATGGGATCATAATATACAAAGTGTTCTAAAAAGCGCTTTATTCCCCTCACCAATATGTCTTAGAAATCTGCATATGTTGGCACCTTCAGATTTATATCAATCTTTTTAATAAGTATATAGTATTCCACAGTAGGTATTTAGCATTATTTATTTATTTATTTTTGAGACAGAGTCTCGCTCTGTCACCCAGGCTGGAGTGCAGTGGTGCGATTTTGGCTCACTGCAGACTCCACCTCCCAGGTTCACACCATTCTCCTGCCTCAGCCTCTCGAGTAGCTGGGACCACAGGCGCCCACCACCATGCCCGGCTAATTTTTTGCATTTTTAGTAGAGACGGGGTTTCGCCATGTTAGCCAGGATGGTCTCGATCTCCTAACCTCGTGATCCGCCTGCCTCGGCCTCCCAAAGTGCTGGGATTACAGGCATGAGCCACCGCGCCCGGCCAGCATAATTTATTTAATCATTCATTTTATTCATAACTTTTTTCAATATTACAAATAATCCTCCCGAAACATATGTGAACATGCATCTTTTTGCACATGTATAAGTATTTCTATAGGATAGGTTCTAAGAAATAAAATTTTGGGATTAAAATCTATATGAATTAGTTTTTTTGGAACAATAGAACATATATATCCTATATATGAATATGTATATATAGAGTGTACATATTCACATATGCATATGTGTCTGCATACATGCACACGATTTTTAAAAATAAAATGGTAAAGATCATCTTCTAATAAAAAGTAACAGGTCCTTGCCCCATCGCACTCCTGTACTGGTGGCAACTCTTTTAAAACATGTCTGTGCTCCTTTCTGTGGTGATTACTTCCCTACCTCTACAAAATATGCTACATAGCTCTTTCTTAATTTACCAAAGCTAGACATTCCTTATAGGCCTTCTACTAGGACAAATGGGGATTTAGCTCATTTACACTCCCTTGCTGCTCTCTCCCACTCCTGTCACCATTTTACTAGTTACTCCACTCCTCTCACTTCCTCCAGTGGTCAACCCTGTAATTAGGAATATACTAAAGCCTCTGTGTTTTGTTTCATGATACGGGCAGCTGCTCAAATCCACACTTCATGATAATACCTCAGTGCTCTCACCCTTCCCCTCCCAGCCCCTCCATCCCTTTCTTCCACTTCCATACCTACACCGTCTTAACCTTTACTGTTACAATAACAAGGCTGGTGATATGGTTTGGCTGTGTCCCCACCCAAATCTCACCTTGAATTGTAATAATCCCCATGTGTGAAGGGCGGGACCAGGTGGAGATAATTAAATCATGGGGGCAGTTTCCCCCCGTACTATACTCATGGTAGTAAATAAGTCTCACAAGATCCGACGGTTTTATAAATGGGAGTTCCCCTGCACAAGCTCTCTTGCCTGCCACCATATAAAAGGTGATTTTGCTTCTCCTTTGCCTTCTGCCATGATTGTGAGGCCCCCTCAGCCATGTGGAACTGTAAGTCCATTAAACCTCTTTCCTTTATAAATTACCCAGTCTCGGGTATGTCTTTATTAGCAGCGTGAGAACAGACTAATACAGTTGGTAACATCTATGTCCTGTTCTGTAACCCTAAGCTAGTTTTTAAAGCTGAAAACAATAAATGTCATCTAATTATTATGTCTATGTATATACTGTTCACTGATGAATATTTTGTCTGCTAAGACTACATTTCCTTTTTTACTGGTCCAGCATCATAACGCCTGTGCTGCTTGATGAAGAATGTGCCTTTAAAATCCAGTTCCAGCATTTTCTACGTTTTTACATTTTCTAAGTTTGCAATCGTAGTCAGCATGGTAAATTGTTTTACGCTAACCCCATTTGATGGTCTTCTCTGTGATACTCCTTCCAGGCGGAGGATTACAACAGGGAGGCCATGTTTGCTTTGGCCAATAAAATGTGAGTAAACTTACTTCTGAGTCAATTTTAGAAGACAGCAAATGCTCAAAATATTTCCTTTTCCATTTCCCATAGCAATGTTCCAGTTCATTCTAAAAACTGGACTCAAGATGACATGACATGGGTCAGAGCTGCAGTCAATCCTCAAAGGACACGTGACATAAGTATGAAATAAGCCTTTTTTGTTCTAAGCCATTGAGGTTTAGGATCATGTTTACCAAAGCAAAACCAAGCTAAAAATTAATGGTAATCTTAAGTATTCTGGGAATAAGCAGAAATATATTTTTAAAAGAAGAAAATAAAACTTTGTATTACTAAGTAAGAGGCAGAGCACTGACGACAAAATCTCAACTCCTTACACAAACCGGTCCTAACCTCCCTCTTTCCCTTCATCTCCTACAGCAGGAACCTTTCTCCCCATACTCTGGCTAACCTGGTTTTCATCATCATTTATTTTCCTTGAACACTTCCAGCTTGCTTTCTTCTCAGGATTTTTGAACGTGCAGTTCCGTCAGACTGGAATACTATTCCTCCAGAGCTCATGGCTGGCTCCTTCCTAGTTTTTAGAACTCAGCACAAATGTCAGGGAAACCCTGACCAGTTATTCAAGGCTATAATCTCCTTCCCACCCTCCACCTGGCAAAGGCTATAAAGGTACCATCTTTTCTTCTTCATAAGTCACTCTTCAGGCCGGGTGTGGTGGCTCACACCTGTAATCACAGCATTTTGGGAGGCTGAGGTGGGCAGATCACCTGAAATCAGGAGTTCAAAACCAGCCTGGCCAACATGGTGAAACCCTGTCTCTACTAAAATTACAAAATTTAGCCGGGCGTGGTGGCGTGTGCCTGTAATCCCAGCTACTCGGGAGGCTGAGGCAGAAGAATCGCTTGAACCCGAGAGGTGGCAGTTGCAGTGAACCAAGATGGCGCCATTGCACACCAGCCTGGGTGAGAGAGTGAGACTCCTTCTCAAATAATAAATAATAATAATAATAATAACTCACTCTTCAAAATTATTTCACTTTTTAATTTGTAGACTGATGACTCATCGAAAAGCAAGCTCCAGGAGAGAGGAGGCATGTTCTCTCTGTTGCTGTTCTCCCTCATGCCAGGGACAGCACCTGGCACATAGTAAGTACTCAACCCTATTTCTCAAATAAATGGAGGTTTAACTAGTGCTCTGACAGGATAGAAGAATGACTGATATTGTTAGGATACTTGTTCCCACCCAAATCTCATGTTGAAATGTAATCCCCAGTGTTGGAGGTGCGGCCTTGTGGGAGGTGTTTGGATCATGGGGGCGGATCCGTCATGAATGGCTTGGGCCATCCCCTTGGTGATAAGTGAGCTCTCACTCTGAGTTCATGAGTGACCTGGTCATTTAAAAGTGTACGGCACCTCCTCGCTTCTCTCTCTCACTGGTTCACTTGCTGGTTCCTGCTTTTGCCATGTAAGGTGCCTGCTTCTGCTTCCTTCTGCCATGATTGGGAGCTTCTTGAGGCCTCTCCAGAAACAGAGGCCACTATGCTTTCTGCACAGCCTGCAGAACTGTGAGCCAATCAAATCTCTTTTCTTATAAACTACCCAGTCTCATCAATTACAATCGATGTTTCAATCAAACATTCAGATAAAACAAACTGTCAGAATAAACTTCAGTGGAGTGTTAAAATTCTATTTATAGATTTTATAGAAACAAACATTATTTTAAATATATTGGTAATAACAGCTCTTAGTAATATTTTCATTATGCAGATATTTTGTGATAGTGATTTTTAAAAGATAAATTATATATGTATTTTAAAAATTTAATGGCAGCATCAAAATGAAAGACCAACCTGTTGTTCATACCGCTGTCTGATGTCCTCCAGTTGCCATAAAAACTCCTTTGATTGTTTCTCACGAAGAGATTTGGATCTAGTTAGATCTGCCTCCACTTTTTCCATCTATAAAATTTAAAAATCAAATATTAATTTTTTAAACAAACAATTGTGTTCCATGTTTTTGTAATTTGTCCATTTGTTTAAATGACAGATTTTAAGCACCTCACCAATAATAATGATGAATTTAAATGTATTAAAATAATGAGACATTTATCAATTCATTTTAATATATTTTAATTATTTAAGGAGGGAAATTAAAATTGGTATATAATTGACTAAATTCTAAAATTACAACAATAATGCAGTGAAAATATAATTTAAGGCATTCTAATATTTATTGAACAAAATTTAATTAAGCCCTTGGTATGTGCTGAATGAGATAAAATATTTCCAAATCATATCTCTAATAAGAGACATATCTTGAATATATAAAGAACTCTTATAGCCCAATAATAAATGGATAATTAAACTCAATTTTAAAGTGGGCAAAGAGCCTGAATAGATATTTCTCCAAAAAGATATACAAAAGGCCAAAAAGCATTTGAAAAGATGCTCAACATCACTGTCTTTAAGCAACTACAAATTAAAACAAGAATGACATATCACTTCATGCCCCAAAGAATAGCAATAATAAAAAAGGACAAATAGTAACAAGTATTGGTAAAGACGTAGAGAAGTCAGAACCTTCAACACTGCTGCTGGGAATATAAAATGGTATAGACATGCTGGAATACAGTCTGTCTGACAATTCCTCAAAACATTAAATAGAGTTACATGTGTCCCAGTAGTTCCACTCCAAGGTAAGAAATGAGAACATACATCTACAAAAACTTTGTCTACAAATGTTTATAGTAGCATTATTCATAACATCCAAAAAGAGGAAACCACCCAAATATCCATCAGTTGATAAATGAATAAACAAAATGTGGTATATTCTTACAGTAGAATATTATTCAATCATAAAAAGGAAAGAAGTATTAATACATGTACTCTGGGAGGCTGAGGCAGGAGGATCGCTTGAGCCCAGGAGTCGGAGACCAGTGTAGGCAACATAGTGAGACTGTGTCTCTACAAAAAAGAAAAAAAATTAGCCGAGCATGGTGGCATGGGCCTACAGTCTCAGCTATTCGAGAGGCTAAGGCAGCAGGATCGCTTAAGCCCCAGAGGTTGTAGCTGCAGTGAGCCATGACTGCACCACTGCATTCCAGCCTGGGAAAAAGAGTAAGATCCTGTCTCAAAACAAAAATTAATTATAAATAGAAAAAAAACTAACACATGTTATAACATGGATGAGCCTTGACAGCATTAAGCTAAGTGTCACAACAGACCACATACTGTAGGATTCCATTTATATTAAATTTCCAGAATAGGCAAATCCATAGAAACAGAAAACAGATTAGTGGTTGCCTAGGGTGAGATGGTGATCTGGGACGGTAACTGTTAAAGGGTATGGTGTTTCTTTGGGGGAAGATGAACATTTTCTAAAATTGATTGTGATGATGTTTGCATAACATCCTGAATACATTTTTTAAAACCACTGAATTGTACACATACGAGTGAATTGTTGGTATGTGAATTTTATCTCAACAAAGCTGTTATTAAAAAAGAAAACGGAAAAAGGAAAAGTCAAAGATTCCACCACACCCATGAGGCCTCACATAATCCAATCCCAGTGACCTCTCACAGCTCATCTCTACTGCTCTATCCCACTACCACCACCACAGTCCACCTACCTGCTGCCCAGGCCTATAATGTGTCAGAAGTGCTCTCACCTTGTGGGCAGGAGGTTCTGCCTGATATTCACACAGTTTCTTTCTCAAAGTATTGAGGCTTTGTTTAGCATCACCTTTGTACTGAGACCTTCTAGACCACTCAATTTTAAATTGTACATTGCAATTCCCCAGCCACTAAGTCCACCTAGTCCCCCTATCCCTGCTTAGCTACCCTTTTGTTCCACAGGATATATCACCTTCAGATTCACTATATAATCTACATCTTCATTAGGGCTGTTTGTAATGTCTCTCTCCTGCAGTGTAATGTCACCCCGTGTTCACTGTCGTCAGTGAAATAGTATCAATGATTTATCACAGTGCCTGGCACATACAGGGAATCAATAAATACTAATCAAATGAAAACAAAGATTGCACAGTGTACCCAACTTGGTTCAAGACTTGCTGAATTTACAGTTTCCAACGTTTAGTTCCAAATTCTTTAAAACACACACGAAATAAATAAAAGCATGTTGGATCTAACTTTTTCTATCACTTTGTCCATGTTATGATCAGATGCAATGAGAAAGAGATGTTCTTACAGTCATGAAAAAGCTCTCCATGTCAACAACATGAAAATGGTGCCTTTTATTCAAAGCAATGCAGTATTTTACTTGTCTTTAAACCCCTGCACATTTGGGTATAACTTAAGACAATATTTTTTGTCTGAGGCAATTACCAGTTAACGTGGCAACCATTCTACCACTGGCTACTTTATATTACTTATTATTCTGCTTCACTGGTATGTGGAACTACTTGTACTTTGTTCAGCTTGTACACAATGCCTTCTTTCAGGTTACCTTTTGGTAAGCACTAAGATTAGTTAAGATACGAATATTGGAGGAAATGAACTATGAAAAATGCTTCTTTCACAGTTTTTCACAATATATTTGAAAAAAACATTTCAATGCATTTATTCAGACATGATTAGACTTTAAGGTTCTAGGAACAAAGATGTTCAGTGAAAGGCAACCAGTTTCACTGCATGAGAACAAAATGCATATTACCACCCACTACTGTGTCTAACACCACATTCCAGTTTCTGGTTCTTACATTGAAGTTTGAATGCCCTCTAGATTATAGCATGATATTTAGCACCCAAGTATTTCTTTGTAAATACCAAGGATTGCAATCCCAAAAATATTAAGTCATCAGTGTAAAATTCAATTAGAGTTCTAAGATTACTGATTCATAGATAATTAGTATTGTGGTCAAGAATAAATTTAAGGAATGATTAAAGGAAGCACAGTCAAGCACACTTTGGTTTTTTGTTTCTAACTCAAGACTTTGGTTTCAAGACTCTCTTTCTTTCAGTGCTTTTCATATTGGACCTCAAGTGAGATGCTCCTTAATCTGTCCTCAGCAATCCAGACTCCAGTACCCTTGATATTTTCCAAGCAAGCCATGGCTGTTCTTGACTCTAGGGCCTTTTGCCCATCATACTATCAGTAGGTCTTTTCATTTTTTTTTTTTCATCCAGTCAGTCTTTTCAAAGTTGACTCAAGTTTTCCTTCTTCTCTAAGGTGTTCTTTAATCCCACTAACTGAATAAATGCCTTCCTTCTCTCTATGCTCTAGGACTTAACATCTTTATTCTTCTAGCACATTGTGTATTTCTCTATAAAATGGAAATGTTTCAAATATGTAAGCTTTGTTTAGTAATGCAGATAATGAGCCCACAAATAAAAGAACTATGGCAAGTCTTTCTTTTGTATATTTATTAAATAGCTGCCATGGTATGCGAAGTAAAGATGTATTAAATTCTTAAGGATGAGGAGGAGGGACATCAGCAAGATGGTAGAATAGAAGTTCCACAGCTCCAGTCTATCTCATAGAAATCCAACTAGCAACAATTCACAGACAAGAAAACCTTCGTGAATATTCCAGAACATAGGAGTGAGGCTGAGACATGCTCTTGGATTACAGAACTGACAAAAGTCACATTACAAAAATAATAGAAATGGTTTCATGTTGACTGTATCATCCCTCCCACAAACCACCACAGTGCCACACAGAGAGGATTCCCCTGGGCCCATGGTTTCTACAGTGGGAAAGACGTGAACATCCAGCTTTCCCAGCATTCCAAGATGTTTGGCAGGAGGCCCACTTCTGCCTCGCCTTAAAAGGAACATTGGGAGTATTAGCAGGGCTAGAACATCTGAGATCAGCTAGAAACAAAGAAGGGAAAATGGAGCTCACAGCAACCTCTGCATTCTGGTCAGTGGAGGCACCCAACCAGAGAGAACAACAAATAGCATCACTGAGCAGGAAGCACAGTTGACAGATCTGCCAAGTTCAAGTCCCTAGCCAGATTTGCCACCCAGCCTCAGAGCTTGGCATACTTCCCCAGGCTCAGAGGCAAGCCCAGATCCCTGCATATCTGCAGAGCAGAGCATGTAGTCCAATCCAATCTTAGCAGTGATTGCCCCTGTCTAGTGTTGGAGCCCAGCCTGAGGTGCAGGCAGGGAGCCAAGCCCAAAACTACACATAATTGTGGGCATAGCATCTAGCTTTGCCCATATGAGTGGCTGGCTGAGCAGCAACCCCAGAGACCTTGACAACATTGGAGTCTGACCTTCAGCCCTGTCCAACTACAGATTTCAAACATGAGTACCACCATGCCAGGGAACCCAGCCTGCAACCCTGCCTAATCAGAGGTTATCACAGAGCCCAGCCAGCAGCTGTGCTTGATTATGCAGCCTAGCCAATGGTCTCACTGGACTGTGAAGCACAACCAGGAGCCACACCTGACTTCATATAACAGGCAGCAGCCCCTCGTAACTAAAGAACCCAATAGCAAAATCTGCTTGCTCATGGTCACTATCAGCTGGTCCATCCAGAATCTTAGGCTAGACTAAATATTGAAAGTGTCCATCCCCACCAAAAGACATCTACAAAGGCCAAAAGAGGAAGCCAATTCATCAAACGTACAGACATGAAGGTAAATACACAAAGATTACAAAAAAAATCAAGGAAATATACGCCACAAAAAGAAACTAAGAGAGAAAGCTCCAACAATGAACCCTAAAAATATGAGGATCTATAAAATGACTGACAATTCAGAATATTCCTTCTAAGAAGATCACGGATGTATTAGTTTGTTCTTGCATTGCTATAAAGCCCTGAGAGTAGAATTTATAAAGGAAAAGAGGTTTAATTGGCTCACAGTTCAACAGGCTGTACAGGAAGCATGATGCTACCATCTGTTCAGCTTCTAGAGAGGCCTCAGGAAACTTACAATCATGGCAGAAGGCAAAGGGGGAACAGGTGCATCACATGGCTAGAGTAGGAGCAAGAGAGAGTGAGGGCGAAGGTGCTACGCACTTTTAACAACCAGATCTCATGAGAACACCCTCACTTTCACGAGAACAGCACCAAGGGGATGATGCTAAATCATTCAGGAGAACCCACCCCCATGATTCAATCACCTCCCACCAGGCCCAAACTCCAAAACTGGGAATTACAATTTGAAATGAAATTTGGTTTGGGACATAGATCTACACCATATCAATAGAATTATAAGAAAATATGGATAGAAAAGTAAATAAAACTTGAAAAACAATATACAGACAAAAGAATTAGTTTGACAAAGGAACGGAAATTATTTTTAAAAATAGAAATCCTAGAGATAAAGAATACAATAACTAAACTGAAAAATTTTATTAAAAGCTTGAACATCAGACTCAAACAAATAGAAGAAAGAATCAGTGAGTTCAAAGACAGGACATTTAAAATTATTGAGTCACAGGAGCAAAAAGTAAAAAGAATAAAGAAGGCTTATGAAAATTATGGGACACCATCAAGAGACATAACTTTCACATAATAGGAGATCCAAAGGAGAAGAGAGAGAGAAATGCCCCCCAAAAAAGCATATTTAAGAAAATAATGGCTGAAAGCTTCCCAAATCTAGAAAAACATGTCAATATCCAGGGACAGAAGATTCAGAGGTTACAATCGAATTCAACCCAAAGACAGTTCACGAAGACACATCATAATCAATTATCAAAAATCAAAAACAAAGAAAGAATTCTGAAAACCAAAAGAGAGAAGATACATATCACATACAAGGGAGTTGTAACATGGCTATCAGCAGATTTCTCAGCAGAAACCCTGCATGCCAGGAGACAGTGGGAAGATATATACTCAAAGTACTGAAGGAAAAAAGCTGTCAATCAAGAATACTCTACCTGGCAAAGTTATCCTTCAGAAATAAGAGAGAAGTAAAATCTTCCCGCACTTCCATCTTCCCCCCAAAATGAGGGAGGTCATCACCATGAGCCTTGCCTTACAGGAATTATGAAAAGGAGTTATTTAAACTGAGAAACAGTCACTTTCATATGCTAATAACATAAAACATATGAAAGTAAAAAACTCAATGGTATAAGTAATACATAGTCATATTCAGAAGACTTTAGTGCTGTAAGTATGGTGTGTAAAGCAATTTTATCTCTAGTATGATGGTTAAAAAACAAAACTTTTAAAAGCAACTATAACTGCAATAAACTGTTAAGGGAGGCCAGGTGTGGTGACTCACGTCTGTAATCCCAGCACTTTGGGAGGCTGAGGTGGGCAGACCACTTGAGTTCAGGAGTTCAAGACCAGCCTGGGCAACATAGTAAGACCCCATCTCTACTAAAAATACAAAAGTTACATGGGCACAGTTGTGTGTGCCTGTAGTCCCCGCTACTCGGGAGGCTGAGGCACGAGAACTGCTTGAACCTGGGAGGCGGAGGTTGCAGTGAGCTGAGATTACACCACTGCACTACAGCCTGGGTGACAGACCAAGACTCTGTCTCAAAAAAAAAATTGTTAAAGGATACAAATTATAAAAAGCTGTAAATTGTGAAATCAAAAACATAAAATTAAGGGAGAATAAAAGTGTACAGTTTTTATATGCAATAAAGTTATTATCATCTTGAAGTAGCTTGTTATAAGTAGAAGATGTTTTATGTAAGTCGCATGGTAACCACAAAGTAAAAATCTATAGTAGTTGCACAAAACATAAAAAGAAAGGATTCAAAGCATATCACTACAGAAAATCATCAAACTGCAAAGAAAGATAGCAAGTGAGGAAGAAAAAAAGAACAAAGAATCTACAAAACAACCAGAAAATAAATTATAAAATGGAAGTACTGAATCCTTACCTATCAATAATTACTTTGAATATAAATGAACTAAATTCTCCAATCAAAAGACATAAAGTAACTGGATAAATAAACAAAACTCAACTACATGTTTCCTACAAGAGACTCATGTCATGTTTATGGACACAAATAGACTAAAAGCGAAGGGATAGAAAAGATATTTCATGCAAATAGAAATGAAAAGAGAGCAAGGGTAGATATATTTAAATTGGATAAAATAGAGTACATTAGTCCATTCTCACACTGCTATCAAGACATACATGAGACTGGGCAATCTATAAAGGAAAGACATTTAATTGACTCACAGTTCAGCATGGCTGCGGAGGCCTCAGGAAATTTACAATCATGGTAGATGGCAAAGGGGAAGAAAGACACCTCCTTCACAGGGCAACAGGACAGAGTGAGTACAAGCAAGGGAAATGCCAGATGCTTATAAAACCATCAGCTCTCATGAGACTCACCCACTATCAAGAGAACTGCATGGGGGAAACCACCTCCATGATCCAATCACCTCTACCTGGTCCCACACTTCATACGTGGGGATTATGGGGATTACAATTTGAGGTGAGATTTGGATGGGGACACAAAGCCAAACCATATCATAGAATTTAAGTCAAAACTGTAAAATGAGAAACAGAAGGTCATCATATAGTGATAAGGGGCTCCACTCATCAAACGGATATAACAATTACAAACATATACACACCCAATATAACAGCACCTAAATATATAAAGCAAATATTCATAGATATGAAGGAAGAGATAGACTGTAATACAATAACAGGAGAGAACTTCAGTACTACACTCTCAACAGTAGACAGATCATCCACATAGAACATCAATAAGGAAACATCAGACTTAAACTACACTTTAGAGCAAATGTACCTAAAAGACATTATGCTCAGCATTCCATCCAACAGCAACAGAATACACTTACATCTCAAGTACACATGAAACATTCTGCAGAACTACGTTAGGCTACAAAACAAGTCTTAACAAATTTAAGAGGATTTAAATAATATAAAGTGTCTTTTTCAATCACAATGGTATGAAATTAAAAATCAATTAACAGGAGAAACCTTGGAAAATTCACAAATATGTGAAAATAACATAATCCTGAACAACCAGTAAGTCAAAAAAATCAAAAGAAAAAATTTAAAAAAAACTTGAGACAAACAAAAACGAGACACAGGATGCCAAAACTTATGGGATATAGCAAAAGGAGTCCTACAAGGGAAACTAATGGCAAAAAAACACCTGTATCAATTTTTTTAAAAAAAGAAAGAAAAACCTCAAATCAACAACCTAATATTATACCTCAGAACTAAAAAAAAGGAAAAATGAACTAAGCCTAAAGTTAGGAGAAGGAAGGAAGTCATAAAGATCAGAGCAGAAAAAAATGAAATAGAGACTAGAAAAACAATAAAAAAGATCAATGAAACTACGAGTTGGTTTTTCAAAAAAATAAAATTTACAAAACATTATCTAGACTAAGAATAAAAGAGAAGACTCAAATAAATAATATCAGAAATGAAAGGGCAGACTTTAAAACCGATAATATAGAAACACAAAAACAAGGGAGAATTACGAACCACTATACATCAACAAATTGTATAGCTGAGGAAACAGATGAATTCCTACACATATAGAACCTACCACGACTGAGTCATGAAGAAATAGAACATCTGAACAGACCAGCAATGACTAAGGAGACTGAATCATTAGCAAGAAACTTCTCAACAAAGAGAAGCTCAGGACATGATGAAAAAGAGAAGCTTCTCAACAAAGAGAAGCTTCAGCTCACTGCTGAATTCTACCAAACATAAGAAGAACTAATACCAATCCTGCTCAAATTCTTCCCAAAAAACTGAAGTAGAGGGAATATTTCCAAACTCATATCGTAAGGCCAATGTTACCCTGATACCAAAAACACACAAGGACACAAGGAAAGAACATTACAGGCCAATATCCCTAATGAACATAGATGCAAAAATCTTCAATAAAATACTAGCAAAAAAAAAAAACCCAGAATTCAACAACACATTAAAATGATCAGCTAACCACGATCAAGAGGAATTTATCCCTGGGATGCAAAAGTGTTTCAACATATGCAAATCAATAAATGTTAGACAACACATTAATAAAATGAAGAATAAAAACCACATGATTATCTCAATAGATGCAGAAAAATCACTTGCCAAAATTCAACATCATTTCATAATAAAAACTCTTAACAAATTAAGTATAGAAAAAAAAATACCATAACATAATAATCAACATGTATGACAAGCCCACAGGTAAAATCCTACTCAATGGTGAAAAGCTGAAAGCTCTTCTTCTAAGATTTGGAATTAGACAAGGATGTCCACACTTATTTTCAACATACTAGTAGAAGTCCTAGCCAGAGTAATTTGGCAAGATAATGGGGAAAAAAGGCATCGAAGAAGTAGAATTGTCTCTGTATGCTGATAACATAATCTATATACAGAAAACCCTAAGGATTCCACACACACACACAAAAACTGAATTGATAAATGAATTCAGCAGAGTTGAATAAAATCAACATTCAAAAATCATCTGTGTTTCTATACAATAGTAACAAACGATTCAAAAAAAAATTTTTTTTTGAGACAAAGTCTTGCTCTGTTGCCCAGGCTGGAGTGCAATGGCAAGATCTCGGCTCACTGCAACCTCCCCCTCCCAGGTTCAAGCAATTCTCCTGCCTCAGCCTCCTGAGTAGCTGGGATTACAGGTGCTCGCCACCATGCCCAACTAATTGTTGTATTTTTTGTAGAGATGGGGTTTCACCATGTTGGTCAGGCTGGTCTGGAACTCCTGACCTCAGATGATTCACCTGCCTCAGCCTCCCAAAGTGTTGGGATTATGGGTGTGAGCTACCACTCCCAGCCCAAAAAAGAAATTTTTAAGAATCTCATTTATAATAGCAATAAAAATAAAATAATTAGTATTCATTTATCCAAAGAGGCAAAAGATGTATACATTGAAAACTATAAAACACCAATGAAAGAAATTAAGGAAAACACGGGTAGAAACATATCCTGTGTTCTCGGATCAGAAGAATTAATAGTGTTAAAATGCCCACACTACCCAAAGCAATCTACAGATTCAAGCAATTCCTATCAAAATGCCAATGTCATTTCTCACAGAAATAGAAAAACCAATCCGAAAATTGGTATGGAATCATAGAAGACTCCAAATAGCCAAAGCAATCTTGAACAATAAGTAACAACAACAAAGCTGGAGGCATCACACTACCTGATATCAAAATATAATAAAAAACTACATTAATCAAAACAGCATGGTATAGGCACAAGAGCTGATACATTAGCCAGAGCAACAGGATAGAGTTCAGAAATAAACATCCATTTATAGACAATTGATTTCAATAAAGGTGCCAAAATCACACAATAGGAGAAAGGATGGTCTCTTCAATAAATGGTACTGAGAAAAGTGGCTATTCACATACAGAAAAAAATGAAATTGGGTTTTTATCATACACCATATACAAAAATATACTCAAAATGGATTAAAGACTTAAATATAAAAGTTGAAGCTCTAAAACTAGTAGAAAATACAGGGAGAAAGCTTCCTGACATCAGTCTTAGCAAAGATTTCTTGGATATGACAATAAAAGCACAAGCAACAAAGGCAAACACAGACAAATGGAATTACATCAAACTGAAATGTTTCTGCACAGGAAACTAAACAATCAACAAAGTAAAAAAACAACCTACAGAATGAAAGAAAATATCTGCAAACCATACATATTATAAGGGATTGATATTCAAAATACATGAAGAACACAAATAACTCAATAGCAAGAAAAATAAACTGATTAAAAAACAGGCAAAGGACCTAACCAGATATTTCTCAAAATAAGACATAAAAATGCCCCACAAGCTGATGGAACAAAATGCTCAACATCACTAATTAGGGAAATGCCAGTTCAAACTACAATGAGATATCACTTCACAACTGTTAGAACAGTTTTTATCAAAAAGATGAAAGTGAACAAGTGCTGCTGAGGATGTGGAGAAAAGGGAACCCTTGTACACTGCTGGTGAGGATGTAAATTAGTATAACCACTACAGAAAATGTATGGAATTTCCTCAAAAAACTAAAAATAGAACTACCATTTTTTCATCCAGCAGTCCCACTACTCAGCATAAATCAAAGGAATTGAAATCAAAATTTCAAAGAGATCTATACACTCCCATGTTCATTGCAGCATTATTCACAATAGACAAGATATGGAATCAACCTATGTATCCACTGAAGGATAAAGGGATAAAGAAAATGTGGCATGTATATATCTTGGAATACTATTCAGCCTTTAAAAATAAGGAAATTCTGTCATTTGTGATAACATGGATAAACCTGGAGGACATTGTGTTAAGTTAAATAAGCCAAGCACAGAAAGACAAAATGGCATGATCTCACTTACAGGTAGAATCTGAAAAAGTTGAACTCAGAAGTAGAGAGTACAATAGTAGTTAGGAAAGGCTGGGCGAGAGTAGGAAAAGGGAATTGGGGAGATACTGTTCAAAGGGTACAAAGTTTCACTTAGACAAGAAGAATACTTTCTAGTGATCAACTGCAGAGCATAGTGACTATAGTTAATAATATATATTTCAAAATTGGTAAGAGAGTATATTTCAAATAGTCACCACAAAAAACAAGTAAATGAGGTTATGGCTATGTTAATTAGCTTGTTTTAATCATCTACATTGTGTGCATGTGTGCATTTTGATATATATATCAAAACATCACATTGTATCTCATAAATATATACAATTATGATTTGTCAATTAAAAATATAAAAAATTAAAATTAAAATTATTTGGGGTCAAAAAAATCTCTTAAGGATGAAATGGTAAGCAAAAGTGATACAGGAACTAAACAGAAGGTAAATCAAGGATGGTAGGCCTGACATATTCAGCATTTTTAAGACAAATCTACATATAAAATTGGTTTTTGTTTCTTTTACTTTGGGCAAGTTGAAATATTAAAAATAAATAATAAACATTAAAATATTTAAAATGTTAAACATTTAAGTACTTAAAATAGAAGAATTTTATGTACTCAAAGTTGGTAAAAATAGATTATCTTCTATCTAAATAATTTAAAACACATTAAAAGGCTTTTGTACCAAAAGATTTTAAAAAATTCAAAGTAAATAACAACTGATATTATAACAAAACAAAATACATGTTATTTTAGATGATACTGACCGAAAATGCCAGACCCCATTCCATTCTCTTTTCACAATATAACAAAAATTCAAAAATCATCTTACAAAACACTTTGTAGAAAAACACAGCGTTCTCAGTTGCCATAGATACACAACATTCTGCTTCATCATGCAACATTCTGTATTCCATTCAACTTCAAGTAAAAAGAAATACATAAAGGAAACGCCTTTATTGTATAACTCAGGCTTCAAGAGAACTTAAGATTAAAACCTAGTGGCCAAAAAAGGTACAGAAAAGGGCTTGAGTACATTTCTGTGGCTGTTTAGTGTTCAAAGATAATAAAGTGTGTTAGGTTTTGTTTTGTTTTGTTTTGTTGTTTTTTTTTTGGAGACAGTGTCTTGCTCTGTGGCCCAGGCTGGAGTACAGTGGCACAATCTCAACTCACTGCAACCTCTGACTCCCAGTTAAAGCGATTCTCCTGCCTCAAGTCTTCCAAGTAGCTGGGATTACAGACAAGTGTGAGCCACCACACCTGGCTTGAAGTGTATTAGATTTTCCTGATATGGTGCTTCAAAAATTACTTGTTGGTATATGTAAGAGAAAGCCCACGTATCCATAGCTTTAACAAGGGGTCCCCAACCCCTGGGGCCATGGACTGGTACTGGTCCTTGGCCTGTTAGGAACCCTGCATACAGCAGGAGGTGAGTGGCAGGGTGAGTGAGCATTACCACCTAAGCTCCACCTCCTGTCAGATCAGTGTTGGCATTAGATTCTCACAGGAGCGTGAACCCTATTGTGAACTGTGCATGCGAGGGATCTAGGTTGTACACTCCTTAAGAGAATCTAATGCCTGATGATCTCAGGTGGAACAGTTTCATCCCCAAACCATCCTTCAGGTCCATGGAAAAGCTGTCTTCCAGAAAACTAGTACCTAGTGCCAAAAAGGTTGGGTACTGCTGGTTTAAATAGTATAGGTGCTTATTTTTTTTTCCCTTATGTTACAAAAAGTTCAGAAGTAGTCTGCTACATTGGCAGCTCAAAGATGTCAGGGCAACTGCAATTCAGCCTTCTCCTAGCGGTTGCAAAATGGTTTCTGTAGCTTTGCATATCTGGAAAAGGAAGGGTAAAGGGTGAAGGGTAAAGACTGAAGGGCAAAGGGTAAGTATCAGGTGAGTTGAATCCCCTTTTAGGGGGCTTTCCTGCAAGTTCCTGCCGATAGCAAATTAATTATCCTATTTGCATCTCAACTTACTTGAACTACTTTAAATGTCCAGCTCCATCTACAAAGTAAGAGTATAGTTTTAAAACTGTGTCTCATGTTGCCCTAAGTAAAATCAAGGTTCTATTACTAAGAAAGTAGGAATGTATATTGGATGAGCATCTGGCAGTCTCCATCAGATACAGTCATAATAAGTCATTACTCTTTCTCCAGTAAAGTACTATTGTGTTATTATACTCTAAGTAATTTGACATATACAATTCATATTATACAATTATGCAATTATATATAAGTACACAATTCAAAATATATTTTGTTGTATTTAATACATATTTAAGGTGTAAGAAATAATTCTTCAAATATTTTCATATGTAGCTAGACAGATACATAGATATGAATAGATAGGCTTAAGGTGTAAGAAATAATCCTTCAAATATTTTCATATGTAGCTACATAGATACATAGATATGAATAGATAGGCAGGCTGGCAGATAGACATAAATGGCAGAAAGATAAACATTTATTTCTGTGCCTGGCTAAAGAACCAATTGGAACTAATGTTCTCAACAAGGAAAATCAATGACCATGTTAACTGATGATATCTGTAGTGCATTTGTGAAAGACAATCATCAGTTGATATAAGAAAGACAACATGTCTTATATGTATGTTAGTGTGGGTGAAGAAAGGTATGAAATAGGAGAGATAGGAAATGTAGAAATATTTCTGGACATTTAACTACATTACTAACACCATAAAAGTTTACCTAAACAAAACAACAAGCCTAACATATCTATTTGCCTGAAAAGGATTTTATTTCTCCTTCACTTATGAAGCTTAGTTGCCCGATAAGAAATTCTGGGTTGGAAATTCTTTTCTTTAAGAATGTTGAATATTGGCCGCCAATCTCTTCTGGCTTGTAGGGTTTCTGCTGAGAGGTCTACTGTTAGTCTGATGAGTTTCTCTTTGTAGGTGACCTGGCCTTTCTCTCAGGCTGCCCTTAACATTTTTTCCCTTCATTTCTACCTTGGAAAATCTCATGATTATGTGTCTTGGGGTTGATCTTCTCATGGAGTATCTTACTGGGGTTCTCTGAATTTCCTGAATTTGAATGTTGGCCTATCTTGTTGTGTTGGGTAAGTTCTCCCAGATGATATCCTGAAGTATGTTTTCCAACTTGATTCCATTCTCCCTGTCTTTTTCAGGTACACCAATCAGTCATAGGTTTGGTCTTTTTACATAATCCGATAGTTCTCAGAGGTGTTGTTCATTTATTTTCATTCTTTTTTCTCTAATCTTTTCTGCCTGTCTTATTTCAGCAAGATCTAAATTATTTTCCCTGGTCTACTTAACTTTTGAGACTTGTCGTTGCATTGTGAAGTTCTATGCAGCCATAAAAAGCAATGAGATCATGTCTTTGCAGGGACATGGATGGAGCTGGAAGCCATTATCCTCAGCAAACTAACACAGGAACAGAAAACCAAACACTGCATGTTCTCACTTGTAAATAGGAGCTGAACAAAGAGAACATATAGACACAGGGAGGGGAGAGCATCAGCATAAATAGCTAATGCATGTCGGTCTTAATACCTTAAGTGATGGGTTGAAAGGTGCAGTAAACCCCCATGGCACATGTTTACCTATGTCACACCTGCATGTCCTACACATGTATCCCAGAATTAAAATCAAATCAAATTACATTTTTTAAAAATCTATTAATGAATTAACTATTCTTCCCTGCTCAAAGCACTGCCCCTTACTTCATTATTCTACTACTTTTAGATAATCAGCTTTCATATATCTTAAGAATCATATTTCTTTATTAATAAAAGAAAAGCAATAAAGTTAAATGGGTTATTATTACAGTTATTTTCATGAACATCATAATTGTTGCAGAATATCACTAACGTTTTGGAAACACAGTTAAAGAAATTAAAACTTTATTTTTTTTTTGTTTTTGTTTTTTGGAGAAAGGGTATTGCTCTGTCGCTCAGGCTAGAGTGCAGTGCAGTGGAGTGACCATGGCTCACTATAACTTCAAATGGCTGGGCTCAAGTGATCATCTTACCTCAACCTCTGGAGTAACTGGTACCATAGTTACATGCCATTTTGCCCAGATAATTTTTTAATTTTTTGTCAAGATAGGGGGTCTCCTTCTGTTTCCCAGACTGACTCCTGGGCTCAAGTGATCATCTCACCTCAAAAGTTCTGGGATTATAGATATGAGTCACCACGCCTGGCCAAAACACTTTCTTACATATTAAAATAATAAATTCCTTTTGGACAAGTATTAACATTCTAAAAACATTTTATTGAAACATAATAAAGCTAAAGAAAAGGGAACATGGATGATTTTCTCAAATTGAATACCTCCATGTAACTAGCACTCAGGTCAATAAATTGTATCTCAGAAGTCATTACCTCTCCATCCAAGAATAACTTGCATTCACTAATTTTGTTTGGTTCTGTTTCTAACATAAATGGATTCATATAATAAAAACTGTTTGTGATCTTTGTGGCTGATTTCGTTCAACTTTACATCTGTGAAATTCAAACATGTTATTAGGTAGATTTGTAGACTCCTCATTCACATTGCTGTATAGTACTCCGTTGTGTGACTAGACTACAGTTTACTTATCCATGTTACTTCTGATGGATTTGGGTATTTTCCAGTTTTTTTACTATTATAAATCATGCTGCTATTAATATTCTAGTACATGTCTTTTTGTCAAGTACATACATATTTCAGTATGGCATATATGTAGGTGCAGAATAGCTGAGAATAAGGCACGCATATATTTAGTTTTCTTAGATATTGTCAAATAGTTTTCCAAAATGGTTGTACCCATTTATATTCATATTAGTAGTATACATCAGTTTCATTGTTCCGCCATTCTTGTAAACACTTTTTATTTTCTGTTTCATTTAAGGCATTCCATTGGATGTGTAATAGTATAGCATTGTGGTTTTATTTTTGCATTCCCCTGATGACTAAAGAAACTAAGCCCCTTTTTATTTATTTTTTTTGAGATGAAGTCTCGCTCTTGTTCCCCAGGCTGGAGTGTAATGGTGCAATCTCGGCTCACTGCAACCTCTGCCTCCCGGTTCAAGTGATTCTCCTGCCTCAGCCTCCCGAGTAGCTGGGATTACAGGTGCCTGCCATCATGCCCGGCTAATTTTTGTATTTTTAGTAGAGATGGGGTTTCACCATGTTGGCCAGGCTGGTCTCAAACTCCTGACCTCAGGTGATCTGCCTGCCTCGGCCTCCCAAAGTGTTGGGATTACAGGCATGAGCCACCATGCCCAGCCCTAAGCCCCTTTTTATATGTTAATTGGCCACTATATGAAATCAACTTTTGTGAAATATCTGTTCAAGTATTTTACCCATTTGTCCATTTGAAGTCAGCCCTTATTGATTCGCAGTTCTTTATCTATTCTGGGTATGAGTCTTTTGTTCAACACATGAATTTCAATTATCTTCCCCAACCTGGAGTGCCTTTTCACCTTTGTACTGGTCTCTTTTGATGAATAGAAGTTCTTAATTTCAATGAATCCCAATTTTAAAATATTTTGTTTCTTATGCCTTTTTGTTTCCTATTTAGAAAATCTTTATCTATTCCCAACTATCAAAAATGTTCCTACATCTTCGTTTGAAAATTTAATCGTTTTACCCTTCATTTGTATATTTACAATCCTTTTGGAGTTAATTTCATAAATGGGGTAAAATAAGGGGCAAGATTCTTTTTCCCCCCATATGACTATCTACTTGATACTGCACCATTTATTGAATTGGTCATTTTTTTCCCCATTGCACTGCTCTAGCTCCTTTTGACATGAATCAGACTGATCATATAGGTGTGGGTGTTTTTGGTCTCTTTCTTCTGTTCCACTGGTCATCTTGTGCCAATACCACACTCTATTAATTACCATGGTTTAACAGTATCCTCAATATCTGATAACATAAGTTCTCCAATTGCATTCTTCTTCAAGATTGAATTCACTTTGCATTTCATGTACATCTTGAAATCAGCTTCAGAGTCCCCCTCTGTTCCCCTAAAATGGCACTGTTAAGATTTTGATTTTTTTTAATTTTTTTTATTTTTAAGATTTTGATTTTTATAATTATGGTGATTCTATAGATTTGAGAACTGCCATTTTTATAACATGGAGACTTCAAATCCATACACATGATATATCCCTCAGCTTATTCAGGTCTTCTTTAGTTTCTCTCAACAACACTTTCTAGTTTCAGAACAGAGACCTTGTGCATCTTTTGTTAGATTTATTCTTGGGTAAGTGATGCTTTTTGATATTACTATAAATGGCATCTTCTTCAAGTTTTATTTTGTATTTGTGCTGGTAGGTAGGAATAAAATGTATTTGTAAAATGTATTTGTATATTTGTATACAAAATTTACTTGTATATTTATTTATATTTAGTGACCTAAGTTCATTACCAATAACATTTTAACAAGTAAACATTTTAAGAAACTCATAGTCACACAAAGATGTCACAATGCAGATACGTGCATAACTCATCGGGCTACCTTAGATGACTCTCCTCTGTGCTCTCTTAATGACCTGTGAACTCCACTAGTTACACCATCTATTATAATCATACACCTTTATGCATTGGTCTATCACACAAGCCACAAACATGCCTATAAATAAGCTGTGTATTCCCAGAATCTACAACAATGGCTACTAGAGAGCAGGTATTCATAAATTTTTTATGAATAAATGAAAGAAAAAATCCCGTCTGTTGAATCCTTTGACTGGCCAGTAAGTCAATAAAACAGTCCCTGTATTAAAAAATAACAATGTTACTATTTTCACAAATCAGCCAAGTGGAGACATAATGACATGTTTTCTAGCCTGATATTCTCAGTAAATGATTATTTTGCTTATTTTCTTTCTGCAAAAGAGATTAGTCACTGATGAATATTAGTAGGAAAAAGCTTCACTTACTATCCAATTAAGCACTTAAAGATACAAGTTTTCTTTTAAGTGTTTTGTTTATTTTTTGTTTTTCAAAGCCAAATACTTATACATATTCTTTGGAAGCTGTCATTTAGAATTCATTAATTATCATAATAGCATCTATTTAAACATTTAAAGGTATTCTAAAATTTTATCTCTGCTACCTAATCTTAAAGACAATATTTAATAGAGACATTTCTCCATTATCATCAATAATTAACCGAGAGAAAATGCTTCTATTTATATTGGGTCTCTTATTATCATAAAAGTAGTCTTAAAAGGCTGATTTAAAATTACATGAGCTAATACAAGCCTAAAAGGACAATGAGACTAAGGTCCAAGTCATAATGAATGGTTTGTATGATGATTGGTTTTGTTCTTTAAGTCTATTTCTTATCCAATGACACATAATGACACAAACATATCCAGATAGCGTTCTTGCTTCCTTGTAAGTTGAGAATTCTTTTCATTAATTCAATAACAATAATAGGATGATACACTAAAACTTAAAAATCTCTAAGAATGCAAGGAACTGACTAGCCAGTTTCAATTGTGCTAGAAACCAGGATAAACCTCACTCATCAACACCAGCGCTTTTCAGAACTTTGTTTTCATGACAAACCAGTGGGTTTTACAGGTATAAAGTTAGCATCATATATCTAATGACTGTTAAAAAGAAAAGGAGTAGAATTTAAAGCCAGATATTTAGCAGCAAATAGCATTTAATAAGGATGTATTTTCAAGAGGAGAAAAATAAATTAGGAAAGTCAAGTGGCTAGTGGAAGCCCCAGGAGGAACTAGTTAGCTGACATTCATATTGCTGGTATATAAGATTTAAAAGATTTACTTTAATAGAATTTCTGCCAATACTTCAGAGAACATAGCTGTCTTTTTCAGTCATTTATGTGTTTCACAGAGAATAGGTAAATATAGAACGCTGTTTCTTTGAAAAATATGATTATATATATATACACATAGAAATAATTCTAACGATAATGCATTTTCACAATTAAAATATGTACATTTTACACAATTAGTTGCTGCGAGCTAAACTTATAATAAATTTCACCATTTCAGTATAAATTAGATTATTTAAGCAATATTAAATGAGATAAATGTTCTTCAAAGCGAAAGAAAGAGTGTGCAGCAATTTTTTAAAAAGTTTAAGTCTGTTACATTTTGTCTCATGGGCTTTATTTTTGAAATAGGAATTCTCTTTCTACAACAAACTCAAAGCTTTTATTTTTTAATTCAAAATCCCACTGTCTGCAATCTGCAGCAGTTTCCAAATGGAAAAAGATGCCCTACAGCTCTGCTGGCTTTTAAACAAAATATTTCTGTAAGAAGAGAAAAGCGGTTCAAAACAAGAACAGAAAAGGAAGACTTAAAAATATAGACTATGGAAAAATCTAAACACATTATGATTATCCAAATAATGACTCTGCTGATTGATTTCTTTTAGAATTTGAGTTATATCAGATTCACATTTTTTTAATCAACTGATAATCTGTAATCAAAGACACAATTTACCATGTTTGACATATATATTTTAATATTTTAACATCTGTTCAAATTTGCCATGTAAGAATTACTTGATTTGCGAATAAGCCTAGCTATAAGGATTATGTTCTAAATGGGGTCCCTTGTTACTACACTCACACCAAAGGTGCTTTCTTTATTTCAGAAACCCAACTGCACTTGGCAAAACTACATATAATTTAAACCAGTGAAGAATATTTCTTCAACAGAAGACAACCAAAATAATTTCCTGTTCATGGGTTGCTGTTACTATTAGTTTTCGAGGAGTCTGAATCTAGCACACTAGACAGACAGATCAGGCCTGGTGAGGGCTGCTCAGAAAGATGGGACATAGGAATCAGGTATGTGGGGGGAATTTGAGGGGATCCTAGAGGCATGCGCCAAATTGGGTTCTTCATTGGATCATTTAACCAGTCCACAGCAATGTAATACCAAGAAGACAGAAACACATGAACTCTTAGGTAAAGAAGAAGGAGACTCAAGTAGGTCTGGCAGAATTGAAGAAGTAAGATCGAATACAGACGATGAGCCAGGATTCAACAAAACAGTCAGAGATGATATGAGGAGTGGACCAATTAAAAGGGTAGTTCTGGAACCAATTCCACAAATAGGATCTTTCATCCCTGGCTATCCTTATCTGGTAACATCCTCATTTTGTCTGGATAGGGTTCTTAAGGTTTCTGAGATTATATTATCTCCGGGGCTTTCAATTCTCCCACAGAAATACAATATTCTTTTTTTAACTTAAAAAAATTAATCATTTCTCCATTCTCTCCAATTTTTGGACATGTATTTTCTAATTTTTCCTCATTAATAAATAACATCACAATAAACATCCGTCAGCACACATCTCACACACTGTATTTTTTAAAAAATAGCCTTAGAAGTAGAATCAACAGGTAAATGGAGACACAGTGTTAAAATGATCCTTCAAAAAGGTTATACAACTTTACATGCCCAGCAGAAATGCATGTCACTACCTGTTTCCTTAGGCCTTCATGAATTTCTATCTATGTGTTAGGTGGAAAATAGCTTATTGCTGTTTTAATTTTTTTTAAACTTTACTAGTGAAAATAAAGATTTCTTACTGTCAATTTCTACCAAAAATTACATTGGAATTTTGAAAGAAATTGCATTGAATTTGTAGGTCAATTATCGGAGAATTACCATCTTGACAAAATTGAGCTTTCTAATCCATAAACAAAGAATAGCTCTCCACTTACTTAGATCTTTTTAACATTTCTCTTAGGAATATTTTGTTTTTAATGCTTAAGTCTTCAATTTATTTAATTGTTTACTTGTAAATATTTTATTCTTTTTGACGTTATTATGAATTAAATGGCTTTCTTAATTTCATTTTCAAATATTTCACTGCTAGTATATAAAAGTGTGATTTTTACATATTTTATCCTGCAAGCTTGTTTAAATCATGTATTAGTTCTAGTATATCTTTAATAGATTTTGTGGGATTTTCACTATACAGGATCATAATATCTGATACATTTGTACTTCTTTCTTTCCATTCTGGATACATTACTATTAGTAGTAGTAGTAGTAGTAGTAGTAGTAGTAGTAGTAGTAGTAGTATTTTGCCTTGGTGCACTGGCTAGAAGTTCCAATACAATGTTGAATAAAAGTGGCAAAAGCAGACATCTTTGCCTTGTTCTTAGGAGGAAAAGAATTAAATCTTCCAACATTAATTTTATTAGCTGTGGAGTTTTCATAGATGTCCTTTATTAGGTTGAGTAAATTTGCTTCGAGTCCTAATTTGCCAAGAATTTTTAAAATCATAAATGGTGCTTGAATTTTTCAAATGCTTTTTCAGCCTTTATCAAGACAATCACGTGATTTTTTCCATTATTCTATTAATATGATATGTAACATTAATTGATTTCCTAATGTTAAAACAATCTTGGATTCCTGCGACAAATCCCGCTTGGTCGTGGTGTATAATTGTCTGTATATGTTGCTAGATTCCGTTTTCCAAAATCTCATGAAGGGCTTTTGTGACTATGTTCATGACAGGTATCAATCCATAGTTTACTAGTGAAATATTTGTCCAGCTTTGATATCAGAGTAATACTGGCCTCACAGAATTAACTGAGAAGTATTCCTTCTTCCTCAATATTCTGAAAGAGTTTTCAAAGAATTAAAATTATTTCTTCTTTAAATAGTTGATGTAATTCGCCAGTGAAGCCATTTGTCTTAGACTTTTCTTAGTGAGAATATTTTTAATTGGCAATTAAATTTCTTATTATATTTCAATTCAGATTTTCTATTCTTGGGATAGTTTTGATCATTTGTATCTCTCTAGGAATTTGTCCATTTATCTATGTTGTACAAATTGTTGGTATACAAAGTTTTTAGTAATATCACTTTATAATCCTTTCATTTTCTAGAAAATCAATAGTGGTATCCTATCCTTTGACTCCTAACTTTGGCAATTTCTAACTCCTCGTTTTTATGGTTTGTCAATCATGCTAAAGTTTGTCAATTTTGTTGATCTTTTCAAAGAACCAGTACTTGGCTTCATTAATTTTCCATATTTTTATGTATTTAAATCTTAGCTTTCTGCTCTAATCTTCCCCCCCCACCTTTCTTCCACTTGCTTAGAAGCTTGCTTTGCTTTTCTTTTTCTGGTTTCATCAGGTGAAGTTTAGGTTACTGATTTGAGAACTTTATTTTTGGATATAGGTGTTTAAAGCTATAAATCTTTCTCTAAGCACTGCTTTTAGCTGCATTCCATAAATCTTGATATGCCATATTTTTGTTTCCATTCAGCTTAAAATATTTTCTAATTTCCCTTGTAATACCTTCTTTGACCCATTAGTTATTTAAAAGTGGGTTATTTACTTTCCAAATATGTGAGGATTTCCCAGATTTTCTTTTGTTGTTTACTTCTAATTTATTATTGTTGAGGTCAAAGAACATACTTCGTATTTCCATCCTTTTAAATTTGAGACTTGTCTTGTATCCAAGCATATGGCTATCCTGGAGAATGTTCCATGAGTGCCTGCAGTCATTGGGTGGGGTGATTTAAATCATCACCCAAGTCTCAGACTTACCCATGAGTGGCATAAGTACAAACAGATCCAAAGGAGCACAGCAAAGACTGTGAAACAACTGAAACTGGAATCCGCCCACAGAAGATGAGACAAGACTTTCTCACTGAAAAGAACTGGGAATTCTAACAGGACTCAGAGAATACAAAACACTCAGTATATACTCTTCTGCTTGCATATTCTTTCATTCAGCAGGATTTTGAGATCCATCCATGCTGTTGTATCAATAATTCATTCCTTTTCACTGCTGAGTAATATTTCATTGTACATACCACATTTCATTTATCCTTTCACCTTCTGAGGAATATTTTGGCTGCCCAAGTTTTGAGCTTTTATGAACAAATCTGCTGTCAGTATTTGTGCAATAGTCTTTGTCTAGACATGTCTTTATTTCTCTTTGGTAAATACATAGGAATGGAATGACTGACATATATGGTCATTGTGTATTTAACATTTTAAGAAAATTGGCAGTTTTCTAACGTGGCTATACTGTTTTATGTACCCATCAGCAGTGTATAAAAGCTTCAATTGCACCACAACTTTGTCAGCACTTGGTATTGTCAACCAGTCTTTATCATCTTAGTCATTCTAATGAACATGTAATAGCATCTCATTTTGGTTTTTAATTTGCATTTCCTTGATGAATGATGATGATATTGAGCATCTTTTCATGTGGTTATTAGTCATTTGTATATCTTTTTTTGTGAAGTGCCTGTTCAAATCTTTTGCCTGTTTTTAATTGGATTGTCTTTTTATTATTGAGTTCTAAGATTTCTTTTACATTTTAGATGCAAGTTCTTCGAAATACATGTATTGTAAGCCTTGTCTTCCATTTTCTGGTTTGCCTTGTTTTTGTTTTTTTAATGATGTCTTTCAAAGAGCAAAAGTTTTTAGTTTTGGTGAAGTCCAATGTAGCAATCTTAACTGAAATTTAATTTCTAGTTTTATTGCATTGTGGTAAGAAATATGTGTTCTCAGACATGTTAAGTTTTAGAAATATACTGAGGGTTCCCTTACAGTCTACTAAGTCTTTTAGCTGTTTTATGAGAACAGAGATTTAATATGTAGTGTCAAATGGTAGAAAGTTGAAATACAGATTAAGATGGCAGACAGGAGGCAGGACTAGCTTGCAGCTCCTCTCCGATGGCCAGAGCAGTGTATGGAGACTCACATCGTGAACTTTGGCTCCAAGAACTACTACAGGAACATAGCAGGAAAGCTGAGAGAATCCACAGACCCTTTGAAAGAACTGGATCACATCACTGCTGCAGGCTCCCTGAGACAACAAAAAACTGAGAGTCTGCTTGCTTTCTCAATGGGAGGCTCGTGATCTGGGGCAAGTTCTCAACCCTGATTGCCAGTTGCCTGGAAATAGACTCGGTGCTGTTGGAAGGACACAGTAGGAGTCAGACAGGCCTTTAGGACTGAGGGCTGTGTGGGAGCAGGGTGAGGCCTGTGACTGCTGGCTTTCCCCTACTTCCCTGGTGACCTGTATGGCTCACGAGAGGCAGCCATAATCCCCCTGGAAATATAACTCCACTAGACTGGGAACCACACTCCCATCCCCCACAGCAGTAACAGCCAGCCCCACACAAGGAGAGGCTGAGCTCAGACATGCCTATTGCTGCCCCCACCTAGTGGTCTTTCTCTGCCTACCCTGGTATCAGAAGACAAAAATCGTAATCTTTTGTGAGCTCTATGGCCCTGTCCACTGTCTGAGAAAACTGAATACTTAAGCCGGTGTCCCTAGGGCAAGTTTGCATCTTCCCTATAGGACCATAGCTGACGCACTCTTGAAGTGCCACCTCTCGGCTGGAGGCCAAACAACACAAAACCAGCACACTAAACAAAAACACAACCAAGAACCCTCACAGAGTCCACTTCACTCCCCTGCTATTTCCACCAGAGCAGGTCCTGGTATCCACGGCTATAAGATGTAAAGACAGATCATATCACAGGACTCTTTGCAGACACTCCCCAGTACCAGCCCACAGCCTGGTAGCTCCACTGGGTGGCTAGACCCAGAAAAACAAAAACAATCACTACAGCTCCGCTCTTAGGAAGCCTCATTCCTAGGGGAAGGGGGAGAACACCACATCAAGGGAGCACCCCATAGGACAAAAGAATCTGAACAGCAGCAAACCCCAGATCTTCCCTCTGACATAGTCTACCCAAATAAGAAGGAACCAGAAAAAAAATTCTGGTAATATGACAAAACAAGATTCTTTAACTCCTCCAAGAGATCATACCAGCTCACCAGCAATGGATCCAAGCCAAGATGAAATCTCTGAATTGCCAGAAAAAGAATTCAGAAGGTCAATTATTAAGCGAATCAAGGAGGCATCAGAGAAAGGTGAGGTCCAACATAAAGAAATCGAAAACATGATACAGAATACAAAAGAAGAGTTCTTCAGTGAAATAGACAGCATATATAAAAAACAATCATAATGTCTGGAAATCAAGGACACACTCAGAGAAATGCAAAATGCACTGGAAAATCTCAGTAATAGAATTGAACAAGCAGAAGAAAGAACCTCAGAGCTCAAAGACAAGACTTTCAAATTAACCCAATCCATCAAAGATGGAGAAAAAATATTTTTAAAAAATGAACAAAGCCTCCTAGAAGTTTGGGACTAAGTTAAACATCCAAACCTAAGAATAATTGGTGTTCCTGAGGAAGATGAGAAAGCTAAAAGTTTGGAAAACATATTTGAGGGAATAATTTGGGAAAACTTCCCCAGCCTTGCTAAAGTCCTAGACATGCAAATACAAGAAGCACAAAGAACACATGGGAAATTCATCACAAAAAGATCATCGCCTAGGCACATAGTCATCAGGTTATCTAAAGTCAAGACAAAGGAAAGAATCTTAAGGGCTGTGAGCCAAAAGCATCAGGTAGCCTAGAAAGGTAAACCTATCAAATTAACAGCAGACTTCTTGGCAGAAACCCTAAAAGCTGGCAAGGAGTGGGGTCTTATTTTTAGTTTCCTTAAACAAAACAATTATTAGCCAAGAATTTTGTATCCAGCGAAAGTAAGCTTTATAAATGAAGAAAAGATATAGTCTTTTCCAGAAAACAAATGCGGAGAGAATTCGCCAATACAAAGCCACCACTAAATGAACTGCTAAAAGGTGTTCTAAATCTTCAAACAAATCCTCTAAATACACCAAAGCATAAATCTCACAGGACCTATATAACAATAACATAATTAAAAAACAGTAGGTATTCAGGCAACAAATAGCACGATGAATAGAATAATACCTCACATCTCAATACTAACATTGAATGTAAATGGCCTAAATGCTCCACCTAAAAGATACAGAATGGCAGAATCGATAAGAATTCACCAACCAAATTTCTGCTGTCATCAGTAGACTCACCTAACACATAAGGACTCACATAAACTTACGGTAAAGGGGTAGAAAAAGATATTCCATGTAAATAAACACCAAAAGCGAGCAGGAGTAGCTATTCTTATATCAGACAAAACAAACTTTAAAGCAACCGCAATTAAAGAAGACAAACAGGGACATTATATAATGGTAAAAGGACTAGTCCAACAGGAAAATATCACAATTCTAAATATGAATGCACCTAACACTGGAGCTCCCAAATGTATAAAACAATTACTACTAGACCTAAGAAATGAGACAGGTGGCAATGCAATAATAGTGGGGGAGTTTAATACTCCACTGACAGCACTACACAGGTCATCAAGACAGAAAGTCAACATGAACAACGAACTTAAACTATACCCTACAACAAATGGACTTAACAGATATTTACAGAACATTCTACCCAACAACTGCAGAATATACATTCTATTCAGAAGGACATGGAACATTCCCCAAGATAGACCATAACAGGCCACAAAACGAGTCTCAGTAAATTTAAGAAAATCGAAATTATATCAAATACTGGTGGGAATGTAAAGTAGTACAACCACTATGGAAAACACTGTAGAGATTCCTTAAAGAACTAAAAGTAGATCTACCATTTGATTCAGCAATCCCACTTCTAGGTGTCTACCCAGAGGAAAAGAAGTCATTATATGAAAAAGATACTTGCACACGCATGTTTATAGCAGCACAATTTGTAATTGCAAAAATATGGAACCAGCCCAAATGCCCGTAAATCAACGAGTGGATAAAGAAATTGTGATATATATACATACACACACACACACACACACACACACACACACCCCATGGAATACTACTTGGTCATAAGAAGGAACAAAATAACGGCATTCACATCAACCTGGATGTTACTGGAGACCATTATTCTAAATGAATGGAAAACCAAACATCGTATGTTCTTACTCATAAGTGGGAGCTAAGGTATGAGGACACAAACACGTAAGAATGATACAATAAACTTTGGGGACTCAGGGGGAAGACTTTGGGTGGGGGAGGTGAGGGTTAAAAGACTATACATTGAATACAGTATACACCGCTAGGGTGATGGGTGCACCAAAATTTCAGTAATCACCACTAAAGAAATTATTCATGTAACCAAGCACCACCTGTGCCCCAAAAACCTATTGAAATAAAAAAATAAAAAATTTAAAAATATATACATAAAAATAAAAATGTTAAACTTGATCAGCTATTCCACTCCTAGGTACAGTAGTCCCTCCTTATATGTTCTAAGACCCTCAGTGGATGTCTGAACTTTGGATAGTAACAAACCCTATATGCACTATGGTTTTTGCTATATAGCTGCATTGTATAGGGCAGGTAGGGTATACAGCATGGATATGCTGGATAAAAGGATGAGTCATGCCTAGGGTAGGACAGAGCAGGACGGCATGAGATTTCATCATGTTACTAAGAACAGTGCACAATGTAAACCTTAAGAATTCTTTATTTCTGGAATTTTCCATTTAATATTTTTGGACTGTGGTTGATGGAAGGTAACTGAAACCATGGAAAGTGACACTTTGGATAAGGTGGGACTACTGTACTTATTGGAATAAAATGGAAACATATATCTACAAAAGTAAACGTAAAAAAAAAAAACACTAAAAAAGAAAAAGTCAAAATATAGCTGTCATATAATTTGTTAGTTACACCCCATTTGGATTTTACCCACTGACCTGTCAGAGATGGAGAAAAATATATGAAAACACCCCATGACTATCTATGTCCATTTCTCCATGTGTTCCTAACATCTTTTCATATTTCGATTGAGTACTCTTGTCTTTAGCATGCAAAAATATATCCCTTTGTCCAGTTTATTGACTTGTATTGATTTAATTTGTATGATAGTGTTACAATCCTACTTTCCTTTTTTTCTGAATATAAGTGATATATTTTCATCATCCATTTATTCTAATTGTTGTGTTAACTTTATTTTAGTTATTAGTTTTATAAATAGTATATTTATGGATTTCAGTCTTCTAATCAATACCATTTTACTAGAAAAATTTAACCTATTAATGTTTATTATTACAATTATATACTCTATCTTATTTTGGACATTTTGTTGTATTTCTGCTTCTGTTCCTTTGGCAGCCTCTACTCTCAAGCTTTGCTTTTTAACTTTTCAAGACTTTTATGAGAATGTACAACTTGTTAATTTTATTAATGCTCATATTTAAACATTACAAAATTATTTTTACCTACATTTCCCTAATTTTAAGAATTTTATGAGTCTCACATATTTATGACAAAGAGTTTTAGTATATTTTGCTTCTCCAACTCTTGCTATTCATCTACTTTTGATCCTTGTTAATGTAATCTAGGGATACAAATTCAAGTTGTTAATACATTTGTATTTTCTGTTTTATATACCTTCCTTTTCAAAAAATCAATTAATATTAGAATTCTATTCTTAAGTAGATTCGTAACAATTATTTAAATTTGTTTCTACTTCTTTGGGGTTCCAGGGTTCTCTACTCATCCTTTCATATGATGGTTTCCTTATGTGTGGGAAGTCTTATGCTTCATTTCTGGATTGGTTCATGTATTCATACAAATTTTTTCCAGAAAAATGTGGTATATATTATATGAGCTCTTACATATAAGAACATGCTTTCCTATTGTTTTTGTAAGCAAAAAACTCCTTGGTTGTGTATAAAATGGAATCACCACTTTTTTTTACTGCATGCATATTACATACATGTATATTACATGCATTACATTATATGTAACATGAATGGTGCAGTTTCAGCCTACCATACCATGGCTGTGGATCCAGGCATTTCTGTACTCCTGGGGGCTGGGGAAGGTCCTGCTGCCCTAGCTGGCTCAGAAATGCTTGCTCCCGCTGTCTGGTTTCTCCTTGCTGTCCGTGCCCACTACAATGTTGGAGCAAAGTTAGGGCTGAGCCTGGGTGCTGTCGCAGCCAGCCAGGTGGGCACACACTCAGGGTAGTGCTGACATGCCAGCCCCCTGCTGCCTCAGCCACCTCTGGACTTTGGCTGCCAATGAGCATAGGAGGGAAGCCAAGTGGGTGCTGATGGCAGCTCAATGCTGGCCTGCAGGCAACCCTTGACACCTACAGCCTGGGCACCATGAACAGCAGCAGGGGGCAGACAGACCCCTGCTCATAAGGGGATGGGTCCCTAGTGAGGCCTCACCTTCAGGCCAGGGAGGGCCTGAAGGCTGGGGGGCCTGGCTGCAAGTCCCACAGACTGGAGTGGGAACTCGTGGTGCCTTTTCTGGGCCTCCCCATGGCCACCCATGGACCAATCAGTGTGCACTTCCTCCCCTCTGAGGCCCATAAAAGCCCCAGGCTCAGCCAGAGAAGAGCAGATGTGGGGACAACCAGCTGCAGAGGGGAGCTACCAACTCCAGGGCCTCCTCTCTCCTAAGAGCTGCAGATGTCAGGACAACCAGCTGCAGAGAGGAGCAACTCATCCCAGGGCCTACTCTCTGCTGAGGGCTGCAGAGACATCGGGACCACCAGCTGCAGATAGGAGCAACCCACTCCATGGCCTCCTCTCTACTGAGAGCTGGGGAGATAAGAGGAGGACCTGCCTACAGAGAGGAGTAACCCACTCTAGGGCCTCCTCTCTGCTGAGAGCTGCAGAGATGATGGGACTACCTGTCTGCAGAGACGGGTTTACCACTCCAGGGTCTCCTCTCTGCTGAGAGCTGCAGAGATGATGGGACTACCTGTCTGCAGAGACGGGTTTACCACTCCAGGGTCTCCTCTCTGCTAGGAGCTGAACACTCACTGGGACACCCTGGCTGCAGAAAGGAGCTACCCACTATGCGTCTCTGAGCTGTTCTATTGCTCAATGAAGCTCCTCTTTGTCTTGCTTACCCTCCACTTGTCTGCATACCTCATTTTTCCTAGTCGCAGGACAAGAACTCAAGACCTGTCGAATGGCAGGGCTAAAAGAGCTGCAACAAAAACAGGGCTGAAACATGCTCCTTGCTCGCCTTGTTGAAGGCAAAGAGAAGGAGAGAAGAGCTACAGCCCCAGACCTGGGCGCTCCCGAGCCAGGGCTATGACTTCCTCTTTGGGTTCATGTGGTTCTTGGCTCCTCCTTGGGTTCCTGTGGTTCCTGGCATCTCCAAGCTTCCAGGTGCCACCACATTCCCCAATGACAGCTGTGGAAGCTGCTTGCAGTATACCTGGTCCAGCCACAGCCTCACAGAGAGCTGACACCCATGCTGGCACCTGGAGCTGCCCACCCACTGCAGCAGGTGGCATACCTGACTGCACAGCGGCCAGACCCCATGCTTGCTCACATACCCCTTGCTGCTCCATGCCTGACTCACCCTTGGCAGGTGTTGGATCCAGGCAGCAGCATGAGCCAAGAGCAGCGTATCAGGCTGAGTGGGTGGAATGAGCCCAGTGGGCCTGAGCAAAACTCAGGCAAAGGTGCCACTAGCCACAGAGGTTTCTGGCCAAAAAAGTGACACCCTAGGGATCCCGTAACACAGGGCTCAGTCCTCAGTCAGATTCAAACATGAAACCTTCCTTAGGCACATTTCTCCCACCCAGTGTGTGCTTGGGACTCCTAAGGAAGATAACTATAGTGTAAAATAATAAGTGAGTATTGAAACATTCTTTATAATCAGGAAAAACTGAAAAAGACTAAATATGCTTGAGTAGGGGAGCTGATAAAATATACTATATTCATATGATAAAATAAATTTAGTGTTAAAAAGATTGTACTAAAACAGCATGGTTAGCACACAGATACATAATATTAGATATAAAAGGGAAAACAGAAATAGTACTGAAAATCTGTTCATATTTATCTAATTTTTTAAAAAAACAAAAAAACATTTATGCCTGTAACATATTAATGCATAAATAATATATACATACATATTATCTATGGGCATTATGTATGCATATAAAATAAACTGAAATAATGCAGCCATCTCCAGTATCCATGGGTGATTGGTTCCAGAACCCCCTCCAGATACCAAAATCCACAGATAGTCAAGTTCCTCATATAAAATGGTCTAGTACTTCCATACAACCTGTGCACATCCTCCTGTGTACTTTATCATTGCTAGATTACTTCTAATACCTAATACAACATCTACATGTCACTTCTATCACATGGATTCAACACAGTCCTCTGCACATGGCAAATTCAAGTTTTACTTTTTGGAGCATTGTCAAATTTTTCCAAATATTTTCGATCCATGGTTGGTTGAATCTGTGGAGGCAGAACCCACGGATACAAAAACACATGGATACAGAGGGCTGACTGTATACACTCAATTAATTATAATGGATTTCTCCATGGAAGAAAGAATAATGTGATTAGACATGAAAACAAAGTAAACTAAAACTTCACCTGAATTTTTTAGTTTATATAAACCACGTTAACAATTATTGCATCTTTGCGATGGGTACCCAGGTGTTTGTAATAATTCCCTTTATTCTTTTACAAATTTTGTATTTTCTTTAAAAACTAAAAAAAAAAAAACTACCCATCTTATATAAGAATTGGAGACAGCCTTTGTTCTTCACAACTGCCAGTTGAAAATAATTTGCTGTAGCTGATCAATAAGACACTATTTATAGAACATGAAGAAACACAGACATGGTTAACTGGAGCCCCTGCTCTAAGAAACTGATCAGTCATGGGATTTTTCTCTTAGGATTATCTATCCTTCCAAAGCAAGGTACATGCTTGCCATTACTACATTTATACAGGGGACTTTTAAATGATCATTCTGGCATTGCTTGAAGGATGAATCAAGTGGTAACATCTCTTTCTCATTCTGAATCTCTGACCCGATTGTATGGCTAATTTTGATACAGCTCTTTTAAAAAGTGAAATGTTTCTGTCATATTTAAGATGAGAATGTACCTTCCTACTGAGAGAGTGACTTTCAAAAGGGATGGTGTGGCAGCCTCCTTACCTGCTCTTTCATTTCAGCATAGACTTTCTCTGAGTTCAGTTCCACCTGCCGCTTAAACTCTTCCAGAGCGGCATCTGCCTGCTGGGCCTGCAACCTCTGAACTTCAGTCACACGAGTTAGCTGCTCCTCTTTTTCCCTAGAAAGGTTCAGAGAAGCTTCAGAGTTAAAATATAAAAGAGCTAGGCCTGAATGAAAGAACAATATTTAACCCCCTCTAAAATAAAATCCAGATTTTAATTTTTTTGATCCAAATCCTACAAAACTTCCCTTTAGAAATTTGACAATAAACTAATTTGTCTCAAGAGAAAAAGGCTATAAACATATATTGTGTATTCTAATGAAGGCAAAACTGCTTTCAAAGATTTCTCTAAAAACAAAACTGAGTAAAACCATGTGTCTCCATCAAGTGATGAATGAATAAACAAAATGCGGAATAGCTATCCAATGGGATATTAGTCATTCTTAAAAACGAATGAAGTTCTGATACCTGCTACGACATGGATGAACCTTAAAAACATTCAGCTAAGTGAAAGAAGCCAGTCACAAAAAGTTACATATTGTATGATTCCATTTATATGAAATTTCCGGAATAGGTAAATCCATGGAGACAGAAAGTACCTTAGTAGTTGCTAGGGTCTGAGAGGCTGGGGAAATAGGGAGTGATTGCCAAGGGATATGAAATGAGGAAAATATGAAAATGTTCTGGAATTAGATAGTGGTGATGGTTGCACATCCTTGTGAATATACTAATATCCACCAAACTATACACTTCAAAGGAGTGAATTTTATGGTATGTGAATTATATGTCATGTTTTTTTTTAAAACAATGTACAAATAGAAAGATGTATGTCTACCAGAAGTTAATCTTCAGTGAAGTCAATGCAACAGAGAAACATGATGGCCTAAAATTATTTTACTGCCTTCTAGCAGATTGCCTAAAAGAACTGATAACCATCTCATTTCTTCATACCTTAGGTGGAAACTATATAGCTGAAAGGGTCCAACAAAACAAAAGGAATCTTTGCATGTTGATAGAAGAAAAAATTAAAGCCTTCAGTTTATAAATGCATGTCATTTAACAATAGTTAACTTTGAGTTCTAACTAGGTGCTGGATATTGTGCAATGGAATTTTATATGGTTTGGCTCTGTGTCCCCACCCACATCTAATCTTGTAGCTCCCATAATTCCCACGTGTTGTGGGAGGGACCCAGTGGGAGATAACTGAATCATGGGGGCAGGTCTTTCCCATGCTGTTCTCATGATAGTGAGTAAGTCTAACGAGATCTGATGGTTTTAACAAGAGGAGTTCCCCTGCACAAGCCCTCTTTTTGCCTGCCACCATCCATGTAAGATGTGACTTGCTCCTCCTTGCCTTCCGCCATGATTGTGAGGCCTCCCCAGCCACGTGGAACTGTAAGTCCATTAAACCTCTTTTGAAAATTGCCAAGTCTCCAGTATGTCTTTATCAGCAGTGTGAAAATGGACTAATACAGAAGTTTGTGTCTTCTCTCATTTATTCTCACAGTAAACCAGTATAAGAGTGTTATTACATCCTTACTTACACAGAACAGGAAACTAGGGCTTAGAGAATACTTCCAAGGTTACACACCTAGAGTAACAACAGGTCAAGCCAGGATTCCAGTCCTGACAGTGTGCTTCTAGAGTTCCTGTTGTTGGCTGCTATGCCACACTGCTTTCCTGATCTTCCAGATGCCACAGGTAAGATTAACTTAGCTCACCTTCCCTAAATGGGAAAGCTTACACAAGTAAAAAATATGTTCTTACTATTAGCTGTAACACTGAAGGATGCTGGGCGGGGGTGGGTAATTTAACTCACTCAAACCAAATTTTAGAGAAATATCATAAAGGGGAGAAAAGACGTTTCTAAAACAAGATGATGCAATCTTTTAAGACTTGGGCAAAAAGTAATACGAGTTTTTCCAGGTTACTCATCTGAGTTTAAAATCCACTCTAAGACACAAAAATTTCTAGGCTTTTCAATAAGAACGTACATATCATATATCAAAATACCAAACTTTCTCCCTCTCCCCCACCAAATTGAAAACCTCTTTCAAAGCTTAAGTGGTCAAAAGACTGATAAGAAAAAAAGTGTCACCTAATTTCTACTTCAGCAAGACTCTCTTGTCCCTTTACAATGAGGTTATCATCGATACAGATATATAGATATCGATATAGATATAGATATAGATAGGGGGGTGTGTGTGTGTGTGTGTGTGTGTGTTCTCTCCTCGCACCCATATCCCATCCCCACCCCTGTATTTGGGATCCGCAAACAGGCACATTTTTGTTGACAGGCTGAAAGAGCATATCGTGCATGTTTATTTATCATTTTAAACACTACCTTGTGTCTATTTATCTCTTCATATCCCATGCATCCATCTACCTGAAGGTGACAATAATCATTGCAATCCCATGATAAACAAAACAGTTTTTCCACTAAATCCCTGTTCCTTTATGTGTCTGTTTTACAGATGTAGCCACCATTTTTATGACCTACAGAGTTTAATACTGCCCCAAGGTGTGTGATGCCCTGCATGACAGTTAAGCCATTCCAGGTCATGAGGCATGCCACATGTGGCTCTCAGTAACTGCATTTTGCAGCAATGGGGTACAGGATTCTGGAAGTTTTTAAAAGCTATTCTTCAACTTGTCTACTTTAATGAACTGGGACCTGAGTATCTTGTTGTTCACCATGTTTCTTACATGTTGTTAAAGCAAAATGGTCTTAATGTTAACTGGCTGTTAAGTTCTAAGGTCCTAACATTAGTGAGGCTTTTTTGCCACCTAATGTGAATATTAGCTCAAAGATAATGGTGACTAATAACTGAATATCATACTGAAGGCTGATTTTGGGGGCACCACTATATGAAAGACTGAGCACTCTGATGGCTATAGAGAATTTTAAATTGTTCTGGTGCATTTTCACTCTTTCTATATTATTCTGTTCAAGAACAGGAGGCTTTAAGTTGTATGTAGGATTTCCCTGCTACAAACATTGAATAATTTGTTTGAATATAAAAATATCTAAATACTAAAACAGCACATGGGAACAACATAAAGTCATATAAATTGTTATTGGGTACCATGGTCTAGACCTGGCTTGGCAAATAGATGCTCTCTGGTGTGGTGGTCCCAATTGACTGGAAGGGGCTGCCTGGAATGTACTATTTAAAGGATTCTGAGAGCAAGCTCAGAGGGAAAGGGTGCTGTGGTTGATGAATGGTGGCACTGTTTACAAGGCACTGGGGTTAGGCAGTGCAATGACTGTTTAGAGATTATAGTGACTAGTTTATGTTCCTCTTTAATTTTTGAGGCCCTTCTAAAAGCACTTGGGAAGACCATTTTATAATTAAGATTAACATTTATCAAAGGATTACCTTTGGTCAGTTTGTATATAAATACAAAAGAAAGTATATTGAACATGATTTGAAAACTTTAAAAGTGTATATATCACTTACTTTTTAATTATGGAACATTAAATAGCCAAAAGAAAGATAACACATTTTATAAAAATATATGACCTATAGCTGAAATAGCAACTTTGTCCTATCTATGTTGAAAGTTAGTTTTTTATATTATTTGTGCAATAATTTACATGAACTATTTAAACACTTTTCATTTAATAGGATGAATCTTTTTCCCTATAACATGTCATTCTTACCTACTAAGCTTAGTTCATTTACTTTATAACTAATTTATGACCACATAAATCAAAGTCATAAACTTTAGCTATCCGTCAGGTAATTAGAGGCCATTTTAAAATATGAAAACCTTGCACAATAAGGCACATTGTTTTTAACTGATCATTTCTACCCTGATTTACAAATAGCAAATATTGTTTTATACTCAATTATAAGCACAGGGAAATATGTAAAATCTGGTTTCCAGTCCCGCCATACTGTCTGAACTAATCTAATAGTAACACTAAATATCAAAAGTGGCCTCATTCAATGTAATTCAATGTTTCTTGTCCAGTAAAACCATAATGAATACATGGAGCTCCACTAATATTTAGAAACCTTCTGCCCCCCCCCCCTTTTTTCTTTTTTTTTGAGACAGGGTATTGCTCTGTCACCCAGGCTGGAGTGCAGTGGCACAATCAGGGCTCACTGCAGCCTTGAACTCCCGGACTCAGGTGATCCTCCCACCTCAGCCTCTGGGTAGCTGGGAATATAGGTGCAAGCCACCACCCCTGGCTAATTTTCTTCTTTTTTGTAGAAATGGGGTTTTGTCAAGTTGCCCAGGCTGGTCTCGAACTCCTGGACTCAAGCGATCCACCCCAGTCTCCTAAAGAGCTGGGATTACAGGCATAAGCCGCTGCACCTGGCCCCTCTGTCTTAATATAAATTAAATCTGTCAATTCAAATAAAGAGGTGATAATCATTTTAAGGAGAGATCCATTTTAATTTCTACATGGTAATGAAGCAGAAATGAAAATGCTGAAGCTTTGAAACAGGCAAAGGTCTGCTCCTATCACAGGAACAGCGCTCCTTTTTACCATGATCCCAATAGTGCATCCTGAAAGAAGGAGGAAAAAAGGACTGAAGATTTTTTTTTTCCCAGTGGAACTAGTTGTGGGGCCAAGTAGAAACGCATCACTCAAATGCCTTAAAGCTGGGCCTCCATGAAGATAAAAAGGTGGAAAGAAAATTTGCTTTTTAGCTCTGATTTATTCATAAAGTGCAGTAAATTTTCCTCATCTGAGTATATAAAGGATAAAGAAAAAAGAAGCTGCATTGTTAAACAACCACAAGCCAGCTCAGATTAAAGGATGTTCTGAAGTACATGATTATTCCAAAAAGGGCAATAAAATGTAGGGAACTAATGGATGACAGTTTAGTATTTTTGAGCTTTACAAGCTAACATGTATATGTACGGGTGAACCTTAATTTGAAAATCTTCCTTTTGCACATTTCTGTTCCAGTACATTTGATAAAGATGGCTGCAATCCAACATGTATGTATAAGGCTTCACATTACAGTATACTTCATTTGCTGCCAACTTGGCATCTCCCCTGGAAACTCCAAGAAAAACAACACAAAACAAGAAACTTCAAACAAGTCTGAAAAACAGCTAGAAGAGTCCACATGCCCTTTCCAGCTGGGCTGGAAAACAAGACTCACAAGCGGCAATATCACCTATATTCATGGCTGCTGGTTGTTACTTAAACTGATTAAATTGAATGACTCAAAAATATTTAAAATAACACCTTTCATAAGCATGACAGATGAATAAACTGCTTTGGCCTCTTCTTCACTTGACTTCTAAAACTAGTAGTCTCTGCTAAATTCTAGTTTAAAAATGGTAAACCCTGTAGACAGCTAAACATTTGATCCTTCAACAGTCAGAAAGAAATGCCCAGTAAAATGAAAATTAGTATTGGTCTTAATATTGAATATATGGTAATACTTCCCAAATTGATCTACAGATTCAACATAATCAATGCATGCAGGGCCACAAGCCAAGGAACTGGGGCAGTGTCTAGAAGACGGAAAAGGCAAGGAATGGATTATTCTCATAAGCTCAATGAAACTATGATGATCCAAAACACTAAATCAGAAATTATTCTCTCGCTACTAAGGGAAAAGCTTGAAACAGGTATGATAATAGCATAAAGAAGTTCTACAGAACTCTATTCTGACAAAGACCTTTTATTGCCAACAATGTAGGCTTACCCAGAGAGCTTGCCCACAGGCTCAAACACCAGTCTTAAAAAACCATGCCTGTTGGTTGAAGCATGTTAGTTATAAATAGAAATGAGGAATCTTCTTAAACAATTCAAAAACCTCTTAAGAAGATATGGATGTCAGCTAGGACGTCTATAAATCTATGACGCCAACTGGATTTGAATCGTAATTCAAAAGAACTAGTTCTGGCATCAACTTTGTAGCCTTTATTCTCAGTAAGTTAGTTTTGTTCTGGGAGCAGAAACAAGGGTGCTGGCAGCAAATTCTAAGATCTGCTCATTCAAATACTATAGAAAACATAAAAGAAGTGTAAAACATGGTTCCTATCTTGCAAAAACTATAATCTGACTAAGGGAAAAGATGAAAATATAAGGAGAAAAATAAAATGATGCAATACCGTACACATTAAATCTTGTGACAAATTTTAAGTGCTAAAAGAATACAAAGAACGTAACAATGAAGTAAGAGGCTATATAAGAAACAATTCTCAGAAGATCAAATTTATGTGTAAGATAGGAAATAAAGCTATATAAGTAAAATTAATGAAAGTTTTAAACGGTTTAAAGTTTATGTAATAATTTTATGCTAAACTAACTTCTGCCTGTAATATGGGTCCATAAATAAAACAAACTCTAGCTCAGCAAATACAAAAGCAAGTAATACTTCTATGGTAAACTAACAAAATATTGAGAAAATTATCCTTAAAGATAAAGCAGTCATGGTTTATGGTGAAGAAAAATTCCTTTAAAATCTTTAAATTCTTTAAACTTCAAAATAAATCCCACATATGATGCTATTTTCGTTTATGTCCCTATATTTAACAAATGATTAAAACTTCCATTTATAAATTGTACACCATATATGCAGAGTTTACATACAAACTCACTAATGTATTTCATTACAGATGTAGTATTATATCAGTATATAATAAGGAAATATACGTTATTCTTGTAAAATGACAAAACCTAAATATTCTGGAATAGGTGAGGACCACTTCTTGTTACTAGGAGAGGAAGAAAGACAGTATGAAGTCACTCAAGCAGAATGATAAGTAAACCAAAGCCAGATCAAAGGAATAAAGAAAAAAGGCTGAAATGTGAATCTGAAATATTTATTTCCTTCAAAAACATTATCCATGCCTTGTCCGAGGGCAGTTCAATATTTCAAAGTAACTGGAAAATATTCTCACTTACATTCATCGCTATGCACAAATAGATCAAATTTCAAGCAGGCAAATTTTCTCCTATTTATCAAATATAAATGTAATATTTATCATGTGAGAGAAGCTTTTCTGCTCATTATAGATGATTTCTAAGTGATATGAAATGAAAAGTCGCAATAGATATGTCCCACTACTTTTAGAGAATTATATTGCTACAAAATATAACATTTATAGTGTAGCCATAATTTTTAAATCTTTGGAAATGATGAAGCAGAGTGAACATTTGAATGTCTACCCTGCTCATCACAGTTAGGGCAGTTCACATATTATTTCATGTTATTTCTATTAGAAAAGTTACTACATTTTCTAGATGAAAACACTGAAACTTAGAATAGTTAAGTGATTTGCTCAAGTTCACATAAAAGTGCCAGAACAAGCGATGAAAACAACCCATCTGACTGGAAGTCCAAAATAGTTTCGCTACATGTAACATTATTTCTTTAAATCTGTACATACATTTTTTATTAAGTTACCATTTCATATTAATTAGCTGAATTTATAATAAGTACTTATCGTAATTTATCCTTACGTAGCAATATTTGTATATCAAATATCTAGAGTATTTGAAAGCTAAAATGTTCATTAGCATTTACTTAACATCTATCACATGCCAAGATCTGTGCTCAGTATTAGAACTGCAAAAATGATTAAGACGTTATATCAGTTTTTTGTTTTTTTGTGTGTGTGGATTTTTTTTTTTTTTGAGACAATGTCTTGCTCTGTCACCCCAGCTAGAGTGCAGTGGTGCGATCTCGGCTAACTACAACCTCTGCCTCCTGGGTTCAAGTGATTCTCTTGCCTCAGCCTCCCAAGTAGCTGGGATTACAGGCATGCAGTACCATGCCTGACTAATTTTTTTTGTATTTTCAGTAAACATGGGGTTTGCCATGTTGGCCAGGCTGATCTAGGAAAACATTGTAAAGGACTTCTCATTTTGGTAAGATCATTATGAAAAATATTTAAGATTAACATATTACATGTACATTGCATAATGCATACCACATGCATATCACATACAAGCATATTACATGTACATTATATGCATACACATCACACATGTATCACATGCATTTACACACAGGTATACTGTATTTGCATTACTTGCATGTATATTGCATGTGTGTTATTTAAATGAATATTGCATGCATGTATATTACACACAAGTATACACATATATTGCATGCACGAATATTACATGTGTGCCGCATGCATTGCACGCATATTGCAAGCATATATGACATGTATAACACTGCATATTGCATGCATGTGTATTGTATGCATATTACACGCATACAGGAATATCACATAAATGTATATTGCATGCATACACTACACGAATGCTTATTACATGTAAATCACATAGATGCATATTACATGCATGCGCATCACATGTATATTATCTGCATACATATTACAAGCATATCATCTATATATTGCATGCATGCAAATTACATGTGCATTATGTGTAAATTACATGCATGCTTAACACATGCATATTACATGCATATCACATGCACTACAGGCATGCATATCACAGGTATATTAAATGTATGTATAACATGCATATGACACGCATGTTACACACATATCACATGCATATCACATGTGTATTGTGAACATGCACGCAACATGCATATTGCATGCATGCCACATCACGTGTATTGCAAACATGCATGCAACATCACGTGTATTGCAAACATGCATGCCACGTGCATATTACATGTATGCATAGCACATGCATATCGCATGTATATTGCATTTATGTATTTTGCATGTGTATAGCAAACATGCATATTACATTTGTATTACATGCATATATGCTGCATGCATATGTCATGCATGCAGCATATATGCATGTATATACCATGCATGTTTCACGCATATTACATGCATGTATGTAGCATGGATGTCATACTGCATGTGTATCGCATATATGTATAACACATATTGCATGCATATTACAAGCATGTGCACTACGTGCCTATATTACATGCACACATAATGCATGTATATTACATGCATGCACACTACATGTATATTATATGCATGCATATTAAATACATGTATAACACATGCATATTACATGAAAGTTACCTACATCTTACATGCAAATTGCGTGAATTTTACATATTACCTGTATATTGCAGGCATATGGAATGGACGCATATTACATGCATGCACGCATGTATATTACATGCATGCATATTACACGCACATCACACACATGCGTATTACATGCATACACATGACATGTACCTTTATCACATGCATGCGTTAATACATGCACATTACAGGTATGTTACATGTATATTACATGTTACATGCATGCATAAATGTATATTGCACATGTGCATGGCACATGTATATTGCATGCATGGCACATTTCTATCGTATGCATGTGGCATATTACATGCATGTATAACAAATGTATATCACGTACATATACATTTGCATCACATATATCACGTGCATGTATCATACATGCATATCACATGAATATCGCATACATGTAAAATGTGTGCACATCATGTCGCATGCACGTTGCGTGTATTTTACATTCGTGCCACATGTATAATGCATGCATATTGCATGCATGCACATTACATACATATCTCATGTATATCATCTGCATGCTGCATCGCATTACATGCATATCACATCTGTGCGTTGCATGTATGTTGCATGTATGCAGTTATTGCACCCATATTATATTACATACCTATTACATGTTGGCCAGGCTGATTTTTTAAAAACTTTCTAAAGGGCTTCTCATTTTGGAAGATAATTATTGGAAATTTTTAAGAGGCTTGTATTACATGTCTATTACATACATGCATGTCACATGTCTTACATGTATATTACATGGTACATTGCATATTCCTTGCGTGTATGAGATTTATATTGCATGTGCGCACGATACGTGTACATTACATGTACAGCACATGCATATCACATTGCACGTATGTATATCACATGTATATTACATACGTGCATAACATGCACATCACATGCGTACTGCACACATGTACAGCACATGCATATAACAAATATGCATGTTACATGTGTTTTACAAGTCTTAAAGGTATATTACATGCGTAAGTATTTCAGGAACACATGTATATCGCATGTATGTACATTGCATGTATATAGCATGTATATTGCACCCATGCGGCACATATATTGGATTCATGTAATGTTGCATGCATGCTGCATGCATGTTACATGGATGCCGCATGCATGCATATCAAGCACATGTATCATGCATGTATATGACATGCATGTCATACATATCACACACATGCACATTACATGTGTATCACATGAATGCATGTTGCATGTGCGTTACATGTGTGTTGTATGTATATGGCATGTATATTACATGCATGCATATTGTGTGCATATGTATATCCCATGCATATTGCATTATATTGCATGCATGTCACATGCATGTATATTACATGCATATTACATGTGTGCATATTACATGCATATTACATGCATGCATAAATATATTGCAGGTATATTGCTCTAACAGCACTAATCAAAAGAAAGCTGGCGTCATGATATTAATACCAGACAAAGCCTATTCCAGGGCAAAGAATTTTGCCAACACTAAAGAGAGTAAATTTACAGTACTTAAAGAGTCATATCAACAGGAAACAAATGTGAAAATAAAAGAAGCAAAGACTTATTGAAATGCAGGGGTGAATAAACACATGCACAATTACATTTCGAGATTTCAATATCCCTGTCTATCCATAATTGATAGGACAAGTAGACAGACAAGAATAAAGAGCTAGGATAACTAGGATTTGAAGAACACTATCAAGCAGCTAGGCCTAATGGACACTTATGGAATATTCCACCCAATCAAAGAAGAATACACATTCATTTCAAGAGTACATGGAACATTATCAACATAGACTATTCTGGAACATAAAACAAGTCTCCATAAATTTAAAAGGATTCACATCATGCAATGCATATTTTGTGATCATTGTGAAATTAAAAATCAGTAAAAGAAAGATATCTGGGAAATCCCCAAATACTTGGAAACTAAATAATGTTTTTCTACACAGCCTACGGACCAAAGAAAAAATAAAATGAGAAATTAGAAAGCATTTTGGATTAATGAAACTGAAAACAAATATCAAAATTAGAGAGATGCTGCTAACAATGTACTTGAAGGAAACTTTATAGAATTAAACATTTGTAGTAGAAAATAATATACAGGTTTCAAAACAATGGCATTAGCTTTCACTTTAAAGAACAGTAAAACACAAAATAAGTAGAAGAAAGGAAATAATAAAAATCAAAACAGAGATCAATAAAATGGGAACAGAAGAACAATAGGCAAAAATCAGTGAATCCCAAAGCTGGTTCTTTGAGAAGATCAATAAAATTGATAAACCTCTAGCTAGACTGGTCAGAAAAAAAGAAACAATACAAATTATCAATATTACAAATGAGAGTGGTTATGTCACTACAGATTTTATATGTGTTAAAAGGACAAGAAACCAGTATCATAAAAGGAGAGAAAAAATAATTTTTGTTTTGTTTTTTGTTTTTTGAGACAGAGTCTCACTCTTGCCCAGGCTGGAGCACAGTGGTGTGATCTCAGCTCACTGCAACCTCCACCTCCCTGGTTCAAGTGATTCTCATGCCTCAGCCTCCCGAGTAGCTGGGATTACAGGCACCTGCCACCACGCCCAGCTAATTTTTGTATTTTTAGTAGAGACGGGGTTTCACCATGTTGGCCAGGCTGATCTCGAACTCCTGACCTCAGGCGATCTGCCCGCCTTGGCCTCCGAAAGTCTTGGAATTACAGGCGTAAGCCACTGCTCCCAGCCTGAGAAAAAATTTGAATCCTTACTTCTTCCCAGTATATACAAAATTACTAAAAAGTGATCAAAGTCCTAATGTAAAATTTAAAACTATAAAACTTTCAGAAGAAAACCTTTGTGACCTTGGGTTAGAAAAAGATTTCCTAGATATGACACCAACAGCACAATTCATAAAAGAACAAATACTGTAAACACAGTAGACCATCAAAATTAAAAACACCTGCTTTTTGAAAGAAACCATTAAAAGAATGAACAGGCAAGTCACAGACTGGGAGAAAATATGCAAAAACATCTATCTAATAAAAGACTGGTAAGCAGAATATATCATGAAATTTCAAAACTTAATTATAAGAAAACAGTCAACCCAATTTAAAAATGGACTAAAGATTTGAACACTTTCCAAGGTAGATAGGCATATGGCCAATAAGGACATGAAAACCTTTTTAACATCATTAGTCACTAGGAAAATGCAAGTGAAAACCACAATAAGATACTACTACACACTTGTGAGCGTGGTGAAAATTTAAAACACTGATGATATCAAGTTTTGGGAAAGATGTGGAGGGACTGGACAAACGATACATACTGTCTGCTTCCATTTATCTAAAATTCTGGAAATTGAAATATAAGGACAGGAAATCAGTGGTTGCCTGGATATGGGGAGGTGGAAAGGGGTAGACCAGAAGGATGGCATGAGAGCACGAGAGAACAAGAGAACGTTTGGGGTGATACATATGTTCACACATATCTTTTTTGAATTGGTAGTTTCATGAGTATGTACATAGTTCAAAATATATGAAACTGTATACTTTAAATATGTGAAATTTATTGTATGACAATTCTAACTAAATAAGTCTGTTAAAATGGCCCTTAAATGTAATAAAATGTTTAATCTCACTTACAAGAGTACTGCAAATTAAAACCGTGTCATTATTTCTCACCTACCAGATTTACAAAAATGTTTAAATTGTAACAACATTCTACTTGGGAGTCTAAAAGGCTTCGCTGTTTTCTTTCTTCTTTTTTTTTTTAAGACAGGGTCTCACTTTGTCACCCAAGCTGGAGTGCAGTGGTGAGATCACAACTCACTGCAGCCTCAGCCTCCCCAGCTCAAGCAATCCTCCCACTTCAACCCCCCAAGTGGCTGGGACTACAGGCACACACCACCACGCCAGTTAATTTTTTTGCATTTTTTGTAGAGACAGGGTTTTGCCATTTGTCCAAGCTGGTCTCAAATTCCTGAGCTCAAGCAATCTGCCCACCTTGGCCTCCCAAAGTGCTGGGATTACAGGTGTGAGTGACTGCGCCCAGCCCAAAAGGCATCCTCCTTATTTGCAGCCAAGAGAAACTTAAGTCAGTGTAACCTTTATGGAGGAAAATTTGCCACTACATAACAATACTATATACATGTCATTTTGACCCAGCATTCCCACTCCTAAAAAGTTACCCTGAATCTATATCCCAAACAATACAAAAATTCATATCCATTAGGTTATTCATGACAGCATCACATGCAACTGCAAATATTGGGAACAACCTGTATACCCATATGTAGAACAGTGGTTGCATAAACACACTGGCATACTACACTGATGTAAAAAGAACGAGTGACTTCCAGGTTATAATAAATGAAAAAAGCAATGTGTACAAAAGTATCCATGCCTTTCATGTAAGGAGGAAGAGAAAACAATGAGATATGCATGTATCTGCTTATTTGTGCAGGAACAAACACAGAAATGATCAACTAGAGACTAGTAAGATCATATATCCACAGAAGTGGCTTGGAATGGCAAAGACAACACAGAAGGAATGAAGGTAGGGTGACACCTCTCTGAATATACCTAATAGTCCAGGTCTGGCGTTTGGAATCATATTAATGTTTTATTTACTAAAAAAAAAATGAAATAAGGACAGGAGAGGGAAATTCTGAAATGAACTACAAACAGAAACAAATAAACATACTTGTATTTCAAATGATTAATAATCACACTGAAGGGGGAATAAATAACCAAATCAACTTTAGAATACAATCTTTGGATCATGTGCTCTTGGGCTGAAGACGAAAAGAACACAAAAGAACTCTTAGACTCTAGTTACAGGTTTCTTTCTTCACAGAGATATGGTCTATCAATTGAAAAACCGTTTCCTGCTATTCTAGGTTTGAGCAAATAAGTAAATACATAATGGAAGTCAGGTTTCTCACAGTCAGAGGGTAATAAAACATATACGAAGAATAAAATAAACACTGTTGAATTTGACTAGAAATGGAATTAGTGTGAGTTCATACTTTCTATATATTTAGTGAGATATAGAAATATAGATGTATAAGTATGGGATATGTGTATGATATAAAAACACACATATGTAAATATATAAACAACATACACAAATATATACACCCACAGGAATGTATATGTATGTGTCTATATATTCATTTGTTTCCTAATTCCACCTGCTGAAAGGGGCTAAAAGCAATTTCTTTGGAAAGGACAAAAACATACTTTTAGATAATTTCTCAGTGTCAAATAAGAAATCATACTGAAAATCATGAACTATACTGGAACTGAACCACAAAAAATACACTACATATAAAAATGTGTGTGATACAACTTAGCATTTCTTAAAACAATTTAAAACTTTAAATGCATAAGATAGAATAGGAAAAGCAACTGAATGCCTTTTTTGGAATATTCTGTTTTACTTAAGGTACACTCAGGAGGAGTCCTAATTTGGGACTAAACATAGCCTTGAAATGACATGGCAAAAGCATAACATGTGGAAAAGAAAGGTGATTATCCCCAGGGAAGGAGAGAGAAAAAACCCATACCTATCGTAATTTTTTCTTTAAACAAAAAGAATCTGAAATGAATATCCCAAGAAGTTACCATTTGTTAAATGCGTACACGTGTGCTGGATGTGTTACGCAATCCTCCCGACTTCCCTAATTTGACCTATAAAGTAAGCTCTTCAGCGCTTTCAACGAGAACTGCTGCCCTTTCTTCGCACACACTAATCACCATGGACTCGGACAAGCAAGTGTGAACACAGTGTTCAGCCCCCTGCCTCTCTCTCCAGGGAGGGCCTATTGTCAGAATGTCCCCCTCCCCTGCCTTTACAGGCCCTAGTGGGCGGCTCTAGCTGTGACCTGGTGAGCACATTTAATCTAATGAGAAAGGATTCCCAACCTTCACCTGGCCACACACCCAAACCACAACTTCATCTATAGGATTCTTCTATCTTCCTGAATGTGTTCTAAATTTGAGAGGGGAAGAGCATGTTATTTATTGGCCTTGACTGTCTCCCAAATCAAAAACGTTACCCTTTTTTTTAGGTTCTACACAAATTTACAATAACTAGTTTATAGTTGTTTAGAGTAGTTTACAACTACAGAAAAAACCTGAAATGTATTGTTCCTAATAAAGCAGCAATGTCATTAATTTTATTTTCATGAATAATCTTCCTTAAAATTTCTAAGGACCCTATAGAAGTATGCCATCTGCATACTAATTCAGACTTTGTTAGTAAGAATTTGTGATAATTTTGACAGGGGTGAGATATTAAAGTTCACCTGTATTTGTTCTTAAAAAGATATTTTTAAAAAAAACATATTGTAATAACATTATATAGGCCATATTTAACCTATTTTTTAAAGTAAACTTATAACTTTTTCTTTTTCTTTTTTTTTTTTTTTGAGACAGAGAGTCTCACTCTGTTGCCCAGGCTGGAGTGCAGTGGTGCAATCTCAGCTCACTGCAACCTCCGCCTCCCAGGTTCAAGCGATTTTCGTGCCTCAGCCTCCCAAGTAGCTGGGATTACAGGCATGCGCCCCCATGCCCAGCTAATTTTTGTATTTTTAGTAGAAACAGGGTTTCACCATGTTGGCCAGGCTGTCTCAAACTCCCGACCTCAGGTGATCCGCCCGCCTACCCAAAGTGCTGGAATTACAGGAGTGAGCCACCAGGCCTGGCCGCTTTTTAAACAAATGTTTAAAATGCCTTTTAACTCATGGTAACCAAATAAAAACAGCTGTATATTATAAAGACATGAGATCTCAGTGAAGGTGTCTCTTGAGATGGAACTGGAATAAACGAGACTCTGCTATGCATGGCTGCGTTTCTTACAGCATCTGTGCTTCTCTTTGTGCATCTGCCCCGCTTTCCTCTTGGCATTAACACAACTACTCGACACTTTAGCTCGCGTATGGCCCGTAGTGGCTGCCTAGTCAACCTTGCTCATAGAAACGTTCCAGGTTTTCAGCTTCTGCATTGAGTCAGTCTCGCGGTTTTCCAGTTCCGAATTCCCAAGCTTCAGGGAAGAAGAGCAATGCAGTATAGCACAGTGGTTAAGAATAGAGGCTTTAAAGTCAAACACACACAATTTCAAATCCTGGCATCTCCACCAGCTGTGTGACTTAAGCTCTTTGTACCTCAGAACAAAATGATTCGGCTGCCTTTGGATCAGGTGTCCACTCTAGACCCAATGTGGCAGAGAAGGGAAGATGGTCCTACGGCAGAGAACATGGTGGGCAGCGGTCAGAGCTGTGGGCAGGGCAGATTCCCCAATGTGGGGTTAAGTGAGGAATAAGTGGCTGAGTACAGTGGCTCATGCCTATAATCCCGACACTTTGGGAAGCCGAGGTGGGAGGATCCCTTGAAGCCAGGAATTTGAGACCAGCCTGGGCAACAACGTGAGACCCTGTCTCTAAAAATAAAAATAAAAAGGCCAGGTGCGGTGGCTCACACCTGTAATCCCAGCACTTTGGGAGGCTGAGGCAGGTGAATCACTTGAAGTCAGGAGTTCAAGACCAGCCTGGACAACACAGTAAAACCCTGTCTCTACTAAAAATACCAAAACTAGCCAGACATGGTGGCAGGCGCCTGTAATCCCAGCTACTCAGGGGGCTGAGACAGGAGAATCACTTGAACATGGGAGGTGGAGTTTGTGGTGAGCAGAAATAGTGCCATCACACTCCAGCCTGGGGGACAAGAGTAAGACTTTGTCTCAAAAAAATTTTTTTAAATAAAAAATAAAATAATTAGCCAGGCATGGTGGTGCATACCTGTAGTCTCAGCCACCTGGGAGGCTGAGGCAGGAGGATCACTTGAGCCCAGAGGTTGAGGCTGCAGTGGGCTATGATCATGCCACTACACTCCAGCCTGGGTGACAGAGCAAGATCCTATCTCTAAAAGAAAAAAAGAAAATAAGTAATGACATATCTAGTATATGTTGCCATCTTTGAATGATTTGGATCCAATCATTTAAAAAGCACAAAAGGAAAATACTTTGGTGACATAAAGGTAAACATTGGCATTCTATCAGGAAAAGAGCAATGAAGTAGGACTCGGTGTGCCCCGGGGCAAGGCCCAGCTCGGTCACGTGCCAACTTTGCAATATTGGTCAAATTGCTTGAACAATCGGTGAAATCTCTATGAACCTCAGTTTCTTCCTTTCAAAATGCAGATAATAACAAACAGCCACATAGGATTCTTTCGAGGATAAATATATTAAAACCATTTTGTTAACTTGAAAACACTCAAGGAAGTATTATTGTCCTTTATTAGCATATTTTACTCCCCATAAGGGTTACATTTATTTCACACTTCATTGCTAATGCAAATTTTGACTGCAGTAAAACTCAAGAAGCTAAATATATAAACTGCTAAAAAATGGGTTTTGCAAACTCAATTCCTAAGGAAAGCATCCAAGAAATGTAAAAATATGTTCCAAATTAAACCTGTTGTGTGAAAATGTGTCAAAAATGTCTCTGTCAGTAGAGGCCTCTTGACCATCACATTCTACTGACACTCATTTAAAGCAGTATGTTTTTGTGAGAAGTGCTGAGTTCTATAAAGACATATCTACAAAGAAAGACTTCACAGAATGAAAATTTCCCTCTCAACTGGAAGCAAGGTCACCACACATTGCTCTCTTCTCTTCGAGCTTTACATTGTGCTTCTTGGAGGGTTAAGCCAGCATGTTCACTGGAGCTAAGGAATGTTTACAATAAACTGGAAACCTTGCCTGCTCTGGATCTAAAATGGTTGCAGATGCTCAAGCAGAGAGGAGAAAAGAGAACAGCTGCTCCCCACCCCCACCATTGATACTTAAGAGAGCTATTTTTAAGAAGAAAATTATATTCAGAGGTTTTAGGCATTTTGTTTATTTTTAATTTTATTTATTTATTTTTTTTTTGCTTTTTGAGACAAGGTCTCACTCTGTCACCCTGGGTGGAGTGCAGTGGCAATCAGTTCACTATAACCTCAAACTCCTGCAATCCTCCCACCTCAGCCTCCCAAGAAGCTGGGACTACAGGTCCACACCTCTACGCGGGTCTATTTTTATTAAAAATTTTTTTGGTAAAGATAGAGTCTCACTATGTTGCCCAGGCGTGTCTTGAACTCCTGGCCTCAAGCAATCCTCCCATCTCAGCTTCCCAAAGCTCTGAGATGACAGGTGTGAGGCCACTGTGTCTGGCCTTAGGCTCTTTCTAAATGGTAGGGATAACTTTTCTCAGTATCACACAAATTATTATATCAATACAAAACTGAATACCTTAAATTTGCCTACCAGAAAGGAAAGTAAATTCTTGTTATTGCCTTCTAGTAATTTAGCTATCATTTTCAACTTAAAACATAACGATTCCAGTTACAAGAAAAGCAAACTATTACATTCCCAGTAAATTTAGAAAATTATTAAAATGAAACATCTTTAATATATAATAAACATATAGTCACATCATAGCCACAACCTGCAAAATGAATGAGCACCCAACATGGGTAAGATAAACCTTGCATGATGAATTGGAACATTCTCTGGTAAAAAATAGTTTGAAACTATTAATAATAGTTTCAAACGCTATCACCATTCTAAACTACACGATTTCGTCATAATAAAGTAAGCTAAGGAACAATTAACTTACCAAGTAAAGAACTTAAAATGTTTCTAATTATAATCACATAACACCCCATTAAAAAAGAAAAAGCCAAATCAAAGAATCAGACATCAAAAGACCATTAGGTCTCTCGATACAGACCATTTCCAGACCTAGTTTACTCCACATAAAACTCCATTGGGGCGTTTTCATTTTTCACTAAGAATAGAGATATATGGTTCAAATTACTGTTTCTTCAAAGTCCCTCGACATTTGTGTACTCTACAACTAAAATGAATAAATTTTATATCAAGTAATAAAAAACTTGAGGATTCAGGCTTTAACAGTAACCAGTTTTAAAAGACCATTGTTAAAATTCATGACATCAAACTTCAGGGACTATGATTTAGGAAGGAATAAAGGAAATTCAGTGAGGAAATAAACACAAGTTTTTGAAGGATAGAAATGTTTGACATTTATTTATCTATTGTTTATTATAATCTGACAAAATCTTTCTTCCAGAAAATTAGGTCTGTTTGCTGTACCTCTAACCTCATGCTTGGACATTAATATGTCATCAGACTCATGCCCTTGGAACATGTTATTCCTTCTGGTTGGAAAATTCTCTCTCCTCCACCAGTTTATTTTCTGTCCCTTCCTTCAAAACTTAGCTTATTGGCAAGAAATACTCAGGGAAGTAAGCTTTTCTCCAATGTCACTTTGATCATACACTCTGTTACCAATTCTTCAACCATTGACCATTTGGGGGAATTTAAGGTCTCCCTCAAAATGTACCACCAGGCTCTGCGCTTTCTGTTCCAGCTGGCTCATCTTCTCAGCTTTTTTTTCTTTTTTTGAGGGGGACAGAGTCTCACTCTGTCACCCAGGCTAGAGTGCAGTGGCACGATCTCCACTCACTGCAACCTCTGCCTCCCAGGTTCAAGTGATTCTCCTGCTTCAGCCTCCCAAGTAGCTGGGATTACAGGTGCCGGCCACCACACCCAGATAATTTTTATGTTTTTAGTAGTGATGTTTCTATTAAAGAAATGTCTTTAGTAGAACATGGAGAGGGGTTTCTCCATGTTGACCAGGCTGGTCTCGAACTCCTGACCTCAGGTGATCCGCCCGTCTCAGCCTCCCAAAGTGCTGGGATTACAGGCGTGAGCCACCACGCCCGGCCATCTTCTTAGGTTTCTTCACATACACCCTTGCACTCTCCATCTCTACATATTAGTTCATGATCTTCTAACTTCCTGGGTAATTTTACTATATGGAAGAATAAATCTATAGGGTATACAAGCCACTGTGTTCAGGATATAACTTGGGAACACCATTAGGAAGAGATCTACTATTAAAATTAGTACCAGATTAACAGTTAACTTATGGAAATTTATTACTTATGAAACTTATTTTCTGAGTCTCTATGAAGAAACCAGCATATTCGATAGCTAATAGCCAACATATCTATGAGAAGTCACCAACATGGAAGATGTTTTTCCTATATTTCAGAGCACTGTTTAATTTTGCTTTCTTCCTTTAAAATTTAACACACAGGCTTAACTCCAAAGTGAACCTAATTGAGGTTGAAGAAGTATTGTTTTGGTATGGCTGATCTTTTCTCAATCGTGGTTTTTGATTTTTGGGTTTTTTTTGTTTTTGAAATGGAGTCTTGTTCTGTCACCCAGGCTGGAATGCAGTGGCACAGTCTCAGCTCATTGCAGCCTCCACCACCCAGGTTCAAGTGATTCTCCTGCCTCAGCCTCCCAACTAGCTGGGATTACAGGCATGCGCCACCATGCCCAGCTAATTTTTGTATTTTTAGTAGAGACGGGGTTTCGCCATATTGGCCAGGCTGGTCTCGAACTCCTGACCTCAAGTGATCCATCTACCTTGGCCTTCAATCATGTTTTGGTTGTAAAACTTCATTTATCATTGTGATTGGCACTATTTTTTGGATTTCCAAATATATAAAAAAAATTAAAATAAATACCTAAATGAGCTGCTACAGGAAAAGATGGCAATACTGACATAGTAAAAATGGCCAGCAAGTATAACAACCTAACGATTTATTGTAACTTTCTGGGTATAAGATAATGATGTTTTTATTTACTATGTATTTTTAAATATTTTTCTTTTTAATTTTTGTGGGTACATAATAGGTATATATATTTATGGAGTATATGGAATATTTTAATACAGGCCTAATATGTGTAATAATCACATCAGAGGAAATGGGGTATCCATCACCTCAAGCATTTATCCTTTGTGTTACAAACAATCCAATTATATGCTATTTTTTATGATAATAATTATACATGGACGGATATGGAAGGTAAAAATTTGTCAGAGTGCTTTTGGTACTGATTAGCAGAGAAAAATGTGCTTTATGATAGCTGGCATAAGACATACAGGCAAAATATCCCCGAAGTAGAGAAGGGCAACTTGCCCAACTTAACTGCTTATCCTAACTAGATAGAAACACCATTTAAGAACACACAATTCTCTTAATTATAATTCTATGATTATCAGACAACATTTCAACTGATGGTTTGAATTCTTGAACAGACTAGCCCACTAGAAAAACATATTTTTATCAAGTACCTGGAAACCCTTTAAATAATTTTCAATGGCTTTCCTCCTTTTGTGGGTGATAGCTGCAGTTCCAATTAGGGTAAAAGGGAAATGTGTGTGCCAACTGCCAGAGTATTATTTTGGAGACCAATACTGAAAGCCAAGTATACAAACAGTAAGCTGTCCCAGCAATTCCACTCCTGGGTATATACACAAATAATTGAAAATAGGTACTCAAGCGAGTAATTATACATAAATATTCATAGCAGTACTATTCACAAAAGCCAAAAGGTAGCAACAACCCAAATGGACATCAATAGTTGAGTAGGTAAACTAACTATGGTATATACACACAATGGAATATAATTCAGCCATCAAAAGGAATGAAGTGACGATATTTGCTGCACTGTAGATGAACCTAGAAAACATTACACTAAGTGAAAGTAGCTCCGGACACAAAAGGTCACATATCATATGATTCCATTTCTATGACATATCCAGGAAAGATAAATCCCTAGAGACAGAAAGCAGAATGGTGGTTAGGAGGATCTGACAGAAGGCGGGGAATGGGAATCCACTGCCTAATAAGTATAGGATTTTATTTGTGATGATGAAAGTGATCTGGAACTAAATAGAGGTAGTCATTGCACAACAACGTGAATGTACTAAATGTCACTGAATTGCTTACTCTAAAATGTCAATTTTATGTTATGTAAATTTTACCTCAATTTAAAAATAAATGACTGTAGCTGTAACTGTGGAGCAGGAGTCCAAATTCAAATGCCTACAGGGGCCAACTAACAAAAATGAGGACAGTGAACCAAAGACCGCATGCCCGCCATGTAATTATATTCCTTTAATGTTGTTTAATTTTTGCCTTTTAGTCTTTTATATAGTTGGGATATGTGTCCCCTCCAAATATCATGTTGAAATGTGACCTTCCAATGTTGGAGGTAGAGCCTAGTGGGAGGTGTTGGCTCATGGGAGTGACTCCCTCATGAGTGTCTTGGTGCCAGTCCCTTGGTGATGAGTGAGTTCTCACTCTATTGGTTCATGCCAGAGATAGTTGTTTAAAAGAGTGTGGCAACCCTTCCTCTCCCTCCTGCTCCGTCTCTTGCTCTGTGACATACCTACTCCCCCTCCACCTTCTAACCATGAGTAAAAGCTTCCTGAGGTCCTACAAGAAGCAGATGTTGGCACCAAGCTTCTTGTACAGTCTGTAGAACTATAAACCTCTTTTCTTTATAAATCACCCAGCTTCAGGTATTCCTTTATATCAATGCAAAATGAAATAAAGGAATCAGAGAAAATGGAGACTAACAGTCTTTTCTCTGCTTTTCCTGACCAGTCTAACAGAGACCTGTTTAATTTGTTCACTTATTTTATTAAATTGGTTTTGTTATCTCTCTACATTGTGTTTCTGATTTCACTGATCTCTGCTCTTAGTTTTACTATATTTTTCACACTTACTTTGTTGCTTTTTATCTAGTGTTTTGAGGTTAAGGCTTAGCTTATTTCAGTCTAGATACCAATTTAAGATACTCTACAACATTTGATGAGTAATGCTGTCATTATCTTTCAGTTTTAAATATTTGACAATTTTATTGTGATTTTCTTTTTAACCCTAACTTATTTAAAAATACAATTTTACATTTCCAAACCTAAATCCAAGGGTTTTTTTAACTGGCTGCTTATTATTGATTTCTAATTTGATTGCACAGAGAACATAAAATGTTGTCTCTATGACAGTGATACTTTAAAGGCAGTTGTGACTTCTAATATAACCAATCAGTTCCACTTGTTGCCTTGACAAGGCAGGGGTCAGTGGTGCCAGATCTCACATAGTTCAAAAGAAACTAGAAATCTAAAATTTATGTGAAATCTTCTGATTTTATAATGTTGGCAACTAATTGAAAATTTTCAAAACGTTGCGCAGGCCAAACTAAATATATATGCAGATGACTCAACCTGCAGCCCAGGAATTTATAACATCTGCTGGAAAGCCTGAACCTGAACAGAAGACCGACAAAACAGACAAGAAAAAAAGCACAAAAGCAGCAAAGATAAGAGTAAGCTACAGGAGAATATTACGAAAGAAAGGAATGGCTTATATGACACAATCCTGGAACTCTGCCTAACACAAATTTTAAAGTAGAATTTTAAAATTGGAACATACATAAAAATATTAAAATATCATATATTAATAAGTGCCATAAAGAAAATTAAGCAAATAGCCCAAGGCCAAGATACACATTTGTATATCATTGCTGTAAGGATGGCACAGAATGATAGTTACTGAAGCTATACTTTCGAACTGGATTGTCTCATGAAATAATCTAGAGTAAGACAAGAGTAGGATGAACATGCAAAAAAGACCAAGAGGGATGATGAAAACCAAAAGAATGTGTGCCACAGAAAATGAAGAAGAAAATGTCCTGAGGAAGAAAGACTGAACAAAATCCATATTGGAGGTCACTGGTATCCCTAGGAGGAGAAGTTTTGGTAACATCAGGGAATAAACCAAACTGCATTGGCTTGAAGGTAGATGATGAGAAATCTGAGGCAAGGAGTAAAATAACTCCTTAAAGAAACCTGAATATAAAAGCAAAGAAAGAGAGAGAAGCCGCAGTTGAAGGGGTTGGAGTGAGATTAAGAAAAAAGTTTTAAGATGGATACTTACTCATGTCTAAGTGTTGAAAGGACCAATGTAGTTAAGAGATACCAAGAGGGCCCTGAATTAGATTTCAAAATGGAGGAAGATGCAATAATTGTTAAGAGGAAGCAAAGAACTGGTGGAAGGATTGGTACAAAGAAAACACCCTATAAATTAACAAAATACAAGAAGGCAAGAGTTTAAAAGAAGAACATTAATGAAACCAGAAACAATATTTTGGCCTGGAGTCACAAGAATAGAAGTAGTATCACTTTTACATCTAACTAGTGGTGGATGACAGGAGAGGTAGAGGAGGACCACTTGTCAGTCTAAAAGTGATGGCTAAGGCTTTACTATACACTCCATGAACAAATGGTGGCAGGAATAATTTTTTAAGGGATAAAAGCTTCAGAAGAAGTTGTCTATGGTCTACTATATTAATAAAGCATATATTCAATGGTGTGAAAAATCAAAGAACCGTTCATGACAACAGAGAAAATGATGATGTTTCTGGAGTAAAAGAAAAACCATTTGGGAGATCATGAGTCAGTCTTTGATTCACTTATTAATTTTGTAGAAAGCTAACCGTGTTCCACTGCTCAGGAGGTCATACAGCTCTGCATGCCTCACTCCATCCTCTTGAAGATGAGGCATAAGACCACAAAGCAAGCTGAGATCAAGGGCTTTTGTTTTTATTTTTTTTTAAGAAATCAAGTTTCAAAGTAATGGAAAGGTCAGTGTGCATTTAGAGTTTAGGCCTACAAACTAATCTGTGATTGAATCTACAGCAAATCACGATAATTTATTCCAAAAGTGATGATGCTGACTTATCCTAAACTTGTTCATTATGCAACTGTAAAGAGAATTGAAGTAATAGATCACATTTCAAAAAGAATCCTATCAAAAAATCAGAGTAAGAATAGCTCTAGGTTTCATAGATAAAATGATATCTGGCTAACATCTCTCCAATAGTCTCCCCCAAGTGCTCACTAAAATACCTAGAAAGAGAAAGGGGGAAAAAAAATAAAACATCGCAAGAACAGTAATAACTCAGATAAACAGAAAACACAGTGAAAGAACCTGGGCAGAATCTCCAACAACTATAAAGTACATGGAAATAGACTAATTAAAAATGTATCTATACAGATCTACCTGAAAGCAAATGTAAATTAGCTTCAGGAAACAGAACCTAAGAAAAATTATATAGGAAGACACATTGTACCTCACTCAAGTCAAAGATTCTGTGTTGAAAAAAATAAAAATATTTACTATGTGTGATTCTTCTATGATAATGCTTTTTCCTTCCATGGTGGTACGTTTTTCTAACATCTACTAGTGTTTCATACACAATCATTCAGAGCCAGCAACTCCCAAAATGCATCGGATTAAAGTAAAGTACAAATGATGTTGGTGTACTATATGTAGGGAGCCATCATCTCCACAGCTAAAGGAATATACGTGGACACAAAAAGAGGGAAAACAATCTGAGTTCAAAACATACTGAGAACTATACAATTCATTATTTCATTCAAAAAAATCAAAGACTTATAATATAAGTTATAAAAAGATATATCACCAGTAAAGCAGAGTTTCTACAGGTAAAATAATCCTAGAAACTGGGAACTTCACTGGCAGCTGACCAATGTTTTTATCCACCTGAAAATCTTCAAGAGAATATGACCATTATACAAGTTGACATGGAGAAGACACAAGACAATCCATACCCAAAATACACAGTAGACTAATATCAGAAAGTCCCTAGAAAAGTGTACAAACAGTGAGAGCTCAACATGTGTTTGTTAAATAAACGAAACACCAAGACTTTACAAAATCTCCCTTATTCATTATTGAGTAATGAGAAAAAAATACCAGTTGGAGACTAAAAGCTACTGTAGAACCAGGGGAAAAGAACCACATCCTATAAACACAGAATAAAAATATACCATCAAAATAATCTAATATCCAGAAGAAAATATCAGAAAAGTATGAGGAATCATAAAGAAGACCGTCTCTATGAAATACAGGTAAAATCTTAAGAATTGGCTAAGACAAAAAGAGAACAGAATAATATTTAAAAGGGAGTATGATTAAGATGAAAAATAGAAAAGAAGCAAAAATGCAGAGCACAATAAAAATTCATAATGGAAGTGGCAAAGAGCAAAAATGCAAATCAGTGATGTTGTAAACCATCCCATATACTCAGAGGACAAAAACAACACATGAAAATATGAGAAAGAAACTAGAAATATGAAAGAATGATAAAAGAGCTACAAAAGTGAAAATGGAAAATAAATGCTAAAAAAAGGAAAACAATATTAGAAATAAACTAAGCTTAAACTTTTTAAGGGAAAATTTAAAATGTTGATGTCTTACTGTATCCTAGCACAAACAGAAAAAAAGAGAATTACATCTGACTCAGATTTCTGGTTTCAAAATGGCGGCATAGAAGCTGGCTTCACTCTCCCACACAGAAAACCAAAAACAAACAGACAGCACTGAGATTATCACCAGCAATATCACAGAACTCAAATATGAGAATGAGGCAGTTCCCAGGACCACAGAGAAGTAAAAAACAACTCTGAGCAGAGAGTAGGAGAACCACACTTCCATGTATACAATGTCCCTCCCCTCCAATCTGCCCAGGCATACAGAAAATTTCCCCTCGACCCAGAGTTTCCACACTAGAAAAAGATCAAGGTGGACAACCAGCTTCTCCAACATCTTGGGTTCCCTGGCAGAGGACCTGTCTCTGCCTTAAGCCACAGGAAACATTGTGAGTTCCTGAAGGGAGAAATATTCCTGAGGATAGCCAGAGACAAAGGGAGAGGTGAGTCTATCATTCTCAGTCCTGGAAACTCTGTTCTGTAACTTGGCCAAAAAAGACACCAAATCAGAGTGACTGTTGAACAGCACAGGTCCCCTAGGCACAAACTCCTAACCCGCCTTCCCACACTACTAGGATATCCCATTTAGGACTTTCCATATTCAGGACAGGTGGCACTCTGTTTACTAGAACCAAGCAAAACCTGGGCTTAAGGTGCCATCTAGTGACAAAAAGGAGGCAGTGATCTAGCGAGATAAGAAAGAAAGAAATCAACAAATCAATTATAATGAATCACTAAAGCAAACATATCCCATAAAAAACAAAACAAGTCAGGCAAGGAAAACTGAATAAATAACTAATCCTTCAATGCAAAGACACAGATGAACATCCTCAAGAAACAACAGCAAACAACGAACCATGAACTCCTCAAAGAGACAGAGCAAGGAACCAGCAACTGACTAGTATGAAATGATATATGAACTCTCTGACCAAGAATTCAATATAGCATTTTTAAGAAAACTCAGTGATCTCCAAGATAACACAGAAAAGCAATTCATAAATTTATCAGAGAAATCTAACAAAGAAATTAAAATAATTTTTAAAAGATCAAACAAATCTTAGAGTTGAAAAATACATTTGCTGAACTGAAAAATTCATTTGAGACTCTCAATAGCAGAATGGTTCAAGCATTGAAAGAACCTGTGAGCTTGACAACTGGCTACTTGAAAACACACACTGAGAGGAGAAAAAAGAAAAAAGAATGAGAAAAAAAGATCTCCTACAAGATACAGAAAATTATCTTAGAAGACAAAATCTAAGAATTATTGGTGTCCAAGAGGGAGTTGAGAAACAGTGAGAGGTAGAAAGCTTATTCACAGAAATAATAAAAGAAAACTTTCCAAAACTTAAGAAAGAGATAAATGTCCAGGTACAAGAAGGTAAGAAAGCACCAAACAGGGCCAGACGTGGTGGCTCACGCCTGTAATCCCAGCACTTTGGGACGCTGAGGTGGGCAGATCACCAGGTCAGGAGATCGAGACCATCCTGGCTGACACATGGTGAAACCCTGTCTCTACTAAAAATACAAAAAAATAATAAAAAAGCCGGGTGTGGTGGTGGGCACCTGTAGTCCCAGCTACTTGGGAGGCTGAGGCAGAAGAATGGCATGAACCCAGGAGGCAGAGTTTGCAGTGAACCAAGATTGCACCATTGCACTGCAGCCTGGGAGACAGAGTGAGACTCCATCTCAAAAAAAAAAGAAAGAAAGAAAGAAAAAAGAAAACACCAAACAGATTTGACCCAAATAAGACTATCCCAAGGCATATAAACATCGGGCACTCAAAGGCCAAGGACAAAGAGAGAATCCTAAAAGGAGCAAGAGAAAAGAAGCAAATAATATAAAGAAGCTCCAATTCATTTGGCAACAGACCTCTCAGGGAAAACCATACAGCCCAGGAGGGAGCAGGATGACAGTTTCAAAGTTCAGAAAGAAAAAAAAAAACTGTCATACAAAAATGCTATATACAGCAAAACTATCCTTCAAATATGAAGGGGAAATAAAGTCTTTCCCTGACAAACAAAAGCTGAGAGAATTCACCAACACCAGAACCATCTTACAACAAATGCTAAACGGAGTTTTTCCGTTAGAAAGAAAAAAATACTAATGGGCAAAAAGAAAACATTTGAAGGTAAGAAACCCACTGGTAAAATTAAGTATATGAACAAACCCAGAATAGTCTAATACTGTTAACTGTGCTGTGCAATTCACTCATAACTCCAGTATGAAGCCAAAAAGACAAACCTATAAAAAACAATACTACCTACAGGAACCTGTTAAGAGACGGGCAATATAAAGATGTGTAATTGAGACAACATAAAGTCTAAATGTGGAGAGATAAAGTATGTAAGTTTTTTCATTTTTTGTTTTTTTCTATACTTTGAGATCTAAGATAAATTTTCATCTCTTTAAAATAACTTGTTATCGCTATAAAATGCTTTTTGTGAGCCTCATAGTAACCACAATGCAAAAACCTATAATAGATTTACTAAAAATAAAAAGCAATTAATTAAAACATACCACCAAAGAAAATCATGTAACCATAAAGGAAGAAAGGGAAAGAGAAGTTACCAAACAACCAGAACACAAACAACAAAATAATAATATTTAAGTCCTTACTGATCAATAATAACATTGAATGTTAATGAACTCAATTCTCCAATAAAAAGGCATAGAGTGTAGGGCAGAGCAAGATGGCTAAATAGAAGCTTAAATGATTCTTCCCCTCAACAGAAACACCAAATTTTAACAACTATGTATAAAAAGCACCATCACAGGAACCAAAACTCAGGTGAGCAATCACAGTATCTACTTTTAATTTCATATGGCTGAAAGATACATCAAAGAGGGCAGGAAAAACAGTTTTGAATTGCTGATGCCACTCCTCCCCCATCCACCAGCCAGATAGCATCTGTGCTCTTGGGAGAAGGAGAGCACAGAGATTGTGAGGCTTTGCATTGAACTTAGTGCTGCTCTGTCATGGTGGAAAAGAGAACCAGGCTGTAGTCAGCTGACATCTGCCTGCAGAGAGAGCACCTGGACTGGCCCATGCCCAGAGGTGAATCGCTCATCCCAAAGGTCAGAACTTGAGTTCTAGCAAGCCTTGCCACCACAAGCTGGAGTGCTCTGGGACCTTAAGTGAACTTGAAGGGCAGTCTAGGCCATAAGGACTGCAATTCCTAGGGAAGTCCCAATGCTGAGCTGGGCTCAGAGCCAGTGGACTAGAGGGGCACACAACCTACTGAGACACCAGCCAGAAAGGCTGAAGGGAATGCCTGTATCAGCTCTCCCAAGCCCTGGGCAGTGGCCATCTGGCATGGAGAAATCTGTGTGCTTGGGAGAGGAGGAGAGCAGCGACTGGGGAACTTCACATTGAACTCAGTGCTGCCCTGTCACAGCGGAGATCTGGCAGGATTCATCACCTGCTAACTAAAGAGCCTCTGGTCCCTGAATAACCAACAGCAATACCCAGATAATACACCTTGGGCATCAGGCTCTGAGATGTCCTGGCTTCAGAACTCTGGGTAGGTTCATTTTATCACAACCTTCTATTACAATGGTATACAAAATAATTCTCTTTTGGATTACCCTAGAACTTGAGTGGCCACGACAAAGAATAAACTTTTAAAATAATTTAACTATAATATAATTCAGCAATTTCTGGTTACTTTTAATCGAACTTTGATATAATTCATTGAATTCTAGGTAAGTGGAATCCAAGTTGATTTCATACATGTCAAATATTTCCCTCTTGCTCCCCAACTCTATACAGTATCTATGTTGTGAGAGGTAACGTTATACTCATATATGAAAATCTGACATATTTTGGTTGAATGATACGTTATAAATTGCATGTGTTCCTAATTTTAGTAATAGTAGCAATAGAAAAAATATATTCAAAAGTTACAAACTTAATTAATCTTTAAATATATATGCATCAGTTAAAAACAGCACCATATCTTCTTTATTAAGTATCATAAGTTATAGGTTACTTTTATATTCTGGTAGAATAGTATTTAGAACTAATCTTTCAAGAATACTTTTTGAAAGTTCGAATTTGTTTTCTAAACAGAATAAAATTTCTTATGAAGGAGACCCTACAAAGGTGTTTTCACTTACATATTAGGTACAGAAATCTTTGTGTTTACTATTCAAGTTTGCAGGCTTCCTTTTAGGCTATTTCTAGATGTCTCCTTAATTCAATTTTTTTTCCATTTTAAATATCACTATTAATTCCTTGAGATATTTTTCACCAACCTTACAAACAAAATGATCAAGTCACAATTCCTCACTTTGGCAATTTTAAAACTAAATTCAGATTTATAATATTCAGTTATACTTTAAAATCCCATACAAGACCAATTTAACCTAGCTTTCCCTGTCTACCAAAATTCAAAATTCAAGCTCCTAGGTAAACTGGAAGGCTGTCTGCTTTTAATACAACTTCATCCAGATTTTTGCAGTAGGCAATGTTCCATTAAAAAAAAACAAACCTAATCAAAATGAAGTTCACTCTTTCTATGAATAATCACAAGATTGTTTAGTATTCCATTTAAGTCTTGTATTAAGATTAGCGTCTAGCAAATAAAAGTACAAAAACAGTCATTATAACTTTGCAGTTTTAGTATCTTTAAGGTATTCCTATTTGAAGATTAATCCCTATTTCCCCTAATATTATAAATGTTGATTTATAACAACAAACAAGCAACAAAAGATAAATGAAGAAGATTTAAAAGTGTTATAGGAAAGCTTTTTCACTCATGTTTAAAAATATAACTTTAGGGGTAAATAATGTTTTTCCACCATAATGGAATATTATAAAAACTATGCATATTAAGCAAGAAAAGATATGTTTCCAAGAAGCTATATGTCAGTTTGTTGGAAAAATAACAAGTAAAAGTGAAGAAAGGCCTCCAATAACTCCAATAACTTCTTTCCTTTGGTCTCAAACTGACTGGGTCCACTCACTTCTATTGGTTCTTTGATAATGCCAATGAATAGTCTAAAATTTCTGCTTACTCCAGGGACTGAATTAGGTACAGAAATCTTTATGTTTACTATTCAAGTTTGCAGGCTTCCTTTTAGGCTATTTCTAGATGTCTCCTTAATTCAATTTTTTCTCCATTTTAAATATCACTATTAATTCCTTGAGATATTTTTCACCAACCTTACAAACAAAATGATCAAGTCACAATTCCTCACTTTGGCAATCTTAAAACTAAATTCAGATTTATACTATCCAGTTATACTTTAAAATCCCATACAAGACCAATTTAACCTAGCTCTCCCTGTCTACCAAAATTCAAAATTCAAGCTCCTGGGTAAACTGGAAGGCTTAATTCTTCCCACATATGTGTATTCTTTTTTGTTTTTTATTTTTACTTTTAAGTTCGAGGGTACATGTGCAGGATGTGCAGGTTAGTTACATATGTAAATGTGTGCCATGGTGATTTGCTGCACCCATCAACCCGTCACCTAGGTATTAAGCCCAGCATGCATTAGCTATTTTTCCTAATGCTCTCTCTCCCCCACCTCACCCCCTAACAGGGCCCAGTGTGTGTTGTTCCTCTCCCTATGTCCATGTGATCTCATTGTTCAGTTCCCACTTATAAGTGAGAACATGTGGTGTTTGGTTTTCTGTTCCTGCATTAGTTTGCTGAGGATAATGGCTTCCAGCTCCATCCATGTCCTTGCAACTGACATGATCTCATTGCTTTTTATGGCTGCATGGTATTCCATGGTGTATATGTACCACATTTTCTTTATCCAGTCTATCATTAATGAACATTTGGGTTGATTCCATGTCTTTGCTACTGTGAATGGTGCTGCAATGAACATACGTATGCATGTATCTTTGTAATAGAATGATTTATACTCCTTTGGGTATAATATGTGTATTCTTAACAAAACATAAAAGCATGATGAAGATATATACCCAGCAGAAGTGTGTATAGTTACCAAAAGAAACATATAAGAATGTTCATTGCAGCACTATTAATAATATCCCCAAACCAGAAGCAGCCCAAATGAATATTGACAGTAGAATGGATAAATATATGGTGGTATATTCACCTTGAAACACTATTCAACAAATGAGCATGTAAAAACTACAATGATACACAACAATATAAATGAATCTCACAAACCTAAATATTGAGCAAAAGAGGCCAGGCACAAAAAACTGCATTCTGTATGATTTTATTTATGTGCAGTTCAAAAATAGATAAAAAGTGAAAATAGTGGCTGCTCTTGAAGGTGGGGCACTGACGGTTAGGGACTTGGGAGGGAGGCTTCTGCAATGCTGTTAATATTCCGTTTCTTGATCTAGGAGCTGCTTACATGGGTGTGTTCAGTTTGTGTGCTTTTTGGTATGTATGTTATACTTCAATAGAAAGTTATAAAAACCATGAGACTGCAGGATGAGTCCCCTCAATAAACTTTGGTTCATAGGAAAAAAAAACTGCATGGAGTCAGAAAAGGGGTGTTATATGTCAATATCAGATACATATGAGCAGAAGACATCTCCAGTTCATGGCCAATACGGCTTGTGGCTAGGGTGTTTTCTAAAACCCATAATCTGAGACGAAATAAACATCCTAATCTGGGCATGACAGTAAGATTTCAAAGGACAGGATTAGTGCAAGTCCAGAAATGTCACCATGCACTTTTTCCCTTGCATAGTTAGGCTTTCATTGAGTTGACCACATATGTGGTTTACCTCTCAATCTGTGGGACCTCAAAACATCATTTGGCTTCTTTTTGTTGTTGTTATTGAGACAGGCTCTTGCTCTCTTACCCAAGGTGGAGTGTGGTGGCGTGGTCATAGCTCACTGCAGTCTCCAACTCCTGAGCTCAAGCAATTCTCCTGCCTCAGCCTCCTTAGTAGCTAGGACTATAGAAGCATGTGCCACCCAGCCAGCTAATATTGTTGTTGTTGTTTTTAGAGATGGGGTCTTGCTACATTGCCTAAGCTGGTTTCAAACTCATGGCCTCAAGCAATCTTCCTGCCTTGGACTTACAAAGTGCTGGGATTTCAGACATGAGCCATTGCACACAGCCCTCATTTAACTTCTAATAGGAATTTTGTCCACAATGTACAGCAAAATAGTTCTAGGAGAATAGGATGTGGGGGAAAATAGGAAACACACGGAGAGCCAAACATGTAAAAAAGAACACACTCATGGCACTTCCTTGAAAGGAAAAGAACATTCCAGTTTCAACACTCCCTGTCAAGTGATTACAATACTAAGTGATCATTTGGGGCAGTTCATTTGTATCCCTGCCTGCTGTGGGGCCACTTTCGGTTCTCTTTCTCTCTCTGGTGCCATTGGCCTAATCACAAGTGAGAATGCTGCCTCTAAGGGCTCCACCATCAACCCCTGAACTAAACATCTTTCATGTGCCCCTTCGGCACACTCATTACCCTTTTGCACCCAGTTCTGTGCCCCAGGGGTGAGTCTCTTTGATCTCCATCAAAACCGAAGAGCTCCCTTGCCTTTGGGTTTCAAGTTGAATTCAGCAAGGAGCCTGATCATCAGAGTCCCATGTTGTTAGGGATTAAAAGAAAATGGAAAGGCTGAAGAGTTCTTGGAGTGGGGTGGGGTGGGGGGTGGGGAGGCAAGTTTTATTCCCCATTCCTCTTGGAATTCTAACCTGGCTTTGATTGTTTTTGTTCTTCCTTCCTTGGGGACAAGGAAGTGGGTAAATTTATCTTCAAAGATTAAAACTTCACAAAATGTTGGACAAAGGAGAATGATATACAGAAGTGCTCATTTCAAAAAAAGAAAAGGCAAAACTGGATCCTGTTCAAATAGACATCTTTGATATAGGTGGGAAAATAGAAGAGGGTACACCTAGATGTTCTCCAGATAGCAGCTCCCTTGGCTGAGGTTCAAGTATAGTTCAAAATCTACTGCTCCGTCTCTGGTCCCTGATATGTCTCCAGTTAGAGCATCAAAAAGTCACCCAGGACAAGTGCTCTTGTTCCAGGGCCCACCCAGCACTTCCCCCAGTGGGCTTATTCAGTCCTCGGAGCATTCTGGGCATTTAGTAGGCAATACAAGAAACAGCAACATCTAAAAACAATTTATCTCTGAAGTTTTATTGAAATTTCTCTTTTACAAAATGTCTGATTTTTACCCTAACGACTGCATTCTCACCCAAATCTCATCTTGAATTGTAGCTCCCATAATTCCCATGTGTTGTAGGAGGGGCCCAGTGGGAGATAACTGAATCATGGGTACAGATTCCCCCATACTGTTCTCGTGCAGTGAATAAGTCTCACGAGATATGATGGTTTACAAGGGGAAACTCCTTTCACTTGGCTCTCATTCTCTCTTGCCTGCTGCCATGTAAGAAGTGCCTTTCACTTTCCACCATGATTGTGAGGCCTCCCCAGCCACATGGAACTGTGAGTCCATTAAACCTCTTTTTCTTTATAAATTACCCAGTCTTGGGTATGTCTTTATCAGCAGCATGAAAATGGCCTAATACAATTCCTAAATATTTTTTCATCATGGGGTGTTTTGACTCAAATCCTACACCATGGGGAAAAATATACGTGTGTGTGTGTGTGTGTGTGTGTGTGCGTGTGTGTGTGTGTGTGTAGTACAATAAGTTAAATTCCAGTGTTTCAAAGTTTTTAAATCATTATATTTGTATCTTTATAAATCATGAAACAGTATTTAAAAATTCAGTATTTCACTAAAGCCCCAAAACCCCCCCATTATGCAGTATATCCATGTAATAAACCTGCACATGCACCCCCTGAATCTAAAAGAAAATATTTTTAAAATCAATATTTACACTTCAGATTTCCATTTACTCAATCTATGTTATATCTATATGAAACAAAAATATAAAACTATGCAGCTTTTCATCAGCTATCTCTTAGAAATTATTTGTCAAAGTTTATTAACTGTGGAAGAAAAGGTACTCAGATGAGACTGAAGAGTTCCAGAGAAGCTCCTTGTCCTGGCACATCTGATCCGCTGTGGCTGCAGCCAACCTCTCCATCACAGGCTCACCACTGTCCCAGAGTCCACTGTCTCTTACATGGACTATTATGATAGCTTCATCTTCCTTATTTTCCTGCTTCCACTTTCTCATTACTTAAATTTATATTTTCATTCCTGCCAGGATAATCTCCCTAAAGTATAGTTCATTCATGAGATTTACTTACCCTGAAATGTTAGGATATTTAGGAATCAAAATAAGTATGCTAAAATCAGATTCAAGTTTACAAAGTAAGATTGATAAATTAAAAGTAGAAGATGAATCTATGTATTTACACTTGAATTCACACAAGAAGAAAGCCTGAAGCCTCTTACATGGAGAATACTTTTTCTTTTCATTAAAAAATCCTGGATGGGCACGGTGGCCCACGGCTGTAATCCCAGCACTTTGGGAGGCTGAAATGGGTGGCTTGCCTGAGCTCAGGAGTTCACGACCAGTCTGGGCAACACAGTGAAACCTCGTCTCTACTAAAATACAAAATAAATTAGGCAGGCGTGGTGGTGTGCACCTGTAGTCCCAGCTACTCGGGAGACTGAGGCAGAAGAATTGCTTGAACCCAGGAGGCGAAGGTTGCAGTGAGCCGAGATTACGCCACTGCACTCCAGCCTGGGCAACAGAGTGAGACTCCATCTAAAATAATAATAATAATCCTAATTGTACACTTATTAGAAAGCTCTCTTTCCTATTCTATAATCCATAAGCCTCCTAACAGCATCTCTTAACAGGCTGTGGTAGGGTGTCCTTTCATTCTAGGCGAGAAAAACTCTCACCTGTTTAAAAACAAAGTGTGTCATCCCTGACAACTCTCCATTTATTATATGAAATACACAGAAGGCTGTTCAGTCAAAAACTCAAAATAGAGTTTTAGCTATTTCCAGAAACCTGGTTTACACTCTGCTCCACTCCTTACTGGCTTAAGTGATTTGGGACAAATTGAAACCATCTCAGGACCTTGAGGAATCCTCAGACACGTTTAATTAAAAATATATGCAAAACATAAATAAAATTTTTAAAACCTCATATGCTTCCCAACTAGGGTGAGCATACAATATTTAACTACTATTAATGTTTTATTATAATTTTTCCTTCTAAAACTTTATTGGTTTGTCTTTATTATTGTCATAAGCTATAAAACATACATATATATGTATGTTTTTATATAAATATAATGTCTAGATCCCTTTCAATGCATTTATACACACACCCTAAACATCCCCCCACACACACACACACAATCTTTTTTCTAAATTCACTCTTGTATCAAAGTTAAAATATTGGAAAGCAAAGTAACCAGGAAGCAACATATTGAGGCTACCTTAGCTTAGGTCTCTACAATATGCCAAAGTACATTTTAATATAATAACTTTCAGCTTTTATTGAAAGTCAAAATAAGAAATAGTCTGCATTTTCTGCAAAATGACTATTGAAGATCTTGTCAGAAAAAAACAATCATTATTTTATTTTAAAATTTGGTGCCATGAGAGATCTTTTTGGGGTGATAGAAATGTTCTAAAATTGTACTTGGGGTGGTGGCTCACACCTGTAATCCCAGTATTTTGAGAGGCCTGAGGTGGATGGATCACTTGAGCTCAGGAGTTTGAGACCAGCCTGGGCAAAATGGTGAAACCCTGTCTCTACCAAAAATCCAAAAAAATTAGCTGAGCATGGTGGCACATGCCTGTGGTCCCAGCTCCTCAGGAAACTGGGGCGGGAGGATCGCTTGAGCTTGGGAGGTCAAGGTAGCAGTGAGCCGAGATCAGCCCACTGCTGTCCAGCCTAGGTGACAGAGTAAGGCCTCGTCTCAAAAAAAAAAAAAAAAAAAAAAAAGGAAATGTTCTAAAATTGAACTATGGTGATGGTTACAAAACACAAAACTCTGTGAATTTACTAAAAATCATATATTGTGCACTTAAAACAAGTTATTTTTATGGTGTGAGAATTGTACCTCAATAAAGCTATTTTCTTTAAAAAGAAAAAAAACTGATGTCAGGAAAAGATTACTTCTTCTGGAAAACCTGTTCATATGATTTTATAAGGCAATGAGAAACTAAGTAAACAGAGCTAATACACGTATATAATATAGTCGTTATAATAATAATATTAATAATACATATATAACAGACACTATTCTAAATGCTTTATATTAACTCTTCTAAGCCTCTCAATAATCTTAGAGGGAACATCTTATTATCTTATTAATTATCCTCATGTTACAGATGTAAAGCCTGAATCACATGGAAATTAAGCATCATGCCTAAGGTCACACAGTAATTTAAGCTAGAAGTTGGACGGATGACAACCGGGTCCAGAGTCCATGCTCTTAACCCACACTAAATTCAAACTGTTCCCAAAACCACCTAAAAGAGTTCAAGTCAAAGCAAATTTAGAATTTAAATACAGAAATACTTTTATATCTAGTATAATAATATCTACCATTCTCCACGTTTGTTATATTTTAATTACATGTTAATATGTGTTTACAAGTCATTTTAAGTCTGTTCTAGAAGTAAAGACAAATATTTTATTCATCATTTCTTATAATACTTTCACTGTATCAGTGTTTTATAAATGCAGGAAATATTTACTTGCTGAAATGAACTCCAATAGAAATTACTAAATTCTTTTTTTTTTTTTTTTTTTTTTGAGACGGAGTCTCGCTCTGTCGCCCAGGCTGGAGTGCAGTGGCGCGATCTCGGCTCACTGCAAGCTCTGTGTCCTGGGTTCACGCCATTCTCCTGCCTCAGCCTCCAGAGTAGCTGGGACTATAGGCGCCTGCCACAGCACACGGCTAATTTTTTGTATTTTTAGTGGATACGGGGTTTCACCGTGTTAGCCAGGATGGTCTCGATCTCCTGACCTCGTGATTTGCCCGCCTCGGCCTCCCAAAGTGCTGGGATTACAAGCGTGAGCCACCACGCCCGGCCAGAAATTACTAAATTATTTTTCCTATATTTACTCATTATTTAAGTGATATAATCCTGAAAGCATTTTTTTTTTTTTTTTTTTTACTTAACTTTTAAGTCTGGGGTACATGTGCAGATTTGTTATATAGGTGAACTTGTGTCATGGGGTTTGTTGTACAGATTATTTCATCACCCAGGTATTAAGCCTAGTACCCGTTAGTTATTTTTCCTGATCCTCTCCTTCCTTCCATCCTCCATCCTGCCATAGGACCCAGTGTGTGTTGTTCCCTTCTATGTGTCCATGTGTTCTTATCATTTAGCTCCCACTTATGAGTGACAACATGCGGTATTTGGTTTTCTGTTCCCACATTAGTTTGCTAAGGAAAATGGCCTCCAGCTCTAGTCATGTTCCTGCAAAGGACATGATCTCATTATTTTTTATGGCTGCATAGTATTCCATGGTGTATATATACCACATTTTCTTCATATAATCTATCACTAATAGGCATTTAGGTTGATTCCATGTCTTTGCTATTGTTAATATTGCTGCAATAAACTTACATGTGCATGTGTCTTTATAATAGAACACGATTTTCTATTCCTTTGGGTATATACTCAGTAATAGGATTGCTGGGTCGAATGGTACTTCTGCTTTTAGGTCTTTGAGGAATTGCCACACTGTCTTCCAATGGCTCAACTAATTTACACTCCCAACAGTGTATAAGTGTTCCTTTTTCTCTGCAACCTCACTGGCATCTGTTTTTTTTTTTTTTTTTTTGCCTTTTTAGTAATAACCATTTTGACTGATGTAAGATGTTATCTCATTGTGGTTTTGATTTGCATTTCTCTAATGATCAGTGATGTTGAGCTTTTTTGCTTTTTTGCTTTTTTTTTTTAAACTGTTAAGAAAATGTTTGTGGTTTTATTGTATCATGAGGCATTGAAACATCTGAACAAATCAATGTCTGGGCGGGGTGAGGCAGCTGCTTTCTCCTTCACTTCTTTGGATTACTAGAGCAACTTGTCAGTAGATTAAAAAAAAAAAAACAAGGATAACCTTTTGCATTACTTAAGTCTTTCCAAGGCATGCACTGGTACAACACAAACTTCTCCCGTAGATGGAACTAGTCTAGCGTCCAAACATCATGCATAACACTTCGGTGGCAGCAGAGCACTGCGCCCACTCTCACCGTGGTGCTGCTCATTTGTGCATGATATTTGGAGCATCTGGAGGAGCAGGAATAGTATTGGGAAGAGGAGGGAGGAGGAAACAGCGTGTCTGGCTGAGAGGAGGTCAGCCGAAGTTGTGCAGGGCAAGCCTGAACATGTCATTGGTGCAAACCCAAGCATCGTTGATGTTCTTTAATAGGAACATCTGGTGGAACCCCATGATGGGGTCTTCATGTCTTAAGCTGGTCCACAACCATGCTGATGATGCAGCTATCTGGCATGGGCTGATCATCCTGCGCTGTGATGCTGTGCTGGATTTTCTGGAACGGAAGGCTAGACAACTTCTCTACAATGGCAGCTTTCCATGGAACTGTTGTCCTTCCCACATAAGGCATGACACGTCAATGTAAATTGAGCCTAGTTGGGTTCTATCATTATCAAATAACTGGTAGCAACGTTGAATGAAGCTGGATCCAATCTGCTCCAAAATGGGCTTGTCTCCCACTCTGGAGCGTCACCCGGCCTCAGGAAGACCTGAGGGGCTGGCACAATGGCAGCAGCGGTGGCAGCAAACCATTGTGGTCTGCGTGAGCTTTTTTTCATATGATGGTTGACCACATGTATGTCTTCTTTTGAAAAGTCTATTCATGTCCTTCGCCCACTTTTTAATGGGTTTTCTTAATTGTAAATTTAAGTTCCTTATAGATGTTCGATATTAGACCTTTGTCAGATGCATAGCTTGCAAATATTTTCTCCCATTCTGTAGGTTGTGTTTCTTTTCATATTCTAGTGAACTACTACTGTACATATACTTAATACTAACTGAAAAATAGAAAGCTTGTCCATATTAGTGTCAGGGTTAAAAATATTTAGAATGTTTATGACAATGCAAAAAGAGTTTAAAATATCAGAATAAATATGTTAAGGCATTTTTGTATTTATTGTAAAAACAGAGTTTGAAAAATTAATCAAAAAGATGGTTTTGGAAGTTTTAATTGAATACTTTAAAATAGACTATACACTGTCTCAAAATAATTCTTCATTATGTTTACAGCACCAAAAACTTAAAAAATTAAATTTGATAACACAAGAATATTGAAAAAGGAATAAACCAAACTTATACTATCCACATTTGTTGTTTATGAATTTTAACTCCTCTGAAAATACTATTTGGTTTTATACCATCATTTTCCTTTCATTACAGTCTATTTAGTTCCCCATATGCTTTAATTACTTATCTTTGAAAAATGAAAAATGAACATGTACAACTCATACCATTAAAGTTTCAGATAACTTTCCATTTCTGGAGGTTATTAAAATTATTTTCTACAGTAAAAAACGAAATAGGAAGCAAAAGTATTTAATACATATGTAGAACAAAAATTGAAAAGAATAGTAAGGCAACAACATTAAACTAGTTTCATTTTTAGAAACAATAGCAACAGGCAAATTAGCTTTAAGGAGTTAGCATTTAAAGTGAAACATGCTAACTACAATCCTCCTTCTTAAATAATGATAGGTTCTGAAATATCAACTTGAGCTCTAAACCAAAGATGAGTTGACAGTTTCAATTGCTTGGAGAGAGTATAAATATCAAGCACATCATCCTCTCATAGAAAAATTCCCAGCCTTTGTCTTTGATACAATTACTGTGTCAGAATAAAGCCACTCAACTTTTCCATTAACATCTCAAACACATTATATATCATCCCAATTCACAAGACTATCCCTACATGGTCGCAAAATTCTATAATCTGAGAGAATCAAAGAACTTGACACTTAGAAGTCATTAGGAGAAAAGGAAAGGTATTCTATGGAAAGAGTATATCTGGTCATGTAACAAGGTGAAGAAAGACAGCTGGGAAATAGAAAAGAAAGAGACAAAACTAGTAGAGACCAGCATCTCTACAGAGACAGGAGAAGATGGGACCAAAATCCCAGGATAATTTATTCTCCACTTTTCCTTCACAACTCAGTTAAAGACTTTTCCTTCTCTAAGATGCCTCCCATTACCAGTCCATCTTACTGATTATTACCTTATTATGTTTTTAAAGTATTTTGCTTTATACAGCATGTATCATGTTTTTATATGTATATAAATTCATATTTATATATCCCGGTTTTCTCTGATAGCCTCTCTACTATATATTCAACATGCACAGAAGAAATAAACCCTTATTAAATGAATGAAAGAAATAATAACTACCTGGATAAATAACACTACATTCTAAAACTGAGATTTTCCTTCTTTGCATATTTTTAAAGAAAAAATTTTGTTAATAGTCAAGGCAAATTTCTACATCACAAAGCTGTCTTGCAGCAAAATGGAACTGTCTCTGGGCCAACCAGATCTAACGCTATTCTTAGATTCAAAAGCAGTAGCAGTCACAATATTCTCCTTTGGGAAAACAGCCAACTTGTGCTGTTTACTTTGAAGTTAGACCTCACAATAATTTACTCTTTTACTTTCAGACTACATTATTACTACTATGCTGGGTACTGTACTGTTAAGATCATCCAGACATTTAGCCAAAATGAAGGTATTAACTATATGGAAGATGGATAAATAATCTACAGAAGAATTTTATTTAACATTCTAAAATATCTTCTTTTAACTCCAAGCAAAATTCAGTATTTTGGCAAAGACCTTTGAAGTACCTAAAGAGGGTTACTTGGCTCAGAAAATGATTATATTATATATAGAAAACTGCAGAAACTTCAGAGCTCTTTGACTATCTACCAGCACCACTAAAAGATACTATATTGTTATATACATAAACTCCTAATATCACACTGAAACGATCAGTCTGAACTTTAATTGCTGTTATGGTCAACAAGTTAATACCTAGTTATTCTAAGTACTTCAAATGCCTAACCTGGACTGGAAAATCATTAAGAACATCATTACATCTTGAGCTGTCTTCTAAACCTTTTATTTCCTTTAGTATGATATTACAATGTGTAAACATTGTAGGTACTAAACAAATATTTGTTGTCTTACTGCTATTTAAAGCAAAGGTCCCAAACCCCTGGGCACCATACAGGTCCATGGCCTGTTAGGAACCAGGCCACAGCAAGAGGTGAGCCCCGGGCAAGCCAGCATTGCCACCTGAGCTCCACCTTCTGTCAGATTAGATTCTCACAGGAGCGTGAACCCTATTGTGAACTGTGCCAGCAAGAGATTTAGCTTGCACACTCCTTATGAGAATCTAATGCCTGATGATCTGAGGTGGAACAGTTTCATCCCAAAACCATTCCCCACCCACCCCCTATCCATGGAAAAACTGTCTTCCATGAAACCGGTCCCTGGTGCCAAAAAGTTTGAGGACCACTGATTGAAAGAAATTACCCCCTCCTTAGATTTATAAAATATAAATCAATAAACCAATGAAGAAATGAAGGATAAAGAAATTTAAAAAGAACAAAGGCAAAGTAGAACAAGAGAGAAAAAATATGGTAAATTTCATAAAGTTCATGGAGAAATCTTCATGAAGAAAGTAGTTAATTATTTTAAAGAGAAAAAATGAACTAATGAAGAATAGAGAGCATCCTATTCATTAAAAAAAGCAAGACTGGGCCAGGTGTGGTGGCTCACGCCTGTAATACCAGCACTTTGGGAGGCCGAGGCGGGCGGATCACGAGGTCAGGAGTCCGAGACCAGCCTGACCAACATAGTGAAACCCAGTCTCTACTAAAAAAAATAAATAAATACAAAGATTAGCTGGGCGTGGTGGCGTGTGCCTGTAATCCCAACTACTCAGGAGGCTGAGGCAGGAGAATCACTTGAACCCAAGAGGCGGAGGGTGCAGTGAGCCGAGATCGCACCACTGCACTCCAGCCTGGGTGACAGAGTGAGACTCCACCTCAAAAAAAGAAAGCAAGACTGCCCTAGTTTTGTTCAATATTTATTTGACTTAATATCTAATGAATATTATTGTTCTCTCCTGATTTCATCTAATTCATATTGACAAGGTAAACAAATAAGTCCCTCTGTAGATAAAAATATGAATGTCTTGTGATGCCATAGTTTATAAATCACATTAAAACGTTCTATTCAGGAACTGAGCCAATATATTTTATTAACAAGCAAAGTGAGACAGAAGGAATGGTTATGCAATCTTCCCAGGCAGAATTCGATACTAAATGTGTTTGATCTTGGGTATTCTTTTTGGCCTTTCTTTAAGTCATTCTTATTTGCAGGTTTAGGGAAGCAAGTAAAATAAAATTACTCATTCTCTGGGAGTTAGCTAGGTATATTGAGCTCAAGAAAGCTTCTCCTCTTAAATCACTTTCTTGGGTCAGTCACCGTATTGACCTTCCTCCAATTAAACTCTTATCATTCTGTACCAAATTGCCAAATGTCTTGAATATTTCTCCAACTAGACTATATGGTTCTATGGGAATGTACTGAACATTGGCTGACACATGATGGGAACTCAATATTTATTGAGTTCAGACCTCACAATAATTTATGTTTTAAGTTATCTAAATGAATCAATGTTTTTTCAGCTAAAAACTCCAAGGTCAAACCTAGTAATAGGAGAGCCCAATCAATTTAGTAAATGAATGGAGAAGACAAATAAAATCTAATATTTTAATGTATGCCTAAGTACAGTAAAACATTAAAATACTGAGTATATCATAAGACAAACTCTTTCCTAAATAATGCCTGTATAGTAATCCATTTTCAAATATAACAACTGGAACATTTCATTTCCCAAACTGCTCAACAAAATCGACGGAGGAATTTCTAAATGTCCTAAGACCTAAATCTCATTTTTAAAAAAATCTGTTTTCGTTTAAGAGGGAGAGAGCATCTGAAACCACTACGTTCTATTTTTTTACATTCCTATCACTTAAAAACAGCTGAACTGATTTTTCTTTTAAAAAAAATTACTGGCTAGTAATAAAATCTTGAAGATAGAGATTTGTGATGGGAAACTGATGCAAACGAATCCATAGCAAAGCTCTTATAAAAATATAGTGTTTAGGTCCCAGTTACTTAATTTGGCTCACAGTTTAATAAAGGGTAGTTTTAAATCAAATGCATTACAATTTTACTCACTTCAAAGCTTCCTCAAATTTATGAATTTTCTTTTGAGTATCTTCTTTTCCTTTATCAAGTTCACTCTGCAAGTCATGAGCCTGCCATGACAAGAACATGGAAAATTTATTGGAAGACAAGTAAAGTTTACTTCAAAGAGACATACAAACAATGAAACAGTGATCACAAATCCATTTTTAATATAAAATTAGATTTAGATATTTCAAGATAGAAACTTGGTCTACCATAGAATGATTTCAATACTATACTCAAATACCTATTTTCTGTTCAGAATGAATTTCTTGAGTCTACCTGCAGGTGAATTCTTTTAAAATAAATTCATAACTTAAAAGAAAATAAAAAACGGAATACTTCAGATTTTTTAAATTATATTTTAATCAAAGAAAAGAAATCTTACAAGATTCAAGAGAATACAATAAACAATGTGTCTATATTCCCTGAACACATAATGGTTATGATGAAATGGTCTTCTCTTCCACTGCTGGGAATAATTTGTGTAACTATTTACTGAGTTTGGAAGGAAACTGCCACCCCTCCCCACTCCCCCCACCATGCCTACCTCTTTCCTAAATGTGGATCATTTGAGTAAATGAGATGGCAGCATCAATAACAAGGGTGAAATGAAAATTTGTCTTCGGCTGGGCACGATGGCTCACATCTATAATCCCAGCACTTTGGGAGGCCGAGGCAGGCGGATCACAAGGTCAAGAGTTTGAGACCAGCCTGACCAACATGATGAAACCCTGTCTGTACTAAAAATACAAAAATTAGCCGGGCATGGTAGCGCACGCCTGTAAGCCCAGCTACTCAGGAGGCTGAGGCAGGAGAATCGCTTGAACCCAGGAGGTGGAGGTTGCAGTGAGCCAAGATCACACCCCTGCACTCCAGCCTGGGCAACAGAGTGAGACTCCATCTCAAAAAAAAAAAAATGTCTTCACAAAAAGCTCTTCATATGCATATGCAGATAAACATAGCCAATGTGGACATTTTACGGATCTTAAAATGTAAAAGGGAAACTTTGGTACAGCTGGATGAAAAGGAAGGAATGAAACAGCAGCCATGGCTCTACATACATGGCAACTGAGGATGCAGAGCCCAGCTGGGAGGTGGGAAAGCTCAAGTTACTTGGTGGGGTGGGAATACCCGCTACAGACCTGCTGGTAAGCAAGGTAAGGCTGAAAGTGAAACGAGTGGCCAACAGGCTTAAGAGAGAAACGACAAGAACAACAACAAAACATAAATACACTATGACAAACTATATCAAACACTGAATCAGGGCTAGCCAAAAATACCTGTAGTTAGCTATTTATATCAGTTTAAATGGAGACCTATTTAACTCAAACCCTATCTTTAACCTCTTCTTTTAAAAATTCTTTTGGATTTCTGCTCTCAGTGTTTTAGTAAATAAATAAATTAATAAAATCAATGTTTGCTTATAAACTGAAAGAAAGTGAGGGTAGACAGGACATTTTCCAAGATAATATCGAAAAGCTTCTATGGGCTGCTATGATGATAATCTCAAAAGTAAGAATACACTGAGAGGCAGAGAAGAAAAAGCAAGAGAATTAGGAACCTGTAGCCACCCTCCCCCATAGTTTAAATGGTAAATTTAAAGTATCTCATAAAGACTATTTGTCTTATGTGAAAGAGAAAGAGCAGCTTGTCTTGCAAATTTTTGCCACTACATTTATTTTATCTTACATGCAGCAAAAAGAAGTCTGCTGTTCAAGTTTTTACCACGTTCAAGTGTTTAATTATTATTTTGGATCCCTAATATGTATTACAGTGTTTGGCACATAGTAAGCATACTATACTAGAGTACAAACATTACTAAAGCAACAAAAGCACCATTTCAATGCAAATCTAGTCTTTTTAATGTAGAGAGTCAAAGACTAAAACCTCAAAATGAAATTCAGATCTGACCTAATACAAAGATCCTGGAAACATGTTTTTATATCAGTAAAAAATAAAATCTTAAGTGACAAATCACCCACCAATTTAGGAAAAACACACAGAGAAAAGTCAATGTATTCAAGTGAAAGGGTGGGGGAAGGACAATTCAGAAGAAAGTTAAAGGGAGAAACTAATATGTGAGATGTTATCTTACACTGGTGTTTACTTACACATATTCACCTCTCCTTTTGCTTTAATCGTTCTTTCTTAGTCAAGTTCTCTCGCAAGTTGAATTTGGCCCAAATCATACATTTTTTTCTTAGATTTATTGCTAGCACTAAAATACTATTTATGCCGTTTTTTCCTGTTTCCTAATTTTTTATGTTACTTTTTATACATGGCATTTTTGTTACTGTCCTCAACTCCTCCATGTTCTGACAGATTGACACATAGAGACAGAAAATGATTTTTCCAGCTTTATTGCCATATAATTGGCAAATAAAATTATACATCTTTGAGGTATAAAACATGGTGTTTTTAAAATTTATTTTAATTGAAAAATGACAAATCGTATATACATATGTGTGAAGTTTTGATATATGTATACATTGTAGAAATATTAAATCAAGCTAAGTCACATATTCATATCATACATATACTTATTTTTGTGATGAGAACATTTAAAGTTTGTTCTCTTAGCAATTTTCAAGTATACTACAGATTATTACTAATAATAATCACCATATTATATCTCCAGATACTTATTCCTCCTGTCTAAAACTTTTTTTTTTGAGACAGGGTCTCACTGCCACCCAGGCTGGAGTACAGTGGCACAATGGTAGCTCACTGTAACCTCAAACTCCTGAACTCAAGTGATCCTCCCATATCAGCCCCCCAGGTAGCTAGGACTACAGGCACGCACCACCACACCTGGATCATATTTTTTTAGAATCGGGGTCTCACTATGTTGCCCAGTCTGGTATAAAATGCCTGCCCTCAAGTGAACCTCCCTCAGCATCCAAAAGTGCTGGGATTTTAGTCATGAGCCATTCTGACCAGCCTAAACTAAAACTTTGTACCCTTTAACCAGCATCTACCCATTCCCTGACATCCCTCCCCACCCAGCCCCTGGTAACCACCATTCTATTATCTGATTCTAGGAGTTTGATTGCTTTTTCAGATTTCATGTATAAGGGAGATAATGCAGTACTTGTCCTCCAGGACCTTCCATGTTATTGCAAATGACAGGATTTTCTTTTTTAAGACTGCATAGTATTCCACTATATATATATACCACAGTTTCTTCCATCCATAGATGAACACTTAGGTCAATCCCATTCATCCACAGATAAATACATAGCTTGATTCCATATTTTGGCTCTTGTGAATAGTGCTGCAATGAACATAGGAGTGTAGATATCTCTTAAACATACTGATTTCATTTCCTTTGGATATAAACCCAGAAGTGGAAATTGCTGAATGATACGGTAGTGCTATTTTTAATTTTTTGAGATACTTCCATACTGTTTGCCATAATGACATTCCCACCAACAGAGTATAGACGCTCTCTTTCTTCCACATCCTGGCCAACACTTGTTATCCCTTTGTGTGTGTGTGTGTGTGTGTGTGTGTGTGTGTGTGTGTGTGTGTGTGTGTTAGCAAAAGCCATTCTAACAAGTGTGAGGTGATATTTCATTTTAGTTTTGATTTGCCTTTCCCTGATGATTAGTGATGTCGAGAATGTTTCATATACCTGTTATTTGTATATCTTCTTTGGAAAAGTGTCTATTCAAGTCCTTGGCCCATTTTTTAAACATCAGGTTATTTGTGTTTTTGCTATAAAGTTGTTTTAGTTCCTTATATATTTAGGATATTAGTCCCTTATCAGATAAATGGTTTGCAAATATTTTCTCCCATTCTGTAGTTTGCCTCTTCACTCTGTTGACTGTAAATCTTTGCCACTTTGTATATCCAGAATGGTATTTTCCAGGTAAACTTTCAGGATTTCTACAGTTTTCAGTTTTACATTTAAGTCTTTAATCCATATTGACTTTATGTTTGCTTATGGTATAGGGAAAGGGTCCAGTTTCAATCTTTTGTATATGGCTAGCCAGTTATCCCAGCACCATTCATTGAATAGGGAGTCATTTCCCCATTGCTTTTTTGTGTTGACTTTGCTGAAGATCACACAGTTGAAGGTACGCAGCCTTATTTCTGGGTTCTCTATTCTGTTCCATTAATCTATGTGTCTGTTTTGTACCAGTACCATGCTGTTTTGCTTACAGTAGGCTTATAATATAGTTTGAAGTCAGGCAATGTGATGCTTCCAGCTTGTTCTTTTTGCTTACGATTGTCTTGGATATTCAGTCTCTTTTTTGGTTCTATATGAATTGTAAAACAGTTTTTTCTAATTCTGTGAAGAATGTCATTAGTGGTTTGATAGGAATAGTATTGAATTTGTAAATTTTTTAGGGGAGTATGGCCATTTTAACAATATTGATTCTTCCTATCCATGAGGATGAAGTGTTTTTTGATTTATTTGTGTCATCTCTGATTTCACTGAGCAATGTTTTTTATCCCATTGTAGAAATCTTGCACCTCTCTGGTTAGGTGTATTCCTAGGTATTTTATTCTTTTTGTGGCTAATGTGAATGGAACTGCATTCTTGATTTGGTTCTCAGCTTGGATGTTGCTGGTGTATAAGAATGCTAGTGATTTTTGTACATTGATTTTGTATCCTGAAAAAATATAGCTTTTTTATCAGATGAAGTTGTTTATCAGATCAAGGAGTTTGGGGTTTTCTAGGCATAGAATCATATCATCCGCAAACAGGGATATTTGACTTCCTCTCTTCCTATTTGGATACCTTTTCTTTCTTTCTCCTGCCTGATTGGTCTGGCCAGGTTTTCCAGTACTATGTTAAATAGGAGTGGTGAAAGAGGGCATCCTTGCCTTGCTGAGGTTTTCAAAGGTATGTCTCCAGCTTTTGCCCACTCAGTATTACGTTGGCTGTGGGTTTCTCATAGATGGCTCTTATTATTTTGAAGTATGTTCCTTTAATGCCTAGTTTGTTGAGGGTTTTTAACATGAAGAGATGTTGGATTTTATCAAAAGCCTTTTCTGCAGCTATTGAGATGATCCTGTGGGTTTTGTCTTTAGTTCTGTTTATGTGATGAATCGCATTTATTGATTTGCATATGTTGAGTCAACCTTGCATCCCAGGGATAAAGTATACTTGATTGTGGTGAATTAGCTTTTTGATGTGCTGCTGAATTTGGTTTCCTAGTATTTTGTTGAAGATTTTTGTATCAATGTTTATCAAGGATATTGGCCTGAAGCTTACTTTTTTTGTTGTGTCTCTGTAAGGTTTTGGTATCAGTATGATGCTAACCTCACAGGATGGGTTAAGGAGGAGTCCCTCCTCCTCAATTTTTTGGAACAGCTTCAGTAGGAATAGTAGCAGATCTTCTTTACACATCTGCTAGAATTAGGCTGTGGATCCCTCTGGTCCTGGGGTTTTTTTGGTTGGTAGGCTTTTTATTACTGATTTAATTATGGAACTCATTATTGGTTTGTTCAGGGATTCAGTTACTTCCTGGTTCAGTATTGGGAAGTATTCTTGTATGGTTTTTCGCATCTCAATTTCCTTCAGTTCTGTTCTACTTTTGGTTATTTCTTGTCTTCTGCTAGCTTTGGAGTTGGTTTGCTCATTTCTCTGGTTGCTCTAGTTGTACTATTAGGTGGTTAACTTGAGATCTTTCTAACTTTCTGATATGAGTGCTGAGCATTATGAACTTCACTCTTAACACTGCCTTTGCTATATCCCAGAGATTCTGGTACATTTTATATTTAATCTCATTAAAGAATTTCTTGATTTCTGCCTAAATTGCATTATTTACCCAAAAGTCATTCAGGATCAGGTTGTTTAATTTCCATGTAATTATATGGCTGTCAGCGATTTTCTTAGTATTAATTTCTATTTTTAATGCACTGTGGTCCAAGAGTGTAGCTGGTATAATTTTGCTTTTTTTATTTGCTAAGGATTGTTTTGTGTCCAACTGTGTGCTTGGTTTTAGAGTATGTGCCATGTGCAGATGAGAAGAATATATATTCTGTTGTTTTGGGTAGAGTGTTATGTAGATGTTATACATGCATTTGGTCAAGTGTCAAATTTGAGTTCTGAATATCTTTGTTAGTTTTCTCCCTTGATGATCTGACATTTGACTAATACTGTCAGTGGGGTATTGAAGTCTCTCATCATTATTCTGTGGTTGTCTAAGTCTTTTCATAGGTCTCTAAGAACTTGCTTTATGAGTCTGGGTGCTCCTGTGTTGGGTGCATATATATTTAGGATAATTAGGTTTTCTTGCTGAATTGAGCAGTTTACCGTTATGCAATGTCCTTCTTTGTCTTTTTTGATATTTGTTGATTTAAAGGCTGTTTTGTCTGAAATTAGAATAGCAACCCCTGCTTTTTTCTGTTTTCCATTTGCTTGGTATATTTCTCTCCATCTCTTTACTTTGAGCCTATGGGTGTCACTGCCTCTGAGATGTGTCTCTCAAAGACAGCATACCATTGGGTCTTGCCTCTTTATCCAACTTGCCTTTATCCAACTCTGTGCCTTTTAATTAGGGCATTTTGCCCATTTACATTCAAGGTTAGTATTGATATGTGCTTATTTGATCCTGTCATCATGTTGTTAGCTGGTTATTATGCAGACTTGTTTGTGTGGTTGCTTTATTGTGTCATTGGCCTGTGTACTTAAGTGTGTTTTTGTAGTGGCTGTTAACGGTCTATCCTTCCCATGTTTAGGACTCTCTTCAGAACCTCTTATAAGGTAGGTCTGGTGGTAATGAAATCGCTTAGCATTTGCTTGTCTGAAAAGGATCTTATTTCTACTTTGCTTATAAAGCTTAGTTTGCTGGGACATAAAACTCTTGGGTGAAAATTCTTTTCCTTAAGAATGCTGAATATAGGCCCCCAATGTCTTCTGATTTGTACGGTTTCTTCTGAAAGGTCTGCTGTTACCCTGATGGGCTTCACTTTGTAGGTGACGTGCCCCTTCTCTCTAGCTGTCTTTAATATTTTTTTTATTTCGACCTTGGAGAATCTGATAACTATGTGTCTTGGGGATGGTCTTCTTGTGTAGTACTTTGCAAAGGTTCTCTGCATTTCCTGAATTTAAATGTTGGTCTCTCTAGCAAGGTTGGGGAAATTTTTATGAAAGATAACCCAAAGTATATTTTCCAAGTTACTTGCTTTCTTTCCCTTTCAGAGACACCAATAAGTCATAGATTTGGTCTCTTCACATAATCCCGTATTTCTCTGAAGTTGTTTTCATTTTACTTTTTTTTTCTTTATTTTTGTCTGACTGAGTTATTTCAGATAGCTGTTCTTCAAGTTCTGATATTCTTTCCTCAGCCTGGTTGATTCTACTGTTAACACTTGTGATTGTATTCTGAAATTCGTGAAGTGAGTTGTCCAGCTCTATCAGGTAAGTTTGGTTCTTCGTTAAAATGGCATTTTCATATTTCATATCCTATATTATTTTATTTTATTCCTTATAATCCTTGGATTGGGTTTCAAAATTCCCCTGAATCTCAATCATCTTCGTTCCTATTCATAGTCTAAATTCTACTTCTACCATTTCAGCCAGGTTAAGAACCATTGCTGGGGAACTAGTGTGGGTGTCTGTAGGTAAGAAGACACTCTGGCTTTTTGAGTTGCCAGAGTTCTTGCTCTGGTTCTTTCTCATCTGTGTGGGCTCATGTCCCTTCAACCTTTGAAGTTGCTGTCCTTTGGATGGTGGGGTTTTTGTTTTGTTTTGTTTTTTGCTTTTATCTCCATTGATGTCCTTGGGGGTTTGTGGCATAAGGTGGGGTCCATCGACTGGCTTCATTTCTAGTAGATTTTGAGGAGCCAAGGCTCAGCTCAACACTCCCACACTGTATACTCTAACTCTAAGGGGCTGGTATCGGGTCACTGGCTTTGTTCTCTGGTCCCTCAAAGTTGGGAACCTGCTGTGTTAAATGGGCCAAAGTGTTCCTGGTCCGATGGCCACAACACTCCAATGAGTGGTGCCAGCCAAAGCGCTTCATCAGCCAGTGGCAATGTGATTAATGCTTGTTTGCATGTGCCAGCAGCAGTGGTAGTACACCAGGGTTCACCCTTGTCAGCTGGGGTGGGGCGCTGGCAGACCAGCAACTGCCAGCCTCTGTATGCGCATTCACAGTGGCAGCAGTGGCACCATGGAGGGGAGGGGTCACTGGCATCTGTGTGTGCATTCACACTGGTGGGCAGTGTTGGCATAGCAGTGGATTTCTGGCTGGGGTGGGGCTGGCAAACTCCTTGTGCATGTTCACACTGGTGGCAATCGTGGTGGGAGGCAGGGCCACTGGCCTTCCTGAGTGCTTTCACACCAGAAATGGCAGCACTGCAACACAGCAGCAGGTGGGGGACGGGTACACACGCTGGCAGCAATGGCGCGGTGGGATGCACGCACATCACTGCACCAGCATGGAAGGGCAAGGTTCACCCATGCACACATGTGCCAATATGGCAATAGGAGGATGGCCATGGGTGAGTGCTTGCTGGTAAAGCAGCATGGGGGAGGCTGCAGTAGAGGGAGAGTGTGAGTGGGCCAGTGCAGGTCAGTGGGGGCCACTCTGCTGGAGCTCTCTGACAATCTGGCACAGTCTGCCAGCACAGGAGCTATGATGAGGGCCCTAGGGAGGCATCCTGGTTGAGCATCTGAGACTGCACTGTAAGCAGGCAAAGCCAGGCTATGGTCCCAGGAGAGGCCAGCCGATGGGAGAGTTCAGGTAAGACTGGCCCCATCTGCTCTGTTCAGGTTCAACAATTCTTTTAAGGCTAAAGTCTCCTAGAGGAACATGGCCAGCCTGAGGGAATGGGCATCCCCGGCCATGCCCCCCTGCAGACATTCCCGCATCAAAACTCTCTGGGCTCTGTACAGGCTGGAGTCCTGCCCCAACCATCTCTCTAAGCAACTCTCTCTGCCAGCTCAAGTGTGGGGGTCATGGGGTCTTCTGCTGCCAGGATTCCAGAGGTCCAAAGCAAGAGCAGCTCGCTCCTTGCCTGCTCAACTCACCCATTCCCCAGGAGACATTAGGAGCCAGGAAGAAGACCCAGTGTGTGGCAGCCCCATGCAGGATTCCCAGCTTCCTCCCCTTTAAGCCCAGTGTCTCTGTCCTCCCTCTGTCCACTCTTAGTAACTTTCCTCTGAAGATCGACTTGGAATGTGCCAGTCTTCCCAATGTCCTAGCCCCTTGGTGGCAGATATTCTTTCTAGCTGCATCTAGTCAGCCATCGTTTCCCACATTTATTGATTTACCTATCTTGAGCAATCCTTGCATCCCAACAATAAACCCACTTGGTCATGGTGCCTGATCACTTAATGTGCTGTTGAATTTGGTTTGCTGGTATTTTGTCAAGGACATCGTCTTTGGAAACAGATTTTAATTACACTAATGATGCCATAAATATTTCACAATTATTTTTAACCTACATCCCTCTAATATTTAGCAAGTTAAAAATTAATACCTCTGCCCTGTTAAAATAATAGCTTGGCATATGTTTACTTCTCCCTCTCCTAGTCATTTTGGTTTTCTTTTATATAATCTTGAGATGCTGAGGCAGATAGTGGTTTTAAATTGTTTTAACTTCACATACCTTCTTTTTCAAGATTCTCTTCTGACATTTCCATTGTTTATATTGTGTACACAATAAATATTTAAATTCATCTCTATTTTAATTTTGGCATTCACCAGTACTTTTTCGTTCTTGAGTATTTTTTTTGTTTGATTTGATCTTTTGCTTATCCTTAGGCTGATTAAAGTCCATCATCCAGTAATTTTATTTTTCAAAAAGAATATCCTAGTGATATATCTTCTGAGGCTTTGCACATTCAAAAATGTCATTCTGTTGCCTTTATACATGAAGGAAATTGTAGGTATAAGATTCTTAGGTCACAACACTTTGGCCTAAAACACAGCACACGTTAAGTTTCTCTATTGTTTTATGACATTTAGGTTTGCAAATAAGAAGACTAAAGTCATCTAAACTTTGCTTTCCCCTCCCCCTGGGGTCTGGGCATTTATAAAAATCATTCTCTTTGTACTGTAATTCAAACATTTTTTAATCTTGTATTGATTTTTAGCTGATAAAGAGTGAAATCTTTAAAATTACATACACAGACCTTCTGAAAAGTTTTCTCATATCTTTAGTTATTTTTGTGTTATTTTATTCTGAGCCTTCCTTCAGAAATATCAGTTGTTATATACTGGTTTTCTATTTTCTGCCTTAATATCACCTTCCTCAAAATTTTTGATTCTCTGTCCCTTTCTTTTGCAGTCTGAAAGGTCATTATGCCTTGCCTTCATATCGCTGATTTAATTCTTTACAAAATCTGACCTAACCCAACCAGCAACTATGTGATCGTAAGTCTGCTATTGTACTTTTGGTTTCCTTACGATTTCCTTATGACAATTTTCACTTCATCCCTTTCTTTCCTTATGGTGTCTGTTCCTCCTTCATAGATATCGTATCTTCTTGTATGCTACTGGTGAATTTTTAAACATTTTCTTCCGGAGTAACACATTTTCAGGAGAAACTCCTTCCTCTGAATCTTCTGTGTAATGCTCTCATTCCTTTCCTCTATAATGCTTTCCCACAGACTCCATTTTGGTTCTGTTCTCCTACTCATTCTTGAACGCCGTACACCACTCAGACTTGGTGCTTGATATTCAGAACACCATTCAGTTTGCTGCTTGACAAAAACTACAGGGGCTGTAACCGTGCTTCTATTACGTGTCTCTAAGTGTGATCTCTCTCTCAGAGATACAGCTAAAACCAATTCCCAGGAGGGTTTGAACTAGGTTACACTGCTCTACTGAGGAGGCACGTTTCTCCTCAAGCCACAGCCTGCTTCACTGGTACTCTAAAATGATATGTTACACAGCCTGCTTCACTGGTACTCTAAAATGATATGTTACATGGGAAACCAACAAGGAATTGCTATCAGAGTTGCTGACAAGTCAATAAGTATTTTGCAAATTGGCACTGTGCCTCCAATGTACCATGTACCAGTAGTTTCCCCTCTATTTACTGTTGATTTTTTTTTTCTGGGACTCAGAACTGCCACATAAAAGCACAGTTGAGATTTACGCCTTTAAATGGGAAGCTTCAAACAATTAACAATTTTTGAGAAAAATCTATCTCTAAAATTACACGATGATTACGAGTCCAAGCTCATAATCAGATGGCATGGATTTGTGTCCCTGTTCCTTCACAAACTACATAACATTCTGTGCCTCAGTTGGCTCCTCTGAAAAACTGGGATAACAATGAGTATATCAAAGAATTGTGATAAGTTAATAAATTATTTGATGTAAAGACCTTAGAACAATATTAGGAACATAATAAATAATCAGTATATGTGAAACATTATTATTACTTCCTCAGATTGAATAACTCAAGGTTATTGTGAACACCCAAAATCACAATGTGCCACAATACAGTAATTCTCTTAGTCTGTCTACCTTTTCAGAAAGTAGTACCTGAATTGCCAATTTTGTCTTTTTGTAACTGCTTTTTATCATTAATTATTGAATCTTCACCTCTGACAAGTTCTTAGCTGCCATTTCTTGACACTGGTCAGTGTGCTAGCACAAGCACCTTGATCTAATTTATTGCTTCTAAAATTATTAGAATGAAATTATCTGGGTGGGAAAATAAGGGACTCCCCTCTGAGGTAAACATCAATGTGTCAATGACCATACTTTTGAGCTGGGGGTTTCTTAAGGTAGAAGCTGTTTCTCATTTTTATATCCCTAGGACCCAGGATAATATCTAGCCCATACTCCAATAGTCAATAAGTATTGTTTTAAATTTGTTTTTTCTTAATTGAATATATCTGTATTGTTTAAGAGCCTTTTTGGATTGCATTTTTAGTTTTTAACCTATATTCCAGACAGCTGTGGGTGACATAAGTAAACACCAGAAAAGTGAGAGATCATTGCATACAGATCTTGGCAAAAGAGAACAGATCAATACTTTTGGTGGGTTAAAAAAAAAATCCTTGTTTGTGCTGGGTGCAGTCGCTCACACCTGCAATCCCTGCACTTTGGGAGGCTGAGGCAGGCAGATCACGAGGTCAGGAGATTGATACCATCCTGGCTAACATGGTGAAAGCCCCGTCTCTACTAAAAATAGAAAAATCAGCCAGGCATGGTGGCACATGCCTGTGATCCCAGCTACTTGAGAGGCTGAGGCAGGAGAATCTCTTGAACCCGAGAGGCAGAGATTGCAGTGAGCTGAGATTGTGCCACTGCACTTCAGCCTGGGCAACAGAGCAAGACTCTGTCTCAAAAAAAAAAAAAAATCCTTGTTTGTACCTAAAAGAAAATTAAAGAACAAACAACCTAGAAAGAGATAATGCTATTTCCACCCCTTCCTTTTTAATGTACAAATGGTAGTAAGCAATAAATGATTTGCTTATAATCCTTTCCCCACTTTAAATTGTTAATACCAGAAAAGTATTTGAAAGTGATAGGTAATGACAACACAAACCAGATAGTCAAGGATACATAATATATTTTCAAACATGAGAATTTGCTATAAATAATTGATTTAAGTAGCCATAAGCACATTTATTGAATATTCACTGAATATATTTTTTTGCTCCCTTGCATCCCAAGAATTTAGGTAATCACAAAAGGAATATTGTGTAGATAAGAAAGAGATTGTGCTATATATCAGAAACTAGATATACTGTGGCAGACACCATAGCATAGTAAAGTGCACAGAGGAGGTACTGACCCAAACACTGACTAGCTGAATAACTCCACAATGCCTCTTAACTGCTATGACCTCTGCTTCCCAATATGAAAAATAAGGGTGATTAGATTGCATAACTTCTATAAATCTTTTCACTGCACAATTTCATGTTTTAAAACATCACTAAAGGCACACGTACTCTTAAAAATCATGTCAGTGGTAGTTCAAAAATACTATCCAATATGTTAAATATAAGGCTGTGACTATTTTAAACATGATTTTAAAAAGCGTGCATGATTGCTAGGCATTGGAATAACTATATTTTAAGGATTGTGAACTCCATTAGACTTCGTATCTCATTTGTTAAACAGTTCCATCAGAATGATTTTAAGTAGATATTTCAATTCAGTACATTTTAGAACATAGGTGCTTAACATATGTCTGGCATGTTTCTCTAGGTAAACAGCACCATCTTTTACTCTCTGGAACTGTTTGGAAAACAAGCAATAGGTTATTTGTAGGGGGCAGGTGTTTCCTTGCTAGTCAAATCATTTAGTCTAACCATTTCCTGATTTAACAGATGAGGACAATTCATCAACAATGACATTTTGGTTTACTACTTATTATTTGTTTGATGTTCAAAGATCTTAAGAGCAGACAATAGCCACTAGAGATCAATAAAGACCATTACATAATATGTGTGTGCTTAAATTAGGGACAGCATCTGATGCTGTTTCTTTTACCTCAAAGACAAGTTAGAATCCTATGCTCCTGTCCTGCTGCTGTCTCATAGGCAGGATAAAATAATGTCATTCAGATGGCATTTCCTCCCCCTGAAGAGATATTTAGAACTAAGTTTTATACCAAAAGTTATTGAATGTGCACACCTGTAACACTAACAACAACAACAAAAAAAGCCCTATACATCCCATTTAGCTCTACAATTACATAGTCCAGAGCTACGGAAGATTTATGTCAGGTCTTCGAGCTATCAAAAAGGATATTCCCTGAGAGGGATATAAGACATCAAAACTTCAAGGCTTGAGATCACAGCAGGTTTAATAAAGAAAGAAAAACAGATGTCAATGTAAAAGGGGGAGATTATGAAATTAATTGTAAAATAAAAAGTGGCATGCTGAGCAACATTTTCTTCCAATGTAAATAATGTTAGGAACATATGCAATATGAACAATGATGGCTATTTTTCTTTTAAAGATTGTTATTATTTTAAACAAATCTTAGTTACAGTGAAAACAACTAATATACATTAACAAGTAACGTTATTAAAAAGCTAGGCCAATTGATACCGCATGGAAAGGGAATCACTGTAGTTATGACACCTAATAAAAAGGATTTAGGTCTGCTCCTTGAAGTGAAATAGAATAGGAATGGTCAGCAGGCTACTGGATACAGATGAACTGAGCTCCAATATTCCCTTTCTAGTGTACATTCACCAGGGAGGGAGACTGATAGCAGAAACCTTAGTTTACTTCGAGGCTAAATACCCAAGAAAAGATAATGGTAGAAGAAAGATTTCCTTTCTAGGTCTATCTCTATGTGCGTAACAGTCCTCAGCAGGATGTAATAAAGTTTGGGATAGGAATACCTTATTTTACAAATAGCCAGTGCATCCCTTTCTCCTCACTACAGCCTGTCTGTCTCACAGGTACATACATACCAGGATATCAGGAAGAGGGCTTACCAGACTGCAACAGAGCAGGAAGCCAGGAAGCTCTTCCTTAATGGATGGACAGCCAGTGATCTGCCCAAAGAATGAACAGCGGACAAACAATACACCTAAAGGATACTGATGCCTTATACAGGAAGCAAGGATTATGAAAAAGTATGTCCATTTCATATGAAATATACTTAACATTTTGTATTGAGCTGCATTAAAACTGCAACAATAAGGAAATTTATTATGATTTAAAAGAGCACTCATGCAGGTCAATACGTGTTGCTAGAAACACTTTTCCAAATGACAGAAACAGATTTCTTCCTATACACTAAGCTCATGAAGGGCAGAATCTATGTCTAATTCATCCTCAACCCCACCCCAGTACCTAATATAATACCTTCCCCAATATAACCATTTAATGGGTATCTGCTGAGTGACTATATGGATAAACAAGATGGTGGTATTACAAAGTGTTTTTTAACATTTTGTGATATAAACCATATTTAATTTTAACTTGTATGTATTCTAAATAGTTTAAAGGTTAACTTTTTTCATTTTCTATTATTTTTGTATTTTACAAGTAGATTGACTTGATAAATGTTAAAACAGCAGATAGTGACAAAAGCAGCAACAAACATTTGCCATTTAACTACTCTTTTACTTTCTATATCTTATGGCAAAAAAGAATTTAGAAACTTAAGTTTCATAGTCAGAAATCTATAGAACTCTGTTTTTCCCGAGATGGTGGACCAGAGGCCTTTCCAACGTGCCTCATCTACTTGGAAGAATTTTGTCCAAGAAGGAAATGAAAAATCAACAGAAAGTGAAAGAAAACTTCAGATACTGGGGAAGAGAAGGTGAGCAGGGAGACAGTGGCTAGGTCTGGTTGAGAACTGAGTGAAGCTCCAATATAGGAGAGGGGAAGAGAATGTCCCTCTGCAATCTACCTGTCTACTGAGGAACTGTGCAACCTAGGCCATGGGGAACACCCTATCCCTCCCAAGCCCTGGATATAACTAGGAGAGAGGCCAGGAGCGTGTGAAAAGGAATGATACCAGGAAGTACCCCAGGCATTGTCCCAGACCTGGGACCCAACAGGACAATGCCATTCTTGATTCTAACTCATATCAAGCTCGGCGGGTCTCTGAAATCTAGCAGTGGCGGCAGCACCAGCATTAGTCTTGGGCCAGGATTTGGAGTGCTGGATCTGGAGCAGGGGAAGAGCCCCCACAGCCAGAACTTAGAGGTAAGTGTGGTGTGCAATCCAGCTGTGGGTGCTAGAATTGGGATACCCCTCCTTCATAGACCGAAATAGGAGAGTTGCTGAAGAGGTATGGTTTTGCCTGGGTAGCAGGTTTTGTGGCCACAGGCAGCTTTGAAAAATAAAGTAAAAAAACTGCACGTAACATTTCTGAGTGTTCCAACTGGCTCCCTTGCTTGGAATAGGGGTGTGAGCCCCCTCAGGTCTGAAGAGTGAGAGGTGGGTCCCCCTCCTGATCACCTGGAGTAGGCATGTGGGACACCCATCACTTCCCATGCAGAGAACTTGGTGCAGCAGTGGTTGCTCTGTTTCTTGCCCAGCCTTATCTCCAGCCACCTGCTGACTACCTCTAGACCCCTGTCAGGGCTGGTGCTTGTGCCTACTGTTGGGAGATGTGAATGCAGACTTGCCCAGTCCAGCTCTGCCCAGATTTGGCCTCCACTGAGACTGAGCACAGGACCCAGTCCACTGAATATTCCATGGCCCAGCCATTGTCTGGGCAATGAAGTACTTCTCATGGTTAACAAATGTCAAGCATAAACTTTATTCCTACAAGATCAACTGGCTTTTTTACCTGAAAGTGCCACCTACTGGTCTGGACGTTGACCTGCTAACCCCATAGTAAATCTGCTGACACAAATGCACAGTGCTTGGGAATAACGTAAGATTCCCACGCCCCTTGCTACCACAATCATCAATGCCACTGTGGCTTCTTAGGAGGCTGTGAGCCTGCTTACCTTCCAGGTACACCACTACTACAACCAGTATTTGAGAAAGCCACCACACTAAGTCTATTTATAACCAAGGAAATCATACAAAGCCTTAACATTCAACATACCCAGAAGTAAACAGCTCTACCCAACATACTTCATAGTTATATCCGCAAGAAAAAAAGTTACATTTCAATGAAATTCAAAACTAAGAAGTTACTATTTCTCCAGATGTGAATAAATCACCATAATAATACCAGAAGTATGAAAAAGCAGGGTAGTATAGCACCCACAAAGGAACACAGTACTTTTCTAGCAATGAATCTTACCAAAATAAAATTTTTGAAATGCTAGATAAAGGCCAGGCACAGTGGCTCATGCCTGTAATCCCAGCACTTTGGGAGGCTGAGGTGGGCAGATCACAAGGTCAGGAGATCGAGACCACCCTAGCTAACATGGTGAAACCCGTCTCTACTAAAAATACAAAAAAAATTAGCCAGGTATGGTGGCAGGCACCTGTAGTCCCAGCTACTCAGGAGGCTGAGGCAGGAGAAGGGCATGAACCTGGGAGGCAGAGCTTGCAGTGAGCCGAGATCGTGCCACTGCACTCCAGCCTGGGTGACAGAATGAGACTCCGCCTCAAGAAAAAAAAAAAAAAAGAAATGCCAGATAAAGAAGTAAAAATACTGATTTTAAAGAGATTCAATGAGATAAAAGATATTCTGAAAACCAGCACAAAGACATCACAAAATCAATTCAGGATATAAATTTTAAAAACTTGCCAATGAGATAGATATCTTAGAAAAAAATAATTTCTGGAAATGAATAATTAAGAAATTACAAAATACAGTTGAAAGCTTCAACAATTGACTGGACCAAGCAGAAAAGAAAATTCTCAGAAATTGAAGACAAGACTTTTGAATTAATCCAGTTAAACAAAAATAAACTAAAAATAAATTTTAAAAAAATGAACAAAGCCTTTGAGAAGTATGGGACTACATAAAGCAACTGAAGTTACAAAAGATTGCCATTCCTGAAAGAGAAGAAAAAGCAAAAAGTTTAGAAAACCTATTTAAGGAAATAATTGACAAAAACTTCTGTAGTCTAGCAAGAGATTTAAACATCCACATACAAGAAGTGCAACAAACACTAGAAAAAGATATTGCAAGATGCAGTTTACCATGAGAAATAGTCATCAGATGTTGTCTAAAGTCAACATGAAGAAAAAAATCCTAAACTCAGCAAGACAAAAGCATCTAGTCACCTATTAAGAAAAAAAAACATCAGACTAACATCAGACTTCTCAGCACAAACCTTTTCCAAACCAGAAGAGATTGGGATCCGATCTTCAGAGTGCTTAAAAAGAAACTGTCAACCACAAATTTTATATCCTGACATAACAAGCTTCATAAATGAAAGAAATACAAAGTATTTCCCAGACAAGCAAATACTGAGGGAATTTGTCACTATTAGGCTGGTTCTATAATAAATGCTCAAAGGAGTTCTAAACATGTAAATGAAAGGTCAGTATTCACCACCATAAAAACACATTTAAGTATAAAACTCACAGGTCTTACAAAGCAATTGCACAAAGGAGGAAGAGAAAGAAATTAAATAGCAACATGACAAAACTCCACCAACCCACAAAGAGAAAAAAGAAACAAATAATTTAGAAAACAACTAGATAACATTATAACAAGAAAAAAACTCACATATGAATATTAGCCTTGAATGCAAATGGAATGAATGCTCTACTTAAAAGGTAAAGATTGACAAAATTGATTTTTAAAAGCATGAACAAAAAAAGTAAAGACCAATATCCCTGATGAACATATATGCAAAAATCCATAATAAAATACTATGAAATCAAGTCCAACAGCACATCAAAAACATAATACACCATGATCAAGTGGGTTTTATTCCAGGGAGGCAAGGATGATTCAGCATATGCAAATCAATAAATGTGATTCATCACATAAACTGAATTAATGGCAAAAACCATATGACCATCTCCACAGATGCAGAAAAAGCATTTGATAAAACTGACCACACCCTAATGATAAAAACCTTCAACAAATTAGGCATAGAAGGAATACACTTCAAAATATTAAAGGATCTGTATGGCAAACCCACAGCCAACATCACGCTAAACAGGGAAAAGTTGAAAGTAATCCCAATAAGAACTGGAATAAGACAAGGATGCTCACTTTCACCATGCCTATTCAACATAGAACTAGAAGTCTTAGCCAGAGCAATCAAGCAAGAAAAAGAAATAAAAGCCATCCAAATAGAAAAAGAGGAAGTCAAATTATCTGTTATTGATAATATGATCTTATACCTAAAAAACCCTAACAATTTCTCCCCCCAAAAACCTCTTAAATATTATAACTGAATTCAGTAAATTTTAGGATACAAAATCAATGTATAAAAATCAGTAGTATTTCTATGTATCAAAAACAAGCTGAGAACTAAATCAAGAAACAATCCCATTTACAAGTTATAAAAAAAACCTAAGAATATATTTAACCAAGGAGGTAAAAGGAAAACTACAAAACACTGATGAAAGAAGTTGTAGATGACACAAACAAATGGAAAAACATCTCATGCTCACGGATTAGAATAATTAATATTGTTAAAATGACCATACTGCACAAAGCAATCTAAGATTCAATGCAATCCCTACCAAAATACCAATATCATTTTTCTCAGACTTAGAAAAAACAATCCTCAAATTCATATGGCATTAAAAAAGAGCCAGAAGAGCCAAAGCAATCCAAAGCAAAAAGAACAACACTGGAAGCATAACATTATTTGACCTCAGATTATACTACAAGGTTATAGTAACTAAAACATCATGGAACTGGCATAAAAATAGATCAGTAGAACAGAATACAGAACCCAGAAACACCACCACATAACTACAGCCAAATGATCTTTGACAAAGTCAACAAAAACATATACTGGGGGAAGGACACCCTTTTCAATAAATGGTGCTCAGCAAATTGAATTACCATATGCAGAAGAATGAAACTGAATCCCTCTCTCACCATATATAAAAATCAACTCAAGATGGATCAAAGAATTAAATGTAGGACTTGAAACCTTACAAATACTGGAAGAAAACCTAGGGAAAACTCTTCTGGACATTGGTCTAATCAAAGAATTCATGACTAAGACCTCAAAAGCACAAGCAACAAAAACAGACAAATGGGATTTAATTTTAAAAAAGCTTCTAGAAAGCAAGGTAAATAATCAATAGAGTGAAAAGACAACCGGAAGAATAGGAGAACATATTTGCAAACTATGCATCTGGCCCGGGGACTGATATCCAGAATTTACAAGGAACTCAAACAATTCAACAACAGCAACAGCAACAAAATAATAATAATAATTAATAACCCCATTATAAAGTGGACAAAGGGCATGAGTAGACATTTTTCAAAAAAAGACACACAAAAGGCCAACAGATCTATGAAAAAATGCTTAACATCACTGAATATTAGAGAAATGCATATTAAAACCACAATGAGATATCATCTTATTCTAGTCAGAATGGCTATTATTAACAAGTCAAAAAATAACAGATGTTGGTGAGGATGCAGAGAAAGGAAACACTAACACTCTGCTGGTGGGAATGTAAATTAGTATAACCTCCAAGGAAAACAGTATAGAGACTTCTCAAAGAACTAAAAATAAAACTACCATCTGATCCAGCAATTCCACTTCTGGGTATCTACCCAAAGGAAAAGATCATTATTCATAGGTTTCTCATAGCATGATTTACAATAGCAAAACATGGAATCAACTTAAGTGCCCATAAATGGATGACTGGATAAAGAAAATGTGGCATACACACACACACACACACACACACACACACACACACACACACATAGATATATATAGACCACACACACACACACCCCGTTTGTATGTACATTATCTTAAATGAAACAACTCAGAAAGGGAAAGTCAAATGCCACGTTCTTATTTATAAGTGGAAGCTACATAATGGGTACACATGAACGTAGAGTGTGGAGAGTGTGGAATGACAGACACTGAAGACTTGGAAGGGTGGGAGGTTAGGAGGGGGCGAGGGATGAGAAATTACTTAATGGGTACATTATTTGGGTAATGGTTACACTAAAAGCCCAGACTTCATGATTATGTAATATATCCATGTAAAAAAACTGCGCTTGTACCCGTTACATTCACACAAAATTTTTAAAAATAAATCTATAAAACTCTGCACTTTACTGCCTAAGGTATTAAGTGTGTCAATAACCCCCTAGTTATTACAGGAGGGATATCAACATGTGTCAGTTGAAATAGTACTATAAACAACAAGGAACAATTGCTAATCTTTTTCAAGTAGTAGTCAGTACTTTCATTGTTTTAGGTTCTTTTGTTAAATGTTTAAAGTTCTTGTTGCATATATGACACAACAGAATACCAAATACATCCCATTGATTGTGTAGTTTTAAACTAGTAGAAAGAAAATATAATTTCAACATGTTATTATGAGAGGTTAAGATAATAATACAGTTGTCCCCCAGCATCCATGGGGAATTGGTGCCAGGGCCCCTTGAGGATACCAAAATCCATGGATGCTCAAGTCCCTTTTATAAAATGGTGTAGTATTTGCATATAACCTACACACATCCTCCTATGTACTTTAAGTCATCTCATAATAACTTATATAGTACCTAATCCAATGCTTACACATCACTTCATTCACATGGATTCAACATAGTACTTGACACACAGCAAATCCAAGTTATGGTTTTGGACCTTTGTGTAATTTTTTTTCCTGAATATTTTTGATCCATGTTTGACTGAATCCACAGATGTGAAATCCATGGATATGAAAGGCCAACTGTACTCTTCACTCATTAAATATAACACACAAGCAGTGTTTTAATGTTGATATAACTAATAATTGAACTGAAGCAGTTGTTTATTATATAAACAGGAAAAATAAGCAAAATTTAATTACTGGTTAGCTGAAATTAACTTAGAAACAAATTATTCTTGGCTGGGCGCAATGGCTCATGCCTGGAATCCCAGCACTTTGGGAGGCCAAGACGGGCGGATCACTTGAGGCCAGGAATTCCAGACCAAGCTGGCCAAAATGGTGAAACTCCCTCTCCACTAAAAATGCAAAAATTGGCCAGGCATGGTGGTGCACACCTGTAGTCCCAGCTACTCAAGAGGCTGAGGCATGAGAATGAATCCCTTGAACCTAGGAGGCAGAAGCTACAGTGAGCCGAGATCGTGCCACTGCACTCCAGCCTGGGTGACAGAGCAAGACTCTGTCTAAAAAAAAAGACAAAGAAACAAGTTGTTCTTTAAAGGTGAGAATGTATGGTTTCATAAAAATCAGTCTGCATTAATGCCTCATTTGCCATTTTAAATATTTTATAGCTTCCATAAAACATATTACCTTTTTTTCATAGATGTGTTTTAAATGACTTTTCTCCATCTGAAACTTATTTTCTTGATCCTGTGAATGATAAATGTTTATATTTATTATACTTTAAATTATACTAGAGTCAATAAAATTAGCAACCTAATTAAATCAATCTACTTAATGTTAAACTTTAGTTCAGAGTTTTGCATATTACTAAGTAAGCCCTACAGGTAGAAATTGGAGTAGCTTTGTATTACGAGGCATAAAATCTTAGTCACCTGAAGATATTACTATTCTCAAAAGCACTTGCTTTACAGTGTAAGAAAATCTTTCTGACCCTTAGGATTAAGAGATTACTTCAAAAATGACCAAGTCAATAAATATGGAAATGATAAATTTGAAGTTACATCATGTAACAGTCCTTGGTATTTTTTGATCACGAGAGAAAAGAGATCTAAAAGGTGCAAAAGAGACAGAGGGAGAGAGAGAGACACAGAAAGAAAGAAGGAAAGAAAGAGAGAAATTATGAAGATTGGCCGGTAATTTAAAAGAAGGAAATTATTCTAAAATAATGATATATTTAAATAAAATTTATTTTTAAAACTAATCTCAAAAGAGATCATTCCAATTCAAATTATTGTACTTTATTCTCTACATCTCATTAGCATCAATCTCTATTAAGATAAATAAAATGTAAAATTATACAATGCGATAAAAGAATCAGAAAAGATGACCTGCATTTCTGAGTTTTATTTTTTTAATTGACTCTCAATGATACATCTAAATCAAGAAAACTGTGTTTGACCATTGTTCTTCTGTGTAGAAATACAAGACTCACCCTTAGTTGTTGCTTTCTTTGAAGTTCTGATTCCTGTAACTGCTGTTTTAATTGACAGACATTCTGCTCTAATTCTTCAATCATACTAGATGCCTACAAGGATTTTAAGAAGAATAAAAAGCAGAATATTGATTTTTGTACCATATTATACTTTCCGATTGAAAAAATATGCCTTTTGTACCCCTGAAAGTCCAATCAGAATTAAAATTATCTAGAAATTTGAATGAAAAATGTTTTTAAAAGATACTAGAAAAAATAATCTTTTAAAGTAAAAATATAAATTAAATGCAGCATAGTATTAAATATTATGAAAATGTAATGCTGACATAAAAATATAATCTTTTAAAGTAAAAATAGAAATTAAATGCTACATAATATTTAATGTTATGGAAATGTAACACTGACATAAAAATAATAGCTTTACAGAAAACTTCAAAGTTTTAATTATAAAATGAAAGCAGAACCAAGATTTCAAAACAATAATAACGCATATAGTAACTCTATGAAATGTATTATTCATACAACTAAGCATTGGAATTTATATGTTTCCTCCTTTTAAGACTTTGGCAATTAAAATGATTAGCTTATAGCAGAATTCAGTTTATTAAATATTTGTCTTGTGCTATATAGTAGACATTTAGAATTTTAAACATTTTAAATACCAATAAAAATTCCTGAAGTTCCTGTTAATTTAAGAATAAAGTGAAAGAGAGATTAATTTCAAATGCCAAATAATTTCTACTTGGCTATCTATGGCTCTAGGCTTAGTGAATAAATACTTCATGTGGATTATCTATTAACATAAATAATACCTTAGAAGCTGAAAGAGCATGTTCTTGTTTTAGAAGGTTTATATCAGCATCATATTTGGTTTGTAACAGTTTCATGTTTTGCTCATAATCATTTACAAGATGGTCCTTCTCTTTATGCAGTGTGTTACGCCTAAAAACAAGAGAATAAAATAGACTTTCAATGTATTTAAAACCAATCTCTAAAATGAAATTTTTTAATCAGCTAAATCCAAATACATTTCCATTCAATATATTAAATAAGTATCCACAATTTTGTCAACTGCTTCTAAACATTCTGCTTATGTTAAAAACAGGTTGGGTACAGTGACTCATGCCTGAAATTTCAGCACTTGAGGAGGCCAAGGCAAGAGGATCACTTCAGAAAAAGAGTTTGAGACCAGCCTGGGCAACAGAGTGAGACCGTGTCTCTACAAAAAAATAAAAATAGAAAAATTAGCCAGGCATGGTGGTGCATGCCTGCAGTCCTGGCTACTTGGGAGGATGAGGAGGGAGAATCGTATGAGCCCAGGAGTTTGAGATACAGTGAGCCATGATCACACCACTGTACCCCAGTCTGGGTGACACACAGAGACCCTGTCTCTAAATACATAAATAAACAAACAAACAAACAAACAAACAGCAGTATTTAGATTAGAAACTTCCCAAGGCTAAACGCACAAGGTGTAATTAATTTTGGCAGATAACTTATACAGTTAATATCAGTACTTTATAGCTACCCCTGATAAATATCTGATTTCAGACAATACCTTGCCTTTACTTCTTGTAATTCACTACACGTTATCTGGTAACATCTTTCAAGTTCTGCTTTTTCTTGAATTAATTTCTGTCTCTGTAAATTACTGTTCTCTGCTTCTCCAGTCAGCTGCTGGACACGGGCCTCCAGTTCTTTGATCATGTGGTTCTAAAAGAACAGGTCATGGTTAAGAAAGTCTCTGACTCAGTTGTAACACTTTTGTATCTGTAAGAAGCTTGAGGAACACGTATAATCTATAAGAATAAATAAAACAAATGTATCATAAACCATGGTAGTAGAAATTAAATCAACCTTGAACTTAACCAAGTCTTTAAAAAAACAATGCATACTACCAGAAAAATAAGAACATCACAGTTATATACTTTTAGCCTTTTGTTCATTTAATGAATATTTACTGAGGCTGGTAATATTCAAGAATGTAGATACATAGCAGTAAATAAGACAAAGTTCCTATCCTCAGGAAGGTTTCAGTCTCTATGCCTCTTTATACGTACGGCCATTAGCTGACTACTTACCAGTGTTCTTTGCGTTTGATTTTAAGTTTTTGAAATGTGTTATAAGAGTAATGTAATAGTATTTTTAAAGGAAATCCATAACCCCAAAATTGTAGCACAAAGGTGTTCACATAAGTGATACACTTATTTTTAAGTGTATAGGAACATTTAATTAGTTGTGTTAGTGTGCAAGATTTTTATTCATTTTTTAACATCTTTGCCATTTTGTAAAATGCACTTCTCTACTCTTCCACAGTATTAAGATTATCACTCAACTAAATCATTTCTCTATTATTTAATATTTATTTAGAATTTTTCCCCTTTGTAGAACTGCAATTTAAAATGTGGATAAAGGTATTTATCATCTTTTAGATACTTTATCTAAAATTAGGGTAAGCAAGCATTAGATGAAGGGACAATTAATTTTCAGTTTTAAAATTAAACTTCTAATAAGTGTGAGCAAAAAGGATAGGTTAGTATGATGTTGCACTCAACTATTGTGTTATTCTAAGAGAACCATTTTAAAGATGCAGTTTAAGCATTAGATAATATTACAACCCTGACATCCTTTCTTCATCTCATCCTTTCTTCATTACAATACCAAATAGGTATACAAGTTAAATTTTGGTGTAACAGCTTCCAATCTATATAAATGACTTATCTAACTTAAAAGCATGGTTTATAGGCTAACTTCTTTAAATGCATACAATTCTAGACTGACAAACATCAGAAGTTCTGATTTCTTCTTCCTGCATCTTATTCACTTTGTCTCTTCATTATCCCTCTGCTTTAGGAGCTCCTTTCAGAAAATAGTTTCCATTTCCTAATATATATTCTAAACACCCTTTATGTCCTGCGTATTCATTAACTGGAAGAAACAAAGAACATATACTTTGCCTTCCAGTTTTAGATGGAGGAATAAAGATGATTTGTATTCCTTCGTCTCTTGGAAACCAAAAACAGACAAGATAAACTAAAAATAGAAATGCAAATTCCATCCTAATAAACCCTACAAGAGGATATTCTATTATTGGCTATAAAAGAGTAGCTTGCAGCAGATCACACTCCCAATGCTAACAACTGAAAAACCCAGTTTTTTGTTTTTTTTGTTTTTTTTTTGAGACAGGGTCTCGTAGCACAATCTTGGCTTACTACAGCCTCAACCTCCCAGGCTCAGGTGATCCTCCCACCTCAGCTTCCTGAGCAGCTGAGACTACAGGTACATGCCACCACACCTGGCTAATTTTTGTACCGTTTTTGGTAGCGATGGGGTCTCGCTATGTTGGCCAGGCTGGTTTCAAACCTCTGGCCTCATGCAATTCACCCTTCTCAGCCTCCCAAAGTGCTAGGATTACAGGCGTGTGCCACCATGGCCAGTGAAAGATTTAATTAGTAGGAAAGCACTTGAGAACTTCTAAGGCAGTTTGAAAACATCATAGAGATGAGGCATCATCCTGTAAGGTGCTTTTACCCTAGAGGTATTTTTCAATGACGGAAGATGAGGATGGGGCAAGGAAACAAAGGCAGATGGTGGCCGAGGCAGCCAGGACTTGAGGAAACAAGATCCCTCAGAAAAGCAACACACAGAGAAGTGGGCACCACACCAGCAGTTTTCTCAAGAGAATTTGTCAAATTCTTTCTTTTTCTTTTTGGAGACGGAGTTGCACTCTGTCCAGGCTGGATCTCGGCTCACTGCAACCTCCACCTCCCAGGTTCAAGCAATTCTCCTGCCTCAGCCACCTGAGTATTGGAATTACAGGTGCACACCACCACACCTGGCTAGTTTTTGTAATTTTAGTAGAGGTGGGGTTTCACCCTGTTGGCCAGGCTGGTCTTGACCTCCTGACCTCAAGTGATCTGCCCACCTTGGCCTCCCAAAGTGCTGGCGTTACAGGCATGAGCCACTGCACCTGGCCAAATTTGTCAAAGTCTTAGCATTCGCAGGGCAGGAAGCCAAGAAACCAAGTGAAAAAAAAAAAAAACTCAGAAAAGCACACTAGAGTTTTCTGCAGTATCAGTGTACTTAGGAGTAAAATAGATTGTCCAAGGAGGAGAGCCCCTAGTATTAATAATATCACAGGCTTTCAGTTGAGACCTGTGTTGAGGACTACCACTAGGAGCGAAAGTTAGTCAAAAGTAGACCAAAGATTACAAAGATTGCAACTCAGCCTTGAGTCAATTCAGTCCCTGAATGGATCCAGTGATCTGTCTCTACACCAGCTGCCTCTCAGAAGTGAGAGAAGAGCCTCTCTGGAAGAAGATAACATCATCCACAGCCTTTATTATTTTTTGTGCACAATGTTTGGCAATTAATCACAAAATAACAGGCATACCAAGAAATAAAATCAGAGGAAAAATAGAAATAGACATGCAGATGCCCCATATATTGAAACTGTAAAACATATGAGGCATGTGCTTTCCTGACTCAAAATATATGAGACATCATACAAAATTAAGTGAAGATCAAATATAATTACAGGAATAGTCCAGAAGAAGAAGTCTCGTGGCTGGAAATCCTGAAAATGTCATCAGAACACACTTGTACAAACTAAGTGGCATGCAAATAACATCGCTGGTTCAATAATAACAGATGCATACATTCCAACTGTAGCTTCTTTCAACATAATCTGGCACGAAAAAGAAGCAAGAAAGATTATGCTGAATGAAAAAATCACACAAACCATTTTTGCACAAAGCAATCTATGGATGAGATTGATTAAGGGAAAGAAATAACATTATGAGCAAGTAAAAACTGTAAGAGCAAACAACCAACATAGAAGAAAACAAAATGGAGATCCAGCATTTACCTAGTTAGTGTACCTAAAGAACAGAAATGGTAGAACAAGAAAATGTACCTAATGACATACAAGAAAACTATACATGAAAATAATATACAAATAGAAAGAGTATACTGTAAAAGTCACACAGAATGAAGAATGCCAAGACATAAGTAAAATTATTAAACTTCAAGGAAATGATCCTTTTAAAGCATTAATCAGACATGTCACTCTCTTGCAAAACCCTCCAATGGCTTCTCTTATCACTCAGAATAAGAAGAGACTATCATGGCCTCTGATTTCATCTCCTACCACCCTCCCTCTCATTTACTATACTCCAGCCATACAGGCCTCCATGCTGTTTCTCAAAGTCATCAAGCTAGCCTCAAAGCCTTTTCATTTACTGTTCTCTCTGCCTAAAGCATCTTCCTCCAGGGGCCTGCATAGCTCACTTCCTCACTTCTTTCAGTTCTCCACCTAAATGTCATCTTGTGAAGGAATCTTTCCATAGCCATTCTATCTAAATAAGCAGATCTCTACTGCCTATATTTCTGTGGCCTCTTACCCTTTCTTTTGCTTTTTCTTTCTTTGTTGTTTGTTTTCCACAATAAAGTATAAGCTTAAGACAGCCAAGACATTGCTTTATTTGCACTAGATCTCCTGTTTCTTTCTAGCACACTGCTTAGCTTGTAGTAGGTATTCAATAAACATTTGCCAATTATCAAAACAGCTGACCTTGAATGATACGGGTTTGAACTGTATGGGTCCATTTATATGCAGATTTTTTTTTCAACTAAATGGTGATCAAAAATACAATATTCACAGGATGTGAGACCCACTTACATGAAGGGTCCGCTTTTTCTGTACCCAGACTCCACAATGCTGATTGCAAGACTTGAATGTGTGCCAATTTTGATATACACAGAGGTCCTGGAACCAATCCCCTGCATATACCAAGGCACTACTGTATTCTCAAAAATGAAAACAGGATAACTGCTAAAATGTCAAAATGTCCCTTCCATATTCAAAACTGGAGTGATTTCTGGCCATATTATAGAAAATATTAGCATTTTATAAGGTTATAACAGGGTTACAATGAGGAAATAACAAACATCTGTCCAATATAGAATATATCAAAATGATTTTTGCATGTTTTATAAAAAATAGAGATAAAATACAAGAAATCCAACATAGAGGTAAAGATATTCCCCTCTATATTAAAAGAATTTCTGGAAATCTATTTCTTTTTTTCCTTATATGAATCCAAAATAAATGTGAACATCATAAAATTTTAGAAAGTATCAAATTGCTAAAGAAATAAACCAAGGCAAAGGGGGTTGAATTACACAAATAAATAAATCCACAGACTTTGCCTAAAGAAAAAGGGTTTCTGTTAGCCAGAAAAACCAGACAGCTCTCTTTCTACAATGTGAATAATTAAATACAGTGGAGATGAGAGAAAAAATGCTCAGATAAAAGCATAAAACTATTTTTATGAGAGAAAGAAAAAAAGAGATAAAACAGAAAGATATCCAACAAATCAGAGAAGAAAAATGATAGACATTGAAGCAATATTGTGACCTCAGCTATCTGTATATCATTGAACAAAGTAACAGTGATAAAGTGAACTTGAATTTTTTTTGTTTTTGTTTTCGTTTTTGTTTTCATTGAGACAGAGTCTCACTCTGTCGCCCAGGCTGGAGTGCAGTGGCGCAATCTCGACTCACCGCAACCCCTGCCTCCCAAGTCCTAATGCTTCAGTCTCCCAAGTAGCTGGGACTACAGGCATGCGCCACCATGCCCAGCTAAGTTTTTGTATATATATGTGTGTATATATATATATATTTTTTTTTAGTAGAGATGGAGTGTCGCCATGTTGCCCAGGCTGGTCCTGAACCCCTGACCTCAAGTGATCTGCCCACCTAGGCCTCCCAAAGTGCTAGGATTACAAGCGTGTAACACCACGCCCAGCCTGAACTTGAAATTTTGACTAAGGAATTATTAAAATGATGAAAAAAATTATCAGATCTGAAAGGAAGAGATTTGTGACTAAAATAGGTAACCCGAGGACTGTACCTGTTCAAAAGGAGCAGAACTATGAGAGGACGTGGTTCCTGTTCATTGCCCTATTAAATGCTGTGGTCTGCACTACTGGCCAGTCTTTTTGAGGATATGCATGTATTGTAAGTACCGACAAGTGAGTACCTCTGTGAACGTGCTACTTGCCCATCATTATTTGTCTTCACCTGTTGACAAACCTTCAGGTTCCAACAGAAAACAACTGTTGGTGAAGTTGTGGAGAAACTGGTACCCTTGTGCACTGCTGGTGAGAATGAAAAATGGTATAACCATTATGGAGAACAGTATGGAGGCGCCTCAAAAATTTAAAAATAGAACTACCAAATGATCTGGCAATCACACTTCTGCTTATTTATCCAAAAGAACTGAAGTCAGGATCTCAAAGAAATATTTGTACTCCCATGCAAAATTATTCACTATAGCCAAGATGTATAAACGGCATAGCATTAACCAGAGAAAATGGTGAATAGGAGATGGGACTAATGTGCAGCTCTCTCCTGGATGGACAGAACAGCATCTGGAGACTCACATTGTGAACTTTTGCTCCAAGAACCACCACAGAAACATACTAGGAAAACCAAAAGAATTCACAGACGCTTTGAATAAAACAGCTTGCCACTGAAAACACCACAAGACAGCCGAAAAACTGAGCTCCCGAAGTGTGATGGGGGAAAGTCAGCCTCCAAATACACATCCACACTGGGGAGCCTGAACAATGTAAATGTCCATGGATGAATGAATAGCTAAAGAAAATGTGGTATATACATGCAATGGAATATTATTCAGCCATTAAAAAGGGAAAGCCTGTTTTATGTTACAACTTGAATGAATCTTGAAAACATTATGCTGCATGAAATAAGGTAGTCATGGAGGGACAAACACTGCATGATTCCAGTTATAGGAAATATCTGAAATAGTCAAACCCATATAAACAAAGTAGAGTGGTGATTGCCAGGGGCTAGACAGAATGGAAAATGGGAAGTTGCTACTCAATGGGTACAGAGTTTTAGTCACGCAAGACAAAAAAGTTTTAAAGATATGCCATATAATATCATGCCTATAGTTACTAACACTGCATTGTACCTTAAAAATGTGTTAAGAGGGTAGATCTCACACTATGTGTTTTTACCACAATAAAAAGAAAAAGAGAAAACAATGGCTAAAACTTAACACCACATTAAATGTGCATACATGTAAAATTCTTGCCCAATAACCAAGGCTTCATGGACCACCGACGTATTTTGATGATGAATATAATGACAACAGCCACCACTGAACCCTCATTATAGGTCAGGCACTGTGCTAAGTGTTTTACCAGCTTTAGGCCATTTCTCTTTCCCGCAAAACTATGAGGTAGGTATCATTAACATCATTTTAAATATGAAAAAACTAGGACTTAGGAAAATTGATTAACGCGGCCACACTTGCCCTACTGGTGAACTGGTAAGCAGCAAAAAAGAATTTGACCCAAGATCTCCTTGAATCAAAACCTATTCCACTGCATTACATCTTCTCCAGGACTTTGATATTCTGCTCATGGAATTAACATAAAATAAATTTGCAAAAATACCTCGGGTAGACATATCATTTCAAAACATAAAGTAAACAAAGAAAAGCTAAAATGCAACACTGCAATACTTGAGGTCTCTTTCTTAACCTCCCACATTATTACTGCTATTATTACCAGTCCCAAAATAAGATATTTTTTAATTGTGTAATTTGAAGGCTGTAGTGTTTTCTACCTTGAACAATCTATTATAATAAAGGGCTGGCTAGTGAAATTCTACTCATTTCTAAGCCCCTTTATTAAAATGCTCATTCCAGGAGAAATGAGACTCATGAATGGGATATTATAATCTATTTGCTAAAGGAACAGACCAGTAGAAATAATCTGTTACCAGAAAATGTCTCCCAAATATGTGTGGAAATAAAAGTGGCTCATTATCCAATGATTTCTTAAACATATACTTTAGTTAGCTTAGATTAATAAAGTCAAAAGTTATCAGGTTTAAAATATAATAATTTTTAAGAACTAAATTTTAAAATATACAACCAGAATGCTCTAAAAATAACATTTCAATATCCATCCACTCTCCAGCTCTCCTTCTTCCCGTGACCACCTCTCTCTCTCCTCTCCCTGTTCTCTCCACTCTCCTCTGGCTCTCCCGTTCTGGTCATGCTAATGTCACTGCGGTATTATGTGATTATCTTCTGGCTTTTGCATTTCAAACTACATTGAATAATTCTAACTATAATGCTAAGTAATGATTAAATCATCTTTCTTTCCAGTATTTATGCATAGTCTTTCCCCCATTTCAACAAATTAAACTGCCCATCCTGAATTTTATCATGACTTCCATAGGATGATTTTTCTAATACTACAAGATTATGTTTGTCTTTCCGTAACAACAATTCTTACTCTAGTACCATAAAAGTATGAAAAGTACATTCCCAATTACTTCATCAGTAATAGAAATAAAAAGGACAGGCCCCAGAACCAGTCCCTTCAGTACACTACTCACCATATTCCATCAGGCTCATACTACTTTTTAAAATGAATTTTACAACATACCTGAGGCCAAACTTTACTGGTTTGTCAAAAGACTACTTCTCCTGAGAATTCTTCAGAAAATAACTCAAAGAATGCTATGTATAATATAGATTTTAAGTATATACATAGATATGATTATTATATATCTGAGGCCCACCAGATGGACAAAACCAATCTAGCTGGTACTGTCTGTGAAGGCTGACATAAGGTTAGGAAGTCCTGGGGCTGTACCAGATACAACAGGGAGTAGGAGGTTGCAGTGAGCTGAGACCGCGCCACTGTACTCTAGCCTGGCTACAGAGCAAGACTCTGTCTCAAAAAAAAAAAAGAAAGAAAGAAAGAAAAGAAAAGAAAAAAGAAGATTCTGATACGATTTATTCAAACACTGAACACCTGCCAAGACATAACTGCTGTTAGAAGCTGGCATGCTTTCTCACATGCAGATAAGTATTACATGAAATGAAAAAGTGGCCTCTGCATTAAGATCTCTATTTGTCAAACAAATACTTTTGTATATACTGATGCCAAGTTTCTGACTGAAGAAGCAAACTATGTGACGTCACTTATTCATTTTATTTTTGATTTTTAAAGCATTTTCTGAACACTAATGTTCTGCACACAATTTTACACACAAAGTACATAAATTTTGAACCTATAACATCAAGGGAAAGCCTATAGGCATATATAAAGTATCTTAAAAACAACAACATTTGCCAAATTAATTTTTTAAACAGAATAAAAGAGCTGAGAGGATGCAAAATAGTGGAGTTCTTAAAATGGAGTAAAAAATCAGTCAAGAAAAAGAATGCTGATGTAGAACTATGTTTTGCCGGCTGTAACAGACAATGCAGAAGCAGAATTCAGTGGTATATGACAACAGAATCAGGGAAGAAATAAGTTACTGTACAGAAAATGATGAACAGATTACCTTGTATGAACAGGATATCTTCCCACATTGGGAACTGAAAGGTAGCACTTGGAAAACTAGGTTGGACTTCGTGAACTGATGTAACTTGTAAGCATTAATTATAATAGGCATGATATTAGGAACTCAGATTCTTAATCATGGGAAAATTAGAAAAAAATGCATCTGTTGGCTATGGAGTAAGAGGAGACAGGGAAGAGTAATTGGCAGGTTACTGGAAGAGTCAGGAATGAGGCAACAACGGCCAGGACTCAATTGGTAGCTGTGCAAACAGAAGGGAAGAGAGCAGATCCAAGAAAATTTTCAGAGAGGTAAAATGGATGATTCTGTAACATACTAAATAAGGGAGATGAAAAGTGGGAAAAACATAAATCTTCCAGGTTCAAAATTTAATGTGCCAACAGAATGATGATGATGCCAACTGACAAGAGGAAATTTGGGAAAGGGTATTATTTTGGTATTAATTATCATAGGTTTGATTTCCTATAAGTTAAGTCTTAGAAAATATAAAATGTCTCATGGTCTTTTCATCGTACAACATCTACTGATATAAGAAGTCAGTACTGGAGATATAAATGTTGGAGTTTTACATACAAACTTAATTCGAAACCTTGTAGGAGTTAAAAATTAAAAAGGGTTAGTATTAGGCAACTACTTGGTATCCACAGTTCTCCTATGGCAAAAAGAGCAACTAATTTTATCTTATTTCACAAACTTCTTATGAAAATAGGACATATTTTCATAAGAAGAAGAATTTATCCATGAAAATAGGACTATTTTCATAAGAAGTTTGTGTGCCACTGCACTCCAGCCTGGGCAACAGAGCAAGACTGCATAAGTCTTAAAGATAGAGTTTATGATTTATAACAAAAGGTGCTTAGGTCTTAAAGATACATACGTTTATGATTTATGAAGTTATAAATCATAAATCTTAAAAATAAATTCTGATAACTTTTTTAAAAATTGAAAACTCATGAGCCACTAGAAGTGTGAACATTGCCAGCCTCCCTAAAGCCTTATTAGTTACCCTCCACCCAAAGGTAACCACTATTTTGACCTCTATCAGTACAAATAAATTTTGTCCTTTTCAAACTTTGTATAAATGGAATCACAGAGTATATAACTTTTTGGGGTCAGGCTTCTTCATGCATATTATATGCCTATGGGATTCATCCATGTTGTGGAATGTAAGAGTAATATTTTTCAGTACTGTATATAGCATGCTAAAATAATTTATCCATTCTATTGATGAGTTGTCTTCAGTTTTTGACTATTAAAAATAATGTGGCTATGAAAACTCTCATACATGTTTTATGATGCATACATGTACAGATTTCTTTTGGTTATACATGTTGCAGTGAAACCGCTGTCATAAGATGTGCCTATGTCAAGCCTCAGTAGTTACTATCAAGGAGCTTTTCAAACTGGATATAAAATTTTGAACTTCTTACAGCAGTGTATGAGACTTCAGACTATTCTGTATCTTTGTCAAAACTTTGTACTGTGATTTTGTTTTTTTAATTTTAGCCCTTTTTGTAGGTATGTAGAGATACTGAATTTACATTTCCCTGACTATTAATAATTTGAGCACCTTTTTAAGTGTTTATTAATCATCTGAATAGCTTCTTTTGTGGGCTGCCTATTCAAATACATTGCTCTTTTTTATTGAATTGTTTTTCTTGATGATTTTTTTCTATATTTAAAATGCAAGACCTTTATTGAATAAAGGAATTGCAGATATCTTCTTCCATTCTGAATTGCCTTTTCCCTTTTTTTCTTTTTTTTTTTTTTTGAGACAGAGTCTTGCTGTGCTCTGTTGCCCAGGCTAGAGTGCAGTGGTGCAATCTCGGCTCACTGCAGGCTCCACCTACTGGTTCAAGAGATTCTCATGCCTCAGCCTCCCGAGTAGCTGGCAGCATGTGCCAACCACACTTGGCGAATTGTTGTATTTTTAATAGATACAGGGTTTTGCCATGTTGGCCAGGCTGGTCTCAAACTGCTGGTCTCAGGTGATCTGCCTCCCTTGGCCTTCCAAAGTGCTGGGATTACAGGCGTAGGCCACCATGCCAGCCTCTTTTCCCTTTCTTAATGATACCTTTGGTGATCAAAAGGTATTAATTTTAATATATTCTAATTTATTAGTATCTTTCTTTAAGGTAAACATTTAATTTCCCTTTTAAGAAACCTTTGACTAGTCCAGGCCAAGAAGATATTCTAAGATTTCCTCTTTAAGTTTTATCATTTTATCTGCACATTTAATTCTAAGATGTTCCTAAAATGGGTTTATTAAATGATGTGAAGGTTCAAGATGCATTTTTTCTATATGAATATTCAATTGACCAATTTATTGAAAGAACCACTTTTCACAGTAAATGGCTTGGTAAAAAAAAAAAAAGTAAATAATTGTAATTTTCATTAAAACTATTATCCTATATTACTAGTCCCCAAAATTCAAAAGAACAAGGAGAAAATGATTTTAGAATTATTATATAATGAATATACATTGAGAAACAAAAAATATAGCCATCACCAAAATAAGTATTGTAGGAAATTAAAATTTTTGTCAAACAAGGAAAAACACTATGTTTGACCTAAGTGGCAAATAGAGCAGAGTTTAAATGTTAATTTATTTAAAAAAACCTTTAAGAAAAACAGTGTATAGCAGGTCCTCAAATAACATCATTTCATTATAATAACGAGAAAAAAAATTTGGTTTCATTATATGTCACTTCACTTATAATCAGTTTCCAAAAACCTATCAATGACATTAAATAAGGACTTACTGTATACACAGGCTAGTATATACTGTATACACAGGTCAGTATTTCCTTGGTCAGGTGAGAGGGTGCAAGAGAAATGATACCCCAACCGCAGCATGCATAACTAGCACACAGATATTGGTTTCCAATACCATTTCTCCATATAATCCGTATTGATGGGGCCATGTCCAAGAAGCACAGAAGTCAAATGAAAGAGCTCCCAATGGCCAAAGCTGGAACAATTCGAGCAACAAAATGAAGAAATACTGGCTTATAACCCAAAGCATAAGAAAAATATCCACATTCTCATATTAGTATGAATAAATAATAGAATAAATTGATAAATAAGGAGAAAAAGTCTCCCATGCAGAAAAATTCCAAAAATTTATATAGATACCCCACCCTCAAGAGCAGGGAGTAAAACTCCCTACTTCTTAAACATGGGCTGCCAAACGGTAACTTCCTTTCAAGTAGTACAGTATGGAAAGGTGGGGAGTAACTTTACACTGGAGAAACCTAATTAACACTACCTCAGCCAGATGATCAAAATTAATATGCACAGGTATGATGTCATGTTGATAATATGTATTCGTGGCTGGGCACGGTGATTCATGCCTGTAATCCCAGCACTTTGGGAGACTGAGGAAGGCAGATCACCTGAGGTCAGGAGTTCGAGACCAGCCTGGCCAACATGGCAAAACCCTGTCTCTACTGAAAACTACAAAAATTAGCTGGGCATGGTGGCACACACCTGTAATCCTAGCTACTCAGGAGGCTGAAGCAGGAGAATCACCTGAACCCAGGAGGCGGAGGTTGTAGTGAGCTGAGATTGTGCAACTACACTTTAGCCTGGGTGACAGAGAGAGACTGTCTCAACAAAATAAAATAATAATAATAATATGTATTCATGATATGATATGATGAGAATAGCACTTTAACTCTGAGGATCTTCCTGCCTAAACCCACAACCCCAGTCTAATCATGAGGAAAGCATCAGACAGTTTCTACTAGATAGGCATTTTACAATATGCCTAACCAGTCAATACTCCTCAAAACTGTCACAGTGATAAAAAACAGGGACAGTCTGAGAAATTATCACAACCAAGAGGAAAGTAAGGAGGCCTAACAACTAAATGTCATGTGGTATCCTAGATGAGATCCTGGAAAAGAAACAACATTAGGTAAAAACGAAGGAAATCTGAATAAATGAAAGACTTTAGCTAATAGTGTATCAATATTGATTTACTTATTGTGAAAAGTGTACCAAGATAACCTAAGATGTGAAAAACAGGAGAAACCGAGTGCAGGTTATATGGGAATTCTCTGCACTACCTTCTTAAATTTTCTGTAAATCTAAAACTATTTTTAAAAAGTGTCTATTTTTAAATGGTCATTTTATTCAACATGATGAATTGGTGCTATTTGGAGATTCTCTCGATTATAATCATTGTGAGCTTGGGAGAAGAAATGGTGATAGAAACTACAAAATCAAATTCTAGCTATCTCAGTGTGTCCATGAGTAGTTCTATGAATTATCATATGTCACTACTAACATAGTTAAATATTTCAGATGTCTAAGGCTTTTGGCACTCTTTAAGGTAAAGGATCTTAACCTACCTTAACCTACCATAGAGGATCATGGATGGAATTCAGACTGTCGCTGAATTTGAATTTTTTCTTTAAAGTTCACTTTCATTTTCACCACCCTAACTGAAAGTTAACATTTCCCAATTGTGAATGTAGTCATCAGACAAAGGTAGCATTAGCAATACCTGGAACAAACAGAAATCATGGATATTTTTATAGTTCATTACACTACTGAGCAATCACTATACACTGTTTACCCTCATTAGAAATTACTATCATGCCTACTGCTAGATTTTGATATTTACTGCATTAATTTAGAAGCATATGTATTACTTTATCACAGTTTTGATTTATGAATATTTTAACAACTGTAACTCAATATAATTTTTCTTTGTAATCTTTTATTTTTAAAATACTATTCTGAGAAGGACTACACAGAATTCACCAGATTCCCAGCAGGGTCCATGGTACAAAAGACGTTAAGAACTCCAGTAAGAAAGCCTAGAATCTCAATAAAGCCGCCCACAGATTTTCAGTGTGTCTAAACCCTAATGTCAATAGACCCTATCATTTTACAGCCTTCATCTTCCCAAGCATCTAGCAAGGAAGCTATAATTTTTATATTTACGTTTTAATATTTGTTTTAAAAATCTATTGTTTGCATATTTTCACTATGAGTTTCTCATAAGAAAATCCCTGCCAATACCAAAATGCGTAAGTCTCATAATCTATACAAGTGTCTGCTTACAATAAATGGCAATAAGACAACACTAGACTCAACAAAAAAGAAAAAAGCCTGAAAGAACAGCAAAACAGAGAAACTGATTCTCAGTGACAGTCCCATCTTTCATCTTAAGCCAGGCCTTGAACTCTACCTTGTTTAATTATTAAATCAGGAGCTGCTCAGCAAGACCTGTCTACTTTTGACGATTCTTAAATTCAATCCTGCTGACAGACTCCGTCCATGTTTCTCTATATTTACTAGTATTACCTATGACAAGGTTTGAATGCTAATTTTTAAAATTCAACTTTCATTAAAAATAGAATGAAAGTTCTCTGACAGGTACCTCTTGGCTCCAAAGCATGACTTTTCTTTTTATCCCAAACTTATAAAAATTAAAAATTCCATTGTGAATGATATTTCTCTCAATATTATTTAATAAATAAAATATACCTATGCAATAAACATCAAAGCAATATATTTTACAAATTTCCATTGTAACATATATTTAATATATTTATTAAATATATTCACTTTGTGAAGATCTAGAATGTTGAAATAATGAAAATGTATTTTAGATTTAAATTTGTTTTTTGTCCATGCCTTTAAATATCAAAGAGGTATCTGTACACCCATGTACACGGCAGCATTATTCACAACAGCCAAAAGGCAGAAGCAACTCAACTGTCCATCTGCCAATGAATGGACACACATGTGGTATATGCATAGAGTGGAATTATTATTTAGCCTTTAAAAAGGAATTTTGACACAAGCCACAACATGAATGGACCATAATGACATTATGCGAAGTGAAATACGCCAGTCACTGAAGGACAAATACTGCATAATTCCACTTACGTGAGTTTCCTAGAATGGTCAAATTCGTAAGAGACTAAAAGTGAGGAACTGAATAAAGACGGCAAATGGAGAATTATTGTTTACTGGGTACAAAGTATTAGGAAAGATGACAAAATTTGGAGCTGGATGGTAGTGATAGTTGCACTACAATGTAAATGTACTTAATGCCACTGAACTATATACTTATAATTATTAAAATGGTAAATTTCATGTTACGTCTATTCAATAAAAAAAGAATGACGAAAAAGAATGTGATGATTTATTTGTATCCTAAATATATAAAATGTTCCTATAAATCAAGGAAAAGAATAACTCAATTTAAAAATAGACAAAGGGGATGAATTGGCTATTTTAAAAGGCCAAGAAATGTAAGAGCCAAAAGGGAAATGGAAATTAAAATAATACAGTTTTTCAAGCTAGAAACAAAAAAAAAAAATTTTTTTGAAACAGGGTCACACTCTGTCACCCAGGCTGGAGTGCAGTGGTGTGATTATAGCTCACTGCAGTCTTGGCTTCCTGGGCTCAAGCAATCCTCCCACCTCGGCCCCACAAGTAGCTGGGACTACAACGTGCACTACCACGCCCGGCTAATTTTTTTATTTTTTGTAGAGATGGGGTCTTGCTGTGTTGCTCAGGCTGGTCTCAAACTCCTGGGCTCAAGTGATCCACCTGCCTCAGCCTCCCAAAGTACTGGGGTTACAGGCGTGAGCCACCATGCCTGGCCAAAACATTTTAAAATTTGGTAAGTCCAAGTCTTGGCAAGGATGTGAAGACAATTCCTACTCTTGTTGAGCAGTGCCATAAACTGGTATGACCACTTTGAAAAGCTTACTATGGATACAGAAATTACACTCTTAAATACATACTCCCTAAAGCAGTGATTTTCAAATTGTGGGTCTCAATCCATGTGAAATCAAGTTTTAAATCACAACCCAGCAATTTTTAAATGAAATTAAACAAAATGAAAAATACAGAATATGTTACAGTAAATGGCCAATAGTAAAAATGAAACTTTTGTTTGAGTTATAAATATGCAGACAGATGTGTGCTCATATATGTACTTGTGTATGTTCTGGGCATAATTTATAAAATTTATTTCTTACTGAGAGTCATGGTCAAAAATGAAATGAAAGCCAATGGCTTAGAGCAGCAGTTCTCAAAGTTTGGTCAACAAACTCCTGAGCTTCCCAAAGACTCTTTTAGTAGATCCACAAGGTCAAAACTATTTCTATAACTATACAAAGACATAAATTGCCTATTTCACTATCATTTCCTCACAAGTGTACAGTGGAGTTTTCCAGAGGCTACATGACACATGATACCACAACAGAATAAATGCAAAGACAGATATGAGAATCCAGTTGCCTGCTAAGACAGACGTTAAAAAGTTTTTTTTTTCTTTTTCTTTTTTTTTTGAGACAGAGTCTCGCTCTGTCACCCAGGCTGAAGTGCAGTGGTGCGATCTCTCCTCACTGCAAGCTCCGCCTCCCGGGTTCACGCCATCCTCCTGCCTCAGCCTCCCGAGTAGCTGGGACTACAAGCGCATGCTGCCACGCCCGGCTAATTTTCTGTATTTTTAGTAGAGACGGGGTTTCACTGTATTAGCCAGGATGGTCTCAATCTCCTGACCTTGTGATCTGCCCGCCTCGGCCTCCCAAAGTGCTGGGATTACAGGTGTGAGCCACCACGCCCGGCCAAAAAGTTTTTAAAAATATAGTCCCCAAAGAAAGCATACACCATACTAGTGTGTTTAACTACTAAAAATGGGTCCCAAATTTGACTCTGAGCAACCTAAACAAAATAGAAAACATGATCGTTTATAAGGATCTTCCATGAGCATATTAAGCTTTTCTCCTTCTTAAATCCAATGGTTTAATTTTCAATATTTTCATTTATAAGTGATAACATAATTAAAACAAAAATTAAATCACATTTTTTACCTATTTTGTGAGCTGAATTGTGTCCTCCAAAAAGATATGTTGAAGGACAATCTCCCGTACCTATGAGTGTGGCCTTATTTGGTTGGAAATAGTGTCTTTGCAGATGTAAGCAAGTTAAAATGATATCATACTGGATTAGGGTGGGCCCTAAATCCAACAACTTCTGTCATTATGAGAAGGCCATGTGAAGACATCAAGACAGAAATACACAATGAAAATGCAAATGCTGACAGAGCAGGACTGCCATGCTGCAGCTGTAAGCCAGAAAATGGCGAGGACCACCCGCAGCCACCAGAAGCTCCACAGAGACAAGAAGAATTTTCCTCTACCAGAACCTTCAAGAAAAGCAGGTTCTGCTGGTGCCTTGCTTTCATTCATACTTCAGGTCTTCAAAACTGTGAGGCAATAAATTTCTGTTGCTTTAAGCCACTCGGTTTGTGGTCATTTGCCACAGCAGCCCTAGGAAATCAACATAACTATCAAACTGGCCAACTTTCGGTTTGTTTTTATTTATTTTTATTTTCATTTTTATTTATTTATTTTTTTTTTGAGATGGAGTCTCGCTCTGTTGCCCAGGCTGGAGTGCAGTGGCATGATCTCAGCTCACTGCAACCCCTGCCTCCTGGGTTCAAGTGATTCTCCTGCCTCAGCCTCCTGAGTAGCTGGGATTACAGGCACACGCCACCATGCCCGGCTAATTTTTGTATTTTGAGTAGAGACAGGGTTTCACCATGTTGGCCAGGCTGGTCTCGAACTCCTGACCTCAAGTGATCCGCCCACCTCGGCTTCCCAAAGTGCTGGGATTACAGGCGAAAGCCACTGCACCCAGCCTGTTTTTAATTAAAACACCCATCTTTGGTTTGAAAATGTAGAAGAATGGACATTCACATATACTTTCAATTAGAGAGTAATTTTATTATGTAGATATTAATTTTTTTCTTTTTCATCATCTCTTTTCTAAAGTTTCAATAGTGAGCTTGTATATCTTTTTGCAATAACAAAAACTTTCATTTTAAAACCACTATTGTCACCATTATTTAACATTTTTCTGTAAGTTCTAGTCAGTGTATGATAAATTATAAAATACTTGCTACATACATGTAAAGGGTTGAAATTTCTAACACACATTTATTCTTGAGTCTTTTATACAGCAGAAATATAAAACTTTATACAACAAAAGTTTGAGACTCAGGAATAAATATTACAAAAGATGTCCTAAAGACCCCAGAGTACTGTTTTCTTTATTAACTTGGTAAATTGATTCTAAATGTACAATCATCCCTTGCCATCTGTGGGAAACTAATTGCAGGACCCCCTACAATACCAAAATCCAGAGATGCTCAAGTCCCTTATGTCAAATGACATAGTACTTGCATATACCCTATACACCTCCTGCTGTATATTTTAAATCATATCCAGATTACCTACAATATGTCTAATACAATGTAAGTGCTACATAAATAGCTGTTATGCAGTATTTTTATTTGTATTATTTCTATTGTTGTATCATTTTTGTTTTTTTTTAATTTTTTTGAATATTTTTATGTGTGGTTGGTTGAATCACAAATGAGGAACCGATAGATCCAGACAGCTGACTGTATTTGTAAAAGGAAAGGGCCCAGAGTGGCCAAGACTCTTCTGATGAACAAGGAAGGAAGACTTCCTTATCAGACATCAAGAGTAATTATGAAGCTGTAATAGAGATGACAGTATAATCATTGCAGAGCCAGAGAAATTATCCAATGTTCACATATATAGAAGTTCAATATATAAGAGCAGGCATGACAGATCAATGAAGGAAGGAGGAATTACTCTAAAGTGAAGCTGGGAAAAAAAAAGTTATCCACATCGAAAAAAACAAAATTAAATCTCTTATCCTGCATTAGTCACAAAAACTAACTCCAGAAGGATTAAGGCCTCAATGTTAAAGGCAAAACTTTAAAGTTTTTCATAGAATATATAGGCGAACCTTCTTGCACTTACAATAGAGACAGATTTGTTTAACAAGACATAAAAAGCACTATTTTGTTTTTTTTATTTTTGAGACAGAGTCTCGCTCTGTTGCCTAGGCTGGAGTGCAGTGGCGTGATCTCGGCTCACTGTAACCTCTGTCTCCTGGGTTCAGACAATTCTCCTGCCTCAGCCTTCTGAGTAGCTGGGATTACAGGTATGCATCACCAAGCCCAGCTAATTCTGTATTTTTAGTATAGATGGGGTTTCTCCATGTTGGCCAGGCTGATCTCGAACTCCTGGCCTCAGGTGATTCGCCCACCTCGGCCTCCCAAAATATTGGGATTACAGGGGAGAGCCACCGCGCCAGGCCAAAAAAGCACTAATTGTAAAAGACTTATACATTTGACTAAGTTAAAATAAGAACTTCTTTCATCAAAAGACCATCTTTCCCTCCAAATCCTATCAGCTGATGTATTACAATCTAGGAGACTGTCGCTCTCCAAAGTTGTATTTCTCTCCCTTAGGATTACAAGGCTTGCTGATCGCACATGGGAATTTGCAAAGGAGAGTTCAACAGTGGCCCTGTGGTATTATGGAGATCTCTCCCTGAGGTTCACCCCATCCTTGCTACTTGAACAGACTCTAATTGACCAAAACAAGGACCTAGTCTTCCAGGTTTTCCCCAATATGCGTAAGAGTAACTTATAAACCCAAGGGACATGGGCTCACAGTCCAAAATATCTAGATACCTCAAAAAAAAACACTATGAAAGAAAGTCAGCAGTACTTGCATATATATAATAATATTATCACCTATATTATCATTCATAATACACAGCACATTATGACTTATATAACATTCTGAAGATAAATTATGAGAACAGATGAACTAAGAATTTTAAATAAGCTTAATTAATAAAGAGTCAAATGAGGCCAGCTGCAGTGGTGCACACCTGTAATCACAGCACTTTGGGAGGCCAAGGTGGGTGGATCACCTGAGGTCAGGAGTTTGAGACCAGCCTGGCCAACATGGCGAAACTCCATCTCTACTAAAAATACAAAAATCAGCTGGGCCGTGGTGGCACACACCTGTAATCTCAGCTACTCTGGAGGTTGAGGCAGGAGAACCGATTGAAGCCAGGAGGTGGAGGCTGCAGTGAGCTGAGATTGTGCCACTGCACTATATCTGGGCGACAGAGTGAAACTTCATCTCAAAAAAGTAAATAAATAAAGAGTCAAATGAAAATACTAGGTATAAAAAATAATCACTGAAATAAAAAGTAATAGATCCCTAAGCAGGAGTAACTCTACCAAAGAATTAACTGATGAGAATAAAAGCAGAATGAGAAACTATCATAGAAATAAAGAATAGGAAGAAAATACAAAGAGATAGAAAATATAGCATAAGACCTAAGAGGTAGAAGGGATAGATCTTTTCAAAGAAATAATGATTGTAAATACTCAGAACTAAATAAAAAAACTCAAATTTAAAGGGCTCAAAATAATGCCAAAAAGTCCACAACTAGAGACATTATAGTGATATTTACATATATAAAAATCAAAGAGATGATGTTCAAAACTGCTCATCTCAGATGTTCACACTTGAAAACCAAGTGGGGTCACATTTTTTTCTAATGTTTATTTTTTATTAATAGATGTGGCTCCAGTGTCTTCTGGAAATGGATATTGAGATAAAGAAACCTAAAGGTATTTCGCATTTTTTCTCATATTAGTGACTTAATTTTTTGTTGTTTTTTCTTCAGGGTAGGGGAATGGGGAGAGGATGTCAGTGTTTTACAATTTGGACACTCAAAGGACTCTAGAGCCTCAAGGACTCCCAGGGATCTGTTCACCACACTTGGCCAGTTGCCATGGTAAAAACCTCAACTGTGCCTGAAGTCTCCCAATCCAGAGACTGTTGTATTCTCTCCAGAAAATAACCTAGTGTCTTCTGCTGAGTTGTAGAAGAGACAATCCCATGCTTCACAAAATGGGGGAGAAGACATTAAGATTTGGTCATTTTTTATTTTATTATTTTTAAAAAGTCGTATTATCAAATATCTACAAAATTACAAGGAAGAGTATAAAAAACCCCCTTGTACCTAACACTCCAATTAAACATCTAGCTGCCTCTTAAATAGGCCTTCTAGCAATTTATGTGTTGAAGGGCCACTTATCAGCCCTCTTCCAGAGATGCCTGGAGCCTCTGGAGCTCCCATGGTGTAATTCATCTTGCTTCTCAGGTTCCTTCACTGCTGATTTAGGATTATGCTTTCTTGAGCCTGCTAGATCAATTTCAACAAATCCATTGCCTTTCCAACTCCAAAAATTGTATTGCTCTCTTATTCTCTTTGTCCATCAGGGCTTACACCTTTTTCTTTACCCTATTCCTATTATTTCCATGGAAGGGAATGGAGGCCCAAACAATTTTCCACTCTTCATCAAACAAATGTGTTAATTTTTTCTTTTTTTTGGATCCATTGCCCAAGCTGGCATCCAGTAGCACAATCACACCTCACTGCAACCTTGACCTAATGGGCTCAAGTAATCCTCCTGCCTCAGCCTCCCAACTAACTGGGACTACAAGCACACCCCACTGGGCCTAGCTAATTTTTTTTTGTTTTAAGAGACATGGTCTCACCATGTTACCCTGGATGGTCTTGAATTCCTGGGCTCAATCAATCTAACTACCTCAGTCTCCCAAAGTGCTGGGAACTTCTTAAACTGAGTCCTTCTTTTTCGTTTGTGTGTCTCTCTTGATTGTCATTCTTGTATGTTTCATTTTTGAACATAATATTAACAATGATCTGAGTGTTTATTATTGTGTATATTAATATATTTTATGTATATTAATATATGTATATATTATATACTTAATTTATGTATATTAATATTTCCAACAACTTACATTATATTGTACTACTGTTATTCTATTCCACAAATAAGAACAATTAACATCTGAAGAGCTTAATGACACTCAAGCTATTAAGGAGTTGGGATTTGAACCCACAACTGTCTGACCCTAAAGTCCAGGTTCCAAACAACTGTGCATACCACTTCTCATTTCTTTTTCAATGTGAGGTAGACCTTAGTGCTGGTCCAAGGGTGCAAGGTAACACACTCTAAGATATATGTGTGATACGCCTGGGTAACAACTCTTGTTTAAATTCCACAGCTTTAAATTCAAGAAAGTACTTGGACCAAGCCAGGCTGGCCTGGGGAGGTTGTGAATGGTAAATGAGACAGAGTTCATGCCTGGGATACAACACTTGACTATTCTATGAGGTCATATTACATACAGATGCTCCTTGACTTAAAATGAGATCATGTCCCAATAAACCTATCATTAAGTTTCAAATATCATTAATTTAAAAATTCATTTAATACACCTAACCTACCAAACATCATAGCTTAGCCTGGCCTATCTTAAATGTGTTCAGAACATTTACATTAGCATACAGATGGGCAAAATCATCTAACACAAAGCCTATTTTATAATGAAGTATAGGGTATTTCATGTAATTTACTGAATACTGTATTGAAAGTGAAGAACAGAATGAATGTACAGATGGATGGTCCCCAACTTACAATGGCTTGACTTACGTGACTTTTTGACTTTACGACAGTGCAAAAGCAATATGCATCACTTTAAGTACCCATGCAACCATTTTTGGAAATAAGCCCATAGTAAATTGAGGAGCATCTGGTATTCTACTGAATGCATCTTACCTTTGCACCAACATAAAGTCAAAAAATTGTAAGTCAAACCATCGTTAAGTAGGGGACCATTTGTATCAGTAACAAGACTGATGCGATGCACTGAACACGGACATGAGGAGCCACATGCAGAGTAGCCTTCCAGCAAAACTGGTCCAGGCTTATGGATCTTGAGATGTAAGGCAGGTTCCTAAAGAGCTGAAGACAGTCACTTCCCCAGACCTAGACTCCACAGCCATATATATATATAATCAATGAAGAGTCTCTTTGGGAGATCCTCTATCTCACCCTGACCAGTGTCACAGGTCTCTCTGCTGTGTAGCCTGACTGTGGTGACCTCCTTCCTGAATTACTTCAGTAAGGACCATTTTGGGCTTACCCATGTGATGTCTATGTCTGGTTCCTGAGTTAATATGATCTATTAAGAACACTGGTCAGAGTGGTCACACTACTCCAATCTCCCTCTTTGATTTCCTTCACATTAGCATTATTTTCAGAAAAACAATCAAGTCTTCCATTTAAAAAAAAATGAAACAAACAAAAAAAGATAGAAAAGAAATGGCCAGGCGTGGTTGATCATGACTGTAATCCCAACACTTTGGGAGGCCAACGTGGGCAGATCGCTTGAGTCCAGGAGTTCAAGACCAGCCTGGCCAACATGGCGGAACCCTGTCTCTACTAAAAATATAAAAATTAATCGGATGCTGTGGCATGCACCTGTAGTACCAGCTACTTGGGAGGCTTAGGCACAAGAATCGCTTGAGCCTGGGAGGCAGAGGTTGCAGTGAGCTGAGACTAAGCCACTGTACTCCAGCCTGGGCAACAGAGCAAGACCTTGTCTCGAAGGAAAAAAAAAAAGAAAAGAGATTATCTCTGAACTGAAAGTCAATGGAAAAAAAAACAAGAAGAAAAAAGATTTATAAAGCCTTCTGAGGGTTAAAAAATAATAAATAAGACTAGGTACAGGGGCTCACACCTGTAATCCCAGCACTTTGGGAGGCCAAGGAGGGTGGATCACAAGGTCAGGAGTTCGAGACCAGCCTGGCCAACATGGTGAAACCCCCTGTCTACTAAAAATACAAAAAAATAGCTGGGCATAGTGGCGGGCACCTGTAATCCCAGCTACTCAGGAGGATAGTTTGAACCCAGGAGGCGGAGGTTGCAGTGAGCCAAGACCATGCCGTTGCACTCCAGCCTGGGTGACAGGGTGAGACTCCATCTCAAAAAATAAAAGTAAAAATAATAATAATAATAAATAAAAAGCAGCATTAAACACACTAGAGTCAAATCCCTCACAGACTTCAAGGGTCTGTCCATGGCCACACATAAATCTGTATGGAGTAGGAAGGTAAAGTTTTTCTTTTGATTCTGTAACACACTTCTTTCTACACTGTGCACATCAGGGAAACATGAGGACATGGAAATTGAGAAGACGGGTTCTAAGATGTCAAGAACAGGTTTAAAGACTCACTGTGGACTGTGTTTGCGCCATGTATTCACTCTCCATTTTATTCAGACGCACATTTGTATCCTCAAGCAATTCTTGAATGTTTTCAGTGTGTTGCTTTTGAAGATCAAACTTTTCCTGTTCCATTTCTGCTACAGCATTGTGAAGCTACATCAGGAAATCAAGAGTTGACTCTTTTACTACTATGGAATTGACTATTTTGTAATTCAGTGGAAAAAATGGTTTCTATATTCCTCTATTTATATATATGATGACCTGAACACCAAAAGATATAAAAAACCACCAGTAAACATTCAAGGTAAAGATATCATATAAAAAGCAGGATCAAGAAACACTTAATTTTTCCTTTACTTTCCTGAATTGAAAATTTTAATGGATGAACAAATATTAAAAGGAATTATCTGCCTCAGGTAGAAATGGTAAATAAATCAGGCAGATAATACAAGTGAACATTACTAGTATTAGTCTGAAATGAGAAAACAGAAACATTATAATATTGTTACTAATTAGGAATATTGTCCCATTGTCCCCATTATTCATCCTATTTGCATGGAATTTTGTACACTAGTAATGTTAAAAACTGCTTTCTCCCCTACCTGCACCTCAAACAAGAAATTACTTCTAGCCATTCCCTAATCTATACAAAAACAGACAAAAAGATCACATTTAATCAGTCAAACAATATGGGTAGGATGACTAAGCAGAATTGTATACTACATGTACAGAGGTCTTTATTTATAAAAATCATTATGTATATACTGTTTAAATGGATGAGCTTTTAAAATTTCTACACAAACTAAGGTAAGGAAAACAAAGGCAAATACAGGAGGTCCAGACAAGCTTCAATGGACATCTTCCAAAAGGGGTTGAAAATCTGTGCTCCCAGCCTTGTGGGCATTCCTTCACTTATCTTAATGGGGGTACAATTCCGAGTCTAACTTCCATTCCCTGCATCCAACCCCACACCTACCCAATAGGAGAAGAGACCAGGAGTCCAAACAGTCCAAATGATATATTTGGCTTTTTGTTTTTGTTTTTGTTTTGAGATGGAGTCTCACTCTGTCACCCAGGCTGGAGTGCAGTGGTGCAATCTCGGCTCAGTGCAACCTCCGCCTCCCAGGTTCACATGATTCTCCTGCCTCAGCCTCCCAAGTAGCTGGGATCAAAGGCAGCCGCCAAAACATCTGGCTAATTTTTTATATTTTTAGTAGAGCCGGGGTTTCACCATGTTGGTCAGCCTGGTCTCGAACTCCTACCCTCAAGTGATCCACCCGCCTCAGCCTCCCAAAGTGCTGGGATTACAGGTGTGAGCCACCGTGCCTGGCCCCAAATAATACATTTGATTCACTACCTATATATAGGGAACAGAGAAAGGACAAATAGAGGCAGTGTGGACTCTTATTTGACTAGGAAGATACTGGAAGGACAGGGAAAACCTGTGAGAGATGGAAGCTAGGGCAGAATGCAGGCAATAATTATGATAATTGTACTGGTAAAGGTCTCAAGAACGCTTCTTCTAGTTTCTAGCTGAATAGGAAGAATGAGGATGCTCAGTAATAGCCATACAGAAGACTCCTGGATTTTGCAAGTTTAACATACACAGTTTTGATTATTCGTAAGTGGTCCCCGAAATCCCTGATGTATCTAATTTTTAGTTCTGCTGAAATAAACATTGTAAAGCAGTATTAGGTCTGTTGTTCAAAAGTGAGTCACATAGCTGGTACAATGCACCCAAATCTCAGTGCTCCTTCACAGCTGTCGAGTGACATGATAGTAACTCAGATAATGGGCTCTAAAGGAGTCACTTAGAATTTTACAGTTGTACTTACAGGAGCAATTATATGATGTAGTGGTTTCCTCATGTTTACGGTCTCCCAAAGCCCCTAGAACATATGCCTGCCAAATGTCAAAAATCTAATAGCCCATCAAAACTTAGTGGTTTCTCACGTGTCTTCCACAGTTGTTTTATAAAGGGACCGTCGCTGTCGGAGGGGTGTCTGTAAGTCAGTCTACAACACTCATCCAAGGAATTTGTAGTTGAGACTACAAGGGTAAAAATGGCACTGGCAAAAACAACTATGCTATTACTTGGCTGATGTGTTTGAGGACTAGATAGGCATCTGGTCTCATAGTCTAACCAGAGGTGATTAAAATGTATTCATTCAACAAATTTTATTAGTACCTGCTATGTATCAGGCATAATGCATCAGTGAGCACTTTCCCAAACCTAACAATGAATTGGAGTCCAGGTCACTCAGTCTAGGAGGCTTTAAAGGGCAAACGTTCCTTTAAGGGATAAACTATCTTAGTAGCAAATATTATTAGGCTATAGGATACAAATCTTGCTGGAGTTTACGAAACCATAGGAAATAACAATGAGTTGATCCATAGGAATTCTCAAGAAGAATTTTCACCCAGAGTTTGATAATGGGTACAGGAGACACCAATGCCCTTCCCAGCATCCTACATATTCGTCTTTAACCATATAGTTGGCTCATGCCAGAGGAGACCCAGAGGCAACAGAAATATGTCCCAAATAAAGGGAAAAGTATTACAAAACCCCACAGATCAATAGCGCAGCCACTGTGGAAAACACTTTGGCAGTTCCTCAAAAAATTTATCAAAAAGATACACAGAGTTACCACATAACCCAGGAATCCTACTCCTAGGACTACACCTAACAGAATGTAAAAACACACACAAATGTTCACAGCAACATTATTCACGATATCCAAAAAGTGGAGTCAACTCAAATGTCTATCAACTGATGAATGGATAGGCAAAATGTGGTCTATCCATACAACGCAATATTATTTGACCATAAAACTGATTGAACTATTGATTCATGCTACAGTGAGGGTGAAACTTAAAAACATTACGGTAAGTGATAGAAGCCAGTCACAAAATGCCACATATTATATTATTGTATTTATATGAGATATCTAGAATAGGCAAATCTATAAAGACAAAAAGTAGATTGGTGGTTGAAGAGCCTGGGGTGTGGGGAGTGGTAACTGACTGCTGATGGATAAAGGTTTCTTTCTAGGGCAATGAAAATGGTCTGTAAATTATATTGTGGTGGAAGTTGCACAACTTTGTGAATACATCAAAAAAAACCAATGAATTGTATACTTTAAGAAGGTGAATTTTATGGCATGTAAATCATAACTCAATATTTTTTAAAGGCCCACAGAACAGCAAAACGTGTTGACAGCTGGGGCAAAAGTCAAGACAGGAAGAAGAATTGTGAGAAAAGATGAGGCTTGAAAGATCACCAGAGTCTTTATCATGAAAAGCCTTGTAAGTCCTAAGAACTAAGGAAACAATGGGAGCCACTAGGACAATGGGAAACACTAGAGTGATTTAAACATGATTGTGAGGTCAACCAGATTTGTGTTTGTGAAAGACCAATTTGGCTGTATTGTGGGACATGGAATGACGACGGACAGACTGGAGGTAGAGGCCAGTTACAGGTGATCTAGGCAAGAGACAGGGGTCTCCTGAACTAAGGAAGGAAGAGTGGTAGATACATTCAAAAGATGGATAATTAACAGAACTTGGCAAGGCATTAGATGTGTGAGCTGAAGCAAAAAGAAGAGTCTTTAAGTAGCTGAGTTGATCCCTATCCCATAGAGAATACCCTACTGGGTAGGTATATCCCTCCATGGGATAGGCATCTCCATGGGATAGGTATTCTCCATGGGATAGGGAAAAAGGGAATACCCATTTTAGCAACAAACAAAGAAGATGAAGTTTAAGGACAATGATGGAATTCAGACCAAGGAGAGATTTTAAATAGGTAGTTGAATAACTGGGACTTAAGGTGAGAGACATAGGACGCATATTTCTATTAGGGAATATACACACACACATACATATATCACCTTGTCCATGTAGAATACATAATAATTGTTGAATGAATGACTACATAAATAACAAAGTGTATCTATCATGTGCTTATTAATTTTGGTGCCTGTCCTGCTTGTACTCAGTTTTCATCTCAGCCCAGATTTACATAAAATTACACTACACACACACACACACAGCCTTCAGTGAGGGGGCAGTTACAGTGGCTCACACCTGTAATCCCAGCCCTTTGGAAGGCCAAGGCGGAAGGATCACTTGAGGCCAGGAGTTCGATACCAGCCTGGCCAACATGGAAAAACCCCATATCTACAAAAACTACAAAAATTAGCCAGGCAGTGGTGGCCACACCTGTTATTCCAGCTACTTGGGAGGCTGAGGCATGAGAAGAGCTTGAATCCAGGAGGCGAAGGTTGCAGTGAGCTAAGATTGCACCACTGCTCTCCAGCCTGGGTGACAGGGCAAGACTCTAAAAAAAAAAAAAAAAAAAAAACTTCAAGCAGGTTTACGTATTTACACATCCACTATTTATTGTATAACTAGAAAAAAAGCTTTACTAATCCAGCAGAAAGAAAAAGACGTACCCTTGTAAGTGGCAGAAGCCTCTTCTCTTCAAATACCTGACAATTTAAACTAGAATATATGAAACTAGGGAATTCAGACAAAGGAAAGAAGGGGACTTGCTAGGTACACAATGTCATTGAAGCAAATACAAAAATATGCCAAATTTATAGAAAAGATAAAACCAAAACGTGAGAAAGAAAAACCACATGACTAGAAATAACAAAATAAAAACTAGAAAAGAACCAACTAAAAAGCAATCTATAGATTCAACACTATCCTATCAAATTACCAATGTCATTTTTTACAGAATTAGAAAAAATGATTCTAAGATTCATATGGAACCAAAAAAGAGCCTGAATAGTTAAAGAAATCCTAAGCAAGAAGAATAAGTCAGGCATGGTGCCTGACTCCTGTAATCTCAGCACTACTGGGAGGCTGAGGCAGGAGGATCGCTTGAGGTCAGGAGTTCAAGACAAGCCTGGGCAACATAGTGAGACCCCACCTCTACAAAAAAAAGTTTTAAATTAGCCAGGTGTGGTAATGCACACCTGTAGTCCCAGCTACTCAGGAGACTGAGGCAGGAGGATCACTTGAGCCCAGGAGCTCAAGGCTGTGGTGAGCTGTTATGGTGCCATTGCACTCCAGACTGGGTGACAGAGCAAGACCCTGTCTCAAAAACAAAATAAAACAAAAGAACAAGGCCAGTGGGAATCACATTACCCAACTTAAAACTATGTTATAAGGCTACAATAACCAAAACCACATGGTACTAGCATAAAAACAGACACATAGACCGATGAAACAGAAGAGAGAACCCAGAAATAATGATGCACACCTACAACCATCTGATCTTTGACAAAGTTGACCAAAAAAATGGAGAAAGGACCCCTTATCCAATAAATGGGACTGAGAAAACTGGCTAGTCATATGCAGAAGAATGAAACTGGATACCCCACAAAACACAAAAATTAACTCAGGATAGATTAAAGACTTAAGTATAAGACTTAAAACTATAAAAATCCTAGAAGAAAACCTAGGAAGTACCATTCTAGACATTGACCGTGGTAAAGAATTTATGATTAAATCCCCAAAAGCAATTGCAACAAAAATAAAAAATGGACAAGTGGGACGTAATTAAAATAAAGAACTTTTGCACAGCAAAAGAAACTATCAAGTAAACAGATAACTCACAGAATGGGAGAAAATATTTGCAAACTATGTATCTGACAAAGGTCTAATATCCAGAATCTATAAAGAACTCAACAATTCAACAACAAAAAACAAATAACTCCATTAAAAAGTGGGCAAAGGACATGAACAAACAATTCTCAAAAAAAGACATACAAGTGGCCAACAAACATACGAAAAAATGTTCAACATCACACGTCATCAGAGAAATGCAATTTAAAACCACAATGAGATACCACCTCACACCAGTAAAAATGGGTTTTATTTAAAAGATTAAAAACAACAGATGCTGGCAAGGTTGCAGAGAAAAAGGAATGCTTATATACTGTTAGTGGGAACGTAAAGTAGTTAAACCACTGTGGAATGCAGTTTGGAGATTTCTCAGGGAATTTAGAACAACTACCATTTGACCCAACAATCCCATTACTGGGTATATACCCAAAGGAAAATAAGTCATTCTACAAAAAAGGCACATGCGCTTGTATGTTCATTGCCATGCTATCCACAACAGCAAAGACATGGAATCAACCTAGATGTCCATCGATGGTGGATTGGATGAAGAAAATGTGGTACATATACACCATGGAATACTAGATGGCCATAAAAAAATGAAATCATGTCCTTCGCAGCAATGTGGATGCAGCTGGTGGCCATAATCCTAAGCAAATTAATGCAGAAATAGAAAACCAAGCATGTTCTCACTTACAAGTGGGAGCTAAACATTGGTATATATGGACATAAAAATAGGAACAATAGACACTGGGGACTCCTAGAGGAAAGAGGGGGACAAAGGCTGAAAAACTACTGTTGGGCACTATGCTCACTACTTGGATGATGGGATCATTCATATCCCAAACCTCAATGTCACACAATATAACCATGTAACACACCTGCACATCTACCCTCTGAATCTAAAATAAAAGCTGAAATTATTTTAAAAAATGAAATAAAGTATCCATAATATTCAAAGCAATATACAGATTCAATGTAATCCCTATCAAAATATCAATGACATTTTCACAGAAATAGAAAAAGCAATCCTAAAATTTGCATGTAACCACAGAAGATTCTGAATAGCCAAAGCAATCTTAAGCATGAAGAACAAAGGTGGAGGCATCACAGTAACTGACATGAAAATATACTTCAAACTTGTAGTAACTAAAACAGTATGCTATTGGCATAAAAACAGACACACAGACCAATAAAACAGCATGAAGCACCCAGAAAGAAAATCCACACATTTACAGCCAGCTGATTTTTGACAAAAATGCCAAGAACATACAATGGGGAAAGTATAGTCTCTTTAATAAATGGTGCTGGGGAAACTGGATATCCACATGCAGAACAATGAAATTAGACCTGTATTTCTCACCATACACAAAAATCGACTCAAAATGAATTGAAAGACTTAAATGGAAGAACCAAAACTATGGAACTACTAGGAGAAAACATAGAGGAAAAGCTCCATGACATAAATCTAGGCAACAATTTCTATACAGGACCTCAAAGCACAGGCAACAAAAGCATGGAAAAAAAAAAAGACAAATGGGATTACATCAAACTAAAAAGCTTCTGCACGGAAAAAAAAATCAAATCAACAGAGTGAAAAGGCAACCTACAGAATGGGAAAATACATTTGCAAATTATACATCTGATATGGGGTTTATATCCAAAATATATAAGAAACTCAAACAACTCAATAGCAAAAAAACAAATATTCTGATGATTAAAAAATAACCTAATGACTTATTTAGGCCAAGGACCTAAATAGACATTTCTCAAAAGAAGACACAGAAATGGCCAAAAGGTAGATGAAAAATGCTAAACCTCACTAATCATTAGGGAAAGGCAAACCAAACTTACAATGAGATATCATCTAACCATAGTTAGCATGATTATTAATAAAAAGTCGAAAGATAGCAAGTGTTGGTGAGGATATAGAGAAAAGAGAACCCTTATATACTGCTAGAGGGAATACAAATTAGTACAGCCATTAGGGAAAACTGTGTGGTTCCTCAAAAAATTAAAAATAGAACTACCATATGATCCAACAATCCCCCTACTAGATATATATCTGAAGAAAATAAAATCAATATGTCAGAGATATCTGCATTCCCACATTTACTGCAGCATTATTCACAATAGTCAAGATATGAAATCAATGTAAGTGCCCATCAAAGGATGAATGGATAAAGAAAATGTGATAGATACGCACACACACACACACACACAAACACACACACACTGGAATACTATTCATCCATAACAAAGAATGAAATCCTGCCATTTGCAACAACATGGACAAACTTAGAAGGACATTGTGTTCAGTGGAATAAACTGGGAGCAGAAAAACAAATACATAATCACACTCGTGGAATTTTAAAAGTTGAGCTCATAGAAGTAGAGAACAGATAGCGATTACAAGAAGCAGGGGAGGAGAGGGAGGAAAGGGGACAGAGAGAAGTTAAAAAGCAGGTATAATGTTACAGTTATTGATAGGGTTTGGCTGTGTCCCCACCCAAAATCTCATCTTGAATTGTAATCCCCATAATCCCTATGTGTCAAAGGAGAGACCAGGTGGAAGTAACTGCATCATGGGGTCAGTTCCCTCAAGCTGTTCTCATGATAGTGAGTGAGTTCTCATGAGATCCGATGGTTTTATAAGTGTGTGGTAGTTCCTCCTGTGTTCATTCTCCTTGCCGCCTTGTGAAGAAGGTGGCTTGCTTCCCCTTCACCTTCTACCATGACTGTAAGTTTCCTGAGGCCTCCCCAGCCATGCTGAACCGTGAGTCAATTAAAGCTCTTTCCTTTATAAATTACCCAGTCTCAGGCAGTTCTTTATAACAGTATGAAAATGGACTAATACAATAATATAGGAGAAATAAATTATGGTTTTCTAATGCACAGTAGAGTGATTATAGTTTATAATAATGTATTATATATTTCAAAAAGTTAGAAGAGAGGAATTTGAATGTCCTCACCAAAAAGAACTGATAAATGTTTGAGGTGATAGAAATGCTAATTACTCTGATTTTATCAGTATATAAAGTATCTATGTATTGAAATATCACACTGTACCCTAAAAAATGTAAAATCATTACATGTCAATCAAAAATAAAATAAGTTTATACAATAAATTCTAGTCCATATTATATTATCTAAAATTTCAGGAAAGAAATACTCCATGGCCCAAATACAAAATTAAAATGGCTTAATTTCCAAAAACTGTTTTAGTGCTATTTAACTAATTTTGTTTAAAATCTGTTGGCTGATAAGAAATCCAGAACATTAATTAAATTCAAGAGCTAGTCAAAAGAATATTTTCTAAATGAAAACTATTTTATAGACCATAGACTTCCAGAAGAAAATATACCAAAACATGAACAGTAGCTATTTCTAAACAGCCTGGAATTTTAGTTATTTTTTATACTTTTCTGTATATTCTGTGAAATCTATTACTTTTATAATTAAATATGTTACTTGGAAGCATAAACTTTTATGTTTTCCATTAGTATTTTATGTAGCTTACCTTTTTTTCCCAGTCATTATTAAGAGATTCCGTACTTTGTTCACATATCTTTTTTAGCTCTGCAATCTGGTCTTCTTTAGTCTCTCTGATAACCTGACAGTCACGTATCAGTGTCTGAACTGTCAAAAATTTTGAAAACATAGTTAAACCAATTCTAGGTACATAGAGTTTGATGATATAAAATTTAGTGCACCAGTTAGTAGGTAATTCAATTTTTCACCAAGTCTTCTCAATGCTTTCTTCTAAAATATCTTTTATTCCTTGCTCTTTTTCTCGATTTCTACCACCACAGACAGCCTTGGTTAAATTCATCATTACTGGCTCCCTAGACAATTGTAACAGTGTATTGGTCTCAAGCATCATTCCCCTCCAAGGAGTCCTCTGTTGCTTTGAGGAAACCTTTCACCATTATTCTAAGTGAAGTAACTCAGGAATGGAAAACCAAATACCATATGTTTTTACTTATAAGTGGAAGCTGAGCTATGGGTATGCAAAGGAACACAGAATGGTATAATGGACTTTGGAGATTGAGAAGCAGGGGGTGGAAAAGGGGGTGTGGGCTAAAAACTACATATTGGATACAACGTACACTACTTGGGTGATGGGTACACCAAAGTCTCAGACTTCACCACTGTACAATGAATCCATGTAACCAAAACCACTTGTAACCTAAAAGCTACTGAAATTTTAAAAATTTAAATAAATAAAGAGGCCTTTCACTGGTGCAAATCTGGTAGTTATGCCCAGGCTTACAAACGTTCTACAGCTCTTCTCATCTAAAAGATAAGTATAGGTCAAAGCCTCTGACATGGACAACAATTCCTCATGGTTCTGGCCATATCTCTTCCCACTTGCATGTTTTAAACCACTATTATAAACACACCGACCTATATGCAGATTCCTGAGTTCATATTCTTTCTTATATCACTGCCTAAATATGATCATCTATCTACCTAGAATGCCCTTCCCTCCCTTATTGAAAAACTCCTACTCATCCTTAGACTCTCAACTGAAAAATCACACCTTCTTTATGAACCAGTCATAAAGAATCACTAAATCATGATTCACTCAACCAGATTTCTCCCCTTGCAGGGACAGAAAGAAATTCCTCTTTATTCCCATGAAACCTTGAGTATTTCTCAATTAAATCATTTATTAACATTATAGTGATTTACTTGCCTGTTTCCTCTTTAATGAGACTATGTTCATGGAGAAGAAAGAGATTTCAACATTTTATCCACAGGGCATAACAGTGCCACACAGGCAAGTGCTCAAAAAGATGCGTACTGAATGAATAAATAAAGGAACCCCTCCTTTCAATATATTGTTGCTGCTAGATACTTTTAAATCATTTTTGAAGTTTATGTTACTAAAATGAAATAGGTTTTAAATTATATAAAATATTTGCCTTATAAATCATTTCTCTTTCTATCTTCTTTACTAAAATTATTTAAACAGTCACTGATTTAAGTGAAAATGTGTTTAATATATTCATCTCTTCTGGATAGTAAAATAAATTCAGCTCTATTTTTAATTGGATATAATCTTATCATAGCTTACTAAATATGTTTTTATTCATTTACTTCGAGACAGCAAAATTTTTGTAAACATTTCCCTAAAAATTGTTTTCACTCTTATACCTCAACTACACAACAAATAAGGAGAGGAGATGAATCCAAGTTAACCTAATGTGAGTCTTTACCATCTACAATATATTTTACTTTACACTTCCAAAATTAAACTAAGATCTGATTGCAATTCAAAATGCCTTTAGAAACATTATTTTTAAAACCTCATCATTTTTAAACCTTAGGCATGTTTGAATTACCTATTTTGAATCAGGGTAAAGAAGAAGACCTGGAAATAAATTTAAAATATTTTTCTAGACACTGGTAATATTTGGAGAAAAAACCTAAACGAATTTATAATTGCTTTTACCAACATTTAAGGGTGGAAATGAACCTACAAATATTTATTTAATTGGTTAACTTATCTATGTAATGGCTGTCCTAACTTGTCAAAGCCATTATCATTCACTCAGATATACTCAGGTTTGATCTCGGGGAGAGCCAGTAAGTTCCATACAGAAAATCCTAAATGAAAACTTTCCCTTCTCCTTTTCTCTTATTCATTGCCTAGATCTTCTCATTCACTAAATCATGATTCACTCTTAAAAACTTCTTCTTTTCTTCGGTTCCATTCTAACTACTCCCAGTGCCATAATTCAGAAATCCTTCTCATCTTAACATGCAAAATTACAGCAGCACAGAAGCAGAATATCTCTGAGTTGGCAGGGACTTTATATATTATTTATTCTGATCTCACCATTTTATAATGAGTAAACCAAGACCCAGAGACAACTTGCTATCATACATCGGACACTGGTAACAGAGCTGGAATTACAGCCTATGTTTTCTAATAAGTAGAATTCTCTCTCCTTCACTCCATTCTGCCTCTGCCTAACAGACTTGGAATTGGCCTACTCTGTTCAATACACCCTCCATTACCAGGCTACTCCTCCCAAAACATGAGGTCCTAAAACTCACATCTCAAAATCCTTCCCTGGCTCTTTACATCCAGCATCTACAGGACAAAGTTCAAGCTTCTAAATCTAAAATTCAAGGTCATACTTAATCTAGCCCCAAGTCAACTATCTTAATATTTTTAAATCTTTTTTTTTTTTTTTCTGAGACGGAGTCTTGCTCTGTTGCCCAGACTGGAGTGCAGTGGCACGGTCTCGGCTTACTGCAAGCTCCACCTCCCGGGTTCATGCCATTCTCCCGCCTCAGCCTCCTGAGTAGCTGGGACTACAGGTGCCCGCCACCAGGCCCAGCTAATTTTTTGTATTTTTAGTAGAGACAGGGTTTCACTGTGTTAGCCAGGATGGTCTCGATCTCCTGACCTCATGATCCGCCTGCCTCGGCCTCCCAAAGTGCTGGGATTACAGGCGTAAGCCACCGCGCCCGGCCTAAAATCTATCTCTTAATGCATGGGGTATCCACTCTAGCTAAGTAGTTGAGAAGTACCCTTCCTACAACTTACCTATTTCAGCATTCCCATCCCAGTACCTGCAACTCTTCTCTCCAACTAACCAAGACTTTAAAATTTCACAAAATTTTACAGAAGTTCCTTTCCCGAAACAATATTTTCAACACTCTCTCTCATGACCACCTATTGATGTAGATGTTTCAACCCATAATCATAGTCAACTACGGTCAGAGTTAGCTCAAGTGGTTACCTCCTCATGCCGGACTTTCCATCTGTCCATAGTCAACTTAATACTTGATTACATGCTTTCTTTTCCTTCTTAATTAAAGTGCAAATAGGAAATACATTTTAATTTTTTTCTGTCAATCACAATACCAGCAAATACTATCAGACATAAAAGTAGATACTTAATGTAATGAATTTTACTAGATAAAGAAGAATAATTTCCTTTGACTTCCTCATGAAAGCCAGTAAGTCCTAATTCTATGACTGCCCTCAATACTCTATGGCAGCTGTATCCCAATGAGGCTAGAGTTAAGAAGAGGGAGTGAAAGCAACATACTCTTCCAACTCTGTATCTAAACCAACCACCAGTACTACTCCATCACTGTCACTACACAAACACACACACAGACACACACATACACACAAATAAACACAGTTTTTGCCCCTTCATATGGAAGCCTAAATAAATATATCCATTGATGAAACCCCACATAAACATTCCTATCTCATACTATAAAAGGTCAGAAATCAAATTTTATTCTCCACATCACTAAAATAAAATGGAAATGTTATTAAAAGATGTATGTAACAACACAACATCACCTTTCTTTTCAAGCTTTCTAATAGTCTCTTCAGTTTCATGTTGTTTACTCCTGTATAAAGTTTTCAGTTCTTCTATTTCATTATTCTTTCTTTCTAAAATCTGCAAATAAATTTAAAATATTTCAGTATATTGTACTACTTTACATATAGGACACTTTTTTGAATCCTGATATATTTAATTCTAAAACATAAATAGAAAAAGTGATTTTAACAAATATGACTACACTGTGAAATTATACACACACACACACACACACACACACACACACAAAGTAGTATCTCTTATCCACAGCTTTACTGTCTGCTGTTTCAGTTAGATGCGTGTGTTTTTGTGTATGTCCATGTTAATAATTCTAGCCTAGTCAGAAGTTCACGTTTTGCTCTTGCAGCAGCTAGGAGGTAGAATCTATATGATCTGCCACACTTGGAAGCTTCCAAGTTGCCTGAAATCATGAGATTTTCCTCCTTTTGACTAGTGAATATTGCCGCAAATTGGCATTGTAGTGATTTAAGTGACTTTTTAAATTGATTCTCAAATGTCAGTGTTTTGTAAATTAGGTAGAAGTGTTTTGTCCTGAAAGGGAGTTAGGGATTCTTTTTCTCAGATTAACATAAAAATAGCTGAAATTGTATGTGTCTAATATTTCTCTTCACATATTTTTCTTATACTTACGATATCTACTGTTGTTTATCTGCTAGCAAATTCCAGCAGATAATAAGTGAATGATGAATTAGTAGGTATACATTAATAGAAACTCGTAAAGAACCAATCATATAACTTTTCAATGAGCATAATATTTTTGTAAGTCTATCTCAGCTAATCTCATAAATGGTTTCCCCCAAACTGTAAAAATTATATTATAGTGCATTAAGAAAATTATTAAATATACAAGAATAATTATTATCTGAAAGAAATACGTTATCTGAGATTTTCGTATAATAATTTTTAAGGACAGTATAAATAATAATTTAGGTGATTCCCTAAAATATAATTCAGAAATTAAGCTGTCATAAAGTGGCAGAGAGAAGTCATCAGAAACTTGCCAGGTTGGGAGAGTATAATTCATCACATTGCACTGGGATAGAATATTCTTCAGCTGGGCATGTCCCTGGATCCGCCCACAAGCACCCTTCTATCCTCCTAGTGCACAGTAAAAGAATTCCCAGATACATGAGGAGATGACATGTAATCAGCCTCCTTTATATCTAGCTCTGCTACTGTGAATCAGAAAAATCAGCTCAAAATATGTCAAAAATTGCATTAAAATCTATTGTTAATTTATATTATGTCAGAAGTTTTAAATGTAATCATTTAATACAATTTGTGATTTTATACTTAAAAATACATCTATACTCACAAAAACTACAGAAATAACCAAAATGTAAAAAAGATAGCAAGTAAGAGAAAATGCTAATCAAGGGGAAAAAGGAATATCTACTTTTCTTATGGCTGGGGTATATTTCCCATACACCCAAAAGTCAGCTTAACAAGAACAACAGAAAAGAACGGGGCACAGTAGCACATGCATATAGTCAGCTACTCAGGAGGCTTACAGATCACTTGAGCCCAAGAATTCGAGGCTGAAGTGAGCCATGATCATGGATCATGCCTGTGAATAGCCACTGTCCTCCTCCAGCTTGAGCAACATAGCAAGATCCCATCTCTGGATAATAATAGCCATAAGGAAGCAAAAAAGAAAAAGAATGTATACTAATAGGTAAAACACTCTAAATTTTACGCCTTGCCAATTCCTGATGCTTAGAAAATGCCAGACAAGCAGTAAACTGATGAATATACTTTTCAAATCTAGCATAAAGGATTTTATTTATATTTTACTTGGCACTTCAAACTAGTTGCACTGTCTGCTGCAAATAAATTTCAGGATTTATTTTAAAGAGAAATTGCTGGAAAGAATTTTATTATTAAATATGTTACTTTGAGTAAATCTTTGTAACAGACATACCAAGAAACCTATTTCAAATTCCATCACCATAATTTTTCCAAATAAATTTTTATATTCATTTATCTTATACATCAATAGACTCTATTTCAATTGTACATGTTATATTGAAATTATATTACTGACTCTCTAACATACTTATGATAGAGAACTATTATCTAAACAATTTAAACTAAAGTAAAACTCTAGTAAGAGCAAAAAAATTTGCCTGTAATATCTGAATGGGTGAGAGGAAATTGGAAAAGGAGAGTTCAGTTTTTTTTTCTCTAATATCCAGTCAGTGGTTTCCTCCTTATTGCTTTGAAGGACAAGCCAAATACGTATTTTACGAAATATTAATATATATATATTAAGCTTTTAAGAAAGCTTGGATACATAATCCTGATGCTGTAACTACTGCAACTACCTGCCTCTGTCTCTAGTATTCAGTTTTGGGAAGCAGAATCATAGGCTTAGTTTTGAAACATTAAATGCAAAGTTTCCATTTGGATCAACCTCCATGTATTTCAAAAAAACACATACATACATTATTATCACTAAATGTTTTAATCATTACTAAAATATAGTAACAACCCAAATCCCATATAGGATAACCATAATTAACAATTTTTGCTGTGCCAGCTAAGAAAAAAAATAAGTTTTATTTGAAAATACAGGCTGAAAGATTAGAAAGCATCAATCCCAATGAGCTACTTGAAAAACAAGCCTTTATTGTCAGTGCCAGCACTAAAATGCATACAAGTCCAAGAGTTCCTTTTTAAATTAAAAAGGAAATTTAATTACCAGAAAACCAAAAGAATATTAGAATAAAACAAATTCTAATATTTACCATTGATGTCTTATTTCAACTTTCATGAAAGGTAATGACAGAATGCAGATAAAAGACTATAAGAAGGTCAGCCTAAATGCAATAGTTAAAGAAGGACTAAAAGGTAATGTAAACATAAGGTTTTAAATAAACACATATGTTTAGCTAATAAAGTTAAAAAATCAACTTTTGCTGGGATATTAGTTTAGCATATTCCACTTATAACAGAATGTCATAAAGTACATAAATAAGTGGATGGATGGTTGGATGAATGGATGGATAACTGGATGGATCATCATAAAACCTAGAATATTTTTAGTGTTCAATATAATTAAAACACGAGATATATATCCTACCTTCTGAACGTCAGCATCATGTTTCTGTTGCAGTTTAAGCTTTTCTTCATGAAATTTAGCTTCCATCATTTTTGTTTTCATGTCCAGCTTCAAGAAAAATATTTCAAGGGTGTTATTAATTTACTTTCCCTTTGGCAAAAAATACACAATTAAACTAAAATAATTCCCTATAAAAAAGACAGTTATCATTTTCCACCTTTACCTTGTAGTCACAGATTCTAGCAATCACATTACATATACCAATATGTTTATTTCAGTCCTCTAATTACTTTCAAACTAGTTAAAAGTCTTTAAAATAAATTTCACCTGGTAGGCAAAACTGACAATATAAAGTACAGATTCACTACTCTCCCCATTCTCTCCCGCACAAAAGAGAAAGGCATTTTAAAGTGATATTTTGCTTTTACATTTAAATCCACACAGTATTTTACTCTTCATTATTTTTCATTTCAGTAAGTCTCTTCCAACCTTTTATTTTTTTTCTTTGATCTACTTGCTCATTTTAAAATACTCTAATTAACCTACATATGTAAATATGACTTGAGAATGAATATCCATAAAAATGGCAAATTACTGATTAGTGCATATCTTTCGACAGTTTTTCAGTTCTCTCTCCCGGAATCATAGACCCCCGCTCCCTCAAGGGAGTGACTTTATCTCCTTCCAAGCATTCCTTAACTTCTATCCTCTCCAAACCAACACCACATGCAAAGGTGCTCTGAGCAAAGCCAAAAATGTAACCAATCTTGTTAATATAAGAAGTGTATCCTAGAATTAAAAGAGCAGTAGTGACAGGTTTCAAGAAGAGCAACATAAAATTGATTATCTCAAATGTGAAAGTATTTGGCCACATGATTCCTCACAATTTAAGAGAGTTAAGTATTATACATTGGAGTCTGGCAGACCTCTTTTCCAACTCTAATTCCAATCCCACCATATATGCACTGTTGTGACTTTGAGCAAGTGACCCTTTGACACTCTAGTTCCTCTTCTGCTAATTAAGGAAAAGTATCCTTACCTCAGTGGATTGTGAAAATCATATTCAATAAAATAATTTAAATGACCATACCCAGGACAATGTGTGGCACAAAGTAAGTATGCAAAAATATCAATCAACCACATTTAGGAAAAACATTTTAATATTATTAATGTACCTTCAAAATATTTTCTTGAAAATTTTTGAAATACACTTTATATTTTCAATTACTTTTTCAAATACAAAATAAATTTAGCAAGATAAACATATATATCATATTAACATATCAAACTGAGATTTTATATTTCACAAACAAAAGTTAACATAATACAAATTCATGACTTAAATGTTATGAATGGTGGAGAAAGAGACAGTTAACCATTTGCTATGCAAAAAAAAAATTCAATTCCCTTGCCTCTAAATCACACAATATTTCTTCTTCGTTTTTGCAGAAAGGAGGCTAGACAATCTAATTCCATGTAAAGATCCTTCACAGAAGCATTTTTGGGGTCTATTAAAAGGGAACTAAAGCCAAAAAACAGTATGACAAAGCTGGCCAGGTCTAAGAGACATGATTCATTGCCAGATCTTCCCATAACACCTTCTAGAGAACTTGTCATACCCTCAGCTTTTGAGGGTAAGCCCTAAATACCATGTGAGTGTGCTACCATAACCCCAACCCAACACCTCTCACCGGCCCTACCTCATTATTTATTGACCAAGTTAGGAATAAATACCTGAGATATGCTTAAGCAATCCATTAGCTAGCAAAAATTCATTCAGATTCTCTCTCAAGAATCTGAACTAACACACCAAGTTAGCTATTTTGGGGAGCAAACCCAAGTTCTAAAGTGCAGCAACCAAGAGAAAGCAGGCCAATCCAGTATATAGAAAAAAGTAGAGCAAATACACAAAGATTAGAAATCAGATAGCATCTGAAATACGAGGGAAGCAAACTCAGGCTCCAACAATCTCAATGACACTAGGGTTAGTTGAACTCAAAAGGATTTTTGTGTATCTTTTTATTTTATGTAGCTTGATGGATCTCTGTTCTTACAACCAAAGATATTTATCTAAATTCTTCTGGTTATAACTTTTTGCCTTGGCATAATATTAAACTTAAAGAAAAGTTGCAATAATAGCACAAGGAACTCCCACATGCCCTTTACCCAGATTTACCAATTTTTTATATTTTGCCCTATATGCTTTGTCATTTTATGTCTATATCTACCTCTACATATATATAAATGCATACATATTACTTCCTCAATTATTTGTAAATTAGAAGCATCCTGACTCTTTATCCCTAAAAACTTCAATATATATTTCCTTAGAACAAGAACACTGTCTTTGATAACCAAAGCGTGGTTATCAAATTGAGGAAATGTAATATTAACACAATGATATTATCTACTGCACAGTTTATACTCAAGTTTTACAAATTATCACAGTAATGTCATTTATAGCTATTATTTTTCATAATCCAGGATCCAACCAAGAATCACGCATTGCTTTTAGTTGTCACATCAACTATTTATTTCTCCTTTAATCTGGAACAGCCTTTCTTCGTGTTTAGTGACCTTGACATTTTTTAAGAGTACAGACCATTATTAAATGTCTCTCCATTAGGATTTGTCTGATGTTTCCTCATGACTAGGTTTATGAGATTTTGGCAAGAATGACACTAAAGTGATACTGTGTCCTTTTTCATTGCATCATATTAGAAGGAGGCTAGTTTGTCCCAATATCTCCAATGTACAGCTCAGTAACTTGGTTAAGACAGTGAGCACCAAGTTACTCTAAGGGTAATATTACAAAGAAAGTCTCTCCACTGCCATCCTTTTAAAAAGTTAAGAGTATCTCATCTCTGGAAACTCTTACCTTGATGCTACAGAATACCTCTATATTTCCACCCTGTACTCTAAAGTAGAAATCCTGGATGTATTATGTACAACTAGGGCATGATGCCTGATGAAACATCAGGATTAGAATATAGAAACAATCTTGCTACTATATTATATAAAGACAGTATAAGGATGCAGATTTAGATGTAGATGTAGATATAAATATAGATATGTACCTATGTGTTCATCTATATAGACTGAAATTGAAAAACATTTCTAATTAGTTTGACCTCCAAGGAAGCCTGACTTCAAAAAACAATTAAGTTTTCTTTTTCTGACATCAGAATATACATTATCAATTTCAAATGTAAGATGTAAAAATTAGGCTTGCAGATCTACTTCAGGCTATAATGAAGCAGGGTACCACACTAACCTCCCACTGTTAACCATAAAATGGGATAAAATATATGAGATAACCATTCTCAAGTATTGGACAATAGGTAATGCAGTACTGTGATCCTCAAGAATTGAAGACCACGATAGTCCCAACTTTCCGCCTGGGTACAACAACTGGAGTCCATGTGGAGCACCACAGGCCTACTGAGCTGAGAAAGCAGAGGTCAGAGTTCTGGGCAGTTAAAGAATCTTAAATGCAGGGCACTAAAAGAGGTATAAGCTTCCCAGAAGATTTCCCTGTCACTCCTCAACCACAGGCTGATGGCTGGGATGTGTGCACCCTGGGTGAATAACAAAACATTACTGCTACAAAGTAGAAAATGTAACAGCTGCTACAGGTTAAAGTGCTGGGAAGCACCAAAGACCTGCCCAGCCAGGTGGAGACAGCTTCCTAACAACTTGCAAATACCTGGGAATTCAGCTGAAACAACATAAAGGCCACACCTTAGGACTACTCTAAACCTACCTACAAGGACTGAAAGCAAGCCTCAGAAAGATAGTTTGTAAGACAGGTCCCATGGTGTTGGATAATATCTTTGGCTTTCTATGTATTTGCCTTAACAGAATGTAAAAACCAAGTCTACACAACTTAAAGGTGATTAACTAGTAATTGAACAGCCTATAAGAACAACAACAACAAAAAAATTCTATGGAGAAAAATAACAGAATCCAGAGTCCCTACAAGGTATCAACCACAAGGTCCTTTATCTAGAAAGTAATAAAGATGCACCAAAAAAATAAAAAAGAAAAGAAAATTTTGTCCTTAGGCAAAATCAATATAAATAAATAAGTTAATAAGGCCCAAGATGACTCTACTTCCGCACACCACAGTTTAAAGAAGTTCATATAAATACCTTCAAAGAACTAAAGGAAAACATATTCAAAAATTAAAGGAAAATATTATTTTAATGAAAGAACGGATAGGGGATCTCAGCAGATAAATGGAAATTATAAAAAGGAAACAAATGAAAATTCCAGAATCAAAAAGTGCAATAATTCAAAGGAACAAAAATTCACTAGATGAGCTTAATGGATTAGAGAGAACAGATAAATGAGTCTGTAAATTTGATGACAGAACAACAGAAATTATCTGACAGAAAAAAAGATTGAAGAATTGATTTTTAAAAATCAGTAACACTTTGGAAACTGTGAAACAAAATCCAAGAGTCTAATATACATGTAATTGGGGTTCCTATAGAAGCAAATAAGAATAGGGAAAGATTATTTAAAGAAATAATGGCCAAAAATTTCCCAAGTTTGATAAAATATAAAAATACTGACTTAGAGAACAAGATGCTCAATCAACTCTGTGCAGGATAAATGCAAGAAAACAACACCTAGAAACATCACAAACTGCTGAAAAACAAAAACAAAAAGAAAAATCTTGGCTGGGCACGGTGGCTCACGCCTGTAATCCCAGCACTTTGGGAGGCCAAGGCAGGCAGATCACAAGGTCAAGAGTTCGAGGCCATCCTGGCCAACATGGTGAAACCCCGTCTCTACTAAAAATACAAAAATTAGCTGGGCGTGGTGGCACGTGCCTGTAGTCTCAGGTACTCAGGAGGCTGAGGCAGGAGAATCGCTTGAACCCAGGAGGCAGAGGTTGCAGTGAGCCAAGATCGTGCCACTGCACTCAAGCCTGGTGACAGAAGTGAGGCTCTGTCTAAAAAAAAAAAAAAAAGAAAAAAAAAAGAAAAATCTTAAAAGCAGCCAGAGGAAAACAGGCATTACATTCAGAGAAACAACAGGCTCCCCAACAGAAACAATGGAAACCAGAGGACAAAGGAATAACATCTTAGAAGTGCTAAAAGAAAAATTCAGATGACTTAACTCATCACCAGTAGAACTGCACTAAAACAAATAGTAAAAGGTATTCTTAAAGATGAAAACTTAGAAACTCTGAAATGAAGGAAAGTACTAGAAATAGTATGTAAGCAGAGAGACATAAAAGTCATTTTTATCTTCTCACAATTCCCCAAAACACAACTATTTAAAGATAATACAACAACCTCAAAAGTTAGGTTTCATAAGGTATTTAGAACTATGACAATAGCACAAGTGATTGTAGGGTTAAATTAGATTATACTGTTTTAAAGTTATTAGATTTCTGAGGTGGAAATTAGAAAATGGGAAAAGTCCCGTGTAAGCGGCACAATATTGACACTAAAAATTGACTTTGATACAGTAAGGATGCATAATTTTAGCCCAAAAGCAACCAATAAAGAAAACATACAAAGGGAAAGTATAGCCAAGAAGTCAATAGAAAAATTAAAATAGAATAACAAAAAATAACTAAAAATAAGGCAAGAAAGGAGCAACAGAGTAGTGAAAAATAAAAAAAGGGGGTACCAGTGGAAACGAACACCACAAGGTAGATTAAACCTAACCATATCGATCAGTAACTATATTAAATTTAAATGGACTAAACACTCTAATTACAAGAGACTGTTAAAAAATTAGCAATGGGATCTTGAATGGGAATCATTATGGTGGATGAGAGGCATGAGGACTAGATTGCAGCTCCAACTCGGACAGACAGAGCAGTGTGCAGAGGCTTGCATCATGAATTTTAGCTCAAGAATGACTGCAAGAATGAACCAGGAATCCCGAGGGGACCCCCAGACCCTCTGAAGGAAGAGGACTGCTCCTGCAGGACCCGGGAGACACCCCAAATACTGTGAGTTCCCAAACTGCAGAAGTGGGAAAGGGAGACCCTCCATTCCCAAACACACACCCCCACTGGGAAAACTCAAGGTCTGGTTTGCAGGAGACGTTTCCGACCTTACCCACAGCTGGGTCAATTTAGAGGGCTGAGTGAAATACAGGGGTAGAGGAAGTAGTAGGAAAGGCCCTGGGAGCTCGCTGGGTCCCCAAGCAGGCCATTCCTGCCTGGTACCACAGGGACCTTTCACGAGGGCAGCTAGAGGCATAGGGGGAAATACCACAGAGAGAAGGAAGTCTCCAGCTGAACTTTGTAACAATTTGAACTGGGCGAGAAGGCTCTGGGCCAGAACTCAGAGAAAGGTGCGAACCCAGTGTGCAGACTCCACAGGCGGGGTAAGAACCAAAGCCCTCTTCTTTTGCAGCTGGGAACTAGGTAGCCTGGGGCAAGTTCTCAAGCCCTGCTCACCCACTGCCTGGAAATAGACTCGGGGCTGCTAGGGGGACATGGTGGGGGTGAGACCAGCCCTGAAGACTGTGTGGGAGCTGGGTGAAAGCTGTGACTGCCAGCCTTCCCTCACTTCCCTGACAACCTGCATGACTCAGCAGAGGCAGCCATATTCCTCCTAGGTACACAACTCCATTGACCTGGGAACCTCACCCCTATCCCCCACAGCAGCCACAGTAAGAGCTGCCCAAGGAGAGTCTGAGCTCAGACATGCCTAGCCCTGCCCCCACCTGCTGGGCCTTCCCTATCCACCCTGGTAGCTGAAGACAAAGGGCACATACTCTTGGGAGTTCTAGGGCCATGTCCACCACTGGTTCCTCTCCATAGTACCACAGCCGATGCTCTCTGGAAAGTGTCACCCTCTGGCAGGAGGCCAACCAGCACAAAAATAGAACTGTAAACCACTAAAGCTAAGAACCCTCACAGAGTCCATTTCACCCTCATGCCACCTCTACCAGAACAGGTGCTGGTATCCATGGCTGAGCAATTCATAGTTCACATCACAGGACTCTGTGCAGACAACCCCCAGTACCAGCCCGGAGCCAGGTAGACTCGCTGGGTGGCTAGACCCAGAAGAGAGATAACCATCACTGCAGCTCAGCTCACAGGAAGCCACATCCGTAGGAAAAGGGGGAGAATACTACATCAAGGGAATACCCCGTGGGAAAAAATAATCTGAACAACAGCCTTCAGTCCTAGACTTTTCTCAGAGCCTACCCAAATGAGAAGGAATCAGAAAATCAACTCTGATAATATGACAAAACAAGGCTCTTTAACACCCATCGAAAAAATCACACTAGCTCACCAGCAATGGATCCAAACCAAGAAGAAATCCCTGATTTACCTGAAAAAGAATTCAGGAGGTTACTTATTAAGCCAATCAGGGAGGCATCAGAGAAAGGTGAAGCCCAATTCAAGGAAATCCAAAAAAACGATACAAGAAGTGAAGGGAGAAATATTTAAGGAAATAGATAGCATAAAGAAAAAACAATCAAAACTTCAGGAAAACATTGGACACACTTAGAGAAATGCAAAATGCTCTGCAAAGTCTCAGCAATAGAATAGAATTGAACAAAAAGAAGAAAGAAATTCAGAGCTTGAAGACAAGGTCTTCTAATTAACCCAATCCAACAAAGACAAAGAAAAAAGAATAAGAAAATATGAACAAAGGCTCCAAGAAGCCTGGGATTATGTGAAACAACCAAACCTAAGAACAATCGGTATTCCTGAGGAAGAAGAGAAATCTAAAAGTGTGGAAAACATATTTGGGGGAATAATTGAGGAAAACTTCCCTGGCCTTTCTAGAGACCTGGACATCCAAATACAAGAAGCACAAAGAACACTTGGGAAATTAATCACAAAAAGATCATCACCTAGGCACACTGTCATCAAGTTGTATATTCTGGTTATTAGTCCATTGTCAGATGTATAGATTATGAAGATTTTCTCCCACTCTGTGGGTTGTCTGTTTACCCTGCTGACTGTTCCTTTTACCGTGCAAAAGCTCTTTAGTTTAATTAAGTCCCAACCATTTATCTTTGTTTTTGGGGTTCTTGGTCATGAAATCCTTGCCTAAGCCAATGTCTAGAAGGGATTTTCCAATGTTATCTTCTAGAATTTTTATAGTTTCAGTTCTTACATTAAGTCCTTAATCCATCTTCATTGATTTTCATATAAGGTGAGAGAAGAGGTTCCAGTTTCATTCTCCTACATGTGGCTAGCCAATTATCACAGCACCATTTGTTGAAAAGGGTGCCCCTTTCCCCACTTTATGTTTTTGTTTGCTTTGTTGAAGATCAGTGGGCTGTAAGTATTTGGGTTTATTTCTAGGTCCTCTATTCTGCTCTATTCTGTGGTTTTGTATCTTTTTTTTTTTCTTTGCTTTTCTTTTCTTTTTTTTTTTTTTTTTTTGAGACGGAGTCTCACTCTGTTCCCATGCTGAAGTGCAGTGACACGATCTCAGCTCACTGCAACTCTGCATTCCTGGTTCAAGGGATTCTCCTGCCTCAGCCTCCCAAGTAGCTGGGACTACAGACATGCGCCACCACGCCCGGCTAATTTTTGTATTTTTAGTACAGACGGGGTTTCATCAGATTGGCCATGATGGTCTTGAACTCCTGAACTCATGATCCACCTGCCTTAGCCTCCCAAAGTGCTGGGATTACAGGCATGAGCCACTGTGCTCGGGAAGTTTTATATCTTTTAAGTGGAGCATTTAGGCCATTTACATGCAATGTTAGTATTGAAATGTGAGGTACCATTGCATTCATCGTGCTCTTTGTTGCCTGCATACTTTGGGTTTTTTTTTATTTTTGTTTTTGTTTTTTAACTTGTATTTTTGTTTTACAGGTCCTGTGTGATTTATGCTTTAAAGAGATTCTGTTTTGATATGTTTCTAGGATTTGTTTCAAGATATAGAGCTCCTTTTAGCACTTCTTGTAGTGGTGGCTTGGTAGTGGCAAATTCAGCATTTGTTTGTCTGAAAAAGACTGTACCTGTCTTTCATATATGATGCTTAGTTTCACTGGATACAAAATTCTTGGCTGATAATTGTTTTGTTTGAGGAGGCTGAAGATAGGGCCCCAATCCCTTCTAGCTTGTAGGATTTCTGCTGAAACATACGAGGGGCCAACAAACATATGAAACATCACTAATCATCAGAGAAATGCAAATCAAAACCACAATGAGATGCAATTTCACACCAGTAAGAATGGCTATTACTAAAAGGACAAAAATAATAATAATAATACTTAACATACTGGCAAGGCTGCTAAGAAAAAGGAATGCTGTGGGGCACAGTGGCTCATGCCTATAATCCCAACACTTTGGGAGGCTGAAATGGGTGGATCACCTGAGGTCAGTAGTTCGAGACCAGCCTGATCAACATGGTAAAACCCCGTTTCTACTCTTGCATATGTATATCAGGATACACATACAAGGTTATTCATAGAATTATTATTTGTAAAGGCAAAAAATTAGAATAAAGTTTATCAAAAAAGGCAAGAAATATGACATTCATTAAATAGAAAACAGTGCAAACAAACCTATTACAACTATATGGCACAACAATGCCTCTAACATACTATTGAGCAAAAGAAGCAAGACATAAAAGAATACGAAAAGTTTAGTTCTCTTTGAACACAAACAAATGAAAAAACATTCCATGCTCATGGATAGGAAGAAGGAATATCGTGAAAATAGCCATACTGCCCAAAGTAATTTATAGATTCAATGCTATCCCCATCAAGCTACCATTGACTTTTTTTTCACAGAATTAGAAAAAACTACTTTAAATTTCATATGCAACCAAAGAAGAGCCCATATAGCCAAGACAATCCTAAGCAAAAAGAACAAGGCTGGAGGCATCATGGCTACCTGACTTCAAACTATGCTACAAGGCTACATAACCAGAACGGCATGTTCCTGGTACCAAAACAGGTATATAGACCAACGGAACAGAACAGAGGCCTCAGAAATAACGCCACACATCTACAACCATCTGATCTTTGACAAACCCGAAAAAAACAAACAATGGGGAAAGGATTCCCTATTTAATAAATGGTGTTGGGAAAAATGGCTAGCCATAGGTAGAAAAATGAAACTGGACTCCTTCCTAACACCTCATATAAAAATTAACTCAAGATGGATTAAAGACTTAAACATAAGATCTAAAACCATAAAAACCCTAGAAGAAAACCTAGGCAATACCATTCAGGATATAGACATGGGCAAAGACCTCATGACTAAAACACCAAAAACAATGGAAACAAAAGCCAAAATTGACAAATGGGATCTAATTAAACTAAAGAGCTTCTGCCCAGCAAAAGAAACTATCATCGGAGTGAACAGGCAACCTACAGAAGGGCAGAAAATTTTTGCAATCTATCCATCTGACAAAGGGCTAATATCCAGAATCTACAAGGAACAACTTTACAAATTTACAAGAAAAAAAACAAACAACCCCATCAAAAAGTGGGTGAAGGATAGAAACAGACACTTCTCAAAAGAAGACGTTTATACGGCCAACGAACATACGAAGAAAAGCTCATCATCACTGGTCATTAGAGAAATGCAAATTAAAACCACAAGGAGATACCACCTCACACCAGTTAGAATGGCCATCATTAAAAAGTCAGGAAACAACAGATGCTGGGAGGATGTGGAGAAATAGGGACACTTTTACGCTGTTGGTGGGAGTGTAAATTAGTTCAACCATTGTGAAAGACAGTGTGGCAATTCCTCAAGGATCTAGAACCAGAAATACCATTTGACCCAGCATTCCCATTACTGGGTATATACCCAAAGGATTATAAATCATTCTACTATAAAGACACACGAACACGTATGTTTATTGCAGCACTGTTCACAATAGCAAAGACTTAGAACCAACCCAAATGCCCATCAATGATAGACTGAATAAAGAAAATGTGGCACATACACACCATGGAATACTACGCAGCCATAAAAAAGGATAAGTTCGTGTCCTTTGCAGGGACATGGATGAAGCTAGAAACCATCATTCTCAGCAAACTAACATAAGAACAGAAAACCAAACACTGCATGTTCTTACTCATAAGTGGGGGTTGAACAATGAGAACACATGGACACAGCGAGAGGAACATCACACACTGGGGACTGTCAGGGGGTAGGGGGCTAGGGGAGGGATAGCATTAGGAGAAATACCTCATGTAGATGACAGGTTGATGGGTGCAGCAAATCACCATGGCAAGTGTATACCTATGTAACAAACCTGTACGTTCTGCACATGTATCCCAGAACTTAAAGTATAATAAAAGAAAAAGTAAAATAAAATAAAAAATAAAAATAAATAAAAAGTTTAGTTCTCTTCATATAAAGTTCAAAATCTGGTAAAATAAAAATATTTCAATTTTCAAAGATGCAGGTATTAATGCTAAAATCAATATTAAAACAAATAGGTGAAAATTATCATCAGAAAAATCAGAATAGTGGTTACTTCTAGGAAAGATGGAAGAGAATATGATTACAAATGGTCAGACAGCAGGCTTCTTAGGATATTGGCAATTATCTAATTCTTGCCTGGGTGGCATTTACAATGGCATTTCTTTGTACAATTATTTATCAAATTATGTGACATTATGCATATCTGAATGCTATGTTTCATATGAAATCTATACCTGTTCTCTCATTTATTATGTCAATAACTGTGGCTTTCTTTATCCTAGAGTTATTTAAATTATATATTTGACTAGCAGACTCACAGACCAAAAAAAAAAAAAAAGGCCTAATTCCAAGCGCAGTGGCTCACGCCTGTAATCCCAGCACTCCGGGAGGCCGAGGCAGGTGAATCACAAGGTCAGGAGTTTAAGACCAGCCTGGCCAACATGGTGAAACCCTGTCTCTACTAAAAATACAAAAATTAGCCAGACATGGTGGCACGCATCTGTAGTCCCAGCTACTCGGGAGGCTGAGGCAGGAGAATCGCTTGAACCCAGGAGACAGAGGTTATGGTGAGCCGAGATTGCGCCACTGCATTCCAGCCTTGGCGACAGAGCAAGACTCCATCTCAGGGGGAAAAAAAAGACCTACTTGGCATTACACATAATAAAGAAGCAACATCTCTTTTTAGGCAATAGATGGAAACATTCAATATGGGTGAAAAGAACGGTCAAAGGAAATGTTCTATTTTATTTCACAAAAAGAGTAATTTTTTACTCCAGTTTCTCTTCAGATTGTATAAATCTTTCGCCTTTTACCAAAGGAGCAATTTCTACCATCTGTTCTCTGAAAAATTGACCTCTTCTTGTTGTGTTGTCTGTTCTTTCATTTTCAGTGAGAAAACTTTTCCAAATGTCATAATGTCAAAAAGCCTTTTTTCAGATTACTAAAAAAAGAAAGAAAGAAAGAAAGACCCGTTGCTTGATGATGCTCACTGTCACACAATTCTGTGATGTGGATATCAGAGAAAATGTGTTAGCAATTACAAAGGCAAGCAAGTCCAAGTATGTTTGTGAATGATAGGCTAAAGTTAAAATAAAGGATCACTGTCACTGAACATATGTTTTCCCATAACATATGAGAAATATGCCCAAAATAAATTGAAAATTGTTAAGAACATCTTAAAATATTTAATATGTGGGTCAGGTGCGGTGCCTCATGCCTATAATCCTAGCACTTTGGGAGGCAGAAGCAGTGGATCACTTTAGGTCAAGAGTTCGAGACCAGCCTGGCCAACATGGCAAAACCCTGTCTCTACTAAAAATATAAAAATTAGCCAGATGTCATGGCGTGTGCCTGTAATCCCAGCTACTTGGGAGGCTGAGGAACAAGAATTGCTTGAACCCAGGAGACAGAGGTTGCAGTAAGCCAAGACTGCACCATCGTACTCCAGCCTGGGCGACAGAGCGAGACTCTGTCTCAAAAAAAAAAAAAATTTTTATATGTGTATCTGTAGCCACCAAAACAAACCACTATAATTCTTTAACTCCAATAAAAGTAGATATTAATAGTAATATTAATATTAATTAGTAAATTAGGTTAAATAACCATTAATTCTATTAGTAATTTTACATATTTTACTCATGTTAACATCTAAGGTATCTTCTGAACAATATGAATTTAATATGGAAGTTGTATTTTATTAAATAGCTCCATTTCTAAAGGCTAAATATTTTAAGACTCACTAAAACTTCAACAAAATTAAATACTTTAATAAATCCTTCATGACTGATATGGTTTGGCTGTGTCCTCACCCAAATATCATCTTGAACTGTAGCTACCATCATTCCAATGTGTTGTGAGAGGGACCCAGTGAGAGGTAATTGAATCATGGGAAAGGATTTTCCTCGTGCTGTTCTCATGATAGTGAATAAGTCTCATGAGATCTGATGGTTTTATAAAGGGCAGTTTCCCTGCACATGCTCTCTTGCCTGCCACCATGTAAGATGTGCTTTTGCTCCTCTTTCGCCTTCTGCCACGATTGTGAGGCCTCCCAGCCATACAGAACTGTGAGTCCATTAAACCTCTTTTTCATTATAAATTACCCAGTCTTGGGTATGTCTTTATTAGCAGCATGAGAACGGACTAATACAATGACACAGATAAACTCTATAATCTGTAAAAAATTGGTATCAATTAATTATCTCCAGACTTACTGGATCCTTTAATATAAGTATTTCAAACTCCTAAATTTTTATTTTATACCATTAAGAACTGACTAATGAGGTCAGGCGTGGTGGCTCACGCCTGTAATTCTAGCACTTTGGGAGGCCAAGGTGGGCAGACTGCCTGAGCTCAGGAGTTCGAAACCACCCCGGGCAACACGGTGAAACCCCGTCTCCACTGAAAATACAAAAAAATTAGCCAGGCGTGGTGGTGAGTGCCTGTAGTTCCAGCTACTCGGGAGGCTGAGGCAGGACAATTGCTCGAACCTGGGAGGCAGAGGTTGCAGTGAGCCAAGATTGTGCCACTGCATTCCACACTCCAGCCTGGGTGACTGAGCGAGACTCCGTGTCCAAAGACAAAACAACAAAAAAAGAACTAACATAGATTACTATCAGTATTTACAGCAAAACCTCTGAAAGAGATCTAATATTTAAATAGAAAAATAAAATTTTTAAATAGACAAAAAAGAGGTAATTTTTTGTTATGTTGGAAGGTGAAAGGCTTTTGTAAGCATAATACAAAAACCAGAAGCCTAGAGAAAAGGCTGACAGATGCAACTATTTAAAAGGAAACTTCTCATGCATATCAAAACTACCATGAGATATCATTTCAGTCCAGTTAAAATGCCTTTTATCCAAAAGATAGGTAATAACAAATGCTGGCAATGATGTGGAAAAAAGAGAACCCTTGTACACTGGGTTGGTGGGAATGTAAATTAATACAACCACAATGGAAAACAGTTTGGAGGTTCCTCAAAAGAAAATAAAAATAGAACTACCAATCCACCAATCCCACTCCAAGGTATATACTCCAAAAAAAGAAAATCAGCATATTGAAGAGATATTTGCACTCCCATGTTTATTGCAGCACTAATAACAATAGTGAAGATTTAGAAGCAAGCTAAGTATCCATCAGCGGATGAATGGATAAGGAAAATGTGGTACACATACACAATGGAGTACTACCCAGCCATTAAAAAGAATGAGATCCTGACATTTCCAACAACATGGATGGAACTGGAGGTTACTATGTTCAGTGAAATAAGCCAAGCACAGAAAGACAAACTTCATATGTTCTCACTTATTTGTGGGAGCTAAAAATTAAAAACAATTGAACTCATGGAGATAGAGAGTAGAATGATGGTTATTAGGGGCTAGAAAGGGTAGTGGGAAGGCAGGGGGGGAGTTGGGATGGTTAATGGGTATAAAAAGTAGAAAGAATGAAGAAACCTATAATTTGCTGGAACAATAAGGTGACTACAGTCAAAAAAATAATTTAATTGTACATTTTAAAACAACTAAATGAGTATAGATTGTTTGTAACACAAAGGATAAATGCTTAAGATGATGGATACCCCCATTTACCCTGATGTGATTATTATGCATTGCAGGCCTGTATCAAACTATATCATGTAACCGACAAATATATACATCTACTATGTACGCACAAAAATTCAAAATTAATTTTAAAAAGTTAAAAATAGAAGAAACCTTCTCTACACTAAAAAGTAGCACAAATCAAAAGATATTCACAGAGAAAAATATTTGCAAGACATACAAAAAAGAAGTGATACTTTAACATGCAAATTGCTCGAGTGTTAATAACAAAATGGAAAAAGAGGCATTCTCTATACCATTAATGTTAACTTAAATAGACATAACCCTTCTTAAGTTTTACTGAAATATAATTTATATATCATAAAATTCACACATTTAAACAATACAAATCAAAGGTTTTTAATATAACAGAGAGTTATACAACCGTTAGCACAATCTAATTTTAGAACATTTTAATCATCCTAAAAAGAAACTCTATATCCACTAGCCAATACTCCATACACTCCCATGCCTGCAGCCCTATGCAGACATAACCTTATTTTAAGGACAACTTGTCAACGTCAATATAAAATGCAAATGTGCCATCCTGTGACTGAGCCATTCCATTTCACATCATTTATTCTGCAAGAAAAGACACATAATACACAAAGATATGCATAGGGGTATTCTTGAAATACCATTTGTTATAGAAAAATACTCTAAACAGCCTATATGCATCAATAGCAAATTATATTCATAAAACATGACGTATCAGTAAAGTAAAATTTATGTAATTATGAATAAGAATGGGGTGATATTTCTGATATGGAAAAAAATCATCAGAATATATATGTCAGTCAAAAAGCAATGAAATGGGCTGAGCACGGTGGCTCACGCCTGTAATCCCAGCACTTTGGGAGGCCGAGGCAGGCGGATCACGAGGTCAGGAGTTTGAGACCAGCCTGACCAACCTGGTAAAACCCCGTCAATACTAAAGATACAAAAAATAGCCGGGCATAGTGGCGCACACCTGTAATCCCAGCTACTCAGGAGGCTGAGGTAGGAGAATTGCTTAAATCCGGGAGGTGGAGGTTGCGGTGAGCTGAAATTACGCCACTCTACTCCAGCCTGGGTGACAACAGAGCGAGACTCCGTCTCAAAAAAAAAAAAAAAAAAAGCAATGAAATGGTCTATATACAGTATATGATCTAATTTTACTTAAAAAGAAATAATCCTAGAGAATTTTAAAGAGAATACCCATTAAATTTTCAGCAATAATTATCTCTGAAGAATGAGTTGAGAAAGTGATGATTAAATACTTGAGAGCTAATATTTAATTTTAAATAAAGTTGACTCACTTAAAAGAATGCTATTTATTGTTTTAAAAATATTACCCAGCAACAATAAAGGCATTTTTAGATGAGAACATGCACAAGAGTTGTTTTATAGGGACATGTAAGGCTCTAACAAACTTCGAAACAGAACAGCATTTATCCTCATGCCAACAATTAAATGTTGAATAAAAGGGATTTAAGCAAGTAGACATAAGATTTTCTTTTCTTTTTTTTTTTTTTTTTTTTGAGAAGGAGTCTCGCGCTGTCGCCCAGGCTGGAGTGCAGTGGCGTGATCTCGGCTCACTGCAAGGTCTGCCTCCCGGGGTCATGCCATTCTCCTGCCTCAGCCTCCCAAGTAGCTAGGACTACAGGCACCCGCCACCATGCCCGAGTAATTTTTTGTATTTTTTTTTAGCAGAGACGGGGTTTCACCGTGTTAGCCAGGATGGTCTCAATTTCCTGACCTCGTGATCTGCCCACCTAAAGTGCTGGGATTACAGGCATGAGCCACCGTGCCTGGCCATACCAATTTTCTTAAGGAAAACATATGTTTATAGAACACATAGAGAAAAGAAAAAAAACCATAAATATATTACCAGTATTTTTTATTTCTAGGTGTTGATTCTATAGGTGATTTTATTTCCCTCCTTACATATGTCTCTATTTCCCAAAATGTCTTTAATAAAAATCTACATAATTTATTTTATAATCAGACATGCTACTTTAAAAGATAGATGAAACTAAGATAGTTTTTACACAGGGGCAAATCAGCAGATACTTTTAAATATTGTGCAATGGAGAAAAATATGATAAAAAAACTTCATCAAAATAAGTCAGAAATGACTGTAATTGCACAAAGGATTATTTTAGAAAAATGTACATTGAATATATTTTAATATATGGAATAAGTTTATGATTACATGCAAACTTCTCAATGATACCTCAAATATTTTTATAGTATGCCCAAAAGAAAAACAGAAACATAAGGATTTAGGAAAAAATAAAGTCAAACACATTTAAAAATGAATTTCTGATGCAATGCATGATAGCTTTAAATGTTTTTTCTTTGAAAACATATGTGGGTGGCATTGGTATGCTGACTCCTGCCCCAAGTTGTCATCAACAAAATTTTTAAGTGATGACTTCCTTTCAATTCATTTAATTATTTATGGTAAGCAGTCTCAACAGTAAGAATTAATACAAAATAAAATTAAAAGAAAAAATAGTTGGGAATGACTCAAAATGATTTTTATAATTAATGAATGACAATTTTTAGAAAAAGAAATTCAAAACAAGAGCTCAAAGGACAAATATGCTTTTTAAAATGTCATTTGTTTTTATTTCAACAGTTTTTGTAACACCAGGATTATACAAGAAAGAAAACCCTGAGTCTAATGTCAGCAAGATGGCAGACTAGGACTTTCAAGCCCTCGTCCCTCCACAGAAAAATCAATTTGAACATAAACATGCACAAAAATACCTTCATAGGAGCTAAGTAAACGAGATGAAATATTACAGCACGAAATAGGAAAAGACATAACGCAGAATGTAGAAAGGACAGTTTTACTCAGAAGTCCGAGGCTGCAGGTTTTAAAATACTCACATCACCCCTCCCCCAACTCCAGACAGTAAAGCGTGGAGAGACCCTCCACTTGGGAGGAGGAAAGAAAGGTGAGCACTAGACTTTACCTCAGACCTCAATAACAGGTCAGTCCCAGTAAAATGTAGGACCAGGCAGGACTCCTCAGCCCTAGACTCCCAGCCAGTACCCCAGGACTGACCCTGCAAATCCACCCTGGCACAAGGAAAAATCTCACAGCCCCAGGCTCCAGACTGGCCCAGTAGATTTAGTCCCTGGGTCCACCTCACCCCACCCCATGCTGATCCCAGCAGCCACAGCATCCAAACTAACCCTAGTGCTGGACTGACCCCAGCAGCCTAAACTTCAGCTCCACCCCAGAGCCAGACCAGCCCCTACAGACTAAGGTTCCTGGCTAGCCTCTGTAGCCCCAGGCTCCAGGTCAGCTCCCAAGACCCAAGACTCCAGGCCAGTACCCATAGACTGAGCCTCTAGGCCTAATTTGGCACAATGCAAGATCCCACAGCCCCAGGTTCCAAAGCCAGCCCAGCAGACTCAGTCTCTGGACTCACCACATTGCCAGGCGGGCCCAGTGACCTTGGGCTCCAGACTATTCACAGCACGAGGCTGGCCCCGACAACTTCAGGTTTCAGGCCTACCCAGGAACCAGGCCAGCCTCCAGAATCCCTAGTCATCAGGCCAGCACTCACAGACTCAGCCTCCATGCTGGCCCATGTGAATATAGGCTCCAGACATACCCAATGTCAGGCCAGCCCATCTGGCCCCAGGCTCCAAGCATAACGCAGGATTCAGAGCCAGGTCAGCCAACACAACCCCATGCTTTAGACCCACCCAACCTCCCAGTCAACACCTCTGGCCCAGACTCCAGGTCGGCCACTGGGGCCCCAATCTCCATATTAACCCCTGTGGTCCCATACACCAGGAGACTCAGGGTCCAGACCTGACTAACAGACCCAGGGTCCAGGCTCATCCCAATAAACTGTGGTGCCAAGCCAGCCCTCAGAAAATAAGATTCCAGGTCCATCCCTACAGAATCGTGACCCAGGCCCACCCCTGCACACTCAGGCCCCTGGCCTGTCCCAGTGGACCAAAGAACCAGGCCCATCCCAGAACCTGTCTGGCCCCTGCAGATTCAGGCTTAAACCCACCCTAGAACCAGGTCAGCCCTTGCAGACCTAGGCTTCAGGCTAGCCTGGTGGATACAGATTTCAGGCTTACCATGCAGACCCAAACTCCAAGCTCACTCCCATGGACCAAAGCAACACATCTACCCAGTGGATCCAGGCTCCAAGCTCAAACATGAGGACCAAGATACCAGGCCCACCCACTTTCTGACCCTGCCTGAGGACTGTAGGAGAGAGCCCACCAATAGGCCAAACAGCCTGCCCAGAATCTCTGGATAGGCTCAATGATGACTGGCTTTCTCAAATGAAGCCAGTCTACAAAGACTATAATAATTTCCTACTTCTTCAAATGTGCAGACACCAACATAAAGCAACAAGCAACATAAAAAACCAAGGAGACATAACCCCAGCAAAAGAAAATAATCTCCCAATAGCTGACCCCAAAGAAATGAAAATATATAAACTGCCTGACAAATAATTCACACTAATTGTTTTAAGGAAGCTTAGTGAGCTTCAAGAAAATACAGAGAAATAATTTATTGAAATCAGAAAAACAGTAAGTGTATAAAATGAGAAATTTAACAGAGAAATTTTTTAAAAAATCAAATTCTGGAGCTGCAAAATATAACGAATGAAAAGAAAAATATAACAGCATTCACAACTGAATTGATCAAGCAAAAGAAAAAATTCAGTAAACTCAAATATACAGGTTATTAGAAAATATGCAGTCAGAGAAGAAAAAGGAAAAAGACTGGAAAGGAATGACGAAAGTTTACAGGACGTATGGGACAGGATCAAAAGAGCAAATATTCAAGTTATAGGAGCTAAAGAAGAAAAACAGAGACAAACGTGTAGAAAGTTTATTTAAACAAATAATAGCTAAAAACTTTCCAAATTGAGGGAAAGATATATATATCCTGGTACAAAAAGGTCAAAAGTCTCCAATCTGATTTAATTCAAGCAAGACTATACCAAGGCATGTTATAATCAAACTGTCAAATATAAAGAACAAATGGAAGATTCTGAAAATATCAAGAGAAAAGCAAATTATATACAAGAGACTTCCAATAAGACTAGCAGTGGATTTCATGGAGGAAATCTTACAGGCCAGAAAAGAGTAGGATGATATATTCCAAGTACTGAAAGACAATAACTGCCAACCAAGAATATTGTGAGTGGCAAAGCAGTCTTTCAGAAATAAAGAAAAGTTAAAAATGTACCAAGACACAAAAAAGCCTTAGGGAGTTCATGACCACTAGACTTGTCTTACAAAAATGCTCAAGTGAAATCTTGATGCTCAAAGAAGAAGAAACTAATGAATAACAAAAAATATATATATAAGGATAAAACTCACCAGTAAAAGTAAGGAAACAGTCAAATACAGAATAGTCTAATAATATAATGTTGTGGAAATGACTTATATCTTTAGTATGAAGATATTATATTATTTAAATATAATAGCCACAATAATTTCTTTCTATACAATATAAAAAGATGTAAATTGTGTCATCAAAAAATGAAACAGAGTAAAATGTAGTTTTTATATGTGATAAATCGAGGTTATTATCAGTTTAAAATAGCCTGTCATGAAAATAAGATGTTTTATGTAAGCCTCGTAGTAATCACAAAGCAAAAACCTACAATAGTTGCACGAAACATAAAAAGAAAGGATTCAAAGCATACCACTACAGAAATTCATCAAATCACAAAGAAAGATAACAAGACGGAAAGGAACAAATGTTCTATAAAACAACCAGAAAACAAATTACAAAACAGAAGTAGCAAGTCTTTACTTATGAATACTTATGTTGAATACAAATGGATTAAATTCTCCAATCAAAAGACAGAATAACTGAATGGATTTAAAAAAAATTCAACTATATGCTTCCTATAAGAAATTCATTTCATGTTTAAGAACCTACATAGACTGAAAGTGAAGGAAGAGGAAAAGATATCTCATGCAAACGGAAATGGAAAGAGCGAGGGTAGAAATACATCAGATAACACTGACTTAAAATCAAAATTATAAAATGAGATACAGGTCATTATACAGTGACAAAGGGCTCAAGTCATCAAAAGGATATACCAATTATAAATATATATGCACCCAAAGTAACATCACCTAAATATATAAAGCAAATATTCATAGATATAAAAGGAGAGAAGGAGTGTAATACAATAATAGTAGGGGACTTTAAGACCACAATTTCAGCAATGGACGGGTTACCCAGAAAGAAAATTAATAAGGAAACATCAGATTTGGTCTATTCTTTAGTGCAAATAAACCTAAAAGAGATATACAGATATACAAAATGTACCATTCAGTGGCCACGGAATACACATTCTTCTCAACCAAATGTGAAATATTCTTCAGCATAGATCATATGTTAGTTCACAAAAGAAATCTTCACAAATTTAAGAAGACTGAAATCATATCAAGTATCTTTTCTGACCACATGTTTAATACTAGAAATCAGTAACGAGGAATTTCAGAAAATTGACAAATACATGGAAATTAAACAACACACTCTTGAACAGCTACTATGTCAAAGAAGAAATTAAAAGAGAAATTTAAAAATATCTACAGACAAATGAAAATAAAAACACAACATACAAAAACTTATGGGATACAGCAAAAGCAGTTCTAAGAAAGAAGTGAATAGCAATAAATGCCTACATCAAAACAGGAGATCTCAAATAAACAAGTTAATGTTACACCTAAATAACTTCTAAAAGAACAATCTAAGTCCAAAGTTCACGGAAGGAAGGAAATCATAAAGATCAGAGCAGAAATAAATGAAATATAGACTAGAAAAACAATAGAAAAGGTCAGTAAAATTAAGAGTTAGTTATTTGAAAAGATAAACAAAATTGACAAAACTTTAGCTAGACTAAGAAAAAAATAAGAGAAGACAAGTAAAATAAGAAATGAAAGAGATGTTAGAACTGATGCCACAGATATACAAAGGATCATGAAAGACTACTATGAGTAATTATACGTCAACAAATTAGATAGCCTAGAAGAAAGGAATAAATTCCTGGACACACAGAACGTATGATGACTGAATCATGAAGAAATAAAAAAGCTGAAGAAATCAATAATAAGTAAGGTGACTGAAGCATTAATTTATGTATTTACTTTTTTTTTTTTTTTTGAGATGGGAGTCTTGCTCTATCACCCAGGCTGGAGTGCAGTGGTGCGATCTTCTCACTGCAACCCCCACCTCCCAGGTTCAAGCGAGTCTCCTGCCTCAGCCTCCCAAGTAGCTGGGATTACAGGTGCACACCACCACACCCAACTAATTTTTGTATTTTTCATAGAGATGGGGTTTCACCATGTTGGCAAGGCTAATCTCAAACTGCTGACCTCAGGTTATCTGCCCGCCTCAGCCTCCCAAAGTGCTGGGATTACAGGCGTGAGCCACCGAGTCTGGCCTTGAAGCATTAATTTAAACACACACACACACACACACACAGATACACACACACACAACATATGCCCAGGACCTGATGGCTTCACTGTTGAATTCTACCAAACATTGAAAGACCTAATACCAATCCTCCTCAAACTCTTCCAAAGAAAACAGAACACTTCCAAACACATATTATGAGGCCAACTTTACACTGACACCAAAACTACACAAGAAAACAACAAGAAAGGAAAATTATAGGCCAATATTAAGGATGAAGATAGATGCAAAAGTCCTCAACAAAATATTAGCAAACTGAATTCAACAGCACACTCAGAAGAGCATTCACCATGATCAAGTGGAATTCATCCCAAGAATATAAAGATACTTTAACATATGCAAATCTATACATGTTGTACACCAATTAACAGAATGAAGGATAAAAACCATATAATCATCTCAGTAGATGTGGAAAAAGCATTTACAAAATTCAACATATTTTCATAATAAAAACAACAAATTAGGTATAGAAGAAATGTACCTCAATACAATAAAGGCCATACATGAAAAACCCATTGATAACAATATATTCAACAGTGAAAAACTGAAAGCTTTTCCTCTAAGATCAGAAATGAGACAAAGATGTCCACTCTCACTACTTCTTTTCAACATAGTACTGGTGGTCCTAGCCAGAGTATTACACAAGGGAAATAAAGAAAAGGGTGGCCAGGCATAGTGGCTCATGCCTGTAATCAATCCCAGCACTTTGGGGCGCTGAGGCAGGCAGATTACTTGAGGTCAGGAGTTCAAGACAAGCCTGGACAACATGGTGAAACCTTGTCTCTACCAAAAAAATAAAATTTTATATATATATATGGCGCACAGTGGCAAATGCCTGTAATGCCAGCTACTGGGGAGGCTAAGGCAGGAGAATTGCTTGAACCCGTGAGACGTAGGCTGCAGTGAGCTGAGATTGCACCACTGTACTCCAGCCTAAGCAACAGAGCATGACTGTCTCCTAAATAAATAAATAAATTGTATCCAAATTGGAAAGGAACGAGTGAAATGGTCTCTATTTACAGACGATATGATCTTATATGTAAAAAAAAATTTTTTAAAGACTCCACCAAAATGCTGGAACTAATAAATGAATTCACTAAAGTTGCAGAATACAAAATCAACATACAAAAATCAGTAGCCATTTTATACACTGACAATGAACTACACAAAATCAAGAAAACAATCCCTCTCTTACTAGGTACCAAAAAAAAAAAAAAAACCACTTAGAAATAAATTTGATCAAGGAGATTAAAGACCAGTATAATGAAAACTGTAAAACACTGATAAAAGAAATTAAAGAAGATACAAATAAATGGAAAGATATCTCATGTTCATGAACTGGAAGAACTAATAATGGTTAAAATGTCCATGCTATCCAAAGCAATCTGTATATTTCATGCAATCCCTATCAAAATTCCAATGGCATTTTTCACAGATATAAAGAAAACCCTAAAATTTATATGAAACTAAAAAGACCCTGAGTATCCAATGCAATTTTGAGCAAAATGAACAAAGGTGAAGGCATCACACTACCTGACTTCAAAATACACTATAAAGCTATAGCAATCAAAAGAGCATAGTAACTGGCATAAACCAGACACACAGACCTAATGAAACAGAACAGGGAACCCAGAAATAAACCCATACATTTAGTGTCAACTGATTTTCATTATTATTATTTTTATTTATTTATTTATTTTGAGATGGAGTCTTGCTCTGTCACCCAGGCAGGAGTTCGGTGACACAATCTTGGTTCACTGCAACCTCTGCCTCCCAGGTTCAAGCGATTCTCCTGCCTCAGCCTCCTGAGTAGCTGGGATTACAGGCATGCCCTACTACACCCGGCTAATTTTCGTATTTTTAGTAGGGATGGGGTTTCACCATGTTGGCCAGGCTGGTCTCAAACTCCTAATCTCAAGTGATCCGCCCACCTCAGCCTCCCAAAGTGCTCGATTACAGGCGTGAGCCACCATGCTTGGCCAGGTCAACTGATTTTTGACAAAGATGCCAGGAACACACAATGGGGAAAGACAGTGTCTTCAATAAATGATGCTTGGAAAACTGGATGTCCAACATGCAGAAGAATGAAATTAGACCCTTATCTCACACCATATACAAAAATCAATTTAAAACAGAGACTTAAATGTGAGACCTGACATTTTAAAACTACTATAAGAGAAATAGGGGAAAAGCTCCATGACATTGCTCTGGGCAATGATGTTTTGGATATGAACCGAAAAGCATAGTCAACAAAAGAAAAAATAGACAAATGAGATTATATCAAACTAAAAAGCTTCTGCATAGCAAAGGAAACAATCAACAGAGTAAAAAGACAGCCTACACAATGAGAAAAATATCTGCAAGCCATATATCTAATAAGGGGTTAACATCCAAAATATATATGGAACTCAAACAACTCAATGGTAAGAACATTAGTAACCTGATTTTAAAGTGGGCAAAGGATCTGAATACACATTCCTCAAAAGAAGACACGCAAATAGCCACCAGATATATGAAAAACTGCCCAACAATCCTAATCATCAGAGAAATGCTGACTAAAACAATACTGAGATATCACGTCACACATATTAGAACGGCTATCAACAAAAAGAAAAAAGATCAGTATTGGAGGGGATGTGGAGAAAAGAGAACCCTTGCCCAGTGTTGGCAGTAATGTAAATTAGTGCAGCCATTATAGAAAAACAGTATGAAGGTTCCTTGAAAAATTAAAAATAGAACTACTACATGATCCAGCAATCTCACTATTAGGTATAAATCCAAAGGAAATGAAATTGCTATATTGAAGAGCTATCTGCACCCCCATGTTCACTGCAGCAATAGCCAAGATATAGAATCAATATAAAGTGTCCATCAACAAATAAATGAAAAAAATGTGATATATATATACACATACACATACACACACACACACACACACACACACACAATGAAATGTTATTCAGTTTTTAAAAAGAAGGAAATCTTGTCATTTAGTACAACATGGATGAACCTAGAGAACACGATGTTAAGTGAAATAAGCCAGGCACAGAAAGGCAAATACCACATGATCTCACTTATATGTGGATTCTAAAAAAGGTGAACTCACAAAAGTAGAGAAATGGTGGTTATGAGGCCAGGCGACAAGGAGTGGAGTTGGGAGATACTGGTCAAAGGATACAAAATTTAAGTTAGATGAGAGAAATAAGTTCTAGAGATCTATTGTACAGCATAGTGACTTTAGTTAATAACAATGGATTGTATTTCAAAAATCACTATGAGAGTACATTTTAAGTATTCTCATTATAAAAAAAAATGATAAGTCTGTGAGGTGATTCATATATCAAGCTCAATTTAGCCATTTGACAATGTATACATATTTCAAAACATCATGTTGTACACAATAAACATCTACAATTTTGTCCAGGTGTGGTGGCTCATGCCTATAATCCTAATGCTTTGAGAAGTCAAGGTAGGAGGAGGATCACTTGAGGCCAACAGCTCAAGACCAGCCTCGGAAAAACAGTAAGATCCCATCTCTACCAAAAAAAAAAATTTTAATTAGCTGGACGTGGTGGCACAGCTGTAGTCCTGGCTACTCAGGAGGCTGAGGTGGGAGGACTGCTTGATCCCAGTGAGCTCTGATCACACCACTGCACTCCAGCCGGACAAAAGATAGAGACTCTATCTCTGGAAAAACAAAAACAAAAAACAAAACAGAAAGATGAACCCTGCCTACCATGCATCATGTTTTATATTTGTTTCAAGTGCAACCTCTTCCTAGAATATACCATTATTTTAACTAAAACCTGAAAACCTACATTACATAAAATATTAAAACTGTATTATCAATGGGTTTATCAGCAATATCTCATTCCTACCTCTTTCTCACGTATTCGAGAGAGAAAATGATCATCATGGAAACTGCTGGATTTTCTCAGGCTGAGTTTCGGTGTCATCTGCTGAATGAACAGGAGTTATTTAACATGTTTTCAAATCTGGTTTATCCTTAACCCCAAAGAAAACTTCTAAATTGCCTGAGGCCCGTACCAAAATAGTACTAACACTGCAGGAAAAAATCACTTCCAAGTGATAAAATTCAAAAACTATTATGTTTCCTAATGTAGATCCGCATTATTTTCTATAAATAACTTAGTGATTATTTTATTTTAAAATACCTGCCTCTAGAAAAAGTCCAATGGATTTCCCACATACCAGAGAAACTGGGATAGGCTTCTGTCTCAGGTATCGAGGATTTTCTATCTGAAAATTTAAAAATAAAACAAAATAAGGATTTATTAATTTTGGAGTTTTAATTATTATTTGATAAAATATAGAATTAAGCTGCCATATGAAACATTTTCTAGATTTCTTAATATTTAATTCATTTTTAGAATGGGTATTGTATGATACATTTTTAGTGGCTCCCTACAAGTAAAATATAAAACATAAACTCCCTTGCATGCCAAAATGAACCTTCATGATCCTCTCACTGCCTAACTGCCCACTCTCATCTTCCATTACCCTTCACTTCACATTTTATGCTCCCAGGATCCACAATGATTTATATTACCAGAACATGGCAGATGTTCTCATGCCTGTCCACCTCTGAATTTCTCTGCCCAGCCCTCCAAACCCTGTAAGCACACACCTATTTGTTCTTACAGTCGCAATTTAATCACTGCACTCCCGGATGTATTTGGTATATGAATTCTTAAACATACCTTTCTAATAGCAAAGAGAACACAAAATTCCTTTGGGACTCCCCCTAAATCTCCCTTTCAGATTCATCTATCTCCACCATACCCCACATTCCAAGGACACCAGACAATTTGTTTTAACTTAAAAGCACTATACTGTCTCCCATGTCTGAGTTTTTACAACCTGTAAGATCATTCCCCCAACTTCTACACATGGTAAACTTACTCAAGACTCGTAGTTTAAAAATCATCTCCCCCAGGAAACCTAGTTCCTACTACTCCAGTAGTACCCTGGATGCTAGTTCCCTTTTACAATCTGGCATCTCCCTGTTTCAAAACAGTGTGGACTCTGAAAGCAGAGACCATGACTGCCCTGTTCACCACTCTATCCCTAGCACCCAACTCAGTGCCCAATGAATATTTCTTCAGAAAGAAGGAAGAAACAAGAGGAAAGAAAGGAGTAACCTGTACCTGATTCCACCTTCTTATCAGCTCCTAAAGTATCCTATGTCCACTCTCTCATAGCCCTTATGTAATACTTTGAGTGTTTATCAGTATGTCTCCACATCTGTCTTTGAACAGAAGGAGTACTGGGATGACATCTTCTCAGTTTTGTACCTCTGGGACCTAGCACAATATCTAATGTATAGTAGCCTTTCAATAAAGTATTTATTGCATGAATATACTATATGATAAAGTAGACACATTGATAGTTATCTCTACTATTTCACTCACAAATAAAGTGATAATTAAAAATCTTTACCGTGAAAGTCTAATTTCTTCATATCACAAACCCACAAATTACTACATGGATAATCTCACAAAGTACAAGAACACAAACTATCACTTCAACCTAGGGTAGTGGTTCTTACACTTGTTAAATTAAGATTCACCTAAAGCTGCCTCCTCACATATTTTTAATTCAGCCTAAAGGTTTCTCCATTCATGGTGAACTGTAACCTAACTGGATGTGTAAACAGACTACAGCTTACTCTTGTGCCACTCACTGAGTTTTGGCAATTAAAGGCAATCAATCGTTCAAACCAGATTCAAATAAGGCAAACGCAGAGCTGTAACCAATCCTGCTGTTTCTGTACCTCGCTTCCATTTTGTGTACATCACTATCCTTCTTCTGTCCATAAATCTTCAATCATCCAGTAGTGCTGCAGCCTCTCTGAACCTATTATGATTCAGGGGCTGCCTGATCCATGAATCATTCTTTGCCTACTAAACTCTGTTCAATTTAATTTCTTTAAGGTTTTTCTTTTAACATCCTGGAGTGTACTATGAGGATCAAGTGATAAACATTTCAAATATAAATTATTGGATTCTAGTTCTCCAAAATCCCATTGTGTTTTCAAAAAGTTCCCCAAACGATTTATTACGGTTAATAACTCTTGAAAATGAACAATCCACACCCAATTTGACAATAAAGATAAGGGTGAATGAAGAATCAATTAATCAAAAAATGTAGAAGTCATAACATTTATAATATAATCCAATCAAGTAAAACTTAAAAGGAATATAGCAATAGACAAGATATAAAGTGTAATTATTTTAGCATCTAGGTTAAAGGAAATACACAAAACAATTTTCTTTCGTGTGGACGCCAGATCCTATAAAGTAATGGCAACTGTATGAATTTAAATGTCTCTCCCCATCCTCCAAAGACACATACAGATTGATAAAGAGACCAAATAAAAATGCCCATCATCCATGACTACATCATAAAAAGGAGAAAGGGAATACAAATCCCTGGATTAACATGTAGGTGGCCAAATAAAGATACCAAATCAGCAGAATTAGATCCTGAGCCAGAGTGGTAGCATGGGGAAAAAAGGAAGTACCTCAGGGTCCTAGTAGTGGTGGAACTAAATATCATCAAATACTGACCTGTCAAAGAAAAGTGGCCTACCTTAAGTGGGCCACACAAAAAAACTTAATGGCTCAGAGTGCCAGAGATGGGCACAAAACAAGGGGCTTGGAAACTATGAAGAACCAGAAAGGCAGTTCTAGGAAGGAATCACTTCTGAGGTAGAGAGAAGCACCTTTGAAGGAAGGTTGTTCATGATAAAGGGAGATAAAAAAGCAGCTGAAGATAAGGGCCCTGCAGAAACAAGACAGAATCAAAGAATCAAAAGAAGACAAGCCATGGCCAGGAGCTGTGGCTCTTGCCTGTAATCCCAGCATTTTGGGAGGCCAAGGCAGGCAGATCACCTGCGGTCAGGAGTTCAAGACCAGCCTGGCCAACATGGTGAAACCCCGTCTCTACTAAAAATACAAAAATTGGCTGGGCTTAGTGGCAGGTGACTATAATCCCAGCTATTCAGGAGGCTGAGGCAGGAGAACCTCTTGAACCCAAGAGGTGGAGGCTGCAGTGAGCTGAGATCATGCCACTGCACTCCAGCCTGGGTGACAAGAACGAAACTCTGTCTCAAAAAAAAAAAAAAAAAAAAAAAAGAATAAAGAAGACAAGCCAGGCTGACAACCACAAAAGGCACCATTTGTTAAAGAAATTAAACTTCAGTGTAGCAGAGGAGGAGGGCTGTCCAGAACTAAGAAATAAAGTAAGCCACCCACTACCACTTCCCACATAATCACTGGCTATTACTTGTTCAGAAAAATCTAATAGATAATCATGAACAGAAAAAAAGAATCCAATATCCACAAAAACTTACTATATAAAATAGAAGATCAAAATCAAAACCTGCCAGCAGAAGGAAACACTTTTTTAAAAAGCTAAAATACAGGAAAACAGTAATACAGGCTTCCTTTTGATTCCCATGTCTCCCCACTCTCATACACCAGGGTTTTTGTGCAACCCACTTAAAATAGGATGCTCTCCTACATGTCAATACTTAATAATATTTTTGTTCCACCACCACTAGGACAACAGGTATTCAAATATAACTTTTAAATAACTTCAGGCATAAAAATACTACAAATCAAAATAAAGACAAAAATACAAAGATGTTAAATAGGAGGTGACTAGATTCAGGAAAAAAAACATGGAAGAGTAACAAAAATCATCCAAGAAATGAAGACTAAATTAAGAGTTGTACAAGAGAGAGGCTGGACGTGGTGGCTCATGCCTGTAACCCCAACACTTTGGGAGGCCGAGGTGGGCGGATCACAAGGTCAGGAGATCGAGACCATCCTGGCTAACACAGTGAAACCCCATCTCTACTAAAAATACAAAAAAATTAGACGGGCATGGTGGTGGCAGCCTGTAGTCCCAGCTACTCGGGAGGCTGAGGCAGGAGAATGGCATGAACCCTGGAGGCAGAGCTTGCAGTGAGCCAAGATCACGCCACTGCACTCCAGCCTGGGCAACAGAGTGAGATTCCCGTCTCAAAAAACAGAAAAAAAAAAAAAATAGTTGTACAAGAGAGAAAAGATAACTATAGTAACAGCAAGAGATAAAGATAGGACCTGAAGCCAAAAACCAGGAAATAAAACTGACATAAAAACGTGTTTAAAAAGGATCCAAGAGAAATGGATAAAGAAAATGAGAAACAAGAATACAATAAATGTATAATTGGATTCCCTGAAGAAAATAAAATAAATGCAACTAAATATTTTAAATTATTAAGAAAATATTCTTAAATAAAATAATACCTGAATCATATTAAATACTCTCACTCTTTACCTTGGAAAACTGACCTAAGACCATCGACTGAAACATAAACAGTTGGCCCTCCATATTCATGGCTTCTACATCTACATATTCAACCAACCAAACTGAAAATATTCAAAGTAATAATTAGAAAACAAGAAAACAGTACAGTATAACAACTATTTCCATATCATTTATAATGTATTAGGTACTATAAGTAATATAGAGATTATTTAATGATTCATAGGTTATGTACAAATACTGCACTACTTTATGTAAGGAACATCAGCATTTGCTGATTTTGGTATCTGTGAGAAGGAAGGAGGATGTTCCGGAATGAATCAACTCTTGATACTGAGAGATGACTGTACAATATATTGAATAAAATTCGATGTGATATACCGAATATCTTTCAGAGTATAATATAAAAGTCCAAATATTAAACTTTATGAATATTTTTTAAAAATTCTCTGGACCCTCAGTCAAAAAGATTAGACATTTATAACTTTATTTATTTATATATTTATGAAAAATGAAAAGTATATATCACACTTCTCAACTGTAACATACATCATATAAAACATTGTATTTAAGGAACTCAGGTAAAGAAAATGCAAATCAAATATTTTACATACAATCTAGATTTCCTCCAAGAATCAAGACCATAAGAAACCATTTGAAACATGCAAGAATTCAGAAAATACTGTATCACAAGGTCCATTCAGTAGACTCTACTAGAGCATGAACATTTTATCTTAGTTAAAAGATAATCAAGAGGGAAAAAAAAGATAATCAAGGAACCTTCAGTCAAGAGACTGATGCTTCCTGATTAAGTATTATAACATCTGCAATTTACTTTCAAATAGTTCCAATAAGGCAAAATCACAAAATTTAAAAGGCAGCAGCAATAAGTTACTGTTGTACTATTCTTTTTCTACTTGAATATTTTCATCATAAAAATTGTAAAAAAAAAACTGGTTTCTTTAACAAGATAGCATAAACCTAATTGATAATTATCTTATATTTTGATTTTGGGAAACCAAATACTATTGATTAGTCCAGTTAAATGGCAGTTTCTGATTACTGTATAGTTTAAATACATGCTGGAAAAAAATGCTTTTTAAATAATGTTAATTCTGAGGAAAAAAAACAATCATGCTGAGTTTTTGTGAAAAGACACTGCAAAAAACTTAGTGGTTATTTGGGACTAGCTAAATGAAATCACCATGGAATTTAAAATAATACAAGCTATTAGATAGAAGCTATAAATGTATTTTAGAAAGAAGAGATGGCTATTTTTTAAGAAAAATGTGAAAATTATTTTGTGTACATTAAAAAACATCAAGCTGAGAAAAGTTTCACCATCTCAACAGTTATTTTTCCACCTTATATAGATAAAAGCATGGTAGTTTTGAGAAGACAAAAAATCTGAGAGTACGTAAGTAACTAGAAAACAATATCAGAGATCCTTCAAAGAAATAATTTCTTGTGTCACACCTGGGGTTATGTCATATTCTTTCAACAATTATTTACTAAACATCTACCATGTGCCAGGTACTTTGAGAGACGTTTATGACAAGCTGTGAGAAAAAGAACTGTAAACACCTGAAAATAACACCTGATGGAAACTCTACATAAAGTAATAAATAGGCCATAAATGGTAAATGGTTGCATAAATAGATAAGGCTTTTAATTTTATATTTTCAATCCATTCAATCAATATATAACTATTTAAAGGAAAATGAACAAAAACATAATATAATGAAAATAATATATTGTGGAGTTTATAACATTAATAGATTAAAGGAAGAAACTATATAATCCTCTCAAAAGATAAAGAAAAATTCAGGCCAGGCATGGTGGCTCACGCCTGTAATCCCAGCACTTTGGGAGGCCGAGGTGGGCAGATCACAAGGTCAGGAGATCAAGACCATCCTGGCTAACATGGTGAAACCCCGTCTCTACCAAAAATACAAAAAAATTAGTCGGGTGTGGTGGCGGGCGCCTGTAGTCCTAGCTACTCGGGAGGCTGAGGCAGGAGAATGGCATGAACCTGGGAGGCAGAGCTTGCAGTGAGCCGAGATAACCCACTGCACTCCAGCCTGGGTAACAGAGCGAGACTCCATCTCAAAAAAAAAAAAAAAAAAAAGAATTAAAAAATTCCACAACCATTCATGATTTTTAAAAATATCCTGACAAAATAGAGACATTTTTAATTTGATAAATGGAATCTACCAAAAAAACTATAAGCAAGAAAAAACTACAAGTATGAAAAACTAGCCAGGTGTGGTGGCTCACGCCTGTAATCCCAGCACTTTGGGAGGCTGAGCTGGGCAGATCACCTGAGGTCAGGAGTTCGAGACCAGACTGGCTAACATGGTGAAACCCTGTTTCTCCTAAAAATACAAAAAATTAGCCAGGCATGGTGGCGTACACCTGTAATCCCAGCTACTCGGAAGGCTGAGGCAGGAGAACTGCTTGAACCCAGGAGGTGAAGGTTGCAGTGGGCCGAGATAGTGCCATTGCACTGAGTGAATAAGAGCGAAATTCCATCTCAAAAAAAAAAAAAACCCATGAAAAACTGAAAGCATTCCCTTTAAGATTGGGAATGATACAATGAGTACCACCCCCTATGAACATGCTCCTATTCAACACTGTAGTGGAATCCTAAACAGCATTTTTTTAAAAAAGATAAGAAAAGGAAAAAGGAGGAGGATAGAAAGAAAGAAGAGGGTACAAGATTAGAAAGTAAAAACTAGAACACCTCATCATTTGCAGATACCTACTTACATAGAACTCTATAAATGAATAAATAAACAAGTAAATAATAGAACTAATAAGAGTTTGGCAAAGTTGCCAGATGCCAAACCAACATATAAAAGTCAACTGCGATCAAAGAGGCAGAGCAAAATGTTCAAATAGAAGCCTTTAGCAATTTTCCCCGCAGCATGAACATCAAATTGAACAACTATTCACATAAAAAAGCACCTTCATAAGAAGAAAAAATCAGGTGAGTGATCACAGTACCTGGTTTTAGCATATTAAGGAATGAGATGCCAAAGAAGGTAGGAAAGACAGTCTTAAATCACCTGCATCACCCTTCTCCTATCCCCCAGCAGTGGCTACATGGCATGAAGAGAGAATCTGTGTATTTGGGGAAGGAAGAGCACAGTGATTGTGGGATTTTGCATTGAAACTCAGTGCTGCCCTGTCACAGCAGAAAGAAACAGCAGGCAGAATTGAGCCTGCACCCACAGAGGAACATTTAGACCAACCCTAGCCAGAGGCAAATCATTCATCCCAGCAGTTGGAACCTTAGTTCTAGCGAACTCCACCACCACCATGGGCTAAAGTGCACTGGAGTCCTAAATAAACTTGAAAGGCAGTCTAGGTCACAAGGACTGCAAGTCCTAGGCAATCTCTGATGCTGTGCTGAGCTCAAAGCCAGCGGGCTTGGGGGTGCATGTGACATAGTGAGACACCAGCCAGGGTAGCCAAGAGAGTGCTGGTGTCACTCCCAGGCAACACAGTTTGCAGCTCTGAGAGAGAGACTCCTTCACTCTGCCTGAAGAGAGGAGAGGGATGAGTAAAAAGAATTTTGTCTTGCAACTTGGATACCAGCTCAGCCACAGTAGACTATGGCACCAGGCAGAGTCCCGAGGCCCCCAGTCCAGGGCCTAGCTCCCAAACATTTCTAAACACATACTGGGTCAGAGGGGAACCGACTACCTTGAAAGAAAGGACCCACTCCTGGCAGAATTCATCATCTGCTGACTAAAGAGCCCTTGGTCTCTGAATACTCAGCAGTGACAGCTAGGCAGTACTTGCGTGGGCCTGGGGTAAGACTTAGTGTCATGCTAGCTTCAAGAATGATCCCGCACATTCCCAGATGTGGTGTCTAAGGGAAGAAATCCCCTCAGCTTGAGGAAGGGAGAGGGAAGACAAAAGGGAACATTGTCTTTCACCTTTGGATACCAATTTGGCCATAGTAGGGAAGAGCACCAAGCAGGCTCCTGGGGTCACCAATTCCAGGCCTTGGGTCCTGGTAGGCATTTCTGGCAGCAGACTTCTCAGTGGAAATGTAACAGGCCAAAAGAGAGGGGCATGACATATTTAAAGTGCTGAGGAAGAAATGCTTTTATCCTGGAATAGTATACCCAGCAAAAATAACCTTGAGGGATTTGATCAACACCAGACCTATCCTACAAGAAATGCTAAAGGAATTTCTTTGATCCGAAAGGAAAGGACATTAATGTGCAATAATGAATCATCTAAAGGTATAAAGGTCACTGGTAATAGTAAGTATTATACTTAGTAAAGTAAGTATATTACTATTATAACACTGTAATTGTGGTGTATAAACTACTCATATCTGAAGTAGAAAGACTAAAAGATGAACCACTCAAAAATAATAACTGTAACAATTTTTCAAGACATAGTGTAATAAGATAGAAACAACAAAAAGTTAAAAAGTAGGGGGATGAAGCTGAAGTGTAGAGTTTTTATTAGTTTTCTCTTTGCTTGTTTATGCAATCAGTGTTAAATGATCAGCAGTTTAATATAATGCGTTAAATTACATGCACATTTCATGCTAATCTCAAACCAAAAAACCTACAACAAATGCACAAAAAATAAAAACCAAGAAATTAAAACATACCATGTGAGTAAATGGCTTTCACTAAAAGGAAGACAGGAAGGAAGGAAAAAGGAAGAGAAGACCACAAAACAACCGGAAAACAACTAATAAAATGGCAGGAGTAAGTCCTTACTTATCAATAATAACATTCAATTTAAATGAACTAAACTCTCCAATCAAAAGACATACAGTAGCTAAATGAAAACACACCTGGGCCAGGCACAGTGGCTCATGCCTGTAATCCCAGCACTTTGGGAGGCCACGGTGGGCAGATTGCTTGAGCTCAGCAGTTCAAGACCAGCTTGGGTAACATTGTAAAACCCCATCTTCACAAAAATTCCAAAAATTAGCTGGGCATTGTAGCGTGCACCTGTAGTCTCAGCTACTTGGGAGGCTGAGGTGGGAGGATGGTTTGAATCCAGGAGTCAGAGGTTGCAGTAGCCAAGATCATGCCACTGCACTCCAGCCTGGGTAACAGAGCCAGACCCCATCTCAAAAAAATGAGCCTAATAACTATTTACAGAACATTTCATCCAAAGGATGTAAACATTCTTCTCATCCACATATGGATTATCCACAAGGACAGACTGTATGTTAGGCCACAAAATAAGTCTTTAAAAACTTTTTTGAATTTAAATTGCATCAAGTTTTATTACCTCTGACCACGAGGTAATAAAACTAGAAATCAATAACAGGAAGAATTTTGAAAACTATACAAACACATGGAAATTAAATATGCTCCTGAATGACCCATAGGTCAATAAAGAAATAAAGAAGGAAATAAAGAAGGAAAATTTTCTTGAAACAAATAAAAATGAAAATACAACATACCAAAATCTATGGGATACAGTAAAAGCAGTAGTAAGAGGAAAGTTTATAGCAAGAATTATCAATATGAAAAAGGTAGAAAAACTTCAAATAAACAACCTAATGATACATCTTAAAGAATTAGAAAAGCTAGAGCAAACCAACCCCAAAATTAGTAGAACAGAAATAATAAAGATCAGAGCAGAAATAAATGAAATGAAAATTTAAAAAACACAAAAAAAATCAACAAAACAAAAAGTTTCTTCAAGAGATCAAATCAACAAGCCTTCAACCAGATGAAGTAGGAAAAAAAGAGAGAAGATTCAAATAAATAAAATCAGAGATGAAAAAGAGACATTACAACTGATATGGCAGAAATCAAAAAATCATTAGACGCTACTATGAGCAACTATATGCTAATAAATTTGAAAACTGAAAAGAAATGTATAAATTCCTAGACATATACAACCTACCAAGAGTGAATAAGGAAGAAATCTAAAACCTGACCAGAACAAAAACAAGTAATGAGATTGAAGCTGTAATAAAAAAATCTCCCAACAAAGAAAAGCCTAGGACCCAATGGCTTCACTGCTGAATTTTATCAAACATTTAAAAAAGAACTAATATCAATCCTACTCAAACTATTCCAAAAAACAGAGGAGGAAGGAATATTTCCTAACTCATTCTCAAGGCTAGTATTACCCTGATACCAAAACCAGACAAGGACACACCAAAAAAAGAAAACTACAGGCCAATATGACTGATGAACATTGACGCAAAAATCTTCAACAAAATACTAGTATACTGAATTCAACAACACATAAAAAAAAATCATTCATCATGACCAAGTAGGATTTATCCCCAGGATGTAAGGATGGTTCAATATAGGCAAATCAATCCATGTGATAAATCATAACAACACAATGAAGGGTAAAAACTGTATGATCATTTCAATTGATGCTGAAAAAGCATTTAATAAAATTCAGCATCCCTTCATGATAAAAACCTTGAAAATTCTGGGAAAGAAGAAACATACTTCAGCACATCAAAAGTCATATACAACAGACCCACAGCTCATATCTATATTGAACAGGAAAAACTGAAAGCCTTTCCTATAAGATCTGGAATATGACAAGATGCCCACTTTCATTACTGTTATTCAACATAGTACCGAAAGTCCTAGCTAGAGCAATCAGACAAGAGGAAGAAATATAGGGCATGCAAATTGGAAAGGAAGAAGTCAAATTATGCTTGTCTGCAGATTATATAATCTTATATCTTAAAAAAACTTAAAGACTACAACAAAAAACTATAAGAACTGACAAACAAATTCAGTAAAGTTGCAGAACACAAGATCAACATACAAAAATTAATAGCATTTCTATATGCCAACTGCAAACAACCTGAAAAAGAAATCAACAAATTAATTCCATTTACAATAGATACAAATAAAATAAAACACCTAGAAATTAACTTAAATAAAAGAGTGAAAGATCAGTACAACAAAAACTATAAAACACTAATGCAAGAATTTGAAGAAGACACAAAAAAATGAAAAGATATTCCATGTGCATGGATTGGAAGAATCAAAATTGTTAAAATGTCCATACTACCCAAAGCAATCTACAGAGTCAATGCAATCACTGTAAAAATACCAACAACATTCTTCACAAAAATAGAAAAAAATAATACTAACATTTATATGGAACCAAAAAAAGACTGAGAATAGCCAAAGCTATCCTGAGCAAAAAGAATAAAACTGGAGTAATCACATCACCTGACTTCAAACTATAGTACAAAGCTACAGTAACCAAAACAGCATGGTAGTGGCATAAAAACAGACACACGCACCAATGGAGTAGGATAGAGAACCCAGAAGTCAATCCATATATTTACAGTGAACTTATTTTTGACAAAGATCACAAGAATACATATGCTGGGGAAAGGATACTCTCCTCGATAAATGATGCTGGGAAAGCTGGATATCCACATGCAAAACAATGAAATTAGAGCCCTATCCCTTGTCATACATAAAAATCAAATAAAAATGTAGGAAAAACTTAAATCTAAGACCTCAAACTAGGAAACTACTAAAAGAAAACACTGGGGAAACTCTCCAGGACATTGGAGTGGGCAAAGATTTCTTCAGCAATTACCCCACAAGCACAGGCAACCAAAGCAAAAATGAACAAATGGGATCTTGTCATGTCAAAAAGCTTCTGCACAACCAAGGAAACAATCACAAAAAATGAAGAGACAACCCACAGAATGGGAGAAAATATTTGCAAAGGAGCTCAAACAACTCTATAGGAAAAAAACCAATAATCCGACTTGAAAATGGGCAAAAGATCTGAATAGACATGTCTTAAAAGAAGACATATAAATGTCAAACAGACATATGACAAGATGTTTAATATTACTGATCATCAGATAAATGCAAGTCAAAACTACAATGAGATATCATCTCACCCCAGTTAAAATGGCTTCTATCCAAAAGACAGGCAATAAATGCTAACAAGGATGTGGAGAAAATGAAACCTTTGTACAGTGTTAATAGGAATGCAAATTAGTACAGCCACTATGGAAAACAGGGTAGAGATTCCTCAAAAAACTAAAAATAGAATTAACATATGATCCAGCAATCCCACTGCTAGGTATATACACAAAAGAAAGGAAATTAGTGTATCAAAGAGATATCTGCATGCCCATCTTTGTTGTAGCACTGTTCACAATAGTGAAGATCTGGAAGCAAGCTAAGTATCCATCAACAGATGAATGGAAAAAGAAAATGTGTTACTTACACGCAATGGAGTACTATTCAGCCATAAAAAAGAATGAGATCCTGTCATTTGCAAAAACCTGGATGGAACTGGAGATCATTAAGTTCTGCAAAATAAGCCAGGAACAGAAAGACAAACTTCACATGTTCTCAATTATTTGTGGGAGCTAAAAATTAAAACAATTGAACTCTGCAGATCGACAGTAGGATGATGGTTCACAGAGGTTGGGAAGGATAGAGGGGGTTGGGGAAAGTGGGGATGGTTAATGGGTACAAAAATATCGTTAGAGAGAATGAATAAGACCTAGTATTTGATAGCACAATAGGGTGATACAGTCAAGAATAATTTATTGAACATTTTTAAATAACTATAAGAGTGTAACTGGATTGTTTGTAACACAAATGAAGGATCGATGTTTGAGATGACAGATATCCCATTTATCCTGATGTCATTATTATGTATCATATGCCTGTTATCAAAATATCTCATTTACCTCATAAATATACATACCTACTATGCTCCCATACAAATTTAAATTTTTTTTACATTTAACATGTACCCTAAAACTTAAAGTATAATAATAAAAAAAAAATCAACTGCATTTCTGAAATGAGTAAAAATCATCTAGGAGAAGAGTTTACAAAGATATAATTTCTAATATACTGTACAATTCCTAGATAAACTGACAAAATGATACCCTAGACCTTTATAGAGCAAATAAGCTTCATCAAAAGATTAGGGCTAAAGACTGAAAAAAAAAATAGAGAGTAGAATCCATTTTGGACAGTCTCGATATTGCAAAAAATGTCAGTTCTTAAGTTGATCTAGCAATTAAATGTGATCCAAACCAGAATTTCAACAGGGTTTTTGTAAAACTTACAATGACCTTATAAAATGTATATAAACAAAAACAGGGCAAAAGTAGTCAAGACATGCCTGATGAAAAAAATCAAGGTGGGGCAATTGGCAATTTATAAAGATATAATAAAACCATCCGGGCATGTTGGCTCACGCCTGTAATCCCAGCACTTTGGGAGGCTGAGGCGAGCAGATCATGAGGTCAGCAGATCGTGACCATCCTGGCTAACACAGTAAAACCCCGTCTCTACTAAAAATACAAAAAATTTGCCTGGTGTGGTGGCAGACACCTGTAGTCCCATCTACTCAGGAGGCTGAGGCAGGAGAATGGTGTGAACCCGGGAGGCGGAGCTTGCAGTGAGCCGAGATTGCGCCAGTGCACTCCAGCCTGGGTGACGAGCGAGACTCCGTCTCAAAACAAAACAAAAAAACAAAAAGTTAGCCAGGCGTGGTTGTACACATCTGTACTCCCAGCTACTCGGGAGGCTAAGGCAGGAGAATCACTTGAACCTGGGAGGCGGAGGATGCAGTGAGCAGAGATTGCGCCACTGCATTCCAGCCTGGCAATGAAATGAGACTCTAGCTCAAAAAAGAAAAAAAAAAGAAAAAAAAAGAAAAGAAAAGATACAATAAAACTATAGTAATGTAGACAAACCAATTGAACCAACTGGAAATTGGCAGAAACTCAAGTATACTTATTTGATAATGTGATTTGTGAAAGATCTAGCATTGCCAATTTTTGAGAAAAGAAGGGAATGTTCAATAAATAGAAGAATATAAAATCAGATCACTTCCTCACACCATATATAATAAATTCCCAATGGATTAGATCTTATCATTAAAAGCAGAACTACAAAAACTTTCAGAAGACAATTTAGAAGAATGATGTTATGGCCTCAATCTAGAAAAGATTTGCCAAACAAGAAATGAAAAAAAAAAAAGCATAAATACAAAAAATCAACTCAAGATGGATTAAAGACTTAAATGTAAAACCCAAAACTATAAAAACCCTGGAAGAGAACCTAGGCAATACATCCTGGACATAGTCCTAGCAAAGATTTTATGACAAAGACACCAAAAGCAATTGCAACAAAAGCAAAAATTGACAAGTGGGATCTAGTTAAACTTAAGAGCTTCTGCACATCTGCACAGCAAAAGAAACTATCAAGAGAGTAAACAGACAACCTACAGAATGGGAGAAAATGTTTGCATCTGACTAGGGTCTAATATCCCGCATCAATAAGGAACTTAAACAAATTTACAAGATAAAAACAACCCCATTAAAAAGTGAGCAAAGGACAGGAACAGACACTTCTCAAAAGAAGACATACACGTGGCCAACAAGCATACGGAAAAAAAACCTCAATATCACTGATCATTAGAGAAATGCAAATCAGAACCACAATGAGATAAAATCTCACACCAGTCAGAATGGCTACTATAAACAAAATCAAAAAATAACAGATGCTGGCAAGGTTGTGGAGAAGAGAACACTTATACGCTGTTGATAGGAATGCAAATTAGTTCAACCATTGTGGAAAGCAGTATGGCCATTGCTCAAACAGCTAAAAGCAGAATTACCATTTGACCCAGCAACCCCATTACTGCATATATACCCAGAGGAATATAAATCATTCTACAGTAGAGACACACGCGAATGTTCATTGCAGTACTATTCACAATAGCAAAGACATCGAATCAACCTAAATGCCCACCAATGACGGATTGGATAAAGAAAATATGGTATATATACCCACGGAATACTATGCAGTGATAAAAAAGAATGAGATCATTTCTTTTGCAAGAACATGAATGGAGCTAGAGGCTATTACACTTAGCAAACTATTAAAAACACAGGAACAGAAAACCAAATATTGTATGTTCTCACTCATAAGTGAGAGCTAAATGACAAGAACATAAGAACACTGAGAAAGAAACAACGGACACTGGAGTCTACTTGAGAGGGGAGGGTGGGAGGAGGGAGAGGAGAGAAAAGGGAACTATTGGGTACTGGGCATAATACCTGGGTGATGACATGTGTTTACCTATGTAGCAAACCTTCACAGGTACCCCCAAACCTAAAATAAATGTTTTTAAAAAGCATCAATAAGAGAGAAATTAATAAACTTGACCATTTTAAGAACTTCTCCAAAAAATACATCATCAAGAAAATGATAAAAACAAGTCATAAACTGAGAGATGTTTGCACAAATGATTAGTCTCCAAAATGTGTAAACAAGGCCCTTAAAAATCAATGAAAAGGCCGGGTGCGGTGGCTCACACCTGTAATCCCAGCACTTTGGGAGGCTGAGGCGGGCGGATCACCTGAGGTCAGGAGCTTGAGACCAGCCTGGCCAACATGGTAAAACCCCATCTCTACCGAAAATACAAAAATTAGCCAGGCATGGTGGCAGGCACCTGTAGTCCCAGCTACTTGGGAGGCTGAGGCAGGAGAATCACTTGAACTCGGGAGGCGGAGGTTGCAGTGAGCCAAGATGGGGCCATCGCACTCCAGCCTGGGGGATGAGAGTGAGACTTTGTCTCAAAAAAATAAAAAAATTAAAAAAAACGATGAAAAAAAGATGTCAATACACTTGAGAAAATTGAGGAAAAAACTTGGGGCACATTTCACTGATGAGGAATTATGAATGGCTCATAAACATATAAAATATGGTCAATATACATAGAAATATAAAAAATATAAAGTAATATCACAATGCGGTGATATTTTACAATTTTATAGATTGGCATAAATTAAAAATTTACAATAAAAATGTTCAAGATGTGAAACACTACTAGTGGGTACATGAATTGGTACTTTTACTCAGGGAAACAATTATTAAGATAATAATACAATCTACCTCAACATGGTACCAGAGAAATGTGCATATTCTTCAGTAAATAACACAGTGCCAGCCAGGCATGGTGGCTCATGCCTGTAATCTCAGCACTTTGGGAGGCCGAGGCAGGTGGATCACTCGAGGTCAGGCGTTCGAGACCAGCCAGGCCAACATGGCAAAACCCTGTCTCTACTAAAAATACAAAAAAATCAGCAGAGCATGGTGGTGCACACCTGTAATCCTAGCTACTTCAGAGGCTGAGGCAGGAGAATCGCTTGAACCCGAGAAGCGGAGGTTTCAGTGAGCCAAGATCATGTCATTGCACTCCAGCCTGGGTGCCAGAGTGAAACCCTGTCTCATAATCCCAGCTACTCAGGAGGCTGAGGCAGGAGAATCACTTGAACCTGGGAGGTAGACGTTGCAGTGAGCTGAGATCACACCATTGCACTCCAGCCTGGGTAACAAGAGTGAAACTCCGTCTCAAAAAAAAGTAAATAAATAAAATAAAGTAAAAATAAGTAGCCCAGTGCCATATACACACGGCAACTTGAAAAATAGAGGCAGCAAATTTCCAGCAGGCAGCAAAGTACATGCAATTAAATATGTACCAGCTGAAGGTATAAATATACATCTTCATATATACATATACATATGTATACATATGTGTATATATACATATATTAGGTAATAATTTATTTTTGGAATGTTGCAGGGTTTTGTATAAAGCAGCATAGGAAGTAAGTTCTTCAAAGATACATGCAATTCTGCAAATATACAAAACCCAATTCACGAAGCAGAATCAAAATATAAAGGAAAAAATAAAGAGGAAACAGGAATTTCCAAAGATGCTCAAGCTCTAATTAAGTTTAAAATTTAAAACCAAAAGCCAAGAAAACCATCTGTGATTTATTTTTATTCAGCTCTACATTTACAAGCAGGGTACAAAATATTGGTTCAGCTAATTACAATGCAGCATTTCAACTATGCAGAAGTAACTCCTATTTCATCCTTTTCATCTTTAAAAGCCATTAAATAAAGAAGTTAAAGACTCATTCTAGCATCATAAATTTCCTTTCTCAAGTTGACAAATAAATAGAAAATGTCTATTCTAATTTTTTAAAGCAACAATGAACACTGTAAACAACAGTGAATTATGTTGTTATTCATTTACAATACACTGAGTTTGTCTCATAACCAATTTTAATATGCAATGGGAATTATTCATGGTAAAGCATGTTCTTGAGTCTATTTGGGGGAAATAAGCAATCTATTTTCTGATTTTGTAACAGCAGCCAGATGTGCTTTGAAGTTCAATGTTCCCACTTTGTAATCCACAAGTAACATGGAACTTGAAGCAATCTGTAAACAGTCTTAACATTTTTTATGCTCTTTTAGAAAAGTTCTTGTTCTCTCATACTACCTCAAAAAAAGAATACCACAATAAATGTCCAAAATGGAAAATAAAAAAGTCTTAAATGAAACACTGAAGTCGAAGAAAATACTGTATAGAAAGCAAAGCTGAAAATAATTAAGTTTCAATGGCACGAATAAATAACATGTTTGCACATTTCTTGCTTAACAGGCAAATAGAATCGCAATAATAAAATATGTAATAACTTAGGCTAGACATGAAAACAGACATCTGAATACTTTTTAATGAAAACTGGCTTTTGACATTTTATTTTGTTTATTTTTTTTAGCAGATTTCTTTGTTGATTGTCAGGGTTTTCTGTCCACTTGTTTTTTAAAATTACTTGGCATTTGGTCAAACTGACATAAGCAAAGAACCTCTTATAAACTAATGGTTATCAAATAGAGAAGTTTTACATTTCCAGAAAAATTAAAAGGCACTTTATCTGATATACTATCTTAGCAAGAAGGACATTGTCAAGCAATATATTACCAGCAACACAACTAAAATAAATGTTTTTAAATCATAGCATCAGTCAGAAGTGCCAAAACTCTCTCCATAGAACAAAATAAATTCACTCTTCAACACCAAATTGAATATGCTCCAAAATTATGCTTTTAAGTCAATATTTTAGAACTTTAAAACCATTTTTCCACAGAAAATTTACAATACTATATTCCAAAAGGACTCTCATGCAGAATAGAGAAAAAGCTCTTATATAGGAATAGGAAAAGGGCAGACAACAGGAAAACTGACAAAGCTTTCAGTAAACACTTTGAGAGGCTATCCAAATTGACAATAAACATATTAAAATGCACCTAACTGTATTAGTCATCAGGAAAACACATATTAAAACCACACAATACTATGTCACTAACTACTCTCAAGAATGGCTTTTTTTAATTAAAAAAAAAAATTGCCTGGCCAGGCGCAGTGGCTCATGCCTGTCATCCCAACACTTTAGGAGGCCGAGGCAGATGGATCACCTGAGGTCAGGAGTTTGAGACCAACCTGGCCAACATGGTGAAACCCTGTCTCTACTAAAAATATAAAAATTAGCCAGGCATGGTGGCGGACACCTGTAATCCTACCTACTCAGGAGGCTGAAGCAGGAGAATCACTTAAACCTGGGAGGCAGAGGTTGCAGTGAGCCAAGATCATGCCACTGCACTCCAGCCTGGGTGACAGAGACTGTCTCAAACAAACAAAAAAAAAACCCTGACAATACTAGGTATTGGAGAACAGGCAGAGTAATGGGCTCTAGCACACAGTGCTGCTGAGAAGGTAGATTGGCACAGCCACTTTGGAAAACTGGCAATATCTATCATATCAGTTAGCTTTTTGCTGCATAACAGATCATCCCAAAACTTCATGGCTTGAAACTACAACCATTTTATTTAGCACCCAATTCTGTGAGTCAGCAACTTGGGCAGCTCATCTACTGGGACAGTGCATTCTTGAAATCGACCCAACAGTCCCATAGACAGTTCTTTTGGATAAACATAGAAATGTGCTCTTCTGGTCTTAAAGTTTGAAACTTGCATTTGTTTTATCTGAGTTCCCTCCTCAGGCATCTCAATAAAATATCAAAGAACTGAAACTGACCAGATCACCACATCCAGACAATGCAATGCTGGACCCCTCATTCACCATGATTGCTCCTTTATTCCTCCCTAGTTCCTGTTTTCTTACACATTGTTACAGTTCTTCCCTGCTATGTAAACCTCTAATTTTAGTCATTCAGAGAGATTAATCTGAGATTGATCTCCCATCTCCTTGGCTGCAGCACCCAATTAAAGCCTTCTTCCTTGGCAATAATTGTTGTCTCAGTGATTGGCTTTCTGTGCAGCAAACAGCAGGGGCTAGACTGAACCCCTGGTGTTTCAGTAACAATCTCAGCTGGACTTCCTTGTCTGTTGGCTATGCCAGTGTGATAGCTGCCCTCAATAAGCCCCGAAATGAAGGTTAAAGCAGGTCTCAATCAGCCCCAAAATGAAGGCCACACTGAGTACAATGGCCAGGTTTCCCACATTTCTTACAGGAAGAACAGAGGAAGAAAATTTTGACCCAGCAGAGGGTTAGAAAAAATTTGACCCAGCTACAAGACAAGGGAAGGGTAAGTAACGAAAAAGTATTTACCAACTTTTCCTTGAAATTCGTAACGTTCCTTACACACTGATGCATTTTATATACCAGCAGATACAGTGCTTACCTATAATTGTGAGAGCTCTGTATCTACCATTATGATCTCTTTTCAACAATTAACATTTTTTTTTGTCCTCTTTCTTGTTTCTAGATCACATTGAAGACACCATAAAGTTTTCCGTTTTATTGTTCTTTGCAAAGATCCAGCTTCTGTTTCATTGATTAGTTCTAATGCTTTGGGGGAAATTTTGATTGTTTCTTGTAGGTTTTTGTTTATATTTTGGCTTTGTTTTTTTAATTGATTAAATTAAATAAGGGATCTTTGATCCTCAATATCACTTTGGGCACATGACAGAATGTTTTGTCAAATTTTACCATGATTTATTTTAGTCTGCACTTGGTTTTTATTACTGTTTTTACACAAAGCTATTCAGGAGTGTGTTTGTACTTCATTTTAAGCTTTCAGGTGAAAACACGGAAAGGGAACTATCCTTTTGATGTTACTGTCTAGCTTTATTCAAATGAACTCATTTAATTAGAATTTCTTTATGCCTCAGTTAAATTAGTTTTATAACTATCCCATGACTATGTGAAAAGTCTATAAATCCATATCCCATTCTTTTAGTTGGTCTTTGCTCTGGAACCATACTTTTTATTCACTTTTAGAAACTGCCATACCATTTTAAAAATTATACATGAAGCATGGTAATTTCTCCAATCTCCTTTTTTTTTTTTTTTTTTCTGAGACGGAGTCTCGCTCTGTTGCCAGGCTGGGAAGCAGTGGTGCGATCTCGGCTCACTGCAACCTCCGCCTCCCGGGTTCAAGCAATTCTCCTGCCTCAGCCTCCTGAGTAACTGGAACTACAAGCACATGTCACCATGCCCAGCTAATTTTTGTATTTTTACAAAAATTTTTACAAAAATACAAAAATTAGTAGAGACGGGGTTTCACCATGTTGGCCAGGATGGTCTGGATCTCTTGACCTCATGATCCACTTGCCTCAATCTCCCAAAGTGCTTGGATTACAGGTGTGAGCTACCGTACCCAGGCTCAAAATTTTTTTCAGTTCTTTCAAAAAGGTAACTCTAGGTGAATCATGATTTTTAAAAGGAAACATACTACATAGAAAAACAGAAATTATTAGTCACTCTGATAGGCTTCAGCTTTTTTACCCATCGTTAGCTATAGCTATAAATGGAATATATCCTTGCAGGTCAGGAGCACAAATAATTTCTTTCTTTTTCCTTAAAACAATAAATAAAGCACAAGACAAAAAAAAATAAAATGTTGCTCATGGCTGACTCCTCATGGAAAACAGCAGAATATATTAACTTTTTGAATTTTTTAAATTTAAATTCCCTCTATGCCTCTGTGAGCTTTGACAAAAGAATACAGTGGTATAACTAGCAAAATACCAAGAAAACAGTTCTGTTGGTGAAACACTCCAGGATATTGGTCTCTGCAAAGATTATTTGAGTAAGACCTCAAAAGCACAAGCAGCCAAAGCAAAAATGGACAGATGGGGCGACATCAAGCTAAAAAGCTTCTGCACAGCAAAGGAAACAATCAACAAAGTGAAGAGACAACCCACAAAATGGGAGATATTTGCAAACTAAGTATCTGACATGAGATTAATGACCAAAATACATAAAGAGTTCACACAACTTAATAGGGGGAAAATCCCTCATTTTTAAATGGGTAGAAGATCTCAATAGACACTTCTCAGAAGAAGACATACAAATGGCCAGCAGGTATATGAAAAAAATACTCAAATCATTAATCATCAAAGAAATGCAAATCAAAACCATAATGAGATACCATCTCACATCAGTTAAAATGGCTTATATCAAAATGACAGGCAATAAAGGATGCTGACGAGGATGTGGAGAAAGGGGAGCCCCTAGACACTGGTGGTGGGAATGTAAATTAGCACAGCCACTATGGCAGTATGGTGGTTTCTTAAAAAATTAAAAATAGAACTACCATAAGATTCATCAATCCCAATGCTGGGTCTACATCCAAAAGAAAGGAAATCAGTATATGGAAGAGATATCTAATAGTGCTGTAGTAAACATGGGACAGATTACTGCATTTATACTAAACTCCCATGTTTATTGCAGCACTATTCACAGTAGCCAAGATATGGAATCAATCTTATTGCCCATCAAAGGATAAATGGATAAAGAAAACGTGGTATATATACACAATTGAATATTATTTAGCTATAAGAATGAAATACTGTCATTTGCAACAACATGAATAGAACTGGAAGACATTATGTTAAATGAAATAAGGCAAGCACAGAAAGACAAATATCACATGTTCTCACTCATATGTGCTAATGTGCTAGCTATAAAAAAGAAAATGAACTCATGGAGGTATAAAATAGAATGATGGTTACCAGAGGCTGGAAGGGGTAGTGGGGAGTGAGGGTTAAATAGGGACGGGTAAATAGGTACGAAAATATAGCTAGATAGAAGGAATAAAATCTAGTGTTCAGTAGCATGGTAGGGTAACTATAGTTAACAATAACTTACTGTATATTTTAGAATAACTGAAAAATGGGATTGAAATATTCCTAACACAAAGAAATGGTAAATGTTTGAGGTAAATGATATCTCAATTACTCTGATTTGATTATAACACATGGTATGCTTGTATCAAAATATCACGTCCCCATAAATATGAACTAATATGTATCCATAATTAAAAATTTTAAAATAACAAAATAGTTCCATCAAACAAAAAAAAATCCCTAGTGCTTATTCACAATAGCAAAGACATGGAATCAACCCAAATGCCCATCAATGACAGACTGGATAAAGAAAATGTGGTACATATACACCAAGGAATACTATGCAGCCATAAAAAGAAAAAAGATTATGTCTTTGCAGGGACATGGATGAAGCTGGAAGCCATGATCCTCAGCAAACTAATACAGGAACAGAAAACCAACCACCACACGTTCTCATTTATAAGTGGGAGCTGAACAGTGAGAACACATGGACACAGGGAAGGGAACAACACACACTGGGGCCTGTCAGGGGAGGCTAGAGGGTTGTGGGGAGAGCATTAGAAAAAAGAGCTAATGCACGCTGGGCTTAAGTGATGGGTTAATAGGTGCAGCAAACCATCATGGCACACGTATATAACAAACTTGCACATCCTGCACATGTACCCCAGAACTTAAAAAATAATAAAATAAAAATCCCTAGTGCTATTTGGTATACCCTTGTAGCCAAATTCTAGCCCAACACCTAGAAACTACTAATCTGTTCTCCATTCTTATAGTTTTACCATTTCCACAATACCATATAAATGCAATTTAAAAAACAGCCTTTTTAGTCTGGCTTCTTCCATTCAATATAATATATTTGAAATTCATCCACTTTATTGTGTGATTTGATAATTGAGTCCTTTTCATTACTAAAAAGTATTCCATTGTATAGATGTACATATAATTTGTTTATCCAGTCTCCAGTTGAGGGGCATTTAGGACTATTTGCAGTTTGAACAATTACCAAAAAAGAGGGAGAGAGAGAACTGTTAAAAATACTTGCATATAAAGTTTTTGTGTGAACACAGACTTTCATCACACTTGAGTAAATACTTAGGAGTGAGATTGGTGGGTCATGTGATAAATGTGTTTTAATTTTTTTTAAGTGCCAACTGTTTTCCAAGTAATATTTTGCAGCAAGAGGGGAGGGTTCCAGTTGCTCCTCATCCTCACCAGCATTTTGTATTGTCAGGTCTTTGTTTGTGTTCACCATTATAATAGGTGTGTAGTGGTATCTCATCATAGCATCTTTTGTCCCATCTTTTAATTAGGTTGTTTTCTTATTGTTGAGGTTTAAGAATCTTTATATATTCTGGATAAAGGTATTTGCCAGATATGTGAATATCTCCCTAAGATGAAACTGGCCTCACAACACAAATTGGAAAGTGTTCCCTCTTCTGGTGGAGATGGTATAGAATTGGTATTATTTCTCCCTTAATTGTTTAATTAAATTTGTCAGTGAAACCATGCAGGCCTGAAATTTTCTTTGTTGGGAGGTTTTTGTTTTTGAGATGGAGTCTCACTCCATCGCCCAGGCTGGAGTGCAGTGGCATGATCTCAGCTCACTGCAACCTCCACCTCCTGGGTTCAAGCAATTCTCCTGCTTCGGCCTCCCATGTAGCTAGGACTACAGGCACATGCCACCACACCCAGCTAATTTTTGTATTTTTAGTAGAGACGAGGTTTTACCATGTTGGCCAGGCTGGTCTCGAACTCCTGGCCTCAGGTCATCAGCCCACCTTGGCCTCCCAAAGTGCTAGGATTATAGGTGTGAGCCACTGCGCCCAGCCTGTTGGGAGGTTTTAAAATATAAATTATATTTATTTAATAGCTATAGGATTATGCAGGTTATCTATTTCATCTTAAGTGAATTTTTGGTAGTTTGTGTTGCTCAAGGACTTTTTCCCTTTCATCTACATAGTCAAATGTATGCCCATAGAGTTGCTTGCAGTAATCTCTTATTATACTTTGAGTATCTATAGTATCTGTAATCATATCTTCTCTTTCATTCTTGATATTAGCAAATCTATTCTTTTCATTCTTTGTCAGTCTGGCTAAAAGTTCATTGATTCCATTCATCACTTAAAAATCCAGCTTTTGGTTTCACTGATTTTCATTATTGCTTGTGTTCAATTTCATTGATTTCTACTTTAATCTTTATTATTTCCTTCATCTGCTTACTTTGGGTTTAACTTGTTCTTTCGCCAGTTTCTTTAGATGGGGGTTTAGATTCATAATTTAGAACTTTCTTTTCTCTCTTGGTGCTTTCAAGATTTTCTCTTTGTTGGCCGGGTGCAGTGGCTCATGCCTGTAATCCCAGCACTTTGGGAGGCCGAGGCGGGCGGATCGCCTGAGGTTGGGAGTTCGAGACCAGTCTGACCAACATGGAGAAACCCCGTCTCTACTAAAAATACAAAAAGTTAGTCAGGCATGGTGGCACATGACTGTAATCCCAGCTACTTGGGAGGCTGAGGCAGGAGAATCGCTTGAACCTGGGAGGCAGAAGTTGCGGTAAGCTGAGATTGTGCCATTGCACTCTAGCCTGGGCAACATGAGCGACACTTCGTCTCAAAAAAAAAAAAAAAGATTTCTCTTTGTTTCTCAGCAATTTTAGTACTGTGGCTAAGTGTGACTCTTTGTATTTAAATTTGAAGTGCATTGAGCTTTTTGGATGCGCAAATTGATGTTTCTCATCAAACTAGAAATTTTGCAGCCAATCGTTCTTCAAACGTATTTTCTGCTCCTTTGTCTCCTCTTGTTCTGGTACCCGCATTACACATATGTTGGTGCACTTATGGTATTCCACATTTCCGTGAGGCAATGTTCATTTTTCTGCATTCTTTTTTCACTCTCTTCTTTGGCCTGCATAATCTCTATCAATCTATCTTCCAGTTCACTGAATCTTCTGCCAGTTCAAATCTATTGCTGAGCCCCTATGGTGAATTTTTCACTTCGGTTATACGGTTTAACACTATAATTTCCATCTGCTTTTTTTTTTTTTGCTTTTTGTTTTTAGAGATAGGGGTCTCACTATGTTGCCCAGGCTGGAGTACAGTGGCTACGCCTCCTGAGGAGCTGGAACTATAGGTGCATGCCAGTGTGCCCAGCTCTGGTTCTTTTTCATAATTTAAATCTCTTTATGATATTCTGTATTTGATGTGATATGGTCATCACAACTTTCTGTTTTTTGCTCTTGTTTTTGTTTTTTTCAGACGGAGTCTCGCTCTGTCGCCCAGGCTGGAGTGCAATGGTGCGATCTCGGCTCTCTGCAACCTCCACTTCCCAGGTTCAAGTGATCCTCCTGCCGCAGCTTCCCAAGTAGCTGGGACTACAGGTGTGCACCACCATGCCCAACTAATTTTTTGTATTTTTAGTAGAGATGGGGTTTCACTATGTTAGCCAGGATGGTCTTGATCTCTTGACCTCGTGATCCGCCCACCTCAGCCTCCCAAAGTGCTGGGATTACAGGCATGAGCCACTGCGCCTGGCCCATCACAGCTTTCTTTACTTCTTTAAACATCGTTTCCTTTAGTTCTTTGAACACATTTATAATGGCTATTTTGAAGTCTTTGTTTGTTAAATCTGGTCTCACAGGCCATTTCTGTTGCATAATTTTTCTCTGTATAAGGGCCATACTTTCCTGTTTCTTTGCATGTCTTATAATTTTTTTTCTTGAAAATTGGACATTTTAGGTAATACAATGTAGCAACTTTGGACACTGATTCCCCTCTCCATGAGAAATTTTAGTTGTTTTCATTTGTTTATTTGATTAGTGGCTTGGCTAGACTATTTCATAAAGTATATTTCTCCCACAGGGTGAAGACTTTGGAATCACCCCTCAGTGTATGCAGCCTTGGGCATGCATACAGTCACCTGTGATGACGGTGGATTTAGCAGGGCTCCTCTGTTTTTTCTCCTTATCTTTTTGTTGAACTCTATATCTAATTTGATATGACACCCAGCTATTATGTCTACTAATTGCTGGCTGTTTGTTCTATTATTTTCAACAACACCCTGGGTCATAAATTGCTCCATAGGCTGATCCAATTAAATTCAGGCAGGGGTAGATGCTGAGGTAGTCTCTGAGGATTGTTCTGACCCCAGGAGGACTCTTCTTAGCTGTCTCTGTCCCTGGTTCTCTCTGGTGAATGTACTAGCCTGTGGTTTAGCTTACTGCTGTTAATTAGTAGGAACTACCAGTCTCCTCTTTAAAAATCTCCATTGTTTTCTACAGCATCCTTAGGTTTGAACTTCCCAACACTGTTTCCATTAGTCCATTTCTTTGAGGAGAGCTTCTGATCTCACTGGTCTTCAGACTGCCTCTCCCCCTGTGCAAAAATCTATGAGCTACTACACTGGGCACTGTGCAGAGGGAGTAGCTTTCTTGTTCCCGGCTTGCATCTCTTGGAGTGAAATCTCTATCCTATGAACAAGTCGAGGTAAAGACAATGAAGGCCACAGTATTCTTGACCTACTGTGTCTGGGGTAGAGCTTCTGCCCTATCAGTCTTGGCTGAGTGGAGGAAAAGAGCCCTTTCCCCCAACCACTAAGCTGCACTCACCAGGAATTTAGCCACCTCCACTTAGACTTCAAAGGGATAAGAAATGCTGGCAGCATGCCCCTCCCAATATGATACTGTATCCCTTGATTGGGAGCTCAGGGGAGAGAAACTTCATCTTCTTTGCCACACCCACTGGGAATGGAATTTCTGTGAAGCTGAGCTGGAGAAGGAACAGGCGAAAAGTGAAAGCGAGTCATAGTTGAAGTGCCAAAAACTCTTGCTGTTCTTACCAAGCTGTAGTTGATTTTCTTGAATAAATGTCTTCATTTGCTCTATGCCTTTAGGACAATTTCCAGATTTAATTACCAATTAGCAATTATGCTTGTTTTGCTAGGGAGCACATCTGTGGAGCTCCTCATGCTACCATTCTAGAAATAGAACCCCCCTCTTCTTTTCTAAAATAAGTATTTCATGCTGTAAATTTCCCAATGAAACCTACTTGGGCTACATCCCACACATTTTGATATGTTGTGTTGTCATTTTAAAATATTTTCTCATTTCCCTTGAGATTTTTTCTTTTACCCCTGGATTATTTAGAAGTGTGTTGTTTAATTTCTAAATATTTGTGGATTTCCCAAATAATTTGTTACCAATCTCTAGTTTAATTCTCTATGATCTGAAAAATTATTATCTTAATCATTATAATTATATTGTGAGGTTCTGAAAAATGGCGATGCTTGTTCATTTGTCTCAGTGGACAGTCAACTGCATTCAGATCAGTCTGCGAATTCCATCTCTCCTACGGACAGTAGCTCTGGTGTCAGTTTCAAGTTTGAAGTCTTTACTATGTCATTTGAGTCTGCCTCTCACACGTACCAGTCAAGGGGTGGTCTGGGACTAGGGCAATAGTTTACATGACAGTTCAGTTCTCTAAGACTTCTATGAGGCTATGATTTGGGGGCTATGTTCCACACTTGTCCACCTTGGAGAGAGACTGGAACTTGTATGGTTCATACACAGACTACCAATCCCCTTCTCCCACTCTTTCCATTCCTGGATTTCCCTGCATACTCTCTGGCTCTGAGAGCTTCTTTTCCAGTCCCACTGGCCAAACTCTGAAGGAACCTCATTGCACTATTGTACAGTTCCAGGTGACTAGGCATACTCTCAGAGGAAAGTATAATAGCAAGCGAAAATACATGGGAAAAAAAAAGTATATAAAATGTTCCTCCCATATTCTTTGCATGAAGAGAGGTTTCTTTTATCTGTTGATCCAGCCAAACAGATGGGTGCTAACTGCTGCCCTTATACCACAATAGCATAGTTTTTCCACTGGGGCTGGTCTAGAGGCAGGGCCAAGAAAGAAAAAAAATATCCCCTCACATTCTTCCATTCTCCCACTTCTCTGGCCAAAAAGATGGGCTGCTCTGTAAGTTTCTGCCATCCATGCCTGCTACACAATCCCTCAATTTGGCCCACCCTGGAGTCAATGCTGGGAGTTAAGGAAGAAAAAAAACACAAACAGAAAACCAGGAAACTTCTTGCCACTATATCAGTGATTCTTCATATTCCAACTTCCCTCTCAATCGGCCTGTTATTATTGACTTTTCAGAGTCCCCAATTGGTTTGCTTTTTGTATTTTGTCCAGAATTCTTGGTTGTGGGAGAACCTGGCTGTAATAGATTTACTCATGGCCAGAAGTTTACATTCACTTTTAAAAGAAATAAATGTCAACTTCTCAAATAAAACTCTGAATATAGTTACACTCCCCAAAAGCAAGCTTTGGGGAAAATGCTATAAATACTGTTACGGCTTTGTTTGTTTTTTATGAATAATAAATATTTACTATTTAAAAAAACACTTAAAATGTTAAGAAAATAAGTGCTGATATTTTACCATGTGGAATTATCAGTTACCATTTTGAGTAGATACTTCCAGGTATTTTTAAACTCTAGAGAAAGACAAAGAGAATTTGTCTTATCAAAGTTTTAAACTCTAGAGAAAGACAAAGAGAATTTGTCTTATCAAAGTATTAATTTTTTATGTAAACCACTCTCATAACTCTTCTTCATTCGGGTAACTTTGTCCTAGTCTCAAAATCTGACACTTTCACTCATTTGTGGAAAACTACAGCCAAATGAGAAGCCTAAAATATCAGAATTTTCAGCTCAGTTTCTCTCCCAGACCATTGCATAGTATGAAATGGACAGGAGTCAGGCATGGTGGTGTGCACCACCAGCTACTCAAGAGGCTGAGGCAAGACGATCACTTGAACCCATGAGTTCAAGGCTGCAGTGAGCTCTATGATCATGCCACTGCACTTTAGCCTTGGTGACAGAGCAAGACCCTGTCTCTAAAAAAAAGAAAAAATAAGAAAATGGGCAGGTTTCTAACCTACATGAAAAAAAAACCATGAAATTGCCTAAAATAAAACTAGATAAGACAGCTGAAATTAGATGCTTACTTAATGAGAATTGTCCCAACTAATCATACCACAAAGTACCCCATTAATGAACACAACATATTTCCCTTCTCTGTAACCTTAAGTAAAATTACAATAAAGACCCATGAAGAAGAGGAAAAGAAAAGAAAAAAAAGAAGAGAAAAAAAAGAGAAGAGAAAGGAGAAAAAGGAAAAAATAAGACAAGAGACTACAAATCTCTGTGTAATTAGAATTGCAAAGAAAATATTATCAATTCAATTACCACACAAGAGTAAGAATAACATAATTTTCTTAGGATAAAAGTTGGTCTTTCTATGTATGGCCATTTTTCTTTTAAACCATCAGTCAGTAATGACCATGATTTTTAGTGCTAAATTTAAAAGCTTCATTCAATGGAAGATTTCAAGTGTGTCAGCAAGCTAATTTTTCCCATCCATTTCTATACCTATAAGGTAGATAAAGGGATTTAAATTCAAAGAGAAACAGGATGCTTAACTTGTTTCATGATTGTGATTTTCATTGAATGTTAATATTATATGCCTCACTTATCAAAGAAAATTCACAAGCACATTCTAGAAACCAGAATGAACATACTTATGACTTTTTCCTACTACCTTAAAACTGTAGCACTTTACAAAGGAAGCTACAAATAATTCCTAGTCAACATCAAAAACTTCCAATATTCCTGACATAGATCTCAAGATATTACATTAATCGCAAAATAAATAGAATCTAAAACTTGAAAAACCAAATAAGACATAATTTTTAAAGTTTTTTTTCAAATGGGTACACATACAGTGTTTCACAATGATCCACGAGTCACTAAAGGGAGAATGTTCCAAAGCCTCCATCCATGCAAGCACTCAAATGAACTTACAAATAGCGAATACCCACAGCACAAACATTCAGCTTGTGACTTAGAGAGTCAGACACGAAATAGGTAAAAAATATATTGAGAAAGCAAGAAAGCGTCACAAAAACTAAATGTTGAAAAGGTTAAATATTAAGAAAAAATACAAGAGAAAAATATCATTGCTAGTTTTTAATAAATAAATCTCTATTTGAATTATGTATTCCTAGAAAAAATACTAACATACTCCTGGGAAAATAAAGAATATATTTGGGAAAAATTTGATTTTTTAACAAAAGCTAGAAAATTCAAATTCTGCAACATCTAAGGCATCAGAATGAAGGTGTTGACAGTAATATCAGTAATATAAAAAATGTATCCGTAGTCCAGAGCACAAAAATTAACTCTGGCTACTAATGGATCACTCAGAGGAAGAAAGAAAACAAGCCAGTCACGCATTCTCATACAAAACTAAAATCAAAGCAAAATCTAAGCTTTCTAATAAATTGAATACTTAAATTATTCTATTTAAAGAGATATTGCTCAGCCTGATTAATGCCTATATGGTATAAATATATAAAAATGCAAGACTTATATTTTACACTGTTAGTGTATTCTTTGAACAATAAAAATGTGAAACAAAACCCTAGACAGACCTACTTTTAAGGTATTACCTCACAATATCTTAAATGTTTTATTTTAATTTTATTATACCAAGGAAAGATTTAATTCTCAGAACAGTTAAACAACCGTGGAAAGTACTCTATGTGCTAAGTAATGTATATCATGTTTCAAGTGGCTAAGGGCAAAGGTGAGTTTAAAAGGATAGCTCCAGATTTTTCTTTTCCACTTTGATGTTGCTCTCTGGCAAAAGGAATTTGTCTTTCTGAAGGATTTCCTGTGCTCTTCTCCCACACTGGTAACAGGACTTCCCTCCAATGGCAACTTCCCCTGCACCTTAAAACATGAAAATGTTTTTCTTTTGATTTATTATCCTCCTCTCATCAATTCTACTTCTCTCCTTCTCTAGAAAACTCCCAAAATTAATAGGAGGCCCACATTACTTTAATTTCCTATCCATTTCCCAACCTTCTAACTGTGCCCATTCCATGAACCAGACATCCTCCCTTACTCTGCTCTCCACCCAGACCTCCTGACTCTCTGAGCTCTCCAAAGATTAGAGCTGTTCTAGTCTCCGGGCGCAGCTGCCTCCTCAAACAGCGTGACTCCAACATATACCTCCAGCTCTTGACTCTCAGGAAGCTCTAGGCCTTGAACTATCCCATTTAACCTTACCAGTTTTCAAACTCCACTATTTAAATTAAAACCTTTAAAATGGATCCGCCCTCATCTGACAGTCAATTAACTGACAAAAGGCCAACATTTCCGTTTCTCAGAACCAAGCCTTTAGGTGCCCTTCAGTTCAGCCTTTCAATCAGTCACTTAGCACATTTTACTCTCTCAAAAAGTTTTTCCTTTTTACCTTTCCCTCCTCCCAGCAATCACACTAACATGGAGTCCACTATAAAGACCTAAAACGGCCAGGTGCGGTGGCCCACACTTGTAATCCCAGCACTCTGGGAGGCCAAGGTGGGCGGATCACCTGAGGGTCCGGAGTTCGAGACCAGCCTGACCAACATGGTGAAATCCCCGTCTCTACTAAAAATACAAAAATTAGCCAGGCATGGTGGCACGCACCTGTAATCCCAGCTACTTGGGAGGCTGAGGCAGGAGGATTGCTTGAACCCAGGAGGCAGAGGTTGCAGTGAGCCACAATAGCACCACTGCACTCCAGCCTGTGCGACACAGCAAGATTCTGTCTCAAAAAAAAAAAAAAAAAAAGACAGAAAGAAAAAGAATAAGAAAAAAAAAGACCTAAAAGATAATCAAGACCTTGTCTCCATTTCTACTCATATCCAATAGAACTTTCATAATCCCACCAAGTCAATTTCCCTAAAGCACTGCTTTCATTAAAGACCATTATTAGTAGGAAGTTTTTAAGTTTTTTGAAATTACAATCCCTAATGTCAGTGAATAGGTGGAAAATGGACAACTGATATACTGCTGGTTGAAGAAAATGGACAACTGATACTGCTGGTTGAAATTGGTATGAACCTTCTGGAAGACAATGTACCAAAGATGTAATGTAAGCTAAGAAAGCAATCAAATATGTATAAAAAGATTCTTATAAGGAATTTTACTGCAAAATTACTTGTGTTAAACAAACTGGGAGCAATTCAGATGTCCAAAAATAGCAGAACACTTAAAAAGTTTATGGAATATCCATCCGAAAGAAAAATAAATGCTACCATTCACAGTCATTTATATAGAATTCTTATAAATTCATATAAAATGTTAAATTGCATATAAGATAGCATTTATAATAAATTTTGTTGAATCTTATAAAAACACACAGAAAAAAGGGAGAAAAAGATATGTTATATAACAAAATGTTAACACAGGTCTCTGTTGATTTTTATTCCTCTGATTTTCTATATTTTTCAAATTACAAATTATTTTTATAATAAAACATATTCTAAAATCATTCTAAGCACTTTTTGTTGTTTCCTCAAAGCATTTAAACAGTTAGCATTTATGTAAAGTGAAATGAGAAAAAAAAAATGCAGGGCTCAATGTTGCCTAAAATTTAAAAGCTAAACTTCTCAATTTAGCCTTCAAAGCTCCAATGCAACGCAGCCTGACACAGTGCCCACAGATTCCATACATAAATTCCAAACACCCAATCACGACAGCTCACTTACCCCACTACATCTTTCTTCGTGCCTATTTCTGCCTCCAATTCCCACCTCTCTACCTCTCCAAATACTTTCATGACCCTCAGCCTCTATAAACTGTTTTCCGTAAGAGCTGCTCATCCATGGGGTCCCCTTGAGTGTTTTTAACCCAAATGGCTGTGTTGCTTCAAGTTCTCCCTTCCCTCCCCTCCACCTCGGGTGACTCACATAACTCATCTTGGTATTCTACCATACACTATCTTTAATTATTATTTATTATTATTTAACTATTTTATGTGTATATCTCTTATTTCACACATAAGAAAGTTAGCTTGTTGGGGACAGGGACTATTTTATGTTTGTTCAGAATGTTATTTATTTCCTATACTTAAGCCCTTCTCAAGGCCACACAGTAACATATGTCTAACATCCAACGTCCACTGAATAAAATCAAATTAGTTCAGATATTATCCACATACAATATGATTTTGACACATCTATATATACATAAAGCAAATACTTTTTTTTACCCCAAGATTCCAACTATTAAGGCGAGCTTCAATGTCACTATCATCCAAAGAAACAGGAGATTTTTTCGAATAAACTTCCTGAAATACAAAAGGGAAAAAGGAAGAGGAGAGGAAGGAAAGATGGAAGAAATAAAAGGAAAAGATGGAAGAGATAAAAGAGGAAAAGATAGAAGAGATAAAAGGGGAAATAAAGAGGAAGGAAGTAAAAAAGGAAAGAAGGAAGAAAGGAAGGGAGGAAAAGAAGGGAAAGAGGGGGAAGGGAGGGAGAAAAAGAACAGAAAGAAGTGGGAAGGGAGGGAGAAAAAAAGGACAAAATACATGTCATTCAGCGCAATGAGAGTTTTGTGTGCTTGTCTGGTGATGCTGTATTGCCCTCAGAGGAAAGGATTAGCTTACAACTGAACTAGGGTTCTCAGTTCTAAGTAACGACTGCTGAGGGCTATGAGCTGCCTTAACAATATATTCACACAGCAACTAGATTTCAAAAAAATAAAAATTAAAAATTAATCCAGGCTCTTCTCTTTAAGTTCTTTTACAAAAAGTTTTAATTGTGGTATACCACAGTAGCTTTAAAGTGTGTTGTCGGGGGCAGGGGCGACGTGAAAAGATGAATTATTCTCATAAAAATTAGTTAACAGGGAAGTTTTGTGATGATGTCCAAGAAGCTCTTTGTTCTTAAATTAATTCTCACTCACACACTGAATATAAAGATAAATAATCTTTGGACTCACATCATAAAAACACAATTATGGTTGGGCACAGTGGCTCACACCTGTAATCCCAGCACTTTGGGAGGCCGAGGCGGGCGGACCACGAGGTCAGGAGATCAAGACCATCCTGGCTAACACGCTGAAACCCTGTCTCTACTAAAACTACAAAAAATTAGCCGGGCGTGGTGGTGGGCACCTGTAATCCCAGCTACTCAGGAGGCTGAGGCAGGAGAATGGTGTGAACCCGGGAGGTGGAGCTTGCAGTGAGCCAAGATCACGCCACTGCACTCCAGCCTGGGCGACAGAGCGAGACTCCGTCTCAAAAAAAAAAAAAAAAAAAAAAAAACACACAATTATGCTGATTCTTCACTTTTTAAAACATAACAATTCCACGCTTTTTTCCCTCCTGTATAATTTTTGTATTACACATTTATCAGCCCCAGATTAAAACTATAATGAACTAGAGACAACCTAAGATCTGTACCCAGAAATTGACAATGACCAGAAAACCCTAAAAACTTAGAAAGGTAAGTCTGTGGAAAAGAATGGCTACCTGACAGCCCAGAAAGTGTATTTTAAAATTAGATTTGTTGATACAGCATTCTCATGCTTTTAGAAGGCTTAATTGCTAACAAATGTACCTATTTATATCTATGGTCATTTAAATTACTATGAAGTAATTTTTTTAAATGCACTAAAATGTTCTTCATATTTTACTGAGTTTCTACATTTCTTTTCAATACAATACTGCATTATTATTTATAATACTATATTAAAATTCATTATCACTTCTACTAGTGGTCCTCTGCTTTTTGTATGTTTTTCTCATGAACAAGAATTTCTTAAATAAGACAATGTACCTGCCTTGCTTATTCTGAGTAAATATAATGATTGTAGTTTATCACTATTTAAAATATGCTGCCCTTTATATTTTTTAATTCCAAATTATCATTCGATAAAATGCAATGAGTTATGTATATAGTGCTATGTTCTAAAACAGTCATGTGTTGGCCGGGGGCAGTGGCTCACGCCTGTCATCCCAACACTTTGGGAGGCTGAGGCGGGCGGATCACGAGGTCAGGAGATCAAGACCATCCTGACTAACACGGTGAAACCCCGTCTCTACTAAAAATACAAAAAATTAGCCAGGTGTGGCGGCAGGTGCCTGTAGTCCCAGCTACTCGGGAGGCTGAGGCAGGAGAACGGCGTGAACCCGGGAGGCGGAGCTTGCAGTGAGCCGAGATCATGCAGGTGCCACTGCACTACAGCCTGGGCGACAGAGCAAGACTCCATCTCAAAAAAACAAAAACAAAAACAGTCATGTGTTACACATGCTTTCTCTTGTAACTAAAAGTCATGTAACTCAAGACAGCCAGAGTTAGGCAATAAAGACTGGAATAAGCAGGCACAGTGTTTCTCTTTTCAAAGCTAACTGGGGCTGGGTGCAGTGGCTCATGCCTGTGATCCCAACACTTTGGGAGGCTGTGGCGGGTGGATAACTTGAGGTCAGGAGTTCAATACCAGCCTGGTCAACATGGTGAAACCCTGTCTCTACTAAAGATACAAAAATTAGCCAGGCATGGTGGTGCATGCCTGTAGTCTCAGCTACGGGAGGCTGAGGCAGGAGAATGGCTTGAACCCGGGAGGCGGAGGTTGCAGTGAGCCAAGATTGCACACCACTGCTCTCCAGCCTGGGCAACAGTGAGACTCCATCTCAAAAAAAAAAAAAAAAAAAGCTAACTGGAGTGCTCATTAGCACCTTGTCCAAAGCAAATCTATGTTGAACAAATAGATGCAAGACAGACATTCTTATTTCAAAATATACAGTTTACCTTCATTAGAAAAGCAGTGTTCCCTACTTCACTACAAGTTAATTCCAGTTTCTTCTTAATTTTATGATCACTGGTTATATAATCATTTCCACATAAATTCTGAACAAAGGGAAAATGTTATTCTTTGACACACAGGAGAAACAACAGATTGATGAATATAACACCTCAGAATCATTGAGGAAGTAGAAGGGATACTACACTATATACCAAACACCCCACCTTCTTTAACATCAGGATGTTCACCAGAATCATCCAACTTTATTCTGTTTTGAAGCAATCATTGGTACTTCAACAAATGAAATTAAAACTTTGTTCAGTTATTTTAAAACAACAAGCAAAAACCAAACAAAAGTAAAATCTAATCTTACACAAATCTTTGGGGTAATATTTTGTCCATCTTCTCTGTGAGTTGGACTCAAGGAGTGTGATCTCACTCGGAGCTTCCCAGTGTACTGTTCCCTGCTAAGAGACCAAAATAATCGCAATCACAATTTGGAGAATTCAGAGGACACAGAGTATTAGAATCTAGGATTACCATTTTTTTCCCTTGGAAATGAGATGATAGTTTGTATTAACAATGATGTTCCATAGCCGGGCGTGGTGGCGAGTGCCTGTAATCCCAGCTACTTGGGAGGCTGGGGCAAGGAGAATCACTTGAACCTGGGAGGCAGAGGTTGCAGTGAGCTGAGATTGTGCCACTGCACTCCAGCCTGGGAGACAGTGCGAGACTCATCTCAAACAACAACAACAACAAAAAAAAACACACAAAAAATGATGTTCCACATCAAAAAAAAAAAAGAAATACAAGTAATAAACTTTTTATTTATATTTCATTTCATTTAAATTATAAGAAGTTACATAAATGCCACAGACTTGCTTATGCAAATGCTATTTTTAAGTCAGACTATAATAAATCACCTGTATTTAAATCTTTTCTCCTCCTTTCCCATTTTTCCCAAGTGTAAAAAGAGAGAAAATGAAGCATATATTCTACAGGAAGAACATTGTTTTAAGGTCAGCAAACTTGGTTGGATTCATGTTCCACATCAACATGAAGCCTTAAAATATATAAAATAACAAAACCTTCATGTAGTTTAAAGTTTCAATTAATTTGAAAGCATGTCAGAAACCACAGATATATCAAAATCTTCTATTTAAAAACACACCATGTTAATTTAGGTAAAATGTGAAATGCAGAGTAAGTAGGAAATGAGTTTAAATGGACTTCATCAAAGACTCGTCTCTAATATAAATATCATATAAAATACATTCTTAAATGGCCTCCTTTAGCCTGGAGTCTCTCTTATATGATTTTATTCAAACCACTTCAATGCAAGTTCCATGATTATGAACACCTATTCTCTGAACAACTGCTTCAAGATATATTAAATGGAAAATAACCATTATACAATGAATTAAAGTCACTAACATTCAACCACAAACCATATCAGGATTTCCTTCACAAACTGTGACCTACACTAAGTATTTCTAAAAGACAGAATATTAATTCAAAAGACAATATTAAAACAAATGTATTTTGTAATTAAAACTCATAGAATAACATTCCTTAGACTAGTTAATAAGTAATGTAAAATGGCTGAAAAAGCTGTTTTAAAGAGAGCTGTTTTTTTAATACCCCTATTCAGTATTACAAACATCCAAATAGTTAAAAGCAAATGAGAAAAATGGGCAAAGTTAATATTTTGAGTATAATTGTACCAGTCAATGTGCATCAGCTGATACAAGCATCTAAAACTCTATGAGGAGAGGTAACCTGATATGTCATACTAAGCAGTGGCGTATTTTTTAAGAATAGATTAAATAATCATAAAAAGATCTATACTTAAAAATTGAAAAATGCTTAAATATTAAAATTCTTCTCATAAAAAAATACTAATTTAAAAATGAGCCTGAAATATTTATCTATTTATTGCACAGGGTTGCATACATAAAACGACACACCCTCTTGATTCACTTGTAGCTGTCCTTCTGTACCAACCTCTTTACCCTCACGATAAATTTTCAAAAATGTTATTGGGTCCATGCTCTAACTTGTCATATATTTTTCAATCAACTGCAGTATGACTTGCATTCATCCCAAAAGTCCTATAACTAAGGTCATCAACAGTCTCCTAGACACTCAAGAAAATGAGTCATAATCTGTCCTTAATTTAGTTGATCTCACTAAAACATTAGAGATAGTAGTTTAAAGATGCTGCATTCAATGGCTCCATAAAACCATTCTCTGGCCAGGTGCAGTAGCTCACAACTGTAATCCCAGCACTTTGGGAGGCCAAGGTCAGCCTATTGCTTAAACTCAGGAGTTTGAGACCAGCCTGGGCAACATGCGACAAAAAGCAGTCAGTCGGGCATGGTGGTACATGCCTGTGGTCCCAGCTACTTGGGAGGCTGAGGTAGGAGGATCACTTGAGACCAGCGGGAGGTTGAGGCTACAGTGAGCTGTGATTGTTCCACTGCACTCCAGCCTGGGTGACAGAGTGAGACCCTGTCTAAAAACAAACGAACAAACAAAAACCATTTTTCCATGGTTCTCATCCTATCATTCAGAGATCTCCTTCACAATAACCTTCACTAGCTTTCTTTGCCCATCCCATACACGCTGTGATCCCAGAGTTCTGTGTCTAATTTATTTTCATTTTACATGCTTTCTCTGGATGATCCAATGTATTAGTTTTTCAAATAATAAGTTTTGCTTACAAAATCTACATCTGTAGTCCAAATTGCTCCCTTGGTCTCCAAACCCATTACAAAACAAAATGAATAGCCCTACTTCCAATTCAACATGTCCATTATTATTAACTAAACTTACTATGTTACCCCTAATACGTGCTCCAATGAAGCCCAAGTAATGGAGAGGCATTGCAGAAGCCAGCTTCTTGTGAAGGCATTTGAGCCAACTGAAGGAGAAGGTTGGTATCATTGTTAAAATCTGGCTGGCACAAGAAAAACAGGACATTAGGTACAGACGTTTCATTTTCTGCCATAAGACTGTCTCCAGCTGGAAACAACTTAAAACTCTAAGTAAGTACAAAGGCTGAAATTCAGTGATGGCACTGGTGGTCTGAGTGAACAGTGAAACAGAAAGTGGGAGAAAAGTTCAACCTTAAAAGCCTTTTTATGAATAACAAGTGCCACACGCCACACAGAATAGCAAGTCCTGGTGCTTATAAGGACAACCTACAATTGGTACAGGGGACCTGATCACAGTGAGCTCATAATATGGTACTTGTGCCAAGCAGAAAAGCGGTATTGTGCCTCAATTAATTTCAGGATGCCAAAACCAACATGGAAAGAAAAAATTCAGTACATTTGTAACATTCCCTGACATGCCCTTTACTACTCTTAAGCCATAAAACTAGGAGAATATAAATTTTCCCTTTCACTTTTTCCTAATGAGAAAATATTTCAACAGGAATTCACAAACACTCTCAAAGTATCAATGCTGATTCTTAATACTAGAAAAATATAAACTTATCCCTGTACAGATAAAGAAATAAGGAATGATATTATATATAGATATAGATATATAGATATAAAGCCTAAAGGAAGACCAATCAAATGTCCTCCTGTAAAAGAAAATTACTTTAGGGGGTGACGTCAGATGTCAGCAAGACTCTCCTTCTCTCAATGGACACATAAATTCAACAACAATACATAGACCAAAATTTCCTTTGTGAGACATCCAGAGACCAGATGAGAGGCTCCTGTACCCCAGGCAAGCATGAAACCAACCACACTGAAGCCAGTAGGAAAATTTGTGGAATCCTCTTGCGCCATAAGCAAGGTTACTTAAGGGACTTGTTGCTGTCTTGCCTGAATCTTAGCTGTGACAGGAAAGGGTCCCAGGTTGGGAACTGCTGAGAACGAAGCCTCCAGTTTGGACTAGTATGCAGTAACTGACCATAGCCCCTCCCACCAGCTCAGAACTAGCAGGTGGAAACCCCCAGTCCCAACTTCTCCCTGGGGAACGAAAAAGCTGAAGCATCTGTCCAACATTCTGGCTTTTGGAAGGGGCTGCCTAAGGGACCGGATTCTGCAAGTACTCACAGGACTGGTATTCTCTAAATGCCTGGGGACCACTGAGAACAAAGGTGGTGGTTTGGACTAGTAAGCACTCACGGCCAGAGCTCCTACCCCTGGCTCAGCACAATTAGAAAAACTCATGGTCCACAGCTTCTCCCTGGGGAGGGAAAGAGAAGACTAAAGCATATATCCAACATTCAGACTCTTGGGGGACTGCCCAAGGAACTTGTTTCTGTCTCATCTGTCTTGAAGCACTGGTGGGACGCAGCATAAACTAAGTGCCTAGGGGCAGCTGAAACTAAAAAAGCAAGTAATAACCAAAAAAGGATTGAGCCAGTGTGCTACTAGCTCCAGAAGGCCCATGGTACAAGACACAGAATAAGAAGGAACAAGAGATTATGATCTCCTAAAAACAGAAACCAGCAAATCCCACTATTTAGAAATTTACACACAGAAGTCCAGAGAAGACATATCCACAGAAAAAGTTTATGAGGACCCCAGAATCTCTACTCAGGCCGATTCTTGAAGGTCTGCCCCTGTACAAAGCCAATCCATAAAGACTGGGAGAAGCGGCTGTTTTTCAAATATGCAGACATTAACACAAAGGGTCAAGGAAAATGAAAAATGGCCCAAAGAAAGGAACAAAATAAATCTCCAGAAACCAACCCTAAAGAAATGAAGGTAAATGGATTAGCTTGTAAGAATTAAAAATAACCATAATCAAAATATTCAATAAGCTTAGGATAAATTATGCATAAACAAAATGAGTATTTTAACAAACAAAATATTTTTAAAAAGAAAAATCTGAGGGCTGAAGAATACAATAACTGAACTAAAAACTTAACTAAAGGGGCTCAACAGCAGCCTTGATGAAGTACAAGAAAGAATCAGTAAACTCAAAGACAGGACATTTGAAATTATACATTCCACAAGAGCAAAAATGTTTTTAAAAGACTGAAGAAAACATAAGAAACTTATGAGACACTATCAAGCAGGCCAATTTACATATTACTAAAGTTAGAGAAAGAGAAGAGAGAGAAAAGCAGTAAGCTTATTTAAAGAACTAATCTGAAGAGAAAAATGGACATCCAGATTTATGAAGCTCAAAGAATCCCAAGTAGGTTGAATGTAAAGAGATCTACACCAGGACACATTATAATCAAATTGCCAAAAGTCAAAGACAAAGAATTTTGAAATCAAAAAGAGAAAAGCAACTCACTACATACAAAGGAGACTCATAAAACTGTAAAAGGATTTTTCAACAGAAACTTTATAGGCCAGGAGAGAATGGGATGATATATTCAAAGTACTGAAAGAGAAAAACTGCCAGTCAAGGATATTATTATATACCATGCAAATCTGTCCTTTAAAAATGAAAGAGAGATACGGTCCCAGATAAACAAAAGTTGAAGGAGTTCATCACCACTACACTTGACTTAAAAGAAATTCTAAAGGGAGTTCTTCAAGTTGAAATGAAAGGACACTAGTTAGTAGCATGAAAACACATGAAAATATGAAACTCACTGATAAAATTATATATAAAATACAGATTACTCTATTGATATAATAGTGGTGCATAAATCATTTTCAACTTCAACATAAAAATGAAAAGATGAAAGTCTTAAAAATAACTATAACAGTTACCGAAACACCAGGAGTCCAGTCTAGGTCCCGTTGCTCACCACACAGAAAGTCAATCAATGAGATCAATGAGACAATGAGTATTGCTAGGGAAGAAGGCTTTATTTGGGCACTGCAGCCAAGCAGATGGGAGATCAGTATCAAATCCATCTCCTCGCCCAACTAAAATTAGTTTATATAGCAGGAAGAACTGTAACTACCTATGGGAAAACAGGAATTAGGGAGTGGTAAGGAAGAGGAGTTCGTCAACAGGAAGCAGGTGGTTGGTTAGGCAATCATGATAGGTGAGGGGTCTGGCATAACATTGTCTAGATGCAGTGATCTGGTAAGTTTCAGTTCCTTGATACTATCCGGGATACCTGATGGTTGGTTTCCAGAGACAGGAACTCAAATAAGACAAACGTTAAGTTTCTCCAGTGTTAAGACTGGGTGGGTTAATTTCTATGTTTATTCAAAAAAACCATAAACATCCATTTTATGGGACAACTTCGATGGTTTCATACCACAAAATAATTTGTTAATGAATACAGAATATTAAAAGGTGAAAATTGGGACATTAATAACAAAGTGTGTGAGTAAAAGTATTGAATTTTTTAATGCAATCGAAGTTATCAGCTTAAAATAGGTTGTTACAACTATAAGATGATTTATGTAAGCCTTATGGTAACACAAATTCTTTAAATATAGTAGGTACACAAAACATAAAAAAAAAGAATCAAAGCAAACCACAGTAACAACAAACACATCATCAAATCACAAAGAAATATAAGGAAGAAATGAACAAAGGAATTATATAACAGTCAGAAAGCAATTAACAAAATGACTTATTAAGTCCACAAATGTGTGAAAATTAAACAACAAATTCTCATCAATCAATGAGTCAAATAAGAAAGCAAAATAAAGGAAATTAGAAAACATCTTGAGACAAATGAAAACAAAAACACAACATACCAAAATGTGTAGGATTCAGTGAAAGCAGTGCTAAGAGGAAAATTTACAACTGTAAAAGCTTATATTAAAAAAGGAAAAAAACTCTAACAACCTAGATGCACACCTTAGGGAACTAAAAAAAGAACAAACTAAACTCAAAGCCAGCAGAAGGAAGTAAATATTAATAGAAAGGATTAGGGCAGGGATAAAACAGAAAATAGAAAAACAACAGAGAAAATGAAACTAAGAGTTGATTTATTGAAATGATCAACAAAATTGAAAAACCTTTGGCTACACAGAATAAGAAAAAAGGAGAGAAGGCTAAACAACTAAAATCAGAAATGAAAGACAAGACATTACACTCAATTTAACATAAATAAAAGAATGACTGGGTGCAGTGGCTCATGCCTGTAATCCCAACACTTTGGGAAGCTGAGGCAGGAGGACTGCTGGAGCCCAGGAGTACATGACCAGCCTCAGCAACATAGTGAGCCTCATTTCTACAAAAAAATAAAAATAATAAAAATTAGCTGGATGTGGTGGCACACACCTGAGGTCCCAGCTACTTGGGAGGATGAGGTAGGATTGCTTCAGCCCAAGATGTCAAGGCGGCAGTGAGCAGTGATTGCACCACTGTGCTCCAGTCCGGGTGACAGAGTGAGAATCTATCTCAAGAGAAAAAAAAAAGTTATAAAAAGAACTGTAAGAAAGTACTATGAGCAACAGTATGCCAATGTATTGGATAACCCAGATGAGATGACCAAATTACTCGAAATGCAAAACTTACCAAGATTGAATCATGAAGAATAGAAAATATGAACAGACCAATAACTAGTAAGGAAACTGAATCAGTAATTAAAAATCTCCCAACCAAGAAAAGCCCAGAACCAGATGACTTCACTGGTGAATTCTACCAAACATTTGAGAAGTGATGCCAATCCTCCTCAAACCCATTCAAAACACTGAAGAGGGAATACTCCCAAATTCATTTTACAAAGCCAGCATTACCCTGATACCAAAACCAGACAAAGACACTACAATAAAGGAAAATTACAAGCCAATACCTGAATAACATAGATGCAAAAATCCTCAACAAAATACTAGCAAACTGAATTCCATGGCACATTAAAAGAATCATACACCATAATCAAGTGGGATTTATCCCTAAGATGCCAGGATGGTACAATATATGCTAAATAATAAATGCAATACCCCACATTAACAGAATGAAGAATAGAGATTATATGATCATTTGGATCGATGCAGAAAGAGCATGATGAAATTCAACATTCTTTTATGATAAAAACTCAATAAATTCAGTACAGAAGGAATGTACATCAGAATAATAAAATGCATATATGACAAAGCCCATACCTAGCATAATACTCGAACAGTGAAAAGCTAAAAAAAGCTTTTCCTCTAAGATCAAGAACAAGGCAGGAAGGCTCACTGTCACCACCTATTAAATAGTACAGCAGTCCTAGCCAGAGTAGTCAGGCAAGAGAAAGGCATCCAAATCAGAAAGTAAAAAGGAAAATGGTTTCTATTTGCAGATGACATAATTGTATATGCAGAAAACCCTAAAGACTGCATTAAATAACTATTTAAACTAATAAATGAATTCAGTAAAATTTCAGGATACAAAACCAACATACAAAAATCGGTAGCACTTCTTTACACTAACAATGAATTATCCAAAAAGAAATCAAGAGAGCAGTCCCATTTACTGTTATTTTTGCTCTTGTTGCCAAGGCTGGGGTGCAATGGTGCAATCTTGGCTCACTGCAACCTCCACCTCCTGGGTTCAAGCAATTCTCCCGCCTCCCCGAGTGGCTGGGATTACAGGCACACACCACCACGCCTGGCTAATTTTTTTTTTATTTTTATTTTTAGTAGAGTTGGGGTTTCGCCATATTGGTCAGGCTGGTCTCAAACTCCTGATCTCAAGTGATCTGCCCGCCTCAGCCTCCCAAAGTGCTGGGATTACAGGCGTGAGCCACCGTGCCCAGCCTTAAGTTCATTCTTTCAGGCTCTTTTCGGTATAATCTTGATGAGCATTGTGAGTACTACTTCTTTATTGCTTCTCCAGTTTCTGTTTGTTTCCTCTTGGAATTCATATTATCTCTGTATTGGGGATTTTGAATCTATATTCTTCATCTCTTACACTTCCATTTGTTATAGCCATCTTTTTATTTTTTCCTTTGTTTTCTTAGAAAATTTTTTGAGCTGGTTTTCTAATTCACTGATTTGATTTTCTGTAATATTTAATCTGCTGTTTTCTGTTTCCATTGTGATTTTCAGATTTAGTAATCATGTTTTTCAATTGTAAGCACATTTTTATGATCAGACTGTTCATCCCCTTTTCACATATGAAATGTCTACTTGAATCATATTGAAAAAAATTAAATAAACATTTTAGAAATTTCTCTTTTTAAAATAGTTTTTTTCTTTTATTTATTGTGGTAAAAATACACAACATGAGATCTACTTAAGATTTTAAGTGTACAGCACAGTATTGCAGCTATAATCAGTGTTGTGCAGCAGACTTCTAGAACGTTTTCATCTTCTGTAGCTGAAATTTTATATGCATTGAACAGCAACTCCCCATTTTCCCCGTCTGTAAGCCCCTGGCAGCTACCATTCTACTCTCCTCTTCTATGGGTTTGACTACTATATAGTATTTATCCTATTGTGATTGGCTATTTAACTCAGCAAAAGTCCTCCAGCTTCATCTATCTTGTCACATATGATAGCATTTCCTTTTATTAATGTTGAATAATATTCTATTTTATGTATGTACCATATTTTGTTAATCCATTCATTTGTAGATGAACATATAGGTTGTTTCCACATCCTGACTATTGTGAATAATGCTGCAGTGAACACAGGAGTACAGACAGCTTTTTGAGATCCTGATTTTTCTTTAGCTTTACACCCAGAAGAGGGATTTGCTGGATCATAAGGTAGTTCTATTTTTGATTTTTTGAGGAACTTCCACACTGTTTTCCATAATGGCTATATCAATTTATGCTCCTACCAACAGTGGACAAAGATTCCCTTTTCTCCAAATCCTGGACAACACTTGATATCTTTTGTCTTTTTGATAATAGTCATTCTAACAGGTGTGAGTGATAGCTCATGTGGTTTTGATTTGCATTTTGCTGATGATGCGTGATGTTGAACATTTTATATATTGTATGTCCACTTTGGAGAAACGTGTATTCAAGTTCTTTGCCCATTCTAAAATTGGGTTGTTTTGGGGCAGTTGAGTTGAGTACTTTATATAGATTGAATATTAACCTATTATTACATATGTGGCTTGCAAATATTTTATCTGATTCTGTAGCTTGTCTCTTCACTCTGTTGATTGTTTGCTGTGCAGGAGATTTTTAAGTTGATAAAATCCCATTTGTCTATCTTTGCTTTAGTTGCCTATGTTTTGGGGTTATATCTAAGAAATTACTGCCTAGACCAATGTCAAGAAGCTTTCCCCCTACGTTTTCTTCTAGTCGTTTACAGTTTCAGATCTTATGTTTAAGTCTTTAACGCATTTCTAGTTGATTTTTGTGTATGGTGCAAGATAAGGGCCAAATTTTCTTTTTATGCTTGTGGACTTCCGGTTTTCCTAACACCATTTATTGAAGTGATTATCCATTAACCATTGTGTGTTCTTGGCACCTTTGTCAAAGATCAGTTGACTGTAAATGCGTGGGTTTATTTCTGGGCTCTTTATTTTGTTCCATTGGTCTATATGTCTGTCTTTACGCCAGTATCATACTGTTTCAATTACTATAGATTTGTAATACATTTTGAAATCAGGAAGTATCATTTCTCCGGCTTTGTTCTTCTTGCTCAAGATTGCTTTGGCTATTTGGAGTCTTTTGTGATTCCATGAATTTTCAGATTTTTTTTATTGTTGTGAAAAAAGCCATTGGAGTTTTGATAGGGATTGCATTGAAATTGTAGATTGCTTTGTGTATGGACATTTTAACAATATTAATTCTTCCAATCCATGAGCACAGGATATCTTTCCATTTATCTGTGTCTTCAGTTTCTTTCACTGATGTTTTACAGTTTTCAGTGTATAGATCTTTTACACCTTTGGTTAAATTTATTCCTAGGTATTTTATTTGATTTTTGTTGCCAAATGGATTATTTTAGCTGTGTATGAAACAGAAGAAATCAACAGAAATGAAGCAGAGAAGACAAGGCTCAGATTTCAAGCAGGGTCCAGAGATATATTCATATGTCCAACATAGGATATATAAGATGGTAAAAGCAAATTATTTTTCATTCTTAGCTTCTTCCACTAGCAAAAGGCTCTGAAGGAAGAAACAATCCAAGGGCAAAGATCAAGTCCAAGGTTTTGCCAGTAAAATATGGACTCAGGATCAAAATTTCAAGGACACATCTTTACACACTTGGTTAAGACCTCAGAAAGATTTGGGCAGTGCCTGAAAAAAACAAAACAAAAAGGCTTCTAAACGTTTCCATGTTGTACCTCTTAGAAGCTCTCTGACAGATAAGAGGGATTCTAAGAATCATAAGGGTGTTGTACTACAGCATCCTGATTCCTGGACCAAAACAGAGAAAGTCTGTCTCAAAGAAATTTGTGAATACGGTGTTTGTCTAATGGAATGGATTACAATTTGATACACAGAAAGGTGCAAAATTTTTAAAGGAATTATAGCTTCATTTGAAAGAGTTCAAAATGAAAATATGCATTTGGTTCCCCAAATTCATACAAACAGAAAGCAGGCTGAAAAAACTATTCAGCTGAAAGCAAATTATTTCTTGTGGTAACAGAAACATAGCTCAGAGGGAAGAGCCAAGATCATGAAAAACAGAGCAAACAGCCATGAAGAACCACTCCCAAGAAGCAGCACTAAGACCTATCATGAAACGGGCAACAAATGCCTGGCTAGATTTCAGAACTGCTATAAACTATCATTGCAATCTGCCTCCCATTTCTCTGCTCTTTGAATGGGAAAGTTTACTGCAGTTCTCCGGTCCCTCTCTCACCATTGTTGGCTGTGTAGGTGAGTGTGTGGGAAAGAATAATGCCTTCCTTTAGTTCACAGGTTCAGGCTGAAAGAAGCCACACCATGGAAGACAGCCACACCTGTACCTGATTTTTATTGTTTACTGAGGTATAGCTTGCATACAGTAAAACCATATCCTTGTAAAATGCAGAGTTTGATGAGTTTTGACAAAAGTACACACCTGTGTAACCACAATAAATATACATATTATTTTCATCACACCCAAAAATTCTTTGAGCCTGAGAGTTAAGAGTCAACTTACCTCTTCCTCCAATTCCAGACAAGCAGTATTTTCAAGAGTCTCATATGTATGAAATTAAACAGTATGTACATGTTTATGTCTCGCTTGGCCTGGCCAAGAATATTTCTGAGATTTCTCCATGTTGTTGCATGTATCAAAAGTTTATTATTGGCCGGGTGCAGTGGCTCATACCTGTAATCCCAGCACTTTAGGAGGCCGAGGCAGGCGGATCACCTGAGGTCAAGAGTTCAGGACCAGACTGGCCATCATGATGAAACCCCATCTCTACTAAAAATACAAAATTTAGCCGGGTATGGTGCTGCACACTTGCAGTCTCAGCTACTCCAGAGGCTGAGGCAGGAGAATTGCTTGAACCCAAGAGGTGGAGGTTGCAGTGAGCTGAAATCGCACCACTGCACTCCAGTGTGAGCAACAGAGCAAGGCTCCACCTCAAAAACAAAACAAAAAAAAGGTTCATTATTGCTTTGTAGTATTCCATTATATACATAAACCATAATTTGCTTTTCTATTCATGTGTTTATGGACATTTAGATTGTTTACCCCTTTGGGTTATTATGAATAAAGCTGCTATGAACATTCAAGTATTTATGTGGACATATGTTTTCATTTCTCTTTACCAAGTATCTAGGAATAGAATTGCTGGGTCATATGGTAAGTTGTCTTAAAATTTATAAGAAATAGCCAAACTGTTTTCCAGAGTGATTGTGCAATATTATACTCCCATCAACAGTGTATGAGACTTTCAGCTTCATCACCTCACCACCATACTTGGTTTTCTCAGTCTTTATAATTTTAGCCATTTATAAATTTTAGTCTTTATAATCCCAATGGGTATGCAGTGGTATCACAATGTGCTTTATAATTTGCATTTCCCTGCTAAAGAATGCTGTTGGCCATCTTTTCATGTATGTATACTAGCCATTTACATATTTTCTCTTGTGAAGTGTCTGTAAACTCTTTTGCACATTAACTGGATTGTGTGCTCCCTTAAGTTGTAAGAATCCTTTACGTATTCTAGCCACAAGTCCTTTATCAGATATATGTGATGAAAATTTTTCTCCCATTCTGTACCCTGCCAGGTAATTTTCCAAATGGTACCTTTTTTAAAAAAAAGTTTTGATAGTTCAGTTTGTAAATTTTTTCTTGTTTTGTGTTTTTTTATATCTTATTTTAGAAATCTTTGCCTATTCCAACATCACAGAGATTTTCTGTTTTCTTCTAGAAACTCTATACTTTTAGCATTTTCATTTAGGCCTATAACTCATTTCAGTTTTTCCCCAGTGGATATTCAGTTCTTACAGCATAATTTGATAAAAAGACCTTCTTTCCCTCAATTCCACTGCCATCTTTGTGGAAAATCAAATGACCATGTATATGAGGGCTCACTTCTGGAATTTCTATTCTATTCTATAAATCCATCTATCCTTTCACCAATACTACTGTCTTCATTACTACAGCTTGATTTTAAGCCTAAAAATCAGGAAAGTGAAGTCCCCTAACTTTCTCTTCTTTTCTATAATTGCTTTCATTTCTCATGGATAATGAATCAGGCTGAGGAAGTTCCCTTCTATTCCTAATTTGCTGAGAGTTTTTAACATGGATGAGTGTTGCATCTTGTTATATGCTTTTTCTGTATCTAGTGAGATGATTACATTTCTAAAACTATGATGAAATACATAAATTTTCAAATGTTAATCTCAAATTATTCAAAATATAATATTCTTTCCATATATTAATAGATCTGATTTGATAATTAAGAATTTTAAAATCTATGTTAATAAGGGAATGCTGCTAGGTAGGTTTCTGTTCTTGAAAGGTCTTTGTCTTCTTTTGGAAGCAGAGTAATACTGACCTAACAAAATGACTTGGGAAGCATTCCCTCCTTCTCTATTTCATGTAGGAAAAAAAACTCAGGGAAGATTGATAAAATTTCTTCCATAAAAGCCTTAAAGAATTCACCAGTGATACCATCTGGGCTTAAGAGATTTGTGAGGTGGTTAATTATGAATTCAATTTCTTTGGTATATATAGAGCTATTCAGATTTCCCATTTCTTGAGTCAGTATTTAGTTTTTCTGTCTTTCAAGCAGTGTGTCTATTTCATCAACAATGTCACTGGTATAAAGTGGTTTATAACATTCTCTTATCTTCTTAACATCTGTAGGATCTGTGTCAAGTCCCTTCTTTCATTCCCGATATTATTATATCTTCTTTTTAAAATGTTTTATTATCAATAGTGGTAAAATACATATAACACAAAATTTACAGTCTTAATCATTTTTAAGCATACGGTTCAGTGGTATTAAGTATATTCACATTGTCGTGCAATAATCTCCACCATCTGTCTCCAGATTTCAACCTGAAAAACTGAAACCCTACAGTCATTAAACAATAACTCCCTATTCCCTGCTTCCCACTGCCCCTATAACCACCATTCTACTTTCCGTTTCTATGAATTTGACAACTTTAGAGACCTCATATAAGTTAAACGGTATCTGTCTTTTTGTGACTGGTTTATTCACTTAGCATAATGTCTTCAAGATTTATCCATGTTGTCCCATGTGACAAGACTTTCTTCCTTTTTAGGGCTGAATATTATTCATTCTAAATGTACCACATTTTGCTAAGCTATTCATCTGTAGATAGACATTTATGTTGCTTCTACCTCCTGACTATTGCACATAATGCTGCTATGAAGATGAATATGCAAATATCTCTTCAAGACCCTGCTTTCAATTCTTTTGGATGTAAAAAGAATTCCCAGAAGTGGGAATGTTGGATAATGTAATTCTATTTTTAATTTTTTGAGGACTACCATGTCATTTCCAACAGCAGCTGTACCATTTTACATTCTTACCAGCAGTGCACAGGGCTCCAATTTCTCCACATTCTCACCAACACTTTTTTTTTCATAGTAGCCATCCTCATGGATGTAAGGTAACATCTCATCATAGTTTTGATTTTTATTTCCCTAATGGTTAGTGATGTTGAGCAACTTTTCATGTGCTTATTGGCCATTTTTATATCATCTTTAGAGATATGTCTATTCAAGTCCCTTCCCCATCTTTTAATCGTTTTTTTTATTGTTGTTGAGATGAGTTCTTTATATATTCTGGATATTAACCCCTTTTCAAATATATGCTTTGCAAATATATTCTTCCATTCCATTGACTGCTTTTTCACTCAGTTGATTATGTCCTTTGATGTACAGTTTTTAATTTTGATGTACATAGTTTTTAATTTTAATGTATCTTTTTTTTATTTGTCTGCATATTTGGCCTCATATCCAAAAAAGAAATCACTGCCAAGACCAATGTCATAAAGCTTTTCCCTATGTCTTCCGTATGTTTCCCTATTATAGCTCTTATGTTTAGGTCTTTGATCCATTTTTAGTTAATTTATATATGATGTAAAGTGAGAATCCAACTTAATTCTATTGCATTTGGATATCCTTTTTTCCCAACACCATTTGTGGAAATGACTGTCCTTTTCCCACTGAATGGTCATAGCACCCTTATCGAAAATTATGTGACCATATATGTCAGGGTTTATTTCTGGGTTATTGTATTCCATTGGTCTATATATTTGTCTTTATGCCAGTACCACACTGTTTTGATAATAGTGGCTTTGCAGCAAGTTTCCAAATCAGGAAGTGTAAGACCTCCAACTTCGTTTTTTTTCTAAATTTGTTTTAGCTACTCAATGTCCCAAGTGATTCCATGTGAACTTCAGGATACTGTATTAGTCTGTTTTCACACTGCTGATAAAGACATACCCAGACTGGGGAGAAAAATAGGTTTAATGGACTCACAGGTCCACATGGCTGGGGAGGCCTCACAATCATGGCAGAAGGCAAAAGGCACTTCTTACATGGAGGCAGCAAGAGAAAATGAGAAACAAGAGAAAGGGTTTCCCCTTATAAAACCATCAGATCTAGTGAGACTTATTTACTACCACAAGAACAGTATGGAGGAAACAGCCATGATTCAATTATCTCCCACTAAGGCCCTCCCACAACATGTGGGAATTATGGGAGCTATAATTCAAGGTAAGATTTGGGTGGGGATACAGCCTAACCATATCGGATGCATTTTTCTATTTCTGAAAAAAAATACACTGTTGGAATTTTGACAGAGATTGTATGGCATCTGTAGATTATCTTGGGTAGTATTAACCGCCTAATAATATTAAGTCTTCCAATCCATGAATACAGGATGTTTTTCATTCATTGGTGTCTTTTTAGATTCTTTCATCAAGGTTTTGTAGTTCTCAGTGTACAAGTCCTTCACCTCCTTAGTTAGGCTTATTCCTAAGTAATTTATTCTTTTTGATGCTATTGTAAATGAGATTATTCTCTTAATTTGCTTTTCAGATTGTTCACTGTTAGCATATAAAAATTTAATTAATTTTTTGCACTGATTTTGTATCCTGCAACTAAGCTAAATCCATTTGTTAGTTCTAACAGCTTTTGTGAAATCCTTAGGGTTTTCTACACATAAGATCATGTCTGTGAGCAAAGATAATTTTCCTTCTTCCTTTTCATTTTGGATGACATTTTTATTTTTTCTTTTTCTTTTTCTTGCGAATTGCCTATGTTGAATACACAAGGCAAAAGACAGCATCCTTTCTTTGTTCCTGATCTTAGAGGAAAAGCTTTCAGTCTTTACCATAAGAATAATGTCTATAGGCTTTAAATAGATGGCGTTTATTTTGCTGAGGTAATTTCCTTATCTTCCCAATTTAAGTTTCTTCTTATCAAAAAAGGGAGTTAAACTTTGTGAAAAGATTTTTCTACCTCAATTAAGATGATTGTGTGAGGGTTTTCTCCTTTGATTCTGTTAATGCTAATGTAGTATATCACATTTACTGATTTTCATATTTGGAACCATTCTTGCAAGTTACGAATAAATCTCATTTGGTCATGATGTGTAAACCTTTAATGTGCTGTTGAATTCAGTTTACAAGTATTTTCCTGAGGCCTTTGCAGCAAATATTTGTCAGGATATTGGCCTATAGTTTTCTTTCCTTGTACCACATTTGTCTAGTTTTAGTATCAACTTAATGCTGGCCTCACGTGATAAATTTAGAAGTGTTTCCTGTTCAATGTTTTTGAAAAGTTTGAAGAGGGATTGGCATTAATTCTTCTTTAAATGTTTGGTAAATTCACCAATGAAGCCACCTGGTCCTGAGTTTTTGTCTGTTGAGAGGTTTTTGATTATTGATTCAATCTGCTTACTAAAGGTCTGTTCAGATATTCTATTCTTCATAATTTAGACTTGGTAGGTCGTGTGTTGTGAGAAATTTGTTCATTTCACCTAGGTTATCAAATATATTGACATATGGTTGCTCATAGTCCTCTCTTACAACCCTTTTTCTTTGTGTTAAATTTCTCTCTGATTTTAGTTAATGAGTCTTGTTTCTTTTTTTCTTACCAATGTAGTTAAAAGTTTGCTCATTTTGCTGATCTTTTCAAAAACCCAACTCTTAGTTTCATTTTCTCTACTGTTTTTCTGTTTCATATTTTATTTCCTTCCTTCTGTTAGCTTTAGGTTTAGTTTGTTCTTTTTCTAGTTCCTTAAGGTGTAAATTTAGGGTTTTTTTGTTTTTGTTTTTGTTTTTGAGATGGAGTCTCACTCTGTCTCCTAGGCTGGAGTACGTGGCATGATCTCAGCTCACTGCAACCTCTGCCTCCCAGGTTCAAGTGATTCTCCTGCCTCGGCCTCCCGAGTAGCTGGCACTACGGGCGCATGCTATCATGCCCAGCTAATTTTTTTTTTTTTTTTTAGTAGAGACAAGGTTTCACCCGGTTAGCCAGGATGGTCTTGATCTCCCGACCTCATGATCCGCCCACCTCGGCCTCCCAAAGTACTGGGATTACAGGCGTGAGCCACCGCGCCCGGCCTTTTTTTTTTTTTTTTTTTAAGATGGAGTCTCACCGTGTCACCCAGGCTGGAGTGCAGTGGCACGATCTTGGCTCACTGTAAGCTCCACCTCCCAAGCTCCAGCAATTCTTGTGACTCAGCCTCCCAAGGAGATGGGACTACAGACATGTGCCACCATGCCCAGCTAATTTTTTTTTTGTATTTTTACAATACAAAATACAGTACAATACCCCTAGTAGAGACGGGGTTTCACCATTTTGGCCAGGCTGGTCTTGAACTCCTGACCTCAAGCGATCTGCCTGCCTCATCCTCCCAAACTGCCGGAATTATAGGTGTGAGCCATCGCACCCAGCCACTGGAGTGTTCTTTATGTCTGTTAGGTTCAACTGGTCTATTGAATTGTTCAAGTCCTCTGTTTAGTAACCTTCTGTCATTTGTTCTATCCGGCGTATTGAAGTTCCCCACACTGGAGTATGTGCATTCTACAGTTATTGGATGGGGTATTTTATAAAGAAAAAGGAATAATAAATGCAATAATGTTTATGCATTTGTCTGTTTTTCCCTTTGGCACTATTAGTTTTTGCTTCATGTATTTTTGAAGCTCTTTTGTTTGCTAAATACACATTTATAATCATTATATCATGCTTATGAATAGACTCTTTACCATTACAAAATGACTATTTGTCTTATAATTTTTCCTTGTTGTGAAAGTCTATTTTATCTGATATTCAGTATAGCCATTCCAGCTTTTTTATGCTTATTGTTTCCATGATACATCTCTTTGCATCCTTTTACTTTCAAGCTATTTATCTTTGTATTTAAAGTATGTCTCTTATAAATAATATAAAGTTGGCTCTTGCTTTTTTTATCCAATCCAAAAAGCACTGTCTTTGGCTTCCAGTGTTGAGTTCATTTATATTTAATGTAATTATTTATGGTTCTATTTAGTCTGTCATTTTGCTATTGGTTTTGTCACAGCTCTTCTTTGCTCCTCGTTTTTCCTTCCCTGCCTTCTTTTATGTTCACTGAATATTTTATAGTATTCCATTTTAATCCTTCTAGTTACACATCTTTCTAGCTACACCTAGCTATATGTCTTTTCATTATATGCTTAGTATTTGTTCTAAGTATGTGCTAGGCAACATCTAAGATGGCTCCCAATTTTCCCCAATTCCTGGTATGCATGCCCATGTGGTATGTCCTTTCCCTTGAGTATAGTCTGGACCTAGAAACTTGCTTTTAATAAACAGAATCCGACAAAAGTGATAAGCTATAATTTCCAAGATTAGCTTACAAAAAGATTCTAGCTTCCATCATGCTTACCTCTCTCTTGCTCTCTTACTTGTCCACTTTGATGGAAGCCAGCTGCCATGCTGTAGGCTATCCTATAGAGAGGCCCAAATAGGAAAAAACTGAGAGAAACTTTTGGATGACAGCCAGCAAAGACTGACGCCCTCAGAGCAATACCCCAGCAAGGACCTGAATCCTATTAACCATACGAGTGAGAATAGAAGTGGATTCTCCCCCAGTCTAGACTTCAGCTGGGACCACAACCCCAGTCAATACTTTGTTTGCAACCTTATAGGAGAACCTAAGCCAGAAAACCCAGCTAAGCCATGTCCATGAGAAAAAAATTAAAAAATAAATGTTGCTTTAAGCTGCTAAGATTTAGAGTAATTTGTAATGGAATTTCTCTCAGATGTTGCCTAGCACATATTTAGAACAAATACTAAGCATATAATGAAAACATGTATAGCTAGGTATAGCTAGAAAGACATGCAATAGATAACTGCAGATATCTGTATTATAGATAATACAGATTTTGGTATCTGAAAGTAAAGTACAGCCTAAGAATATGGAAACATCTTTGTGTGTAGTGTGCTAAAGACAAAGTTGATTTGAAGAGGTCATTAGTAGGAATCTGGAATTTGAGGATATTGCCATTGGGGCTCAAGAGGAAGTAAGAAACCTGTTATTGGAAATGGGAAGAAGGGGGATCCTTTTTACATAGAGATAGAAAGCTATACCATCATCTTCAGTAACACAAAAATTAGAAAATATGCTTGATGAACTAAGTGAGTAATATAGCTAAGAAGATTTACAAAGTATTTGCTATTACTTTAAGTGCTGCTGCTCTTAGGTGCAAGAGTAGAGTAAAATTGAGTCAAGGAAAGTTAAAGAAAATGGAACTAAGACTTCATGGTTTTAAAAATTCTCAGCCTCTCTAGATGGCAAAATATCCTAAATTAAGAAAGTCCAAGCAAACTTCAGACACTGCATAGACATAAAGCCAAGGGTATAAATGTAAAATATTTTGTGAAGATCGAAAAGTTAAAAGATGGTATATCTCAGAGTACTACGCATTCATCCACAGATCCCCTTAAAAAGATTAAGAGTATGCCTGACAGATCCTCTCAATCAAACAAGAGGGCCTCTACAAAACTTAAGAATGACTTAACTAAGAAAATTCCACTACTTGCCTATCTGGATTTCAGAATTGTTATGAACTAGTGACTTTTTAGAAATGTCTGTGGAGGTTATCCTCTGCTTGGCCCATTGTATGTTGGGTGTGTTAGGAGAAGATAACTATTAGAACAGACATTTCTTCAAAGAAGACATACAAATGGCTAATAAGCACATGACAAGATGCTCAGTGTCATTAGTCACTGGGGGAATGCAAATTAAAACCACAATGAGATACCACTGCATACCAACTAAAATGCACAAAATCAAAGCCACTGACAATACCAAGAGTTGATGAGGACGTGAAGAGACGAGAATACTCACGTGAAGAGACTGGAATATTGGTAATGGGGATACAAAATGGAACAGCCAGTTTGGAAAAGAGTTTGATGATTTTTTAAGTTAAAAATAAATTTACCACACAACCCACTCTTAGATATCCGTCCAAAAGAAATGAAAAACATATGTCCGAATAAAAATTTGCAATGAACGTCCAAAACAGCAACATTCGTAATAGCCAAATACTGAAAACAATCCAAATATCCATTAACTGGTGAATGGATAAACAAAATGTGGTATACTCATCAATGAAATACCACTCAGGAACACGAAGGAATGAACTACTGATACAAGAAACAATATGAACTTCAAAAACAATATTGTAAGTGGAAGAACTAGATACATAGGACTATGTATTACCCATGAAATTTCTAGAAAAGGCCCCCCCCAAAAAAAAAAGATAATTGCTTGCCTGGGGCTCTGGGTATAAGTCCATATTATAAAGATACCAATTCTTCTTAATTTATCTATAGATTCAATGCATTCATAATAAAATATCTCAACATGCACGTACACATGCACACATCACATTTATATGCAAGTAAAAACTGGTGAGCTAATCCTGAAATGTATATGGAAATGCAAAGAACCAAGAATAGCCAAGGCAATCTTGAGGAAGAAAAAGAAAGCTGGAGGGCCTACACTACACTATAAAATATCAAGATTTATTTTAAAGCTACAGTATTAAGGCAGTGTAGTATTAGCACATAGATAAACAGGCCAATGAAAGAAACTAGAGACCAGAAAAAACCCACACAAACAAGATCTCCTGGTTTACACAAATGGTGCCAAGGGCCGGGTGTGGTGGCTCACACCTGTAATCCCAGTACTTTGGGAGGCAGAGGTGGGTGGACTGCTTGAGGTCAGGAGTTCGAGACCAGCCTGACCAACAGAATGAAACCCTATCTCTACTAAAAAAAAAAAAAAAAAAAAAAATACAAAAATCAGCCGGGTGTGGTGGCACATGCCTGTAGTCCCAGATACTCAGGAGGCTGAGGCAGGAGAATCTCTTGAACATGGGAGGTGGAGGTTGCAGTGAGCCAAGATCACGCCACTGCACTCCAGCCTAGCAACAGAGTGAGACTCCATCTCAAAAAAAAGGGGGGGCCAACTATAGCAGTGTGAATGACATTTAAAAATAATGCTAGGCTGGGCACGGTGGCTCATGTCTTTAATCCCAGCACTTTGGAAGGCCGAGATGGGCAGATCACTTGAGGTCAAGAGTTCAAGACTAGCCTGGTTAACATGGTGAAACCCCGTCTCTACTAAAAATACAAAAATTAGCTGGGTGTGGTGGGGGGAGCCTGTAATCTCAGCTACTCAGAAGGCTGAGGCAGGAGAATCACTTAAGCCCGGGAGGCAGAGGTTGCAGTGAGCCAAGATCGTGCCACTGCACTCCAGTCTAGGCGACAGAGCGAGACTCTGTCTAGAAAAAATAAATAAAATAAAATAAAAATAATGCTAGATCAAACACATATCCATTGTGATAGACAGAGGGAATTAGCCATGACCCCTACCTCACTTCATACATAAAAATCAATTCCAGATGTACCACATACCTAAATGAGAAAGGTAAAATAAGAAGCTTCTAGAAAATAACATAGATGAGTACTCTCTGATCTTGTAACAGGCGAGATAAGAAATCTCAAACAGGAAACAAAAAAACACAACAACAGAGTCAACTGACAAAACTATATTAAAATTAGTAACATTCAACAGAAGATACCAGTTGCTATGGTTTCTCTGCTCCAAAACTCATGTTTAAATGTAATTGCCATTATAACAATATTAAGAGGTGTGACCTTTAAGAGGTAGTTAGGCCATGAAGGCTTTGTCCTCATAAACAATTATTGCCAAAGTGGATTAGTTATAGAAGGGCTAGTTAGGCCCACTTCTCTTTCTCCCTCCCTCCCTCTCTCTCTCTCTTCTCACTTTCTGCCATAGGATGATACAACAAGAAGGTCCTCATCAGATGCCAGCACCTTGATACTGGATTTCTGAGCCTCCAGAACTGCGAGTCAGGGCCAAATAGAAACAGCTCCAGTCAGGAGCTCCCAGTGAAATCAATGCAGAAGGCAGTTGATTTCTGCATTTCCAACTGAGGTACCCAGCTAATCTCACCGGGACTGGTTAGACAGTGGGTGCAGCCCACAGAGGGCGAGCCGAAGCAGGGTGGGGTGATGCCTCACACAGGAAGTGCAAGGGGTCAGGGAACTCCCTCCCCTAGCCAACAGAAGCCGTGAGGGACTGTGCCATGAGGGACAGTGCATTCTGACCCAGTTACTAGACTTTTCCCATGGTCTTCACAACCCACAGACCAGGAGATTCCCTTAGGTGCCTACACCACCAGGGCCCTGGGTTTCAAGCACAAAACCGGGTGGCTGTTTGGGCAGACATCGAGATAGCTGTAGGAGGTTTTTTTTTTTCATATCCCAGTGGCACCTGGGATGCCAACAAGACAGAACCGTTCACTCCCCTGGAAAGGGGGCTGAAGCCAGGGAGCCAAGTGGTCTAGTTCACTGGATCCCACCCCCACAGAGCCCAACAAGCTAAGATCCACCGGCTTGAAATTCTCACTGCCAGCACAGCAGTCTGAAGTCGACCTGGGATGCTCGAGCTTGGTTGGGGGAGAGGCATCCGCCATTACTGAAGCTTGAGTAGCCGGGTTTCCCCTCACAATGGGGAAGTTCGAACTGGGCAAAGCCCACTGCAGCTCAGCAAAGTCGATGTAACCAGACTGCCTCTCTAGATTCCTCCTCTCTGGGCAGGGCATCTCTGAAAGAAAGGCAGCAGCCCCAGTCAGGGGCTTATAGATAAAACTCCCATCTCCCTGGGACAGAGCACCTGGGGGAAGGGGCGGCTGTGGGCACAGCTCCAGAAGACTTAAACCTTCCTTCCTGTTGGCTCTGAAGAGAGCAGTGGATCTCCCAGCACAGTGTTTGAGCTCTGCTAAGGGACAGGCTGCCTCCTCAAGTGGGTCCCTGACTCCCATGCCTCCTGACTGGGAGATAACTCCCAGCAGAGGTCGACAGAAACCTCATACAGGAGAGTTCCAGCTGGCATCTGGCGGATGCCCCTCTGGGACAAAGCTTCCAGAGGAAGGAACAGACAGCAATCTTTGCTGTTCTGCAGCCTCCACTGGCGATACCCAGGCAAACAGGGTCTGAAGTGGACCTCCAGAAAACTCCAGCAGACCTGCAGCAGAGGGGCCTATTAGAAGGAAAACTAACAAATAGAAAGGAATAGCATCAACATCAACAAAAAGGGTGTCCACTCAGAAACCCCATCTGAAGATCACCAACATCAAAGACCAAAGGTAGATAAAGCCATGAAGATGAGGAAAAACCAGCACAAAAAGGCTGAAAATTCCAAAAACCAGGACGTCTCTTCTCCTCCAAAGGATCACAACTCCTTGCCAGCAAGGGAATAAAGCTGGACAGAGAATGAGTTTGACGAATTGACAGAAGTAGGCTTCAGAAGGTGGGTAATAACAAACTCCTCTGAGCTAAAGGAGCATGTTCTAACCCAATGCAAGGAAGCTAAGAATCTTGAAAAAGGTTAGAGGAATTGCTGACTAGAATAACCAGTTTAGAGAAGAACATAAATGACCTGATGGAGCTGAAAAACGCAGCACGAGAACTTCGTGAAGCATACGCAAGTATCAATAGCCAAATTGATCAAGCGGAAGAAAGGATATCAGAGATTAAAGATCAACTTAATGAAATTAAGTGTGAAGACAAGATTAGAGAAAAAGAATGAAAAGGAACAAAGTCTCCAAGAAATATGGGACTATGTGAAAAGACCAAATTTACGTCTGATTGGTGTACCTGAAAGTGATGGGGAGGATGGAACCAAGTTGGAAAACACTCTTCAGGATATTATCCAGGCAAACTTCCCCAACCTGGCAAGACAAACCAATATTCAAATTCAGGAAATACAGAGAGCACTACAAAGACACTCCTCAAGAAGAGCAACCCCAAGACACATAATTGTCAGATTCACCAAGGTTGCAATGAAGGAAAAAATGTTAAGGGCAGCCAGAGAGAAAGGTCACGTTACCCACAAAGGGAAGCCCATCAGACTAACATCGGATCTCTTGGCAGAAACCCTACAAGCCAGAAGAGAGTGGAGGCCAATATTCAACATTCTTAAAGAAAAGAATTTTCAATCCAGAATTTCATATCCAGCCAAACTAAGCTTCATAAGTGAAGGAGAAATAAAATCCTTTACAGACAAGCAAATGTTGAGAGATTTTGTCACCACCAGGCCTGCCTTACAAGAGCTCCTGAAGGAAGCACTAAATATGGAAATGAAAAACCAGTACCAGCCACTGCAAAAACATACCAAATTATAAAAATCATCGACACTATGAAGAAACTGCATCAACTAAAGGGCAAAATAACCAGCTAGCATCATAATGACAGGATCAAATTCACACATAACAATATTAACCTTAAATGTAAATGGACTAAATGCCCCAATTAAAAGACACGGACTGGGAAATTGGATAAAGAGTCAAGACCCATCAGTGTGCTGTATTCAGGAGACCCATCTCACATGCAAAGACACAAATAGGCTCAAAATAAAGAGATGGAGGAATATTTACCAAGAAAATGGAAAGCAAAAAAAAAAAAAAAAAGCAGGGGTTGCAATCCTAGTCTCTGATAAAACAGACTTTAAAGCAACAAAAATCAAAAAAGACAAAGAAGGGCATTACATAATAGTAAAGGGATCAATGCAATAAGAAGAGCTAAGTATCCTAAGTATATATGCACCCAATACAGGAGCATCCAGGTTCATAAAGCAAGTTTTTAGAGACCTACAAAGAGACTTAGACTCCCACACAAGAATAGTGGGAGACTTTAACAGCCCACTGTCAATATCAGCCAGATCAACAAGACAGAAAATTAACAAGGAGATTCAGGACTTGAACTTAGCTCTGGACCAAATGGACCTAACAGACATCTACAGAACTCTCCACCCCAAATCAACAGAATATACATTCTTCTCAGCACCATATCACACTTATTCTAAAATCGTCCACATAATTGGAAGTAAAACACTCCTCAGCAAATGCAAAAGAACAGAAATCATAATAAACAGTCTCTCAGACCACAGTGTAATCAAATTAGAACTCAGGATTAAGAAACTCACTCAAAACCGCACAACTACATGCAAACTGAACAACCTGCTCCTGAATGACTACTGGGTAAATAACAAAATTAAGGCAAAAATAAAGATATTCTTGGCTGGGCACAGTAGCTCACACCTGTAATCCCAGCACTTTGGGAGGCCGAGGGAGGCGGATCATGAGGTCAGGAGATCGAGATCATCCTGGCTAACACACTGAAAACCCATCTCTACTAAAAATACAAAAAATGAGCCGGGCGTGGTGGTGGGCGCCTGTAGTCCCAGCTACACAGGAGGCTGAGGCAGGAGAATGGCATGAACCCAGGAGGTGGAGCTTGCAGTCAGCCGAGATCACGCCACTGCACTCCAGCCTGGATGACAGAGCGAGACTCCATCTCAAAAAAATAAAAAAAGAAATAAAGTTGTTCTTTGAAACCAATGAGAACAAACACACAATGTACCAGATTCTCTGGGACACAGCTAAAGCAGCGTTTAGAGGGAAATTTATAGCACCAAATGCCCACAGGAAAAAGCAGGAAAGATCTAAAATTGACACCCTAACATCACAATTAAAAGAACTAGAGAAGCAAGAGCAAACAAAATCAAAAGCTAGCAGAAGACAAGAAATAACTAAGATCAGAGCAGAACTGAAGGAGATAGAGACACAAAAACCCTTCAAAAAATCAATGAATCCAGGAGCTGGTTTTTTGAAAAGATTAACAAAATAGATAGACCACTAGCCAGACTAATAAAGAAGAAAAGAGAAGAATCAAATAGACACAATAAAAAATGATAAAGGGGATATCACCACTGATCACACAGAAATACAAACTACCATCAGAGAATACTATAAACACCTCTATGCAAATAAACTAGAAGATCTAGAAGAAATGGATAAATTCCTGGACACATACACCCTCCCAAGACTAAACCAGGAAGAAGTCAAAACCCTGAATAGACCAATAACAAGTTCTGAAATTGAGGCAGTAATTAATAGCCTACCAACCAAAAAAAGCCCAGGTCCAGATGGATTCACGGCCGAATTCTACCATAGGTGCAAAGAGGAGCTGTTACCATTCCTTCTGAAACTATTCCAAACAATAGAAAAAGAGGGACTCCTCCCTAACTCATTTTACGAGGCCAGCGTTATCCTGATACCAAAACCTGGCAGAGACAACCAAAAAAGAAAATTTCAGACCAATATCCCTGATGAACATCGATGCAAAAATCGTCAATAAAATACTGGCAAACCGAATCCAACAGCACATCAAAAAGTTTATCCACCACAATCAAGTCGGCTTCATCACTGGGATGCAAGGCTGGTTCAACATATGCAAATCAATAAATGTAATCCATCACATAAATAGAACCAATGACAAAAACCACATGATTATCTCAATAGATGCAGAAAAGGCCTTCAATAAAAATTCAACACCCCTTCATGCTAAAAACTCTCAATAAACTAGGTATTGATGGAATGTATCTCAAAATAGTAAGAGCTATTTATGATAAATACATAGCTAATATCATACTGAAAGGGCAAAAGCTGCAAGTATTCCCTTTGAAAACCGGCATAAGACAAGATGAGCTCTCTCACCACTCCTATTCAACATAGTATTGTAAGTTCTGGCCAGGGCAATCAGGCAAGAGAAAGAAATAAAGGGTATTCAAATAGGAAGAGAGGAAGTCAAATTGTCTCTGACATGACTGTATATTTAGAAAACCCCATTGTCTCGGCCCAAAAACTACTTAAGGTGATAAGCAACTTCAGCAAAGTCTCAGGATACAAAAATCAGTGTGCAAAAATCACAAGCATTCCTATACACCAATAATAGACAAACAGAGAGCCAAATCATGAGTGAATTCCCATTCACAATTGCTACAAAGAGAATAAAATATCTAGGAATGCAACTTATAAGGAATCTGAGGGAACTCTTCAAGGAGAACTACAAACCACTGTCCAAGGAAATCAGAGAGGACACAAACAAATGGAAAAACAGTCCATGCTCATGGATAGGAGGAATCAATACAGTGAAAATGACCATACTATCCAAAGTAATTTATGGATTCAATGCTATCCCCATCAAGCCACCACTGACTTTCTTCACAGAATTAGAAAAAACTACTTTAAATTTCATATGGAACCAAAAAAGAGCCCACATAGCCAAGACAACCCTAAGCAAAAAGAACAAAGCTGGAGGCATCATGCTACCTGACTTCAGACTATACTACAAGGCTACAATAACCAAAACAGCATGGTACTGGTACCAAAACAGATATATAAACCAATGGAACAGAACAGAGGCCTCAGAAATAACACCACACATCTACAACCATCTGATCTTTGACAAACCTGACAAAAACAAGCAATGGAGAAAGGATTTCCTATTAAATGGTGTTGGGAAAATTGGCTAGCCATATGCAGAAAACTGAAACTTGACCCCTTCCTTACATCTTATACAAAAATTAACTCAAGAAGGATTAAAGATTTAAACGTAAGACCTAAAACCATAAAAACCCTAGAAGAAAACCTAGGCAATATCATTCAGGACATAGGTATGGGCAAAGGCTTCATGATTAAAACACCAAAAGCAATGGAAACAAAAGCCAAAATTGACAAATGGAATCTAATTAAACTAAAGAGCTTCTGCCTAGCAAAAGAAGCTATCATAAGAGTGAACAGACAACCTACAGAATGGGAGAAAATGTTTGCAATCTATCCATCTGACACAAGACTAATATCCAGAATCCACAAGGAACTTAAAGAAATTTACAAGAAAAAAAAAAACATCAAAAAGTGGGCAAAGGATATGAATAGACACTTCTCAAAAGAAGGTATTTATGCCGCCAACAAACATACGAAAAAAAGCTCATCATCACTGGTTATTAGAGAAATGCAAATCAAAACCACAATGAGATACCATCTCACACCAGTTAGAATGGCAATCACTAAAAAGTCAAGAAACAGATGCTGGAGAGGATGTGAAGAAATAGGAATGCTTTTACACTGTTGGTGGGAGTGTAAATTAGTTCAACCATTGCAGAAGACAGTGTGGAAATTCCTCAAGGACCTAGAACCAGAAATACCATTTGACCTAGTAATCTCATTACTGGGTATATACCCAAAGGATATAAATCATTCTACTATAAAGATACATGCACACGTATGTTTATTTCTGCACTGTTCACAATAGCAAAGAATTGGAACCAACCCAAATGCCCATCAATAATAGACCGGATAAAGAAAATGTGGCACATATACACCATGGAATACTATGCAGCCATAAAAAAGGATGAGTTCATGTCCTTTGCAGGGACACGGATGAAGCTGGAAACCATCATTCTTAGCAAACTAACACAAGAACAGAAAACCAAACACCGCATGTTCTCACTCATAAGTGGGAGTTGAACATGAGAACACATGGACACAGGGAGGGGAACATCACACACCGGGTCTGTCAGGGGATTGGGGGCTAGGGGAGGGATAGCACTAGGAGAAATACGTAATGTAGATTATGGGTTGATGGGTGCAGCAAACCACCGTGGCATGTGTATACCTATGTAACAAACCTGCACATTCTAAACATGTATCCCAGAACTTAAAGTATATTTAAAAAAAGAATAAAAAAACTCTGTACGAAGTTAAAAATAAGTAAATACATAACACATTACACTGTAAAAAAAAAAAACTTAAAGTATAATTTTCTTAAAAATCAGATGCAGAACTGTGAGTCAAAAAATTCTGTTCATTATAAATTACCCAATCTCAGGTATTCTCTTACGGCAGCACGAAACAGACCAAGACACAATTGAAAGTGAAAATGCAAGCCACAGAGCGAAAAAAGATATTTGCAATACATATATTCAACACAGAATTAGTATCCAGAATATACAAAGACAAATCGACAGTGAAAAGACAGACGAACCATTTTTTCCATACTTAAAAAAGATCAAAGACTCAACCAGAAACTTCACATAAGAGGATATCCAAATCGTCGATAAACATTAAAAAAGATCTTGATATCATTAGTCATGAAGGAAAATGCAAATTCAAACTATACATCTGCCATACCAGAATTGCTAAAATTATTAAAAACTTACAAACCGAGTTTCAGCAAGGATGGAGAGCCACGGGAACTTTCAATCTTGCTAGTGGAAATGTAAACTGGTACAGCCACTTTGAGAAATTTTATCAGCAGTGCCTACTATGATTACACTTCTAAGTCAACACTCAAAAAAATGTGTATACTTGTGTACTAAGAGACATGTAAAAGAGTATTCACAGTAGAATCACTTGTAATGTCAAAAACCAAAAGTCCAACCACGGTACAATGGATATATAAATTGTGATATATTCATAAAATAATTTTTAAAATCCATTGCTAAATGCAATAACATGGATCAATCTCACAACATAATGTTGAGCAAAAGAAGACAGAAACAAAAGGGAACACGCTTTATGAATCAAAAACAATGAAAACGAATCTATGGTAACATAATACAGAATAGTGGTTCCTTCTTCAAGAGGTGATAAATGACCGGGAGAGAGCAAGAAAGAGTTTCTGGGGAGGTAGCTATGTTCTCTATCTTGACCTGGAAAGAGATTTCATGGATATATACATTTTGTAAAACTTCATCAAGCTTTACACTTTGATGTGTCTTGTTGTATGTGTGTTGTATTTTGATTTTAACAGTTTACCAAAAGACAAAGAATGAACCATAGCTATATTTATTAACATGGATAAATCTGAAAAATATGATGAGTTAAAGGAGCAAGTCTCAAAATAATATATACAGTATGATTCCACTTACATGAAATTCAAAATAAAGAGAGAGGTAAATAACTGATTAACACAAAATACAGGACAGTAATTTCCTCTCAAGCAAAGGGAAGAGGCAATCGGAGAAGGGTACCCAGCGGTCTTCTTGAGAACTGTAATATACTATTTATTGGCTAGGTTGAAAGTATAGAAATGTTTATCTTCTAGTGGCTCTTTAAACTGTACCTATGCACTGTACACGTTTTTTGTATGCATGCTATGTTTCACAGCTGTAAAATATTTTAAGAGTAATACAACTACTGAATTACAAATTATCAGAAAACCAAAACGAGAACTTCTGATTTCCTGTCTTTTCATTTATCTGAGCAGCAGGTAATATTGTTATATACCATCTGCAGAACAGTCTTCTTTGGGTATATTACTAAATATACTTATGAAACATAAAAATAAATAACAATTAATAATCCAGTAAAGTATCAAATAATGCTGAAAATTAAAAAATGAAAATAACTTCCAATAATCCACAACATACTTATTTTAATTTTTCAAAAAGAACTTTATTAGAAAGAAAAAGAAAACTAAATGAAAAAAAATGAGATGCTTAACAAAACTAGAAAAAGGTGAGCACAGATCCATAAATACTTTAAGACTTCGTATTTCCAACTACTTACTTTAAAATGGCACACTTGATTTTAAAACTTAAAAATAAAAACAAATTTAAAAATCGTACATTTAAATCATTGTTTATTAATATATCTCTGACTTAGAACACTCAATATTTAAATTTCATTAAAATTAAATGTTAAAATATAAGCTGTTATCCATTTTTGTTTATTAAAAAGGACAACCCAAACTGTTCAATATTACCTGACAAACAGAAACTTGTTTGTGAAATTAAAAGATGTTATTACAAAGCCTCACTCATTAAAAGAAAGAAAAAGAGAAATGTGACTAAATTGTCAGAAAGCTGACTCACTGGGGGAGAAAAAAGCCTAAATGGCCTAAGGACCATTATTTTCAAAGCTGCTCCATCCCAGGTACAAATAGTTGCCACTTGGCCTCATCTTAGTAAATACCTAAGAGTGACATTTAATTAGCACATTAATGTTGAAAATTAATGAGTAACTAAGAGGTTTTATATGTGTGAAATGTTGTATTTTACTGTGTACTCTAACAAGCAGTTTTCACTTCTCATTTATGTAGCAGTCCTATTTCTAGAGTACAAGGTTAAGTGTCTATCAGCAAGCGTCCATGGTATAAAAGATTGTCAAATTAGTCAGATTTGGCCAGGCACAGTGGCTCACGCCTGTAATCCCAGCACTTTGAGAGGCCAAGGCGGGAGGACCATTTGAGGTCAAGAGTTGGAGCCCACCCTGGCCAACATAGCAAGACCCCGTCTCTACCAAAAATACAAAAATTAGCCAGGCGTGGTGGCAGGCACCTGTAATCCCAGCTACTCGGGAGGCTGGGGCAGGAGAATCACTGAACCCAGGAGGCAGAGGTTGCAGTGAGCCGAGATTGCGCCACTGCACTCCAGCCTGGGCGACAGTGCGAAACTCTATCTCAAAAAAAAAAAAAAAAAAAAAGGCCAGCATGGTAGCTCACGCCTGTAATCCCAGCACTTCGGGAGGCCGAGGCAGATGGATCACGAGGTCAGGCGTTCAAGACCAGCCTGGCCAAGATGGTAAAGCCCCGTCTCTACTAAAAATACAAAAATTAGTTGGGCGCGGTGGCAGGCGCCCATAATCCCAGCTACTCAGGAGGCTGAGGCAGAGAATTGCTTGAACCCAGAAGGCAGAGGTTGTGGTGAGCCGAGATCGTGCCATTGCACTCCAGCCTGGGCAACAAAGTGAAACTCCATCTCAAAAAAAAAAAAAAAAATATATATATATACACATATATATGTGTGTGTGTGTGTGTGTGTGTATGTATATATATATATATTTATTTATAAACAGTTTCTTTTTTGTTAGTAAGAGCTCCTCTGACAGCAGAAATCGACCAAGAGAAGAGCAACTAGATGTTGATCATGGGTGATCATCACCAAAAAAGGGAGCTGCCCGCGAAATGCAAGTAAGCACAGAAGAAAGGTCTCCCATGTGGCAGAGCCAGTTTCTATGCACCAGCACCCAAGCCCTAGTCCCCATCCCTACCCCACATCCCCACCGAGACAGAGAACAGGCCACCAGCTCTCCATCTGGTCAGTCAGGTTTTGCAATGGCCAAGCAGAAGATTCAGATCTGGTACTGTTCTGCCCAACACAGTAGGCCCTAATCACATGTGGCTATTTAAGTTAATTAAAATTAGAAATTCAGTTTTTCAATCACACCAGCCACATTTCAAGTGTTCAATAGTCATGTTTACTGGTGGCGACTGTATTGGACAGTGCCGCCTATAGAACATTACCATCAGAAAGTTCTATTGAACAGTACTGCTGTAGAACACATATCTGCCCAAACATCAGGGTTATTCACAAATAAAATGAATGTACTTTTGGCAGGTAATATTTAAGAAGGTTTTACTAAGAAGGAAAGGTATTGATTGGCTCCTTGATAAATTATCCAACAATTTCAGGAGGAGCAATTTATAATGTTAGTATAGTATAATTTACATATAAAAATGGAGTTTAACAAAGTAAAAAGATTCTTTTGCATGCCCAGACTAAAAAATTAAATCAATATTTTTAAAGTGAAAAATGTTTGCTCACATAGATTAACTTCTTCAACCACAAGTGGATTTTCATTATACTTGATCACCATCTGCTGGCCATGTTATTAAACTGCACACACAAATGAAATGCTAGCTATATTGGGGTAAGACATACAGAATCCCAGCTTTTTGCCACAATGCATTCCTGGAAAACCACATCATAAAGAGGATCATTATAAAGCAAGTCACATTTTCCATAAGGGCAGGACCATAATTAGAATCTTCATTCCAAACTAAAATCTAGCATCAAATAACCCATGGCAAAATCTCATTAAAGCAAAGATGTAAAAACTATATCCTCTATAATTATTTAAAATAGGATAATTATTCTCCAAGTTCTTTCTTACAGGTATGAACACATGTATTATTTAGATGACCCAACATGAGTTAAAAGATAAATATAATTTACATAAAATTAGCCTAAATCTGATATGGTAAAAATAGTAGGTAGTTAATAATAATTATTTGCACTCTCCTAGAAATCCTAAGCAATCTGGTGTAGGCTCCTAATAAAATGGCACCTAAAGAAATCTAATTAAATGCCTTCTTTTTCATCAGTAAATTCCTCTCAAATAAGCAGAAGCAACATGTTTCTTCCACTGTAAAGCAGTGTTTAAAGGTCAGGGTTTATTTAACATTACTCCTCTTCACCCTACCCTAACTTTTAATCAAAGTTTTCAGTAAAAATAATAAGTGCTATTAAATCATTTTTTTACATCTTTCCCTATCCCAGAACCTAACTGCACTTTGGTGATAAGCTACCAGACCACACATACTTCACTGAAAAGACATAAAATTACTACAAGCCATTAACAAGCAGCTTCAAAACATTTTTCACAGAATTGTAAAGCAAGAATACAACCTATTACTTTTGTGTTCTTTGAGATAAAGCATGAAGAGTATATAGATGATGTGAACTAAAATCAAAATATTAGTTACCGGCCGAGCACGGTGGCTCACACCTGTAATCCCAGCACTTTGGGAGGCCAAGGGAGGGGGATCACCTGAGGTCAGGAGTTCGAGACCAGCCTGGCCAGCACGATGAAACCTCGTGTCTACTAAAAATAAAAATAAAAAAATTAGCCAGGCGTGGTGGCACACACCTGTAATCCCAGCTACTCAGGAGGCTGAGGCAGAAGAATCGCTTGAACCCGGGAGGCAGAGGTTGCAGTGAGCCGAGATCGTGCCAGTGCACTCCAGCCTGGGTGACAGAGCAAGACTCCATCTCAAAAAAAAAAAAAAAAAAAAAAACACTTAGTTACTTAGGCAGCTTCAAATATATGGCGTGAAAAAATGTAAACAATGAGGCCAGCCACTCTGTGTTCCTTCTATCCTTGAAAAAGAGGCCTATCACATTGTTTAAAGATTCCTATAAAGCCTCTTTTAAAATACGATTACCATTCTTTATTTTGATATTGTGTAGGATTCATACTTACAATCATAACCTTTCTGCAGAGTCATAATTTATTTTTCTCAGGGAATACAAAATGACTTTTAGTAACTGAAAATAATTAATGACCAACAGACTTTAAGATAATACCCTTTGGGAGGATGAGTAATTAGAGAAGCAAAAGCATGGTCAAACAATCTAACAAGCAAGGCCCTGATGAACTATTACAATAACGATCACCATACCAGTGATGATGGTGGTAGCCGCAGCTAACACTTAACAGGCCCTCTGTCAAGGGCTCTACACGTCTTATTTCACTTTGTCCTTACAACACCATTTGCAAATGGAGATAGTGGTAGTACTAACCCCGAAGTTAGTACTACCACTATCTCCATTTACAAATGATGAAACTGGGGTTTAGAGAAATTAAGTAACTTGCCTGAGGACAGATGGTTGCCAAGTGTCAGAAGTGGAATGTGAACAAAGGCAAACTGCTTTCTTTCAGCTCAACCTAGAAATAACCAAAAACAAAGGTATAGCTGCCCAGGATTGCTGATGCAGCACAAGTGGAAAAAAACAGATAAAACTGAAATTTCCATATTTGCTGCATAAAGTACTTATGCCTATATGATACACTAGAAAGAACATGGGTGTGAAATCATAAGGCCCTGCATTCCAATATTGGATCCATCACTGGAAAAGTCACTGGACTTTCCTGAAGCTGTTATCTCGTCTATAAATACAAAAGGGCAATGATGTCAACCTCACTGGACTGTAGAGAGGATTCAATCAGATGACTTGGAAAAGATTTCTAGAACAGTACCTAGCATGCAGTAGGAGATCCATAAATGGCATGACTTGCCTCACTTGGCCTCTGCTTTCACAAATTAGAAATACAAGTGGAATCCACAAACATTTATTTACTAGAAAATTTTTTATTTTTATGTTTAAATGTATATATATCTGTTATACAAATTTATTAATTTGCAATGTGTATGCACAAACATTTTAACACGATGATATTTCAGAAGGCAACTGAACAGTATCTATCAAAATAAGAGTGTGATTATTAGAAATACCATAGACACATTTTTTTTACAAGAACGTTTTTAAATGTACACTCCAAACTAGTCCCAATCCCTAAAGCTAACCACCTTTAACAGTTTCATGTGTGGTACCCAGAAAGATTCCCTGCACACGAACACATATGTATCCATAGAGCCTCTAAAACACATATACACAAACACAAACGGAAGCTTCCTATACTTTATGTACTTCTTTTTAACTTTATCCTATTAGATCTTGCCATAATAACCTATATATATATGTGTGTGTATATATATGTATATATGTGTGTGTATATATATATGTATATATGTGTGTGTGTATATATATGTGTATATGTGTGTGTGTATATATGTATATGTGTGTGTGTATATATGTGTATGTGTGTGTGTATATATGTATATATGTGTGTGTATATATGTGTGTGTATATATATATGTGTGTGTGTGTGTATATATATTTTTTTTTTAACCATTGCACAAGATGTTGAACCAACTAATAACCCCACCAACAAAGCAATTTCTCATCTAGGAGTCCATAATAGCCCAAAACAGATGCAGGCATATAATAATCCTTCTTGATATTCTAACTGATAATTTGGCATCTTGAAATCATGGACCAAACTAACAGCCAAAGTTGTCCACATCCTTACCATTCCTGTCTTTTTGTGGGCACTTGGAAATTATATTACAAACCCTCCAACTACAAACCCCAACATCGGTATTTCACTTTCTGTCCAATAGGGAACATCCCACCACTATATAAAAAGGCTCTCACCCATGCTTCTCCTTGCTACTTCTGCCTCCTGACCAACCCTTGTGCTTCTCCACATAGCCTGCATGGTGTGGCATGCCTCCCTCCTCTTGGAAACTGTGAGAAATAAACTCTTCTTTCAAAGGCAACTTGTCTCTATGTCTGTCATCGTATAATATCTGATTAAAACAAACCCTGGGTGCATTTTTAAATAAGGCGCCTGATGATGGATTACTAGGATGTAAACTCAGGCATTCTTTATAACAATAAAAAATTAAAAGCAGAAGAGACAGGTTAAATTATAGTATATCCACATTATGGATTATCTGTAATTTAGAAGTCCACATGATACAGGTTTAAGACATAGCTGAGTAAAAAAAAGAGCAAGTCTCAGAACAGTATGTACATTATGAGCCAATTTATAATTTCTTTTTTTTTTTTTTTTTTTTTGAGACAGAGTCTCGCTCTGTCACCCAGGCTGGAATGCAGTGGTGCGATCTCAGCTCACTACATCCTCTGGCTCCCGGGTTCAAGCGATTCTCCTGCCTTGGACTCCCGAGTAGCTGGGACTACAGGCACCCACCACCATGCCCAGCTAATTTTTTTGTATTTTTAGTAGAGACGGGGTTTCACCATATTGGCCAAGCTGGTCTCGAACTCCTGACCTTGTGATCCGCCTGCTCTGGCCGCCCAAAGAGCTGGGATTACAGGCACAAGCCACCGCACCCGGCCTGTAATTTCTTAATTATATAGGTGTGGATGTCTATTGTAAAATGATATGCACAAAATTGTTAATGGTGATTACCACTCGAAAGTGGGATAAAGAGGACACAGAAGGATTGTGACTTTTTACTCTAAATATTTCTATACTGAGGTTTTTATAAACATGTATTTTATATATAGATTGCATACTTTTCTAAAATGAGGATAAAGACTGTACTAGTCATCTATTGCTGTATAACAAATTATTACAAATTTAACAGCTTTAAACAACACATATAAATTTTCGCATGTTTCTGCAGGTCAGAAGTCCAGGCACAGCTGAACTGGGTCTTCTGTTTAGGGCCACAAAAGGCTGCAATCATGATTGGACCAGACCTGGGTTCTCATCTAGAGGCTCAACTAGGGAAGGATTCACTTCCCGACTCGTGTGGATGTCAGCAGCATTCAGTTCCTTATGGCTATCTGATTCATGTATGATTTGTGGCAGCTGCTTTTTCCAAAACCAGCAAACGGAATGACAGCAAGTCTACTGGCAAGATGAAGTAATGTAATCCTGGGAATAATATCCCATTACCATTGCCATAATCTATTGGTTAGAAGCAAGTCACAGGTCCTGCCCACACTCAAGGGGAGGGGATTATATAAGGGTATGAACACCAGGAGGAGGATCATGAAGACCACCATCAAGACAATTAAGGTCTTTATCAGACCTCCATGGTAAGTATCTGAAGGCTGATCAGAAAGATAATATATATTGATATAGCTCATGATTGTAGATCTAAATGAAATTAACCAAACTATACATGCATGAGATCAAAGTCTATGGTCTCCTTAGTAACACTTTCTAAAGTCATGCTCCAAACTCCAATATAACTAAAATATTTCATTGTCAAGAAAATAGGCAGATAGGCCAGGCATGGTGGCTCACGCCTGTAATCCCAGCACTTTGAGAGGCCAAGGTGGGCATATCACTTAAGGTCAGAAATTCGAGACCAGCCTGGCCAACATGGTGAAACCATGTCTCTACTAAACACAAAAATTAGCCAGGCATGGTGGTACGCACCTGTAATCCCAGCTACTCTGGAGGCTGAGGCAGGAGAATCGCTTGAACCTGGGAGGCAGAGGTTGCAGTGAGCCGAGATTGTGCCACTGTACTCTAGCCTGGGTGACAGAGTAAGACTCCATCTCAAAAAAAAAAAAAAAAAAGAAAAAGAAAATAGGCAGATATTTGACATAAAAATGCAGTAACAGATACATAATAGCAATGCAATGTGGAACAGTAGTTTTTCTTATAGAAAATATGGGCAATAAGATTATCTTAAACCAAGAAATATGAAAAATGAAAGCAAAGAAGAGAACCAGGACAGGACTACTAGCTAAGTGTTGAAGCTGTTTGGTGTGAAATGCTAAGTACACTAGTATATAATGTATACTTGGTGGAAAAAATAAAGCGTGAGAATAAGCCAGATGGAGTATGACCTCACCATACTTCTAACAAGTTTGGAACAAGACTATATACCATATCCTACAGGAAGAATAAAAGTAAAGGAAAGGTGCCATCTCTACTAAATAGAGAGTCCTAACAAAAAGGCTTCAAAAGGACTCTGCATCTTTAATAATATAAAAAGGCTAGGACACAAACAGCATCATCTAAAATGCCATTAGAAATACATCACATACAAAAAGGTCTAAGTAAAGCAGGATTTTATAAAGTGATCAAAAAAGAAACACTAAGGGGGAAAAATCTTTTAAGATTAAAGAGGTTTTTCAAAGGACAAGTTGAAGTGGCTGTAAAATTTATGAGGCAGCATTAAACTTCAGTTCTAAGTAACAATAAATTATTCACCATAAAAACATACATGTGTCAAATATTATAAGCCTCTTAAACTTTCTAAAACAATTTCTTGCAGAACTGATTAGATATATTAAGTCAAGATTAGCAGATACTAACTTTTTCATTAGCATACTATGATCACTCAGAGTAAAGGAGGAAATTTAGAAAAGAAATAAGAAGACAGAACCATCAATAGCCGATTCACCACCAAATGTGATCTGATGTCACACATGATACATATTTCACCTTAAGATTAGTTTCCTTGGCTTTAGCTAAAGTAAATGTTAGTTTTATTTTTAAATGTCTTCATGTATGTAAAAACTACAAATATCTGTTAACTAATGTAAATCAAATTAAAATTGTAAAAATAATCAAGTTAAAACTATTAAATTAAAAGAAACATAAGATACCCTGAGATATTTTGTTTTGGCAGCCCTAATTGACCTTAGTGATTCTGACATTTGACAGAGGATATTTTAAGCATGTCCTTTCCAGCTCCTTCATTGTCATATTCCTCACAGTGTGTGAAGGGAATCGCTATAAACTACATCTAAGCTTCCCTCCATATTTTCTAAAATTTATGCTTCCCTCAACGTTTTCTGAAATGTTAAAAAGAAAAAAAAATCCTTTTAGGCCATTTCCTCTGTCACAATATACCCGTTTCAAAGGGATTTTGTACAGATTAAATTAAATATGTGGCAGTGTCTAACACAATCTACTTGTTCATGCATGCATTCACTGTTGAATATAGATACTTACAGAATTCCTAACACGTTCCTTCCCAGTGCTAGGGGCTGGAAATATAGCAAATACAGCAAACAGCAAAAACACAAGTTCCTACCTCATGAAATTTACAATCTAGCACACAGGACAGATAGTAAGCCTCTACGCATGGGATGAAGGCAGCAAAGAAACACAGAGTACTAAAGGAGTAAATAGCGGGGTCGCCTAAACTGCCCTGGGATATCAGATAAGGCTTTTTTCACGTTGCGATCTCTGAAGGATGGGTAGGACTCACCAGAGTGCCTGCTTTTCCCATTACTTATTATATAACTGACAACGAATGCCTCATACTCTAGCAATCCTTTTGCATTAAAACGCCATTTAATAATAGGTGAACAACAAAGAGAATTAAGTTATTTTTTACAATTGTGGGGATTTTACTATGGTTCCATTTCTCAAAAAAGTCAATGGCTAATAGTTGAAGGATATTCTCATTGTATTTTCTCAAACTTTATCCTGTATTCCAAAGAAGAAAAAAATCTATTCACCCGGACTCCCTGGAAATCTCAAGTCTATTTCCTATCCTGAACCTTTCTCTTATACACACCTGAATCCTTGCAAATACTTCCATGACTACGCATAGCCACTGCACTGAAACTATCCATGTGCTCATCTTTCTCCCCCACTCATCTAAAACAATGGTAATAAATCAAAAGTCTGGAGGATTTAACAGATGAGTGATTATACTACCAGATATAAGGATATCCTTCACTTCTACAAAGACATAGTGTCTGTCTCTCCCTTTCTGTTTTTTTGTTCACAGATGAGGTCTCACTCTATTGCTCACGCTGGCCTCACACTCCTGGGCCCAAGCTAACCTCCTGCTCCCACCTCTTGAATAGCTAGGACCACAGACGCACAGGCTGTGCCCAATCCTCTCCCCTTCTTAAATCACATGATCCCTCTTTTCTGCTTTTCTTCTTTCACTTGATAGAACATAAAAATAGAAAAACAAATACTTCATTTTCCTCTTAACCCTACTTAAAGGGGAAAAAAAAACGTCAAGCTCAACAGATGCAACAGACATCAAATTTGGTGTCAGGAATTAGAAGGAAATCATGAAGGCATATGCTAAGGGGGGTAACCAAGCACTACTTAGCTCCAACCTATGGCTGTCTCCTAGAAAGATTTCTAGGTGTCCAGTTTTAAAGAGAAGCCAGAAGTTGGGCTTTTATATGAAATTCCCCAAATGTTAATTTTGACAACTCATTTAAAATTGTTAAAGACATTGTTTAAGTCCAACCAAGCAAATCTACCCACACGATTCATTCAGTCCAGGAAGATCACATATTTTTAAACTATGCTCTAAGCTCTAAGATACAGGAAACTACTTTAGTTCACCTTTATACTGTAAACTCCACATTCATTACATCTAGAAAGGAACCCAGAATTTAGCTGGACTCTTAGCAGATATTTTGGCAAACAACTGATGTATTTTGCAGCTAAACTAAGAATCGTATTTTTCTTTGTATACAGACCACAATCTCTTTATACCTCCATATAAAAAGATTGCTTCAAAGGCTACAAAAATTCTACAATTACACCTCTTCTAATTGTAATTCTCCTATGAATGTAAAAATAAGTATTTTAATACCACACTTCCTGCAGACTCATCTATTCGTTTCTTTTTACTCTTCTGAATATGCCCTTAATTATTTCACCTCTTCCTTTTTGCCTCCCCATTCTGTTTCTCCTTTCTACTGAAATAATTTCATATGGACTGGATCTCTCACTTTTATTTATCTTTTTCTTTTCTTTTCTTTTCTTTTTTTTTTTTTTTGAGACAGACTCACCCTATCGCCCAGGCTGGAGTGCAGTAGTGCAATCTCGGCTCACTGCAAGCTCCGCCTCCTGGGTTCATGCCATTCTCCTGCCTCAGCCTCCTGAGTAGCTGGGACTACAGGCACCCGCCACCATGCCTGGCTAATTTTTTGTATTTTTAGTAGAGGTGGGGTTTCACCGTGTTAGCCAGGATGGTCTCGATCTCCTGACCTCGTGATCCGCCCACCTCAGCCTCCCAAAGTGCTGGGATTACAGGCGTGAGCCACCACGTCCGGCCTGTTTATCTTTTTCGACCATAATATCTCAGGTCTGAAAAACATATAAACAGACTACATCAACTGTGGAGACATTTCAAATTACTAATAACATTTCTATACCTGTTTAAGGAATAAACCAAAAAAATTATAGTGGACAAGAAAGATTATACTGTTAACAGAAACAGATTTCTAAAATTAAAATTACCAAGAGAATGGTGAGGAAGGAAGTATAAAGTATGGTACATGGTAATTGACACTGTCCTATATTTTACTAAAACATTTCAAGGAATAAGGCCAAACGGAAAAGTAAAAATTTGATAAAAGTCCAAATTTAAATCTATCCCTTCCCTAAAGCCAAAAACTATGCTACCACAATAATGGCCTTTTTGAACATTTCAAAAATTCGGAAATTTATTTTTATTTGCACTAAAAAAACCTATTTAAGTTTAATACTCTAGTAAGAAAGCACAGTCTAATGGGGTTTATGCTTACATTCATTATATCATTAAGTGAAAACAAATATTGTTCAAGGTGGATTTGCAGGATATTATATTTTGTTCAAGTTATTGATAATGCTTTTAATGTATGCTTGTCATAAAGGAAAATACATAATTGTGTCATTTAAAGATGCTCAGGGACCACTTGTCAAGCAATCAAAAATATATATGAAGTTAACAGGTATCTATTAAATGGCTAAAAATATAAAATAATCTTGAATGTGCAGTTAAGGGAAAAGTAAACTACTTCCATTATAAAAAAAAAGGAAAAACAGAATGTATAAATCAGTTCAAAAGACAGACTAAATGATGAAACACATTCAAAATCCCATTCTCTTTACATACCTGTAGACATCAGTTGGCGACTGTACCAAAGTGTTATCTTCTCCAGAAGAGAGTTTCCATGATTCATTTAATTTGTGTTCACTTGTCTCCAGCTCACCCAGTACCCAGGCTGGTAATCCCTCTGGGCTTGAACCTTTTGCTCGTGCTGGATTTGGTTCATCAAAATAGATGGACTGATTTTTTAAAATTAGAAAAATTATTCTTTCAAAATGTACTATAATAAACAACTAAAATTTCCATCAAATTTCAAGTTTGAAAACAGCCTTTCAAATATTCAAATTCAATTACATTCAAACATTTAAAAAATTAAATGTACATTGAATTATGAGATATTAAAATACATTAAGTGATAACATATTTACATTTTAGTTGCACTCTACTGTCTAAGAAATACAATAAACAGAAGTACATAACAGATAAATCTGATAGTAATGTTTATATCACAAAAGGAATATTAGTTAAATATGAAAAGTTAAATACAAAGTTTTTGTTTAATTATGTGCCATCCTATCTCTTTCTGTAATCACTAACTACTTTACATACACAAAAAAAGAAATCAGTGGGACGAGAAACACAAACAGTGCAACCCAGGAATTAAAATTAGGAATCCCTTGATAAGGTGGGAACAGCAGAGTGAAAAACCTGGGATTTAGTTCTGGCCACACTGCTAACTAGCTGGGGAACCCAAGAGAGTTCTCTGAACTTTCACATTATTATTATTTGTTAAATAAAGCCCTTCCCTTTGATTCTATGAAATTAAGTGTGAATGGGAAAACATGATACAATGTACTCATATCTTCACATCTAGATGTGCTTCATAAAATGTTCTACCTTTACACGTTTCTAAAGAAAACTCTGCATTGACTGCACACCTCTGCAACAATTCTCCCAATCCTACAGACAGAATCCTCAAGGCACTGTTCTTTAGGGAGGATGACACAAGACCCTCCACTCCATATGGGACATGCACAGAAATTTCTTTTTAAATGACATAGTCATTAAAACTTTTGGCATTGTGCCATGGAAAACAGGAATTATTCTCTAATGTTCAGCGTGCCACTTGACTAAATTGTGCTTTAAGTAAACTGATAAAACATAAAAGTTTTAAAATACATCACACAAGAATTCTGCAGTTCATTAAAAAAATACATATATATCCTAACAGCAACTACCAAAGCTACCAATACCTAGTACTCCAGATTTCTTAAGTACAGGCACTCAAATACCACACAAACCAAGGTATATTTTATGGTTACAAGGACCAGGGCAGTGACAATTTATCCACCAAGCATAATAATAACTGCCTTTGCAATAAAGCTGATTTTGACAATGAAATTAATTTAAGTACAGAAAATGACTTTCAAACTCCAATTTATTACTGTCATTTTATTAGAGTAAAAAGGAACTTTTACAAATCATGCACTCCAACCTCTCATGAACGTTTAAATAATATATATGAAAGAGTTTAAAAACTAGAATTTACTGAATTACGTAAAAATTACCATTATAATCCAGTGAAAATTAGCAAAAAGTAAAGCTCAATATAAAAAATTTCATTTTCAGTTTTTAGAAGTACTGTTGAATACTGAGGCATAACTAAATCAATAAGGATACTCCCCTTATAAGCAATACATGTATTTTATTAAAGGTGGAAAAAAATTGAATCAGGAAGAAAAAAACAATTTTAATATATTATCTAGCACATACAACCTAATAGTATTACCATTCCCCAAAGGGATGATAACTTGACGCTTTTTTTTAAATGAAACTAATATATACCTTTTGTTCATTGATACCTACCATGTATGAAGGTAGAATTTTTAGTGTCCCGGGTTCAGGTCGGTGTGTAAAAGGGCCTTCAAGCGCACCTCGTTTAAGCATATGCAATAACAATTTTGCATACAGGTTCCGATTCTTCCTCCCCATTATTCCTGCACCTGTTCCTGAAGGTTCGCACAGCTTTCTAATCCAAAGAGCACACCTCTGCCGTTCTATAAATACAGAAGAACTATTAGAAATTTTATTTTTTATAAAATGAAACATTCAATTACAAAGACCTATAATAGCACCTGCTTTAGTCTAAAAGAAGGACCAACAAACCTTTTCTGTTAAAGGCCAGAGAGTATATACTTTAGGCTTCACAGGCCATATGATCTCTGGCACAACTACTCTGCCACTGTAGCATGAAAGCACTCAGAGACCATAAGTAAACAAATGGCATGACTATGTTCCAATAAAACCTGGCAAAAAAAGACTGTGGGCAGGAGTTGGCCCATGGGCCATTGTCTGCTAACTCCTGGTCTACAATTTCACTTTATTAGGTAATTGGTAAATGAGAAAGACAAATGCAAAGAAATATTTTCTCAAAAATAAAATCTCTAGATTATCATTAAATAACTTTAATTTTTAATTATTGTGAGTACACAGTAGATATATATATTTAGGCAGTACATGAGATATTTTGATACAGGCATGTAATGTATAATAGTCACATCAGGATAAATCGGGTATCTATCCATCACTTCAAGCATTTATCCTTTGTGTTACAAACAATCCAATTATACTCTTAGTTATTTTTAAATATGCCATTAAATTATTAGTGACTGTAGTCACTCTGTTGTGCTGTCAAATACTAGGTCGCATTCACTCTATGTTTTTGTACCCATTAACCATCCCCGCTTCCTCCCCACCCATCCTTCCCACCCTCTGGAAACCATCCTTCTCTCTATCTCCATGAGTTCAATTGTCTTAATTTTTAGCTCCCACAGATTAGTGAGAATATGTGAAGACTGTCTTTCTGTGCCCAGCTTATTTCACTTAACATAATGTCCCCCAGTTCCAGCCATGTTGTTGCAAATGACAGGGTCTCATTATCTTTTATGGCTGAATAGTACTCCATTGTGTACATATATCACATTTTCTTTATCCATTTGTCTGTTGATGGACACTTAGGTTGCTTCCAAATCTTGGCTATTGTGAACAGTGCTGCCACAAACATGGGAGTGCAGATATCTCTTGGATACACTGATTTCCTTTCTTTTGGGTATATAACTAGCAGTGGGATTGCTGGATCACATGGTAGCTCTATTTTCTAGTTTTTCTGAGGAACCTCAAACTCTTCTCCATAGTCACTCCACTAATTTGCATTAACACCAAAAGTGTAGGAGAGTTCCCTTTTCTCCACATCCTTGCCAGTGTTTGTTATTGCCTGTCTTTGGATAAAAGCCATTTTAACTGGGATGAAATAATATCTCACTGTAGTTTTTATCTGCGTTGCTCTGATGATCAGTGATGTTGAACATCTTGTCACATGCCTGTTTACCATTTGTATGTCTTCTATTGAGAAATGTCTATTTAGATCTTTTGCCCATTTTTAAATCAGATTATTTGATTTTTTTGTATAGAGTTGTTTGAGCTCCTTATATATTCTGGTTATTCCCTTGTCAGATGAATAGTTTGAAAAGATTTTCTCTCATTCTCTGGATTGTCTCTTCACTTTGTTGATTGTTTCCTTTGCAGAAGCTTTTTAACATGATGAGATCCCATTTGTCCATTGTCGCTTTGGTTGCCTGTGCTTTTGGAATATTACTCAAGAAATCTTTGCCCAGACCACTACCCTGGAGATTTTCCCCAATGTTTTCTTTTAGTAGTTTCCTTGTTTGAGGTCTTAGATTTCAGTCTTTAATCCATTTTTATTTTTGTATATGGTGGGAGACAAGGGTCTAGTTTCATTCTTCTGTATACGGATATTGAAAACTTGATATCCATATACAGAAGAATGCCTTTAAAAATGTTTGCATTTTTGCTGTGGAAATTATGTAATCACAGAACAAACTAATGAAATATCAGGATTAATTTGTACAAGAAAATACAAACGTGAAACTGATAAACTTAAGTAAATGGCACCATTTATTGAAGAGACTGTCCTTTCCCCAGTGTAAGTCCTTCACACCTTTGTCAAAAATGAAATTCCTGTAAATGTACGGATTTGTATCTGAGTTTTTAATTCTGCTCCATAGGTCCATGTGATTGTTTTTACGCCAGTACCATGATGGTTTGGTTACAATTGCTCTGTAGTATAATTTGAAGTCAGGTAATGTAATTCCTCCAGTTTTATTATTTTTGCTCAGGATAACTTTGGCTATTCTGGGTCTTTTGTGGTTCCACATAAATTTTAAGGTTGTTTTTTTCTATTTCTGTGAAGAATGTCATTGGTATTTTGATAGGGATTGCACTAAATCTGCAGATTGGTTTGGGTAGTATGGACATTTTAACAATATTGATTATTCCAATCCATGAACATAGGGTATCTTTCTATTTTTTTGTGTCTTCTTCAATTTCTTTCATTAATGTTTTATAGTTTTCATTATAGAGATCTTTCACTTCTTTGGTTAATTCCTAGGTATTTTATTTTATTTGTAGCAATTGGAAATGAGATTACTTTCTTGATTTCTTTTTCAGATTGTTTGCTGTTGGCATATAGACATGTTACTGATTTTTGTATGTTGATGTTGTACCCTGCATCTTTACTGAATTTGTTTATCTGTTTTAATAGGTTTTTGGGGGAGTCTTTAGGTATTTCCAATATAAGATCATAGCATCTTTAAACAAGCATAATTTGACTTCTTCCTTTCCAATTTCGATGCCCTTTATTTCTTTCTCTTGCCTGACTGCTCTAGCTAGGACTTCCAATACTATGCTGAATAACAGTGGTGAAAGTGGGCGACCTTGTTGTATTCCAGATCTTAAAGGAAAGGCTTTCAGTTTTTCCCCATCCAGTACAATACTAGCTATGGGTCTGTCATATATGAATTTTATTATGTTGAGGACTGTTACTTTGATACCCAGTTTTTTTTAGGGTTTTTATCATAAAGGGATGTTGAATTTTATCAAATGCTTTTCCAGCATTAATTGAAATGATCATACAGTTTTTGTCCACCATTGTGTTGTTATGATTTATCACATGGATTGATTTGCATCTGTTGAACCATCCTTGCATCCCTGGAATAAATCCTAGTTGGTCATGATGAATGATCTTTTTAATATATTGTTGAATTCTGTTTGCAAGTATTTTGCTGAGGATTTTTGCATTAATGTTCATCAGGGATACTGGCCTGTAGTTTTCTTTCTTTGATGTATCTTTGTCTGGTTTTGGTATCAGGGTAATACTGGCCTCGCAGAATGACTTTGAAAATATTCCTCCCTCCTCTATTTTTTTGAATAGTTTGAGTAAGATTGGTATTAGTTATTCTTTAAATGTTTAGTAAAATTCATCAGTGAAGCCATCAGGTCCAGGGCTTTCCTTTGCTGGGAGACTTTTTATAAATAAAATTCTGTGATAAAATTTTGTTATAATTTTGCATCTCTAAAATAATTTTAGATATATTGAAAAATCTTTCTATAATTTTAATTATGTAAACCTTGAAAGAGATAAAATGCAATCTCTGATTTATCTAAGCATTTTCAACTTACTCTAAAATTAAATCTTGAATGTTTTATTTATGAAATCCAATAATACCCAGGGATTTGTAGCTGATTGATTGAGGGTTTTAACATCTTTAAAAATAATTGAGCACTACTGACATGTCATTTTGTGAAATAATTATTCTTTTCAAAATCTACCTAAAAATCACACCACAGTTTAATCTACATATAATGGTCTATATTATCTTGCCATGACACAGGATTGTTTTAGGTCTCATGAAAACTATTCTGGTATTAATTTTTTATCAGTCTAAGTCAATTTGAGGATTATATATCTAATGCAAATCATAAATCTGCTCTAATCTTTTAGTTTACAAAGGTCATATTCATTTATTGTTTTACCTACAAAAATCACTAAGACCGGATTTACTATGGTGCAAACATCATTTCAGGTTGGAATCTTATGCCTTTAAACTTTTTTATATTTTTTGATATGAAAATTATATAATCATAAAATAAACTTCATGAAATATTGGGAACACTTTGAACAAGAAGAAAATACAAAAGTGAAACTGATAAACTTAAGTAAATAGTTTTTCAATCTACATACTTTCCACATCCCATAGCAAACTGAAATCTATATAATATTCTAATGTCCAGAATTTAGTACAATTTGGTTAATGAAAGCATTCCTCTATGTAAAATAATGGGAAAACCCATTATCACAAGTTGAATTTAGCAATAAGATGTAATTTATTATGAATTTCTAGTTCTTGTTTAAGATGTGAGTTTCAGATTGCTTATTATAAACTAATTAAATAAAAGAATGCCATAGATGTACCAATACTGACAATGTGTCAAGGAATCAAAGATTATAATTAATGAATTCTATGTACCTAACTTTTTTTTTTCTTTTGAGATGGAGTCTCGCTCTGTCACCCAGGCTGGAGTGCAGTGGCGCGATCTTGGCTCACTGCAAGCTCTGCCTCCCGAGTTCACGCCATTCCCCTGCCTCAGCCTCCCAAGTAGCTGGGACTGCAGGTGCCCACCAACACGCCCATCTAATTTTGTGTGTGTGTGTGTATTTTTAGTAGAGTCGGGCTTTCACCATGTTAGCCAGGATGGTCTTGATCTCCTGACTTCGTGATCCACCCGCCTCAGCCTCCCAAAGTACTCAGATTACAGGCATGAGCCACTGCGCTCGGCCCCTAAAATCTTTTTTTAAAGAAGATAAAATATGGGGATGGTTCGATTTGAAATACATTTACAATGAGAAATTTTAATACAAATGTTTCCTAATCAGCAAATCTAAGACAAAAAGAAAAAAAGTAGTGAATATCAGAAGAGGATGCAATATAAAAATATCATTAGATATCATTCAAATAATCATGAACAAGTCATGGGACATGAAATAGTCATTTGAAAAATAGCAGAGGAAGAAAGAAGAGGTTAAAGCCTGACAAGGTCAAGAGCAGAAGGCAGAGGAGGAGGTCTTCAAGGGAAGACCATGGCAACTTACCCAGGACTAGGAAAGGTTGAAGGCCCTAGAACAATAAGTGAACACGGAATGCATACTTTATATATCATACTCCCTTCTCCTAATACAGCTCCCTGGAATAAATGCAACAGTCTCCACTTATCCATGGTTTCGCTTTCCTCTGTTTCAGTTACCTACACTCGAATGCAGTCCAAAAATAGGTGAGTACAATACAATAAGATATTTTGAAAGAAAGAGGGAAATTACTTTCACACAATTTTTGTTACATTATATTGTTATAATTGTTCTATTTTATTATTAGCTATTACTGTTAATCTCATACTGTACCTAACTGATAAACTAAATTAAATCATCAGTGTGTATGTATAGGAAAAGACAGAGCGTATATAGGTTTTAGTACTATCAGCTGTTTCAGGCAGCCTCTGGGGGTCTTGGAATGTATTCCTCAAGATTAACGGGGATTGCTATATTTAATACTGAGTCAGTTCCTCACTGAATATAGAGTCTACTCAGACACCTTAGGGAAACAGGCAACTTAGAAAAAGTAAAAGCCATAGTTTCTTGGTCCCACTCCAAACCTACCACTCAAAAGCTACCAAGTCATATTTACCTTTACAGACAATCTTACACCTACTATGCCTTAGAGAATCTTCCCAGTCCCCAAAATTCTCTCCAATTGCTCTCTAGTGTCTTAAGTTACATGAAAATTCTCTAACTTGAGAAAAAGACTTTCATTCCATAATTAGAAATAACAGGCCAGGAATTGGAGACAAGATAGCAACAAAACTTTATTCACACTGGATTTTGTTCTGCCAACAAATAAGCATAAAAAACCAATAGATTATTTTCTGCTTTGATAGACAGGGCCGGAGAAGAGGAGAACACTAGGCTCCTCCTGTCTCTGGCCCTTTCCATAGAAAGGAGAAAAATTTGCAAGAAAAATTTCCATAGAGAAAAGAAAAAGATGCAAGGAAAAAGGTTGTAGCTAACTTTAGAGATCCATGTGCTATAAGCTCATGACATGTGAGACGAGGCATCACAATAAGATCTTTCCACAGTTTGGCAGGACATTATCACTGAATGTCTACCTACCCTTGAACAACTCAGTGTAAACAGTCCTATGTCAATGGCAAAAATTGTTACTAGAGAAATTCAGTTTTTCTTCCATGTTGATAGTTCATTGGTTTGACTAAATAATATAAAGAAAAAAATTAATCTTAAGAATCTAATCTTCAAACATAATCTTACCTGTCCTATGAGGTAATTTTAAAACAAAGGGCTTCATATCAACCACAAAGTGATCAAATTCTGCATCCAGCTTCTCCCATTTTTCTTCTTCACTTCCCACTTCCATAATCCAATCTGTAAAAGATTTTAAATCAAAATATTAAGGATTTGTATGCTGAAAACTACAAAACTCTGATGAGAAAGATAAAAAAAACTCTTAAGTGTTAGATATCAGTTCTCCCCAAATTGACCTGTAGATTTAATGCAACTCCCATCAAAACCCAGCCGTATTATTTGTAGAAATAAGCTTAATTCTAAAATTTACATGAAAAAGTAAAGGAACTAAAGAGCCCAAACAATTTTGAGAAAGTACAAAGTTGGAGAACTCACATTACCAGATTTTAAGATGTACTCCAAAGCCACAGTAGTCAAGACAATTGGTATTGGTGAAAGGATAGACAGATCAGTGGAAAAGATTAGAGAGTCCAGAAACTAGACCAAAACAAACATAAACAACTGATTTTCAACAAAGGTGTGATCCATGAAGAAATGACAGTTATTACAACAAATGATGTCATAACAATTGGATATCCATATACAAAAAAAAAAAAAACGAACTTCAACCTAAACTTCATCCTGTATATAAAAATTAATTCAATATGAATCACAGACCTAAGTGTAAAAATGTAAAACTATACAACTCTTACAAGAAAGCATGGGAGGAAATCTTTGCAAACTTGAGTAAGGCTAAGATTTCTTATATACAACATTAAAAGCACTATCCACAAAAGGAAAAACTGACCAGGCATGATAGCTCATGCCTGTAATCCCAGAACTTTGGGAGTCCCAGGCAGGAGGAATGCTTGAGCTCAGGAGTTAAAGACCACCCTGGGCAATTTGGTGAGACCCCATCTCTACAAAACAAAAAAAAATTAAAAATTAGCCAGGTGTAGTGGCACGTACCTGTAGTCCCAGCTACTTGGGATGCTGAGGTGGGAGGATTGTTTGAAAGTGTGAGAGGTCAAGGCTACAGTGGGCCATGATCGCACCACTAAACTCTAGCCTTGGTGACAGAGCAAGACCCTATCTCAAAAATAAAAAAGAAAGCTGATATATTGAACTTCACAAAAAAAAATTGTCCTGCAAAGGACGTTGTTAAGGAATTGAGAAGATAAGCCACAGACCAGAACAAAATATTTGCAAATCATACATCTCATACGAGACTTGTATCGAGAATACATAAGGACTCTCAAAATTCAACAATCAGAAAACAAACTACCCCAATAATCAGCAAAAAAAATTAGTCCCTTTACCAAAGAAGAAATACAGATGGCAAGTAAGCACATGACAAGATGCTCAATATCATTACAGAAATGCAAATTAAAACTATACTGAGATACCACTAACATTAAAAATGCAAACAATACCAAGTGCTGGTGAGGATGGACAACAACAGAAACTCTCATGCATTGCTGGTAGAAATACAAAATAGTACAGGCACTCTGGAAAACAGTTTGGCAGTTTCTTACAAAAATAAACATACACTCAGCCTATGACCCAGAAATCCCACTCCCAAGTATTTAGCTAAGTGAAAAGAAAAATCTATATACGCAAAAAAATCCAAATGTGATTTTTTTTAAATAACCACCAAACAACTGAAAACAGCCCAAATGTCCCTCAACTGGTGACTAGATAAACTGTGGCATATCCACACAATAACATAGTACTCAGCAACAGAAAGGAATGAACTGCTGATACACACAAAACATGGAAACTTCAAATCCTTATGCTAAGTGAAAGAAGCCCTTCTCAAAAGGCTGCATACTGTCTAATTCCATTTGTGTGACATTCTAGAAAAGGCAAATAATATAGGCATAAGGAACAGATCAGCAACTCATGGGGTTAGCAGTGGGGGCAGAGTCTCAACACAAAGGGATGGCACAAAGAAACGATTTGGCATGTTGGAATTTTTCTGTACACTGTCTATGTAGGAAGTTATAAGAACCTACAGTGTGTAAGAACTGATAGAACTATATGCCAAAAAAAGTGCATTTGCTGTATATAAGTTTAAAAAAAATTTTTTTGAGACGGAGTCTTGCTCTGTTCTCCAGGCTATGGAGTGCAATGGCACAATCTTGGCTCACTGCAACCTCCGCCTCCTGGGTTCAAGTGATTCTCCTGCCTCAGACTCCTGAGTAGCTGGGATTACAGGCACACACCACCATGCCCAGCTAATTTTTCTATTTTTAGTAGAGATGGGGTTTCACCATGTTGGTCAGGCTGGTCTCGAACTCCTGACCTCGTGATCCATCCACCTCAGCCTCCCAAAGTGCTGGCATTACAGGCATGAGCCACTGCGCCCCGCCAAATTTAAACTTTTTAATCCTTTTTTAAAACTGTAAAGTATTGGTCAACATACTTCCTTCTAATTAACAAGAAAAACACTGAATACAAAGGGGGTGAATCCCAAAAATCAAAAGTGTAGGTTTTGACAAAATTTGTTAAGTTAAAAATACATACACACACTACATGTTCCTTTAAACTGTGAAATGTCCTGATAGGGATGGGCGCTACCTTTACATTATGAATAGTGCCAATTTGTCATTTATTCCATTTACAAATTCTATATTTGGTGAAAAGCTTTGTTCTGCCTCATAAGCTATCTTGCTTCACAAACTGCCCTCTATCTGCTAAACCAGCTTCTAATATTTACCACATTATCAAATGGTTTCCATCATTTCATCATCAACAACCTCTTCATAGAAAGTTCTCTCTACCCTGTCTCTGTAAGTAAATCGTAGCTTTTACTTGCTGACTTTACTTTCCTCAGTCATTAGAGGTAAGCCAAGGTCTCTCATAATCTCTCTCATTCTCTCTCTCTCTCTCCCCACCCGCTCTCTCATGCATCCTCTGTAGTGTTTCACTTTCTCCACTCAACCATGCAATGGAAGGAAAACACTTACCAAGATCCATCCTGCCACTTCCCAACTACTGCTCTTCCTCCCTCAGCCCCAAAATCTCTCATGAGGCTCAACACCCCAACCATCTGACTACCATGTACTCCCCTTTCTCATCTCTGTCATCTTGCAAAGAAACCCGTCTGAAACTAGCCTCTTGTCCTCTTTTTTCTTTTCTTTTCGTTTATTTCTTTCTTTTTTTGAGACAGAATCTCACTCTGTAACCCAGGCTGGAGTGTAGTGGCACGATCTCGGCTCACTGCAACCTCCACCTCCCGGGTTCAAGGGATTCTCCTGCCTCAGCCTCCCGAGTAGCTGGGACTACAGGCGCCCGCCACCACGCCCAGATAATTTTTTGTATTTTTAGTAGAGACGGGGTTTCACCGTGTTAGCCAGGCTGGTCTTGATCTCCTGACCTCGTGATCCGCCTGCCTCGGCCTCCCAAAGTGCTGGGATTACAGGCATGAGCCACCATGCCCGGCCGCCTCTTGTCCTCTTAAATGCTCTCTTCTTATTCCACTAGATCTTTCCTTTCTACTTGGCAAGGCTGCAATCCCTTGATGCCCTCCTTCATGCTCTACAGGGTTGCTGGGAAAAAATGGCACTGCCTTATAGTCAGATGGCTTCCAACATTACCTGAACCCTCAGGAGTCTTGCTATTTCCTACTCCACAAAGCAACTTTAAAACTTTTCCCAAATATCCTACAGCCCCTTGAATAACTCCAGCTTCTCCTAACTCTCAATTTAAAAATCATAAATCTTGCTTCATGGAAAAAATAAGTCAGGTGGTACCACCCCAAGATGTTATTCCTCCCACCTCTCAACTTACCTCTCAGAGAAAACACTCTTCCACCTCTGCTCCTGTATCAGACGCAATAACTCTCCCTCTACCTGTCCTCTATCAATTGCCTATTTGCTATGTAAAATTTTCCATCTCCACTCACTCCTTCCCCTCTGATGGCAGCTGAGAAATATCTCAAAATCTGCCTGCTTCTCTATTCTCACTGCCACGATCTCAGATAGAGGCCTGCCCACCACTTAACTTGAACTACTGTGGCAGCCTCATCATCTGTCTCCCTACTGTCAGTTTTCTCTACTTGAGTCCATTTTCCTCACCTGTTCCAGAATGAGTTTCCTAATGACAAAGCTGTCTATCACTTCCTGTTTAAAAATCTCCCCTCATTCTAGCATTCCATTCGCCAAATCCACTTACTTTCTCCACTTCATCAACTTCTATCCAGATCTCACCCCCTGTATATTACCTCTTCTATCTCCACCATGGTAGCAAAAATCTTTCAAAGTTCACCAGTGATCCACTAATTGCCAAATCCAAAGGGCTGTCTTCAGTTTGCATCCTATTTGACATCTCCACAGCATCTTCCACTTCTGACAACTCCCTGCTGCTAAGAAACTCTTCTTTGATTTCAGTGGTTCCATTCACTGCTGGCTCCCCTACTGCCTCAGATCATTCCTTCTCGGTCTCTCAATGGCTCTGGCTTCTCCAGTCAATATGGACTCTCCAGTGCTCCTTCCTTAGTCTCCTTTTGATCTGACTTTTCACACTCGCTTAGTGATTGTATTCAGTACCATCACTTCAAGTATTCGTTTCATGACATTCACCCTTAAATTTTATTTCAAACTCCAGCCTCTCTTTGCAACTCCAGACTCATTTACAATAGCTCCTGGACCTATTCACTAATGTCCTATTTATTATCTAGATTTATATGTCCAAGAAAAAAATCCTTGATGTTTTTCTCCATAAATCTATGTTGTACTCTGCTTGATGACATCATCATCTACTTCATCTCCCAAGCTAGAAGTTTCAATGTTCCCATCCTCTGAACCCCCATAAACCAATACATCAATAAATGCTGAGAAATATCTCAAAATCTGCCTGCTTCCCTATTCTCACTGCCACGATCTCAGATAGAGGCCTGCCTACCACTTATTTTAACTACTGCAGCAGCCTCATCATCTGTCTCCCTACTGTCAGTTTTCTCTACTTGAGTCCATTTTCCTCACCTGCTCCAGAATGAGTTTCCTAATGATAAAGCTAAGCCTATCGCTTCCTGTTTAAAAATCTCTCGTGACTGCCTAAAACAGAATACTATCCAAACCCAAAGTTAGGCATACAAGTACCTTTGCATTTAGGCCTGTCTCTCACACCACACACACAAACAAACACACACACACACACACACACACACACACTTTGCCTAACTACACCAACCCACAAATGCCCACTTCCCTCTTGCCACAATGAACTCCTCACCATGGTCAAACCCCTCCCCCCCGAGCCCTTATCTAATCCCACCCCCTTTTCATAGGCTATTCCCTCCACCTGGAGTCAGGTAAATGCAGCTCAAATGTCACCTGAGTGAAGCTGCCCCCCCCCGCCCCTTGCCCTAGACTGGCTGTTGCTCTGTTCTCAGTGTAAACTGTTCACATCTGGATACAGCATTTATCATGCTGTTTTTTTTTTTACACATCTGTGTATTATTATGTATACATCTTCCATTATCTGTGAGAAGCTCCTAGAAGGCAGGGACCATGATTTACACATCTTAGTAAGTACCTAGCTTATTACCTGGTACTCATCATTTTTTGTTTGTTTGGTTGGTTTTGTTTTACATGTATACAATATATTCCATCAGTTATGCACGTGGTAACATCCAGTGCTGGATGTGAGATCATAATGTTGAAAAGCAACAATTCAAATAGATGAACAAACCAATGGAAAATCATAAACCCAGAGTTTTAAAGCACAGCTCTGGCCTAGATGTACTCCAGGGCTTAAAGACTATATACTGCCCATGTACTCAAACATTTGCCTGAGAACATCTATAGCTAAAGCAAAATAAAAAAGATTCCTCCTAATCACTGATTCTCAATAAATGTTTGACATGGGCAGGAAATGTTAGTGTTTAACATTAGAGGAAACTAAAATTCAACCATTAAATGACTAACTCAAAATCATGAAATCAAGCACAAAGCTCAGATTAAAATTCTGAAATCTCTAGCCCTCAGATCCATTATATTGGCCATTTACATATAAGTGAGCAATATCTCCAACTAATTAAAAAGTATTTTGAAGGCCGGCCGCGTTGGCTCACGACGCCTGTAATCCCAGCACATTGGGAAGCTGAGGCAGGTGGATAACTTGAGGTCAGGAGTTCAAGACCAGCCTGGCCAACATGGTGAAACCCCATCTCTACTAAAAATACCAAAACAATTAGCTGGGCAAAGTGGCACATGCCTGTATTCCCAGCTACTAGGGAGGCTGAGGCAGGAGAATCGCTTGAACCTGGGAGGCGGAGTTTGCAGTGAGTTGAGATGGTGCCACTGCACTCAACCTGTGTGACACAGCAAAACTCTGTCTCAAAAAAAAAAAAAAAAAAGAAAAAGTATTTTGAAAAGTAGAAAGGCAATTGGAATTGCTATATTGACATGCAATATTGAAGTATACATTTAAAAAAAAACAAAATAAAGAATCAAAGTAACATTTGGTAAAAACTAAAAATCTGCTTCTTCTTATCCCTTAATTTTTCTCCAAAAAAATAAAGAAATGGAAAAAGAAACAAAAAAACTAACATTTCAAACCTTCAAGGAATTATTGCTATACAAATTACATCTTATTGGCCAGGTGTGGTGGCTCACACCTGTAATCCAAACACTTCGGGAGGCCAAGGTGAGTGGATCATTTGAGCCCAGGAGTTCAAGACCAGCCTGGGCAACATAGTGAGACCCTGTCTCTACAAAAAAATACAAAAATTAGCCAAGCATGGTAGCATGCATCTGTAGTCCCAGCTACTCGGGAGACTGAGGTGGGAGGATCACTTGAGCCCAAGAGGTCAAGGCTGCAATGAGCCAAGATCACGCCACTGCACTCCAGCCTGAGCAATAAAGTGAGACCCTGTCTCAAAAAACCTGAAAATGGAACAGGTGCAATGGCTCACACCTGTAATCCCAGCACTTTGGGAGGCCGAGGCGGGAGGGTCACCTGAGGTCAGGAGTTCGAGACAAGCCTGGCCAATTAAAAACACAAAAATTAGCCGGGCATGGTGGCAGGCACCTGTAATCCCAGCTACTCAGGAAGCTGAGGCAGGAGAATCGCTTGAACCTGGGAGGCAGAGGTTGCAGTGAGCTGAAATCATGCCACTGCACTCCAGCCTGGGTGACAAGAGCAAAGCTCCGTCTCAAAAAAAAAAAAAAATTGAAAATGAAAAATAAATAATTTAAAAACAAATTACATCATATTCACAATTGTATCTAAGTTCCAACTTATCAAAAGTTTCATACCATTTATCAGAATTGAAAATTTAAATTACTGGAATTGAAAAATAAGTAAAGCTACATCTTTGGCTTAGGCTTAGAGTAATTATAGTGTGCCTATCAGTTATATAAATTATTTCAAAGGTAACCCAGGTGACGGACGTTGCAGTGAGCGTGAGCTGAGATTGCACCACTGCACTCCAACCTGGGCCACAGAGCAAGACTGTCTCAAAAAAATAAATAATTCCAAAGGTAAAAAAGAAGTAAATTGGGTGACTCTTGCTTATAGCTACAATCTATATTTGGATCGTGTCTTTTATTAAACTCACCCATGCTGCCTTTTTTTAAACTTTTTGGACAGCTACAAAATGGGCTTACCTACCCTACAGTCAGCAAACATAACCAAACCACAAGTATTAAAATGTCTGGGAAAAAAAGGAGTCACAACTGCCAAGCAAAGAATACACTTCATTCATATCACACTCCTTGCCAAACAAAACAAACGTTCTTGGAAGTTGTGTAAAACCCATTTTGTTCAATCAAATCATATTTTAAATATATTGTGGGTCATTAAAGAAAACTGGAAACGTCGACAAATTAAAAAGGATTAGAGGTGCACGTTTTCTCTGGCTTACACGTGTGGATGTTTTGACAGGAGCCTTCCCTGACTCTACCCGTAGCTCAGTGTGTGCTTTAGAAACAAATCTCAGTTTATTCTCTGGCCCGGCCCTACCATTTCCGCACCATTTCCATGGTCATTTCACAGAGGAAGAAGGAAGCTGAGGCTTAAGTGAGGTGAAGTCACTGACCTAGGTTCTTAGGGGACAGTGACAGCTGGGCCTGAACACTGCACAAATTATTAATACCATGCATTCCACTAAGCTGCAGCCTGACCACTGTGGAGAGGCTCATGGAATTTAATGTGCCTTTTCTATCTTATTTTGACTCATCTTAAAATATTAAAGACAAATAAAAATAGCCGTGCAATGATCAGAAAAGCTGTTCACATTTACTTATGTCGTTCTCTTGAACACTTAAAAATAATTAACTCAGAAACACAGGGTAGCATCCTACATGCGGCGGTGCTGGGCTAGGGCCTCTCCAAGCGGCCTATGACTTTCTGCAAACCAACCAGCGCCCTGGTTCTGTCCCCGCAAATCCAGCTGATTGTTCTGAGACTCTTTTCTGGGACGGAATTGAAAACTCCAGCGGTGCCGTTCCTGGCAGTCCCTTCCTCGGCCCGCCGAGGCCCAGGCCCAGGCCGCGCTCCTACCTTGTCCAGGACACAGATTTCCTCTCCCAGTCGCAAACCCTTGGGTCAGACTCCTGGACCACGTCAGACCGATCAAACCGGCTGATCAAACTTTACTTAGAACTTTCCCAAGTCGTCCCGGCCTGGATCGCGCTCTGCCTGCCGGGGACACCACAGCGGGCAGCGCCGGGACCCCAGGGGCGCGCGCCCCTCAGGCCCGGAGAACGGGCCCAGGGCCTGAGGGCGACGCCCCTTCCCGAACGGGCCCGCAAGGGCGGGGCGGCAGCCACCGGCGCAAAATTCCACTCAAGAACCTGGTGGGAGGGGCGGGGGAAGGAAATTCGGAAAAAAACGAGAACCTGGCACCACCACACGCAAGCTTTCCGCTCGGCCGCTGCCGCCAACGCCGCCGCCACCGCCGCCCCTGCCAAACGGTTTCAAATCCTTGCCGGCCGCTGGGTCGCCGCCGCCCAGCAGCCCGGGGGCGGGGACTTTCGCGCTCGCATTTCCCCGCCCCCTACTCCACCCCTCTAGCCTGCGGTGCGGTTGCCATGGCGACGTTCCCGGCGGCGGCGACCACCGGCGCCCCAGGCTGGGGGCGGAGACTTCCGCGCGGGCATTTCTCCACCCACAGGTGGCGGCGTGCGCGCGGCCCCGTTGCCATGGCGACGCTCCTGCTGGCCCAGCAGCCGCCAGACTCGCACCCCAGCTTGTGGGCCCCTTGGCGGGTCCCCAGTCGAAGCTTCCGGGATAACCCGACCACAGTTTGAATGCTGCTGCCCTCCCGCATCCCGCGCAGAGTCGCTTATGATCACCTTAGGGGCCGTGGCGAAAAAATAAGGGCACAGAAAATGGGGCGGCTGGAGGATGTTCACAGAAGGGGTGATCCGTTATGTTGGCAGACATCAGAGTTGAATGAGTCTCAAGTGAAAATTTCCTCACTCTCTGATAAATCAAAACCCAAGTCAAATTCTTCAAAAGGTTCTTTTTAAAACCTATCCCACTGGAAGTAAACACCAACAGCTCTTCCTTGTCTCAAAGACAAATCATGCTAAGGAAAATAAAGGGTACAGAATGCTTTTAAGAATGTTTAGTTTTCAAAAGCATACTTGAACATGTTTATAACTAGGGAATGATCTATAATCCAGATAATTAGTACTGAGAATCAAGGATGCAAAATCAAGCATGCAATTGCAGGAATTTAACCAGTCAGTTAATACATTCAAGATAGATAAACTGGCCGGGCGCGGTGGCTCACGTCTGTAATCCCAGTACTTTGGGAGGCCAAGGCGGGCGGATCAGGAGGTCAGGAGATCGAGACCATCCGGGCTAACACGGTGAAACCCTGTCTCTCCTAAAAATACAAAAAATTAGCCAGGCGTGGTGGCGCACGGCTGTAATCCCAGTTACTCGGGAGGCTGAGGCAGGAGAATTGCTTGAACCCGGGAAGCAAAGGTTGCAGTGAGCCGAGATTGCGCTACTGCACTGTAGCCTGGGCGACAGAGCGAGACTCAAAAAAAAAAAAAAAAAAAAAAGATAAACTACCCTACTCCAGCCTCAGGAGGAGGAGGACATTGGTCAAAGGAAACAAAATTTAAGTTAGATTGGAGGAATAAGTCTAAGCGATCTATTATACAACGTGGTGACCATAGTAAATGACAATGTATTGTGTTCTTGAAAATTGCTAAAAGAGTACATCTTAAGTGTTCTCATCACAGAATTAATAAGTATGTGAAACAACGCTTATGTTAATTAGCTTGACTTAGTCATTTCACAATGTTGTGCATAACAAATATATGCAATTTTTAGAATCATAAACTGCATTGCTGAAAGAATATGAAATGAATTTGACAAATGGTGTCTAAATAAACATGAAAAGAAAAATAGAAGATAAATAAATAGAAGATAAATCAAAGAAAAAAATGTAACAAGCTCAAGCTCATCTCAGAGGAAATAACTATAGCAGAAGAATATAACTGAAAATGAAAAATGTCTTTAAATATTTCCTCTACTTAGGTGAAAATAAGATGAGTAGATCTCCCTTCCCGCTTTTAAGAACAAGCTGATTGTCACTTTTTTCATTTATATATATCATTTTCATTTATATATTTTTCATTCATATATACACACACATGCAAATAAAAATATTAAGATATGCATATAGAGTTTTATTATTTATGTTATGTGTATATAACATGAAAGGGATACCAGCTTGAGCCTGAGCTGTGTTCACCTTGGAACTCAAGCCTACATGTCATGTTTAGATGACTGGTAGGCAAGTTTCACTTGGAAACTCCTTACCTGAGAACCAAGGAACCGCCTAGAAATTAAGTCATCCTGGCTGAGCATGGTGGCTCATGCATGTAATCCCAGCACTTCGGGAGGCTGAGGCAGGTGGATCATGAGGTCAGGAGTTCAAGACCAGCCTGGCCAATATGGTGAAACCCCATCTCTACTAAAAATACAAAAAGCAGGTGCAGTGGTGGACGCCTGTGATCCCAGCTACTAAGGAGGCTGAGGCAGGAGAACCGCTTGAACCCAGGAGGTGGAGGTTGCAGTGAGCCAAGATCACGCCACTGCACTCTAGCCTGGGTAACAGAGTGAGACTCTATCTCGAAAAAAAAAAGAAAAAGTAAGTCATCCTAAAGAGATCTGGTTCAATGGCAATATGCAAAATTGAAGGGGAAAGTGATGATGCATGAAGCAAAGTGTTGGTCATGAGTTGCCCTTCATGTAGCATCTTCCTCTTTGTATAAGAGAGTGATTCCTAATCTTACAGTGTAAAGAACTTCCTTTGAGAATTTTCTTTTTTCTTTTTTTAGAGGCAGAGCCTGGCTCTGTCACCTAGGCTGGAGTGCAGTGGCATGATCATAGCTCACTACAGCCTCCAACTCCTGAGCTCAAGCAATCCTCCCACCTCAGCCTCCCAAGTAGCTCAGTCAGAGACAGAGCACTATGATAGGGTAGTTCCATCATATACAGAGCACCCATGTGACTCACCCTGGGGACCTCTACAAATATTTGGGAAGAAATTGCTGAACTCAGAGCCTATTCAGGAACCTCAAGGATGAAGCCAGGTAAATATTCTCTTGTCGGCCAGGCGTGGTGGCTCATGCCTGTAATCCCAGCACTTTGGGAGGCCGAGGCAGGCGGATCATGAGGTCAGGAGATCGAGACCCTCCTGGCTAACACGGTGAAACCCCATCTCTACTAAAAATACAAAAAAGAAAATTAGCAGGCGTGGTGGTGGGCACCTGTAGTCCCAGCTACTTGGGAGGCTGAGGCAGGAGAATGGCGTGAACCTGGGAGGCAGAGCTTGCAGTGAGTCAAGATCGTGCCACTGCACTCCAGCCTGGGCAACATAGCGAGACTCTGTCTCAAAAAAAAAAAAAAAAAATATATATATATATATATATATTCTCTTGTCACTGTTGTAGTGTAGCTCCAGGCTTATGTGGCCTAAAAAATGCAGTGTCTTATAAATGTTTTATGGCCAAACACCTATGGTAATCAATGAATTTTCCTTCTATGTCTAGTTACTGCATAAAGATAATAATCTTCCAACTCAATGTACATTTATTGAACATCAGGTATATGCAGGCATATTAAGGGAATGTTTCCTCCACTGGAAATGCTATGACACTTTGTTCTTCACCTTAGCTTAAATATCAGTACCTCAGAGAGGCCTTCACTGATTCTCAAACCAGCCCTTATTTCCTTTCAAATCCCCTGGTTCTCTTTTCTTCATTGCATTTATCAAAATTTGTCATCAAATATTAATTAGTGTAATCTATTTATTTATTTATTTATTTATTTGAGACGGAGTCTCGTTCTGTCGTCCAGACTGGAGTGCAGTGGTGTGATCTCAGCTCACTGCAACTTCCGCCTCCCGGGTTCAAACAATTCTACTGCTTCAGCCTTCAGAGTAGCTGGGATTACAGGCGCGTGCCACCACGCCCCGCTAATTTTTTATATTTTTGGTAGAGATGGGGTTTCACCATGTTGGCCGGGCTGATCTTGAACTCCTGACCTCAAGTGATCCACCCACCTCTGCCTCCTAAAGTGCTGGGATTACAGGTGTGAGCCACTGCACCCAACCCAGGTGTAATCTTTTAAAAATGCCTATAGTTTCCAAAAGAATGAAGACGATACCTGTTAGGTTCACCATTGCACAGACAGCACCTTGCAGGGTAACTACCATATAGAAACAATCCATAAATGTTCACTGAATCACCAAATGAATGCACATTAATTTTCGTGCTTTTCTCTGCACAAGTGGTAGAATATGACCACCCTATGCATAAAGCTTCCAGTCTAGAAACCCGGAAGACTAACTTTTCTGAATATAAATCTCTTGCTATGGAGAGTGAAAGTGAGTGATCTAATTTGAATCAGGTAAGCACAATTAGTCCAATGAGATATGGCCAGGAGATAGGGCATCCTATTGTATAAACATGACTTTCTTAGCTCATCTTTGCACTTTGGGGAGAGGGTTTGGGGTTATTTTCTCAGAGGACTGAACTGATGGGTAAACCCAAATGGTTCTAACTACAACAAAGATTCTGGACTTATGACAAAAAAGATAAGTCTCCACCCTCCAAAAATTTATGAGATAGTAGGAGGTAATAAGACAAATACCAAATAACCACATTTCAACTCAGATTATGTCACCTGGCTTAAAAGGTATATAAATAATGCAGCTGGGCGCGATGGCTCACGCCTATAATCCCAGCACTTTGGGAGGCCGAGGTGGGCGGATCACAAGCTCAGGAGTTCGAGACCAGCCTGACCAACATGGTGAAACCCCCATCTCTACTAAAAATACAAAAATTAGCCAGGCTTGATGGTGGGCACCTGTAATCCCAGCTACTCAGGAAGCTGAGGCAGAATTGCTTGAACCCAGGAGGCAGACATTGTAGTGGGCCAAGATCGCGCCACCGCACTGCAGCCTGGGTGACAGAGTGAGACTCTGTCTCAAAAAAAAAAAAGATACAAATCACGTTTTGGGATAGAGAGGAAATAAAGAAAACACCGTGCTGTGCTTATAAAGTCAGCATAGGAAAATATATACAGAACCTTGTTTTATCTTTGATAAAAAGAGAGTGACATTGAAACACTATTTCTATTGAAAATATTGTTTCCTAACAGCTACAAATGACTTAAATGAAAGTAGGTTTGTTTCAAAAACAAATGACATCTTATCTCAATTTTTAAAAATCAAATGGTGACATTGTTGATAATGGTAGTACAAAGAGGACCCTAAAAAAATTTGTTTTTATTTTCTGTGTGGGAAGATAATTGTGCTATACTTCCCATGTTGAAAGGGATCTGCTTATTTTCAAAATATAAACTTAAGAATTAGTCTAGATGACATTGAACAATGTGAATTCAATTATTCTCTACAGAAAAAAATCAATAGGAAAATGTGAGCTTTTATTAATTAGAAAGATAATAATTATTCGTCTGTAATTTGAACTAATCTGCATCTTGAAGGATTAAATCTGATGATCTGTATACATATGTATGTGTGTATATATATATATATATTTTTTTTTTTTTTTTTTGAGACAGAGTTTTGTTCTTGTTGCCCAGGCTGGAGTGCAATGGCGTGCTTACTGCAAACTCCACCTCCCAGCTTCAAGCGATTCTCCTACCTCAGCCTCCCCAGTAGCTGGAATTACAGGCATGTGCCACCACACCCGACTAATTTTTTGTATTTTTAGTAGAGACAGGGTTTCTCCATGTTGGTCGGGCTGGTCTCGAACTCCCAACCTCAGGTGATCCGCCTGCCTTGGCCTCCCAAAGTGCTGGGATTACAGGCATGAGCTACCACACCCGGCCAATCTGTATAATTTAAACTCTTGCTCCATAAAATTAAAGTAACTATAGTGGGAGACCTAGAGATTACCTTTGTTTGTTTAAGCCACTGTTATTTGAGTTTTTTGTTTTGCAAAGTCAAATGTAAACGTGAGGGAAGAAGAGCCTGGGCCTGATGGAGCCCCAGGGAAATCACTACCGCTGCCGGTGTTTGCAGGTCGCAGGGAGCCAGGCCTGGGCGAGGTGTGTCTCGATGCCAGAGCTGGCAGTACAGAAGGTGGTGGGCCACCCCCGGTGCTGCTCAGTGTGGTGGATCATTTCAACCGAATTGGCAAGGTTGGAATCCAGAAATGCGTTGTTGGTGTGTTTTGGGGGTCATGGCAAAAGAAAGTACTTGATGTATTGAACAGTTTTGCAGTTCCTTTTGATGAAGATGACAAAGACAATTCTATGTGGTTTTTAGACCATGATTATTTGGAAAACATGTATGGAATGTTTAAGAAAGTCAATGCCAGAGAAAGAATAGTTGTCTGGTACCACACAGGCCTGAAAATACACAAGAATGGCATTACCATCAATGAACTCATGAAAAGATACTATCCTAACTCAGTATTGATCATTATTGATGTGAATCCAAAGGACCTAGGGCTGCCCACAGAAGCATACATTTCAGTGGAAGAAATCCAAGATGATGGAACTCCAACCTTGAAAACATTTGAACATGTGACCAGTGAAATTGGAGCAGAGTAAGCTGAGGAAGTTGGAGTTGAACACTTGCTACGAGACATCAAAGACACAACACAACGGTAGGCACTCTGTCCCAGCGGATCACAAACCGGGTCCATGGTTTGAAGGGACTGAACTCCAAGCTTCTGGATATCAGGAGCTACCTGGAAAAAGTAGCCACAGGCAAGCTGCGCATCAACCACCAGATCATCTACGAGCTGCAGGATGTCTTCAACCTGCTGCCAGATGTTAGCCTGCAGGAGCCTGTTAAAGCCTTTTACCTGAGGACCAATGACCAGATGGTGGTAGTGTACTTGGCCTCACTGATCCATTCTGTGGGCCTCACTGATCCATTCGGTGGTCGCCCTGCACAACCTCATCAACAACAAGATTGCCAACCAGGATGGAGACAAGAAAGAAGGGCAGGAGAAAAAAGAGAGCAAAAAGATAGAAAAGCTGACAAGGGGAAAGATAAAGATAAGGAAAAGAGTGATGTAAAGAAAGAGCAGAAAAAGTAAAACATGTATTAAATAGCTTTTTTATGCCTGTAATCCCAACATTTTGGGAGGCCAGGGCGAGTGGATCACCCAAGGTCGGGAGCTCGAGACCAGCCTGACCAACATGGAGAAACCCCGTCTCTACTAAAAATACAAAATTCGCTGGGCATGGTGGCACATGCCTGTAATCCAGCTACCCAGGAGGCTGAGGCAGGAGAATCGCTTGAACCTGGGAGGCATAGGTTGAAGTGAGCCAAGATCACACCATTGCACTCCAGCCTGGGCAACAAGAGCGAAACTCCGTCTCAAAAAGATAAATAAATAAAATAAAAAAATAAAAATAAAAAGTTTTCATGGTTTCAAAGTTTCATTTCCCTTATAAGGAAATTGAAAAATACTGGAAAGTTTAAAGGAGAAAAAACTTATGTGCAATCCTGCCATTAAGTAATAACTACTATTAACATTTGTATATATTTACTCAAATTTTTATATCTATGTTATCATTTTTAATATCTACTTATTATATCATCATGTAGATATGACAATTTTCTCAATTACTCTCCTGTGGTTACCAATTCTTGCCCTTATAAATAATGTTGCAATGAATGCCTTTGAATATATACATCTTGGTTGAAATTTTAGCTCTCTCCATAAAAGATATTCTTATGGGCATTATAAAAGCATTAAGGCTTTTGATCAGTACTGCCAAATCACTTACTGGAAGTATTTTTCAAATTGCAACTTCACTCAATGGTCTGTGCAAATGACTGTCTCACATTAATGGTTTTTTAGATCTGTGCTAATTGTATGTAAAAAAAAAAAGCATCTCTTTTTACTTTGCATTTTTCACTATTAGAGAAGTTGAAATATTTAAATATCTCTATTAGTCTTTTATTCTTCTGCAAAGTATCTCTTTTGTCCTTTATCTATTTTTGTGGAATTTTATATATAGTTATATAGATATATTAGACAGATATAAGTATCTTCCATATTTTTAATTTATTGTTTCAAAATTAGCAATATGCATAAGCTAACATTCAAAGCAATCAAATTTCCGTGATTCACCATTTTGCATTATTAAGATACTCCATCATTAGAGTGAAAAATGTAAATGACTTTTAGCTATCTAGATGGAAAACAATTTGTAAATACCAAGAATTATAATTATTATATAAACACATTAGAGACAAATATGAAAACAATCCTGTACCTGGTAAATTCCTTAAACTGAATGGTGAGTAATGCAGAACTTTCTATTCACAGACCACAGAAGTGTAGATTATACCACAAATGAATGCATTATAGGCCAGGCACAGTGGCTCACGCCTGTAATCCTAACACTGTGGGAGGCAGAGGAAGGCAGATTGCTTGAGCCCAGGAGTTTCAGACTAGCCTAAGCAACATAGCGAGACCCTGTCTCTATTTTTTTAATAGAATAAATAAATAAATACAGTATAAAGATTGCAGAAACTAAGAATGACGAGGCATGTTTTCTTTTTTTCACTACTAAGAAAAGAGTCACTGCCTTTAGCACAGTGACTTTGGATTTCTTCCTTATGCTAGAACTAAGCAATATTCACCATTTCATTCCTCCTTCTGCTGCTTATTCTATCTTAGCCTCTTGGGCAATTCATGCTATAGGATATTAACAGAGATAAACTGGCTACTCTTTCTCCCTTCCCTTCAGTGATATACATATTGCCATAGTGCCCTAGCCAGTATCCATAAAAACTAGCAACCTAGGATACTTCCTAGCCTTGCATATACAACAATCTTTTCTACCAACTTCCTTCAGGAGTAGGCTGTAAAACTCCAACTTTAGAATGCAAATATTTCCAGAAAGCTACTGGGAAAAATCATAGCTTAACTAGCAGTATAAAAATGGTACGAAAGAAATCATTCTGAAGTTTAGATATCTGGTTCTGTCACTTATTAGCTTTGTGACCTCGGTAAACTAAGTTACATAATCTTCCTGAGCTTCAGTTTATTTATTTTCCTTATGGGATGATTGGGGAGATTGAATTAACAGAGGTGAGATATGTAGAAAAATGTACCCAGTGCCTGACACAGGAAACTTCAATATGAGGGCTTCTTTTCTTTCCCAACTGTTTTGCCAGCACTTTGGAAAGGAATAGATGCCACTAGGAGGCAGCAATGGCACACAAAGAACTAATTATCATGTGCACGTGCATGCGCAGACACACACACACACACACATGCATACGCATGGGCACATACACAAAGCACACACACTCAAACCACATACACAAATCCACATGCATGCCACACATACCACATATATACTCACACTCACACAAAAGCAACAAATATTTGCACAGCAACCACATACACACCCACACACAGGCATACTGGCACACACATGCACACAGCTCAAGCTGTTTTCTTTCCTTTTCTTTCTTTCATCTTTTTAATCTTTTATTGAGAGATTAAAGCAGGGAATGATCCTCAGGTTAATAGATAGGAAATGTCACTGAGGAATAGTACTTATTATTAAGTTTGGGGCACAGGAAAGAGATCCTATATATTGAAAGATTGGTCCATGTATTAGAAATGAGAGAATTATGTTATAAACTTCTTGCAGAAATATAGCATAAGAGATACGTGAAAACATTGATCCTTTGCATTTAGAACACCATCCTGCCATAAACCAAGAGAAAAAAGACGGTCATTGAGAAGCATCTTCAGGGACCTACTTGTCTTGGAAGAAGGCCTCCCTAGCCATGTGCATTTATAGAGTGTATAGTTATATAGTTATATGCATTTGTAGAGTTACAGTTATATAGTATAGAGTTCATTTAGTCTATGATTGCTAGGTGAGTAATATTACTTTGGGAAGATTCAGTTCAACTGTGCAAAAATAGAGGATGGGCGGGGCGCAGTGGCTCACGCCTGTAATCTCAGCACTTTGGGAGGCCGAGGCGGGCGGATCGCGAGGTCAGGAGATCGAGACCATCCTGGCTAACACGGTGAAAACCCGTCTCTACTAAAAATACAAAAAATTAGCCGGGCGTGGTGGCGGGCACCTGTAGTCCCAGGTACTCGGGAGGCTGAGGCAGGAGAATGGCGTGAACCCGGGAGGCGGAGCTTGCAGTGAGCCGAGATTGCGCCACTGCATTCCAGCCTGGGAGACAGAGCGAGACTCCATCTCAAAAAAAAAAAAAAAAAAAGGAGGATGATAACCAGCTCCTTATGGCTGTGGTTCTTTCTTCACTAGGCTACCTGTGGCGGTTAGTATTTCCTGTACCATCTCCAGCAGGGGGAGATCACTGCAAACTATGGCTAGGGAGGGTACAGCACAACTGTGATGACAGGCAACCTGGTGATCAAAGCATTTAAGAAGAAAAACACTTGAAAAGGGGAATCTACTTATGGCACAAAATAGACCACATAACCACTAAATAGAGGGGCTGCAATTGGGCAGTTTCTACCGATGGACTCCTCAAATCCAAATTGCCTCTTCCAATTACAAAAATAGCAGATTTTTATTTCTGTGAAAATACCATTAAATGAGAGGAATCAGGACTATCGTCTAAGCTCTAAAGTCTGCTCTGATTATTTTTCAGTGATCCAAACCTATCCAGCCCCCTAAAATGCCTTCCAGTGAACAAAATGGCACAAAACACAACCTTCAACAAACTTGCCATATCCCAGGAGCTTCTTTGTAGAATAGGCTGGGGAAGGGAGGAGCGTTGGAAAAGTGCTAAGGGTTTAAAACAGAAGTGCTGAGGTGTCAAAGTTAGGCATGCTGACTATCTGGTGCTATCAAAATGCAGACCTAATTATTGTGTATATGAGTAGTGTATGTGTACATAAATATGTGTATGTATTTCCTAGCTCTGTCTGTTGAAGAAGACCTAGAAGCAGTGATGCCTCTGTATCAATGAGCACTACACCCAGACACAATGCAGACCTTGATTTCTTTTTTTTTTTTAAGATGGAGTCTCACTCTGTCACCCAGGTTGGAGTGCAGTGGTGAAATCTCGGCTCACTGCAAGCTCCGCCTCCCGGTTCACATCATTCTTCTGCCTCGGCCTCCCGAGTAGCTGGGACTACAGGTGCCCGCCACCACGCCCGGCTAATTTTTTGTATTTTTAGTAGAGACGGGCTTTCATCGTGTTAGCTAAGATGGTCTCGATCTTCTGACCTCGTGATCTACCCGCCTCAGCCTCCCAAAGTGCTGGGATTACAGGCGTGAGCCACCACGCCCGGCCCAGACCTTCATTTCTAAACACCGTTATCTTCAGTTCATTGGGGAAATGGCTGAGGTTTAGAAAGCTGAGGTTTACAAATTATGACAAGCTTGGAGTATTGTGTTTTAACCAAAAGCATGGTGGTGCACACCTGTTGTCCCAGCTACTGGGGAGGCTGAGGCAGGAGAATTGCTTGAAGCCAGGAGGCAGAGGCTGCAGTGAACCGAGATCGTGCCACGGCACTCCAGCCTGGCTACAGAGTGAGACTCCGCCTCAAAAAAAAAAGTGGTGGAGCAAGATGGCCACATAGAGACCTCCAGTGATCATCCCCCTCACAGGAACACCAAATAGAACAACCATCCATGCAAAAAAGCACCGTCATAACCAAAAATCCCTGTACCTGGCTTTAAAATTATATCAAGGAAAGGGGCATTGAAGAGGCTGGGAAAGACAATCTCGAGTTGTCGACACCACCCCTCGCTCATCCCCATCAGTGGCCATGTGGTGCAGAGGGAGAATCTGTGTGCTTGGGGGAGGGAGTGTGAACTGTTTGTTGGACTTTGCATTGGAATTCAGTGCTGTCTGTCACAGCAGAAAGCCACACAGGGCAGAATTCACCTAGTAACCACGAGGGAGCATTTAGACCAGCCCTAGCTGGAAAAGAATCATCCATCCCAGCAGCCAGACAGAACTTGAGTTCCAACTAGCCCCACTACCACGGGGTAAAGTGCTCTGGGGTCCTAAATAAACTTGAAAGGTGGTCTAGGCCACAAGGACTGAAATTCCTAGGCAAGTCCTAGTGCTGTGCTGAGCTGGAGCCAGTGGTCTTTTTGTGCACACAACCTGTGAGACACCAGCTGGGGTGGCCAAGGGTGTGCTTGTGTTACCCCTCCCATGACCTCAGGCAGAACAGCTCGCAGCTCCAGGAGAGACTACTTCCTTCTGCCTGGGGAGAGGAGAGGGGAGGGTAAAGAGAACTTTGTCTTGCAACTTGCATTCCAGCTCAGTCACAGTAGAATAGGGCACCAGGCTGAATCCTGAGGTCCCCGTTCCAGGCCCTATCTGCTGGACAACGTTTCTTGACACACTCTAGCCACTGCCTTAAAGAGAAGTACCAGTTCCGGCAGGATTCATTACCGGATGATCCAAGAGTCCTCGGACTTGAATTAACACCACCAGTTGCCAGGCAGTACTCACCACAAGACTTGAGTGAGATACCGCGCCATGCCGACTTCAGGTGTGACTCAGCACATTTCCAGCTGTGGTGGTCACAGGGAGAGACTCCTTCTACTTGAGGAAAGGAGAGGAAAGAGTAAAGGGGCTTTGTCTTGCAGCTTGGGTACCAAGTCGGCCATAGTGGGATAGAGCACAAAGCAGGATCCTGGGGTCCCTGATTCCAGGCCTTGGCCCCTGAGTGGCATTTCTGGACTTGCTCTAAGCCAGAGGGGAGCACAGTGCCATGAAGGAAGAGACTCAAGCCTGGCAGCCTTTACCACAAGCTGACTGAAGAGCTCTTGGGCCTTGAGTGAACATCACTGGTAGCCAGGCAGTGATCGCTGCAGGCCTGGGATGGTGGTGACCAGGGGGAGAGACTCCTTCTCCTTGAGGGAAGAAGATGGAAGAGTAGGAAGGACTTTGTCTTGCGGTTTAGGTGCCAGCTCAGGCGCAGTGGAAAGAGCACCAGGTAGATTCCTAAGGTTCCCAAGTCCAGGACAGCATTTCTGGACCTGCCCTGGGCTTAGGGAGAGCTCACCACCCTGAAGGGAGGGACACAAGCCTGGCTGGATTCGCCACCTGTTGACTAAAGAGTCCTTAGGCCTTGAGTGAACAACAGACGGTAGCCAGGCAAGACCCAGTGCCGTGCTGGCTTCAGGTCTGACCTAGTACAGTCCCAGTTGTTGAGGCCACAAGGCTGCTTGTGTCACCCAGCTCCAAGCAGTTCAGCATGGAGAGAGAGACTCTGTCTGGGTGAAAGTAAGAGAAGAGAGCAAGAGTCTTTGCCTGGTAATCCAGGGAATTCTCTTGGATCTTACTTAAGACCACCAAAGTGATACCTTAAGAGCTCTGCAAGAGTCATCATTGCTGGGCTTAGGGTTCTCCTGGTGCACATATTGTTGCAGTGACCAAAGACTTAGATCACAACACTCGATTGCCTTTGAATACTTGGAAAGCCTTCCCAACAAACAAGCCCAGACTGCAAAGACTGCAATAAATACCTAACTCTTTAATGCCCAGACAACAATTAATATCCATAAGCATCAAAACCATGCTGGAAAACATGACCTCACCAAATGAACTAAATAAGGCAACAGTGACCTATCCTAAAGAGAGAGAGATATGTGACCTTTCCTACAGAGAATTCAAAATAGCTGTTTTGAGCTTCCTCAAAAGTCAGGATAATACAAAGAAGGAATACAAAAGGATAATACAAAATTCAGAAAAGTACAAAGAAGGAATTCAGAGTCCTGGGCCGGGCACAGTGGCTCACACCTGTAATATCAGCACTTTGGAAGGCCGAGGCGGGCGGATCACCTGAGGTCGGGAGTTCAAGACCAGCCTGACCAACATGGAGAAACCGCATCTCTACTGAAAATACAAAATTCACTGGGTGTGGTGGCGCATGCCTATAATCCCAGCTACTCGGGAGGCTGAGGCAGGAGAGTTGCTTGAACCCGGGAGGCGGAGGTTGTGGTGAGCCAAGATCGCACCATTGCACTCTAGCCTGGGCAACAAGACAGAAACGCTGTCTCAAAAAAAAAAAATTTTTTTTTAAATAAAATTAGGAAGTACCCAAAGGATATGGAGACATATCAAAAAGACACATGAGCCACTTGAAGTGGCTCCCACTGATCAATTCTGTGACGACTCAAGCATCAAAATAATGAATTATATTAGTGAATCATAACTCACTGAATAAGGATCCATGTGTTCACACTAATATTAATTAACTAATTAATTTGGGGAAATGGGAAAGTACTCCCTTACAGCAGAATGAGAAATAATAAATGTAGAAGGAGTGATAAATTTAAAAATTACTTGTTGGCAACCATCACAAAAACAATTGATTTAGGTAAAAATCTAAAATTATTGGATGAAAATTTGATGAAAAACAGGATATCCACATAGTTGTGAAGTATCTCCCCATGAGATACTGATTAATTAATTACAAAGGACAATATAGTAAGATTACAATGTAGAAATCTGGCAGACATCAGATTTCTAGCCCAGTAATCATAGTTAACATTACCAATAGTAATGGCATAAATTGATATCATGTACTTCCTGATATGCTGCACTAAGAAGATTACAATCTCACTTCTCTTGTAATCCCGGCAACAATACAACTGAAATCGCGTCATAATATAACTTCAGACAAACCCAAATGATTGTCCTCTACTCTTTAAAAATATTAAGATTGTGAGGGGGCACAGTGTCTCACCCCTGTCATCCCAGCACTTTGAGAGGCCAAGGTGGGCAAATCTCTTGAGGTCATGAGTTCGAGACCAGCCTGGCCAACATGGTGAAACCCTGTCTCAACTAAAAAAAAAAAAAATTAAATAGGCATGGTGGTGGGCACCTGTAATCCCAGCTACTTGGGAAGCTGAGGCAGGAGAAGTTGCAGTGAGTGAGATCGCACCACTGTACTCCAGCCTGGACAACAGAGCAAGACTCCATCTCAAATATATATAGATTGTAAGAAAGGAGGAAGAAAAATGGAGGAACTCTTCTAGATCTAAGAAGACTAAAAAGCAGGGCCATCTCACCTGCAGTGGAGAATTAGATGCCCCTTGAGAAACAATTTCTAATATACTAGATGCTTGGCACCAAGTGACCAGGCAGTTACAGCCGCCCATCACCAGCTATATTCTGTCATACCCACCAAGTCATGAGGTCAAGTGTGCCTAGCAACAACTCATGATAAGATGATAATGGATATACCCTGAAGCTACGTGATCAGAAGGTCAAAACTCCACATCATCCATCACTGTTGTACTAATGACATTCCTAAGTGCACATCTATAGCCATGTGACCCCATATGATCCCGTAGGACCAGCTTAGAGTGGAGGAAAAAGCCTGAGCTTGGTTCATGGATATGAAGGTCTGTACGTGTGTGTAGGTAAACAAAAGGATGATAGCTACAATACAGCTTATTCAAAGAGCATCTTGAAAAACAGTGGTGAGAAAAAATCCTCCCCGTGGGAAGAATTTTGGATGGTCATCTTCCTTGTGGGGAAAAAGAAGTGGCTTATGATTAGAATATATATGAACCCATAGGTAGTGGCTTGACAGAGTCTGAGAGGTGAGAAGAAAGATGGGTAGATCAGGTACCAAGAGGACTAGGAGTAGAGGCATGTGAATGAATAAATGGGGTGGGCACAAAGTGTGAAGATCTTTGATGCACATGTTAACTCCCACTAGCAAGGTACTACATAACCAGATAGAGAAAAAGACTCAGCCAGTTGACAGCATCTGGCCTCTAACACTGGCCACCCCAGTGCTGGCATAATGGCAACATGACTGAAATGGCTAGGGTAACAAGGATGGAGATAATTCATAAGCCCAACAGCATGGTCTCCTACTTATATAGATTGATCTGGATGCTGCCTTGGTTGAATGTCCAACCTGGCAAGCAACAGAGACCAGAGGCCAATGTTGAGCCTCCAAGATGACACCATCTCGCAAGCAGATCCACTGGCACATAAGGTATCAAGTTGACTGCATTGGACCTACTTCTACTGAAGGAGTACAGATCCATTATGCTGGGAATCAATACTTATTTGGATATGCATTTGTTTTTCCTGCATCACTATCTGAGGACTTATGGAGTTCGAATCCACTGATACAGGATCCCACATAACATTGTACCAGACCAGGTAACCCATTTTATAGTAAAGGAGGTATGACAATAGGCCCCTGACCACAGGACCAACTGATCACATTACCTACCCAACCATCCAGAAGCTGCCAGCTGATAGAACCTTGAAATGGCCTGTTGAAAACATAATCAAAGCACCAGCTTTGAGATATGATCCTCTATGATGAAGTATATACTTTAAATCAAACATCTTCATTGTCTCCCCAATAGGAACAATACATGGGTCTGGGAATCAAGGATTTGAAGCAGCAGTGGCCAAGTTATTATCTCTCCCCTTGACTCACTTGGGGACACTTATGCTTTTGTTCCACATCTGAAATCTATAAATAGTTTAAAAGGCCTTGTTTCCAAAAGCGAAACACTTCCACTAGGGGCACAGCAAGTCCTATTGAACTATAAACTACAGATGGTGCCTGGCAACTTTGGGCTCCTTTTGCCAAGGAACCAGCAAGCAAAAATCTCACCATCTTAGAAAGGGTCATTGACTCTGATCATCAGGAGCAAATAGGGCTGCTGCCTCCTCAGTACTCCTTGATACAATTTTGATTATAAAAATCATAGAAACATCAGAAAGGCATAGAGGCCTTTCAGACCCCTCAAGGATGAAGGTCTTTGTCACACACCAGAAGAGCCACTGAAACCAACAGAAGAGCCAGCCAAGGGTGAGGAGAATACGAAATGGATGGTGGTGGAGGAAGAAGATGAGTATCCGTTGCAGTTCGAAGGCCAACTGCAGCATCAGGTGTTGTAGTTTATCTCACTAACCTTACTCTACTGAGTTTCACCCAAGAAAAGAGGTCTATCAGAATCCTGGAGGAGCTATTCTCAGAAAGCATACAAAGCAGTGGATCAAGCAAAAAAAAAAAGAGTGTATTGTCATGGGTACTGTACTGTGCCATCCAATTTTCCTTTAAGGACTGAAGGGCAGTGAATTGAGGGAAGTCACAGGTAAACAGTAAAAAATTGAGGCTCTCTTCCAATAGCCCAAAGGGAATTGAATCATGCCAACAACCACTGAGTGAGCTTAGAAGTGAATCCTCCTCCACTTGACCCTTCAGATAAGACTGCAGCCCTGGCCAACCCCTGACATTCTGTAGAAAATCAATTGACTATAAATGTGTGAGTTTATTTTTGAACTGCCTATTCTCTTACGTTGGTCTATGTGTCTGTATTTGTACCAGCTGATTTGATTACTATAGCTTTGTAGTGTATTTTGAAGTTAGATAATGTGATGACTGTAGCTTTGTTCTTTTCATTCAAGATTGCTTTGGCTATTCAGGGGCCTTTGTAGTTTCATACAAATTGTTTTTTCTATTTCTGTGAAAAATGTCATTGGAATTTTGATAGGGATTGCACTGAATCTGTAGATCACTTTGGGTAACATGGACATTTTAACAATATTAATTCTTCCAATCTATGAACATTAATATTATTCCATTTATTTGTGTCTTTTTAAATTCCTTTTATCAATATTTTATATTTTTCAGCATACAAGTCTTTCGCCTCCTTGGCTAAATTTCTTCCTAAGTATATATATATATATTTTTGTAGCTATGTGAATGGGAGTTTTCTTAATTTGTTTTTCAGATGGTTTGCTATTAGTGTATAGAAATGCTACTGATTTTTGTATGTTAATTTCATATTCTGGAACTTTACTGAATTTGTTTATTAGTTCCAACATATATTTTAAATTTAAAAACAATAAAATGAATTATGAAGCATTTGCAACAAAAGATGGGATAATACAAAAATATTCTCTCCCCTTTTTCAGAGCCAATGCAGTGACCATGTGTGGGCAGGAGAAGACATTCTAAATGCTTACTGCCCTCTTTCCATGTCTAGAGCTGTTAGGTAGGATAAGAGAGGTCTATTTTTAAATTGACATGCAACAAGTAAAGAAAACAATGGTTCTAAAGCTTTGTGCTTTGAGAGGAGGAAACCAGAGCAGATGGTTTTTTGTTTGGCAAAAATCCCTAAATAGGGCTTTTGGTTTAGAAAGGGGAAATACCACAACCTCTCAAACTCCACCTTCAACACACACACACACACAACACACACACACACACACACACACATACACAGAGTCTGAAGGAAAGAATTGAGGAAGAAAAAGTAAAATTTTGCTGTTGTCGTTGTTTGTTTGTTTGTTTGTTTTGAGACAGAGTTTCGCTCTTGTCGCCCAGGCTAAAGTGCAATGGCGCCATCTTGACTCACTGCAACCTCCACCTGCCAGGTTCAAGCGATTCTCCTGCCTCAGCCACCCAAGTAGCTGGGGCTATAGGCACCTGCCACCATGCCCAGCTAATTTTTTGTATTTTTCTAGAGACGGGGTTTCACCATGTTGGCCAGGCTGGTCTCGACCTCCTGACCTCAGATGATCCACTTGCCTTGGCCTCCTAAAGTGCTGGGATTACAGGTGTGAGCCACCACACCTGGCCATAAAATTGTTTTTTAAGGTTAAGTAAAGGGAATTTGGAGCTTTTGAATGAAAGCCTAGAAGGGAGGGGAGCCACTCTGGTTTCTGTAAAAGGAGGAGGAGCAGAGAAGCATCTTGGAGAAAAGATCTGGTCCACATCACATGGAATTGGGTTAAGTTCTGAGAAAGAGGCATGGGTGGGGAAATCCTATGGAGAATGCAGATTGTGGAGAAGTGATGGGTAGTACCTAGTGCAGATGGCAAAGGAAATAACTCCAGGACTTTTGTAAAAACAGGGACTAAAGAGTTGGAGCAGTAGCTGGAAGAAAGATGTGAAGTAACAGGGCTTCTTTTTTTAATGGGTGATATTACTGTATATCTGTATGCTGATTGAAGTGTTCCAATAGAAAGGAAAAAATAAACATGGATAAGCATTAATTAGAGGAGTAAAATCCTTAAGTAGGAGAGAGAAAATGGGACCTAGCACATAAAGAGAGGGTTTGTCCTTAGATGTTCATCCATTGTAACCTGACAGAAGGCAGATTCTGTGGTTGCCGATACTGGTAGAATGATGGATTTGGGAGTGGAAAGATTTTTAAAAAATGATCTTTCGATCTTTTCTATTTTCTCAGTGAAATAAGGAGCCAAGTTATCAGCTAAGGGTGAGGAGAAGGAAGGTGGCTTGAGAAAGGTTGAGAAGTGAAATAGCCACTTTAGAGAGTAAGGGAGTGAACAAACTAGAGAAATATAATAGGATTGTCGGGCAGAGCTGGAGGCCCATGTAAAGTTTGTGTTTATGAATTTAAAATGGGACCTATTGGCATGGTTGTGAGTTTCTCTTTTTTTTCCAGCCACGTTCAGTTCCTTAGGTGCAGGCATAAGGAAGGCAGATGGTGCCAGGGATGAGTTTGGCCAGCAAACACTACCAAAGGAGAGAAGAGCAAGGGAGTTGAATATATGCAAAGGAACGACGTCAATGATGGGTCATGGAATTGTAGTGGATACAGAAAAAATTTTTTGGCACTATGTAAACCCAGCATCAAGGATGCAAATTCAGTCCTATTGACCTGGAAGTCCATGCTTACTTCTGTATGGCAATGCTTCTCAAACTTGAGGATGCACAAGAACTATCTGGAAACTTTGTCATAAATGCAGAACTCTGGGCCATTCTTAACAATTCTGGGGCACAACACTTGTTCTTTGAAATAAGCAGATAGGTAATAGTAACGGAAGGAGGGGGTCTGTGGCCCATTCTATGAAAAATATTGTATTGCAGGTGTTTTACGTGAAAGTGCTTGAAAGTAGGATTTGTTTGTTTGTTTGCTTATTTATTTATTTATTTATTGAGATGCAGTCTCACTCTATCGCCCAGGCTGGAATGCAGTGGCACCATCTCAGCTCACTGCAAACTCCACCTCCCAGATTCAAGCAATTTTCTTGCCTCAGTCTCCCGAGTAGCTGGGATTACAGGCCCACATCACCACGCCCAGCTAATTTTTGTATTTTTAGTACAGACAGGGTTTCACCATGTTGCCCAGGCTGCTCTCGAACTCCTGACCTCAGGTGATCCACCTGCCTCTGCCTCCCAAAGTGCTGGGATTACAGGTGTGAGCCACCGCGCCCAGCCGAGATCAGGTACGCACAGGAAAAGTGGGACACCCAGACAACTGTTTATACTGTCAACTTCACAGCCATAGAATGATGACGTTCCAAATATTTGCATTTCTTAACCAAATGACATAACTAAAAGTAAGCTACCATGAAGCTAACACTGCAATGGGTGCGGCAATAAATTCAGTAGCTTTATTTTTAAATTTCAGTTAGGTTCCTTGGATGAACAAGAAACAAGTGTGACATTTTATGTGGAATCTGAAAACCACCTTAGCATGGCTTTACATCGGATGCATCAGTTTTCCAAAAAGCCAGAGAACTGTGTTCTGTTGGGGGAGAAAAAGATAAACATTCTAAGAGAAACAATCATTTCTTAAATGTGGTAAATAGCTAAGCCAAACCAAATACATTTTACAAGTATATAGAATACATGTGATTATGTGAATGAAACCATTTAGTGTGAGGTTTAAGTGATGGGAGAAAACATTAGGGAAATGATAAGACCCTCATTTTCTTTTTCTTTTTTTAAGACAGAGTCTCGCCCTGTCGCCCAGGTTGGAGTGCAGTGGCACAATCTCAGCTCACTGCAACCTCTACCTCCCAGGTTCAAGTGATTCTCCTGTCTCAGCCTCCCGAGTAGCTGGGACTACAGGCACGTGCCACCATGCCTGGCTAATCTTTGTACTTTTAGTAGAGGCTGGGTTTCACCATGTTGGCCAGGCTGGCCTCCTGACCTCAAGTGATCCGTCCGCCTTGGCCTCCCAAAGTGCTGGGATTACAGGTGTGAGCCACTGCGCCTGGCCAAGATCCTCATTTTCAAGAGATAAAATTAAAGGTTCTATGTACAGTGAAGGCTGTTCTATAACAATCAAGATTAAAGGGGAAAAAACAGTATCGGCCCTTTATAGTACTGCATCTGTCCAAAGACCATAAGGGAGAAGATCCTGAAGAAATATATCAACAAAGCTAAGACTTTTTTCAATTATTCTTTTCTCACATTTTTTCTACTGATTTTTATTTAAGCTTATTGTATTTTGTCATGTTTTGTATTTAACATCTCACCAGGGCTCTGCTGTCTTTTGAACAATGGCAATTTATTCAGTGCATTTGTAACTATTTACAATTAAAATTATATTCCTCCATGTCATGCATATTTCTAATAATCAAACCAACCCCATGAGGTGGGTATTTTTAATCAGTTATCATTCCCTTCTCTCCTACTAGCTGGACACTTCTCAGACTCCTCTCTTCTTAGCTTTGTCTGCTCCCTACTGTCCTCTCCCAGCTGCTAAAACAAGATTGTCAATGTTTTTGAAAGATTTCTAAACCTAGAGCCAAGGACAGCTTCAGCCTCTGGCTGGTTCTTACTTCCTGGCATCAGAGACATTTCAACCCTAAATCTGAAAGCTTAAAAGGTTAGCAGCTCTAAATGCTGGCCATTACACACTTCTTTATCTCTCACAAACCTGGTATCATTCTCCTTAAAATATTTTGCTCTAATGGATACTTTGCTCTAATGGATACTTTTCAAACTCTAGGAATTGCTGGAGAAAGGGGAAATGTTAGATCTTTAGACCAATTATCATTGCCATGAGTTGTTTTGTAACTTGGGGTGAGTTCTCTATAATGTGGGACCAAGATGAGGTAGATATTTTATTATTCAATATTTGGTTCATTATTATTCAAGCTCAACTTGGAATTATACAAGATGGCATCATTCACCTCAGCATTCATTGAATAAAACCACAACCCTGAGTTTTACAGAAAAGACTTAGAAAAGAGGCTGGGCGCGTAGCTCATGCCTGTAATCCTGGCACTTTGGGAGACTGAGACAGGTGGATTGCTTGAGTCCAAGGGTTCAAAACCAGCCTTGGCAACATGGCATAATCTCTTCTCTAATAAAAATATAAAAAATAGCTGGACATGGTGGTGCGTGCATGAAATCTCAGCTACTCAGAAGGCTGAGGTGAAAGGGTCACTTGAGCCCAGAAAGTAGAGGCTGCAATGAGATGTGATCGCACCACTGCACTTCAGCCTGGGTGACAGTGAGACCTTGTCTCAAAAAAAAAAAAAAAGAATTGGAAAGGAAAATGCAAGTGGGACACCATCTGCAGCTCACTGCTTCATATCATTGTTTCTCCCTCTCACCCCTCTTTTTAAAAACCCAGTGGCCAAATTCATCTGTGTTTTGTTTGTTTTTGTTTTGAGACGGAGTTTCGCTCTGTTGCCCAGGCTGGAGTGCAATGGCGCGATCTCGGCTCACTGCAACCTCCACCTCCCAGGTTCAAGTGATTCTCCTGCCTCAGCCTCCCAAGTAGCTGGGATTACAGGCACCCAGCACCACAGCAATTAATTTTTGTATTTTTAGTAGAGACAGACTTTCACCTTTTTGGCCAGGCTGCTCTCAAACTCCTGACCTCAGGTGATCCACCCACCTCAGCCTCCCAAAGTGCTGGGATTACAGGCGTGACCCACCACACCTGGCCTCATCTGGTTTTTGACAATCATTATATAACAAAGGCTCTGATTATGATGACGGGCAAGTGGGAGTCCTAGCTAAATGTTCCAATGCAGACTTACCTTTGAAGCATTTGGGGACTTCGATAGTGCCATCTATACACTGAGCATCCTCTGTATAGCTACACTTCTTTTCCTTATTTTTGCAGAAGAAAGAAACTTTATCACCATGTAGCATTCCATTCTTAAATTTTTCCTGAATCTTTACTCTCTCTCCTTGGTACACCACAGTGGCTTTTTTCACAGGTACTTTACAAGATGCTGAAAGAGAGAATACTTGTAATCAGGACTTAAGAGTTCAGGAAGTCTTTCTGAAAGAGAGTATAGCATTTGAAACAGTAGATGAGTACACCTACACAAATTGGTCAAGGCAAGAAAAATCCAAGAATATATATAGTAAGTAATGGTAATATGATTGCTAATTGCAGTTCTCTGTCAATAGAACCATTATTCATAGCTTCCAAGATGGCCTTCTCTTCCCCTACAGTAGCCACAGAAGGTCAGAACAGAAGCATCAGAGCCTCCATTTCAGTGGAAAAAAAACAAACAAACAACTAACAGATATTGACATTTCATGTAAGCCTATGCTGCCCTCTCAGATTGCATTCATTAAGCAGGTGCATCTATCCACCAGCCATTGTGAGTGTTGGCTGATAACAGCTCATAAATACTCTGAAAAATTGCCTTCAGCCATAGGGAAGCCACCTCTCCCAGGAGTTTATGCAAACCACCCCCAGGGTCAGGGAAGGGAGCAGCTCAAAGCCAAAGACTGACTGATGAGGGAATATAAAAAGCAGGTCCCCTTGGCTCTTAGTGGGATTAACTCAAGGGTGGAATTCACACTCCAGAGCTCCCAGTGGGATCAAACTGAACCTCATTTTAGCAGAGACCACAATTCTCCCTGGCTCCGCAGCATTAGCATCACCAGGGAACCTGGCATAAATGCAAATTGTCAGGCCCCATCCCAGATCTACCAAATCAGAAACTCTAAGAGTGGAGCTCAAAAATCCTGTGTTAAAACAAGCCTTCCAGGTGTTGCTAATCCACAGCGAAGTTTGAGAACCGGTGCCTTACCCTCGCAAATCTGCCTCACTCTTTCTTCTCCTGAGACATTCACTAAATCAACTGTACTTGAATACCCGTCTCAGGCTCTGCTTCTAGGGAACTGTAACCTAAGATGCTAGTTATTTGTCATCTTGCCTGCTGCCCCAGAGTTCCTCTTTCTGCTTAAACTGTCCAGCCCATAGTGACCTGAGCAGAGTTCTAATGCTAGGCTGTAGTTCTTTACTTATGCATGACACTGATGGGATCAAGGGTAGACACCTAACTCAAAAGGAACCAGTGTCTCCAGGAAAGATGCCAGTTGGTGATGAATCCTGTAACTGAGAGGGTCTGGTGTATATCAAGCCATGTTCAAGATGAATAAGCAGAGAGACGGAAATGGGAGAGACCATTGAGATACGGAAAAAGTAGGAATAGTTCCTGCCTTTCAGTTCCAATCTTCAGGAGTATCAGTTGTATTTCATGTCTTCATCTTCAATGCCCACATGATCGACTTGCCTGTTGCCTCCTTATAATATCCCCAATTTCCTTGAACTCACTCGAATGTGTGGTTGGTTTTTGCAATGAGAAGAGCCTTGGCTAGACAGAGCACAAAAAGGGGCGGGCATGGTGGCTCACATCTGTAATCACTCGAACCTGGGAGGTGAAGGTTGCAGGGAACTGAGATTCCACCATTACACTCCAGCTAGGCAACAGAGTGAGATTCCATCTCAAAAAAAAAAAAAAAAAGACTCCATGTGTCTACAATAATACTAAAAAATGATGGATGGAAGAAAAGCTCTTCTCTACAGAGGCCAAGGCGGGCGGATCACCTGAGGTCAGGAGTTCGAAATTAGCCTGGCCAACGTGGCAAAGCCCCATCTCTATTAAAAACACAAAAATTAGCCGGGTGTGGTGGTGGGGTGCCTATAATCCCAGCTACTCGGGAGGCTGAGGTAGGAGAATTGCTTGAACCCGGGAGGCAGAGGTGGCAGTGAGCCGAGATCACGCCATTGCACTCCAGCCTGGGCGACAGAGCAAGACTCCATCTCAAAAAAAAAAAAAAGAGTGCTCAGAGGCAAAGACTTAAAAGCAAATAAAGAAAGCCCACATGATCTCCCACCATATCACCAATGCTTACAAAGGATCTGTTTATTTCATACTGTTTAAGGTCAAGGATACTTCCCAAGCATGAGGCTTCCCCATGCACCTGTGAGTCCTGAAGTCACATGCCAGCAGTTTCCTAGCAAGTCTGAGCAACAAGTGGAAAAGTGTTGGAACAAGAAAATAGCAAGTAAAGGTGATCCACTGTATCAATTCAGAGATCTTACAGGACCTCGCCTATATTTCCATACCTTTACAACTTGGCATGGCAGACCAGTTTCCCAGTTTGGTACATTCTATTTCTTCCGGGCCATCCAGAGAATATCCATCATGGCAGCCAAATGTGGCTTTATCCTTGTAATAAAGTGTTGGTTTTGCAGGATAGTTCACAAATCCATTGTCTGGTCTTGATGGGAATGGGCATTTTACTTCTAAAACATTTATTCAATAAGACATATTAGTAATAAATAGTGCTATCCAATAGTCATGAAATAGTTACATCCTTGTCTCTGTCACACCACTGAATCACTGTGTGTTCCTGTAACTGGAATGCAATTTATAGTTACCTTGTGCTTAATTCTGTCCCCACTCCTCTTATATCTGTGGTACCCTGGATATTAAAAAAGAAACAACCACACTTTGAAAGTAAATTAATGAGACTTCACTAAGTTCTCTGGGTTTTCACATATAATCATAAGGTATTATTTATTGCAAACTTCATCTCTACACAGTCTAAGATGGTGGATTTGAAAGAAGAAAAGCAAAGTCTATTTCTAACAAACCATAAAATTAAAATGCAAAGACTGAACCCCCCCCATTCACACTTAGTACACCATTATTTGGCTTTAAAATAGTAAATCTTACTGTTATTCAATTCAGACTATGGAAGAAGCCAGCAGGAAATACATCAGAGAAAAATGGTGCTGCTTCCTGGCCTCCTTAAGATCCTCAACAGTAGAGGCCCAAACCCACGTCCTTATGAGCTGCAGTGCGAGAAAGCAAGGCTGGAGCCAGAGCACAATATTCTCAGAGGTAGTTTAAGGAGGTAATTAAGGGTACAAACTCCAGAGTCAGACTGCTTGGCTCAATTTTGGTTCTACCACACATTAAATAAAACAGAATTCATGTGGCCAGGCACAGTGGCTCACTTCGGTCATCCCGGCACTTTGGGAGGCTGAGGTGGATGCTGAGGAGGTCAGAAGTTCAAGACCAGCCTGGCCAACGTGACAAAACCCCATCTCTACTAACAAAAATTAGCCGGGTGTGGTGGCGTGCACCTGTAATCCCAGCCACTCAGGAGGCTAAGGCAGGAGAATCACTCAAACCCAGGAGGTGAAGGTTGCAGTGAGCTGAGATTGCACCATTATGCTCCAGCCTGGGCAACAGAGTGAGACTCCAACTCAAAAAAAAAAAAAGAATCCATGTGTCTATAATAATACTGAAAAATGGTGGATGGAAGGAAAGCTCTTCTCTATAGAGGGAAGCCAGTGAATAAATGTAGAAGGAAAAGATAGAATTAGAAAGTCACCATTTTTCAGCCTCCAATGTCATAATTGACAGATTCAAGGATCATCATTGGATTCTACCATGACTGCCCAACAGTGGATATTCACATGGTTTCAAAGTATCACCCACAGGTTGCTTACTATTCCAAAGAAAAAGCAGTGCCTTTACCAAAAGGTGATCTAGCACCCCTCAACTGACTAAGGATCAAACTAAGCATGGCCAGTGATGGAACAGCTGACACTATGTGCTTCCTGATATGACAGAATGTTTTTTTTTTTTTTGACACAGAGTCTCACTCTGTTGCCCAGGCTGGAGTGCAGTGGTGCAATCTTGGCTCACTGCAACTTCCGCCTCCTGGTTCAAGCGATTCTCCTGCCTCAACCTCCTGAGCAGCTGAGACTACAGGTGCACGCCACCACACCCAGCTAATTTTTGTATTTTTAGTAGAGACGGGGTTTCACCATATTGGCCAGGCTGGTCTTGAACTCCTGACCCCATGATCCACCTGCCTCGGCCTCCCAAAGTGCAGAATGTATTCTTAACAGTAATATTTAACATGAATCTAATCATGAGTAAATAACCAATCAAGTTCAGATTATGGAACATTCTACAAGACAACTAGCCTGTACTCTTCAAAAATGTCAATGAAAGACAACAAAAGAGGCAAGGACTTATTCTTAATTATAGAAGACTAGGCTCACGCCTGTAATCCCAGCAGTTTGGGAGGCTGAGGCAGGCGGATCATTTTAGTTCGGGAGTTTGAGACCAGCCTGGCCAACACAGTGAAATCCCATCTCTACTAAAATTATAAAAATTAGCTGGGCATGGTGGCAGGTGCCTATATTCCCAGCTACTTGGGAGGCTGAGGCAGGAGAATTGCTCAAACCCGGGAGGTAGATGTTGCAGTGAGCCAAAATTGCACCACTGCACTCCAGCCTGGGTGACAGAGTGAGACACCATTTCAAAATAATAATAATAATTATTATTATAGGAGACTAGAGAGACATGACAACTAAATTAAAGGTGTGATTCTTGATTAGATCCTGCGTAAACAAAACTCATGTATAAGAGATACTTCTGGGTCAATTGGGAAAATTTGCATCTGAGATAAATGTTGCATGATATCGTTGTTGTTATGTTATTAGAATGGTTTGGATTATTATTGTTAATAATCCAAAACATATGAAGTGATGATATAAAATGTCCTTGTTCTTAGTATATTCATGCTGAAGTCTTTATGGGCAAGTATCGTAATATATACAACTTATTTTCAGATGATGCAGGAAATAAAAGGGATCTTTCTATGGAGAAACAGAGAGAAAAATGTTACAACATATTAACAGTTGATACGTCTAGGTGAAATTGAAAAAAAAAGGAAACTACTTTTTAGGACTTGGGAGAATGAAGTCAGATGACACATATGTAGCAGGAGACCAGTGCCTGGCCCATACTTGAGTGCCCAGAAAGGTACAAGTTACTACTGTTATTGGTAGCTCCTCCATGCTGAAAATCACTTATGTTTTGAATCGTTCACTGGATATCTGTAATATCTACCACTGGAAAAGTTAATAGTCACGAGAATAACTCTTGGCCAGGAGCAGTGGCTTACACCTGTAACCCCAGCACTTTGAGAGACTGAGGCAGGCAGATTACTTGAGGTCAGGCATTTCAGACCAGCCGGATGATCATGGTGAAACTCCATCTCTACTAAAAATACAAAAATTAGCCAGGTATGGTGACAGGCACCTGTAATCCCGGCTACTTGGGAGGCCAAGACATGAGAATTGCTTGAACCCAGGTGGCAGTAAGCCAAAATCACCCCACTGCACTCCAGCCTGAGTGACAGAGTGAGACTATCTCAAAAAAAAGAAAAAAACAAACTATTTGTGCACATGATAAACTTTATAATTTGTCTGTTTGTTATGCAGCTGACAAACTTGAAGATAGTAATGACAGGTCAAGTTAGAGAAGAAATAATTTTCATAATTTCTTAAAAATCAAATATTTCTGTGATTCTTAAAACTTGGGTAAAGATTTTTAAAATGTGTAACAATCAGACAGCAACCCAGTCTTAACCTTCATCTCCTAGGACTCTCCAATTTAACCCAAGAACTTCACCCAGAAGAGAACTTCACCCAGAAGAGAACTTCACCAGCCTCGCTGAAATGTCCAGCTGTCCATGGATATATCCTGCCTTTCATGTCTCCCCCGTGTGTGGTATGCCTTCTCCTCATTCTCTACTGCTCCTCCAAGACCCATTTCAAAGGTCACCACCTATGGGAAGCTGTCCCAGGCAGCTCCAGACAGTTAATTGCATTATTTATAATTCCCTTGGGTCAGAAGCCAGGTCTCATTCATCGGGAATCCACAGTGCCCAGCACACTGCCTGGCACATGGTAGATGCTCAATAAACAGCTGTTGAATGAGTTCATTGGAAACACTCCATGATAGTCAGAATTTTCAATACCTTTCACAAATGGGATCTTGCCCTACCATACGTATTTTGTCTGATCATTGCACTTACCCCTGCATTCTGGTAATTTAGTCCAATTTCCATGTGTCGTGCAGGTAATTGTATCATTTCCAAACATCGCATGTTGTGGCAAACATTCAAAAACTGCTGTGTCCCGATAGAGGGAATTGTTTCCAGCTGATGGCTTATAAACACGAAGTGTTGCAAATGTAGGTATGGATGGTGGAGGGCAGGTGATGGCTGGGAAAAGAAAGAACTATCATTTCTATGAAAATAGTTAAGGCTTTTAAATATACTCTTTCCAGAAAGAAAAAAAACCCTAAGGATAAACTTGAGAAAATGCAAACTGATCAAATTAGCAGGGTAAAAATTGTCAATTGTGGATGCCTAATAGGAAAATATGACCGGCCGGGCACGGTGGCTCACGCCTGTAATCCCAACACTTTGGGAGGCTGAGGTGGGCAGATCACTAGAAGTCAGGAATTTCAGACCAGCCTGGTCAACATGGTGAAACCCCGTCTCTACCAAAAATACAAAAATGACCCAGGCATGGAGGTGTGTGTCTGTGGTCCCAGCTACTCCAGAGGCTGAGGCAGGAGAATCGCTTGAACCTGGGAGGCGGAGGTTGCAGTGAGCCAAAATCGCACCACTGCACTCCAGCCTGGGCAACAGAGTGAGTCTGTCTCAGAAAAGAGAAAGAAAGAAGGAAGGAAAGAAAGAAAGAAAGAAATAAAGACAGAAAGAAAGAGAGAGAGAGAGAAAGGAAGGAAGGAAGGAAGGAAGTCAGAAGGGAGGGAGGGAGGGAGGGAAGGAAGGAAGGAAAGAAAGAAAGAAAGAAAGGAAAGAAAGAAAGAGGAGGGGAGGGGAGGGAGGGAGGAAGGAAGGAAGGAAGGAAAGGAAGGAAGGGAGGAAGGAAGGGAGGAAGGAAGGAAGCCCTCAAGTCAGATGTCCAAACCAGTCAAAACACCAAAAAAATGAAGGAAATTTAAGTCTTGCCACTGCCTTTTGCAACAACACAATGGTTAGGTTTTATAAAATCTTTTATTCATATACTACCTTGGAAGATGCTTCTGGAAGGCAGAATTTGTCCCTCAGTGCTGAGGGACCATCCTGAAATAATGGCTGGTGACAGCAACTTGGTACATAGTAGTTTGGGAATGAGTTCCATTACCAGTTCAGTCTGTTTCTGCTGAATACCTCCCTGCTTTTGGATTCTTGGTATGGATGGAGCTTACCCAAGTAGCTTCAGGAACCCAGAGAGATAGTAGTGGCTTGTCACCCTGACCTGAGTACTATGGAGCTTCAACAAGTTATACTAGCATAAAAGAAGATAGTGCTGACCAAAATGCGATTTACCTTGAATTCCCTAGATCCCTGCTGCTCAAAATGTGGTCCAGGGGCTAGCAGCACAGGCATAGCCTGGGAAAATAGCTTGTTGGAAATGCAGAAGCTCAGACCCCACTGCAGGTGCCTGAATCAGAATCTACATTTTAACAAGGTGCCCAGGAGACTCATATGTGCATTCAAGTATGAGAAATACTCATTTAAATTAGATTAAAGCTCAAGCAGTCTTTCTATTTATAACCCTTTTGGAAAGTGAGTTTATGGCTAGGCACCGTGGTTCACGCCTGTAATCCCAGAGCCCTGAGAGGCTGAGGCAGGTAAGGTTGCTTGAAACCAAGAGTTCAAGACCAGTCTGGGCAACAGAGCAAGACCCTGTCTCCACCAAAATTTTTAAAAACTAGCCAGATCTGGCGGCGCTCATCTATAGTCTCAGCTGCTCAGGAGACTGAGAGGATCACTTGGCCCCAGGAGTTCGAAGTTACAGTGAGCTGTGATCACGCCACTGCACTCCGGCCCGGGCAACAGAGCAAGACCCTACGTCTAAATAAAGAAGCAAATTTACATAATCGGTATAAATCTGTTTTAAGTGAAAACTGTAGGAACCATCATGATTCCTACTGCTGAGTGAAAATTTTACTTAATTTGTCCTTTAAAAACTTTTGTTTTTGCTTGTTCAGGTTTTCTTAAACAATTATTTATTTGAAATTGCTTTACTTTCCACTTGCTTTTTTTTTTTTTTTTTTTTTGAGATGGAGTTTCACTCTTGTTGCCCAGGCTGGAGTGCAATGGTGTGATCTCGGCTCACTGCAACCTCCGCCTCCCGGGTTCAAGTGATTCTCTTGCCTCAGCCTCCCAATTGGCTGGGATTAGAGGCATGCGCCACCATGCCCAGCTGATTTTATATTTTTAGTAGAGACGGAGTTTCTCCATGTTGGTCAGGCTGGTCTCGAACTCCTGACCTCAGGTGATCCACCCTCCTCGGACTCCCAAAGTGCTGGCATTACAGGCGTGAACCACTGCACCTGCCCTCCTCTTGCTTTTGCTAAAGACAGACCTCACTGACATGTTGAAGAACTATAATTAGTATTGAAATGCCTGGGCCTCCTGGTCAAAGATGTATAAATCACAAGTTGGGGAACATAAGAACGTCCTTCCCTACATAAGCAAAGCCCAGAGATGACTCTGACAGCTTGGCTGAGGGTCCTCTGAAAAGACAACAGTGCTTTTTGGAGGAATGCCAATCAGCTCCTAGGATGCAAGCCCCTTTGATGGGCTCTTGGCTTACTGTGAGGGTGACTTTCCTCCTCGTCTGTTCTGTAAGTCACTAGGCTTACTCTCTGAAGGCAAAGCTGCCTCCTTTGGCCTTGCAGCCTCAGTGCTAACAAGAGGATCCAGCATACAGTAGATCCTCAATTCATGTTTATTGAATAAGTTAATACATGAATGAATGAATTCCAGAGTGGGAGGAAGATGTTTGTTTGATCTCACTGTTTGCAGAAGTTCCTCTAGTTAAGTGGTGACAGTCCCTGATAGACCAGTGCCACACATATCCAAGCCTCTTCCAAAGCACTATGAGAGCATTGGAGTCAACACACCCAGCAATGACTGGCTTAGATAGAGTAATGACCACGAGGTGGAGAATACAGAATGTGTCCGTGAGTAAAATGCTTCCCTTCTGTCATTCCAAAGTGGTTGTTTCATCTTCTAGAGCAAGATACCAGGATGAATATCCCCCACAAGGGTGACCATTCATCTCATTGAGCTGTGACTGAAGAGATTCCAGATGTGAGACTTTGAGTGCTAAAACCAGAAAGGTTCTGGGCAAACCAGCTGATCACTTTGCCCACAGACTTACGAGCACAGACAGGAAGCTCCGGGCTCCATTTTCCTTCCTCAGTGCACTTGGCAGAATCAGCGCCATTCAGATAAAACCTGCAAAAGGAAAATTCATTCTATCAAGGAGTAAAATAATCCATCACTGACATCTCAAATATCTTCTCCATTGAGCATTGCTTCATGTTAATGCTATTGACTTCTTTTCCATCGTATAATGCTGTCTTCCTGACAAACTTAGTACTCATCTATGGCTGGCTCATGGAGCCTCCCAACCAATGATGCAGGTGAATCACTGCAGGATTCCACAGCTGGTGAGTGGAGAATCCAAACCCTTAAATCCCTCATCTTTAAAGAGTTGGCCAAGATGACTGTTTCTAATATAAAGCAAAGAACCATCTCTTTTTCAGGATGACAAAAGTGAACCAAACTGAGTAATCTTCACTATTCATTTTCTTATAGCCTACTGACACCAATGAATAAAAGCAATGCAGTCTATTTCCAATGAAAATATAACATTCTGACTGGGTACTTTGGGTCATGCCTGTAATCCCAGCACTTTGGGAGGCCGAGATGGGCGGATCACTTGAGCCCAAGAGTTTGAGCCTGGGCAATGTGGCAAAGGCCCAATTTCTACAAAAAGTCACCAGGCCGTGGTGGTGTGTGCCTATAGTCCAAGCTACTCGAGAGGTAGAGGTGGAAGGAAGGATTCAAAAGGATTTAACCCGGGAGGTCGAGGCTGCAGTGAACCATGATTGTGCCACAGCACTCTAGACTGAGCAACAGAGGAAGATCCTGTAAAAAAAAAAAAAAAAAAAGAAAAGAAAAGAAGGAAAGGAAGGAAAAAGTAAGGAAGGAGAGAGACAAAGAAAAGAAAAGAAAAGAAAGACGGAAGGAAGGGAGGGAGGGAAAGAGAAAGAAAGAAAGAAAGAAAGAAAGAAAGAAAGAAAGAAAGAAAGAAAGAAAGAAAGAAGAAAGGAAGGGAAGGGAAGGGAAGGGAAGGGAAGGGAAAGGAAAGGAAAGGAAAGGAAAGGAAAGGAAAGGAAAGGAAAGGAAAGGAAAGGAAAGGAAAGGAGCAGGATGCCATGGTGGCTCACACCTGTAATCCCAGCACTTTGGGAGGCCAAGGAGGGTGGATCACAAGGTCAGGAGTTCAAGACCAGCCTGGCCAAGATGGTGAAACCCCATCTCTACTAAAAATACAAAAATTATCTGGGTGTGGTGGTAGGCACCTGTAATCCCAGCTACTTGGGAAGCTGAGGCAGGAGAATTGCTTGAACCCAGGAGGTGGAGGTTGCAGTGAGCCAAGATCGTGCCACTGCACTCTAGCCTGGGTGACAGAGCAAAAAGAAAGGAAAAAAAAAAGAAAGAAAAATGTAACATTATGTCTTCGAAGCCAATTTTCTTAAGGTCATTTGTTACCAGACCCATTGGTAGATTGGTGTTTCAGATGAAAGGTGTGTATTTCTCTCTCACATGTAGTATTCCTTAACCTCCAATCCCAGTAGAAACTTACCCTAGTGGATAGCCAATGTGCTCTCAATAATGTCACAGGGGTGCCTTTGCTCCTTATGAGTCTGTGCCCACCGTTAAGTGACTGCCTCCCTTTGCTCCCAGATGAGCCTGTGCCCACCATAAGTGATTGCTTCCTGGGGATGTGGAACTGCATTGCATTCTCCACTGTCACACTCCCAACCTTCTCCATAGAATTCTCTTCTAGAGACTACCAGGTTGGTCAATCAAATTAGCCTAATAACTAAAGCCCAAGTCTTATTCCTAAAGTATTTTAACCCTATCCAAAATTTGGCCCAGAGATCATATGGAATTATCATCCAGGTTCAATCATTTTAATGTACCTCCTCTTAGATAATTAATCAGGAGCAGAAAAATTAGATACAGTGGTGACTATGTATTGCATTAGTTGTTATATTCTCCAATCCTTACCCCACCCTCAATGCTACAAGACCATCCTGGCTAACACAGTGAAACCCCGTCTCTACTAAAAACACAAAAAATTAGCCGGGCGTGGTGGCGGGCGCCAGTAGTCCCAGCTACTCAGGAGGCTGAGGCAGGAGAATGGTGTGAACCCAGGAGGTGGAGCTTGCAGTGAGCCGAGACTGCACCACTGCACTCCAGCCTGGGCGACAGAGAGAGACTCCGTCTCAAAAAAAAAAAAAAAAGCAGGACTAAAATCGATTTGCATTTGAAAGTCCAACCTAAAGGCTGAAAACAAAATATAGACCAGTCTTGATGTTTAGCTTAAGGATACAAAAATGTGCTCAGTCTGTTAACTGCTTAGTTCCACGAAAGTTCTTACCCAGTGTTACAAGAAAAACTGATCGTGTTGGGATATTCAAAAGTCGTATAGCGTACGGCTCCATTTTCTAAGATTCCAGCAAAAGGACATACTCTGGCTGTGATACAAAGATAAAAAATGTGACTTTTCTTTGGGCTAAAAAAAAACATAAACAGGTAAATTTCTATTTATAGAATTTTTCATTAAATGAAACATATAAATTCATTTTCATCCTTTGGTTCAATAACTTTACTGGTAACTATTCTAAGAAAGCAATTCAAAATAAGACAAGTGATATATGTACAAAAGCGTTCATTATACTGTTTCTCCTAATAACAAAATTTGGACAGGCGGGGAGCAGTGGCTCACGCCTGTAATCCCAGCACTTTGGGAGGCAGAGGAGGGTGGATCACTTGAGGTCAGGAATTCGAGACCAGCCTGAACATGGTGAAACCCCATCTCTACTAAAAATACAAAAATTAGCTGGGCATGATGGCGGGTGCCTGTAGTCCCAGCTACTCTGAATGCTGAGGCAGGAGAATAGCTTGAACCCAGGAGGCAGAGGGTGCCAAGATGGCACCACTGCACTGGGCAATAGAGTGAGACTCTGTCTCCAAAAAAAAAAAAAAAAAAAAAAAAAAGGATAGTCTAGGGGTTCATCAGGGGACTGTTTTAATTAATCATGGTAAATCAAAAGTTGAACTATTATGTAGCAAATAAAATATGAATTGTGAAATTTGTGGAGATACAATTTTTATGATATGCTGATGAAAACAGAAAAATACAAAATTATACCTGCTCTCTGCAATAATGCAAAAAGATATGCATGGAAAATAAAAAAATGAAATTTTTAGTGTTCCAGAGTTATAGCTGATTTTTATTTTATTTATTTATTTATTTATTTATTTTGAGACAGAGTCTCACTCTGCTGCCGAGGCTGGAGTGCAGTGGCACAATCTCGGCTCACTACAAGCTCTGCCTCCCAGGTGATTCTCCTGCCTCAGCCTCCTGAGTAGCTGGGACTACAGGCGCATGCCACCATGCCCGGCTAATTTTTTTTATTTTTAGTAGAGACGAGGTTTCACCATGCTGGCCAGGCTGGTCTTGAACCCCTGACCTCAGGTGATCCATCCACCTTAGGTTCCCAAAGCGCTGGGATTACAGGCGTGAGCCACCGCACCTGGCCCTGATTTAAAGAAAAATTTTCCCTAATGATGTTACATTGGCTTTTTACTAAAAATTATGTTTAGGCTCTTTAAGCAAAAAAGCATAGTAAAATCAACTTGCATGAACATGCATAATTTTGACAAAGGTCCTGTTCATATAACCAAAATCACCAGATCCATACATCTATTTTTACTGCTTAACTTCTACATATAATTAAATGTACCATAAATTCAATCTGGTTGATTGCATGATACTTGACTGTAAAGAATAATGCTAGCATGATATCACAGAACCATGTTCTAAGAAATAAATAAAAGCAACCATTTACAGTAAAGCCATAGTGAGATTGATATATTTTACGTTATATTATTATTTTAATTTGACCTCCTTTCTTGTATTTCATTATAATATAATATATACATAATGTAGATGAAATTTGTATTCATTTCAGTAACTATTAAGTCCGCTTTCATTTTCAGGTGAAGTCCAAAGATATGATGATTCCCCAAATTTTGTTTTTCCAAATGTCTCTTTGGCATCAGTTGACATTTCAAAGCCTCTCCACCGTTCTTTTAACTTCTGTGGTGTTTCTTTCTCCTTTTGCCACACCAGATCTCATTTTTAAACCTACCCTAGTTTCAGGCTATGATCTTCTATCAATAGCACCTATTACCCTTACTCTCTTTGCACAGAGAGAACTCCCCAAGACCTTCTCATTTCTCTCCAACCTGCCTTTCTGCAGCATCTACTGGCCCTCTGCACTCTGAGCATGACGAGGTAGCTTATTCCTCCAAAATACCCAGAATCCAAATGAGGGAAGAGAATGTGAGAGAAGGTACTGACTTACGTGTACATTTCAGAGTGTTGATGGGCCACAGTCCTGTGAGAGGGCAGATAAACTTTCTCATCCCTCCTCGGGACACATAGCCCGGCTTGCAGGAATACGTAATCTCTTCTCCTGGCTCATAGAATGTTTTTAACGGGAACACTGTGGAAAATGGTAAATCATCTGGCTTGGGACAGGCTGAAAGAGGGCACAAAGCAGATGGTTAACAAATCTCTATTTGCATTTTAAAGTTCAGCTAAGCCCACAAATGAAAAATGTGTGTACTGTTACCAGTTATAAGCATACCAAGTTGCATGCCAAATACCTCATATACACTATCTCATCTAATCCCCTCAACAACCATTTGAAGGAGGTATTATCATTATCCCCATTTTACAGGTCAGTATGCTGAGGCTTAAATTGGCTACATATCTTACAGAGGAGCTTTACACATGGCAATATTAAAGAATCAGTATCAATCCAGTCTCTCCAGCATCCACTTTAAAGAGAATTTAGTTATCAGCTGGGCGCAGTTGCTCACACCTGTAATCCCAGCACTTTGGGAGGCTGAGGCGGGTGGATCACGAGGTCAGGAGATAGAGACCAACCTGGCTAACACGGTGAAACCCCGCCTCTATTAAAAATACAAAAAATTAGCCGGGTGTGGTGGCGGGCGCCTGTGGTCCCAGCTACTCGGGAAGCTGAAGCAGGAGAATGGAGTGAACCCAGGAGGCGGAGCTTGCAGTGAGCCGAGATCGCACCACTGCACTTCGCCTGGCGACAGAGCGAGACTGTCTCAAAAAAAAAAAAAAAAAAAAAAAAAAGAATTTAGTTATTGTTGTTATTATTATTATTATTGTTGACTGAGTTTCGCTCTTGTTGCCCAGACTGGAGTGCAATGGTGGGACCTCGGCTCACTGCAACTTCTGCCTCCCAGGTTCAAGCGATTCTCCTGCCTCAGCCTCCCGAGTAGCTGGGATTACAGGCGCCTGCCATCACGCCCGGCTAATTTTTGTGTTTTTAGTAAAGACAGGGTTTCACTATGTTGCCCAGGCTGGGCTCGAATTCCTGACCTCAACTGATTCGCCCACCTCGGCCATGATGCCCAGCTAATTTTTGTATTTTTCGTAAAGACGGGGTTTCACCATGTTGGCCAGACTGGTCTCGAACTCCTGACCTCAGGTGATCCACCTGCCTTGGCCTCCCAAAGTGCTGAGATTACAGATGTGAGCAAGCACGCCCGGCCTACTTATCATTATTGATCCCTGACATATACGAAGGGGTTGGATATATTAATTATTTTTTCAAAAGCAAAAAGTACTTACTCCGTCCTGCAATAGCAACATGGCAGAGAAAACTCGAGAACAAGATGAGCACTGGAGAAATCATTGTGGATGAGTCACACTGGCACTACCAAAGTGGTTTTCGTCTGCTAAAAAGACAGAGCCAAATATGAAAGCGCTTAAACATTAACCATTTTCTGGTGTACTTTTATCTTTGTAAATAGAAGATAAAGTATCATGATTTGAATGGAACTCTGAGACCCACATTCTTTAATCATTTACTTTCCACTTATGTGGCTCTGTTATGAAATCTTTGGGAAATGGTTTCTGTCTTCATAACGTTTTTGTTAATGGCACAAAACAGTTCATTATTGCTTTTGACAGAAACTTGTTGTTTCCCGGGTTGCCTGGACTTCTCATTCTCCATCTTTTGTGTATGTTGTAGATGGAACACCAAAAGATCGAAGCTCCTGTTTCACTCACAGCCTTGGCATATAAACTTTGGACAAACACCTACTCTCTGTTCTCAGTCTCCACCTCTCTAAAATGATGTTCCAGTTTTCAGATGTATAATTACAAAGAACGTCTTCCAGGAGGCACTTACAACTTTAATTCCCTACAAACTGAGCTCAACATCCTCTCTTGCAAGCTCCTATAGCTCCAGTTAGGACCTTAGAGCTATCCTTGAATTCTCTATCTTCTCTTATGTCAGATCAATACAAAGTCCTCCTCATCCATTCTTAATATGTCTTGGATCTGTCTAGACAGGTTTCTAGATCTGTTTCAGGAATTTGAAAGTTGATTTGAAATTAACAACTTGGGACTCGAAGAAGAAAAAAAAACTTGAGTAGGATAAGATAATGGGCCAGTGCTGATGTTGTTGCTTGAGAGGGTTCGGAAGGGGGGTTGTCTTTGATTCCCTAGTTCTCTTCTACATCATTTGCTCTAAAAAAAAAAATGGATATATAAATGGACAATAGCCAGGCCATATGTGAAAACAGAACTCTGACCCACACATCTGTAGCAACAGGTCTAGAAAGCCAAACCTACAACCTCTATAGCAGTTGGCCCAACTTAAGGCCAACCAGAGAAATCCAAACATATTTCTCTAACCAATCACATGGACACCTCACTTCTAATTAGTTTCCTTCCATCCTCCCCATACCAACAATCCATTGGAGCACACCTGAAGCCTTTCCTTTTTTCTATTATAAAGCTTTCCCACTCCTCTGTCTGACTTTGACTTTGAGTCTCTGCCAAACACAACTGTTAATGGCTGCCTCCCTTGCTATAGCAAGCTCTGAATAAATAACCTCCGCTTGCTCTCATTTGGGTGATCTTGGTTTATATCCAGAGGTCTAAAGTTCCCTGAGACACATCAGCTTGAGAAATCTCCATCTGTCAGGCAGATGATTCTTAAATTACGATCCTAATGAACATTGTGTTCCATGATAAGAAGAGTGTGCTGCCACTAATGTGAAATAACAGTGGTCCTTCCCTATTTGTCCTTCTAAGGGGAAGGAGATTCTTGTTCTCTGGATAATTCCCAGGTTCCGCTTTATTGTGGAGAATCTCCTTGATGAATGAAGAAGAAAGAAAACTAATGAAGTCAGGAGGAGCCAAGTCGTTCTGTATAGTAAGATCTGAAGTAGAAGGGGAAAAGGAGAGAGAAACCAAAGAGATCGGGCATCAGTTAAAGAAAATTTGAGAAAAGGTTAAAATTGAGACGAGAATATTTTCAGCAACAGCTACAAACTGAGTGCCTGATATTGAGAGAGGACAAGGAGAAGGGTTTTTAATGATGTTTCCTGGTGGATGGGCTCCCTTGCATTAGGAAACTTGGGGTAGGGGTGTCGAAATAGTTTATATTCTATTTTAGGTGGTTGTTACTTGGCTACATGCAATTTTCAAAACCCATCAAGCCAAATATTTAAGATCTGTGTGTTTACTTGATTATACTTCAATTGGAAAACTACGCACCCCTTTCCTCCTTCTTCCCTCCCTCCCTTCTTCCTTCCCTCCCTCCCTTCTCCTTCCTTCCCTCCCTTCTCCCCTCCCTTTTTCCCTCCCTTCCTTCTTTCCTCCCTCCCTTCCTCCCTTTCTGCTTTCCTCCCTTCCTCTCTTCCTCCCTTCCTCCTTCTTTTCATCCTAACTCAGTCTAAAAGTCACAAGGAAGGCCTCAAGGGGAAAGTCATGCTTATCTGTGTAAGGATGGCAGCGTGATGGTGTCACAAGCTTAGCTACATATAGGAGATTGAGCAAACAAGCAAATATATTGAGGATAATGGGGGTCAGGTTTCTCACTAACTAAGAGAAGTAACAATGCAGAAAGAAGGAAAGTTAGCATGAACCTTGAGGTGTTGGATTGAAAATGGAGACAGTACAAATTGTGCATATATATAAACAGATACAGAAATCAATATAGATATAATGGTATGTACATGTGTGTGAATGTATGCCTGAATATACATACAATTCTTAGTTCTGTCCACTAGGATAATAGCAGTAGTACATCCAGTAACAATGAGCATACACAGTGCCTAAATATTGGTTGTTAAATGCAATTCTTGGCCAGGCATGGTGGCTAATGCCTGTAATCCCAGCACTTCAGGAAGAAAGAAAGATCGCTTGAGGTCAGGAGTTCAAGACCAGCCTAGCCAACATGGTGAAACCCTGTCTTTACAAAAACTACAAAACCTAGCCAGGCATGATGGCAGGTGCCTGTAATCCCAGCTACTTGGGAGGCTGAGGCAAGATAATCATTTGAACCCAGAAGGCAGGGGTTGCAGTGAGCCAGTGGGATTGCAACACTGCACTCCAGCCTGGGCAACAGAGCGAGACACTATCTAAATAAATAAATAAATTCAATCCACCATCGAAAGGCACCAAAGCTCCTTAGAAAATTGGCTGATTCTTGAACTGGGTCAGGGAAAAGTACAAGATGAGCCTGGAACACCATCTTGAACAACTTAGGTAATGCTCAGAGAATGATAGGGACATGTCCAAAGGACAGAGAAGCCATTTGAAAGTGGCTTTCTTGACTGGGTGCAGTGGCTCACGCCTGTAATCCCAGCAGTTCAGGAGGCCAAGGTGGGTGGATCACTTGAGGTCAGGAGTTTGAGACCAGCCTGGCCAACATGGTGAAATCCCGTCTCTACTAAAAATACAAAAATTAGTGGGGCATGGTGGCATGTACCTGTTATGCCAGCTAGGAGGCTGAGGCAGGGGAATCACTTGAACCCGGGAGGCAGAAGTTGCAGTGAGCCAAGATCGTGACACTGCACTCCAGCCTGGGTGACAGAGTGAGATTCTGTCTCAAAAAAAAAAAAAAAAAAAAAAAGCTGGTGGGGGTGCTTTCTCTGGTCAATCTGTGACAGTTTGTCCAAATAAGTAATAATAGTAATGGATTATAATCCACTGAATAAAATAGGAATCAGTGAGTCCACAGTGATAGTAATAAACACATTAACAATTATGTGAAGAGATAAGAAAGTTATTCCTTAGAGTATAATGCCAAGCAATTAATATAGAGGAATACTGGACTTAGAGAATTGTAATTTGGAAATAATTATGAAACGATTTAATTCTGGCAAAGAAATATCAATTGATGCTAGAATCAGGGGATACAAGTAGGATGAGAAATGTTCATACAGCCTTAAACATGTCTCCACATAAAATAACTATTTATTACAAAGGAGACAGAGAAACTTAGAGGGGAAGAACCTGGCAGACACCATCTTAATTAAGTAATCAAAATTAATGTCACCACTAATGGGATAAATTGGCATGTATGTCCTCCACCAAGAGGATGCAATGAGAAGGACACAGCGTCACTTCTGTGATATTCCTGCCAAAAGCTTAGTAACCTGGACTGTGTCATGAGAAGGCACTGTACACACACAAATTGAAGGACATTATGCAAAATGACTGCCTTGTCATCTTCAAAAGGGCAAAAGCCATGAAAGGCAAAGAAAGACTTAGGGAACCCAGGTGGACATGAGAACTGGGTGCACAGTGTGGGCCCGAAGGGGCATTTGGTGACACTTGAATGGAAGGGCCTAGGGTCTCTGGGTAAAGAGAACAAGGAAGTTTTTGTTCTATTCTTACAACTTTTCTGTATGTTTGTAATTTGAAATCATTTAAAAAATAACGAAAAAGAAAAAGAAGAAAGAGAGAGAAAGAAAGAAGGAAGGAAGGAGAGAGAGAGCACAAGAAAGAAAAAGAAAGAAGGAAGGAAGGGGAAGGAAGGAAGGAAGGAAGGAAGGAAGGAAGGAAGGAAAGAAGGAAGGAAGGAAGGACCCTTTTTGTGGTTTCCTTGAAAGTCCTTTTACTGAGATGTGATTTTTAAACTGGGTCATACGAGGCCTCAAATTTTATTTGCATCACCCCCTAAAAAGGAATACAAGCTTGGCCCCCACCCCACTGCCATCATTGACACTCAGCTCCTATTTGCCAGCTACTGAGCTTTGAAAAATTATGCAAAATAACAGTGACAGGAAAATGGAGAAACCACTAAATCAAACTTAGTTTGACGGCTTTTGTGGGCTGTTACATGTATTTGTAATTACAACTTTCATGTTTACTCTTCTGCTGGTAAAAATTTCCCTTGTTTGAACAATTAAATACAAAGATAATAAATGGTAATCTGCATAATTAATAAATTATGAGTATAATTATGATTAATTTATTAATAATCATAATTTTGGGATTATTATTATTATTAGCTGGCCACCATGCCCAGCTAATTTTTGTATTTTTAGTAGAGCCAGAGTTTCGCCATGTTGGCCAGGCTGGTCTCGAACTCTTGGACTGAAGTGATCCGCCTGCCTCAGCTTCCCAAAGTACTGAGATTACAGGTGTGAGCCATTGCCTCCGGCCGAACTTGAACATGTCTGAGAACTACAAGGTATTCCTGGCCGGGCGCGGTGGCTCACGCCTGTAATCCCAGCACTTTGGGAGGCCGAGGCGGGCGGATCACGAGGTCAGGAGATCGAGACCACGGTGAAACCCCGTCTCTACTAAAAATACAAAAAAAAAGTTAGCCGGGCGTAGTGGCGGGCGCCTGTAGTCCCAGCTACTCAGGAGGCTGAGGCAGGAGAATGGCGTGAACCCGGGAGGCGGAGCTTGCAGTGAGCCAAGATTGCACCACTACACTCTAGCCTGGGTGACAGAGCGAGACTCCGTCTCCAAAAAAAAAAAAAAAAAAAAAAAAAAAAAGAGAACTACAAGGTATTCCTAAAACTCTTCCAGAAACACACATGGCCCTAATGAAGAAGTCTTTGGAGAGATAAGATGCAATTGCACCTTTCAATTATTTTCACCTTCCAGTTTGTGATATATTGGTCCACATAACTTTAGCACCATCTGGTTGATCAGTTAACTGATCTATCTTCCCTCCACGCACTTCAATTCACATTCCCAAAACTAACCTATGATAATAACTGAGGAGCTGGCTGCTTACCAATGTTAAATGACAGTTTTAAAGACACATTTAAACTTACCATTGAAGTTTTATTTGGCAGAGCAAGTGGAAAAACTGTTAAAAAATATGGAATTTTGGCAAATCAAGTGGCTGTCTTGTATTTTCAGGGTTTATACTCATCAGTAAAGATTGGCAACTCTTGGGTTTAATGTTACACTTAACATGCTATTAATATATTTTAACAGGCCGGGGCATGGTGGCTCACACCTGTAATCCCAGCACTTTGGGAGGATGAGGCAGGCGGATCACTTGAGGCCAGGAGTTCGAGACCAGCCTGGCCAACATGGTGAAACCCCATCTCTACTAAAAATACAAAAAAGTAGCCGGGCCTAGTGGCGGGCGCCTGTAATCCCAGCTACTTGGGAAGCTGAGACAGGAGAATCATTTGAACCCAGGAGGCAGAGGTTGCAGTGAGCTGAGATCACTCACTGCACTCCAGCCTGGGCAACAAGAGTGAAACTCCATCTCAAAATATATATATAATATATATGTATATATAATATATATAATATATAAAAATATGTATATATATATATACAAGCATGATCAAGAATACCTGAGAATTTAAGAATATATAAAATAACAACATTTTTATCACAAGTAACATGAGACCTCGTCTTTTGAAACTGTTAATGACTTTATAGCGTTTCTTACGCTAATTTGTAAATTAAACTATAGAGACCTGGATTCAGAGTCCAAGGTTTTTGTATTCCTGAAACCACATTGCATCACATGTTCAAAAACTTTCTTATTTACTTCCCAAGCAGAGACTTTGACCATGACATTAAACATTTAGCAACAGTTTAGATTATTTGTTTAAAAACCTACTTTTAATGTTGTCTCCTTCTGAGTTGGAATTCTAGTCAATATCTACCAACCACATTTCAGAGAAAAGATTCAAATGCCTTCTCTTTATGATAAAATATGTCAGGAACTAGATATGCATTTATAAGGGGTATAAACATGTCACAGGGCTTAATGGGCATGATTAAATATGTCTAGAAATCAATAATGGGCCTAAATCAGCACTGGGACATTTTTGTGTGGACACTGGGATCCTCTGAATACAGGTAGCTTTTACCTTGAAAAAACTAATATCCATATGTTGCAATTTCTATTTTTATCTAGAGTAGTTAGTCTTATCCTTGGCTGCATAGTAGATGTTCCCAATTGTTTGTTAAAAATACCAATACTCATAATTTCTGGGTATAGTGCTTTTTTTTTTTTTTTTTTTGAGACGGAGTCTCGCTCTGTCACCCAGGCTGGAGTGCAGTGGCGCGATCTCTGCTCACTGCAGGCTCTGCCCCCTGGGTTTACGCCATTCTCCTGCCTCAGCCTCCCGAGTAGCTGAGACTACAGGCTCCCGCCACCTCGCCCGGCTAATTTTTTGTATCTTTAGTAGAGACGGGGTTTCACCGTGTTAGCCAAGATGGTCTCGATCTCCTGACCTCATGATCCACCCGCCTTGGCCTCCCAAAGTGCTGGGATTACAGGCATGAGCCACCGCGGCCGGCCGGTATAGTGATTTTTAAAACAATTGTCCAGGTAAGTATGATTGAAGTAAGGATAAAGATCCACTGATCTAGCACGTCAATGTTCACCTAAGACAAGTTCAGCTAATACGGTTCTACCACATACATTTTCTCCCTTGCCAAGTGAGACTATTTTCTGTACTTTGAATATGACACAGCTCTGAGTCTCTTGTGCATTTTCTCCTAAGTGCCATTAATGCTTTTATTTATTTATTTATTCGGGTGTTTTTTGTTTGTTTGTTTTTGACAGTGTCTCACTCTGTCACCCAGGTTGGAGTGCAGTGGCGTGATCACAAGTCATTGCACCACCGTGTCTGGCTAATTTTTTGTATTTTTGGTAGAGACAGCGTTTTGCCATATTGTCCAGGCTGGTCTCGAACTCCGGTCCTCAAGTCATCTGCCCACCTCTGCCTCCCGAAGTGCTGGGATTACAAGCGTGAGCCACCACGCCCAGCCTTATTTCTTATTTCTTTATTTTTTGTAGAGATGGGGGTCTCCCTATGTTGCCCAGGCTGGTCATAAACTCCTGATCTCAAGTGATCTGCCTGCCTCAGCCTCCCAAAGTGCTGGGATTACAAGCATGAGCCACCGTGCCCAGGCTTTCTTTTTTATTGTATTTTATTTTTTTTACAAAGTGCTACTAAGCCCTTACTAAGCTGTAATTTGTGGTTGATAGCGGAATTTCAGAAATAAACAAGAGTTGACTACTGGCTATAAGGAGTTCACAGTTTACTAAGACTGAGGTACAATGCTACAATTACAATCATAGAAGAAAGTGTCAGGTGCATGTGTATCCCCGCACATAAGGATGTAGTGGCAATGATGAGGATGTTCCAGGTTGTTGCCAAAGAGCAAAGGCATAAAACAGCATCATGCACCCAACAGTTGCAAATTGTTGAGTGTTGTTGGTGCAGAATATTTCAGGTAAGGAATAGCAGCAAACAAAGCTGGAGAGTGGGTAGGAACTAGATGATAAAGGCTCTTTTGTTTTTTTTGTTTGTTTTGTTTTGTTTTGTTTTGAGACAGTGTCTCACTCTGTTGCCCAGGCTAGAATGCAGTGGTGTGATCTTGGCTCACTGCAACCTCTGCCTTCTGGGTTCAAGCAATTCTCCTGCCTTAGCCTCCTGAGTAGCTGGGACTACAGGCATGCCAGCACACCTGGCTAATTTTTGTATTTTTTGTAGAGACAGGGTTTTACCATGTTGGCCAAGCTGGTCTCAAACTTCTGACCTCAAGTGATCTGCCTGCCTTGGCCTCCCAAAGTGCTGGGATTACAGGCATGAGCCACCATACCCAGCCCCAAAAATCACACAGATATTAACTAGAAAGTACTCATTCTCTAAGCCAGGAATCGAACACGGGCCACCACTGTGAAAGGAGAGAACCTTAGCTACGGAGCTACAACACTGGGCCTAATTTTTGTATTTTTAGTAGAGACGGGGTTTTGCCATCTTGGCCAGGCTGGTCTCGAACTCCTGGCCTCAAGTGATCCACCTGCCTTGGCCTCCCAAAGAGCTGGGATTACAAGCATGAGCCACCGCGCCCAGCTGGCAAAGGCTCTTGTAAGCCACGTTTAGGAATTAGAACTTATCTTGAAGGCGGTGAAGGGGAGGAACCGGATCAGGTTTGTATTTTCGAAAGTATATCGGTAGCAGTGTAGAAGACACACTGGGATCAGAGAGTAGTGCAGGGAGAAAGAGAGACTGGAAGAAGAAAAACCGTAGTATGTTGCCACATAAACTCATCTTCCATTCATTCCACTCTCCAAACCAATGGCATCTTCTGTGGTGTTCATCTGTGAGATGAACAATATGAAACTGGCCATTCTGATGAACCAGAACATGTGCTGCTCTTGTGAAGCATACATTAGAGGGAAGGAATTTCCTTCCCCTTTTCCCCGAAATCAAGGCCTGAAATGCCAGAGGAATGGAGTCCTAGCTAGGGGCCAAAGTCTTTACTTAGAAACTGGCAGGAATTTTGCTATGCAAATTCACCAACCCATATGTTACGTGTTAGATTGGATTTGGAGAAAGGTGCTTAGATATAATTGTGATATTGAGTCTGTGGAGGATGGTGTGCACCAAATAGAAAAAGGAGCATAGTCTCTGGCTCTTCATAGAGTGACCCCATCAGAGAATGGGGGCAAGTTCATCACTGTGGCAAGACCATGGTGTCATGGCTAAGGACAGAGGTTTTAATCACCGTATACTTGAGTTGGAGTCCTGGCTCTGCCTCTTAGTAGCTGTGTCATCTTGGGCAAGTAACATTCTCTAGTCAAGTTTTCATGTCTAAAATGGAGATAATAAATAAAACCCCCAGCCAGGTGCAGGTGGCTCATGCCTGTCATCTTGGCACTTTGGGAGACCAACAGGGGTGGCTCACGAGGTCAAGAGATGGAGACCATCCTGGCCAACATGGTGAAACCCCATCTCTTCTAAAAATACAAAAATTAGCTGGACGTGGTGGCACACACCTGTAGTTTCAGCTACTCAGGAGGTTGAGGCAGGAGAATCGCTTGAACCCAGGAGGCGGAGGTTGCAGTGAGCTGAGATCGCGCCACTGCACTCCAGCCTGACAACAGAGCAAGACTCTGTCTCAAAAAATAAATAATAAATAAATAAACAAATCCCCCTTCAAATGGGTGTAGTCAGGATTCAATTAGAACGCAGGCAGGATACTTAACTGTAGCTTTATTCATAATGGTGAAAGTAAGCACCAAAATATCCCAAAGCAAAGAAATGGTTAAAATAGAGAGCATCTCCAAGATGTAAGATTATGTAGTCATTAAAGAAAAAAAAGCAATCTTTGAAAACACAAATAATGATCTGGGAAATTGCTTATGGCATGAAAATAAAATACATAATTATATACTGAATATGATTCCAATTTTGATTATGACATATACAAATGCTGAAAGAAATAACCCTAAGTGGTGATATTATAATGAGTGTTTAATGAAAGTTAGTTCTCATTAACATTCTTCTTGTCATTAATATACATGCCTCTGATGTCTTACTCCAAAGAATTTGAAATTCCTACACAAAATCACACAAAGGTAGGCATGTGGTTCATGCAGGTTAAATGAGCGTCCCATAATGATACTGCTTACCCGGTTTTAGTCCCCATGAGTAGCAAAATTGTAAGTCTCCCCAACTTATCTTGGTATAGAAAATAATATAGATGCTTCTGCGACATTCAGTAGGGTCATTATGTCACCCAACTCTCAGCCAGTGACCACCACAAATTGCAGCCAGTCCCTCCAGAGTCAGCTGTTCAGCTGGCTGGATCATCTCAGCCCTCTGTCCAGTCCCAGTGTGAGAGTCTGGTATCAGCCCCCCAGCTCACTTCATTTTCCTGCTTCACAAGAAGTTCTGAGTTAGGACAAGTTTGAGACAAAAAGGCCATGATGCTTTGGAATACAAAGAAGAGAACACTGAGGCCGGGCACGGGGGCTCACACCTGTAATCCCAGCATTTTGGGAGGTCGAGGCGGGCAGATCCCATGAGGTCAGGAGATGGAGACCAGCCTGGCCAACAAGGTGAAACTCTGTCTCAACTAAAAATACAAAAACTAGCTGGGCATGATGGTGCGCACCTGTAGTCCTAGCTACTCAGGAGACTGAAGCAGGAGAATCACTTGAACCCAGGAGGTGGAGGTTGCAGTGAGCTGAGATCACACCACTGCATTCCAGCCTGGGCGACAGAGTGAGACTCCATCTCGAAAGAAAGAAGAAGAGAACATTGAGACCTTTCACACAAGTGTCACGGACTATTTAGAAAAACATATTGTGAGAATTAGAAAGAAATTATGGGGATGATCTCATCACCAGAAAACCTAAAAGGGAATGAGGTTTAACAGATGAGAGCCTGATAATAAGATTCTGGAAATGCATTTGCTGACGATCTGGTGCAGAAGATGAGGAGGCAGCCAGAGAAACTAATATGACTTCCCAGGAAGTTTTTCTGATGAGCTCAGGTTGGGAAAGAAAAAAAAAGGATGGAGGAAGGGGAATATTACATGGGATGAATTCGAAGTACAGCATAGAGGCCAGGCACGGTGGCTCATGCCTGTAATCCCAGCACTTTGGGAGGCCGAGGCAGGTGGATCACATGAGACCAGGAGTTCGAAACAAGCCTGGTCAACATGAAGAAACCCCGTCTCTACTAAAAATAAAAAAAAATTAGCCAGGCATGGTGGTGCACGTCTGTAATCCCAGCTACTCAGGAGGCTGAGGCACGAGAATCGCTTGAGCCCAGGAAGTGGAGGTTGCAATGAGCAGCAATAGTGCCATTGCACTCTAGCCTAGGTGACAGAGTAAGACTCTGTCTCAAAAAAAAATTAAAAAAAAAAAAAACGAAGTACAGTATAAACCAAGTCCATAAAATGTCAGGAGCTCAGCTGACTAAACTAAATCCAAGATGTGATAAAGATCAGAAAAAATGCAAAGACAATAAAGTGTAGAAGTCAGGATGGAAAGAGGAAGGAAGAGTTATTGTATTTCACGAGGAAGATGATTCGTACATATGGAATTATACTTTTCTCATTATGAGAGTAATACAGTATCATTTAAATCAATCTGGAAAACAAACAGGAAATGACTAAAAATCCTATAATATCACCATTTAGGGTTATTTCTTTTCAGCATTTGTATATGTCATAATCAGAATTGGAATCATATTCAGTATATTGTTGTATATTTTATTTTCATATCATGAGCACTTTCCCAGATTATTATTTGTGTCTTCAAAGCTTGCTTTTTTCTTTAACATCTACACAATCTTACATCATGTAGATGCTCTCTATTTTGACCATTTCTTTACTTTGGGATATTTGGGTGCTATCTTTCACCATTATGAATAAACGTACAGTTAAGATTCTTTTTTTTTTTTTTTAAGGGAAAGTAAGTTTATTAGGAAAGTAAAGGAGTAAAAGAATGGCTTCCCCATAGGCAGAGCAACCAAGATTCTTTTACAATTTTTTTTTCATTGAAACAGAGTCTTGCTCTGTCACCCAGGCTGGAGTGCAGATGCAATGGTGCTATCTTATTCACTGCAACTTCTGCCTCCTGGGTTCAAGCTGTTCTCCTGTCTCAGCCTCCCAAGTAACTGGGATTACAGGTGCCCAACACCCATACCTGGCTAATTTTTTGTATTTTTACAAAAGCAGGGTTTCACCATGTTGGCCAGACTGGTCTCGGATTCCTGGCCTCAAGTGATCCGCCCACCTCAGCCTCCCAAAGTGCTGGGATTATAGGCATAAGCCACCTCACTTGGCCCTTTTATAAAATTTTTGAATAACTTGTTTCCTTAGGATAGAGTCCTAGATGTGGAATTACTTAAGCAAAGGGTAAAACATTTAAGAATCTTCAAACATACTGCCTAGTTGCCTTCCTGAAAGGTTAGCCCAATTTTTGTTCCGATTTACAAGGATGAAGTTTCTAAACATAAGGTTGAAAGCTGACAAAGAGAGAGACCGATTATTTAATTGTTAGTTTTCTTCTGACTTATTGGTAGAGTTTGAATATTTGTGCCCCCAAATCTCATGCTGAAGTGTAATTCCCAGGGTTGAAGGTGTGACCTGGTGAGAGGTGAATGGATTATGGGCAGATTTCTCAGGAATGGAGTAGCACCATTTCCTTGGCACATGTGAGTTAAGTCCTCATGAGATCTGGTTGTTTAAGTGTGTGGCACCTCCTCCCAGCTCCTTCTCTTGCTCCCTGCTCCCTCTTCACCTTCTACCATGAATAAAATTTCCTGGAGGCCTCTCCAGAAGCCCAGCAAATGCTGGCTGTGTAAACAGCCTGCAGAACCATAAGCCAATTAAAACTGTTTTCTCTGTAAATTTTCTAGTCTCAGATATTTCTTCACAGCAACCCAAGAACAGACTAAAACACCTATATAGCAAAAAAAAGAAAGAAAGAAAGAAAGAAAGAAATTACACTCACACTGAAAAATAAAAATGTATATCAGGAAGATGGAATAAAAGTCCAGCTAGAAAATAATACAAGAAACTAGCTGTCCAAAATGAATGTAGGGGCTAGAAACCCAGGAAAACATATTCCAAGTTGTTAAAACGTGTAATTGTGACCCTGGGAAGTTCACTATCAACAATATTTACAATATAGGATGGTAAGGAGGACAATCTAATAAAATGAAAATTGTATTTTAAAATTCATGTACAATTGGCTGGGTGAGGTGGCTCATGCCTGTAATCTCAGCCCTTTGGGAGGCTGAGGCTGACAGATCATTTGAGCTCAAGAGTTTGAAACCATCCCGGGCAACATAGTGAAACCCCATCTCTACCAAAAATACAAAAATTAGCCACGCATGGTGGCACACGCTTGTAGTCCTAGCTACTCAGGAGGCTGAGGCAGGAGGATCACTTGAACTCAGAGGCAGAGGTTGCAGTCAGCTGAGATCACACAACTGCACTCCAGCCTGGGCAACAGAGCTAAAACCTGTCTCAATTAAAAAAAAATACATGTACAACACTGTGATACTGTTAAGAATATATACCCGCATACACAAACCTGCACATTCTGCACATGTACCCTGGAACTTAACATAAAGATTTTCTTTTTTTTGAGATGGGGTCTCTCTCTCTGTTGCCAGGCTGGAGTGCAGTGGTGCAGTCTTGGCTCACTGCAACCTCAGCCTCTCCAGTTCAAGAGATTCTCCTGCCTCAGCCTCCCAAGTAGCTGGGACTACAGGTGTGTGCCACCACACCCAGCTAATTTTTGTATTTTTAGTAGAGATGGGGTTTCACCATGTTGGCCAGATGGTCTCCATCTCTTGACCTTGTGATCCGCTCAACTCAGCCTCCCAAAGTGCTGGGATTACAGGCGTGAGCCACCATGCCCGGCCTAAAAATTTTTTTAAAAAGAATATATCTAGAAAAAATGCTGGAAGTTAGTGTACCAAAATATTGAGTATTTGAGTTAGAAGGAGATTTTTTTTCTTGTTTTCTCTGCTTCCAAATTTTATGTAATGTGTTTGTATTATTTCATGATGGGAGAAAAAAACATTTTCAAAAACGATGAACACAAAGATGCCTGAAGACACAGGAGGAAAAGCAATAGATTCTGACAGCCAAGCCTCAGTAAGTTTGACATAAATCCACAGCCCAATGGTATGAATTGTTAAACAAATGGTTTATGGGTATGTAGATGAATGTGAAATGATGACTGAAAAATAATATGAACTCTCTTCAAACATTTGAAGGTTTCAACAAATTAAATCCAATTATGTTTTTTGACATTGTTATTAGGTTAGTAGAAAAGGGCAACACTTTAGCTACAATGTATATCCCTCTTTTAGCAAAGCATTTGATGAGTTATCTACTGGCATCCTTGGGAGTAAGATACCGAACTGTGGCTTGGGATATGGTACTTCTAAGTGATTGACAGCTGCTTGTACAAACTGTATATGAAAAGTTCTGCTCAATAGCTATAACATGAAACACCCAAACTCCACAGAGGTTTATTAGCTGCCATAGGTCTAGATTATATGAAAGTAAAATGAGGACTTGGGGAATGATTCATTATTTTTTAAGAGAGTAGAGGCATGAATGTCTCCCACAAATATCATCTATTGCTTTTTGTTTTAAGCTTAAATCTTTTTTTTTTTTTTTTTTCAGATGGAGTCTTGCTCTGCCACCCAGGCTGGAGTGCAGTGACACGATCTCAGCTCACTGCAAACCTCCGCCTCCCAGATTAAAGCAATTCTCCTACCTCAGCCTCCTGAGTAGCTGGGATTACAGGCATGCCCTACCACGCCTGGCTAATTTTTGTATTTTTAGTAGAGACGGGGTTTCACCATGTTGGTCAGGCTGGTCTCAAACTCCTGACTTTGTGATCCACCCACCTCGGCCTCCCAAAGTTCTGGGATTACAGGTGTGAGCCACTGCGCCCGGCCTTAAGCTTAAATCTTTATATTTATTTATTTATATTTATTTTTGAAACAGGGTCTCACTCTGTCACCCAGGCTGGAATACAGTGGGATGATCTCCACTCTCTGTATCTTCAACCTCCCAAACTCAAGTGATCCTCAGCCTCTCAAGTAGCTGGGACTACAGGTGTAAGTCACCACACCCAACTAATTTTGGGTTTTGTTTTCTTTTCTTTTGTTTTTTGGTAGAAACTGCGTTTTGCCATGTTGCCCAGGCTGGTCTTGAACTCCTGGCCTCAAGCAATCTGCCGGCCTCAGCCTCCCAAAGTGCTGAGATTACAGGCTTGAGCCACCCCACCTGGCCTAAATCTTTAAGTTTAAAGTGAGTATGAACACCCACCGCTGTTGATTCATACTGGCCTCTTCGAGAGGACCGTGGATCTTAAGAAGCAGTCTTATGATATTGTGAAAGTAAAATATCTTCAGCCCCCAAAATCACTAAGGAAACCTCAAGCTGGAAACTGCTTACGGCAAACTTGCCCCCCATTCTATTCAAAGTCACCCCTCTGCTCACTGAGATAGGTGCATATCTGATTGCCTCCTTTGGAAAAACTAGTCAGAAACTCAAAAGAATGTAACCTCTCTGCTTTGAGTCTTCCTGCCTTTGCTTCAAGTTGTCCCGCCTTTCCAGACCGAACCAATGTACTTCTTACATAAAGCAATTAATGTCTCATGTCTCCCTAAAATGTATAAAGCCAGGCTGTGCCCCGACCACCTTGGGCGCATGTCATCAGGACTTCCTGAGGCTGTGTCACGGGCGCAGGCACATCCTCAACCTTGGCAAAATAAACTTTCTAAATTAACTGAGACCTGCCTCAGATTTTCTGGGTTCACAATGTCTGGATATGTGAACAAGCACAAATACATCAAGGAGCTTGACAGATGACTGCCCTTGTCTCCTAGATCAAAGGAAATTCAACTTATTATTTAACCTGTCAAGAATATCTGTGCTTTCCCCTTTGTTTCTATGTGTTCTCTCATTAATTTTCTTCAACATGGCATGTCCCCTTCATCTACTGGCTCTGTTTGAAAACCTTCACTTTTGTCTGTCTGCCAATATCCCACAGCTAAGGAACCTCACACTACATACACACAAATATACTCCTCTACCCCCCAGTTCATTATTTTAAAAGCTGACAGTTAAGAAAAAATTTCAGGCCAGGCGCACTGGCTCACGCCTGTAATCCCAGCACTTTGGGAGGCCGAGGTGGGGGGATCACCTGAGGTCAGGAGTTTGAGACCAGCCTGCCCAACATGGTGAAATCCTGTTTCTACTAAAAATACAAAAATTAGCCCAGTATGGTTGTGGGCACCTATAATCCCAGCTACTCGGGAGGCTGAGGCAGGAGAATTGCTTGAACCTGGGAGGCAGAGGTTGCAGTGAGCAGAGATTGCGCCACTGCATTCCAGCCTGGGCAACAGAGCAAGACTCCATCTTGGAAAAGAAAACGAAGAAGAAAAAATTTCAAGAATAAGACAATAGGCTGGATGCAGCAGCTCACACCTGTAATCCCAGCACTTTGGGAGGCCGAGGCAGGCGGATCACCTGAGGTCAGGAGTTCAAGACCAGCCTGGCCAACATTATGAAATCCCATCTCTCCTAAAAATACAAAAAATTAACTGGGTGTAGTGGCGCATGCCTGTAATGCCAGCTACTTAGGAGGCCGAGGCATAAGAATCTCTTGAACCTGAAAGGTGGAGGTTGCAGTGAGCTAAGATCACACCACTGCACACTAGCCTGGACAACAGAGTGAGACTGTGTAAAAAAAAAACAAGACTATAGAATTATTTCCACAGTCCTATTCTGTTCAATATCTTCAACAAATTGGATAAAGAATAAAAACAAGAGCCAGGCGTCTTGGTTCATGCCTGTAATCCCAGGACTTTGGGAGGCCAAGGTGGGTGGATCACGAGGTCAGGAGTTCAAGACCAGCCTGGCCAAGACGGTGAAACCCTGTCTCTACTAAAACTACAAAAATTAGCTGGGCGTGGTGGTAGGCACCTGTAATCCCAGCTATTCGGGAGGCTGAGGCAGAGAATTGCTTGAACCTGGGAGGCAGAGGTTGCAGTGAGCCAAGATGGCACCATTGCACTCCAGCCTGGGTGACAGAGCAGGACTCCATCTCAAAAAAAAAAAAAAAAAAAAAAGTATAAGAACAAAACTACAAATTTTCAGATGTTACGCAACTGAGAGAACGCAGAGAGAGTTGATCTCAAAAACCTTACCACTTCAGCCGGAAACCACAGGATACATTTCACAAGATCACTGCAAATCTCAGCATGCAGGTGAAGTGGAGGAGGAAGCAGCATCAGCTTGAAGAAGTTCCAGATGTTTCCATCAACCACAAGTTTAGCCTGACCTGCTAGTGACACAGCTGAAGTGTAATTGAATTAGGCTGTGTTCAGACACAGAAAACTCCAGTCTTGAACACAATTACTGCTTTGCACTGTGTTGGTCAGACCAAAGTTTGGCAGTTCTTCAGGAACATACTGAAAAGCCAGACCTCTCTGAAGGACAATGAAAACTCTGAAAGTCATGTAACAGGATAATAAGTCAAAGTATCATGAAAGCCTACCCTGGAGAAGACTAAGAAAGTCTCCAAATATTTCAAAAACCATTATGTGGAAGGAGTTTTAAACTTGTTTTCAGTGGATTCTGAGCACAGACTTTGGGTTAATGGGTACCAGTTATAGAGAAGAAAGAAAGATTCAGTGTGTGAAAAAATGGATTTTTTTTCTTTTTCTTTTTTTTTTCGAGACAGGGTCTCACTTTGTCCTCCAGGCTGGAGTACAGTGGCACAATCTCAGTTCACTGCAGCCTCGACTTCTGGGGTTCAAACGATCCTCCTGCCTCAACCCCCACCCCAAGTAGTTGGGACTATAGGTGCTTGCCACCACGCCTGGCTAATTTTTGTATTTTTTTGTAAAGACGGATTTCACCATGTTGCCCAGGCTGATCTTGAACTTCTGAGCTCAAGTAATCTGCCTGTCTCGGCCTTCCAAAGTGCTGGGATTACAGGTGTGAGCCACGGCGCCTGCCCTAATGTTTAATAATTAAAGACTTTCAGCAATGAAGTGGGTTTCTTCAAAAAGTGATGTGCATCCTGTCAATCATAACATCAAGTTCTAGGCCCTGGAAGTTTAACTGAGTGATCATCCTAAAATAACAGATTGGGTCACTCTTCTGCTTAGATGCTCCATGGCTTCACATTAAAATTAGAACAAAGGCCAGGCATGGTGGCCCACGCCTGTAATCCCAACACTTTGGGAGGCCAAGGCAGGCAGATCACGAAGTCAGGAGATCGAGACCATCCTGGCTAACATGGTGAAACCCCGTATCTACTAAAAAAAATACAAAAAATTAGCTGTGCGTGGTGGTGAGCGCCTGTAGTCCCAGCTGCTCAGGAGGCTGAGGCAAGAGAATGGTGTGAACCTTGGAGGCGGAGCTTGCAGTGAGCCGAGATCACGCCACTGCACCCCAGCCTGGGCGACAGAGTGAGACTCTGTCTCCAAAAAAAAAAAAAAAAAAAAAATTAGAACAAAATGCAAACTCCCCATCCTGTTCTACTAGGCCCTGTGTGATCTGGCTCTGCTGACCTGTATCAGCAGCTTTCTCCCTTTTCCACTTTTCATCCAAGTATTCATTTACTCCAGGACTGTTCTTCAAGGTCAACCATGTGCTGGCACAGTTGTGAACACAGCAGGCAAAATCTCTACCCTGAAGTTGCTGACATCATAGTGGGAGAAGAAAGACAAAAATAAACAAATAATAAACAAATAGATGAAGGGTTAAGGTAAGTGCTATGTAGAAAAATGAGCAGGGCAGGCCAGGCGCGATGGCTCACACCTGTCATCCTAGCACTTTAGGAGGCTGAGGCTGAGGCTGATGGATCACTTGAGCTCAGGAGTTCAAGACTAGCCTGGGCAACATGGCAAAACCCCGTCTCTACAAAAAATACAAAAATTAGCTGGGTGTGGTGGCAGGTCACGGTTCTTCTGTCCAGCTCACTGCCCCTGGACCACTCCATGTAGAAGTCCTCAATAAACCCTATGTCTCGCTCACTGGCTCTGGGTCTCTTTTTCAGCCTCTCAGACATGGTGCCATCCTTATTACGGCCAATAAATGTCCCACACAACACATGCCTCTCAAGGGCTGACTCTGTCTTTACTGGCTGTATCCCCAGCACGTAGACCAGTGCCTGACACAGTCAGTGCTCCAGAAATAGCTATTAACTGACTGATAAGGGAAGCAAGGAGGGAAGTAACGTCGTTGCTCAGAGCCATTTCCCTGGCAACACTTGCCAACTGGAAGTTCACTTCCGCTAATAAAATTCTCTTTGGAAAATACAGATACAGCCTGGGCAACATGGCAAACCTCCATCTCCACGAAAAAACTGCAAAAGAAAAAAATTAGCCAGGCATGATGGCATGCACCTGTGGTCCCAACTAACCAGGAGGCTGAGGTGAGAGAATTGCATGATCCCAGTTCAAGGATGCAGTGAGCCGTGATAGTGCCACCATACTCCAGCCTGGGTGACAGAGCAAGACCCTACCTTAAAAAAAAAAAAAAGGCCAGGTGTAGCGGCTCATGCCTGTAATCCCAGCACTTTGGGATGCTGAGGCAGGTGGATCACAAGATCAAGAGTCCAAGACCAGCCTGGCCAAGATGGTAAAACCCCATCTCTACTAAAAATACAAAAATTAGCTGGGTGTAGTGGTGGACGCCAGTAATCCCAGCTACTCGGGAGGCTGAGGGAGGCTGAGGCAGGAGAATCAGCTTGAAACCGGGAGGCAGAGGTTGCAGTGAGCAGAGATCATGCCACTGCACTCCAGCCTGGGCAAAAGAGTAAGACTCCGTCTCAAAAAAAAAAAAAAGAAAGAAAGAAAAAAAGAAAATACAAATATAAATATGTCCTGGAAAAGTTAAGCCTCATTCATATTGTAATATGAATGAACTAATTTAATCAGATGACATACATATAGCAGATATAGTAGCATTCAAAAGGTAAGCATTTTGGTTGAAACAGAAGGGATTTTTTTTTTTTTTTTTTTTTTTTTTTTTTTTTTTTTGCAGAATCTTGCTCTGTCGCCCAGGCTGGAGGGCAGTGGCGCGATCTCTGCTCACTGCAACCTCCAATTCCTGGTTCAAGTGATTCTCCTGCCTCAGCCTCTCGAGTAGCTGGGATTACAGGCACACGCCACCATGCCCAGCTAACTTTTGTATTTTTAGTAGAGATAGGGTTTCACCATGTTGGCCGGGATGGTCTCAATCTCCTGACTTTGTGATCTGCCTGCCTCCGCCTCCCAAAGTGCTGGGATTACAGGCGTGAGCCACCGTGCCTGGCCGGGATATCTTTTTATTTTTTTGAGATGGAGTCTTGCTCTTGTCGCCCAGGCTGAAGTGCAGTGGCGCAATCTCTGCTCACTGCAACCTCCAATTCCTGGTTCAAGCGATTCTCCTGCCTCAGCCTCCCGAGTAGCTGGAATTACAGGTCAACTGATCCGCCTGCCTCAGCCTCCCAAAGCGCTGGGATTACAAGCACAAGCCGCCGCACCTGGCCCAGGAGGAATACCTTGAAAGGAGTTCTAGGCCTCAGTGGAAGCTGGAACAAAAGAGTCAAAGTATGGAAGGAGAGCCAGTGTGGTGGCCCAAAGAGAGAGAGGGCAGAATTGGAAAAGATTTAGAAAAGGTGACTGATAGGTCTCAGGACACACCACCCCCAAATATGACTGCAGGAGACCAGAATATGCTACCCCAAAATATGTCTCTTTTATGTATGGGTTATTTCGAGCTGGTTATTTTGAGAAACTGCAGACACAGGAGTATTTCAGAAAAGTCGCCCTTTTGTAAGGAAATTTACATCTATAAAGAAAATCACTAGAAATTCCTAAAGGATGGAGAAGGCCTGGACTTAACTCTGCCTAACAAACCTGACCCTTGGCCAGGAGCAGTGGTGGCTCACGCCTGTACTCCCAGCACTTTGGGAGGCCAAGGCGGGTGGATCACCTGAGGTCAGGGGTTCAGGACCAGCCTGGCCAACATGGTGAAATCCTGTCTCTACTAAGAATACAAAAATTAGCCTGGTGCGGTGGCGCATCCTTGTAATCCCAGCTACTCGGAAAGCTGAGGCAAGAGAATCCCTTGAACCCAGGAGGCGGAGCTTGCAGTGAGCCAAGATCCCGCCATTGCACTCCAGCCTGGGCGACAGAGTGAGACTCCATCTCAAAAAAACAAAACAAAACAACAAAACTGACCCTTGCTTTTCAGTGCTTTTTCTGGCCATCTTGAAAGACTGTGGGGTCTTTCCCCACACCTTTCTTTCTTTGTTTAATAAAAAGGGCAGCATTTAAACCTGAAGATTAAACTTTTCCTTGGAGATCTACTCTGGAGGTTTATGCATTTCTCCATGGTTTTCTTCCATGCGTACATGAGGTATACAAGCTAATAAACTTTTGTTTGTTTTTCTCTTGTTAATCTGCTCAGGGAGTCCCAGTTAAGAACTATGGAGGGTAGAAAGAAAATTATTTTTCTTCCCCTACATAACCAAAGTTAATCTTGTCATCTTATCACATCTCTTGAGGCCCCAGCAGCAGCTGCTTGCAAAGCCTCAGTTAAAAGATAAGATTGCCACTGAGTAGTGTTTCTTAACCTTTTTCAAAGTCATTTTTCAAAATAAGCCAATGCAGTTTATTATTTACTGCTTGTCTTCAGCTAGTAGCAAGATAGAGCTTCATGTGGCTGTAAATGGGGGAAGAAATTACTATACCTCCTGACCCTCCTTTTCTTCCACACGTAGATGTTAGTCCCTGAGATGTATTTATCAAAATCAGCATGATAAATATAAAAATCTCAGCTAGGCATGGTGGCTCACGCCTGTAATCCTACCACTTTGGGAGGCCGAGGCAGGTGGCTCACTTGAGGCCAGGAGTTCGAGACCAGCCTGGCCAACATGACAAAACCCAGTCTCTACTAAAAAGTACAAAAAATTACCCAGGCATGGTGGCATATGCCTGTAATCCCAGCTACTTAGGAGGCTGAGGCATGAGAATCACTTGAACCCAGGAGGTGGAGGTGGTAGTGAGCTGAGATTGTGCCACTGCACTCCGGCCTGGGCAACAGAGTGAGATTGTCTCACAAAAAAAAAAAAAAAAATCTTATGCCCTCATTTCATGTTATTTGAACAAAAGACCATGGCTAACACTAGATCACAGCAATGGACATAAGAGAAAAATTTTTTGTCTTGAATTTTACGTATTTAACATTTGGGCCATATAGTAGTGTGAATTGTCTATTTCTATTTACATGACCTAAATCAGTCAATAGACTGTGATCTGCATCAGCCAACTGGAACTCAGCAAGTGTTGACCAATCAGAACTACATAAATTTGCATCCTTCATTTGCATAAGCAGACCAGAGTGGGAACCTGGGAGGGAACTTTCTCTATAAAAGATAACTTCTCTCTTTATTCTCTCAGAATGCACCTTTGTTTTGTACCAAAGACTGCATCTCCCTGGTTTACAAACTGTTTACTGGGATGAATTCTCTTTATTTTCTTTAAAAAATATATTTTTCAGTGAATTTGTTGGTAATAGTCATGACAATCTAGAACTACAGCAGGACACTAGTTTTTAAAAGTTATTTGAACTTTTTAACATGTGTTAGGCAATACTGATGAAACATCTCTATCTATAGAGATGTATTAAAGTTCTGGCCGGGTGTTGTGGCTCATACCTGTAATCTCAGCACTTTGGGAGTCTGAGTCAGGTGGATCACCTGAGGTCAGGAGTTCGAGACCAGTCTGGCCAACATGGTGAAACCCCACCTTTACTAAACCTACAAAAATTAGCTGGGCATGGTGGCAGGCACCTGTAACCTCAGATATGTGGGACGCTGAGGCAGGAGAATTGCTTGAACCCGGGAGGCGGAGGTTGCAATGAGCTGAGATCGTGCCATTGCACTCCAGCCTGGACAACAAGAGTGAAACTCTGTAAAAGACAAACACACACACACATGCACACACAATGTTGTACAATTTATTTAGTCTATAAAACCAAAATGAGGCTTCAAGTCAGCTTAGTTCATTGTCATCCAAGCATACATATTAGGGTTTGGTAATACAAGCACATGTTAAAAAGTATTTCTAGGCCGGGTGCGATGGCTCACGCCTGTAATCCCAGCACTTTGGGAGGCCGAGGCAGGTGGATCACCTGAAGTCACAGGTTCGAGACCAGCCTGGCCAACATAATGAAACCCCATCTCTACTAAGAATACAAAAAAATTAGCCGGGTGTGGTGGCAGGAGCCTGTAATCCCAGCTACTTGGGAGGCTGATGCAGAAGAATCACTTGAACCCAAGAGACGGAGATTGCAGTGAGTAGAGGTCATGCCACTGCACTCCAGACTGGGAAACAAGAGTGAGACTCTGTCTCAAAAAAGAAAAAAGAAAAGTATTTCTACAGTACAATATGTAAATAGTGAGAGATAAGTTACCTTCTCACTGGTGATCACCTTGGTTCTTGCCCTCAAAGTCAATCACGGTTGCCACTTTTTTTTTTTTTTTTTGAGACGGAGTCTCGCTCTGTCACCCAGGCTGGAGTGCAGTGGCACAATCTCGGCTCACTGCAAGCTCCGCCTCCTGGGTTCACGCCATTCTCCGGCCTCAGCCTCCCGAGTAGCTGTGACTACAGGCACCCGCCACCACGCCTGGCTAATTTTTTTGTATTTTTAGTAGAGAGGGGTTTCACCTTGTTAGCCAGGATGGTCTCGATCTCCTGACCTCATGATCCGCCCACCTCAGCCTCCCAAAGTGCTGGGATGACAGGTGTGAGCCACCACACCCGGCCAACCACTTTCTTGAGTATCCTTGGTAAACCAAAAAGTATCTGAGTCAAATCTCAACAAATTTAGAAAGTTTATTTTTGCCAAGGTTAAGGATGCAACTGACACAGCCTCAGAGGTCCTGATGACATGTGCCCAAGGTGGTCAGCAGGGGATGGGGTTGGGGGTGCAGCTTGCTTTTATACATTTTAGGGAGACACAATACATCAGTCAATACATGTAAGATTAACATTGGTTTGATCTGGAAGGGTGGGACAAGTTGAAGCAGTGGCAGATGAGGGGGTGCTTCCAGGTCATAGGTAGATTTAATTATACTGTGATTAAGATAAGGGATTGTGAAGCCGGGCATGATGGCTCGTGCCTGTAATCCCAACACCTTGGGAGGCCGAGGCAGGTGGATCACCTGAGATCAGGAGTTCAAGACCAACATGGCCAACATGGCAAAACCCTGTCTCTACTAAAAGATACAAAAATTAGCCAGGCATGGTGGTGGGCGCCTGTAATCCCAGCTACTTCAGAGGCTGAGGCAGCAGAATCGCTTGAACCCAGGAGGTGGAGGTTGCAGTAAGCCGAGATTGCGCCACTACACTCCAGCCTGGGTGACAGAGCAAGATTACGTCTCAAAAAGAAAAAAAAGATAAAGGGTTGTGGAGACCAAAGTTTTATCATGCAGATGAAGCCTCCAAGTAGCAGTAACAGGCTTCAGTGAGACTAGATTGTAAATGTTTCACATCAGACTTAAAGTCTGCATTGATGTTAATGCTGGAGGGGTATAATGAGGCATATCTGACCCCCACTTCCCCATCATGGCCTGAACAAGTCTTTCAGGCTAAATTTTAGGTGTCCTGGCCAAGGAGGAAGTCCATTCCTATGGTTGTGGGGAGGCCTTCAAAATTTTATTTTTGATTAAACCTTCTAGAAATATCCTATGCATTATGAACATTTTTATACAAATTTCAGCATATTACACATGTTGTTACTTTTTTTCTCTCTCTTTCTTTGAGATAGTCTTACTCTGTTGCCGAGGCTGGAGTGCAGTGGCATGATCTTGACTCACTGAAACCTCTGCCTCCTGGGTTCAAGTGATTCTCCTGCATCAACCTCCAGGGTAGTTGAGACTACAGGCGCATGCCACCATGACTGGCTAATTTTTGTATTTCTGGTGGAGACGGGGTTTTGCCATGTTGGTGCCAGGCCGGTCTCGAACTCCTGACCTCAGATTATTCACCCCCCTTGGCCTCCCAAAGTGCTGGAACTACAGGTGTGAGCCACCACACCCTACCGATACACATTGTTCTTGATCATGTTTATTTCACTTAACAATGTTTTGGTGCCAGGTGTGGTGGCTCATGCCTGTAATCCCAGCACTTTGGGAGGCTGAGGCAGGCAGATCACCTGAAGTCAGGAGTTCGAGACCAGCCTAGCCAACATGGCGAAACTCTGTCTCTACCAAAAATACAAAAATTACCTGGGTGTGGTGGCGTGCATCTGTAGTCCCAGCTACTTGGGAGGCTGAGCCAGGAGAATCACTTGAACCAGGGTGGCGGAGGATGCAGTGAGCCAAGATCACACCAGTGCACTCCAGCCTGGGTGACAGAGTGAGACTCTATCTAAAACAAAAAAAAAAAAAAAAATATATATATATATACATATATATGTGTGTGTGTGTGTGTCTTGGTGATCATTTCATATCTGTAAATATAGATTTGACTTTTTTTTCAAACAACAACATGCTATACTATATCCATTGTAGGAATATGTCACAATTTATTTAACCGGTACCCCACTCATGGATGTTTAGCTTGTTTCCAATCTTCTGCTATTACCAACAGTACTGCTAGGAATATTTTTATATACATTTCTTTGTGCACATGTATAAATATATCCAAAAGATGAATTCATAAAAGTGAAATTGGTACTCCAAGGGTATGTATATTTTTCTTCTTAATATATATTCTCAAATTATCTCCTATTGGAATTTGGCAGAGATTCTGGAATTGCTTTTCATCGAGGTTGTAACACCCACCACCAACATAGGCAACACTGGCTATTTATCTCATAATGCCTCTGTGGATGTTTCCTTCAAAGAACACCAGATGGCAGAACAGACCCTAATATGTTTGCCTTGGGTAACAGGGAACTTCCGGACTTGAAGCCTCATTTTGGTTATGTAGACTGAACAAATAAAGTTGTAGAACCAGTTGTACATTAATAAATCTCTATAGATAGAAATGTATCCATTCCTCAGTAATATCATCAGTAATAGCAGATGGTAGCCTTTGCCTTTTTTCCTGTCTACCTGAAAAAAACACTAAAAAGATCCTCATCTTTCGCTCTGTAATTCTTCCCCATTACACAAACATTACCTTTTCTCCAGCTGAATAATATAGAGAACATGCGTTAGCAATAATAATTCATGGAGTTTCATTTATGTGTGAAAGTGACTTATTTAGTTCATGTTGTTACAACAAGGAAATGTATGAACATATGTATGTCACATAAGAATATTTCTTTAAGCAAATAGAAATGAATAATTAAAGTTGATGCCTTTACTATAAGGCTTTCATTTGGCAGAACACCAGCAAACCAATTTCACAGCAGGAAAACATTTTTTTTTCTTTCCTGGAGAGTATGTGATCTGAGCAGAACAAATTCAATTAGCGTTGTACCTGCTTTGCAACTTATGAGAATGCTTTTATGCCTCTGGGTAGCTGCTCTCAACCCACAGCCCACAGCCCACATATACCCAACAGAGAAAGTACTCATGAACTTGTATATGCTCTTCCGTAAAAGTCTTTTCAGTCTTCAGGATGTAGTACTTTTTAAATTAATCCTTCATTGCCCCAGAAGATAAACCGGTGGGAAGTTAATGAAATTGGCGTCCTAAGCTACCTGCTCAGGATCAAAATTTGCTACCTACTACAGAGTTTATTATTGCCCTTCTTGAGAAATGACAGATGTCTTATTTTAAAGGTTCTAAGATAAGATGTACATAATTTTAGGGGCAGTATCACCTAGTCGCTGTAGTTCCTTGGAACACTACAAGTCCTTAAGCTAAACAGGAAGAGACTCTGCCACAAAGAAGGCAACATTGAGATTAATGAAGATTTATTGGCTAGGCGCGGTGGCTCACGCCTGTAATCCCAGCATTTTTGGAGGCCAAGGTGTGTGGATCACTTGAGACCAGGAGTTTGAGACCAGCCTGGCCAACGTGACCTAATCCCGTCTCTACTAAAAACACACACAAAATTAGCCGGGCATGGTGGCAGGCACCTGTAATCCCAGCTACTCCGGAGACTGAGGCAGGAGGATTGCTTGAACCTGGGAGGCAGTGGTTGCAGTGAACCAAGATCATGCCACTTCACTCCAGCCTGAGTGACAAAGCAAGACTCCATCTAAAAAATAAAGAAAAAGAAAAAGAAAAGATTTATTAAGTACTAGATCTTTCCCAACTGCCATATCACATTACAACATTTTATCAGGCAAAAGTTATCATGCTCCTGTTTCCGATTAGGAAACTGTGGCTCAGAAAAGTTAAATAACTTGCCCAAATTAACACAACTGCCAAGGGGCCAAGCAGGAATTTGGATGCAAGTATATCTACCTCCTAGACTGATGGTTCTCGATGTATGGCCCCCAGACCAGCAGCATCACCATCACTAGTATAACCTGGAAATTTTTTATGAAACATTTTTCAGGACCCAACCTGCTCCTCCTAAAGTAGATATTCTGGGGTTGTGGCCCAGCAATCTACATCTATCTATCTATCTATCTATCTATCTATCTATCTATCTATCTGTATCTTTTTTGAGATGGAGTCTTGCTCTGTCACCAGGCTGGAGTGCAGTGACTCGATCTCGGCTCACTGCAACCTCTGCCTGCTGGGTTCAAGAGATTCTCCTGCCTCAGCCTCCCAAGTAGCTGGGACTACAGGCATGCGCCACCATGCCCAGCTAATTTTTGTATTTTTAGTAGCGATGGGGTTTCACCATGTTGGCCAGGATGGTCTCGATCTCTTGACCTCGTGATCCGCCAGCCTCGGCCTCCCAAAGTGCTGGGATTACAGGTATGAGCCACCACACCCAGCTCAGCAATCTATATTTTAACAAGTCCTCTAGGAGATTCTGATGCAAGTTCAAGTTTGAGAACTATTGTCCTAGACACATTCTGCCACAGTATCCTGATACATGGGAGGGATGCATGAGAGAGGAAACTAGTGTTCCTCGAGTCACCATCATGAGCCAAACACTGTCATGAGTGTTTTACATCCTATTCCCTTTAATCCTCACAATAGCCATGCAAGTTAGGTGTTCTGTTTTGTTTTGTTTTGTTTATTATTTATTTATTTATCTAGAGACACAGTCTCACTCTGTCACCCAGGCTGGAGTGTAGTGGTGTGATCTTGGCTCACCGCAACTTCTGCCTCCCGGGTTCAAGCGATTGTTGTGTCTCAGCCTCCCCAGTAGCTGGGATTACAGGTGTGCACCACCACGTCTGTCATGTTTGTATTTTTAGTAGAGATGGGGGTTTCGCCTAGTTGGCCAGGCTGGTCTCGAACTCCTGGCCTCAGGTGATCCACCTACCTCGGCCAAAAGGTGCTAGGATTATAGGCATGACCTACTGTGCCCAGCCTTGTTTTTTAAATTTTACATTAAGGAAACTGAAGGTACACCGAGGAAACTGAGGATGATAAGGTCATTTGTTGAAGCTCCCAATACCAATAAGAGGCACTTTACACTTGGGCCTATCTGATTCCACAGTAATCTTCATGCCAAATCCACTGGTAAGTTCTATCCTTCTATCCTAACAGTCATATTGGTTGGCTAAGCATTTGTCTTAAGGGTATTCTTCACACACAATTGTAATTAGCCTGATTGTGCAGTTTCCCAGCCAGAATCTAGATGAATGATTATAAATGAGAGGGATGCTGCTAGAAATACATTAAAGAGAGACAAAAGTGACAACATGCCAGGCGAATAGTCTAGAAGGAGATAGTAAAAACTACACAAAAAAATGCATAACTTTAAAAAAACTTAAGACTGTATCACTTTGTAATTAAAAAAGCAATAAAGATTAGTTATAAAAGTTGAGGGTCTGAGGCTGTTTTGTGTATGGGTCTACACTTCAACAATTCCTGAGCTTGTAACTAGAATAAAGAATATCGTAATGATGATTACAAAATCCATTGAAAATAGATTGAATTTTCCATATTAAAGTGTGTGAAGTGCATTTCAAAAAGATCTGCATGAGAAATGGTTAAAATGAGAAATGTGTTGACTCGAGACACAAGCTATAGGTTACCTGTGCAACTGATCCATCTGGAATATTACATTCATCAGGGCTGCTATTGCCTGAAACCAATTTGGACTCGGACTGCTGAACCTTCCTGATATGGCTGAATGTTTGTGTGCCTCCAAAATGCATGTCAAGGCCTGGTGAGGTGGCTCATGCTTGTAATCCCAGCACTTTGGGAGGCTGAGGCGGGCGGATCACCTGAGGTCAGGTGTCTGAGACCAGACTGGCCAACATGGTGAAACCCCGTCTCTACTAAAAATACAAAAATTAGTCGGTCATGGTGGCGGGTACCAATAATCCCAGCTGCTCAGGAGGCTGAGGCAGGAGAAGTACTTGAACCCCGGAGGTGGAGGTTGCAGTGAGCCAAGACTGCGCCACTGCGTTCCAGCCTGGGTGACAGACCAAGGCTCTGTCTCAAAAAAAAAAAAAAAAAAAAAGGCATAGGTCAGGCGCAGTTGTTCACGCCTGTAATCCCAGCACTTTAGGAGGCTGAGGCAGGTGGATCACCTGAGGTCAGGAGTTCTAGACCAGCCTGGCCAACATGGTGAAACCCCATCTCTACTAAAAATACAAAAAAATTAGCTGGCAGTTGCCTGTAATCCCAGCTACTCGGGTGGCTGAAGCAGGAGAATCACTTGAACCTGGGAGGTAGAAGTTGCAGAGAGCAGAGATCACGCCTCTGCACTCAAGCCTGGGTGACAGAGTGAGGATCTGTCTCAAAAAAAAAAAAAAAAGGCATGTCAAAACTTAATCCCCAATTCAACAGTATTAAGAGGCAGGACCTTTATGAAGTGATGAATGCCCTTATAAAAGGGTTTGAGGAAGAAAGTTCAGCCAGTATTAGCCTTTCTGCCATGAAAGGATGTAGTAAGAATTCATGCCTTCTGCCACGTGAGGATTCAGTGACAAGACTCCATCTTGGAATCAGAGACCAGCCGTCACCAGACACTGAATCTGCAGGTGCCTTGATCTTGAACTTCCCAGCCTCCAGAACTGTGAGAAATGAATTCCTGCTGTTTATAAATGAACCTATTCAAGGTATTTGTGTTATAGCAGCAGGAACAGACCAAGACACTTCTTTTTGTCCCATCTTTATTGTGTGTGTGTGTTTTTTTGTTTTGTTTTGTGATGGAGTTTTGCTGTGTCGCCCAGGCTGGAGTGCAGTGGCAGTGATCTCGGCTCACTGCAACCTCCACCTCCCAGGTTCAAGAGATTCTCCTGCCTCAGCCTCCTGAGTAGCTAGAACTACAGGCGTGTGCCACCACACCTAGCCACTTTTTGTATTTTTAGTAGAGATGGGATTTTTGCCATGCTGGCCGGGCTGGTCTCGAACTCCTGACCTCAGGTGGTCTGCCCTCCTCAGCTTCCCAAAGTGCTGGGATTACAGGCATGAGCCACTGCACCTGGCCTCTCTTTTTTATTGGTAAAAGGACCTCGTTTCATGCAGCCCTAGAGCTTGCTCTCCTAAACTCAAAGGTGGGAAACAGAGACTGAGGTCCTGACTTGGATCCAATTACATGGAAAAGGTCTGAAGCTCAGGTTTAACTGAAGACTCCTGAAATAAAAGATAAGAATCCTGGAGGAGCTGACCCATCTTTCATCCTTCTGATACAATAAAAAAAGGCCCCATGAGACTGCTGTAGAAGAGACTTCAAATGCCTTCTAAGCCATTGTGGCTACTGTGGGATTGGTCACATATTAGAGAAGATTTTTTTTGTTTGTTTGCAACATTTCTAACCAGGATTTTTTTTTCTCACTGAGTTATACCAGGCTTTGATAGTTAGTTACAAATAAAAAATGAGTTAGCCTACTATTAGAGTCTTGAATGTCTGGGAGAAATAAGACTAAGACTAAGAGTTGTACAGACAATTCTCTTGAATTGGCAAAAAAAAAAAAAAAAAAAAAAAATCAGGCCAGTAGCCTTTCATGAGGGTTCTGCCCTACCAGCATCCTTTAGCACAAGATGTACCTGCTCCACCAATGGCAAGCCATAGCTGCTAACAAGATCACGGTAATTCAGAGCTCCTGCTGCTTCTTGCCTGGGTAGTCAATGAAGTCTCACCAGGGGAAGAAAAGAATGTTCCTCCCTGAATTGTTCATCAGGATGGACTCATTACTCGCTTCTTTCTGCTTGGACTGAAGCGACAGGATAGCAATTTAGGGATGGCTGATCTAAAGCACATCAAGGCACGGTCGCTGAGCAGGTGCGGTGGCACCAAATTCAAGGAAACCCCATAGGTAGTTCCCACCAGCAATGTGGGTTTCAGCCTTTATACCAGCACCATCTGAACAAGCCCCATAAAAAGTGCAGATTACAAAGCAGAAGCATTTTCCATGTGGGCTAACACATGGGGTGGCTGAACAAAAAAGCAGTAGAAGAGACAGCCATGCCCAGAGGCCAGCTCAGTTCTTGATCCGGAAGTTACTTTCTGCCTTTTTTCCTGTCTCTGTTTCTACTAGAAGCCCGCTTTCTTCAATCTGCTTTATTTTGTATTTTAGAGAGAGTGTCTCACTGTGTCACCCAGGCTGGAGTATAATGGCACAGCCATAGCTCACTGCAACCTTAAACTCCTGGGCTCATGCCAATCCTCCCATCTCAACCTCTGGAGTGGCTGGGACTACAGGTATGCACCATCACACCTGGCTAAATTTGTTTTTTTTTAAGAGATGGGGTGTTCCTATATTGCCCAGGCTGGACTTGAATTCTTGGCCTTGAGTGATACTGCCTCCTTGGCTTCCCAAAGTGCTGAGATTACAGGTGTGAGCCACTTCACCAGGCCCAATCTGCTCTTTTTTTTTTTTGAGATGGAGTCTCACTCTGTCTCCCAGGCTGGAGTGCAGTGGCACAATCTTGGCTCACTGCAACCTCCACCTCCCAAGCTCAAGCGATTCTCTTGCCTCAGCCTCCAGAGTAGCTGTGATTACAGGCACCTACCACCACACCTGGCAAATTTTTGTACTTTTAGTAGAGATGGGGTTTCACCATGTTGGCCAGGCTGGTCTCAAACTCCTGACCTCAGGTGATCCACCCACCTTGGCCTCCCATAGTGCTGGGATTACAGCCATGAGCCACCGCACGAGGCCCAATCTGCTTATTAATCTTAGTGTACCGTTCCTACTATGTGCCAGGCATCGTGCTAAGTGCTTTCTATACCTTATCTTATGTGATTCTCACAATTCGCTAAGTCCTATTATTTCCCCCTTTCTCAGATTCAGAAACTGAGGCTCTCAGAGGTTAAGTATTTTGCCCAGGGTCATGCAGTTGTTATGAGGTAGAGCTAGGATTTAGACTCAGGTATTCTGATTCCAGAGTCCCCTCACCCTTGCCATTAAAAGTGTGGTCTCTGGAACAGGGACATCAGCAGCAGAAGCAAGTATCATCCATCGCCTCAGAGCTGGTAAGAAATGCAGTCTCCAGGCTGGGCGCAGTGACTCACGCCTGTAATCTCAGCACTTTGGGAAGCCGAAGCAGGTGGATCACGAGGTCAGGAGATCGAGACCATCCTGGCTAACATGGTGAAACCCCATCTCTACTAAAAATACAAAAAATTAGCCAGGTGTGGTGGCGGGCACCTGTAGTCCCAGCTACTCCAGAGGCTGAGGTAGGAGACTCACTTGAACCTGGAAGGCAGAGGTTGCAGTGAGCCAAGATTGTGCCACTGCATTCCAGCCTGGGTGACAGAGTGAGACTCTGTCTCAAAAAAAAGAAAAGAAATGCAGTCTCCAGTCCCACCGCCATGCCCGACACTGAAGGAAAATCTGCATTTTCTTTTTCTTTTTTCTTTTTTTTTATTTTTTGAGACAGAGTCTTGCTGTGTTGCGCAGGCTGGAGTGCAATGGTGCCATCTCTGCTCACTGCAACCTCTGCCTCCCGAGTTCAATTGATTCTCTTGCCTCAGCCTCCTGAGTAGCTGTGATTACAGGCGTGTGCCATGACACCAGGCTATTTTTTGTATTTTTAGTAGACAGGGTTTCATTGTGTTGGCCAGGCTAGTCTCGAACTTCTGACCTCAAGCAATCCACCCGCCTCACCCTCCCAAAATGCTGGGATTACAGGCACGAGCCACCGCATCTGGCCAAAATCTACATTTTAACAAGATCCCCAGATGAGTCCTGTGTCATTAATCTGATCTAGTGCCATATGTCTGCTGCCCACTGCTGTGCCTCTCCTCTTCTCCTCCCAATCCACCTCCACACCTGGTAACTAAGTGCTGGGACAGGTAGGGACGAGGGAGTGCTGGGGGCAGGGATGGAGAAGGGGCAGGTGTTCACCTAGAGCTCAAGGCTGGTACACATGCTGGGTAGGACCCAGAGGGGTGCTGAGTGGGGCCCATTACTTCCACAGACACGGAAACAATTTTTATTACTACTTCCCAAGCCTGGCAATGTTTCATGATGCAAATGGGCTTGACTGCTCACCATTTAATATTTCTCTTCAGTACTTGAATCATTACCAAGACACAGCCACCTACCACTGACCTCTGTTTCTCAGAGGATTTGGACAGTCATTAGAGCCCATTTTAGTGCAGACCTTGTCCTTTTGATAAATGAGTTGAAACTTAAACTCCTTGGCTGAGAATGATTATCCAGCCCTCGAATGGAATAGATCTGGTGTTGGGGTGGGGGTTGGCTAGCATCTCATCCACTGGCTACTTACCCTGGAGTACATCTCCAGGTCTCCAAGGGCTTTTCTGAAATATATCCCTGGGTCCTCTCCAATATCAATAAATTAGACTCTGCAGGGTTGCCCAGGAATATACATTTGTTGTTGTTGTTGTTTTGTTTTTCTTTTGTTTTTCTTGAGATGGAATCTCGCTCTGTCACCCAGGCTGGAGTGCAGTGGCGTGATCTCGGCTCACTGCAACCTCCGCCTATCGGGTTCAAGCGATTCTCCTGTCTCAGCCTCCTGAGTAGCTGGGACTACAGGCATGCGCTACCACGCCCAGCTAATTTTTGTATTTTTAGTAGAGATGGGGTTTCACCATGTTAGCCAGGATGGTCTCGATCTCTTGACCTCGTGATCCGCCTGCCTCAGCCTCCCAAAGTGTTGGGATTACAGGCATTAGACACTGAGCCCAGCCGAAAATACGTTTTAAATGTTTTCCAGTTGAAAACAGTTATTTTGTCTGGGCACGGTGGCTCATCCCTGTAATCCCAGGACTTTGGGAAGCCAAGGCGGGTGGATCACTTGAGGTCAGGAGTTCAAGACCAGTCTGGCCAACATGCTGAAACCCCGTCTCTACTAAAAATACAAAACAAAAACATTATCCAGGCATGGTGGCACACACCTGTAATCCCAGCTACTAGGGAGGCTGAGGCAAGAGAATCGCTTGAACCCAGGAGGCAGAGGTTGCAGTGAGCCGAGATCATTCCACTGCACTCCAGCCTGGGTGATGGAGTGAGGCTCTGTCTCAAAAAAAAAAAAAAGAAAGAAAGAAAATAAAAAGGAAGGAAGGAAAGGAAAGAAAGAAGGAAGGAAGGAAAGAAGGAAGGAAGGAAGAAAAAGAAAGAAAGAAAGAGAAAGAAAAGAAAGAAAGAAAGAAAGAAAAAAGAAAGAAAAGAAAATAGTTATTTCTATTACATCACCTCCCCTCTCCCACCAAAAATCCTGGGGACTAGAATAAATCAGCCTTGGCACCTGGTTATCTGAACGATGCTTGGTCACGTCCAGAGGCAGGTAACACTCCCTAATGAGACAGCCCTGTTTCATTTTGAGTCAGCTCCAAATATGAGAAGTTTTTCTCCAGTCTCTGAGGTTGGACTTTGCCTCTCTGAAACCTCCACTGAACATCTCATTTCTAACTCTTTGACCAAACAAAATATGCTTAATTTCTCTTTTACCTCCCAGCCATTCCAATATTTGGAGGCAAATGGGAAGTGGAAGGAGCAAGGATTTAGAAATCTATTAGAAATGGGCTCAAATTGCTGCTCTGTCTGATACATGTTATAGCATGGATGAACTCTGAAGGCATGCTAAATAAAGTAAGACAGACACAAGAGGAAAATATTGTGTCTAAGTCCTCTTACATGAGGTACCTTGAGTAGTCAAATTCATAAAGACAGAAAAAAGAGCAGTGGTTACTATTGGAGGGATGGGAGAATGGGGAGTTAGTGTTTAATGGATACAGAGTTTATGTTCAAGATGATGAAAAGTTTCTAGAATTGGATAGCGGTGATGAATGTTGATATGGTTTGGCTGTGTCCCCACCCAAATCTCCTCTTGAATTGTTGTTCCCATAATCCCCACGTGTCATGGGAGGTAACCAGGGGGAGGTAATTTAATCATTTTGGGGTCGTTACCCTCATGCTGTTCTCATGATACTGAGTGATTTCTCACGAGATTTGATAGTTTTATAGGGGGCTTCCCCCCACTCATTCTCATTCTTCTCTCTTGTCTGCTGCCATGTAAGACCTGCCTTTGCTCCTCCTTCGCCTTCCACCATGATTGTGAGGCTTCCCCAGCCATATGGAACTGTGAGTCCATTAAACCTCTTTCCTTTATAAATTACCCAGTCTCAGGTATGTCTTTATTAGCAGTGTGAGAATGGACTAATACAAACGTACAACATTGTAAATGTGTTTAAGGCTGCTGAATTTGACATTTAAACACGGATAAATTTTATGTTATGTATATTTTACCACAATAAAAAAAAATCAAAAAATGCTGCTGTCATTTACTAGCTATGTTGTTTCTCTGAGCTGCAGTTTTCTCATCTGTAAAATGGGTACTGTTTAATTGTAACTACTGTGCATGTTGTTGTGACGGTCAGATAGGTTTCATTAATTAAAGTACCATCCTTGTATTTTCATGGAAACTTTGAGAGTAGAAAGTTAATACATGATGACTGATGGGAAATCCGGATTTATAATAGCTGGCATTATTAACACTGCCATAAAATCAAAATGAGCCATTAGTCAGAGAGGGCAGAATTCATGCTTTAAGACATCAGAATAAAAATAAGTTTGAAGATAAAACACCAGGCTTCAAAGACATTTCGGCTTTTAGTGGGCAGTGGAGCTATGGACCCAGACCTGCTCCAGGGACTCCTGGCTGATTCTCCTCTGGGGTTAGGAAGTTGGCAGTCTGAGAAGCTCTGCTGGAGACAATGGTTTCCATCCCCTGCTGTGTTTCAGAACTGCCTGAGGCAATTATTAAACTAAAGACACCTGGTCCCGTCCCTGGAGCCTACAATTTAGTCAGGCATTAGTTCAGGATCTGGATGTATTTTTACTTTGCTCCAAGTGAATCTGAGGCATTACCAGGTTTGAGGACCACTGCGCCAGGGACTTCTGGCTGCCCTGACTGCCCAAGAGTAGTTCAAGTAGCTGAGTGAGGAGTTTTGATGGGAGACCTGAGAGATGGTCCTAACATTCCAGAAGTTCCCCACAGGGCTAAGAAAGAGAGGGCAGCCCTAACTTGGGAGCAAAAATCAGTTGAAGGTTTGTATTAATCAGGGTTCTCTACACAAACCTAACAGTAACGTTCTGCTTATATATAGGATTTATTAGGTTGATGCAAAAATAATTGCCATCACTTTCATGGCAAAAACTGCAATAATTTTCATTTTTTTTTTTTTTGAGATGGAGTCTCAGTCTATCACCCAGGCTGGAGGGCAATGGCACAACCTCAGCTCACTGCAACCTCCATCTCCTAGGTTCAAGTGATTCTCCTGCCTCAGCCTCCGGAGTAGCTGGGATTACAGGGATTACAGACAGCTAATGTTTTTTGTATTTTTTGTAGAGACAGCGTTTCACCATGTTGGCCAGGCTGGTCACGAACTCCTGACCTCAAGTGATCTGCCCACCTCAGCCTCCCAGAGTGCTGGGATTCCAGGTGTGAGCCACTGCACCTGGCCTGCAATTACTTTTGCACCAAGCTAATATTATGAGGAATTGGTTCATGCAATTATGGAGAAGTTCACGATCTGCCAACTGCAAGTTGGAGACCCAGCAAAGCCCATGGTATAATTCAGCCTGAGTGTGAAGGCCTGGAACCAGGAGAACTGGTGATGGAAAAGTCACTCCGAGAGCAGGGGGAAGAGGACAGAAGAGGAGATTCTCTGGCTGATGCAGAGAGACAGGGGAAAAGGAGCAGACTCCTCCTCCTTCTGCCTTTTGTTCTATTCAGGCCTTTGGTGGATTGGACAATGCCTACCTACATTGGGGAGAGCAATTTACTTTACTGAGTCCACAGATTCAAATGCTTATCTCCTCTGTAAACACCCTCATAGACCCATCCAGAAATAATGTTGAATCTGGGCCCTACTTGGCCAGTCATGTTGATACGTAAAATTAATAATCACAAAAATCAAAGACGGAAAGTAACCAGAAAGAGATGACAAGGAGACTGCAGCATAGCTTTAGACCTGGTTCAAGTTCAGATTAAACTTCTTTTAATCGAAAACATGTAATGGGGTCAAAAAACTACCTATCGGGTGCTCTGCTCACTATCTGGGTGATGAAATAATTTATACACCAAATACCAGCAACACACAATCTACCCATGTAAAAGACCTGCACATGTACCCCCGAACCTAAAGTAATAGTTGAAAAAAGACAAAAGCAACACACACAGACACATATGCACACACACACACACACACACACAAACAAAAACAAACAAACAAACAAAACAGGGCCGGGCACGGTGGCTCACGCTGTAATCCCGGCACTTTGGGAGGCCGAGGTGGGTGATCACTTGTTAGGAGTTCGAGACCAGCCTGGCCAACATGACGAAAGCTTGTCTCTACTAAAAAATACAAAAATTAGCCAGGAGTGGTAGCACATGCCTGTAGTCCCAGCTACTCGGGAGGCTGAGGCAGAAGAATCACTTGAACCCGGGAGGCAGAGGTTGCAGTGAGCCAGGATAGTGCCACTGCACTCCAGCCTGGGCGACAGAGCAAGACTCTATCTCAAAACAAAAACAAAAACAAAAACAAAAAACATGTAACATAGCTCCACTGTACAGCGTTTGCTTACAGAGGTTACTTCTGCAGTGAAGAGAATTAGGCATCTGACTTGAGGTATGATTACAGACTTCAGTGAAAGCTGGAAGTTGAAAAGTGGAAGAGTTATGTGCTGAGTATAAATTCTGGTGCACCAAAGGTTCTATTACTTTCTATCTCAAAATCAAATTTCAATTGCTCTGGGCTCCTACCCAATGACTAGCAGAAAGTTCAATCCTCATAGATTCCTGAGGCTGTCACTCACTCCTCCTCCACTTGGTCAGAAAGTCCCTGGGCTCCTGTGGCCTTAGAAAAGTGGCCCAGCTGTCTATGGCCATGTCACCCTGAACATTCTCCGTCTGTCTGATCTTGGAAGCTAGGCAGGGTTGGGCCTGCTTAGTACTTGGATGGGAGAAAAGTGGGGCAGGGGCTGAGCTAAGGCCTTCGTCCATGATCCCAGCATCTCTCAAGTTGATCCTTGGGTTCCAGGATGCTACGGATAAGCTCTGGTCCCTGCCAAGACATGGTCTCTGTATGTCAGGCTTTGCTGCTCTGGGGGTGACAGTGACAGCCCCATAGAGGTTCTCTTCATTAACTGAAAGGACCTCATGCACAGGGTGTGCTCATGCATGCTTGAGGGGCAGTCAATTCCCCTCTGGTCAGTTTCTGCCTCCCACACTCCTTGTAACTGCTCCCATTTGGTTATTTCCACAGAACTGCCCCACCTGCCTCTGCAATGAGTCTTCACACATACCATACCGGCCTCTCCTTCTCAGGGATGGGAGCGAGTGGAGAATGGAGAGTATAACTTAGGGTGGCAACTCTTTTTTTTTTTTTTTCTCCTTTTAATAAATCTCCCTGATCCTGCTGTGAAGCCCCAGGGTTGGTTTAGGTGGGAGGGTCGGGGGCTGAGATGGCTCCTTTCCTTGTTATTACCATCAGCATATTTGGGTAAAAGACAGACCTGCCAACCAATGATGGCTATGGTAGCCTTGCAGTCAGAGAGAATGTGTTTATGAAGACGGCAGAAAGAGAGCAAGCGGACCCAACCCCACTCCCACCCCACTAAGAAGCCACTTCACAGCACATACTTTTCCTGAATCATCAGTTGGACCTAATTTCTTTTAGCTGTTAAGAAAAGCTGAATCTTGTCTAAAAACAGTCCCATCTATAATATTAAGTCTGGCCCTAGGGTTTGTGTTAATAAATGGCTATAGTGTAAAACAACCTGAAACTTCTGCTTTGCCAATTCTACTCTAGATGTGGATGAGTCAGGGTTCTGGGCTGCAAGAAACAGCGAGTAATTGGCAAATGTGAGCAGAAAAGGAATGCACTGGAAGGAAATCAGGGAGCTCATGTATTCTTCGAGAAGGCTGGAGAATCAGGCTTGGAAAAGGCAGAGCCAAGGGAGGTGTGGGAGCAGGAAGCCCATCAAGGGGCTGCACAGACAGCTTGACTCTCCCCCTTCTTTTTTAATAGCGTCTTTTTATTTGTGCAGTAAGCCATTGGCTTAAAAAATGTTTTAAACATTTTAAAGTTACAGTTTAGTAGCATTAAGTACATTCACATTGTTATGCAAATATCATCACCCTCTATCTCTGGATTTTTTTCATTTTCCTAAACTGAAACTCTGTATCCATTAAATAATAACTCCTAACTCCTCATTTGCCCCTTCTCCCGGCTGCTGGTAACCACCATTCTACTTTCTGCCTCTATGAATTTGACTATTCTAAGTACCGATGCAAGTACTCAGTATAGGTACTAAGTACCGATGCAAGTACTCAGTATAGGTACTAAGTACCGATGCAAGTACTCAGTATAGGTACTAAGTACCGATGCAAGTACTCAGTATAGGTACTAAGTACCGATGCAAGTACTCAGTATAGGTACTAAGTACCGATGCAAGTACTCAGTATAGGTACTAAGTACCGATGCAAGTACTCAGTATAGGTACTAAGTACCGATGCAAGTACTCAGTATAGGTACTAAGTACCGGTGTAAGTACTTAGTATAGGTACTAAGTACTGGTGTAAGTACTTAGTATAGGTACTAAGTACTGGTGTAATACTTAGTGTAAGTACTTAGTATAAGCACTCCACACAACATTTGTCCTTTCATCACTGGCTTATTTCACTTAGCCTAATGTCTTTAAGGTTTATCCATGTCGTAGGTCAGAATTTCCTCTTTAAGGCAGAATAATGTTCAATTGTGTGTCTATACCATATTTTGTCTATCCATTCATCAATCTATAAACTTGGGTTGCTTCCATCTTTTGGCTATCAGGAATAATGCTGCTATAAACATGGGTGTGCAAATATCTCTTCAAGTCCCTGCTTTCAACTTTTGGGGTGTATATAACCAGAAATGGGATTGCTGGATCATATTGCAATAATCTTCCTCTCATTCCTACATCTTTATGACCCTCTCTTAAGATGCAATGTCCAGGGAGGAGTACAGCCAACATTCATGGTGCCCTTGACCACACTTTCTCAGGCTGCCTCTCATTGTGGCTGCAGCTAGGTGCAGGCATGCTGAGTCTTCCACCTAAAGCACCCACTGCTTCTCTGGCTGAACCCCAAGGAATTCACTCAGTTTTCAGTCTGCAGCCCAGAAGTGATGGGAGAGTTAACACACTCCAGAGTCTATCCTCACTCAGTGCCCCAGTCCCCCTCCTTTAAAACAAAAACAAAACAAAAATCCTGCTTCATTGAGATATTTACATATCATATAATTCACTTATTTAAAATGTAAACTTCCATTTTTTTAGTATATTCACAGATATGTACAACCATCACCACAGTCAATTAATTTTAGAACATTTTTATCATGCCCAAAACAAACCCTTTAAGCGATCACCCTCCTACTCCCCTAATCCTCTCATCCCTAGGCAGCCACTAATCTACTTCATTTCTCTATAAATTTCCCTGTTGTTAACATTTCAAACAAATGGAACCATAGAGTACATGGTCTTGTGTGTCTGGCTTCTTTTGCTTAGCATAATCTTGTCAAGATTCACCCATGTTCTAGCATGTATCAGAACTTCATGTGGCTCATGCCTGTAATCCCAGCACTTTGGGAGGCTGAAGTGGGCAGATCACTTGAGGTCAGGAGTTCGAGACCAGCCTGGCCAAGAGGATGAAGCCCCGTCTCTACCAAAAATACAAAAATTAACCAGGCATGGTGGTGCGTTCCTGTAATCCCAGCTACTTAGGAGGCTGAGGCAGGAGAAACACTTGAACCCTGGAACCCAGAGGTGAATATTGCAGTGAGCCAAGATCGCACACTGCACTCCTACATGACAGAGCGAGACTCTGTCTCAAAAAAACAAAACAAAACAAAAAAACCTTCATTCCCTTTTATGGCTGAATAATATTCCACTGTATGGATATACCACATTTTATTTATCCCTTCATCAGTTGATGGACATATTTGGGTTGTTTCCATCTTTTGGCTATTATGACTAGCATTACTATAAATATTCATATACAAGTTTTTGTGTGGACATATGTTTTCATTTCTCTTGGGTACATGACCAGGAGTGAAATTGCTCTAGGCTTCCGTTAAGAGTAACTGTGAGATTCATTCTATATTGTTCATCAGATGGTCCCCAACAGGATGGATGGAGCTCCAGTGTCCACACTGAGAAGCTCAGCAACACAGCCTTCATTGTTGCCACCTCCTTTTACATCTCACTTTCCTCACTCCTACAGCCTTGCTCCCTAGGATGACTCCCAAAATAAACTCCCGACACCCATGCCCTTGCCTGTTGCTCTGCTTTCAGGCAATCCAAATGAAGATATGAAAGTTCAGCCAGGCATGGTGGCTCATGCCTGTAAACCCAGCACTTTGGGAGGCCAAGGGAGGCAGATCACTTGAGGTCAGGAGTTCGAGACCAGCCTGGCCAACATGGTGAAACCCCGTCTCTAATAAAAATACAAAAAAATTAACCAGGCATGGTGGTAGGCACCTATAATCCCAGCTACTCAGGAGGCTGAGGCAGGAGAATTGCTTGCACCCAGGAGGCAGAGGTTGCAGTGAGCCGAGTTTGTGCCACTGTACTCCAGCCTGGATGACGGAGTGAGAACCTGCCTCAAAAAAAAAAAAAAAAAAAAAAAAAAAAAAGATATGAAAGTGCATAAGAGTTCAGGCCTGTTCGTGTTCCTGTTCTTCACGTGTCAGAGGCAAGAAGCATGAGGCCTCTTCACCTTCCATAAAGGGAGATGGCGCCCACTGCACAAGGTGTCTGATGTAAACTAAGAAAAACCAAATAACAACAGCAACCAAAAAAAGGTGAAAGTCACAAGGTGATCCCAACGGGTGGAGGAAGAGGACTAGCAACGGGTGGAGGAAGAGGACTAGCATGTTAGATGCATATGATGCTAACAGGGGCCCTGTATGCATTATTCTGTTTAATTCCCACAACAGCCCAGAGAGGTTGATAATTTGCCTGGGGTTATCCCGGAAGTGAAGGAGCCCAGATCAGCAGCCAGGTTCCTCCGATTCCAGTGGCTGTCCTCTGTCACCTCTCCCCACCCTCTGGTCAGTGCTCTTCACAGCAAACTGGTAATTTCCTAACTGCCTTTAAGTGAAAGTATCTTTTTGGCTCCACATTCTACTGCAAAGGAAGCCAGATGCTATTTTTCAGTCCTGTGAACTTTCCATTTCTGGCAGGTGGCTGGCTCTCCTTTTCCCTGGATAGAATGTAATTTCCATTTGCTTTCCAGCAATCTTATTGATTGAACATGCTTCCAAATTTTTTCATCTTTGACACGTTTCTTACAATGTAATTTTACAGGGCAGGAATCATCCCTGTTGAAGAGGAGAGTCCAAGACGGGGCGGCATTCTTGTGTAATGGGTTGCTTTAGCTTTTTCTTTTTTTCTATTTCTTTTTTTTTTTGGCTAAAACTAAGAATGTGTCAGTGGCAAACACTAAAAATCCACCCCCATTTACTTCTTGTGGCTGTTCCTGAGGGATGTCAGTGATAAAGTCACCCAACTTACAAACTTTACAGTGAGTCACTCATCCCATTAAAGGCCCTTGAGATGTACGATAACAGCAAAAAAAAACCCCACCTTTCCAGAAGGATATCATAACAATTAGAAAATCAATCATGATGGCAGTGAACCTCAATGTTCTGATCCACAAAATAAGGCTTTGGTGAAGAATAAATGAAATTACATTTGTGAAAATTTTGCAGTGTGAGCTTTTATTACTCGTATCTTTACAAAGAATGTAATAGATACTGCTATGTTTTTGCAAAGCAAGCTGACATCTGGAGTATGAAACAATCATTAATAATTATCTGTGCTGGTCAGGCATGGTGGATCAAGGCTGTAATCCCAGCACCCTGGGAGGCCAAGGCAGGGGGATTGCTTGAGGCCAGGAGTTCTAGACCAGCTGGACAATGTACCAAGACCCCCATCTCTTTAAAAAGTGTAGCTGGGCCTGGGTGGTACACAACTGTAGTCCCAGCTACTCAAGAGGCTGAGGTGGCAGGATCCCTTGTGCCCAGAAGTTGGAGGATGCAGTGAGCTGTGATAGCTACACACTCCAGCCTAGGTGACAGTGACAGAGCAAGATCCTGTGTCTAAACAAGAAAAAGAAATGGTATCTGTGCAAAAAAAAAAAAAAAAAGTATTCAAAAGTCTAAACCTTGTGTTAGAGACAGCCATTGCACAAACAAGAAGAAGAAAGGGAATTCATCAGACCATGTATAAGTATCAGAAAGAGCCTGAATGTTTTTTTAAATCATTATTATTTACAATTTTTTTTTTTTTGAGACGGAGTCTTGCTCTGTCACCCAGGCTGGAGTGCAGTGGCGCGATCTCGGCTCATTGCAAGCTCTGCCTCCCGGGTTCACGCCATTCTCCTGCCTCAGCCTCCCAAGTAGCTGGGACTACAGGTGCCCGTCACCGTGCCTGGCTAATTTTTTGTATTTTTAGTAGAGACGGGGTTTCACCGCATTAGCCAGGATGGTCTTGATCTCCTGATCTCGTGATCTGCCCATCTTGGCCTCCCAAAGTGCTGGGATTACAGGCGTGAGCAACTGCGCCTGGCCTATTTACAAAAATTTTTTAGAGACAGAGTCTTGCTCCATCATCCGGCTGCAGCCTGGACTTCCTGGGCTCTAACAATCCTCCTACCTCAGCCTCCTGAGTAGTTAGTATTACAGGCATAGGCAACCATGCCCAGCTAATTATTTTTAAAGTGTTTTGTAGAGGCAGGGTCTCACTATGTTGCCCAGGCTGGCCTCAAATTCCAGACCTCACCTGGCATGGTGGCTCACGCCTGTAATCCCAACACTTTGGGAGGCCAAGGCAGGATTGCTTAAGCCTAGGAGTTCTCCAACTCCAGCATAGTGAGACCCCGTCTCTACCAAAAATACAAAAATTAGCCTGACATGGTGGTGCATGCCTGTAATCCCAGCTACTGGGGAGGCTGAGGTGGGAGGCTTGCTCGAGCCTGGGAGGCAGAAGTTGCAGTGAGCCAAGATCGTACCACTGCACTCCAGCCTGGGTGACAGAGTGACACTCTCTCTCAAAAATAAAATAAATAAAAACAGGCCAGGCATGGTGGCTCACACCTGTAATCCTAGAACTTTGGGAGGCTGAGGTGGGCGGATTGCCTGAGCTCAGGAGTTCGAGACCAGCCTGGGCAACGTGGTGAAACCCTGTCTCTACTAAAATACAAAAAAAAAAAAAAATTAGCCAGGCATGGTGGCATGTGCCCGTAATCCCAGCTACTTGGGAGGCTGAGGCAGGAGAATTGTGTCAACCCGGGAAGTAGAGGTTGCAGTGAGCTGAGATTGCGCCACTGCACTCCAGTCTGGGCGGCGGAGCAAGACTCCATCTCCAAAAAATAATAATAATAATAGTAAATAAAATAAAAATAATAAAAATAAGAAATAAATATACAACCTCGTTAGTCCTTACAACAAAGCCAATAGGCTTTGTTCACATAAGTGGAATCCCACTCCCATTTCATAGCTGAGAAAACTGAGGCTCAGAAGAGAATAGGATTTACCCAAAGTCTCAGGAATTCATCTGAGCCCTATGGACCGCCCCACTGCAGTGCAGATTATCTTTGCAAGGTATTACGTGCCTAAGACAGTCTTTCCAGTAGATGACTCAGTGAGCTGGCACCACTTGCAGACTAGCCAGTAGAGTGACCACAGTGTATCAGGAAGATGTGTCACTGAGAAAACAAAACCAGCAAGGATTGTGTGATGCCACAGTGACTCACTGTGCCCAAGGTCCCCCACTCTAACTAGGAGTATTCCCCAGTGGCCTTTATACAACTTGCTGATCTTTTCCTACTTGGCTCGTCTACTCGCCGCACAATCATTCCCATGCAGCCCCACCCCACCCCAGTCCCACCCGTCCTCCTGATGGGGCCTGCTTCTCATCCTCCGCTGAGGTGTCAGATTGACTTCCAGAGGCTTCTGCAGAGCACTTCTCACTCCAATCTCCTCCAATTCTCTAAGCACAAGCAGGAACCTGGGCATTTCCATGCTGCTCAAGCTAAGAGGTCCCCCTTCCAGCCTGGCTCGTGCTGGTGCTTAGGTGGGGCTCCTGTCCCTATCGCCTACAGCTCTGTTGTCTCTCGATATGTCACTCTTTGCACCAGAAAGAACAACCAAGGATCATTCTCAATGCTTCACACAGAAACCCTCTTCTCCCAAATGAATTTCCCGTTCCCTTTCTCAGGGACCCCCAAAGGTATAGCTGCAGCCTCCCAGAACACTTATTCTACAGGAGGCTGCTTAGACCACAGCTGTATTCGGGAAAAGGAAATTTCATTAGGATGTAATGATCTCAGGCCTCCAAAGCCCTGGCTGGCTGGAAAAAGGAGGCTACAGTCAGGATCCTGTCCAAGCCGCCAGAAGAAGTGGCTGATGGCTTTCTAGGCTGCCTTTCTCTGTGCATAATCCTGCTCATATCTCACTGGTCACAGCTGCAAAGGAGTTTAGGAGTGTAGTATCTTAGATGGGCACATATCCCTAGAAAAGCATTGCAAAGCAGAAGGGGAAAATGGAGTTGGGTAGACAACAAGTATTCTCAGAAGATAAGGGCATAGCTGGCTATCTGAACAGTGAGTGTTAAGGTTAGCCATTCCAATATCACACAGATAAGAAAAGGCCCTATGATTTGGCAACCAAGAGATTACTCATGGCCTTGGAAAAGACAAACCTAGCAGAACACTGGATTGGGAGTGGGGTTAAGCAATGAGTGGGGGTGAGGAACTGGAGACATGGGACCCAGACTTTTCTACAGAGATGTTTCAGTAAAGAGAAATGAGGACTAGGCGCAGTGGCTCATGCCTGTAATCCCAGCATTTTGGGAGGCCGAGACGGGCGGATCACAAGGCCAGGAGATCGAGACCATCCTGGCTAACATGGTGAAACCCCGTCTCTACTAAAAATACAAAAAATTAGCCAGGTGTGGTGGTGGGCGCTTGTAGTCCCAGCTACTCAGGAGGCTGAGGCAGGAGAATAGTGTGAACCCGGGAGGTGGAGCTTGCAGTGAGCTGACACAGTGCCACTGCACTCCAGCCTGGGCAACAGAGAAAGACTCCATCTCAAAAAAAAAAAAGAAAAAAAAAAGAGAGAAATGAGAGAGAGATAGACAGCTATATCATAAAAATATACACATAATTCCTAACCTTTATTTTGACTGCTTCTTTTCCTCTCCCCAACTCAATCTTGGCAAGAGTTACTAATAGCAAAATTGACTGACCTGAGTTCCAGCTTCTCTCTCTTCTTCTTCCCAGGGAAGGTGCTAATGAGGAATGAAATGGCCAAAGGCTGAACTGCGGGAGGGAGAAGTGAAGCTCTGGAACATGTAGCAGCTGAGCGTGGAGCACTGAGGATTTTCTCCATGACGAAAAGGAGTTTTATCATGGCCAGGTATGGTGGCTTATGCCTGTAATCCCAGCACTTTGGAAGGCTGAGGTGGTAGGATTGCTTGAGGCTAGGAGTTCAAGATCAGCCTGAGCAACATAGCGAGACCCCGTCTCTAAAAAATAAATAAATAAATAAAAAGATTAGCCGGGCATGGTGGCCTGTGCCTGTAGTCCCAGCTACTTGGGAGACTGAGGTGAGAAGATGGCTTGAGCCCTGGAGGTTGAAATGCAGTGAGCAGTGATAGCACCACTGCACTCCAGCCTGGGTGACAGAGTGAGACCTTTTTTTTTTTTCTTTCAGTGAAAGTACAGAGATTTATTGCAAAGGCAGAATTACACACTTAAGAAAGGGAAGTGCAAGTGCAATGGGGTTTGGAGTCCCTACATTTATGGGTTTATTGAATTAAGGGGTGGAATATTCATGAAGATTCCTGGAAAAAGATGGAAATTTATCAGAACTGCGGTGCAAACCTAATGCTAAAAAAAGTTCTAATCATAGAAGAACAAAACCCCTTGAGAATTAAAATGAATGAAAATCCATTTGCCTCTTTCATGACCCCTACAATAATAAGACTGCCCATAGTTATTTTAATTATCTTATTCCCAAATATTCTATTCCCATCATGTAGTTGCCTGATCAATAACTGGCTGGTTTCTGTACAACAGTGACTAATATTAAAACAGATAATAATAATAATGTATAACATCAAAGAATGAATCTATCTCTTTTTTTTTTGAGACAGAAAATCGCTCTGCTGCCAGGCTGGAATGCAATGCCTCTATCTTGGCTCACTACAACCTCCACCTCCCTGGTTCAAGCGATTCCCCTGCCTCAGCCTCCGGAGTAGCTGGGACTACAGGCGTGTGCCACCACATCTAGCTAATTTTTTGTATTTTAGTAGAGATGGAGTTTCACCATGTTAGCCAGGATGGTCTCAATCTCCTCACCTCGTGATCCACCTGCCTCAGCCTCCTGGGATTACAGGTGTGAGCCCATGCACACGGCCGCTCTCTTAATTCTTGTGGCAAAGCATTTCTGAACAAGTGAGGGCTATCCTTAAAGCCCTGAGGCAGTACTATCCAGGTGTACTGCTGGGTAAAATTAGTTTCAGGATTAGTCCACCCAAAAGCAAACAAAAATTGAGAGTCAGAGTGTAAAAGGATACAAAATAAAGCATGAATCAATTGGTGTCTCTGGTATTTGGGTAAATATGGTATAAGGATTTGACACTATAGGGCTGGGCGCAGTGGCTCACGCCTGTAATCCCAGCACTTTGGGAGGCCGAGGCATGTGGATCGCTTGAGGTCAGGAGTTCGAGATCAGCCTGGCCAACATGATGAAACCCCGTCTCTACTAAAAATACAAAAATTATCCAAGCATGGTGGTGCGTGCCTGTAGTCCCAGCTACTCCGGAGGCTGACGCAGGAGAATTGCTTGAACCTGGGAGGCAGAGGTTGCAGTGAGCTGAGGTCGCGCCACTGCACTCCAGAGCAAGACTCCGTCTCAAAAAAATAAATAAGTAATTAAAAAGGATTTGACACTATAGAATGTAAGGTAATTACAACCTCATTAATAGCTCCTAAGTCTTGAACTAGATGATTATTCTGCATTTGGTTTTTGGACAGGGAGGGAAGGAGTATTACAAAGAGACTGACTGACATAGAACCAGGAGGCCCTGTTTTAAAAACTTCTCAATTAAAGGTTGGCGTCCTCACCTGGCTCCCGGTTTGAGGGCATATTGGCTCTTGCATGGGAAATTGTTTTTGTCTTTAAAGCGATGATCACGGCTGGGCGCAGTGGCTCACGTCTGTAATCCCAGCACTTTGGGAGGCTGAGGCAGGCAGATCACAAGATCAGGAGATGGAGACGATCCTGGCTAACATGGTGAAACCCGTCTCTACTAAAAATACAAAAAAATTAGCCGAGCGTGGTGGCGGGCGCCTGTAGTCCCAGCTACTTGGGAGTCTGAGGCAGGAGAATGGCTTGAACCCGGGAGGCGGAGCTTGCAGTGAGCCGAGATCGCACCACTGCACTCCAGCCTGGGCGACAGAGCGAGACTCCGATCTCAAAAAAAAAAAAAAAGAGATGATCACAGGCTGAGCATGTATTGCTTTGCAAGGGGTTTCTTGGTCCCATACTTATGGGTCTACTTAAAACTTTATTTTATGGAGGATCTCCTGTTTTTCTGAGGCTGGTTTAGAAAATACAAGCATTGCCAAGAAGGAGGGCCTGATAAATGTAAAGTGGCTCCAAAGCTGGCTAGGAAGTCCTGTCTCAATAAAAGAGTAGGACATTCCAGCATAACCAGAAACTCATGAGTTACCATATAGTTTTCTAGCCTGTAGCTTAGGGGTAAAGTGTTTTGATTTGGGGGTGCCATTGACACCCATGACAGTGCAGCTTTTGGAGAATAAGGGCCCAGAGTGGCAGTTCAGGACAGAGTAACTGGCCACTGAGTCAATTAAGAAATTAATATTTGCCGGGCACAGTGGCTCACACCTGTAATCCCAGCACTTTGGGAAGCTGAGGCGGATGAATTGCTTGAGCCCAGGAGTTCAAGACCAGCCTGGGCAGCATGGTGAAACTCTGTCTCTACAAAAAAAAAAAAAAAAAAAAAAAAAAATACAAAAAACTAGCTAGGCATGATCAGGGCTGCCCATAGTTCCAGTTACTCGGAAGGCTGAGGTGGGAGGATTACTTGAGCCCAGAAGGTCAAGGCTGCAGTGAGCCCTGATCACGCCACTGCTCTCCAGCTTGGGTGACAGAGTGAGAACTTGTCTCAAAAAGAAAAGAAAAAGAAATTAATATTCTTGGCTGGGCGTGGTGGCTCACGCCTGTAAAGAAAAAATTTAATTTTCTTTTTTTTTAGACAGAGTCTCACTCTGTCACCCAGGCTGGAGTGCAGTGGCTCGATCTCGGCCCATTGCAACCTCCACCTCTCGGGTTCAAGCGATTCTCCTGCCTCAGCCTCCCGAGTAGCTGGGATTACAGGAGCCTGCCACCACGCCTGGCTAATTTTTGGTATTTTTAGTAGAAATGGGGTTTTGCCATTTTGGCCAGGCTGGTCTTGAACTCCTGACCTCGTGATCCACCCGCCTCGGCCTCCCAAAGTGCTGGGATTACAGGCGTGAGCCACCACGCCCGGCCAAAAATTAATATTCTTACCAGCCACGTGAAGAATCACTGAGGCTCCTCAGTTGTGATGACCATGCCTTTTGTGGGAGCCACCAGGAACCTTGGTCTAGTTACAGCCATGATGGCATCGGGCATTCTCCTTTCCCTTTGGAGCTGAAGGTAATCCCTTTTCCAATGGCCCTCCTGCTTGCAGGACAGGGTCTAGGTGGGGTCCCCTGACTGGGACGGTCTTCACTCCAATGTCCTGGCTTCCCACACTTGAAGCAGCAACCATTGCCTGCAGGTTTGCTGTTAGGCCTGTTTGGTCCATGGGCGAAGCATCCCCCCGGGTGACCCTGAGGTTACAGGGCACTGCTTACAGCAACTGCTGTCATTGGAGCATGATGTCTGTTCTGTTGTTTGCCATGCTGGGTCCTTTCAGCCTCTCCAGCCCCGTCCCTATTACTAAATACCCCAAAAGCCACATCAAGCATTTGATTAATAGGCATTTAGGGTCCTCAAGCCAATTTCTGTAATTTTATTCCGATGTCAGGTGCTGACTGGTTAATAAAGTGTGTCCCTAGTAAAATCTGTCCAGCATCAGCATTGGGGGTCAATGTTAGTATATTTTGTTAGGGCTTCCACAAGGCACCCCGACACAAATATGGGTTGTCATCCTTTCCTTGAGTTATTCCCCTTATTTTATTATAGTTCACAGGCTTAGCAGTACATTTTTTATTTCCTTTTATTTTTTCTTTTTTTGAGATGGGGTCTGGTTCTGTTGCCCAGACTGGAGTGCATTGGCACGATCTTAACTAACTACAACCCCCACCTCCTAGGCCCAAGCCATCCTCCCACCTCAGCCTCCTAAGTACCTGGGACTACAGGCACATGCCAGCACGCCTGGCTGATTTTTGTATTTTCTGTAGAAATGGGGTTTTGCCGTGTTGCCCAGGCTGGTCTCAAATTCCTGAGATGAAGCAATCCACCTACCTCTGCCTCCCAAAGTGCTGAGATTATAGGCGTGAGCCACCATGCCCAGCCTGGTACATTTTTTATTCCCTCCACTAAACAAGTCACCATATGATTTATTTTTCTTACATCAGCCTGGCTCTGTTGATCGTTCCAATTAGGGTCATTGTAAGGCGTAGATGTGGTCCCCACAGTGTATTGCTCATGGTCCTCAGCTGATGAAATGCCAAGTGCAAGAGCTCAGCCCTTACAATTGGCCACCTCCATGGCCATGACAGAAGACAGGCATTCCTAGACCCTTGGCTGACTGCCTTGGCATCTAGGCATCCCTGGAGCCCTAGTGTTGTCCAGGGATCCGTGGCCCCTGGGGCTTTGAAAACAGGGAGGCTTTCAAAGAAAAGCCAGACAAGCTGTAGGTTTCATTTGAAAGTCACAAGCCTGCTGATATCCATCTGAACATTTATCACCAAGTACAACTTGGAAGTAGAGATGATTCAGCACAGCCAATAAACAGGGACCTTGAAGGGACCCATTAAGAATCAGAGGCCTGGATTTGGCATTCCAGAGGGCAGTATCTAGGAGGCCTATCTTACTGTGTCCAAAATGTTCACTAAACTTTTGTGTGAAGTAAGAAGCAGCAGCGTGGGGAGAGAAACTTGCAAAAGCAGGGTTTTTTTTGTTTTGTTTTTGTTTTTGTTTTTGAGATGGAGTCTCACTCTGTTGCCCAGGCTGGAGTGCAGCAACGTGATCTCTGCTCACCGCAACCTCTGCCTCCTGGGTTCAAGTGATTCTCATGCTTCAGCCTCCCAAGTAGCTGAGACTACAGGCGTGCGCCACCACACCTGGCTAATTTTTGTATTTTTGGTAGAGACAGGGTTTCACCATGTTGACCAGACTGGTCTCAACCTCCTGATCTCAAGTGATCCGCCCACCTCGGCTTCTCAAATTGCTGGGATTACAGGTGTGAGCCACCGTGCCCAGCCAAAAAGCCGAGTTTAAAGAGAGACAGGAAAAATGAAACAGCTCCCAACCAGGGTCAGTGTCTTGCCACAGCTGGTCCCTTGGGAAAACAGAAGAGCCTTCCCAGAAAAAAGTCACAGTGCTCCTTGGAAGCCACCTAGCCACTGCACGGTGTGGGATTTTACCCTCCACCCTCATTAGCTTCCAGTCAGGAAGGACGGTAGCTCCTCAGGGCTACTCAGTGTAGGTTGAAACCTTCCCACCTCCCTCTCATCCCATCAGGATGAACTGGGTTTTCCAGCCAGAGGGAGCAGAGTCGCTACAGCTGAGGGGAGTCAGGCTGCAGTTGATGCCAAGGAACAAGGAAGAAATTAGCAGTAACTCCAGAGAGTGAGAAGACTCCGACTAATATTGGAGTAGGATTTACAAACTGCCAGTGGTTCTAGAATTCGGCGACGACACTCCAGCCTGGATGGCCATAAAGATGACACCAGTGGGCTGGGGGAGGTCCCCAAACACTGATGGGACCTCGACCCCAGCTGGTGTCCAGGCTCTTGACATCATCACAAGAAGGCATTCAAAGGTGGGTCAGAAAATAATGAAATTACAGAGATTTATTGCAAAGAGAAAAGCACACACTCAAGAAAGAGGAGTGCAAACAAACTCAAGGAGAGTCACATGAGAAAATACGTTTTACTGATTCTTACTCCTGCTGGCCCCGGCTTTCTCCTTCCTTGTCTTCCTTTTTTTCTCCCCTTGTGATCCTTTCTCTCTTCCATCCCCAATATATATGTCTTCGGTAGGGAACTTAGATTTATTGAGCATCTACTATGTGCCAGGTACTGGGCTTTGGGCCTCATGGACTCCATCTCACTTAGTTCTTCCAGCAGCTTTTGGAGGGATGTTCATTATTATTCCCACTTTACAGAAGAGGAAATGGAGGTTCAGGGAGGTTAAATTATCCAGGTCACACAGTCAAATGGATTGGCGCTGGGAACTACATCTAGATCTGTTTGACTCTAAAACACTATTCTCTCCTTTATTTTTTGAGGGTCCATGAAGCACTATCAAGGAGCTACAGAATGTCAATTACGTTCCTCTTTGGAGTCTTTGTTGCCCAGGCTAGAATGAAGTGATGCAATCTCGGCTCACTGCAACCTCCCACCTTCCAGGTTCAAGCAATTCTCCTGCTTCAGTCTCCCAAGCAGCTGGGACTGCAGGTGCCTGCCACCACACATGGCTAATTTTTGTATTTTTAATACAGATGGGGTTTCACCATGTTGGCCCCGCTGGTCTCAAAATCCTGACCTCAAGTGATCCACCCGCCTCAGCCTCCCAAAGTGCTGGGATTACAGGAGAGTCACCACACCCGGCCCTCAATTGCATCCTTGAGTACAAATTCACATAACACACATGGAATTCCTGTTTGCTTATGAATCTTCCTATCAGGTGCCACTGATCTGCTAGTGGAAATCCTCCCAAGGAAAAGCTTGAAGAATGCAAGTGTTTTGCTGTCTGTCTAGGTTTTTTGTTAGCCTAAGGAGACACACAAGACTCCAGCTGCTCAGCCAGCCCCTCCGGGAGCCTCAGCCTGTGAGCAAAGTGATGGTGAGCAGGAGGCAGAGACCACAGGCTTCTGTTTACAGAATCTCTCAGACAATGGACAAAAGAGTAGCGACTTTCATAACAACTTGACATTGATAGAGTTTCCAATATAGCTGCACATTTTCTACTGTTATTGCTCCAATCTTCTTCATGAAAAGTAAAAGAGGGGGCCGGGCGCGGCGGCTCACACCTGTAATCCCAGCACTTTGGGAGGCCGAGGCAGGCGGATCACCTGGGGTCAGGAGTTCAAGACCAGACTGACCAACATGGAGAAACCCCGTCCCTACCAAAAATACAAAATTAGCTGGGTGTGGTGATATATGCCTGTTATCCCAGCTACTCAGGAGGCTGAGGCAGGAGAATCACTTGAACCGGGGAGGCAGAGTTTGCCGTGAGCCAAGATCGCGCCATTGCACTCCAGCCTGGGCAACAAGAGTGAAACTCTGTCTCAAAAGAAGAAAAAAAAAAAAAAAAAAGTAAAAGAGGGCAGGGCATGGTGGCTCATACCTGTAATTTTGGGAGGCAGAGACAGGAAGATCACCCAAGCCCAGGAGTTCGAGACCAGCCTGGGCAACATAGTGAGACCTCATCTCTACAAAATAATACAAAAATAAGGTGGATGTGGTGGTGCACACCTGTAGTCCCAGATACTTGGGAGGCTGAGATGGGAGGATCATCTGAGCCCTCAGTGGTTGAGGCTGTAGTGAGCTGTGATCACACCACTACATCCCAGCCTGGGTGACAGAATGAGACCCTGTCTCAAAAATTAGTAAATAAATAAAAAGTAAAAGAAGGTTTTGGTCCTCACTTGGATAATCAGCAGTAATAAAAACATCTGGAATGAATCCACTCAGAGCCTTTCCAATAACCAGTCTCTCTCTCTCTCTCTCTCTCTCTGTCTCTCTCTTTAGCACAGGTTAAATTTCTGATTGTTCCTTGAGGCTTTTTTTGGTGGAAATCTATGTTAAAGCATATTTTATGTGGCAGAGGAGGCCAAAAGTGATGGCTGCATGCTTACTTATTCTTTTTCCATGAAATAGCATTTTAGGGATCCAAATACAACCTATTTGATCCACAGACATGTACTGATCACTTCCAAGGCTGCGTAAACATTTAAAGACGTTCTTTGATGTGGTTAGACAAAGATGCCCTAAACTATGGGTGCCAGTTAACTAGTTAATGCCAAATGTCTGGAGGAGCCAATTTGTTGGTCATTTTTAAAAAAGATCTGTGATGAGCAGTAAGAGGCTATCTGAAGCATTTTGTCTTTCATTTTTTAAAAACCTGGATCAAGAAACCGTGTGCAATATGAATATTTTTCTTTCAAAGGCAAGTATTATACAGAAGTTATCTCTATGGGGGCTGGGCATGGTGGTTCACGCCTGTAATCCCAGCACTTTAGGAGGCTGAGGCAGGTGGATCACCTGAGGTCAGGAGTTCGAGACCAGCCTGACCAACATGGTGAAACCCTGTCTCTACTAAAAATACAAAAATTAGCTGGGCATGGTGGTGGGCACCTGTAATCCCTGCTACTTGGGAGGCTGAGGCAAGAGGATTGCTTGAACCCAAGAGGCAGAGGTTGCAGTGAGCCAAGATAGTGCCATTGCACTCCAGCCTGGATGACAAGAGCGAAACTCCATCTCAAAAAAAAAAAAAAAAAAAAAATAGAAATTATCTCTGTGGGATTGGAGAAGTGGGAGCACTAGGAAGAGAAACATTTCTCTAATATTTGTGTTTGTATTTTATGTTATTTTTAACATGCCCTTGAGTTTTCCTTTAAAAGTTTAAAACTAGTTCAAATGCAAAAAGAGCATACCCCCCCACCCCCAACCCTGCCACTCACAGAAAGGGAACACAGGAACAGGATGTTTTTGAGGAAACACACTCCCTCTGTGTAGATTCACTGAAAATATGTCAATTTTTTTTTTTTTTTTGAGACGGAGTCTTGCTCCGTCACCAGGCTGGAGTGCAGTGGCACAATCTCGGCTCACTGCAACCTCTGCCTCCCGGGTTCAAGCGATTATCTTGCCTCAGCCTCCCAAGTAGCTGGGACTACAGGTGTGTGCCACCATGCCCAGCTAATTTTCGTATTTTTGGTGAGAAGGGGTTTCACTATGTTGGCCAGGATGGTCTTGATTTCTTGACCTCGTGATCCGCCCGCCTTGGCCTCCCAAAGCGCTGGGATTACAGGCATGAGCCACTCCGCCCGGCCAGTGTAATTTCTCTCAAGCTGACGAGCAAAGCACCTTTATCACTAAGATCACTGAAGGAGAAATGGGGAGAGGAGGGTGCCAGGTTTTGCCCCTATCTTGAGTCGTTTGTTTGCTTCTCTCTGTCCCAAACACCCAAGAGGGGTGAAGGAGAACTACGAGGCGGTGTTCCTAAAATTCTAGGGAACACATTTTTGGCTGTAATTGGCCGAATGTTTCAGGCAAAATCACAACGGCTTTAGCTCTCCACTTTGTTTTGTTTGAGAAAGTCTGGTCCCAGCATGCTTAGTTGTAAAGTGGAAATGTTTCTGGTTCTGGGATTCATTAATTCGGAGCCCCCTGCCTGTTCTGTACAGATGAATAAGGGCTCCAGCATCACAGATGACCACATCTGAAATCCACCCAGAATCTTTTCCAGTAAATAGAAATCCATTTTGTACATTCCTACAGGAATACAACTGCAGCATGAAGAGATGGTCTCTCCCTATACTTCACATCCTTCCTTAAAAATATACATTTATCTATTTCTCTATGGATCTGTTTCTCCTATGAAGCAACTTGAGACAAACTGTGGTGGTGAAGCTATTTTATATTATCAAAATAATTGGTGATTGATAGTTCAGTCTAATATTTCAACACTTTCTAGATATTGGAGCGGGTAGAAATGGATATAGCTATAGGTGTATTAAGACACTCTAGATCTGAAAATTCAATTGTGTAAAAGGATAAATTAAGAGTTGTGAATGGTTTTCACTAAATCCTTTTTTTCTTCCCCTAGATAATTTCTTTGGATGAGAGCTCTTCCTGTTCACCTTAGTATCTGTTGAAAGATGAGTATTTGGTGAAATAAGTTGGAAAATCAGAAGAACTTAAGACTAAAGTGTGGAAAGGTCATTGTGATGGATGATCACTCAGAAATGAAATGAAGTTAGAGCATCTCCCAAAATCATTGATCGCTGGACCACGACAAATAGATCCAGGCCAGGCACAGTGGCTCATGCACTTTGGGAAGCCAAGGCAGGGGGATTGCTTGAGGCTAGGAGTTTGAGACCAGCCTGGACAACATAGCGAGATACTATCTCTACAAAAAAAAAAAAAAATTAAAAATCACCCATGGCTGGGTGCAGTGGCTCAGGCCTGTAATCCCAGCACTTTGGGATGCTGATGAGGGCAGATCACTTGAGGTCAGGAGTTTGAGGCCAGCCTGGCCAACATGGCAAAACCCCATCTCTACTAAAAATACAAAAATTAGCTGGGTGTGGTGGCACCTGCCTGTAATCCTGGTTACTGGGGAGGCTGAGGCAGGAGAATCGCTTGAACCCAGGAGGCAGAGGTTGCAGTGAGCTGAGAATGTGCCACTGCACTTCAGCCTGGGCGACAGAGCGAGACTCCATCAAAAAAAAAAAAAAAAATCGCCTGGGCACAGTGATGTGTGCCTGCAGTCCTATTTATTCAGGAGGTTGAGGTAGAAGGATTGCTTGAGACCAAGTGTTGAAGGATGCAGTGAGCTATGATTGTGCCACTGCACTCCAGCCTGGGTGACAGAGCAAGACCCTATCTCCAAAAACAAAAACAAGTAGACTCTGAGCTCTTTAAAGACAGGAATCTTGGCTTTCGCCTTTGATTCCAAGGAGTCTGCAATATGTGTGAGTAAGACCACAAGCCAGGAGCTATGGACTTTGCCCACCATGCTTGAGAGGATATGGCACAAGCATGCCTTCCCTGAGGCAGCTGGATGTGTTTGCGGTGCCAGTGACCTAGAGACTGGCAGCAGCAGAGTAGAGGAAGGCAGCGAGGGTTCAGAGAAAGGATGGTGACAGGGCAAGGGGGCAGCAAAGATGTTCTGTTTTTTTCATGAGAGGCACGGCTGGTTCAGAGTCTGGATTCTTGGGCACAAAGAGGGAAAGATTGGATGATATCCTTAAAACACCAGGCACTCCGAGGCCCGGCATGGTGGCTCATGCCTGCAATCCTAGCACTTTGGGAAGCCAAGGCTGGTGGGTCACTTGAGGTCAGGAGTTCAAGACTAGCCTGACCAACATGGCAAAACCCAGTCTCTACTAAAAATACAAAAATTAGCCAGGCGTGACGGCGGGTGCCTGCAATCCCAGCTCCTCAGGAGGCTGAGGCAGAAGAATCACTTGAACCCAGGAGGTGGAGGTTGCAGTGAGCTGAGATCCTGCTACTGTACTCCAGCCTGGGCAACAGAGCAAGACTCCATCTCAGAAAAACAACAAAAACAGGCTGGGTGCAGTGGCTCACACCTGTAATCCCAGCACTTTGGGAGGCTGAGGTGGGCAGATCACCTGAGGTCAGGAGACCAGCCTGGCCAACATGGTGAAACCCCATCTCTACTAAAAATAAAAAATTAGCTGGGCATGGTGGCACATGCCTGTAATCCCAGCTGCTCGGGAGGCTGAGGCAGGAGAATCACTTGAACCTGGGAGATGGAGGTTGCAATGAGCCAAGATCACACCACTGCACTCCAGCCTGGGCAACAAGAGAGAAACTCCATCTCAAAGCAAAACAAAACAAACAAACAAAAACAAAAACAAAACAAACAAACAAAAGCCCCAGGCAATCTGAGTATCAGCCTCCAGGCAGAGGCGGGGAAGCAAGGAAACAGAGGTGCTACAGACAATGTTTATATTTCCTCCCAAATTCCTACGCTAAGATCCTAACTCCCAACCTTCGGGCATCAGGCGGGGAGGCCTTTGGGAGGTGATCAGGTCATGAGGGCAAAGCCATCGTGAATGGGATTAGTGCCCTTACAAAAGAGACTCGGGAGAGTCTCGTCCTCAACCTGTGAGGACACAGCAAGAAGGTGTCATCTCTAAGCCAGAAAGTGGCCCTCACCAGATGCCAAATCTGCCAGCACCTTGATCTTGGACTTCCCAGACTCCAGAATTGTGAGAAATAAATGCTCTTTTTTTTTTTTTTTTTTTTTGGTCAGAGGCTGAGTCTTACTCTGTTGCCCAGGCTGGAGTGCAATGGCTTGATCTCGGCTCACTGCAACCTCTGCCTCCTGGGTTCAAGCGATTCTCCTGCCTCAGCCTCCCAAATAGCTGGGATTACAGGCACGCACCACCATGCCCGGCTAATTTTTATTTTCTTAGTAGAGACAGGGTTTCATCATGTTGGCCAGGCTGGTTTCAAACTCTTGACCTTGTGATCTGCCTGCCTCGCCCTCCCAAAGTGTTGGGATTACAGACATGAGCCACCCAGCCGAGCTAAATGCTCATTGTTTGTAAGTCACCCAGTCTGTAGTATTCTGTTATAGCAGTCCCAACAGACCAAGAGAGAGAGAAGAGACTAATTAACACCCCTTTTGACAATCTCCTGTTTCACAGGCACCAAAAGGGGAATTTATTTCCAAATCCCTTTATGTTAATCTGGAATGATGAGGGGGCAAGAAGGCCACCTATCCTCTCCAGTATTCCCCTACTTTCCTGCTGATGCAGGAGATTTCACTGAAAACTAGAAAGATAATCCACAGATGCCCCCACGCTCAAAATTTTATTTTATTTTATTTTATTATTGTTTTTTTAGATGGAGTTTCGCTCTTGTTGCCCAGGCTGGAGTGCAATGGTGCTATCTCGGCTCCCTGCAATCTTCACCTCCCAGATTCAAGTGATTCTCCTGCCTCAGCCTCCCAAGTAGCTGGGACTATAGGCGTGAGCCACCATGGCTGGCTAATTTTGTATTTTTGGTAGAGACAGGGTTTCACCATGTTGGCCAGGCTAGTCTCAAACTCCTTACCTCGGGTAATCTGCCTGCCTTGGCCTCCCAAAGTGCTAGGATTACAGGAATGAACCACCGTACCTGGCAAAAAAAAAAAAAAAAAAAAAAAAAAAAATTAAATGCAAATACATCAGCTGAAGAAGTTAATATTATATGAATGATCTGGTCAATAAAAGGAGGTCTGGCACCAGATTCTCCTTCTGTTCAGCACAGCAAACTAGAATGGAAGCTCCATAGAGGAGGTACTTTATTTCAGTAACTGCTGTGCCCCCAGTGTCTGGTATATAGGGGGCACTCAAGTAATATTTATCGGGTGTGGAGTGAATGGACCTGGAATATGCTAGGTGTTGTACCACAAAGTGGGAGAGGTATCGAGAAAGCGTTTTATAACTCTTGTAGTTGGTGAGACAACATAAAAAGATAATTTCCAGACTGTGCTGGAGAAGCGTGGAGTGTTGTGGAAGCAAAGAGAAAGAACCCAGAAAGACAGGAACTGCTTAACAGCTAATAGGAGGTTCTACTACCACTGACTTGGGAAGGAGTACGCTGAGCAAATATGGCCATCCTGTGGTTATACTCAATGCCTGCCTGGTTATCTTTATGTCCATACGAAGCCCAACAGAAACTGCTGACAAAGGTATTTTTGTCTTGGTGGTCTAGCTCCTTTACATGGGGCAATAGCAGATTTCATTTGCAACACTTTATTCACATCTATGGAATAAAACTAGGTGTATCTGGCCCAAGTCTTTCTACAGTCTTATTTATCAGGTTGAACATCCTTTATCCAAAATGCTTAGGACCAAAAGTATTTTGGTTTCCAGATTTTGTGGGGTTTGGGAATATTTGTATTAGACTTACTGGTTGAACATCCCTTATCTGAATATCTGACATCCAAAATGCTCCAACAAGCATTTCCCTTTGACTGTCATGTCAGAGCTCAAAAAGATTTAGGTTTTGGACCATTTTGGATTTTTGGGTTTGGAATGCTTAACTTGTAGTACTTTAGATTAAAACTGATGAGTTTAAGATCATTTTATCCATTTTAGTGAGTTTGCTAGTCTGTGTTGAAGAAACTGTGTAAGAAAAAACTATGTATAACAACCATAAAGCAAACTTGTCATTTGCTGCTGCCTAGCCTTCGACAGTGTCTGTAATATCATTGTCTGTACCACATTCTATCCATAAACGAAAGTATTGTGGCCAGAGCAGTGGCTCACGCTTGTAATCCCAGCACTTTGGGAGGCTGAGGTGGATGGATTTGTTGAGGCCAGGAGTTTGAGACCAGCCTGGGCAACCTGGCAAACCCTGTCTCTACAAAAAATACAAAAATTAGCCAGGTATGGTAGTGTGCACCTGTAGCCCTAGTTACTCGGGGGCGTTGAGGTGGGAGGATCACTTAAGCCTGGGAGGCAGAGGTTGCAATGAGCCAAGGTCATGCGCCACAGCACTCACTCCAGCCTGGGTGACAGAGTGAGACCCTGCCTAAAAAAAAAAAAAAAAAAAAAAAAAAGACGGAACATATTGCACATAAGAGAAGAATTCTGGGCACATAATGGAGAGCACAGAATATGACCAAACATGGATAGTTCACAGTCGCAAAGGCACATAATTGTCACCCATTCTCAACCTGCACAGAAGAAATTAGGATTCACTAAGGATTCCTTGCTGCTTACAGCCTCCCAGGTTAAAATGCAGATAGCTGTGCCCAGTAGGCTGGGCGTGGTGGCTCACGCCTGTAATCCCAACACTTTGGGAGGCCAAGGCAGGCGGATCACAAGGTCAAGAGATCAAGACCATCCTGGCCAACATGGTGAAACCTCGTCTCTACTAAAAATACAAAAATTAGCTGGGTGTGGTGGCATGCACCTGTAATCCCAGCTACTCAGAAGGCTGAGGCAGGAGAATCACTTGAACCCAGGAGGCAGAGGTTGCAGTGAGCTGAGATCGTGCCACTGTACTCCAGCCTGGGCAACAGAGCAAGACTCCGTGAAAGGAAGAAAGGAAGGAAGGAAGGAAGGAAGGGAGGAAGGAGAAAGAAATCATCGAGTATAGGAGTATGTGTTCATTTACATCATCTTTGCCTAGTCCAAGTGCTCCAGGTCAATTATACACTCTATCAAAGAAAGAAAAACCTAGCAAATAGGTGGGGACTCCGATAGACATGGTGAAATATTTGTTTTGCTTGTTTGTTCCTCCTTTGAGCGACATAAGGAAGCTTCACATTCAATCACCAGAGGTCATTCTCGCACCACTAGATGGAAGACTTGGCTGCTCTCGACTCTTTCAATATTTACACTGTGTCAGCAGCAGCTTTAGTTCTTCACCAAAAGATCTCCTAAACTGGAAAAACAAAATTCTACTCCACCCTTGAGAGGACCAACTTGGGAGAATTCCTCTTGTCAAGCTCTAAGGGCTCTGCAAGAAAAGATGCTGCTGCTAGCCATGTATGGGAAACCATTGAGGGGATGGACTTAGGGCTGGGCTGTGGGTAAGAACGCAGGGGTTCAGATCTCTGCTCTGCTAGTTACCCGGTGTGTGCTCTTGGCTATATCATGTAACTTCTTTGTTCCTCGGTTTCCTTATAGGATACATGGAGATAATGTAAATGTCCACCACATATGATGTAAGGATTGAATGAGTTAAAATCTGCCTATAAAGTGCTTAAAATAATTCCTGGGACATCGTTAAACATTCAGTAAATGTTAAGTGTTTTTGTATTGAGGTTTTTGTCTTGTTACACTTTATAAATAATTTAGTCAGTTTAGTCAGCTATAGATAACTAAATAACCTAGTGTCAAGTAAAGGTATTTATTAGAGACAATGTTTATACATTAATTAATTAATTAATTTTTTTAAGACCGAGTCTTGCTCTGTCACCCAGGCTGGAGTGCAGTGGCATGATATCAGCTCACTGCAACCTCCACCTCCCAGGTACAAGTGATTCTCCTGCCTCAGCCTTCTGAGTAGCTGGGATTACAGGTGCCCACCACCACGCCCAGCTAATTTTTGTAGTTTTAGTAGAGACGGGGTTTCACCATGTTGGCCAGGCTGGTGTCGAACTCCTGACCTCAAGTGACCTGCCCGCCTGGGCCTTCCAAAGTGCTGGGATTACAGGCTTGAGCCACCATGCCCAGCCTGTTTATACGTATAAAAACAATATTTCATAGGTCCAAATGAGCCAGGGAATGCCATTGTGGACTTTGTTTTTAGAAACTTCACTGGATATTGCTGTTGTCTGAGAACAGCTCTGATCAAAAAGCATGCTTTCTGCATCCACTTAATTTACTCCTTTGAAATGCCACTAAAATTTTTTCTAAGGCTATGGAGCAATTTGGGAAGCCAAAATTTCTTTTTCAATGTTTGACTTTCATTTCTCCACACTTTTTTTGGAGCTCAAAAACCATATTTTGATCACTGACACCCAAACTATAAGAGAAGCACCCAGTGCCAGAGGTAATGACTCTGGATTTGACAACTTTTAGTCCAAGTTCACTCTGAATATGTGTTTGATACTTTTAGGAAAGTAATTCAAGCACTCTTGGGAATTTATGTGCACATAGTACTACATTTATGAAACTTAAGCTTCCTAGTGGTACCTAGATCCTTGTTAAATGTGCATAAAAGACAAAATTACACACAAAATCATCAATGTGAGTTTTTATGTCCCCAGGGGTTACTTTGTCATCCTTTCCTTTTGCCCATAACATCATTTAGGAGGACATATTTTTAAATTTCATATTTAATTTACTACAGTTACAGATTTTTAAACATATTTAAGTTTTTAAGTGCAGCTTACAAATCTGACTCTTCTGTATACAGATCACTTTATGGGTGTTTAAGGAAAACAATAATAAACTATCAATTGCCTGACAAAGATTTCCTCATTGAGACTTAACACTTGGCCAGGTACAGTGGCTCATGCCTGTAATCTCAGCACTTTGGGAGGCCAAGGCGGGAGGATCACTTGAGCTCAGAATTTCAAGACCAGACTGGGCAACATTGTGTGACCCTGTCTCTATTAAAAAAAAACTGTTTTATAAAAAAGACTTAACATTTAAGTAAGGCTGGGTGCTGTGACTTACGCCTGTAATCCCAAAACTTTGGGAGGCTGGGGTGTACAGATCACGTGAGGTCAGGAGTTTGTGACCCGCCTGGCCAACATGGTGAAACACTGTCTCTACCGAAAATACAAAAATTAACTGGGTGTGGTGGCACACACTTGTAATCCCAGCTACTTGGGAGGCTGAGGTAGGAGAATTGCTTGAACCTAGGAGGCAGAGGCTGCAGTGAGCTGAGATTGTACCACTGTACTCCAGCCTGGGCAACAGATGGAGACTCCATCTCAAAACAAACAAACAAACAAGTAAGTTTTTATAAACCTAAGTAATTAAACTTATACAACTGGTGAATATCTTAAAATTCTCTTAAGTGTTTTAAAAATGTTTATAAAATTCATATGATTTCAACTTAAAATCTCAGTCTATAATCATTACTCATACATTTTAAATTTGAAACACAATTAGTCTGTTAAAACCTCTAGTATGCTAAGTTCTCTTGAACACAAGTATACACAGTTTGCTTCTAAACTTAAAAAAACAAACATTTCAGAAGAGAATGCAATGTGGGCCTGTGATGCCAGGGTGACTTTTCTTATATCTTTCTTATATCTGCCTGCAAGGTTGGGTCCTTTTTTTTTGAGATGGAATTTTGCTCCTGTTGCCCAGGCTGGAGTGCAATGGTGCGATCTCGGCTCACTCCAACCCCCTCCTGTCGGGTTCAAGTGATTCTCTGCCTCAGCCTCCCGAGTAGCTGGGATTACAGGCACCACCACCACGCCTGTCTAATTTTTGTATTTTTAGTAGAGACGGGGTTTCACCATGTTGGCCATGCTGGTCTGGAACTGCTGACCTCAGGTGATCCACCCACCTCGGCCTCCTAAAGTGCTGGGATTACAGGTGTGACCCGCCGCGCCCAGCCGGGTTCTTTTTTTTTTTTTTTTTTTAATATTTGCTTTGCCATTGTCTCCAAAACACAGGCTATGCCGTGGTGGCATAACAATTATTTTGAGCTGAAGGCATTTGAGAATGAGCAGATGCAGGAAGAAACTTTTGTTTTCTGGATTCCTTTGAAAGTGGAGACTCCCAGAAGATCTCAACTGATATAAATTCTAGCCCTGAGAGTTTCATAACCAGGGAAGATTGGCTTTTATCACTGGAGACAAGTCAACACTGGGATTAAGAGATCACCTAAACAGACATTGACACAAAACTACTATATCTTCCATCTGCTCTTCTAAAAGACCATTTATCTTTCCTAAAAGTCATTGGTTTTCCCCTAAGTTGTCTTTCTCTCCCTCTTCTCCATGAAGACGGTATATAAGCCCCAAATTCTAACCAACATTTTGAGTCACATTTTTTTTTTTTTTTTTTTTTTTTTGAGATGGAGTTTTGCTCTTGTTGCCCAGGCTGGAGTGTAATGGTGCGATCTTGGCTCACTGCAACCTCCGCCTCTCGGGTTCAAGCGATTCTCCTGCCTCAGCCTCCTGAGCAGCTGAGATTACAGGCATGCACCACCACATCCAGCTGAGTCACATTTTTTTCTGTGTTCCTACACACACACACACACACACACACACACACACACACAAATACAAATTTACACATTTATATATATACACATTTGTCTCTTTGCTTGTTATCTGTCTTTTGTGAGTTTAATTCACAGGACCTAAGTGAGTGGAGGAAAAGTTTTTTTCTCCTTGACACCTATCAACCATACTTAGCCAACACAGTTATCCGACATATTCGTTTACTGCTTCCTTTCCTCTCTAGGGCCATTCCTATTTTTGTACAAAAATACTGTTATTTTCCCATAAAAATTTACCTGGATCTCATCGGCCACCCTCTTTTTTCACTCTTCTTTGCAACAGCATTCTGTAGCCTCTGACTTCAATTTCTCCCCTTCCCTTCTCTCTGAAACTCCCTCTAAACAAGCTTTGACAACCTCCCTCCCACTGACACTGTTCTGGCTGGGCACAGTGTACATGCCTGTAGTATCAGTTACTCAGGGGGCTGAGATGGAAGGATTGCTTGAGCCCAGAAGTTTGAGGCCAGCCTGAGCAGTGTGGTGAGACCCGCATGTCAAAACAAAAGCAAAACAAACAAACAAAAAGACACTGTTCTATTTATTGTTTATCTCTAGCACCTATAACAGTGCCTGTTATAAGTGCTCAGTTTATGTTTATTAAGTTCTGTTTCTGAATATTTTTTATGTTCTTCCTGTTTGTTAGAATTGCATTTTGTACAGAAATTTGAATGACATTTGAATAGATTCCAAGGCTTTGGGAAGTGTCACCATTCTAGTACTAAGGCTGTGATAACCACAGATACAATGGCAGATTATACAGTTTGCCAAATAATATTATGTGTGCCTTCCAAAGACCCAGGCTGTCATCACCACATTGAATCTTGTGAAATAGCTCTAAGAGGAGGTGGTCATTCTCTGTCACTTACTGATTTATCTATATGAACCTTGTTAGACACACGTCCTGAGGCAAGTTTTGCTTAAATCTCTGCCATATGCCTATTGATGGGAGTTTTTACTCCCACCAATATGGGGGGCCTGCAACTTAAACTGACAAAAGACAGGTAACAGGTGACAAGATAAATTTGTATTCATGCATGTACACAGTCCCACAGTATTTACTCCATTACTGTGTATAGCATAAAGCATCCAAATTATTATTATTATTATTTTTGAGATGGAGTCTCGCTCTGTCTCCCAGGGTGGAGTGCAGTGGAGCAATCTCGGCTCACTGCAACCTCCGCCTCCCGGGTTCAAGCAATTCTCTGCCTTAGCCTCCCGAGTAGCTGGGATTACAGGTGCCGGCCACCATACCTGGCTAATTTTTATGTATTTTTAGTAGAGACGGGTTTCACCATCTTGGCCAGGCTGGTCTTGAACTCCTGATGTCGTGATCCACCCGTCTCGGCCTCCCAAAGTGCTGAGATTATAGGCGTGAGCCATCACGCCTGACAAAACCATCCAAATTAAAACAGGATCAATGTTTTGAAGGGAGTTACACATGTGTTTTTTGTTTTGTTTTGTTTTTTGTTTTTTAGACAGGGTCCGCTTCGTTGTCCAGGCTGGAGTGGTGGCACAATCTTGGCTTACTGCAACCTCTGCCTCCCCAGCTTAAGCGATTCTCCTGTCTCAGCCTCCCGAGTAGCTGGGACTACAGGCACATGCCACCATGCCCAGCTAATTTTTGTATTTTTAGTGGAGGTGGGGGTTTCACCATGTTGGCCAGGCTGGTTCCGAACTCCTGACCTCAAATGATCTGCCCACCTTGGCCTCCTAAAGTGCTGGGATTACAGGCATGAGCCACTGTGCCCGGCTGCTCATGTGTATTAAATGATGGCTATTGGCCAGGCATGGTGGCTCACGCCTGTAATCCCAGCACTTTGGGAGGCCGAAGCGGGCAGATCATCTGAGGTCAGGAGTTCGAGACCAGACTGGCCAACATGGTGAAACCTCATCTCTACTAAAAATACACAAATTAGCCGGGCATGGTGGTGGGCGCCTGTAATCCCAGCTACTCGGGAGGCTGAGGCAGGAGAATCACTTGAACCCGGGAGGCGGAGGTTGCAGTAAGCCGAGATCACACAGCTGCACTCCAGCCTGGGCGACGGAGTGAGACTCCATCTCAAAAAAAAAAAAAAAAAGATGGCTATTATATAAATGAATATAAGTGAACATATGTGGTAAGTTAAATTTTGCTAGGATCCCTCTCCCATGCCAATCACCAAAGGGAACACAAATTATACAAAGGTAGGGACTATGTTTTGCTCATGACTGTGTCAATATATAATATACAAATAATATCTTGGTATTCTGGGACTTAGCATTCATTGTTGAAAGAGTGAATGAGGATCTTGGTAATGCCAGCATTTTCTTTCTGCTCAGATGCTGATCCCACTCTAACCTATCCTGTTTACAACTAATTCCTAGACTTTTTATGATGCAAAATCATAAAACAAGGATGGAAGGCTTACCTTAAAGAGAGAAGTGGAGGGATTTTTTGTCGAAAGTCATACATAATAAAGAGTACAAAAAATAATAAAAGAGAGGAGAGGGCGTAAACACTGATCTTGCTATGAGTAGAAGAAGGAATCTATTTTGGGAGGGTAGATAAAGGGACTTATTTATTTAAAGACTCACTATTTTTTATATTTTTGGTAGAGACGGGGCTTACCCATATTGCCCAGGCTGGTCTCGAACTCCTGACCTCAAGGAATCCACCCTCCTTGGCCTCCCAAAGTGCTGGGATTACAGGCATGAGCCACCACAGCCCAGCCATAAGGGGACTTCAGGAAGCCTGCTGAGAATGTGGGAGATGAGAGTGAATGTTAGGAGGAAGAAAGAAGACGAAAGGGGGATCAAAACATCTGGCTGGGGGTTCTAAATTGGATTGGGCATCTAATTGTTTAATGTCTTTCAAGGGATAAGAGAAATAAATGGCATTCTTTTCATTTTAATTTACTTGCTTTTGCCCATTCGATTATGCTTTTTCTTTTATTTTTTTGAGATGGAGTCTCGCTCTGTTGCCCAGGCTGGAGTGCAGTGGTGCAATCCTGGCTCACTGCAAGCTCTGCCTCCCAGGTTCATGACATTCTCCTGCCTCAACCTCCCAAGTATCTGTGACTACAGGCGCCTGCCACCACACTCAGCTAATTTTTTTGTATTTTTAGTAGAGACGGGGTTTCACCATGTTAGCCAGGAGGGTCTCAATCTACTGACTCGTGATCCGCCCGCCTTGGCCTCCCAATCTATTGTACTTTTTAAAATGAGACTCCCCTCCAGGCTAAACCTTTCTCCTTTTGGGCTACAGCAGAAAGACCTGAGCTCCTCAGTGACAGGGAGCGTATCTTCTTTATTTTGTATTCCTGGGACTAGCAGAGTGTCTGCTACAGAGCTGAAGGGTCATGTTTCAGTTTTTGGAAAGTAACTCAACTTCAGCCTCACATCTACTGGACAGAGTGAGCTTATCTTGGCCCTCCAGGCAAAGTCAGCTGAAGGCCATGGTAGAGACACAACTGGTTCTTCTACTAGTCTTCTTCTAGTTTGCTTATTCGTTTTGCTGTACTTAGCTCTTTATAACCTTCAACAAATTCAAGGTTTTATTGTGGTATAATTGATTTGCAATAAACTGCACATACTTACAGTGTACAATTTGATGAGTTTTATATGTGCGTAATTGTGAAACCAACAGACAGGGAACATAGCATCACCTCCAGGAGTCTCCTCATGGTGGTTTTATTTCAAGGTTTTATTATCTAGAGATAAAGAGATAAGGAAGGAGATAGATCAAATAGGATTCTTCACGATTTGATAATTGTTGAAGCTGGGTGACAAGGATTCAATGAGATTCATTGTTTGAAACTTTTTATATATGTTTCAAAAAATTCATTTATAAAAGTTTTTCTTTTTTTCTTTCTTTTTTTTTTTAGAAAAAACTTCAGGCCAGGCGCAGTGGCTCACGCTTGTAATCCCAGCACTTTGGGAGGCCGAGGCAGGCAGATCACGAGGTCAGGAGATCGAGACCATCCTGGCTAACACGGTGAAACCCCATCTCTACTAAAAATACAAAAAATTAGCTGGGCGTGGTGGGTGGCGCCTGTGGTCCCGGCTACTTGGGAGGCTGAGGCAGCAGAATGGCATGAACCCGGGAGGCAGAGCTTGCAGTGAGCCGAGATTTCGCCACTGCACTCCAGCCTGGGTGACACAGTGAGATTCCGTCTCAAAAAAAAAAAAAAAAAAAAAAAGAAAAAACTTCAATATGTTAACTCCTATTGATGATAGAGGCCACTGGCTCCTGTTTAAAAAATTCAGGAAATGTGCATGGCCGGATACTTCTCCCCAGCAAGGTTTGGGGAAGCATTATGAACGAACTTAATACCCTCTCCCATGTCAATTAAACTAGTCACGAATGAAAAGATACGGGGATTATTTGGGTGGGTCCTTTAGATCCGAAATTTTCTTTTTTTCCTTTTTTTTTTGGGAGATGGAGTCTCACTCTGTTGCCCAGGGTGGAGTGCGGTGGCACAATCTCAGCTCACTGCAACCTCCGCCTCCTGGGATCAAGCAATTCTCCTGCCTCAGCCCCCCAAGTAGCTGGGACTACAGGCGCATGCTGCCACGCCCAGCTAGTTTTTTGTATTTTAGTAGAGATAGGGTTTCACCATGTTGCCCAGGCTGGTCTTGAACTCCTGAACTCAGGCAATTTGCCCACTTTGGCCTCCCAAAGTGCTAGGATTATAGGCATGAGCCACCGCGCCCGGCAGATCTGAAATTTTCAAAGAATTCAAGCATTATGGCTTTGGCTAAAAAGCAATTCATTTATTATTTATTTAGATATGAGATCTCATTCTGTCACCTAGGCTGGAGTGCAGAGGTACAATCTTGGCTCCTGTAGCCTCAATCTCCTAGGCTCAAGGAATTCTCCTGCCTCAGCCTCCTGAGTAGCTGAGACTACAGGCACATGCTACCATGCCTGGCTAATTTTTTATGTATTTTTTGTAGACACGGATCTCATTATATTGTCCAGCCTAGTCTCAAACTCCTGGGCTCAAATGATCCTCTCACCTTGGCCTCCCAAAATGCTGGGATTATAGGCATGAGCCACTGCATCCAGCCCAGATATTTTAAATGTATATTTATATATAATCTTTTTAAAAACCCATACATGCTAACATTCTATGCACATTTCTGCATTTTGCATTTTCACTCATACATCTGGAAGATATTTCTATATCAGTACATATAATTTAAAAAAAAAATCTCATTTTTTAAACAGCTGCAAATAATTCTAGCAAATGAATGCATAATTGATCTAACTAATCTCCTGTGGATAGACATTTAATAATTGTTTGCTACTGGAGTCAGTGCTGCCTTTATACATATGCCTTCATGTACACGTGCATTTATATATGCAAGATACATTTATAGAAGTGGAAGTGCTAGGATTACATTTATAAAATGTATCAACCTTTTAAAAGTACATGCATCAAAATGTTTGATACATTTTTAAATGACAATTATTGCCAAATTGCTCTGTATCATGTCTGTGTGTGACAATTTACAATCCTGCTAATGATGTATAAAACCATTTGATTCTGTACACCCTTAATGAAACAGTGTGTTCCTTACACTTTTTATGTGTGCCCAACTCTTAGGTCACAGTGGGGTTTCAATATGATCTTAATTTACATTTATCTTTTTATGAGACACGTTGAGAATCTTATCATAGGAACTATTTGTATTTCCTTTTCTGAGAACTATCTGTTCATGACATTTGCCATTATTTTTTCTTGGGCTTGTTATTCTTTTTGTTCTTGATTAATATCTGGTGGGATATTTATTCCTACTTTTTTTTTCATTTGGACTGTTGAATTAGCTTGTCTACTTCTAAAAAAATTCTACTTTCATTGGGCTAAGTTACATTTATGGTTTAATTAAGAAAAACTGACATTTCAATGTCTCTTCCTGTATGAGAACAGGGCATATCTTTCCATTAATTCAAGACATAAAGTGGGTTTAAACAGGTACATTTTTAAAAGATGGCTACTTGTGGAGTCCAAATTGAGAAGGGCAAGAACGAAAGCAGGAAGACCAATTAAGTGGTCCTGCAGTGGCCCAGGAAAGAGATGATAGCGCTTAGGCTAGGGTTGGGGGTGGGTAGATTTGAGATCTGTCCTGGAGGAAGCACCAATTAAACTTTCTCATGGATTGGATATGGGAGTAAGACCAAGGGAAGAATAAGGATGATGCCTAGGTTTTCAACTTGAGCCATTGAGGGACTAGTGATGCTGTGAGATACAGGAGACAGAAAGAGATCCTAGAAGAAGGCTTGCTTAGAAGCAAAGTCCCCAAGCCTCAAACTCCAGGGAGGCTGCCCACGGAAGCTCTTTCAGTGGAGACACAACCAACTGGAATCAATCAACTGGAATCACAACCAACCAGGGCCTTCATTAACCCATGTGGTACCTTGGTGTGAATTTAAAAATGGTGGCTTTTCTGGGAAGACAGAGGCCCAAAGGTACACTCGGCAAGGAGTATGCGAGTTGAGTTTTAGCCCCTACTTAGTCTCTTGACTGGGAGCTCCTGTGCTATGAGCAACCTGCAGGACCAGACCTGGAAGCCTTGGAACTAACCTCTGACTGGGGCATCTGACTCATCCACTCCTATACAGTATTACCCTGCTCCTTAAACTTACCCCAAAATGGCCCCTGACTCTAGTGTTCTGCTACTCAGCTAGATCCTCACCTCTACCTGTTTAGAGATCTGCCAGTTACAGTGAATCTGACTGCTGCCTGCTTACGCATTTCGGCAGTTGCCTTGCCTCTCCTAAACCTTGAATATGGTGCATAGAATAAAATATAAGCCTTAAGTCATCTTGGTTACCATAAATCTCAGAATGATGCTTTTTCGATACTTATGCAATTCCTATTGCCCAATTTGAAAATGTCCTGGTTCATTTGAAAACAGTCCAGTTAGCTGCATAGAGCAGCAAGCTGTAAATTGTATCTGAAAGACCACTGGCTTCAAACCATTGGGATTCTGAATCATCTGTTTGGTGGTCTGACTTTGATCCCAGCCTCCAGCCTCTGGGTCCCCCTGGTCTAGGTGACACCTCTCCAAACAGTGTTGAGCTTACTCCTCAAAGGCAGAGGACAGAAGCGGATTCTGAAAAACTCTGCGTTCAGTCTGACATTCCCTGTTCTTTTCCCGCACCTTCCCCATGAAATAGCAGACTCGAAAATAAAATTTACTCATGCCCTCATGACTGACTGACTACCCCCAACCCAGGGGGCTCTCCCGTCCTTAATCTCCTCCATTTTAGTTATACCATGGGGACTTCAGGTGGGCTGCAGGAGTAGATGCTGGCCCACATTTCCATCAGTCCTTGCTAGGAACAGTGTTACACTGCTTGGTAATTGATAAATCCCCACTCTGGGTGCACAGTCCCCTCTCCCCAACTGAGCTAAGATGTGGGCTATTGATGCTTTCATGCCCAGCCCAACCATGAATCAGTTGACTTCCAGTCAATCATTCCTCCTCGTACCCACCAGGAACAACACTAACAACTGAGGCAAGAATGCAAAGCCACAACTTAAAAGAAAACAGACACATTGTTCCATCTGATCTACTGACAGCTAACACAGTCACTCCATGGAGTACACAGGAGATTCGCAGGCTGCTGCCAGGGCTCATTCTGTTCTTGTCTTTCCTATGACTTTGCTCAGGATTCCATTATCAGCAACTTCACCCTCCAGCTCTCTCCATCCTCCTATGAAAGCCTCAGGGACATAGAAATAAGCTTGTCTTCGTAAAATGTGCCAGGATCTCCGTCTTAGATAAAAGACGACTATGAGAAAAGAAATTATTTCATTCCACTATGTTCCATTTGATTTCTGCTTTCAAGCAATAAACCACCATGGCTTGAGATGCTTCTAGTGTTTCATGGAGAATTGGGACTATTTCCCCAACATGCCCTGCTCTTCATTCCTCTTTGCTTCTTCCCTTTTTGACTCCTTGGACCCGAGGGGCGACCATGAGTGGCGAAATTTCTGACCAGCTAGAATACCAGGCAGGTGCAGGCTCTTGAAGCACCAAGACTGGCTCAAGAGATTGTAAATGGATCAGTCAAGTGCATGCACCACTGATGGCCAGTCAGGAGAGCTTCCATTTGTTAAAAATATAAAGGACATTCCTATCATCAAGCATCACAATTAGGCAATCTCAAAGAAAACAATATTAGCTCTACTTGGCCTATGTTACATGCTCTAAGAAGTATTTTAGAAAAGTTTTTTTTTTCTTTTAACATAAATTTATTGAAGGATCAAACGTGTTCTCTTTCTTGGTCTCTTTAGCTTGTAAAGTCGTTTTGGGGACTTCGTGAATCTGGCAAATAAAACAAAACACCAATGAAACGCTGAGAAATGATTATTTCCCTTATGTATTTTAGCGGCCTCCAGGCAGACCTGATAAATATTCAGCGAGTGATTAGCTGGTGCATCCCCACCTGCGTCCTTTGCATAGCCATGCCCGCTACTCTTTCACAGGCAGTTTTACTTGGTAAGTTACAAACGTACTGGCTGCACTCTGCACCTGACAGTATTGCAGTAATTAGCTTGGGATGCAAAATGATTTCTAAATTAAGGTCCTGGACTTGTAAAATCAAGAAAGCCTGATAATCAACATCGTCGCTCTGCTGGCCAATGAATAACGGGATAAATACCTAAGACAAGTCCTTTAACCATCCCACGTGGTGATAAATGCCCGACGTACAAATTAAAAGTCTCTACCACACGCAGGTGAAATACGGTATAGGTCAAGAAGAGAAGGTAGGGGAAAGGGTCAATGCTTAATTATTTAAAAATCGCTCTCTTCCTCCTGTAGGAAGGTCTAGGGGCTGGGTCTTTTAGGGCACACGTGATGAAAGTGACATTTTGGCCAGGTGAAACCTCAAGCTGGTACAGGCTGCTAAAACACGGGCGTCGTGCCCTGGAGACACCGGGGGTCCTGAGGATGGGGAAGGGGCTCCCTGCTGCGGGTGCTGAGGGGTTAGGAGGTGAGCACCGGGCGGGAGGCTCCGGGGCAGGGGCTGCGCGTGGAGCCCACTCCCGGACGCGGGCTCCTCTCGGCCCGGCACGGGTGGCGCAGGACTCCGAGCCCGTCGACAAGAGGGAGAGCGGGAGTGGGAGAAGGAAGACCGGGAGAGGAGGAGGCCGGGCGGCAAGAGCGGAAGAAGAGGAGGAGAACTGAGGCGGAGGAGGGCGAGAGGGAGGAGAGGAGCCGGGCGCAGGAAGGGGAGGAAAGAAAAAGGCGGCGGAGGAGCGCGGACCCGCCACTCCCGGCCTCCTCCCCCGCATCCCCACTCGGGCCGGCCCTCCCCCGGCCGCCGCCGCCGCCGCCGCCTCCCCTTGCCCAGTCTTCCCAGCACCGCAAGCACTCGCTACCTCCTCCGCACTCGGCCCGGCCCGCTCAGCGCCGCCGCCGTACCCTCGCCGCACCCCCGCGCGCGCCCGGCCCGCGCGCCCCCGCCGCTCGTCCTCGCGGCCTCGCGCTCGGGGCATGCGCGGTGGGCGGTGCCGCTCCGGGCCGCCTCTGCCGCCGCGAGTAGGAAGCGCGAGCGCCGGGCACCGGGCTGTCAGTGAGCCTGGGGCCAGCGGGCGAGCCAGCGGCTCCGGCTCCCGCTCCCGCTCCGCGCAGCACCGGCCCGACTCTCCCCGGCCCCCGCCGCGCCCCCTCGCCGCGACCTCGGCCACCGGCCCGCGCCCCGCGCCCGGGGTCGCCCCGAGCCCGCACCTCTCCCCCGCCGCCCCCGCCCACCCGGCCCTCCGCGGCCGTAGCTCCCCGGCGGAGGCAAGAGGTGGTTGGGGGGGACCATGGCTGACGTTTTCCCGGGCAACGACTCCACGGCGTCTCAGGACGTGGCCAACCGCTTCGCCCGCAAAGGGGCGCTGAGGCAGAAGAACGTGCACGAGGTGAAGGACCACAAATTCATCGCGCGCTTCTTCAAGCAGCCCACCTTCTGCAGCCACTGCACCGACTTCATCTGGTAGGTGCCGGGCCGGGCACTCCTGCCCCGCTCCTCCCCGCCTCCGAGTCCCGGCACCCGGCGCTCCGGCGCGTCCGCCCCGGGGCTGGCTCACTCCGAGAACTTGGAACCGGCGGGAGTCCGAACTCTTCGCCCGGAGTGACACGCGCGCCCGGCCCTGACACCGGCGGGCAGGACTCCCGGGACGTCGCCGTCCCGCCACACACACCCCCTGGCGCGAGAGGGAGGCTGGCCCCGTGCGGTGGCGAAGGGGATCCCTCTCCGGGCCGTGCCCCTCACCTCCCCGGGCGCGCCCACCCGCACGCACCCAGCGGAGCGGCCGCTCGCCGGGGTGTGAGCCCAGGGGACAGGGGAGGAGGAGAGGCCCTAGGGGGCAAAGGTTCCCGGAGAAACGCGCCCCGGAGTAACGGGGGAGCGGCGGCGATTGCGCTGCGCGCGGTCCAAGTTGCTGGCGAGCCAGGCTGGGCGCGTTCGGGGTGGGGGGGGGGGTTGTGTTTGTGCTTCCCATCGGGCTGGACTGCGCTGGAATCTTGGGCCCCTGCCTACTGTAGGCTGCATCTACTGGGCACGGAGAGACTGACTTTTCTGAGTGAGCAGAGAGAGAGAGAGCAAACTGTTGAAAGCTTGCAGTGGGGGAGGGGGAGTTCTAGCAGGCAAATGGCACAAGGGCAGAGGGACTCATTTAAAATAGACCCTGTCGGCCAGGCGCGGTGGCTCACGCCTGTAATCCCAGCACTTTGGGAGGCCGAGGCAGGCGGATCACCTAAGGTCAGTAGTTCGAGACCAGCCTGGCAAACATGGTGAAACCCTGTCTACTAAAAATACAAAATTAGCCGGGCGTGGTGGCACACGCCTGTAATCCTAGCTACTCGGGAGGCTGAGACGGGAGACTCGCTTGAACCCGGGAGGCGGAGGCTGCAGTGAGCCGAGATCGGGCCACTGCACTCCAGCCTGGGTGAGACAGAGCGAGATTCCGTCTCAAAAAAAATGAAATAGACCCTGTCAACTCGAGATTAGACCTGTAACCCTGTTGATGAGGGCAGAGGCCTTATTTAAGAAAAATAATATAAGGGCCAGAGGTCAGAGATCAGGTAATCGCCAATGAATCCAGGCATTCTTAACTCGGAGGGTCCCTGGGGGCTTATGGAGAATCGATACATAGAAGGGCTTCAGGGGTCTCTGAACCCTGTAAAACTGAGTGAAATTGTGTTTGTGAATCTTTTTCCTGGTGAGAGAATTACAGCTTTCATCTGATCCTCAAAAGGTGTGTGACCCTTCTTCCCAGATCCCCGTCACCACACAAAAGTTTTGAAAGCTGGAACTAAGGGAGCTCTAGGTCCTCTAGTTAGAGCAGCAGTAGTTTGGTTTTTCTTTTAAGTTGCCCGACGTCCTGACTCTTCTACCTCTTCTTTGTGGTGTAGGAAGTTCCCGGCAAGACAGAGCTATGGCTAGGGCTTCTTAGCTCCCTCTCCTTCTAGGCCAGGGGGAGCTGCACAGGGTGGCAGTCACGGAGTGAATCCTGCCACCAGCCAGCTGTGTGGCACAGGTATCTTGGGCCACTAGGGTGAACATAGTATGGATGGCTCTGTCGGAATCCATCACATCTGGGGAAAAACATCCCAAAGGGCAGGTCCCATGATCGTGGTGCGAATAAGGTGTTTAATTTTTCCTTTCCTTTTTAGACATCTGCTCCCAAGTACACTTTTATGAAAAGCACAGCCACCTCTATGAGTGATTTCCACTGTCTAGTCAGCATATGAAGCGACTGTGCTCAAAGGAGTAGGTAGTCGTAGATAAGGCTATTTAAAATAAAAATTTCGGAGCATCAGGGCAAAGAGAATATTGCATTTGATTAAGAGGAGGTGGTCAGCTGTGAGAGTCCATTAAAAGGGAACAGACTGCTGGTGACTTTTGCAGGAAGTAGGAGAGTTAGAAAGGGACTTGCAGCATACTGAGGCTAGCTATTGTCTTTCCACTATCAGTTGCCCTTGAAGGATCAGCCCCTGGTGAGCTGAAGAGGCGCTCAGGTCACCACCAGTATTGTGAAGTGGAAAATGCCCCCCTGAGTATCCCTGCAGCACTCTGCATTTAATTGTAAACCAACCAATTGGAAGTCCCAGGAAACCATCCACGGGGATTGTCTTTTTCAGTTTGCTTTCATTATTGCTTCTACGGGGTCCTTGATTTACAAGTTTATTTCAATATTAAATCACTGATATTTTTAAGCGAAATGTTTAGAGTTAGATATGGTTTTTAGTAGGGGGGATGACTCTAAGTTAATTTTAAAAGTATGTGAAATACTTTGTACATTAAACATTCTATGTGAAGCAAGAGATTATGACTCTCAACCTTCCGAAGAAATTTTAATGCAGTTCATTCTAGTAGAACAATACCTGCAATTGAACGTCCACGTCAGGGTTCTCTGCTTACAGAGTAAATTCTCTAAAGTCATTTACAAGAACAAAATAGCCTCCCTATGTGCTTTGAATGCTATTGGTTCTCAGTAGAAATTAGATCATGGTCATCTCAGATGCAAACAATAGGAATGATATTTTCTAAGATCTGGTTTCTTAAGCCAACATTAAATGTTAAAAGTGATGCCGTTTGGCAATTTCTAGACATGTAATATTTTAAACAAAAAGAAGCCACTTTGTTGTCTTTAGGGAGATAAAAACAATTTTCATTTGGTCTTCAGGAACAAAATAAGCAACTTCCTTTTAAAATTTTAACCATAAACTGTTTTGTTACTTGAATATTGTGTTGTAGCCAACAAGTTTGAATATACAGTCATGTTCTTGTCTTGAAATTTTAGTATCGGTAACATAGTATAAAAATTGGAGAAAAGGTTGATACATTGAAATAGTTCAGTGATCCTTTATAGGCAAGATTTTTTTCCCCCCCAAGGTTGAATTTACACAGTAATCTGACTAGATATTTAGGTATGTTTTTTTCTATTAAATCATTGGGTTTCACGTACAAACCTTTAGTGGTAGAGTACTTGGTCACATAACTTGTTTAAAATATGCTATCCAACAGAAAATATGTTAAGATATTTTGTTCTTGTTTTTGTTTTTCAGGGGGTTTGGGAAACAAGGCTTCCAGTGCCAAGGTAAGCTACCACTTTTGGTTTTATTTTCAAGCACAACATGAAATAAGCATTCCAAACAAGAACATTATTTCCAGTCATATTTTCTTTCCAATAAAAAAATGTTATTTAGATAATTTTGAAATATGAGGGCTGTAAATTTGGGCCTTAAAAAATAATTGGGGCCTACTAATCTGCATATAGAGCTGCCTTTTTCTCATTGGAAATAAAAAAAAAAAGCCTTTCTGTAATTTTATTTTTTGCCGAGAACATTCTTGTCAGAAACTGCTGTCTTTGTGTGGGTGTTGAGAAAAAAATGGAATCACTTTGTATTCAAGTGGCTTCTCTTCCTTGTTCTTCCTCTTTGTTTTTATTCTTCATCGCTTTTACTTATGTATTGAGTTGGACTCACTGCAACTAATTTTAGGCCGTATTTCATTCTAGTAAGGGTTTGTTTTGTTTAAAATACCAGTTGTCATCGAGAACAAAGTTTGCATGTTTTAAAGTTTTGTTGATGATTTGATGACTGATTTCTATGGTATGACTATGTAGCATGCTTTCCTTTCAGCTTACATATCTGACAACACGTGATACCAGCCATCACATACAGAAAGAAATCCATTTGCTTCACCCTCTAATCTGTAATTGCATTTCACACACATCGAATATCTAACTTTTTGTACTCTCCATTCTAATTGTTTGACTTTTCCTTTTTGAAGAAACCCACTTTAGAGCTTGTGAAGGCATCACAGGCTCATTAGCTAACTTTTCTGGCTCTCCTGCTCATTGTCTATATTGTGTTTATTTAGTTCTGGTTCCATTTCCCATCTGGGCATAGATTTATTATTAGGGCAAGCAGAAAGTACATTCTAGCCTGGAAAATATTATCCTAACACTGTTTAATATTAAGTGCATTAGAGAGAAAGGCACTGTGTACTTTCTTACAACTTTGAGATTGTGCTAGTAAATTGGTTGCCTTTTAAAAACTAGTTCAAATTTGTGAACTTGTTCCTTATATACATTTTCTAAACATATTTTAGATGGGAGTATTTTATGGTATGATTATTCATTTAATATTCTACCTTCCTTTCTCCAAGATGTGCTTAAAACCCCTACTGAGTGTATCATTTTCAGAGTTACATTTGAAAATCAAGGGATATTCCTTTTAAAAAGAGAAGAAAGAGAAAGAGGTGTTATACCAGTCTCTACAAAAGATGAAAGGAAAATGTAGCTCTTTCTAGTTCTCAAAGTTGTGGGCCTGAACTTTATAGGTGAGATTTGAGCCTAGGCTTGAACATGACTTTAGGGAGTTTAAAGATGTAAGGTTCTGGGCCAATGTGATTGACATCTGTTATTTTTGGTGATATTTTTCGTTTGGGTGGGGACTTACATCTATAAGAAAATTTTTGTACTGAATCTTCTCCATACTGCTTGTCTGGGAGAAAGTGGTTGTCTTGTTCTAAAACTTTTATCATTTTCTGCATAAATAAAAAATAAGGTTGATTAGAATAAGGTTGGTTCCTCTTAGACCCGCTCATCTGAGCAGATTTTGTGGAAATCACAGTGGCCGTATTACTAGGCTCCAGGGGGTTTTGCATGATTTCCCCCAGAGCATCTCATGAACTTTTAGTGGATTAGCAGATTAATAGTTTCATGGCAACATAACTCCCTTTTACCTAAATTATAAAAGTGAAACCCATAAAAATTTTAAACTGTATAAAATAAAAAGTGAAATTGCGTATGCTTCTCTTTTCCCTCCTCCAGGGATAACTTCTGTTTGAGACAACCATTCGTTCACTCACTCACACATACTTAGTTTTTAAAAGGAGATCAAAATTTTATACGACTTTGCAACTTGCTCTTTTCACTCAGCAGTAGATGGTGGATATTCTTCCACATCAAAGCATCAGTTCTGCCTTACTCTGCTTAGTGGCTGCATGTGTGGATGTATCCAATTTATTCACCCATTCCTCTATCAAGGGGTATTTTGTAATTCCTTCTTACTAGTACAAATACCTTTGTCAAGAGCATTATTGGACACTAGTATAGGTATTTCTGCAATAGATAGCCAGAAGTGTGTATGTGTGCATCTTACATTTTAACGGGTGCTGCTAAATTGCTCTTCAAGAGTTCCAGTGCACATTTTTTTGTATTAATGGGACTTCCTCTTCATTTTTACCAGTGAAGATATCGGGTAATATACATCTTTTACATTTTTTACCAATCTGGTAGGTGAAAAGGGGCCCCTTTTTTAGATTTCCATCTCCTGCATTATGGGTGAGCTTGAACTTTTTTTTTTCAAATGTGTTTTAGCCATTTGTGTTGTGTGAATTGCCTTACTCTACCTAATATTTGAAACTCTGGATTTACAAACCAGACAAATTAGAGAAGTGACTATGTGCTTTCTATATAGTTCTTTGCTTTGGTGAAGAATTTAACCTCAGATCTCTTTAAATAATGAATTACCCTAGTGCGTTTACAAATTACAGTTCACAGAGACCTTTTCCAATAGTATACATTTATTTGTAACATGCTGTCTGCTTGTTATATTTTGTTTACTGTGTCTCATCTGTATTTGACTTCTAGTAGGCATATGCTAGTCCATTGTATTTTATTGTTTGTTGTAACTTAAGAAGGATATGTTACCTCAGGATGATGCTTTTAATCCCACAAATATAGTTACCCAGCATTTTCTGTTTTGACTCCTACCGCAAAATTAATCTTTCTATTAACATCTGACTGTCGTAGAGTGAAGTTTTCTTTTAATGCTCTCTAATTTTGTTTTTTTTTTTTTCCTTGGTTTTGTTTGATAGAACATCATTCTTCTGCAGGAGAATAACTCATTCTCGTTCATACCTTTGGCAACACACTCTCTGGAAATGACAGCTGGAGTTTGAAACTGCTTTTCGTATTCCTCATACATCAGATTATTTTTACCCGATGAGGCAGTGCTTTCTGTCCACTAGTATGTAGTATGTTGCTTTGGTTAGTAGGTAAAATATCTGCAGCAAGCATAGTTTTTCTTTTTTTAACTAGAGGGGTGTGTATGCTCCCAGTGACTCACATATTCATGCAGTAAGTAACATAGCTTTAGATCCAAAATATTTATCTTCATTTTACTTAGTAAATGGTGAGTAGGTATTTGAAGACTAAAGAAATAAGTGAGTTTTAGTCCTTAAAACTGGGTTTGTAATTTATGCCATTTAGAGAATGGCATCTTACAAGCATGTGAAGTACTAAAGTTATTTCTACTTTCATTTATGTTGTATCTTGGGGAAGGGAAGAGCGTTTCTCTGGAGAGACTTATTGGCTTATTCTCATGTTCCCTTCATGGACTCTGTGCCATTCTTCTTTATATTGCAATATAGGTATACAATCCTGAAAACTGATATTACCAGGGCAAGTAACACAGGATCCCGTTGTCAGAATTTGCTGCCTGAAACGGTGAAACCAAGGGCCATTCTTCTGGGGAGGAGAAAGATGAGTGTGTAGTAGATTTCCAACTGGGAAATACTTTTCTTAAGATCCTCAGAGATAAAGACAAGCGTGTTCCTTCGCAGCTCTGAAGTGACCCTTTTTACATGACTTGGAGTTGCCTTCTTATTTTTGGTTGAATGTTTTTTTGCTTGATGTACCCCTAGCACTCATTTCATCTCCATAAAACTAGCAGAGATCTAGTCCTTGCCCACTTTTTTTTTTCCCCCGTCAGAGAAAGGAGAAGAAGACAGGAAGTAGATTTGTGTGGTATGGACATTGATGAAGTTGAGTTTCAAGTCTGGAAGGTCTGTTTCCAGTTGGTAGTTTCTGTCTTGCACTGGCTACTTCCAAAGTCAGTCATCAGAGAACAGAGTGATCCACTGTACTGCTCAAATGCACTCTTTCTCTGGGGCAGTGGAGCTGAAACAGTGTTATCCACTGCTTTCAGTACTGGAAAAGGGAAAGAGCCAACTCGATTTTTTTCCCCCTCCTTAGGCGGAGCAACACCCATGCACTTCTCTAATTACAGTGGTAGAAACAGCCTCTCAAATTGTGACCTGCCTATTTCAAATGCCAAACAGTTAACATAGTTTGTTTCATCTGCCTAACCTCCACTTGTTTTCTCTAATTTTTTTTTTTTTGCTATTCTTTGTCTTTTAATATCACAAATGAAAATGTGCTACAAACCTAGGCTCTTTGATGAGGTGAAGATACTCAAGAGACAGCGTGAGAATTAAGCTCTGTCAGTAACCATGACCAACAGGAGCCTGTTGTCCCTGAATGATCGTCACTGGATTTTGAGGGGTCTGCTGGGAAAGAATTTACATTTTTGTGCTTTCAATGATGCTACTAAAGTTGTTTTGAATCTTGAGTCATTTCCCTGCTAAGAACATAACACATATTGTACTTCATCTGTGACTTCAACTGAAGCTCTGCATTTTTCAGTGTTAAGGGTTAAAAAATCAGCTACTCTTCCCCTTTGATATTTTGTTTTGAAGGCCTGTTTCAGAGAAGGTATTTGCATTGGCTCATCTGAGCAGGGTGGTGATTTCTATTCTTTCTGTAAGAATGAAAGTTGGTGTTTAAGGGAAGAAAAAAAAGAATGAGTCTCCTCTTGGCTGTGTGAGCTGAGGGATTCCAGAAAACAAGACTACTTAAGGAAGGTGGCCTTTAAACAGAAAGGGGGCAGTAGCGATTGAGTCACCAGCCTTTCAGAAAAGGGATGCGCAGTTGTCCTCATCCGCCACAGTGTTCTGAGAGCCGAGTTGTATGGACACCAAGTACCAGGAGATAGGAGACTGAGGTACAAGTTGGGTGGAATCATGAGGTAGGCCAGATTGAGCAGAGGATCTGTCCTCCCTATGGCCAACTTGAGCAGAGGATCTGTCCTCCCTATGTACTGCATTGACCGGTGCTTGCACTGTGTGGCCTCTGGCTGCCCGCTGGTTTTCAAAGTTAGTGCCAGGGTTTTCCATTATTCTGTCTTCAGGAGGGGTTCAGCCCTTGGTACCTCAGTTTTGATTGGTTACCCATCCCCAAATTGTAAGTTATGTTAATTAGAGATAAACTCTTGGAGGTTTAGTTCCAAAAAGATAGAATGCATGGAAGACTGAGTATAATTTGAAACCTAGAGTTTTTGTAGTAATGCCAGGTCAAAGCATTATCTCAGTCTCAAAGATGAAATGGTCAGTAATGCCTGAATTACAGAGAAAAGTGGTGGAGGTGGACAGTTAGAACTGCCTTTCTGTGGTTGGGTGCAGTGGCTCATGCCTGTTATCCCAGCACTTTGGAAGGTTGAGGCAGTCGAATTGCTTGAGCCCAGAACTTTAAGACCAGCCCGGGCAACATGGCAAAACCCCATCGCTACAAAAAATAGAAAAAGTAGCTGGGCATGGTGGTGCAGCACCCGTGGTCTCAACTACTTGGGAAGCTGAGGTGGGAGGATCACTTGAGCCTGGGAGGTCGAGGATGCAATGAGGTGTGATCGTGCCACTGCATTCCAGCCTGGGCGACAGAGTGAGAGCCTGTCTCAAAAAACAAAACCAAACAACAACAAAAAATGCTATTTTTCTTTTCAACAGTGTTTTTCCTCCGTAAAACTGCATTAATACTTAGAAGTAGGGATGCTTAGATAAAACTAGTGTTGAGTATTCCCATTTGGTGCTATATACTTGTTATAAAATGATTTCTGATTAATGACTTTCTGAATTGCTACTTTTACTTTATACGGTAAGTGAAAGTGTTTCGTTAATTTATTCACACATCAATCCTACCCCCGCCACCAGAAGCTGGGGTTGTAGCATATGGAGAGGCTGTTTATCTTCATAGGTCGTGAAAGCCGAATAAATGTTTACTTTTGCAGATAAATCTGATGTTTGAGTTTCCTTTTCTTTATATTATTTTATTTTTTTGAGATGGAGTCTCGCTCTTGTCTCCCAGGCTGGGGTGCAATGGTGCAACTTTGGCTCACTGCAACCTCTGCCTCCTGGGTTCAAGCAATTCTTCTGCCTCAGCCTCCTGAATAGCTGGGATTACAGATGCATGCCACCATGCCCAGCTAATTTTTGTATTTTTAGTAGAGACGGAGTTTCACCATATTGGCCAGGCTGGTCTTGAACTCCAGACCTTAGGTGATCCTCCTGTTTCAGCCTCCCAATGTGCTGGGATTACAGGCGTGGGCCACTGCGCCCAACCAGAGTTTCCTTTTCTTTAAATTTTTTGGTGGTTTCCTGCCCTCCGAGTATTTCACTCTCCTGGATGATACTATTGAAATTTAAGTTTTTAGACACATTAACTCCTCACTTGCTCAATTGTTTTTCTTCATGCAGAGTCAGAGTATTCCGTTTCCAAATAGCATTAGTTTCACAGCTGCCCTATCAGGATAAGTCCAACTCCTTAGCAAGACATTGGAAGACTCTTAAAGTCTCCTGCCTGACCTCTTCAGATTTACCTACAATGCTTTCCTTCTTCCTATCCCTGGGTCATTGTGAATAAGTTGCAGTTTCCCAGAAAGTGCTTGTTTCAATTCTTTCCTCAACCCCCTTTGCCCAGATGATACCTGTTTCACCTGTTAAGTCTTAGTCTAAGGTTTAGCTCTGGTCTTTCCCAATTGTCCTATTCTACATGTTCTTCCTATCGTAGGACCTTTTTTTTTTTTTTTTTTTTGAGACAGAGTGTCACTCTGTCACCCAGGCTGGAGTGTGCAGTGGCGCAGTCTCGGTTCACTGCAACCTTTGCCTACTGGGCTCAAGAAATTCTCATGCCTTAGCCTCCTGAGTAGCTGGGATTACAGGCACATACCATGACACCCAGCTGATTTTTGTATTTTTAGTAGAGACGGGGTGTCGCCGTGTTGGTCAGGCTAGTCTCGAACTCCTGACCTCAAGTGATCTGCCTGCCTCGGCATCCCAAAGTGCTGGGATTACAGGCGTGAGCTCCCGCGCCCCACCCTTCCTATCATAGAACCTTCACACTGTATCACCTCTCTACTTCTGTTTCCTCTGCCGGTTTTGAGTGCAAGGACTGAGTCTTATTTCTTTTTGTGTCTCCAGTGTGTAATGTGGTGCCTGACACTCAGTAGATACTATGTAAATATTTGTTGCGTGTGTGATTATATAAATATTAAGAGATGTGATACAAGCATTCATAACCAGAAAGATCACAGTGACTTCTGCCTGGCTGCCTTTTCTATATTTTTTTAAAGCAAGTTTATAATCCAAAGTTGTGCCAACTAAGATCTTAGGATCATTAAAGAAAAAGTACTTTTTAAAGCTAAGCATACTTATTCCAAAGAGGGAGCAGAAAATTCTACCTTTATGTATATAATAAGTTAACATATGTAATGGCTAAACCTAACACATTAACACTGCAGAAATAAACCACTTAATGTGTCTTCTTTCTATCTTTAGAATATTATCCAAGCATCAAGAATAAATCTTATTGCACAAATAAAACAAGAGTGTATCATGGGCTGTAGCAGGAGGGGGAAAATGTCTTGGGTATAGGGTGAGAAAGTAAAACCAGCTTTTAGTACTTGTTTGGTACAGTTATTTAAATGTTCTATTTTACTTTGAGATTGGTAATAACTGGAGCTCAATCATCATGCTCCAGAGGGAGTAGTAGCTCAACTTCACTGATTCTGTTATTTTAAAAATTTTTGTACCTGAAAGGTTTTTGTGCATTAATACATTTTTTGTGCCTTAATACAAGTAATAAAGGTTTTTGTGCTTTAATATGCAAGTAAATGTACAGGAATGGCAGCGGCAGCTTTGGAGTGAAACAGCTGTGATGATGTTTATCATCACAGATTATAACGGTGATTAGAATCACTTTCAAGATTTTATTCAATTGAAAGGAAAGAAAATGGATATGTATTCAATGCTACATTATGTCAGACATCTAGCTTTCATATTTTATATGCTTTCATTCCAAAAGCACCCCATAACAGGTTGTTATCCCCATCTTAGAAATAGAGCTAAAGTACTTAACCAGGCTGGTGGGGCGTGTCATGGGTTCAGATTCTAACGGTTCTGCAGAAAACATTCTTCAGAGCCAAGTGGAAACTTTTGGTATGAATGAAGCCCGGATTTATATTAGGAGAGGAAAGAATGATGCCATTATGAAACATTTCTTGGTGACATAAAATTAAGGTTTCACTGTCCTCATCAGTCTGTCAAAATTTCCACGGCAGACCCTTTATTTCAGGTCTTGTTTTCCACCCAAACTGTGAAATCTCATGCTAAACTTAAGGCGTGGCCACTTCAGTGTTGGCTGTGTCTAGTAGAAATTGCTATAACTGCATTAAAAAAACTCTTTATTAAATTATACAAAAGGGAAAATGGTTTCTGGAAATAGATTTCTATCAAGGATGGAATGGAAGGGAATGATTTGATTAATGGCCAGCACGAGATAAGAATTATTTGAGAGCAAGTCCATCAAGTAAGATTAGCGTAAGGGCAGTTCATCTTTAATGCCTTCTCTTGCTGTTCCCCCTCCAGTATCTATGAGCAATAGTAGATCCATCTGTCCTGTCCACGGTGACTGTAGTAGGTAGTTAGGAAATAAACCATAAGGGTGTAAATATGAGACATGAGTTTAGCTCTGACTTGGACAAGCTTCCTCAAGTTTGAGGGGATGGGTCAATGAGGGTCCAGTTAACAGTTGAATTGAGAGTAAAATTCTACTGTAGAGATTAACTCATGGTTTTACCATCAGGAAAACTGGTAGTTTTGAGTTAATCTCTACGATAGAATTTCTCTCTCTCTCTAGATATATATATATGTGTGTGTGTGTGTATATATGTATATATGTGTGTATATATATGTGTGTGTGTATGTGTGTATATATGTGTGTATGTATGTGTATATATGTGTGTATGTGTGTGTGTGTGTGTGTATATATACACCTAGCTTGTGTGATACACACAAGTTCATGTGTGGTTGTGCACAAATTTTATGACATAGGGGTTTTCTTATACTTGAAACACTACAATTGATAGCCAGCACCCATATAGCACTTACTGTATACACTGTTCTAAGCACTCACTTTTAACTCACTTGATCCTCACACAATTCTGAAGAGATAGGCAGTGTTGTGATTCCCGTTTTACAGATGAGGAAACAGGCACTGAGGCACAGGGAGGTTTAGTAACTTGTCCACAGCCACATAGTTAGAAAATGGTGGGGCTGGGATTCAGACCTGGGCAGTATGAGTCCAGATGCCATGCTGTTAAGCCAGGTGTTCTGCTGCCTCTCACAATTCTCCTTTTCTTGAAGTTTCGTCACACTTAAATCACACCATTAACTTGAATGTCGAGGTATTAAAGAATGAAGTGTTTTTTCTTTTCTTTTCTTTTTTTTTTTTCTGAGACAGAGTCTTGCTGTGTTGCCCAGGCTGGAGTGCAGTAGTGCGATCTCAACTCACTGCAACCTCTGTCTCCTGGGTTCAAGCAATTCTCCTGTCTCAGCCTCCCGAGTAGCTGGGATTACAGGCATGTGCCATGATGCCCGGCTAATTTTTGTATTCTTAGTAGAGATGGGGTTTCACTGTGTTGGCCAGGCCGGTGTTGAACTCCTGACCTCAGGTGATCCGCCTGCCTCGGCCTCCCAAAGTGCTGGGATTACAGGCATGAGCCACCACGTCCAGCCGGAAGTGTTTTTTCAATTCAGTAGCACTTAAGGTGCTTCCTGCCTGTAGTGGGAGCTTATGGCCTGATACATGGACCTCTGTTTAGTCTGTGTCATGCCGGACCCTGCAGGGCGTGGGACAGAAGACATATATGAAAACAACACATTGTAACAGTACATCTATCACGTACATTATATTACATCTTAGTCTGAATGAAATAACAGTTTTTGAAGCATGTGGGAAGGAAGGAGATATTTTTTGAGCTCATCAGGAGACGGCTCTTGTTTTGGGCTTTGTAGGTTGCTAGAATTTCCTTTGATTAGGAAAATGGAGGAAGCTCTTCTAAGGTAAGAAAATGGCATGCATGAGAGAGGGATGAGAGTGACTCACGTTCCAGGAGTAGTAGACTGAGAGAGCCCATCTTATTTGGGATGTTGCCCCCACTGACCTCCAAATGGAAGAACAGATAGGAAAAATATGTAGGGAGCTACTTCATGCTTTGCCACATACTGATTCTTTATTAAATACATGGTTTCCTCTTGTATCTTTTTGTTTTCATGTCATCATTTTCAGAACAAAGTTACAAATACAGAGATTACTGTATCTACATGTAGAAGATACATTGTACTGAAGCTTGGAAAATAACTTCTTGTGTTTAAAATAAGCTTGTTCAACCGGTGGGCCGCATGCAGCCCAGGATGGCTTAGAATGTGGCCCAACACAAACTCGAAAACTTTCTTAAAAAATTATGAATTTTTAAATTTTTATTTATTTATTTGTTTTAAAAGCTTATCAGCTATCATTAGTGTTAGTGTATTTTACATGTGGCCCAAGACAGTTCTTCCAGTGTGGCCCAGGGAAGCCAAAAGATTGGACACCCCTGGTTTAAAAAGTGTGCTACTTTGACACTTCTTTCTGCTGATCTCTCTACTATAAGGAAGCTGGCAATAGTGATTATTGATTATATATAGCATCATGTTGGGAGTCCAGGGTCTTACCGCATGGAAATTATGACTGGAGATGAGATACTCAGTTATACTAGATACATGTATTAGTAAGGGAAAAATAAAGAACTAAAATATTTACATATTAAAAATCAGCAGCCGGGCGTGGTGGCTCACGCCTGTAATCCCAGCACTTTGGGAGGCCAAGGCAGGCATATCATGAGGTCAGGAGATCGAGACCATCCTGGCTAACACGGTGAAACCCCGTCTCTACTAAAAATACAAAAAATTAGCTGGGCGCGGTGGCGGGCGCCTGTAGTCCCAGCTACTCGGGAGGCTGAGGCAGGAGAATGGCGTGAACCCGGAAGGCGGAGCTTGTAGTGAGCGGAGATCACACCACTGCACTCCAGCCTGGGTGACAGAGTGAGACTCTGTCTCAAAAAAAAAAAAAAAAATCAGTAACACTTTCTGTTTTAGAAACTGTCAACTGATGTATTCAGTCAGAATTTCTGGTTCATGATCCGTAGTTTATTCCTTCTCTCTCCATGGGCTAACCTCGGGGTGATGTGTTTTCACCGTGGTCAGAAACCTTGGTAAGGAAAGGAAAGGGGTGCTGCAGTGTACTGGTATCCTAGTTTGGAGTGTTAGTTTTCATCTGGGATTGAGATTTGAGAAATACAAGTTTACATGATACTGCTACCATGCTACTGTGTACTTACAGTGTACTACCACCCCATGGGTGGAAAGGATGCTGGAACAGAAGCTAAGTAGGCTGCCCTCGTGTGTGACTGGTGAATTGGGAAGCTGTAATTTGAAATTGGGGAGATTTAGTGAATGTCTTATGTTTCCATTGCAGTCGTTTTTTTAGTTGCTGAAGCTGTACAGATAAGTAGCCAATCCCTTTTTCTCAACTTATCTCTTCATTTTTTTCCTTCTCTTAGGTTTCTAATAAAGAATGATTTGTGGTGCTGTTTGTGATAATTGGAATAAAACTCTCACTGGTTTAGAAAGCTTGGCTCACAGTTGTAAAGACTTCCATTAGCTTCCATTCAGATTTGTGTTGAAGTTAAATGGCTGTACACTAGCTTAAATCATTTTCCTCCTTTTGTTGAATTCATGCATGCAACTATACATCCTAAGTGAATGAACTGTCCTAAAATGTGAAAATGGGAGATTACTCATTTTTTAAAAATGTAAAATATTTTAACTTGATTCTTAAGTATTTACAATGTAGAAAATAGCTTAAAACATGACTGTTAAGTTCTAAATATGAAGATGTTTTTCTTAATGCTGTTATAGTTGGGAAAAGTTGTACATGGATGACTTAAAATTTAATAGGTGGGTTTCAAAATAAGATGATCATATTATGAGTAATTTGCCTAACAATACTTCTGAAGTTTTCTTTTTAGTGAACTTAATTTTATCATGTGCCAAATTTGTTTAATACTGAAGTGACTTTTGTTGCTTTAGTTTCACATTAGTTTCTTCAATCTGAATGGCACATTAATATGGAAAACTTCTCTAGAATTCTGTTTTAATTAAAAAATGAGGCTTTGTTTCTGTATATCACATATATGTGACTTTAAAATGGAAATGATCGTTAATTACAAACAGTTTAGAAACATGGAGGAATGATTTTTTTTTAATTTTTAGGTGCTAATTCAAGTTTAGGGATAATGGCTGATAGGCACCATTATCGTTTTTTTTTCTTTTTTACTTATTTTGCACAACTAGGCACCATAGCACATGCTGGTATTGAGCTGGATTGATGTCTGTGTGATGCAAATTAACTTTCAAGTCATATTTTATAAAGCTGAGTTATCGGGCTGGAGCGGGAATAGTTGGTATGCTTAAGACTTGTCATGGTGGGTTGGGCGTGGTGGCTCACGCCTATAATCCCAGCACTTTGGGAGGCCGAGGTGGGCAGATTGCTTGAGGTCGGTAGTTTGAGACTAGCCTGGCCAATGCAGTGAAACCTTGTCTCCACTAAAAATACAAAAATTAGCCAGGCATGGTGGTGGGTGCCTGTAATCCCAGTTACTTGGGAGGCTGAGGCAGGAGAATTGCTTGAACCCCGGAGGCAGAGGTTGCAGTGAGCCAAGGTCACGCCACTGTACTCCAGCCTGGGTAACAGAGCAAGACTCGGTCTCAAAAAAAAAAAAAAAAAAAAAAAAAAGACTTGCCATGGTGGCTGGCCTAAGTAGGCAGATTGCTTGAATTCATGAATTTTAGACCAGCCTGGGTAACACGGCAAAAACCTGTCTCTACAAAAAAATATTTTTTTGTAATAAAATTACAAAATTAGGCTAATTTTTATTAGCCTATAGTCCCAGCAACTTTGGAAGTGGGAAGATTGCTTGAGCCCGGTGGTTGAGGCTGCAGTGAGCCGAGATTGTGCCACTGCACTTTAGCCTAAGTGACAGAGTGAGACCCTGTCCCCTCCACCCCCACCCAAAAAAAGGCTTGCAATGGTGGTCTGCCATGGTGGTCTGCCATGAATCTAATGAAATGTTGTGGAAGGATAATTTAGAGGCTCTGGGCTTTTTTGTTTAATTTTCTGAGTAATATGACAATTGAAGTATATTGCTAATGCTTTTCTAGATGTTATATGTTTTATTTAAAGTAAACTCTGGAAAATAGAAAGCATTTGTGATTTTAATTTTGACAGTATCATTTGTGCACAAGTTGTTTTTGGCTGACTTACCCGTTGGTGAAGAATTATTAAAGGTCAAAGTTTTATCTCAAAATTATGAAGCACGTTATTAACTTTGGCTTCTGTTGTATTTCCAGTGTGTTCCTTTTTGTCAGGTTATATTTTATATTCTAGGTATTTTATCCTGATAGCCTGATACTTTTTCTTATATGGAGACTTTTTCTTAGCATGAAAAAAAATTTTTTTAAGTAGAATATATTTCATGTCAGATGAGCAAAACTTTTTGTCACTAAGAAGTAACTGGGTATCTCTTACATGACATTGGGTTTTAATATTACTAAAATTATATATTCATAGGTGGTAGTCATGCAATAACCTGAATTCATATACTTTTTAAAAAAATTTTTTTATTTGAGACAGAGTCTTGCTCTGTCGCTCAAGGTAGGGTACAGTGGTGTGATCTTGGCTCACTGTAACCTCCACCTACTGGGTTCAAGGGATTCTCCTGCCTCAGCCTCCTAAGTAGCTGGGATTACAGGCGCCTGCCACCACACCTGACTAATTTTTTTGTATTTTTAGTAGAGACAGGGTTTCGCCATGTTGGCCAGGCTTGTCTTGAACACCTGACCTCAAGTGATCTGCCACACTTCAGCCTCCCAAAGTGCTGGGATTACAGGTGTGAGCCACTCCACCTGCCTCTTAATTCATATACATTTAAATACTGACCTTTGTTGACCTTCTTGGTGAATCCTGTTGTCATAGGGTCAGGAAAAGCCCTGTTGTTAGAATTTTAGAGTAAGAAAGGACGGTAGAGGCTGTGTAGCCCAGGTTCTTGAATTTATACCTGTAGAACTGGCTATAAGAGTTAAGTGACTTGCTGTAAACCAAACCCCCAGAGAGTGGCCACTTAAATCTCCAGCCCCTACCTCCTATAGGATGACCTTGTGCTATGAACCTTTGTACTTGTACTCTGTAGTCTTGACTCTCAAATGCCATTCCCAGTGAGTACAAGTGCCCATCCAATACTCTATTTTTTTTTTTTTTTAAAAAGAAAGCATGAGGGAATCTGCAAACAAAGCAGACACGAGATTCCTTTTATTTTCTTTGAAAAACGGCAGAGCCTTTTAGAGACAAATATGCATCTAAAGTCTAGGAGTTTTACCAGGTAAATAAGGATTGTATATTTAGCTTTCATAATTTATAGGTGAACAGTCTAGTAACAACATAAAGAACTCGTATTAAAGAATATTAAAAATGCTTCAGACTTTTGATTTGTATTGGATGAGAATTCATGGGCAAGGAAGATGACCCTTCATGAAATTGTATATTTTTTCTCTCTAATTTTAACTCTGTGATTCTCTGGCAACAGGCTATACAGTTCTGGTGTTACTTAGTCTGCAAAAATCTTACATTGTTTTCATACCAGAGCTGATTTTGCCTTTTTATATATTACCTAAAATACACACATACAAATAAATTACTCATTAGTTAATCTACAAATGTACATATTTTTAGTAGCTCCCTAAACAAGATTTAAAGTTTGACTAAATGTAGTCATGGAGCTTATTATTTGGTAGTTTTGCATTCTGTAGTTTATGTAACTCTATCCTTAAAATTGAAATTATTTCTGAGTGGTACAAGCCAAATACAGAAGTCAAAGCTTTATTTTTGATAGTTTCAGTGTTGTTGATTTGAGGTTCTGACCTTGGAAATAAAGATACAGAAAATAAACACACAAAATATGCAAAATAACAGTGGACATTTATGTATGCTTTTTTCAATGTTTATTTTCTAGCTAAATCCAAGCACAACCTAAAAGTCTTATAAATATTCCATGGAAAATTTTCCTTCTTATGCTAGGTTTCTGAGTTGCTTTAAAAATTAGTCTGAAACAATGGTTACTTTTTTTCTCCTTGGTAAATTTCCCCTGGGGGAGTCTCTTGGACATTCTTTATTGCCCTGAGTCTTTGAACCATATTCAGAATGAGAAACTGAAGACAGTTGGTCTGAAGATACTCGGAGGATGGACAGAAATGACCACAGCTGATTTGATATGTATGAATAATTTTGAAAAATTTTGATAGAACTCAAGTGCCAAGGACAGTTTCCATGTCGCCTTCTTTATTGTTCCTTTGTGCCTGCTATATGGATGTTATTGTCTTCTTTGAATAATGGCCTCCCTTTTCAAATAATTTAGCTCACTTTAAAAAAATTTTTTTTAGACAGTCTTGCTCTGTCGTCTATGCTGGAGTGCAATGGCATGATCTCTGCTCACTACAACCTCTGCCTCCTGGGTTCAAGCGATTCTCCTGCGTCAGCCTCCCAAGTAGCTGGGATTACAGGCATGCACCACTGCGCTTGGCTAATTTTTGTATTTTTAGTAGAGACAGGGTTTTGCCATCTTGGCCAGGCTGATCTCGAACTCCTGACCTCGGGTGATCCACCCGCCTCAGCCTCCCAAAGTGCTGGGATTACAGGGTGTTAGCTAACTTGTCTTAAAAAAATCTTTGATAGTTCCCAGAATGAAGGGCTGAGGGGACTTGTATTTGTTCCATGAACTCAGACTCATGCTATCCACATCCTGAAGTGATCAAACCATCCTTGGCTCTAACAACTGGAGTTCTTTCTCATCAGTACCCTTCTGAAATCTTTAGAAGAAATAGGTTTCTTTGCTCCAAACTTTTTAAACTTTTAGTTGCTTTGGAGTAATGTCACTCTGGGTGAGGTCAGCCTTGTCAGGGTGGTTGCTGAGTGCATTTATATTGGTTCTCATTGGCAGTAATCTCATTTACAAGCATAGTTAATAGAAATAGAAGGCCAAAGATCTTATGTCATTGCCTGGTCTCTTAGGAGAGATGAAATAGGAATTCATGGAGCCTCAGAGATCTGGAAAAGCATCTTCCTGTAGACTAACACTGTCCTGTAGAATTTTGTGTGATCATGGAGTGTTCCCTAATTTGCACTGTCTAGTATGGTAGCCACTTGCACCATCTGGCTATTAAGCACTTAAAATGTAGAATGAATTTTTAATTTAATTCATTAAAGTTAAATGGCTACATGTAGCTAATGGCTACTGTATTGGAAGATTCAAATTTAGACTATTTTAAAAAAAATAAAATTCTTTAAATTTTTTAAAGAGATGGAGTCTCCCTCTGTCATCCAGGCTAGAGTGCAGTGGTACAATCCTAGCTCACTGCAGCCTCCAACTCCTAGCCTCAAGAAACCCTCCCACCTTAGCCACCCAAGTAGCTAGGACCACAGGCAGCTCTCACCGTGCCCAGCTAATTTTTAATTTTTTTTTTTGTAGAGATGGGGTCTTGCTATGTTGTCCAGGTTGGCCTCCAGCTCCTGACCTCAAGCAATCCTGTCTCGGCATCCCACAGTAGTGGGATTATAGACATGAGCCACTGCACCTGGCTAGCTTTGGAGTATTCTTAGGGAGTAACATTGGATCATATTTTTTAAACCTGAATTTCATTGTAAAATAAAACACATACAGAAAACCATGAAAAACAAATGCATGGTTTAATGAATTATATGTCAACATTCCTGTAACCACTGCCCAAGGCTAAGTAGTAAAACTTGACCAGTCCTCCATGTACCTCATCCCTCCCACCAAAGTAATCACTATTATGACTTTTAGATTCATGGCTTCCTCATGCTTTTTAGTTTTATCACCCAAGTGATAAAACTTATCCTTAGGCACTGTAGTTTGATCTTGCATATTTCAAAATAATTGGAAATGTCCTTAAATCTCTTTTAAATGATCACTTCCTTCTCCATCTCCTCCTTTTCCTTATAATTTATCTGGGGGAGTACCTGACTTCTTTTGACCTGTAGAGTTTTCCACAATCAGAATTTTGCTAATTGCATGCTCCCAGTGCACATTACCACATTCCTTTGTATTTTCTGCAAATTGGCAGCTTGATCCAGAGGTTCAAATGATCAGACTCAGGTTGATCTGGGTTATTTAGTTTTTAAGATGCCTTTATAACTTCACATGCTTGTTAATTATGGGTCTGTTATTGTGGAAAGAACACCAATGGAATGTTTTCTATCAAGGTGTCCAAAATTGAGAGCAGTTAGTATGATAAAATGGTTTATGTTAAATTTTGCTGTATCTAAAATGCAACACTGAGACATCTACTGCGTGCTACTTGTGGCAAATCAGATTGTCAGAGGTTTCTCTAAATGTATTTAATATGTTCATTGGACCTCTATGCAGATTGAATTTTTATCAACTGCTTCTATGGGCAAGAAGTGTGTATGGGTATGTCTGCTGGAGTGGTAGAAAGAATTGCTAATCAGATGGGCACGGTGGCTCATGCCTGTAATCCCAGCACTTTGGGTGTCTGAGGCGGGTGGATCACCTGAGGCCAGGAGTTCGAGACCAGCCTGGCCAACATGGTGAAACCCCATCTCTACCCAAAATACAAAAATTAGCTGGGTGTGGTGGCACATTCCTGTAATCCCAGCTACTGTGGAGGCTGAGAAAGAATGGCTTGAATCTGATAGGTAGGTGGAGGTTGCAGTGAGCTGAGATCACACCACTGCACTCCAGCCTGGGCAACACAGCAAGACTCTGACTCAAAAAAAAAAATTGCTAATCAAATCGTTACAGCCATTTACTTGTCTAAACTTCACCCACATGACTGTACATACCATCTTTTTTTTTCCTGGTCTTTTAATTTCCAACACAAGATCAAAATTGGGTTTTAGTTATTTTTGTGCACTGGAACATCCGGTGGCAAAGAGAGCAGGAGGTGAATTGGGTGTGTTACTGTTTGAAGAAGCAGATGGTCAATAACACTTGGACCTGCTGTGTATAGAACTTCACATAAACATTGATATGGAGAAAGAGTTTTCATAAAAATTAGCCTCTTTACTCTTATCAGGGAGTTTAAAATATAACTAGATAAATATGACTTAGATACACAAAATACTAAGGGTGCTTTTATGAAGAAATGTAGGCCGGCATCAGTGGCTCATGCCTGTAATCCCAGCACTTTGGGAGGCTGAGGCAGGCAGATCATCTGAGGTCAGGAGTTCGAGGTCAACCTGGCCAACATGGTGAAACCCTGTCTCCACTAAAAATACAAAAAAAAAAAAAAAAAAAAAAAATTAGCTGGGCATGGTGGTGTGTGCCTGTAATCCCAGCTATTTGGGAAGCTGAGGCAAGAGAATTGCTTGAACCTGGGAGGCAGAGGTTGCAGTGAGCTGGGATTGTGCCACTGCACTCTAGCCTGGGCAACAGAGTGGGACTCTGTCTTAACAAAAAAAGGCAACATTTATAAGTTAATATATAAAAAAAATTTGAGAAACTTCCCAATGTGATAAAAAAGCAGTAGACTGGAAATTAGGTAATCTTGATTTGTCTCCAGTTTAGGCCTTTGTCCTCATCTGTGTAAATGGGGGAATTAGACTCTAGTAGGGATAGCAAACATATGACATTCTTGCCAGATACTATGGCAGATAACACTCATTAGTCACGGTCTTCATTCAACTTCAGAATTCTTCTCAAATTTAGGGCTCCAGTGGCCATTACATATTGGTTGATTGGAACTGACATGGGAGACAACAATTTGCCATTCCTAGGCTACATCCTTTCCAAGTCCCTTCCTAGCTACAGATCTCCTCTGAGAATAAAGAAAAATCCTTGGAAGCTCTAAATTACCCTGCTAGTCAGTGTTTCTATAACATATTTCCCCCACTTCTTTTAATTCTTCCCTGGAAGTGCAGCATCTCAGAAAAACAACTATGCCAGTAAAAATTTTTCCTAAAAATGTTATCCATTGAAATATTGAACATTTCATCCAAAACAAACCATTGGTCATTGTGGATTGGCCTTAGGCCAGAATTGAGTTGGTTTAGAATGGGTTGGGGAGTGGGGGAAGCCAACAATCCTTTTTATCCCTTGATGTTATTTTTCTTTATTAGCAGCATGTAAAATGTTAAATTTTTCTAATTTTTGTTGGGCCCAAGCTGATGTTTATTACATTCAATTTATGGGAACTCTTTGCAGTTGAAATTTGGTATTTGAGTCACGTATTGCTTTCATGGTCTTTTACAGAGCTCTGTGACCCAAGTAGTCACTCTGTTGCCTCCTGCCCCACTTTAAAAAAAAATCTGGACAGGAAATAACAAAATACTAGGAGTAGACTTGTGTTTGACCTTATAGGAACCATAATTAAGGGTGAAATAGTGGGATCCTCACCCCAGCAATGCTTGATGATAGTAGGGGTAGAGTGTCCTATTCATAAATCCACAGGAGAGAAAGTCATGTTGGAAACAGCAAGTCGGGAGGCTAATGTTCCTAAAAACCCTTTGAGAACAGGGTGTAGAGAAGAGAGAAAAAGCCCTAAGGGGCGGGTGGTTGTGATTTATTGAAGGCTTACTCCGAATCCTTTGAGCTACCTAGAGAGCCCTAGGATTACTTTGAGTTTATAGGACTGCAAGCTTTTGCATGCACAACTCCTATTTTTGAAAATTTGACCTTTAAAATGATTTCCTTTCCTGTCTCCCATCCCTCTCCACCTTTCCCCCTTTTAAAACTGGCCTTTTGTGTAAAGTTTTAGGTTTTAGGGTTGATGTGAAGGCCCTAAGACCTCCATCTATGAGTGGCTACCATCCATTCACACACCTAAAAATTATTTAGCAGGTACCGTACTAGTTACTAGGAATAACCGGAGGACCTACCATTTGTTGAGAACCCCCTTTGTGTATGGCCCACTGTTAGGCACTTTATGTAGATATCTTTTCTCATTTAATCTTCACTAAATGAGGACAGATTATTTTCTGGATGCAACTCAGATTTAAGTGTTGCTCAAATCACACTACGTGACTGGGTTAGTGTTTGAATGTAGAGCTTCATACTCGTTCATTTTGTTTTTTCTCATGACATGGATTTTTGTGACATTTCATAAAAAAAGGTTTTTGAAAGGTAATTTCTCCGTGGGTTTGCATATCTTTAAAAGCAAATGTTGTCTTCCCTGCCCTCTGCCCTCACTCACCCGTAATAAATTGTAAAAATCTGTCTGTAAGAGCATGCTCTTTAATTTCCTGTCTTATATCCTGGTGGTATGTGATGATATAAAACAAGTGTGGCTGAGTCTGGCAAATTTATAAGATTGAGGAGGTTTCAAAGATGCATGAAAATGGGTTTACGTATAATCAAAGGTTAATTCAACTCTAACACTTTACTTTTGAGGAGCATCCTCTTTTCTGTATCCCTACCTGGGGATGAGAGCTGCTAGGAGCGCAAACAACTCAGTAATTGTGTGCCTGCCTCATGCCTAGTCTGTTCATCCTTTTGAGCTGTCAAGATCAATTATGTTGAACATAGCCAGAGTGGGGTGTAGTCTGGGTACAGACTCAGCTTTTCTTGGCATTGGCAGTATGTGACTTCTGTATCTGATGTGTCCATCCAATTCATATTTTGGAATTTACTTAGATATGCCTCTTATTCATCAGTATTTGAAAATTCTTGATAATCTAAAGTTTGATCCAGGGGAGATTTGCTGAAAGTGATATCAAACAGTACCTTTGTTTTACTTTTAATAATGGATTCATGTAAAAATCACCAGGCATGGTGGCAGACACCTATAGTTCCAGCTACTCAGGAGGCCAAGATGGGGGGAATCACTTGAGCCCTGGAGTTGAAGGCTATAGTGAGCTATGATCATACCACTGCACTCCAGCCTGAGTGACCAAGTGATACCCTGTCTCTTAATAATAATTAAATAATAGGCCAGGCGTGGTGGCTCACGCCTGTAATCTCAGCACTTCGGGAGGCAGAGGCAGGCAGATCATGAGGCCAGGAGAGACCATCCTGGCTAACATGGTGAAACCCCGTCTCTACTAAAAAATACAAAAAATTAGCTGGGTGTGGTGGTGGGCGCCTGTAGTCCCAGCTACTTGGGAGGCTGAGGCAGGAGAATGGCGTGAACCCAGGAGGCGGAGCTTGCAGTGAGGTGAGATCGAGCCACTGCACTCCAGCCTGGATGACAGAGTGAAACTCTGTCTCAAAAAAAAAAAAAAAAAATTGCTGGGTGTGGTGGTGTGTGCCTGTAATTCAAGCTACTGGGGAGACTGAGGCACGAGAATCACTGGAACGCGGGAGGTGGAGGTTGCAGTAAGTGGAGATCATGCCCCTGTACTCCAGCCTGGGCGACACAGTGAGACTGTCTCAAAAATAAAATAAAATTTCTGGATGTTTCTATCGTCATGTGGTCCCATAACCGCCAGCTATCTGACATCAACTCTGTAAACTTCATGTCCTGTGTCTCCTTCGTCCACATGACTTACATTTTTTTATTTCAATTCATCTTTTCTGCTCTCATCTGTATTTCTCATCTTTTTGAAATTTGTAGTCATCAGATAGCTTTTATTTGAGTATTAATATGACAAGTTTAGAGGAGAATTATTTCACAGAATGAGGTCTAAAATTTTAGGTGACTATTCAACAGATTTTTTTTCCCTAAGCATTCATCGTCATATCTGCCAGCCACGGTGCCTGATGCTGGAGATACAAGTGAGCAAAGCTGAGACTACCTCTGCTGGAATCCCTCTAGTGATGGACCCAGCCACTAATCTGAAAATCACGTGGACAAGTAACAAAAGACTGCATATGGAGTTACCAAGGAAAGCGCCACGGGATTTTGGCAGTGTGTAACGGGGGACCTAACTTAGTCTGAAGGATCAGGAACATCTCTCCTGAGAAGATAACATTTTTCCCTCTGTTGCCCAGCTAAGAGTCAGTGGTGATTGTAGCTCACTGCAGTCTCAATCTCCTGGGCTCGGTCCTCCTGCCTCAGCCTCCAGAGTAGCTGGGTGTTAACAGATGCATGCCCCTATGCCTGGCTATTAAAAGACAATTTTTTTGTTTTAGTAGAGACGGGGTCTCGCTATGTTGTCCAGGCCAGTCTTGAACTCCTGGCCTCAAGCTATGATCTTCCTACCTTGGCCTCCCAAAGTGTTGGGATTACAGGCATGAGCCACCATACCCAGCTGGAAATAATATTTGAATGAACTCTAAAGGAGGAAAGGAGTTAACTGATTGAAAATGAAAGGAAAACCCTTCTAGGTAAAGCAGCCAGCAACTGCAAAGGCCCTAAAAGGGGAACATTGTGTGTTCTAGAAACTGAAGGCAGAGGCTGGGTGTGGTGGCTCATGCCTGTAATCCCAGCACTTTGGGAGGCTGAAATGGGCAGATCACTTGAGGTCAGGAGTTTGAGACCAACCTGGCCAACATGGGGAAACCCCGTCTCTACTAAAAATACGAAAATTAGCCAGGCATGGTGGCACGTGCCTGTAATCCCAGCTACTTGGCAGGATGAGGCAGGAGAATCTTTTGAATCTGGGAGGCGGAGGTTGCAATGAGCTGAGATGGTGCCACTGCACTCTAGCCTGGGTGACAGAGCCGGACTCCATCTCAAAACAAACAAACGAAAACTGAAGGCAGATCTCATTTGCTGGAGTGTTTTGAATGAGGATTATTATGGTGAGAAGAGGCTGGAGAGGTAGGCAGGAGCCACCTTGCAGGTCTTAGTCCATTTAGTCTGTGTTAAAAATTCAGTGCTTTAGCCCAAGAACCATGGCAGTCTTTCAAAGGGCTTTAAGCAAGGAGGTGGCCTGATTAGCGTCTCCTTGTGTAGGAGGATCATGCCTACTGTTATGTGAAGAACTAACTAGAAGTGGGCAAGAATGGATGGGGCAGCCTGTTGGGAGGTCTTTCCTCATTCTGGTGAGCGACTTGGTTCCAGAAACTAGAGATGTGGTGGAGGACAAACGTTTGCAAATCCAGGATCCTATTTAGGAGGAGAGGTCAGCTGGACATGATTTGGAGGTAGAAGGGAGAGGAGGGTATCAAAGGTCAGAGGACTGTGAAGCCATTCACTATTATGTAGCATGCTAGAGGAAGACCAGGTTTTGGGGAAGACCATGTGGTTTTAAACTTGCTGAATGAGAAGTGCCTTAGAGGTCTCCAAGTGTATGGTACAGGGACTGGGGCAGAGGGTGATGCCGGGAAGGCAGCTGGATTTAGGTGCTGGAGCTGAGAGAGGCAGCCAGGACTGGAGAGTCATCTGCTTACAAGTTAAGTTGAATGAATGGCAAGGATTTGAGTGCCTGGAAGAAGGCACAGAGAGAAAAGATGAGAGGGCTGATGGAATCAGTATAGTTTAGTCATCTACGGAGATGGGAATGAACAAGAGAGGGCAGGGTTTGCCCAGAGAGGCAGGAACAAAACCAGGAGCTGTGGTGTTAGGAAAGCCAAGAGAAGAGAGAATTTTAAGCATGAGGTCCCTACTGCCATAGGTAGGACGAGGTTTCAAGACAGGAGCTGCTCTGATGGCCTGTGGAGGTTGGAGCTTCATCGTAATGGGCAGAGTAAAGGAAATACCTCTGCAGCCATCTGAGCAGCAATTCCCTGGAGAGTTACCAAGGATTGTTTAGTCAAACACACCCCGTCATTTATCTGGATAGTTCTATTTTTCCATACATTGTCTTTGATCGAAATGTCGATCTTTTTTCAACCAGCCGGGATGAAAATGGTGTGAATCGTGTTCTCTCTCTTTAGAAAGAAACTGATAAAATTGGGTTTTCTTTGTTCTTCCTTTTATTTTCATCCATTCAATACCTAGTCCTCACTGAGCTGGTCTTACTCAACCCATTCCCTCTGCTGGTCTGTTGGGTACTAATAACAGATGGAAACAACTGGGAAGATAAACTATTTTCCTGGATTTTTTTTTTTTTTAAACAGAGTTTCACTCTTGTTTCCCAGGCTGGAGTACAGTGGCACGATCTAGGCTCACTGCAACCTCCACTTCCTGCATTCAAGAGATTCTCCTGCCTTAGCCTCCCAACTAGCTGGGATTACAGGTGCCCGCCACCACACCCAGTTAATTTTTTGTATTTTTAGTAGAGATGGGGTTTCGCCATCTTGGCTAGGTTGGTCTCGAGCTCCTGACCTCAGGTGATCCCCCTGCCTCTGCCTCCCAAAGTGCTGGGATTACAGGCGTGAGCCATCGCACCTGGCCCCTGGAGATAATATTGATATGTGACTCAGGGAGGTACTAAACCCAACTGTTGCCCCCTTTCCTTTATTTACTTATCCAGGATATTTATCTATATCTGTAAAAGGATTTATTATTTTTTAGAATCGTACAGCTGTAATGTCTATTCATCCTATCAGAAGAGATAAAGCAGATCAGTAGGCAAGCATTTGTTGGTGCTTGAGAGAGATTTTATTAAGCTAAAATATGCCATTAGACTCAACTCCATTTTCAAATATTTTGTTAAGAGGGTCTCAGGATGACTGTAGGAAAAAGGTATTTGGAAGATTGTGTACACTGACAATAACTAGATTACAAAATTTTATAAATTAGTTAAGATGGACTTTAAAATAGCAACAGGAAAAACAATTTTGGACTTGTCTGCGAGTGCGAGTGAAGCTGATAGTAATGAGATTTATGGGTTCTGGCCCTGCAGGGATCCCAGTAGGGATGAATAAGGCACATACCTGCTAGTACATTCACTGATTCTGCTCTTAGATATATTATTTACTTCTTTCCTCTTTTAGTAAGACTTTGATCTGTATTAGTAATTTTTGTTCTATACTTTTAATCTCTGGAGTAACTCCATAAATTAACAAGGGGTTGTGTCTAAGATGATGCTGATAGCCCTGAAGATGTTTTATTTAGTGCTTTTGGGATGATGTGTAGAGATGGGATGTCAGAAGGAATAATTTGGAATCTTATCTCCCTGCTCCTTGGACTCATGTTATCAGGGGAAGGGAGCTTGGGGATGTGGCTGTCTTAGCTATGTCCTCTGATGGCCTCATCTCAGTGGTTTGGGTTGAAAGACTGTATCTCGTGCTTCCTGTCCCGTCACCCTCTCCCTTCGTCTGTTTTTCTCTTCTGTGCTTAAGTATAAACAGAACCCCTTTGTACCTCTCATCTCTTTATCTTCTGAAGACTCTGATGTGGCTACTGTGCTCTCCCATTTGGTTAATGCTACTTTAGGTATTTAGTATCTTTATACTTTTGTTGTGTTAGTTGTGATCAGCAAAGTTCTATGCTGTAGCAACACATTAATCTGCAGATCTCAGTGGCTTAACACTACAGAGGTCTACTTCTCCCTTGCTGTTCATATTCATTGTGAGTCGGTACCGGGACTCTCCTCTGCATAGACTTGTAGGATCTCAGTACCTAGAACCTAAGGCCAGATCTTTCAGGAGCTGGGGAGGAGGGACTGGAGGATCTCTCATGGGCTTTTCATTGCTTCAGCTCAAAAACACTTCCACTCAAAGTCATTGGGCAGAGAAAACCACACAACTTAATTATCTTAAGAGGTGGGGACAGGGGAAGTGGAGCGACCGAGAGGAGGGTTGGAACATACAGACATAAGAATGAGAAAGTCTTACGAGTGTTCTGGTCTCTGCCCCATCTGTATTATCTTTGTTTCTGGGAAGGAAATTTCTGACAGCTGTGTTGCTAGCATAACCTCTTGGTTGTTAAATGCATTGCTGTAGACTTTTCCTTGATGGAAACTTTCTCCAAGACAATATAAACTACGCATTGTCTCTTTCTTGTTAAAACACTTTTTTTTTACAGTTTATTTTTTCGTTTGCTGTTGAAGATTTGATCGGTATTTTCCTTTTGAATCCAATGGTAGCAAACCAATTTTTTTTTTTTTAGAATATATTAGGGCAAAAGAAAACTTTTACCCCATTCATAATAGGATGTATAAAAGTAATACCTCTTGGAATAGACCATGGGAATTCTGGTGATACCTAGGGCATCTTATTTGATAAAATATTTTTTCTTTCTTTCCTTCTTTCTTTCTTCCTTCCTTCTTTCCTTCCTTCCTTTCTTCTTTTTTTTTTTAAACAGAGTCTTGCTCTGTCGCCCAGGCTGGAGTGCAGTGGCACGATCTCAGCTCATTGCAACCTCTGCCTCCTGGGTTCCAGTGATTCTCCTGCCTCAGCCTCCCAAGTAGCTGAGATTACAGGCATGTACCACCATGGCCAGCTAATTTTTGTATTTTTAGTAGAGACAGGGTTTCCCCATGTTGGCCAGGGTGGTCTTGAACTCCTGACATCAGGTGATCCCCCTGTGTCAGCCTCCCAAAGTGCTAGGGTTACAGGTGTGAGCCATTGCACCTGACCGAAAGTATTTTCAAAGCCTCTGCTATGGAGTATAGTGGGAGATGTGGAGAAGCTGCAGAGGGAGGGGCACGTTAGCATCTAAAGACTCTGTTGACCATCATCCACATTAGGTCCATTCTACCATTTTCTATGAAGTCTAAAATAGGTTCCTGATTATTTTGTTTTTAATTTTTTTTTTTTTTTTTGAGATGGAGTCTCGCTCTGTCACCCAGGCTGGAGTGCAGTGGCATGATCTCGGCTCACTGCAAGCTCCACCTCCCAGGTTCACGCCATTCTCCTGCCTCAGCCTCCTGAGTAGCTGGGACTACAGGTGCCCGCCACCACGCCTGGCTAATTTTTTGTATTTTTAGTAGAGACGGGGTTTCACCATGTTAGCCAGGATGGTCTCAATCTCCTGACCTTGTGATCCACCCGCCTTGGCCTCCCGAAGTGCTGGGATTACAGGCATAAGCCAACGCGCCTGGCCGGTTCCTGATATTTTTAAGGGATTTGTTTGTGATTTAAGAATCTGGCTATTTTATAGGACGCTTAAGTGTTCTTTGTTTAAATAAAATGAAAACTTTAAATTTTCCTTTACAACCATTTGACCAGTTACCTCTGTTTCATCTGCCATACATGGAAATAGCTTTCCCAGAGAAACTGACATGAAGGCATGCAGTCTACTACATCAATGACATCTACATTACAAATAATTAAAAAATAGTATATGAAGCAGAGACTGGGTTTACCTATTAGAAAATCTAACAAACTGTAGCAAATAAGCATAATTTTTAAGGAAAACAGATCCCTCTAAATGCTGCAAATTTTATATTAGTGAAAGAACTCAATCTTTAACTCATATTCTTGTTATAGCATGAATGATCAAGCTGTTTTCTGATAAATAGTTCAAGGATAAAGTGGTCTAATTTGAATAATGGGACTTTATTAGGGGCATCTGCATTAATGTGATTTGAAGCACATGTTTGTATGCTCACTCAGTTGCCTTTTATATAATTACATTCTTTATCAGTTGTTGATAAAGGTTCACTTCATTTTAACTAGTTTTCAAGTTCTGTCAGGGGAGAGAACCTCTTATTCCCCATGCCCTGTGCTTGTGAAGGGGTCTGGGCTACGTAAATGGGAGGGAGTGAGAGTGAAGGGGATTAAGTCCTGGCCTTTGCAGTTCTGTTGTCAGCATCCCCCAGGAACCAGTGCCTGACTCCTTGGGTCCATCTGTTCCGAGCCCTGACAGACAGGACAAGTAGAAGTAGGTCTAGTCTTTCTTCCTACTGGAGGGTAACTTCGGAGAGTCTTTAGGATGATGCTCTTCATTGAAACCTGGGGGTTATACTTTTTAAAAAAATGTGTTTCACTGTCCCCTTACCCTTTGATTATACTAGTCTTGTGTTCTTTTTAGAACACCTAAAATAAAGTGTAAAAAAGTGCAAATAAAGTGTAAAAAAGAGGCCGGGCACAGTGGCTCATGCCTGTAATCCCAGCACTTTGGGAGGCCGAGGTGGGTGGATCACCTGAGATCGGGAGTTCAAGACTGGCCTGGCCAGCATGGTAAAACCCCGTCTCTACTAAATATACAAAAATTAGCCAGGCGTGGTGGCTCAGCCTGTAGTCCCAGCTACTTGGGAGGCTGAGGCAGGAGAATCGCTTGAACCCGGGAGTTGGAGGTTACAGTGAGCTGAGATTGTGCCACTGGACTACAGCCTGGGCAACAGAGTGAAACTAGGTCAAAAAGCAAAACAAAACAAAACACCAAAAAACTGTAATATAGTATAAAAAAGAAATGAAGTTACACATGATCAAGTCATCTCTGTTAATCTTTTGTTATACTCTTCTGTCTTTTTAAGTGTGTGTGTGCTTATTTTTTTTTCCTCATGTTACAAAAATACATTTTTAGGTCTTTTGTTAAGAATATATTGTGACAACTCAATTTAAAAATGGGCAAAGGACTTGAACAGGCATTTCTCTAAAGAAGACATACAAATGGCCAATAAGCACGTGAGGAGATGCTCCACATTAGGGAAGTGCAAATCAAGACCACAATGAGATACTGTTTCACACCCATTGGATGGCCGTTAAGAGAATAGAAACAAGTGTTGAGAATGAGGTTACATTAGAACTCTTGTGCATTGCTGGTGGAAATGTAAAATAGTGCAGCTGCTGTAGAAAATGGTATGAAGGCTTCTCAAAACATTAAACATAGAATTCCTGTGTGACCCAGCAATTCCACTTCTGGGTATCTGCCCATAAGAATTGAGAGCAGAGACTTGACAGACATTTGTACACCCATGTTCATAGCAGTATTCATAATAGCTGAATGGTAGAAGCAACCCTGTGTTTGTCAGTGGATGAATGGATAAACAAAGTATGGAAACACATAGAGTGGAATATTATTGAGCCTTAAACAGGAAGGGAATTCTGATACATGCTACAATATGGATGAACTTCAAAGACATTATGCCAAGTGAAATGAGCCAATAACAAAAGGACAAATGTATAGTTTCACTTACATGAGTTATACATTTCATGTATAACTTCTCAAACTCATGGAGACAGAAAGTAGAATGGTAGTGGGCTAGGGGTAGGGGGAAATGGGAAGTTCGTTTTTATTTTCATTTTATTTTTTTGAGGCAGGGTCTCACTCTGTCACCCAGGCTGGACTGCAATGGTGTGATCATAGCTCATGACATCTTCCATCTCCTGGCTCAAGCCATCCTCCCGTCTCAGCCTCCGTAATAGCTGAGACTGCAACACATGCACCACCATGCCTGGCTAATTTTTTTGAGTTTTTTTTTAGTGGAGACGAGGTATGACTATGTTGCCCAGGCTGGTCTCAAACTCCTGGCCTCAAGCATTCCTCCCACTTTGGCCTCTCAAAGTGCTGGGATTACAGGTGAGAGCCTCTACACATAGTGGGAAGTTAGTTTTTAATGGTAGTTCCAGTTTGGGAAGAAAACATTCTGCGGATGGATGATGATGATGATTGCAGAATGGTGTGAGCGTACCTAATGCTGTAGAACTGTGTGCACTCCAGCTTGGGCAACAAGAGTGAAACTCTGCCCTCCCCCCCCAAAAAAAAGAACTGTGTGCTTAAAAATGGTTAAAATGTTAAATTGTATGTTACTGCAATTTCAGAGTATATTGCGATCATTTCCCACATTACATATATTTTGAAAATGTGTTTAATATTCCATTTTGTAGAATATCTTTTACCATTTTATTTTTAGCCACTGTCATTTTTCTATTTTTCACTAATGCGAGGAATACTATGATGAATAACCTTGTTTATCAGGTTTTTCTTTATAGATAATTACTTCGGATAAATTCCTAGGGGTGAGATTACTGGGCTACATAGTATGAACCTTTTTAAGGCTCTTGATCCATATCATCACATTACCCTCAGAATAGTTACTAAATTTCATTTCAGCCAAGCACACTTCCACCAGCAATGTATGAGGGTCAGCTTTCATTTTATCTTCCCAGACACCATGTGTTATCTTTAAAAATAAATTGCCTGTTAAGCTAAACAATGATATGTCATCATTGTTTCAATTTAATCCATTTTTATTACTGATGACTTCTGTTTTTTTTCCACTTTCATTAATAGTACCTGAAATATAGGGAGTGCTTCATATTTGTTGAATGAATTTGTCAAGTATCTGCTAGGTGCCATATCCTTTTATAGATGTGTGGGACATAATATCAAACAAGACAATTATATTATACTTCTCTCACTGTGTTTACAGTCTAGTGGAGGAGTCAATTAAACAATTGATAGGTGCTATCAGTTGAAGTATGCTTGACATGCAAACAAATATTGGTGATCCCTAACCCAACCTGTAAGAGATAGGGCTTCTGTAAGGACGTGATGTTTAAGCCAAAATCTCGTTGAATGGGAGGCATCTCAAGGATTCTCCTTCCAGGGGATGAAATGGAGCTCAAGGAATAAGGAATGTTTCCAGAAGAAAAACCTCAAGATGTAAACTAAAGTTGGCCTTTTGTATTTTTTCTTATAGGATTTGGCTATTCATTGTGCTTTGCTCTTTTCCCCCCTCTCCTATTGGCTTATTTAATTTTTTTTGGTGGGGGGGGTAATTTAAAAGTACCTGTTATATAGTAAATTATTAAACATTTGCTTATATAGTAAATTATTAAACATTTGCTATTCATATATAATGTTTTACCCTTTTCTGGTTAATTCGCCACATCCTGAACCCCTGCAAATAAGTTTGTGTGTGTGTGTGTGTGTGTGTGTGTGTGTGTGTGTGTGTGTGTGTGTTTGAGACGGAGTTTCGCTCTTGTTGCCCAGGCTGGAGTGCAGTGGCGTGATCTCGGCTTACTGCAACCTCTGCCTCCTGGGCTCAAGTGATTGTCCTGCCTCAGCCTCCCAAGTAGCTGGGATTACAGGCACCTGCCACCACGTCCAGCTAATTTTTTTGTACTTTTAGTAGAGATGGGGTTTCACCATGTTGACCAGGCTGGTCTGGAACTCCTGACCTCAGGTGATCCGCCCTCCTCGGCCTCCCAAAGTGCTGGGATTACAGGCGTGAGCCATCGTGCCCAGCCAGACATGCCTTCTTTATTGTTGTAGGAATCTGTTTAATTAGATCATTTTTTTTCCTCCACAGAGTCAAACTCATAGTCCTGGGAGGAAGATAGGAAGGGGGCAGGCAGGGAGGTTACATGGGGACTCTGAGATGTCTGAGGTTGAGGAGAGGATGAAGGTGAGGCAAAGGAATAGATATCGTTGGTGATCCGCTAAGGACAGTGACCTTCTCACCTTATCTCAGTCCTCAACATGTAAAGATTTTCCTCCATTTTACAAGCAAGGAAACCAAGTTTCTAAGAGGTAAGTATTGTTTGTGGTAGATCTAAGGTTTTGTTTTGAGACAGTCTCGCTCTGTCATGCAGGCTGGAGTACAGTGGCATTATCATGGCACACCACAGCCTCGACCTCTCAGGCTCAAGTAATCCTTGTGCTTCAGCCTCCTCAGTAGCTGAGACTACCGGTGGTTGCCACCATGGCCAGCTATTTTTTTTTTTTTTTTTAAGAGATGAGGTTTCACTACGTTTCCCAGACTTGTCTCAAACTCCCGGTCTTAAGCAATCCACCTGCCTTGGCTTCCCAAAATTCTGGGATTACAGGCATGAGCCACTGTACCCAGCATGGATCTAAGTTTTAAACCTGGTTGAGCTAATAGGAAAACCTAACTTTTAAACTTTTAATAATATACCTCAATGGTTTTTTAAAGGGAAGTACTGGAAAACTGGATGCTGGCTTTTTGACCTCTCTTTGAATATTAAATGAGCTTGACTCCATGGAATTCTTGTAATCTTAAATGCCAAAGCTTTAGACCATAAACTAATCACTTTGTGGCTTTCTATAAGTCAAAAAGCCAATTAAAAAAAAACTTTTATTGCTAAAATTTGTAACCAGTATGGAGATTTGTGTGTGTATGTGTGATTGAACCTGGGAATCTTCCCCCCCCGCCCCCCTTAATTTCCAATTGAGTAGTGATTTATTGTGCTTGGAGAGGTAGTTTTAACCCGGTGAATTCCTCTAGCGGTTCTTGCTGAATGATTTCCTAAGGCATTTTGAAAATCTCTTGGGTAGTGCTTTTAACTGGGCTTCACATTTCATCTTTCTTTATTCAGGGAGTGTTTGGATTTTACACCATGCTTGAGGCTGCCATGTCTCGGCTGCAATAACCAGAAAACATTGGTTTTCTTTGGTCACTGACCAAGCTTGTCACTACTCATTTCTGCCTGGCTCTAGACTGAAGACTTCAGTCCAATTTTCCGAATGGCCTCTTTTGACTTACTGTGCAAAACCCCCACTTTGGCTCTGAACCATGCTCTGAATATTAGCATAAGCACCTAATGCTGCTTGACTAAATTGTTTCTGTTGAGAGAGGGGGATGAGGAAAGGCTGGCACGGGGAACATCTGTTAGGGCTGTACCTTTTCATTGTATTAATTTTTCTGACTTCTGGGGTTATTTTCATTATGCAACTCTTCAATAAAGCAAATTTGGTATGATAAGGACATAACATTCCCCCCCCACTCATTTTAAACAAATGGGGTTTCCAGGCTGTTATTCAAAGCTGTCCTACAGACTAAAATTTAAAATACAAGTGAACCAAGATTCTGCAGCTGAATCTGGGCTTTGAGGAGCCTACAGTGGGAGAAGGGGGTGAAAAAAAATATTTTGTGGAATGTACTATAACGAACCAATAAGATGTTTTTGCTATTTTAATTGGCTCTTCCTGGCAGGAGTTTCATACAGCGGTGTCTCAGACACTGACCAAATCTGTTTATGGTAAGTCATTTTTGTAGAGAACAACAACATTCAACAGGCTATGGTATCACTCCATTTGGAAGTATGTTTCCTGATCTTGAGGTCGTAGAAGAAAATGACAAGAACATACTTGTGCCCACACAGGCCCTAATCTGTCTTGCTGGCATTCCTTAGACATTTATTTATTGAAGAGTCCTTGTGTCTATATTGAGGGGAGAAACTAGATAGGTTAAGGAATGGATGATAACTTTGATTCTGAGAGCTCTTGCGCTATCAGAAGGAATGTGATTGACGGTGCTTGAATGAAAGGGTAACTGTTACAGTATCAACCAAGAGATAGAGGATGGCTGGTTTTGGAAGCTGACTTGCAACACTGTTATATCTGGAGTTATAACCTTCCAGAGTGTTACAAAGTTTCCAGTCTATTCTTCCTATGTCAGCCCTCAGTGAGCTAGCATTGAGATTCGGCTGTTTATTTGCGGAAATAGTTAATCTATCTTTCTTTTAAAATTAACGCCTTCTGGAAACAGTGGCTCAACGGGGAAATGAACTCTTCACTAAAATCTCACATTTCTTATGCTTCCACTTGGAATAAGATCCCTCTCAACACAAATAATGTTTAATTTTTTTAACCACTCTGAAGCTAACTTAGGTTTAATTTTAGTTTATGCTAAAAGTTTTTCTTATGTGACTCCTACAGTTTTCCTAGAATTATTGAAAAAACTGCTCCTATAAAGCAAGTTTAGTTTTTATTCTGTTCATTTTAGATCCTTAATATTGTTCTTTCATTACTACTTGAGGGGAATTTAAAAAGAAAGAAATATAACAGCTGTTTTGAAGTACATTTGAAAAATGGTAAACTGCAGAATCTGTTGCTTTTCCTTGACTCTCTTCACTCTCCCCCAAAGACCTTTAAATAGAAGCTGTTTCCTTTTGCTGCATTAACCCCAAACCCTATCTGATTTCTTCCAGTTGCTGAGCAAACAGTGGCAGCTTGCCTCTGAAGGCCACCAAAAAGGACCAAAATGTTTGCATGGAAATGGCAACCAAAAAACCCCTAATATTAAGAACCTACCTTGAAATCTGCCAATTAATGAATGGAAGCTTCATCAGATTTTCAAATGGCTTTTATAAAATTATATAATGGAGGTGAAAGTGAAAGGTCTACACTATAACTCCTATTACATGAGCTAAATGTGTAAGCCTTACCATTTGATGTGCTCTTCTAGGCTTAACAGTAAAGACCATTTTGGAGTTAAAATTGTGTGGATTAGTTCTGTGTTAAACATGTCTTCATCTCATTTATGTATTGTATTAAACTCTTTGGGGAAACAGATAAAAAGGACATTTTAGGCTTTACAAACACGCTACACACCATAAAATGTTTGTTTCAGCCCATTGCTTACTCCAAAGCAATGGCCTTTTGCTTGAAGATAATCTCAATAATAGAAAACAGTTACCAAAGGAACTAGGTTTTGGGTGGACGACTTAGCCCTCCACAAGGGACTGCGGAATCCTGGTATTTGAACTGGCAGGGTGTTTGGTTTCTTTTTTTTTTTTCTTTTTTCTTTTGGCTTGTTTGTTTTCGTTTGTCAGAATATGGCCCCAGTTTGGTTTAAGTTTTGAATGTTCAGGAATTTCTCAGAGCAGACAGGGGTCCATAAGGGCTTAGTAGTGCTTCTACTGTGCAAACAGTGATTTCTTTTTTCTCCAAAAATTAATTTGGCGTAAGTGTGATCATGGCTGCTTGACATTTTTTTGTTTTGAGATGGGAGAGCATAAACCACATTCAAAGGAAAAATTAGAGCCTATGTATTAGAGTATTTAAACTGCTTAATGTAGAGCAAAGGAAAATGTCACAATTGGATGCTGTTGTGTTCTAAGCAAGCAATGCTTCTCTGGATTTGGATACCTGAGAAATCCTTTATTTAGAAGTCATTCATATTCATCTTTAATACAGCAACTGTGAATATCATTAGCCAGAAGCAATAAATTTTGTGAAAATTATTTGGCAATTGAGAAGGTAGGGTAGCCAGTTGAAGTCCTGTGGGCCCAAGGAGGAACTTGGCAGTGAGTTATTGTTAAAATCTGCGAGTGCCAGGAGTCAGCCCAAGGAGAGTTCTGTGGGAATCAGAGGAGTGTGGGGCCAGTTGAGTCCTTATATTATTTATTCCTGCAAGCATGACAGATTGATTATTACGGATCTGAAAAATCACTTGCATGGGTCTTCTCATTCTTTTTCACCCCTCTTTTCTTTATTTTTGGGAGTGGATAAGACTTAAAAACCACATACCTCAGGATACATTGCCGAATCAAAATTTTTCTGATGGTCGCAGACTTCCGTGTCTAGAAAGCTGCTAGCTTTCTACTATTTAAAATACAAATTTTGGGATATGGCAAGCCTCACCATTTCTTCACTGTATGTAGTACTGCTTGCTGGGCAGCAGACAGTAAATATTAAGTAAGCTCTTCAAAATCAGTTTCATTCCATCAGAGCATGGTGACATTTTTTTCCCCTGCTTTTAATCTCTAAGGTGCAAATTTTGAGGGATGTTAAGTAATTTTAAAAATTTATCTACTATCTTTGTGTTTGCTGTGAGATATCTTTCTGGAGATAGAAAATTAAGTGAGGCATATTGTTCTGAAATCTGGGTGCCAGTAATTCTTGCATGGTAGGGAGCTGTGCCTTGCACTGTGTATACATGTCAAATCTGAACATCTCACCTCGAAAGAAGTTTGCCAAAAGGTAAAAAGCACTTCCCAAACAATCCTATGGTTTTGAGTAAGGAGTACTCAAAGAAAGAAAGGGACTGTTTTCAGATGTTTCATAAATGGTAATCAATCACAAATAATTAACTAGGTACTTGACCATGCAGGTATGCTCCCAGCACAGTGCGATAGCAGCTTAGAATTTGAGATTGAACTTTTACCCTGGTTATCTTTAGAATACTGTTTCTCTTTCATTTATGTGAATAAACATGTATTTTGCGTGTTACTGTAAACATTTATATATCCTTATACCTTTGCAGTTTACCAAGAAAGGCTTATAAAATTGTGATAAAGATTTCTAGTGAATTATTTTCTTACAGCTCTTATGCAAGGAATTCAAGATTTTTGTATTATCCTGAGTCATAGATATAAGTGGTTTGATAGGTTATAAGCTATCTTGACACTGTTCTGCATTTATAAATTCAGCCATTCTGCAAATGTTTCTGGAGCACCTGCTGCACACAGACACCAAGGACACACCAGCGACTAAGTCAGTTGTGGTCCCTACTTTTGAGGGAGTGTTGAAGTCTATTCAATTAAAAGCCAAATCATGGCCGGGCGCGGTGGCTCATGCCTGTAATCCCAGCACTTTGGGAGGCCGAGGCGGGCGGATCACAAGGTCAGGAGTTTGAAACCATCTTGGCCAACTTGGTGAAACCCCGTCTCTACTAAAAATACAAAAATCAGCTGGACGTGGTGGCGCATGCCTGTCATCCCAGCTACTCAGGAGGCTGAGGCAGGAGAATTGCTTGAATGCAGGAGGCGGAGGTTGCAGTGAGCCGAGATCAGGCCATTGCACTCCAGCCTGAGCAGCAGAGTGAGACTCCTTCTCAAAAAAAATAAAATTAATAATAATAATAATAATAATAATAATAAATTCAGAGATGGAGAAAACTTTGGGAGGCAGGGTGAGCATCTGAACCTATTTGAATGTAGATATAACTAATGCCAAGCAAGGGAATTATGGGGACAGGACAGAATGTCAAAGTTATACACCTAGAAACTATAAAAATAGTGTAACAGAGCCAAAGTCTGGAGGCAGAGAGAGGAAAAGTAAGAGAAGGTATAAGCATGCTGGTGTCCACATCTTTGATAGTAGATTTAACTGATTCTGTCTAAAACGAAAGCATTGTTCAAAAAAATTGCTTCAGCTTTTTTAATATTTTCACCATCTCTTAATCTGAAATTTCATTAATTTTATTTTGCTAGAGTCAAGAAAAATTATATCAGAAGTGAAAATAGCATGTGGAACATGTTCCCATTTTCATAAAGATTACTTGTCATCCATCCTTGTTCATAGAAAGATGGCTAGAATGGTTTTTGCTTAGTGTTAATGATATTATTTCTGTGTGTTGGCATTTGAGTTGATTTATTTTTACATTTGTCTTTCTACTCTGCATTGCATAAATTCTCTATTTCTTTTTTTAAAAAAGAAGCATAATATGCCAAGATGTTTAAAGTAGATAATTTTGGATGTTGAGAACCTGAATAATTTTTTTTTTGTAGTTTTAATTTCCAAAATTAGGGGAGAGGGAGCATGTTGTTTGGTTTACCGTGCTGACCATAGGTTATAACTTGATTTCCTAAGTTGCTGGGAATATACATTGTGGGCTGTTCATAATTTTTGGTACTTAATCCATTTCCTCTCTGCCATGCTTAGCTTTTTCTCTATCACTTTTTTCCCCCCTTGTCTATTCTGGGGCCATATCACTCTTTGTTATCCATCACTGAATGGCCTAACTTCCTTTCAAACAGAGTTTCCCTCATTTGGTTGGTTTTCGGTTTTCATGGAAAGCTACTGAAGGGGTGTAAGTGAGTATGGGGTAGGGGAAGCTGGTTTTGTTACGATCAGGTTTAGAAGTTCATTTGGCCTGCTGTGCAGAGACCAGATTGGAGGGAGACTGGAGTGAGTGAGACTATACCAGTTGGGTACTGCTGAACAGTCATCCCTGAAAGTGATGGCGACTTGGACGGAGGAGGTGGGGAGGTGGACATAAGAGGCTGTACTTGAAAAATGGACTAGACTTAGTGGAAGATTAGATATAAAGTGGGGGTTGAAGGACAGGGAGTATCCAGGGTGACTTGTAGGTTCTGAGCTTGCACAATAGGATGGATGGCAATCCATTTGCTGAGATAAGGCATGATGGAAGAGGAACTTGATGTTTGTTTATGTCTGAATCATCTGAATCATGAGGCTGGACCAGGTGACCTTGGGCTTCATTTTAAAATTGATAGCACCATGATGCCTACCATTGTATGTTTTCAGTGAGGGCTCATGAGTGGGTGTCTTGGGCCCCATCCCTCCCTAACTTAGAGGAAAAAAAAAATTGTCAGCATCATTTTCTGGGGAGAGGTTCCTTCCATATTTTTCATTAGGCTTTCCAGGGGGGCCTTGGCTAAAGAAAAATTAAGAACCACTGACTAAGTATGTTCAATCACAGTGACCATTCAATAAATAATTGTCATAGGCTCGTAAAGCAGAAGAACAGTATCGATGAATGGAAATTTCCTATTCGGCATTTTAGAAGGGAGTTTGAAGTGCTCCTAGGAACCATTTTCCCAGCACGGTCTTTTCTGACCACCTAAGACCAAAATGATCATTCAGTCTTTTAATTCCTTTAGCGGTAATTGTGCATGTACTATTTCTTGGCTTTATTTTTATGTTTTTTTTTGACTATGCTGTTTAGCTTTTCCAATAGAAACAGCTAGCTGTGCCGGGCGCTGTGGCTCACGCCTGTAATCCCAGCACTTTGGGAGGCTGAGGCGGGCAGATAGCTTGAGCTCAGAAGCTTGAGATCAGGCTGGCCAACATGGTGAAACCTATCTCCACCAAAAACAAACAACAACAACAACAACAACAACAAAAAACAGTTAGTTGTTATTAGCCTATCCCCATGCTGGCTAAGTTACATAATCATCCCTGTAAAGTTAGTGTTGGCATCCTTATTTTAGAGATGAGGAAACTGAGGCTTAGAAATGTAAGTAAGTGGTAGCTAGTAAGTGGCAGAACTGTGATTTGAATCAAGGCTGTTTGACTCCAGAGCTTTCTTTTTGTCACAGATATTGACAAGTCCTGCTGGTTTGCAGAAGTCATGCCTATACTCTACTTTTATTTATTTTGAGATGGAGTCCCACTGTGTCACCCAGGCTGGGGTGCACTTGTGCGATCTCGGCTCACTGCAACTTCCACCTCCTGGGTTCGAGTGATTCTCCTGCCTCAGTCTCCCAAGTAGCTGGGAATGCAGGCACGTGCCGCCACACCTCATGCCTGTACTTTGTATCACACATTGTGCATTCAGATTTTTACTGAAAGAAGGAATATACCTATTGCAGTATGATCAAGCCTGTTTTATGTAATGCCCCTGCATATGCTCAGGATCAAGGATTACCCTTTTTATTTTTCTCATTTGTCTCTTATTTCTTTTGCAAACTAAATACCCTTTCCCCCGCACCCTCTATTGCTGGATTTTCTTAGGAACTCTTATACCTTATCTTGCTTTGGAAATAGCAAAATACACAGGATTACAGAATTGTTATCAATTCACACATTTGAGATTTATATGTTACCACCATTACTTCCTACACCAGTTTTCTAGCTACTTTTGTGTGTGTGTGTGTGTGTATTTAAATTGTGATTGAATTAGAAAACCTTGTTAGGAAGTTGAATTTCTGAAGCAGTCATTTATGTTCAGCCTGTGTAACTAATAGACAATTATCTTTCAGTTTCCTCTGGAATCTTGCTTTAATGACTTTCAGAGTAGTGTTTATATATGCCATCACTTGCCTAATTAGTTTTATAAGGAAATCCGTGTCATCCCGGGTCATCCTGCCAATAGAGGCAGCTTCCAGTTCTCTTGAGCCTCCCGAGGGATGCATTCCCTTCACAAAGTGCTGGAAGCTGGCTTTCCCGGAGCTCCAGGGTCAGGGACCATTTTCCTTTTTTTTATCATGGAAATGAAAAAGTCAGTGTCAGGGAGGTGGCTGACTGTACCACAGTCCTTCTGATTATTGACTTATTTCTCTTACCTTAAAACTTGACTTATTTCATCGTAAAATTGCAGGCAGGAAAAATATATAGAAGCAGTAGCCTTCAGATTGAGGATGAAGAAATCTCTCTGAACTTCAAGGAAATTTGGAAATGAGCAAAAATTTTGAAAACATTTGAAAATGGAATTTATAGCCCTAATAAAAAATGCAGTTAGGTGTATCAACATTTTGATTCCCAGACCAAGCACAGTGCCTGGCATATAATAGATGGCTAATTAATTTCATTGAATGAATGATGGATGAATGCCACTGGAACATAATGTCCATGAGGGCAGTGTTGCTGATATTTCTAGCATCATCTAGAAGGTGCTCAGTAACTACATTCTGAGTGACTGACTGAGTGCCAGTAAAAGATAAGCTATTGCATTGAGTTATCTTTTTTTGCTTTTTTTTTGAGATGGAGTTTCACTCTGTCACTCAAGCTGGAGTGCGCACGTGGCACTATCTCAGCTCACTGCAACTTCCACCTCCTGGGTTCAGGCGATTCTCCTGCCTCAACCTCTCGAGTAGCTGGGACTACAGGCACATGCCACCACGCCTGGCTAATTTTTTTGTATTTTTAGTAGAGACAGGGTTTCACTGTGTTAGCTAGGATGGTCTCGATCTCCTGACCTAGTGATCTGCCCACCTCGGCCTCCCAAAGTGCTAAGATTACAGGCCTGAGTCACCACGCCCTGCTGAGATATCTTTTTTAAATTAAAAAAAAAAAGAGACAGAGTCTTGCTATATTGCCCGGGATGGACTTTTGAACTCTTGGGCTCAAGCTTCTTGCTTCAGCCTCCCAAGTGGTTGGTTTTACAGGTTTGCGCCACTGTGCCTGGCTGTTGGGTGGATTTTAGTATGAAAACTACAGATCCTAAGAGATGATCCCTGGGCATATCAACAAAGTATATGTTTTAAAAAGCCAAGCTTATTAGAAATATTGATTATGTCCTATGATACTGGAAATCCATTTTTATTTGAAAATATTAAATAGAGTTGACATGTTGAATTTTTTAGTATAGATTAAGGCACTAGTTCTCAAACTTTTAGGTCTTAGGATGGCTTTTGGTGCAGTGACTCATGCTTGTAATCCCAGCACTTTGGGAGGCCGAGGCAAGCAGATCACTTGAGGTCAGGAGTTCGAGACCAGCCCTGGCCAACATGGTTAAACCCTATCTCTACTAAAAATACAAAAAATTAACTGCGCGTGGTGGCTCACACCTGTAATCCCAGCTACTCCAGAGGCTGAGGCAGGAGAATCACTTGAACGCGGGAGGCGGAGGTTGCAGGGAGCCGAGATCATGCCACTGCACTCCAGCCTGGGTGACAGAGCAAGACTCCATCTAAAAAAAAAAAAAATTATTGGGGACTCTAAAGAGTTTTATTTACATAGATTTTATCTACTGATATTGGCCATATTAGATATTTAAGATGAGAGATTTTAAAGATTTATTAATTGATTTAAAATAGTAATAGTAATCCCTTTATACAGTTACACAAACTACATAATTTTATGAAAAAGGACATTTTCCCTAACAAAAAAAATTTAGTGGGAAGAGTGGTGTTTTACATCCCTTTTCTGTCTGACTTAAATAAAACATAGTTGGACTCTCAGCTGCTTCTGCTTCAATCTGTTGTGATATGTTTTGGTTGAAGTATATGTCTAACACATATATGTAATTGAAAAAAGGAGGGAGTATTTTAATAGCTTTTTCACGTAACTGGAGATATTCTTTGATACTTTTGATAGTGGTCGTTGGCAAGTAAGTTTCTCAAAGGTTGGTTGCAAGGTAGAGAATGAAACCGTGTCTGTGTTTCATATTGGTCCATCTTATGTGTTGAATGGCTCTTTTATGTGTTGGTGTGACCGCATTCTTTAGTTTGGAAAACACTATTTCATTGAGTTCTGCAGGTTCTTCTAAATGTTGACACATTTCATTATTCAACATCAAAAAAGTCACAATTATTAGTATCACCATCAGTCTCATCAAAGAGCCTTTAAGTATTATTAGGAAGCCGTCAAGCTGACGGTAGATGCACATTTTCTAAGATTGTGTTTTTCACTTGGAAGCTTGAATTTATCATTGGCAATAAATTCTGTCAGTTACTTAAGTGAAGCGAGAGGCTCACTTTATTGTATTTCAAAAAAGTATCTGCCAAATATCCAAGTCTAAGCAACCATATTGTAGTTGTTCTTTTGAGTCAAAGTGGTGTTTCATGGAGAGAGTGGCTGCTCAGCTCAAGACAGCCCTCATCCCTGGAGTGTAGCCAAATGCTTTATGTGTCAGAATATTTACTCAGAATCCTGAACCTTTTTTTTTTTTTTTTTTTTTTTTTTGAGACAAAGTCTTGCTCTGTGCCCAGGCTGGAATGCAGTGGCCCAGTCTCAGCTCACTGCAACCTCCACCTCCTGGGTTCAAGCGATTCTACTGCCTCAGACTTATGAGTAGCTGGGATTACAGGCACACGCCACCACGCCCGGCTAATTTTTATAGTTTTAGTAGAGGTGGGGTTTCACCATGTTTGCCAGGCTGGTCTCCACCTCCTGGCCTCATGTGATCCACCTGCCTTGGCCTCCTAAAATGCTGTGATTATAGGTGTGAGCCACCATGCCTGGCCCAGAATCAATAATTGTTAATGCTTCATCGAGACTTTCTTAAATGAAACTGGCATAAAAGACAACAAAAAGCCCCTGGGATTTCATGGTGGGAAGAACATAATTCCTGCTAGTACCGCCTGGCACTGTCACCTTGACTCAGGCTAAGGTTCCTGCTGTCACACCACCATTGCTCTTGCACCATCAGTGCAAACGTCAACACAAGGAAAAAGGCAAATAGTGGCTCCGTATTATCATTAAAGTGGTTTGATCATGAGGACCCTTAAGGGCTTGTGGAGCATACTTTGAGGCACACTTTGATTTAAGAGGTTAGAAACATCACATTAAAATTCATACTAATAAAGTGAAATTGTGCCAATTGCCCAAAACAGTGCATCAATCCAAAACTCTTATTTGTCTTGGAGAAATGCATTCAAAACATAGTCAACACCACTATCTCATTTTGTCTCTGTGTTGTGTTAAGATGGGTTTGCATACTTTCAGCCTCTTAGAGCAGGCAGTTGGAACATTATCCAGCAGCAGGTTGAACAGCAGAGGGGGAGGGCAGCTGGAAGTTAGGCTAATCTAACAAATGAGTCATCCACATGTGGATAATGGAGTTGTAAAATTACTCTCAGCTTTAGTCAGCAGTAACCAAACTATACGGTTAAAAATTACAGGTCTCCAAAATAGAGACTTCCTGAGAACTTTTAGTATAGCATTTAACTGAGAATGTATCAAGGGTTTGGTTGAGGATTTTTTCATAAAACCTTTCTGTTCTGGAAGGCAAGTTTGTTATTAAGAGCTTCAGTAATTTCTCTTATGAAGTGCTCAAAATGCACCAGAACCTGAACACAATGTGAGCAGCTGAGTGTTCATCTTAGCTGCGTCCATCAAGTGAACGGTTTGCTCACTTCCTGCCCATAATTTGAGAGTCAGCCTAATGGTGAGTGGGCAGTCATCTAATAAAATATTTCATACCTGTGGCAGCAGGTATAAAGCAAATAGTTTATTTTTGCTTTCCATGTAAAGTTTGGCAGTAAAGTTTTTGTCTTGAGATTTTTGTTTTATAAGAGAAATTAAAATTCCTTCTGGGCTTTTGCTGTTCTCCCCTGAGGATGAATATGCTGCCTGCCTACCCTGCTACCCCCCGCATTTGGCAAGGTTGCACATGTCTTAGGGATGGAAAACCAGTAGCCAACACTAAACCAGGCCTGCTGTGTAGACCTGGCTTGGTGAGTATGGAGCTGTTCCGCAGTAGAGGTTTACAAAGAAACCATCACACCCTTGTTTCCTCTCTCCTTCTGGCTTTTCATTTTTCTTCTGGCCTTTTGCATGGAAGAAATAAGTCATCCCTTTTGAACAGTTTGGGTATGGAGTGTTTGCCCATGCGGTAGACTCTGGCAGGACAGAGAGGGTTTTCCCGGGCCTTTAGTTGTCCAGGTCCTGTATTCTCACACCTCCTCTGGGCTGCTGACTGCGCACAAACACAAAATTCATTCCTCCAATAGAACAGTGTTTGGCCTGGCTCCCAAAAACTGCTCTCCTCACTTGCACGGCTTTGATTGAGTGTTAGGTGTCTCTTTGGCTGCCTCCAGTGTCTCTTATTTTTAGGGCCTTCGTTAATGTCTTCTGTGTGTGAAACATGAAAATGGAGCCATGTCTGCTGGAATTGGAAACTTAGGGTTTTTAGGCCACCATTCCCTTATCACATGGCCTTATCAGGTTATTTAGTTACAGAGGTTAAAAAAAAAGTCCACCCTAGGAGCCGGCGTGTGTGGGGAAAGGAGAGAGGGGGCAGCTGAGCACCTAATGGGCAGTGAAAAAAGATATTGTAACTAAAGCTCGGGCTAGTGTCCTCAGAGCGATGGCCTTTCAGGTGCTGGCAGGGGTCTGCTTACAGCTCAGCCTGGTTACAAATGAGGGGATAAATTGGTGGTAACAGTGCCTTTTTATTTTTTTCCTTTTTCCTTTGGAAACTGGCTTTTCACATGTTGGAAAATGAGCTTGGATGCTCGGTGTAGGTAACAGGCAATTCTGATCTGAGAGGAAGGGCTCAGGAAAGGTGTGACCAAATGAGCCGTCTGAGTGGTCAGTCCTGCCCGGGGCTCACCCAGGCAGGGAGCTGGGGTCTTTCATGTGGGTGTGTGTGGACCCATAGGAGACAGGGAGGGATTGATTACAGGGGAGACCACTTCTGTTTCCCTTTCCTAAAGGAAACAGAAAATGGAAATAAAAATCTAAAATTATGTTATTTTCCATCTTTGGAATTCTGTTCATTTGTGTTTGGGGCCAGTTTTATTATTTTTTTTTAATCTTTTTTGAGACAGGATCTTACTCTCTCACCCAGGCTGCAGTGCAGTGGCACCGTCGTGGCTCACTGCACCCTTGACCTCCCAGGCTTAAGTGATCCTCCCACCTCAGCCTCCCAAGTAGCTGGGACTATAGGTGCACACAACCACACCTGGCTAATTTTTTTTCCCCCTTGGTAGAGATGGGGTTTTGCTGTGTTGCCCAGGCTGGCCTTGAACTCCTGGGCTCAAGCAATCTGCTTGCCTTGGCCTCCCAAACTGCTAGGATTACAGACGTGAGCCACCGTGACTAGCCTGGGACCAGTTTTTGACAGTCCCTAGCCTTCCATGAGCATTCGTGTGCAAATGCACAGTCCAGAGGCATGTTTAGTTGACTCTGGTTTCCTCCCTCCCTTTCAATGTGTGGAACTCGCAGCGTTCTTTCTCTGCATTGCTGCGATCTGCCACACTTCTCGTTTTATCATGGACTGCGGTACAATGTAATTGTCTGTGTGCCAGTTTCCTCTGTCTTACTAAAGTGTGAATGTTTGATGGAAGAAACTCTGAGTGGACAGGGTCTGTCATAATCACCCCAGTATTCCCCATCGTGTGGTGCTGAGCTTGGTATGTAGTGGGGAGTGGGTATGCAGTGAATGTGGAATGGGTGGATGCTTGAATGAGTACAGCCGAATTTCCTGGCCAGGAAAACGATGAAGTGTTAGCACTGTTCTGATTTTACTTCCTCCTTCAGGCTATGGGCGCATGCCAACTGACAGGGCAGGGACTGCCATGGCTAGTGGCTATTACCTAAACTCCAGCCCAGTTTTAGTGCCCCCGTTTCTGAGTCCTGAGCAAGTGTTCCTGGCATTGTGTTGGTTCCTATGGTATGTGTTTTAGTTCTGTGAGACTCTTTCCTCAGTTTGAAGATCTGAAAGTAAAATGTTTCACCCAAGGTTTTTAGATTCGAGAGCTCATCCCGTAGGCCAGGGAGAGTGAGTACTAATACCCTATATGTGGCTGTGTTTAGAAAGGGCTATTGGGAAACATAAAAAATAGATTTTGACATTGGAAACAAATACATTTTAGTATGTGCTGCTAAAGAAATGTGTGCTATAAGCTATTCTCCTGGGGTTATAAATCATTAAATATTAACTTTTTAAATGATTAAACATGTGACTATATCTTATTGGTTACAAATAATAAATGCCTACTCAAACCAGCGTAAACCATAAAAGTAGAATTTGTATAAGGATTCACAGGGTGGTTTATGGGGAGAAGGGCAGGAAATGCTGCCAGGCTAAAGGGAGTCTGGAACCAGGACTAGGGCAATACCAGGAGCCAAGGCACTGCTCTTTCACCCCGAGAACCCTGGGACTCACCTGTGCTTCTCTCCCAGTATCAGATTCGTTCTCTGTGGCAGTGGTTGGGCTTCCTCCACTTCCCTGCTCTTAGGGTCTAAACTGGCAGTGTCACGTCGTGAGCATACCTCTGCCTTCAAGTTCAAATGCAGACAGACACAAGTCTCTGTTTAAATTCCTGAGGAAGAATTTGGTTGGCCCGATGTGGTCAGCTGTCTACCCCAGTCCAGTGAACTCTGCTCATGGGAATGGGGCTGGGGAATAAATGTGGCTTAGATGGCTGACGTGAGATCCCAGAGTCTGGAAGCTATTTCAAGGTTCTGGAAATAGTCTAGTAGGGCTACAAAACTCAGAGCAAGCCATAGGGTCCGGACAGTACCCTATTTCCTTTATTTCTAATTATTTTCTGCTCTGCCTTTTGAGGGAACTCATCAGTGTCTTCCTGAGGCCTGGAGGCTTTTCTGTGATCATGAAATGAACTATCTGAGGCCTGGAGGCTTTTCTGTGACCATGAAATGAACTATCAAGAGCAGGGCATGGGCTCTGCAGACAGCCCAGGAGTTCTCTGCTGCAGGGCTAAGTGATAATTCTACTGAGGCGGTTGACATTCTTCTGGATAGCTTTAGGGCAGATGAAAGGGAAAGAATATCAGGAGAAAAAAGAGCATCTTGAATTTGTGGTGTTTTTTGAGGTTTTTTTTTTTTTTTTTTTTTTTTTTTTTTTTTTTTTTTTTTGAGATGGAGTCTCTCTCTGTTGCCAGGCTGGAGTGCAGTGGCGCAATCTCAGCTCACTGCAACCTCCGTCTCCTGGGTTCAAGTGATTCTCCTGCCTCAGCCTCCCGAGTAGCTGGGACTACAGGTGCGTGCCACCACACTCAGCTAATTTTTGTATTTTTGATAAAGACGGGGTTTCACCATGTTGACCAGGCTGGTCTTGAACTCCTGACCTTGTGATCCGCCCGCCTCTACCTTCCAAAGTGCTGGGATTACAGGAATGAGCCACCGTGCCCGGCCTGAGTTGTATTATTTTAGGGTTTGGGGAGGAGGGAAGTGGCGAAGAATGGTATATGAAGGGTGTTCTTGATTTTTCAGAGATGAAATAATTTTATCCAGCCATTTATATTTCTATGTATTTCTTTGGTATCTGTTTTTAATATCCTGTTAGACGTTTTAGTCTGTCAAGATTATTGCTAATTGTCAACCAACTACCTGGTTGCAGTGAAGATAGGTTCTTTTTATGCCATGCACTCCAGAGATCTACTACACAGCTGGGTGGCTATGATTTGCATTAAACTAATAAAGTCCCCTGGTTAAAGGGGTATGTCCTAGATTTAACATTTGAAATCCTTTCCATTAAGTACAGCACAAGCAGATCTTTCTGCACATTTTGGTGAAGCTTAACCATTTTTGATGACTCATTTTGATCCTAATCTTTAATTTTTCTGATTGCTTTTGGTAAACCTTCTATTTGGGCTGTGTGCCGAATTTTATGATAGGTATCCTTTAGACAGCAGATATAATCAGGTGATTTGGTTCAGAAAAGGAGTTTGCTTTCCCTTCCGACTTCTGTTTTGAAAGCACCAAGGGGCTGGGCATGGTGACTCATACCTGTAATCCCAGCACTTTGGGAGGCTGAGGCGGGTGGATCACCTGAGGTGAAGAGTTCAAGACCAGCCTGGCCAACATGGTGAAACCCCGTCTCTACTAAGAATACAAAAATTAGCCGGGTGTGGTGGCCTGCTCCTGTAATCCCAGCTATTCAGGAGGCTGAGGCGGGAGAATTGCTTGAACCCGGGAGGCGGAGGTTGCAGTGAGCCAAGATCGGGCCATTGCACTCCAGCCTGGGCGACAGAGCGAGACTCTTTCTCAAAGAAAGCACCGAAGAATTCCCCCAATAGAAACAGTGTGTGGAAAATAATTTGGAAATGAAGGAATTAAGATGGTCTGAGGTTTTTGTGGCTTGCTCTGTGTTTTATAGCCCTGGTGGGCTGCAAACAGGGATCTTGCTTCAGCTCTCAGAGCAGCCTCAGTCACTGGGAACTTTTTTTTTTTCACCGATGCTGCTTTCTCAGCTTCTAGAATTGCCTCCTTAGTCCTGAGTTAGAATGTCAGAGACAGGTTTTATGCTACTTTGCTGGCAAGGATCACCATCGCACACGTCATGTAGTTTATCTTGAAATTTTATGATTTGGGAATCAGATTCCTTCAAATAAGTTTGTGTCATCTGTTTTGTTGAGAGAGCTCGTGGCTAGGATCGCAGACGCAAACATTGTTTCTTCCTGAATCGTGTCCTTGAGTTGGTTGGTGTGTATCTCCAGAGTCCATTGTTTCTTTTGCAGAATGAAGGAATTGGTCTGCAGTGATCTCAAAGATAATTCCAACCCAGCACACCAGGACTCAAACTTAAGAAAGAATTATTTTTGTTATGAGTCATGTACATTTAGGGTTCTTACCAGACCGAATAATTAAATACATGCAGCTCTGCTCCATGCAGGCAGGCTCTGGGTCCTCACCTCTGCATACAGGATGCTGAGCATGGTAGTGGTTTAATCAATACTGTTGGTGGTGTAAATGGATGAATGGTGGCCATTCTGAAACGGCTTTGTAGGATCTAAGCTGTGTTGGGAGCCAATGTAAGTCTGGTCTCTGTCATTTGGAGTATATTTTGAAAATAGAAGATTAAAACCCCTCTTCATTTAAGTTGCCGTCTAAGGTCCTGGACCAGCCTTGGTTCACCCAGGTTTTTTCCTCTGCAGGACATTGGCTTACAGAAAACAGGGCTGCCCCCTTTTCCTGCATATTTGGCCTCGGACTGCCTACTTGACTAATCAGTTTAAGCTCTTCCCTCTTAGGCCATTAATCCTATTTCTCCAGCCGAGAAGCAGCAGGATAATAGTAATGTGTCCTGTAGCTATTAAAAGATGATATTGCCTTGCACATAAATAAAGTACTTTTTTTTCCTCTGCAAAAGGATGATCAAACAAATTTAATTTTCATTTATGCTTTCGCCTTTTTGTGATATTTCTTTGTATCTTCTAGTACAGTCAGGGGAGAACATCATTTTTACTGTTATTGATGGTTATTTTCTACTTGTTTTCAGCATTAACAAGGTATTTGCTTTCCTATACATGGTTACATTTTGTCATCCTATGATGAACTCTAGTTGCTCGAGGGGGGGAAAACAGAGTGAACATGGAAATGATCTTTGGCATGTGGTATTTTCTGAAAAACTGAATTTCACAATAAGCACATTTCGTGGCATTTGCTAACCACAATAATCTCCACATTCCTAGAGGTCAGATTTTCTCATTGAACACATTTTTTTTTCTTTTCAGTTTATATATGCAGAAAGGGCTTCATTAAAACTGAGATCATTCTCATTCAATCTTAAACTGGCAGCCAACCCAGATCCTTTTAAACCCTGCTGTATGTGCTAATGAAAACTCAGGGAAGTGCTGATGAAAGGGAGGTGGTGAGGCTCCTTCCTCTCCTTGCCTGGAGACTTAACCTGTACATTTCTAGGCTTTTCAGAGTTAAGTATTGCACCTGCTTGTGCAGTGGTGATGGAGCTCCTGAGGTATTTCTGCATTTGCTTCCTGGGTCTTGAATTTCCACCATTAAATTTCAGTCTAGTGGCGGGTGCATGGGTGTGTGTTACATCATTCTGAGTTTTTTTGTACATCCAAAATAATTTTGTCATCACCATGATCGTGGCTGCCATCATCATTTCGACTTTTGAGAGTCAGTTTATCCTCTCACCCAGCAAATCTGCTTTTGAGAATTGGCCCTAAGCAAGTAATCTTGAATATGGAGGAAGATTTTTGCGCAATGAACCTGCCCATTGCTGGTTTATTCATAACAGCAAAAACATTGGAAACATCCTTTTCCAGTTTTGGGGGAAATGATTCAGTGATGATTGGTACTGTATATTCAAGTAATAGAATATTAAGTATCCTTTCAAATCATTGCTTAGGATAAATATGGAAAAATGCTCTTGAAAATATACCTTCCCAATTATAGGAAAGATAGTAAATTATATTCACAGTATGATTAAAGTGATTTTTTTTTGAGATGGAGTTTTGCTCTTGTCGCCCGGGCTGGAGTGCAATGGCATGATCTCAGCTCACTGCAACCTCCGCCTCCTGGGTTCAAGTGATTCTCCTGCCTCAGCCTCCCGAGTAGCTGGGATTTCAGGCATGTGCCACCACGCCCAGCTAATTTTTGTATTTTTAGTAGAGGTGGGGTTTTGCCATGATGGCCAAGCTGGTCTCAAACTCCTGATCTCAGGTGACCCACCCACCTCAGCCTCCCAAAGTGCTGGGATTATAGGCATTAGCCACCACGCCCATCGGTGATTTTTTTTTTAATCCAGTTTTTAAAATACCTGAACAGTGATGGTGTAAAGGACGAGATGATAGAAGACTTTTTTCTTTTCATTTTCTTGATTTTCTTTATCATCCACTTTTTTAAAAGACACCAACATTATTTGCATAACAAAACACCGTATAGGCCGGCACGGTGGCTCACGCCTGTAATCCCAGCACTTTGGGAGGCCAAGGCAGGCGGATCACAAGGTCAGGAGATTGAGGCCATCCTAGCTAACACAGTGAAACCCCGTCTCTACTAAAAATACAAAAAATTAGCCGGGCGTGGTGTCGGGTGCCTGTAGTCCCAGCTACTCGGGAGGCTGACGCTTGAACCCAGGAGGCGGAGGTTGCAGTGAGCTGAGATCGTGCCACTGCACTCCAACCTGGGTGACAGAGTGAGACTCTGTCTCAAAAAAACAAAAACAAAAACAAAAACAAAACAAACAAAACACCATACAGATGGATATCTAAAAGTGAATGAGACTTGAAAATCAGCCAGAAATGTTTGCTGTGGTGATAAACATAACCCTTAAAATGATTTTTTAAATATTTTTTAAAAAAATAGTGTCTTACTCCAATTTCCCAGCCTGGAGTGCTACTGGAGTGGTGTGATTTCAGCTCACTGCAGCCTCCACCTCTTGGGCTCAGGTGATTCTCCCACCTTAGCCTCCTGAGTCGCTGAGACTACAGCCACACCACCATGCCCTGCTATTTATTGATTTTTTACTTTTGGGAGAGACGTAGTTTTGCCATGTTGCCCATGCTGGTCTTGAACTCCTGGGCTCAAGTGATCCACTTGCCTCAGCCTCCCAAAGTGCTGGGGATTATAGGTGTGAGCCACCACGCCCAGCCAAAATGAATTCTTTGGGGTCCAGAAATCTTGTCTTTTGCAAAGATAGTTTGATGGGGCAGGGTTGCTGGGAAATGAGGGTCCCAGGCTAACAGTTCTCTCAAGTGTGCTTCATGGCTCCTGAGTGCCAGCTCTGAGTCATGGGTACAGGAACTGGTGGAAGGAGACAGAGAGAGAGGGTGCTGAAGCTGGGTGGTGGGGGAGGGCACTAGAGGCAGCTGTGGTCTAAGTCACACTTGGGTCTTGCATCTGGCTTTCTGCTTTTTATTACTATTATACTTTTTAATGCAATGAGCTGTAGATACAAAGCCAGCTTTGAGTTGTTAAGAATAATGAGGTCTGTCCTGACAGTACAGGCAGCAGAGGCATAAGCAAATAAATCCCAATGTATTATAATATGCAATTTTATATTTAGACTTCGAATGCATTATGATCATTATAAAAAATGTCTATTTCTAATTCTGTTCAGGAAGATGGTGTAGCAGTAGGGGCTTTGGAATTACAACAGGGTTGAATACTGGCGCTACTTGTTAGCTGTGGTTTTTGGATAAGTAATTTAACTTTTCCTGGCAGAGTTTTCTCGTTTATAAAATAGAAATAATACTACCTTTCTCATAGGAGTTTGTGCTTATTAAATGAGAGGTAATGTATGTGTGGTTCATGGTGTATGTTTGGTAGATGATGATTATCATGAATAACTAGTAAAGTAAGTAATGTGATTTAAGTTATGTTATTAGAAGTCCCACTGAATGCCGTGTCAATAGGAACACAGACTCTTATACTAGTTTGGAAGGGAAACCTGGCTCGGATTCTAAACGGTACCTTGGAAGTGCAGATGGACAACAGAATGATTGGAGATGAGTGCCTTGGTAAGCCAGTTCTTTCTGGTGAACTTGGAAGCAGAGAAAAGAGTAACAAAAATTATGGAATTTAATTATATTAATTAGAATTATATGATGATTATAATAGAATTGCCTTTTGTTCTGGAGTTAATATTTTATAACTTTATAATTAGATCTCTTGAGCATTTGAAAAGTTCAATAAGTACTTGTTTGTGTCATATTAGTCTATTCTAATTGATACACATGCACATAGAGCACAATTTTTTTTTTTTAAGCCCAAAAAGTTTATTAGCGTTGGGATGGGATTTGATGCACTGAGGTTTTCCCTGGACAAGATTCTTACCTTCTTTGAGGACTGAATTTAAATAGTTATTCCCAACGGCAGAGGAACTCTTCTGTTGTAATTGAATAATAAGTGTCATTCTTGGGTACCAGATAAATTTAACTGATCACTTAATTGATGCTTTGAATGGCTGCATAATGTGTAAGTCCTTAGAAGCCAGAGATGAGATTTGTTCATATTTTGCCCTTCTAGTACCTAGAAGGTACTTTGCACATGGTAATGAATACATGTGTGAATTAATAGATGGTAATCTATTACACTCTACCCATTTCCTTTCTCAAAGATTCAAGCCTAAGGCTAACATGATATTGAGAAGAAGAAACGTAACTACCTTGCTGTTGACAGTGTAGCAGCAAATGTAATAATGTGTGGAACTTCAGGGTTTCTTGTTCATTCGGTGGTCAGCATACAAAACATGCGTCAGTACCTTTTTTCTTGTCCTCTTAAAATTTTATTTCTTTACCTCCAGAGTGATGTTGGCACATTCGCTCTGCTGAAGTAATTTCAAGAGCTCTTCATTGCTGATTCATTTAATGATTACTGTCCAAATGGCCCCACTCCCACAAGGAAAAGTGTCTCCACATTAACAAGCACTTTCTTCTGCTTGATTTCTATGGTTACATACGTTGTGTCACTTTGAGGAGTTGGAAATAAATTTAACAGGATATTAGGATGAGAGTACCTTTAAAAAAAAGTTCTGCTAAGGAAGTGTTTCATTCTGGTGAATAATGAAATCAGGTTAAAATTTGTCTTCAATTAATAATGACTTTCGACGTAGTCCTTGTTCTCACATTTCATGGGCTGATTGCTTTTTTATTTTAGCTGAGGTCATGTTAAAACCAAAATAAAGTTATTTGAAAATCTAGTGCAAAATTTTATTTTTCTATCAATTTGTCATTCCCAGAGCAAATTTGGGGAGAGCCAAGTAAATTAAAAAGTGAATTTAGGTGATGTTAAGTCTAAAATAGCCCTCAATAAAGAGCTTCTCAGAAAATTCTTGAGTGGCACCAACTTTTGTCACTAATAGCCCACAGACACGTGTCACTTTAATTCTTTGAAAACCTACACTCAACAGAAATGATAGACTTATAAATGATTTTGCAATCTGCTGCTGGTTTCTTAAAAAAAATTATCAGTTTCTTAGTTTATTCTGAACTGGATTTGATACACAGAAAACTGGTTTTCCTGCCTGCTTAGGAATATATCACATCATGTAATAAGCCTCTCAGAGATGTAGCATTCAGCAGATTAAGGCCTCATTTATAGAAGAATTCCGCCCTGGCCATGTGGGCCTGAAACTCTGGAGGGCTTTAACAATGTCTTGAGGTCATTGTCATTTAAAGAGATGACTCAGTGGTTTTATTTAGTAGAAATAAATACTAAATAAATAATCTCCACAGATTATCCAGAGGGGTAAGTTGAAGGATGTTGACAGATAACTCAGTAAATTGCGTCTCAAATATTAATAACAGTTTATTCTATGCCAGCACCAAAAATATTTCAGAGATGCTTTTAGGCTTCTCTCAAGTATGTCGGGAACAGAAAAGGATTATAGAAATATTTATAGTAGGCATAAACTTGCACAAAAGCTCAAAGAACCTTAAGCAAGCTTGTTGCAATTATTCTTTTGGAGAACTGGATTAAGTAATTATTTCTTGTTGCCTCTGACTATTTAACCTCCTACTAAACTGCCCATTGTTTAAATGTCTCTTATTTAGCTCTGTTTTTATCACTCCTTAAACTTAATATTCTCAAGGCCAAAATTATAGCAGTGATGGTCAGGACATCTTTGAAGACAATTAGATTCTGAGAGGATAATTTATATGTAGAATTAGGAATATTCATATCACTCAGAAGTATCATAAAAACCATTCTTTCACAATAACTTTTCCACTCAAACATCGCCGAACTTGATTACCAAGACCCTAACTGTATTTCACTTCTTTGCAGTATTTGAGGTTGGAGGGAAGGGCTTCCACAGCTGAAGAGTTTGGCTAAACCATGGGACCCTTTCAAATTGGCTGAGGGGGTGACAGTGGGTATTGATCCAAGCCAGCCCGCCCTTACTTGGTTGGAACTCTGTTTTAGTACTTGGGGGTGACAGGGGAAAGGCCTGGAGAGCATCAGTCCTCCATGAGTCTTAGCTGCTCCACGAGAAAAATACTCACTGTTTTCTCATAGGCATTGCCACAGTATTCTCTGACGAGTGTTTAGCAGGCATGGCCTGGTCTGGGAAAGTCCTCTATTCCTTGGCCCTGCCTGGAAGTTGTGGCACGGGGAGGCCATGGATTGGAAGAAACCCTAAGGTGGATATCCGAAGGGCTCTTAAATGTTGCTTGTGGCAGCTGGGAACAGGGATACTAATGAGGAAGGACAAGCTCTTCGATTTCAGGTGGTTCAGGAGCCTCAGGCAGGAGTCAGATTTAAGGGATAAGTGGTTCCTATTTTCAGTATCTCTCCTCCACAGGTCTTTATGGAAAGTCTTAAAACCCATTCTTGTCATCGGAACTGGATAACGCAGGTTCTTGGCCCTTCCAGTGCTACATTGAACCAAGGGTTCAGAAACAATTGAGCGGTGGGTGGTCAGTTCCAAAGTGGCGCTTAGAGGAAGTCTCGAAGTGAAGAGGGAGGTTTAGGGAACGAGTTTGGAGTCGTGTTTTCATTTCTTTTGGTTGAAGGAATTTAAGAGTATCGTCTTTATCTGGTTTTATGTATTGCTTTTCTTTTTGTTTGGGGTAGGTGATTAAAAATAGAAAAGTGGGGAAAGAGACAAATTTAGGCTTCAACAAGCTCTCGGTGATCTGTGACCATATTGTTTTCACTGAAGATTATTTACAACATGATGCGGCCTTGGTTGCTGCTGAGCTGGCTTCAGGGCAGTAGATAGGAAGGATGTTTCCAAGGAAAACTACTCTGAATGAACTTGTCCTTGGGTATGTGAGTAACTGATATCAACCAAACCAAATGTCAACAAGTCATTCATTGTGAATCATCCTTTTTCGGTCTTGACACTGCACGTACCAGATCAGTTGATCTCTCTCCTTTGTAAGTCTTTCAAAAGAGGCATACATTAGATTTTTTTTTTTTTGTTTTTAGGACAGAGTGTCGCTCTGTTGCCCAGGCTGGAGTGCAATGGTGTGACCCTGGCTCACTGTTAACTCCGCTTCCTGGGTTCAAGCAATTCTCCTGCCTCAGTCTCTCGAGTAGCTGGGATTACAGGCACCCGCCACCACGCCTGGCTAATTTTTGTATTTTAGTAGAGATGAAGTTTCACCATATTGGCCAGGCTGATCTTGAACTCCTGACCTCAAGTGATCCATCCGCCTCGGCCTCCCAAAATGCTAGGATTATAGGTGTGAGCCACTGCGCCAGCCCATACATTGGATTTTATTTTCCTCCAACAGCATGGACTCTACCCAGTCTTCCTGGTTCTGGTTTTCCAATAGTTTTCTTTTCTTGAAGGTGGTCACTGTTTCTTAAATGTTTATAGATTTACTTTAGCTTTCCATTAAGAAATCAAGTAAATCAGATGTACTTGTCCTAATGTAGTAATATAGATAATAAAATTGTTAGTGGTTAATATTTCCTGAACATGTTCTCTGCGTCAGGCACCAATCTAAGTGGGCCTTGGCTCAGTTTCCACAAAGCCCCATGGAATCTGGTTTACAGAGAACAATGTGAGAGTGTCTATTTCCCCATAGCCTTGCTGTAGAGGCCATGGTATCATCTAGTGACAATTTTCATCACCTGCTCTATTAAGCCACTTGCGTGTTCTAGAAGGGGTTGAGCTCTTTCTTTCTTTCTTTCTTTTTTTTTTGATACGGAGTTTCGCTCTTGTTGCCCAGGCCAGAGTGCAGTGGCACCATCTTGTCTCACTGCAACCTCTGCCTCCCGGGTTCAAGCGATTCTCCTGCCTCAGCCTCCTGAGTAGCTGGAATTACAGGCATGCACCACCACACTGGAGTAACTTTTTGTATTTTTAGTAGAGACTGGGTTTCATCATGTTGGCCAGACTGGTCTTGAACTCCAGACCTCAGGTGATCCACCCACCTTGGCCTCCCAAAGTGCAGGGGATTACAGGCATGAGCCACCACCATGCGCAGCTGGGTTGAGTTCTTTCTTACCTGTACCTTTTAGTGCCACTTCCTCTGAGCAGACTCTCCCACTCTTTAGCCTTCCTGATGCCTCTTGGCTCTCCAGGCTGGGTGTCATCTGTCCTCTGCTCAATTGTCCCACGATTTCCAATGTTCAATGTTATAATTGCCTGGTGGTTGTTGGATGCCTTCACTGGATCCTGAGCTCCTTAAGGCTGAGATAAGTCTCACTTTTGTGTCTCATGGGCCTGGGACACAGGAGATAACAGGTGAAGTCTGTTGATCTTACCTGATGGGGAAATGTATTTTTTCTGTCTCCCTCAACTAGTGAGGTGCCTTGCAGGTTTTTTTTTTTTTTTCCTCTTTGTTTTTTAATTTTTTGAGACAGAGTCTCAGTCTATATAGCCCAGGCTGGAGTGCAGTTGTGCGATCTTGGCTCACTGCGACCTCTGCCTCCCAGGTTCAAGCAATTCTTATGCCTCAGTCAGCCGAGTAGTTGGGATTACAGGCATGTGCCGCCATGCCAGGCTAATTTTTGTATTTTAGTAGAGATGGGATTTTGCCATGTTGTCCAGGCTGGTCTCAAACTCCTGGCCTCAGGGGATCCACCAGCCTCAGCCTCCCGAAGTGTTGAGATTACAGGTGTGAGCCACTGCGCCTGGCTGCCCTGCGGGCTTTTAGGCACCTCAATGTCTAGTTTTGTCAGAATAGCATCCTAGAGGTCTTAGAAATCTTACCTGTTGGAGAAAGTTTTAAAGTGCCCCAAACATCCCAGCAGTTGTACATCCTTTCACTCACACTAAAATTCATCCTGTTTTGCTTTCACAGGTATGTACATTTTGATGAAAAGACACTGCAAAAATGAGCACCAGCTAGCCAAAGTGTGTAGTAAACATTGCATGTCTATCTGTGTGTATTTTATTGTTTTGTTATTTTATTTAGTCAACCCTTTTGTTATTTTACCATAAGTTCATTTACACAGGGTAATCTTCTCCCATTACAGTTGCATGGAAGGAATCTTAGAGGAAACAGTTACTGATTTTCTTAGTGTGAGACCAGAAAAATGAAGCGTTGGTATTGGCCTTGGGGATTTGCTGTCCTTTATCCTCGGTAAAGCAAACTAGCCATCCGAATGTAAAGGCAGCTCCTTACTTTCCATAAGTAATAAGTCATGATTTCTTAATGAGGCAAATTATCTATCATTTAGTGAATTCATAGTATTTGTTACAAGTAAATTCATTAAGAAAAGCGCTATTCCAATAAAGCCAATTTAATTTCGCAGACAATTAAGGGGCATCTTCCATGTGCTCTGCACTGTGCTAGCCACGGGGTGGATATAGAAATGGACAAACTAGGGATGGGCTTATTTATTTATTTATTTATTTGTTTTGAGACGGAGTCTCACCCTGTCACCCAGGCTGGAGTGCAGTGGCACGATCTTGGCTCACTGCAACCTCTGCCTCCCGAGTTCAAACGATTCTTCTGCCTCAGCCTCCCGAGTACCTGGGACTACAGGCACGTGCCACCATGCCTGGCTAATTTTTGTATTTTTAGTAGAGATGGGGTTTCAGCATATTGGCCAGGCTGGTCTGAAACTCCTGACCTTGTGATCTGCCTGCCTTGGCCTCCCAAATTGCTGGGATTACAGGCATGAGTCACCGTGCCTGGCCTGGAATGGGCTTTTTAAAGGAGATTATAGCCAAGGGCAGTGGTGTGCACCTGTAGTCCCAGCTACTGAGGAGGCTGAGGCAGGAGGATCACTTGAGCTCAGGAGCACTGAGCTGTAGTGCACTGTGCCAGTTGAGTGCACTAAGTTTGGCATCAATATGGTGACCTCCCAGGAGTCGGGGACCACCAGGTTGCCTGAGGGAGGTGTGAACCTACCCAGGTCAGAACTGGAGCAGATCAAGACTCCCATGCTGATCAGTAGTGGGATCTCACCTGTGAATAGCAACTGCACTCCAGCCTGACCAACATAGACCCCATCTCAATCAATCAGTAAATTCATTTATTCATTCATAGGAATCACAGACAAGGGAGTCACTTACCATAAAAATATACAAAATAAATGACTCCAGAGGCATAAAACCAAAGGGGTTTTGTGCCAAAAAATAGGAATCAAGGAAGTAACATTTGAATTTGATCTTAGGGAATGGATGTACCTTAAACAAGTAGCCCTGTATGGAGAAGAGGAGAGAGGGAACGATAATGAAGAACAGAGACGTGGAGGCTGAAAGATGCCAGCTCTACCAGAAAAAGTAGCAAAAGTCAATGTGGTTGAAGTAGGGGGAGTGCGGGAGCAGGGAGGGTGTGATTGATGCCTGGCAGCTGCCCGTAACGTATGATGCAGTATGGTTTTCGCCTGATTTGGGGTTTCCAGTTCTCCCTGGCTGCTGACGGGGCTCCCTCAGGCACACATTAATGGATTCACTCAGCCAGTGATTTTTCTGTTTTCTCTTTCATTTCCACTTTTCTATCCCATCATGGTTTTCTGCATAACCCCATCTGATTTTAGACCAATTTTGATGTGATTTTTTTCTTCTACGTGAGTGGCTCAGTGAAGGCTTTCAATTACTATTTTCCCACTTGCATACTGTTTCAGAACTGAAGAAGGTAAAATCTAATTGTACCAGGTTTTTGAAAAGCAGTAGTTTCCATTGTATGTGTTTAAAAAGTCCCCAAAGGTCTATCTGTAAGAATCTTTGAAAAGACACATTGCAGCCCAAACCTTAGGAGAAAAGAAAAAGGGGACTTCACATTGTAAAAGCAGCATTTATCTTTGCATCTTGAAGTTCCTAGAATAGACTCTTGCCTTTATAAGTGGAGTTTTCTTGTGGCTTTTGTGGGGAGAATTCACTAGAATTAGGGCAGATTTTCTGGAAAGTCTCAAAATTCAGTGTTCTGTTGGATTTCTGGTATCTATTGAGCAAGACAGTTGGGATAATGAGTCTTGGTATTAAATGTATTCTACGGGAGGGAGGAGAGAGAAGTGGGAGGAAGGTGTATCAGTCTTGCTGGCTTCCTGCAGCTTAAGTAGGAGGAAGAAAAGGAGAGGGTGTGAGTAGATGACCCAAGCCCTGGACTAAGCCCTTTAGGTACATGATCTCATTTAATCCCCTTTTCAGAGGAAACTGCCTGAGATATGTTTGACCCAGGCTTTGTGCTCTTAGCCACTAAATGGCTTTCCTTTACTGATGATTTTACTCTGCCTTTATCCTATAGTTACTTATAGGCAGCTATATTTACTTCCTCCAAATAGATTAACTCTTTGTATACTCTTTGGTACCTGGAATAAGTCCTGTGTAATCCTAAACGCTCAATAAATATTTCTTAAAATGAAGATAATTCTCCTTGACAGAAAATTGATCTTACTGAGCATATATCCACTGAGAAAACAGACGTATGAATGTTTAATACTCCCTGATTATCATATGCTTTCTTATTTAAGCAGAAGTATAAAACACATGCCAAAGGCTCACATAAATGATTTATTATGCACCAATTAACGTTATCTGAGCCATGGTTTTTCTTTGTTGTTATGAATTGAGCATTGACAGCAAGGCAGCACTCATTTACCTTTTGTTTCTATGCAGAAAACATTTCAAATAGGCAACTGTTGTCTCTCCTGAGTAGTCTGAGAAATGTGAATGGAGACATTTGTATTAGGTGTCCATCTCATGACCAATATGCTTTGTACTTTTGAAGTTTGCTTTATCCTTAAGATTGTGATAACTGTAAATCTGCCACTGGAACCATCCCTACAGATTGTCATAATGTGATCAGCTCTAAAAAGCTTTCTGCTTTTTAGAGTGTATACCCTTAAGGATAACAATCATATAGATAACCTTTTAGATGTCAACACAGGCGATCTTTTTATGTGTTTTATTCATGATGCAATTTACAGTACTTAAAGGAAAAAAAATCCAGAAGCCTTACAAGGTCTTTAATAAGTACAAATATAGATTGCTATAGGTAGAAAGTATGCTTTAAAGCAAAACTTTTTTACACCATTTTCTGAGGCTTTTATTAATTACTCTGTTTTCCAGCGAGGCTTTTTCATAGGGATATGCACCTGACTAACTTATTAAAAGTAAATTGCCTTTGCGGTCTTATTTTCAGGGCCTGGTGCTGAAGTTAGAAGGTGATTGGGCAGTTTTGTTTTCTACAGAGAAAAAACAATCTGGGAAGAGATCTTAATTGACCTATTAGCTGAATTGAGGAGATGAATTAGTTGTAGAAAGTTTGTCAAAGTTAAATAATAGCAGTGAGTTTGAAGGGGTGAGCTAGCAGAACTAGAAGAGAAAGGAGAATGAGAAGTAACTCACAGGCCAGCTGCATAATGGGTAGAGCGAGCTATAGGTGAACTGTGAGTAGCTGGCTTGCTCTGTTGGCTGAATTCCTTGAAAAGAAAGGATGAGACATTTTTACTCCAGTAAATCTTATGTGTATCTCTTGTGGATTGAAGAAATTATTGACTCAATATGATTTAAGTTAGAGACAAAGCACACTCACAAAATTCCAAAATCAGTCTTTTAAAAAAGCACTTCATAGTGAGCAAATTTTAAATGAAATCATCATCTAAATTGTGACATGCATTGAGAGGAACAGGTGAGGTTTTTACTCCACGTTGGCCTCCATGTAACAATAATTTTCATGTCAAAATGATCTTTTCAGGTTTTCAGGTTGCCCTCTTCCCCTCTCCTTTCTGTTTTCAGATAATTGGATGAAAGTAAAATCTTTTGAAAACATTGCTTTCAGGGTGCCAAAAGCAAGGCATTTATAACTGGCCTCAATTTGCAAACAATTTAGGAGTTTGATAAGTTTCTAACAGGACCATGGTGAGTTCACAAAATCTGATTTCTTTAATGGAAACAAAAAGTGTGCTTTGTGGAAGTTGATGTTAGGAATTACAAAGAAACCTGCTGTTCAGCACGAGTGCGCAGGCCTTTGGCCAAGAATTCCTCAGCTTGGAACCTGAGCTAAGAAAAAGCCCCTGGTCACACCTGTGGATAAAAGACTTAGTGAGAGCTGGGAGGACAGGTGAAAAATGATGGTTTGGAAGCCAGAGACTGTTAAATAGAAGTGACAGAGGTGAGAGAGGTATCCAGGAAAAGCCACTGCTGTACCTAAAACAGTAGTTAAAAGGAATTAAAAATGTAAAGTCTTAGACGTTTGGAACTCTGCTATTTCTGTACCTTTCTAAATGATCTTCTTAGCCCTTCAGAGTCTGTTACACTGTTGCATCCTAAAAGATGGTCTTGATAGTAAATGGGGTAAAATGGTCTCATCAGGTCTATTTTTCTCTCCTGGTTAAATGTCTACTTAGGTTAAATAAAAGCTGTCCTGTTGTAGTCAAAACAATTAGTTCCTGGCCTCATAAGACCAGGTTTGAATCTGAGCTGTGCTTTTGCTGGCTTTATGGTATTGGGCAAGTTGGCAATGTTCAACTTAATTATGTCTTCTCATTTGCTAAATGGATACCAATTTATGAGACTATGCTCACAAACCTAAAGTGAACAGGTGAAAGACCCTCTGCAAAATAGCTGCTCAATAAACTGTTGCATGCTAATCCTAAATAAGCACTTAAGAGGTATCAGTTACAATGAATTCCCTGTGTTTATAAAATAACTTACAGGTGCAGTTCCTCTTCATAGGGAGTAACATGAATGAGTAACGTCACATCACCATACTGTTCTGAGAGGTACTTGGCAGATTGGTCAATACTGTGAACTCAGAACTCCAACCATGGGATCCCAGCCATCCATTCAGTGGCATTTCTACCAGAACATCTGTGTAAGAGATTGAAGGTTAATTTTGGCAATTCTTACCTTGTACAGAATTCTGTGCATTTTAAGTTAAATTACTGTAGGTGATTGGGGATTTTGAAAATCTAGGCTCAATTGTTGACAATTCCAGTGACCTTTGGTCTGGAGCAAATCCCTTAGCCTATATATATACACACGTGTGTGTGTGTGTGTGTGTGTTTATATGTGTGTGTATATATATGTGTGTGTGTGTGTGTGTGTATATATATATATATATATATATATTTTTTTTTTTTTTTTTTTTTGGAGACAGGGTCTCTGTCACCCAGGCTGGAGTGCAGTGGTGCGATCTCGACTCAAGGCAACCTCCATCTCCCAGGCTCAAGTGATCCTCCCACCTCAGCCTCCTGAGTAGCTGGGACTACAGGCATACACCACCACATCTGGCTAATTTTTGTATTTTTTTGTAGAGACAGGATTGCGCTATGTTGTCCAGGCTGGTCTCGAACTCCTGAGCTCAAGTAATCTGCCCACCCCAGCCTCCCAAAGTGCTGAGATTACAAGCATAAGCCACCATGCCTGGTCTCTTAGCCTGCATATTTCATGTTTCTCATTCATAATATAAAGACAGAAAAGGTACTTCCTATGGGAAGATAGATGTGGACACAATTTCACAAATTAAGTTTTATACAAATGTAAAGTACTGCAATTCATGTTGACCTCTCAGCTTAGTTGGTTTTAGAGTAAAGGGGTTAGCTAGAGGCCTGAGTCTTGCTCCCTGGCCTGGCCCAAATCACCTGACCCAGGAGACATCTCAACCTCTCTAGCTTTTAGTTTCCTAATCTGTAGATCGTGAGGGGGGTTGACTCCATGATTCCGTGAGCTTTCTTCTGAAACATCTCATTCTAGAATATTCCATCGGTCCTTTTCTGTCACCTTCTTCCCAAGTGGTTGTGAAAGGGTGGCTTGTAGGCATTAGGCCAGAGCTGTGTGTTAGCCATAATTCAGATAATACAGCTTATAATTCAGCTTGTGTTGATCAGAAACTCTGCCTAAGGGAAGGCCCAGGTAAAACCTGTAAAGTCCTGGAGTTTCATCACAGATGATGCTATTGCAGAGCCTCCAAGATTTTGCCTCTTTTTTATGAGCTTTGGTGACTACCCCAGCCTAATGAGGTCCAAGATATCCCAGTACTTCCACGGGAGGATCATGTGAAGATTGCTGTCTGGTTCCAAAATTCCCTCCTAAAACAGCAAGGGTGGCACCTGGTGGAGGAGGAGGGACCTGGGGGAGGAGGAGGGACCTGTGAGAGGGGTATCAGTGATTCTGCAGGTGATTCCTCCTCTTCCTGTCCTCTTATTAAAATTCCCTGAGGCTGACTTCAGCTAGATGTTGATCAGATTAAAGCAGTTGGTGCTGGGATGGATTAATAAGCTTGAAATTTTTTAACTTGGATGCCTTGAGGTACTTATTTCATCCCCAAGCATTTTCCATCTCTATCCCAACTAGTCCAGTAAAACCTGTGGCATTACTGAGCAATAAGCAATGCACCTGCCCGTTTTCACTATTGGATCTGGCTCTGTCCACTCTTTTCTGGGAGAACAGAGGGGATGGGTGGAGTGATGGCCCACTGAGTGCTGGGCTTCTCCATCCTCCATCTGAGTTGGCTGCATTCCTGTCCCAGGCGTCCTCTGCCTCTGCTGAGCCCCTGCCACTGCTACCTCCAAGTGTCCTTCCTTCCCTCCACATGCAGAATGGAGCTTTCCATCCCCAAAGAACTCGAGCAGCCTGTTTGCATCACTGCCGGGAGACCTGTTCGGTACTGCCAAGCACTGCAGGTATTTCTAGCTCAGTTGTCTTATCATTAGGGTGAACATATTTATCATCTAAACCAGGACACTTTTGAAAGTGAAGGGAGGAGAGCCATTAATAATTAAGCTGGGACAACAGTCATAAACCAGGATTGTCTGGGCAGACTCAAACATGTGGTCGCCCTACTTGTTCCCTGTACTTGATGGAAGCCTTCCTGACGGTAAGGGCAGTCCTTCCACATCCCCTCAACCTCCACAGTGGCACAGACATAATTATATTGAATGAAGCGATAAATAAAGCTATTTTGATACTTTTTTTTTTTTTTTTTTTTTGAGATGGAGTCTTGCTCTGTCGCCCAGGCTGGAGTGCAGTGGCATGATCTCGGCTTACTGCAACCTCTGCCTCCCAGGTTCAAGCAATTTTCCTGCCTCAGCCTCTGGAGTAGCTGGGACTACAGGTGCACACCACCATAGCTGGCTATTTTGATAAGCTTTAATGACAGGGATGGCGAACAGTGGTTAACAGTTAGTGAGCATTGCCAGGTGCAGTATGTGAGGTCAGCACTTTGTATAATTATTTAATCTTCACAATAGCGCTATAGATTTGATACTATTTTTTTTTCTTTTCTTTTCTTTTCTTTTTTTTTTTTTTTTTGAGACAGGGTCTCCCTCTGTCGCCCAAGATGCGTGTAGTGGTGTGATCATAGGTCACTGCAACCTGGAACTCCCAGGCTCAAGCAATCCTTCCACCCCAGACTCCCAAGTAGCTGGGACTACAGGTGCGTGCCGCCATGCCTGGCTAACATTTTATGTTTTGTAGAGACGGGGTCTCATTATGTTGCCCAGGCTGGTCTCGAACTCTTGGACTCAAGCGATCCACCACTGCCCATCCTATTTTTCTGTTTTTCAGAGAAGAATATTGATGCCTAGAGAAGTTAAGTTGCTTGAGAGCAGAGAGTAAGCAGCAAAGCTAGGGTTCAAACCCAGAGTGTAATCTCATAGGTGCTGTATTATACAGATAAGCTAGATGCAGGGGCAGGCTGGTTTGTAAGAGGGCATGTTGCCTGTAGCATTTCTCCTTAGTGAATCTCCGAAACAAATCACATCCTGTTTATTTCCAACAAAAGAGAACAAATTTGGGATTATATCTGATTATAGCATGCGAGTAGCAAATAAGATATGATGTATGTATTTTTGCAGTTTTTTCTTTCCAAGTTCCCCCATCTTTGGCCAAAATATCACATTTTAAACCCATGAAGAGTTAAATCTAGAGTTAATCACTTAGCATCAGCAGTGCAGCCAGAATTCTCATCTCCTGATTCTAAACTGCCTGACCCTACCCTGGAGTCACTGATGAGGTTGAGAGGAGTTCAGAATGAAGAGAGAATTGTTTCAACCACCTGTTCTGCATGAGAGCCTTTCACCATTTTCTGTATGTTTGTGAAATGACCATTCTGAAGTTCAGATCCACATATAAGACTCATTCAAAATGATCTTCCTCAATGGAAACCGGGGGTGAGTTTTGAAACTGAGAGAGACAGTCTGCTCTGGTTGATGAACAGCACAGCTCTGGACCCAGACTGCCTGGGTTTACATCTCAGCTCTGCCACTTCTAACTTTGTGATTCGGGCAAATTATTTAACTCCCAGTTTTTTTATCTGTAACATGGGGATAATAGCATAAGAGCACTAGCCACATTGGATGGCTGTAAGATTGAAATCAATTACTATGTGTAAAATTCTTAGAATAGGGCCTGGCATAAAGCGACACTGTGACTGTTTTATCTGTAATATATATGTTGCTTTTTAAAGGCCACTAGGTGATACATTAGAGCAGGCAGGGTGCCATCGAATGACCCAACCCTTTGTCATCTGGCAATATTGCCTAAAATCCAGACGGTGGATTTTCACCTTCAAAGTGGTTCTTTGGGCACAAGGCAAGGTCTTCCGAAACTCCCTACTTGATGCCTGGCGTATTATAGGCGTCTCATATTTTTTGTTAAATTGAACTGAAAAATTGAAGTGCTTTGTATCTAAACAAATGTAGAAAAGTGAGACGCTGTATCCAGGGTCTGAAGTTGAAAAGATTTAAAATGTGGATGGAAACTTCAGGGATGGGAGTTGCATGGGATATTTGTAATTACTTATGGATGATATGAAGATAGTACCTGCTGTATTTTACCATGTATATGAGTCTCGTGGGGACTTCATTTAAAAATGTGTCTTCTGCATCTGAGATCCTGACTCAGGAGGTCTAGATGGGACCCAGGAATCTGCACTGACACAGGCGGTCTGTGAACCAGACTTGGAGAAACACTATTTTAGTCCAACGTCTTGGATGCATGAGCTTATAGTTCCTTGACAATGGCAAAATTAGAAGTCTAACTGAAATCACCTACAAGATGTGCATGTATTACATATACCATTGGAGACACCCACTCGGAGTTTTCTTATTGAGAGAACATTTCAGTTTTGATTTCATAGGTAATTGGGCGGTACTGATGAATCACTAGTTTTTTTTTAAATGTAAGCAGTGATACATCCACAAACACTTTCCTGAGAGGTGATAATCTCACGCAAAATTTAAGAAACTTTTATTCTTGGCTTAATCTTTGTGACTGTATTTTGTGTTATGTGTATTCTTTATTTTGAGATATCCTGAAATCCTTAAATTTTGCTCATTTTCTTAAAAGCCAAATCCCACATAACTATGTAAGTATATTCTTTTTCAGCAGTTTTCTCTGGGGAGTTTCCTAAATAAATGAATTGAATGGGGGAGCCATGATGAATGGGTCAGTATGCTCATTGCAGTGCCATCTCTTAAAGGGATAAACCGGCAGCAATCTAAAAGGGCAACAGGCCAGGCGCAGTGGCCCGCACCTGTAATCCCGGTACTTTGGGAAGCCGAGGCAGGCAGATCACTTGAGGTCAGGAATTCGAGACCAGCCTGCCCAACATGGTGAAAACCCTGCCTCTACTAAAATACAAAAATTAGCCGGGCTTGGTGGCGGGCATCTATAATCCCAGCTACTTGGGAGGCTGAGTTCCAGCAGAATTGCTGGAACCTGGGAGGTGGAGGTTGCAGTGAGTCAAGATTGCGCCACTGCACTCCAGCCTGGGTGACAGAGTGAGACTCCTTCTCAAAAAAGAGGGGAACAAAGGGAGAGAGATTGATTTATGGCTCACATGCACAATAAATATACCTAACAATTAACTATGAAAATGTAGTGTATTTGCTGTCATGAAAAGATGTTTGATAATCATCTTTTATGTCAGTGAACAAGCATGTTAAAGAACACATTGTAAAAAAATATCGTAATACAGCCAGTATTTACTGAGTACTTGCTATGTGGTGGACACTTGGAACGCATTATCTCATTTAATCCTCCCCATAAACCTGTGTGTTTAAAGTACTATTATCTGTATTTTCTGATGAGAGACTTGTGGCCCAGAGAGGGTAAGTGACTTGTCCAAGGTCGTACAGCCTGTAAATGTTCCCCAAAAGCCCATGTACTTTCTTCACTGTCATGCATTACTGCACCTGGGGCAGTAGCTACACACTTTGTTTAAAGGGCCTGTATGACTACCCCAAAATATTCATGATATCGATTCAAGTTGTAGGAGTTTGGTGATTTGATTAATTTTTCTTTCTGCTTCCCTGCATTTTCTTTTTTCTTCCAACGGCCAGTTATTAAGTCAACCAACAAATAATTCTAATGGCTTCCTAAATGTAGAAAGTTGGTTAATTTTGGTATTGCTTTTGCCATTCAGGGATTTACATAGGGACAATCACAGAGATGCTAAACCAGTTAACCTTTGTGGGAAAGCGGCCGTTAAAACCCTCCCTCCTGTTTTCACGATCACTTTCATCCTAAGATCGGGTAGATTACCTCTGCGTTTGTAACATCTTCAGTATTCAAGGCTTGGATGTAGGAGAGAAGCCAGTTTAAATGGTGCTCACTTGTTTAGCACCTACTTATCACCCCGGGAGCCCTTAGAGTTAATAAGGAGCCCAGTGCGCCCGTGATCAGCTACTTTATTTCCAGAAGTGGGATGTGGGGGCCCTGCTGCTGCAGTGGGGGTTTGAGGGCAGCTGTTCACCTGGGTGCATGTCCTGGATCTCATGTTGGGGATGGCAGTGCTCCCCTGGAAGGGGATGAGCCAGGGAGGAGTCCGCAAGGGAGGATGGGCCAGGGAGGGAGGGCTCTGAAGCACACCCTTGCTGCCTGGGCAGGGTCTGCATCCACGGTTCCTTCCTTCCGCCTGGAGCTTTCCCATGAATCCTTCCTCCACCACCTCCTCAACTAGCACCTCCAGCTCGCCCCGCCTGACCCAGCTCCCTCAGCCCATGTGTCCCCGCTTTGCCAGCTCTTCTGTGTGCTAAGTGGCACGGACTGCTGTCTGTGGCTTCAGTCCCCGGTGGGGGAGCACTGGGGTGTTCCTCCTCCTAAGAGACTGTTGGTTGAGGGCCCGCATATCTGTTTCTGGGTTTGGTGCTATCAAGATCACACGGGTGTCGCCCCAGACTCCTCTGCTGCTTACAGGGCCTCATGCTGGCGTTACCATGGCATCAGCCCAGCCTAGCGGAGACTTGCTATCTGATTTCCATCCTCATCCTCCATTCCCCTTTGCACCGCAGCCCCCTGAATTAATTAAGCAAGCAAGCAAACAATCAAGTCTTGTTTGACACTGTTAAAGGGAGCGGGCTTCCTGGTCTGTGGGGAGCTGCAGGGGAGGGATGTGATGACTTAATTACAACTGCCACTTGACTGAGTGTCTGCTAAGTGCAGGGTGCTGAGTTGCATTCTTTTTTTTTTTTTTTTCTTTCTGAGACAGGGTCTTGCTCTGTCGTCCAGGCTGGAGCACAGTGGCTTGATCTTGGCTCACTGCAACCTCTGCTTCCTGGGTTCAAGCAGTTCTCGTGTGTCAGTCTCCTGAGTAGCTGGGACTACAGGCACTTGCCACCATGCCTGGCCAATTTTTTATTTGTATTTTTAGTAGAGATGGGATTTCACCATGCTGCCCAGGGTGGTCTCAAACTCCTGGCCTCAAGCAATCTGCCCGCCTTGGCCTCTCGAAGTGCTGGGATTACAGGCATGAGACACCGCACCCGGCCTTAGTTGCATTCTTTATTCTGTTGAATCTTTATCCTTCTGCATGGTATGCAGCCTTGAGGGGGTAATAGCTTAATGGGAGAATTTATAGTTTTACCTGTATATTCGGTGGAAGATTTCAGGTGAGCAGAAGTTCTGGGAGGATGAAGCGTCGAGGGAGATCTTGAGAATGAACACAGTTGAAAATGAAATCAGTCCAGTTGTAAGTAATAAGTGATTGAGGAAAAGGAAGTTCCTTCACCTGGTTAATGAATATTTATTGCCTGTCACCCGGAAAAACCCTGGTCTCAGAAGACTTAAGGGTACCGGGTTTGTACAACAGGCAGCTTTTGCACTGGACTTGCTGGCTGAAGCCAGATACCTACATAGGCTGTATAGTGATGGATGGTTCATTCTTCCTTGGTCTGCTTGGTTGGAAATGGAGTCGATGGTGCTTCTAGCTGATCCCCTTACCTCTGAATTTTGTCCCGGTAGCTGGTGACTCCTTGGTGAAGTCAGTTTAAGTCTCTGGGAAAAGCATCCCATGCATATCATATTCCAAATGTTCCGTGTAAGCCCCAGGTTTCTTTCACAGGCCCTGTGTTATTAGAGTTCTGGGGGCAGTTCTTGAGGGCATGTGTCTTTTCTGCCAATATTTAAAATAGTTGTTGGCTTTAGGCTTGTTTTACACTTCAGGTCATCTACAAAGGAAATGTTAATTTGGGGGAAAAGAGATGCAATGAAGAGATAAATATATAAAGATACAGAGGCTCATAAACACTCTGGTTCACAGCTCCTGGCCAGCCCTGTCCATAGGAGCCATATGGACCCGGCATGTGGCTTAATCCTCGTAAGCCTGGGTCCCTCAGACAACTGTGAAGGGGGATATTGCTACCTGCTTGCTAACATGCTGAGCTGTGAAGATAACTGAGGTCATGGATAATGAAGTGCTGGGCACTTGCAAAACATGATTTACAATCTCAGCAAAGACTTCATTGTTTATTCAGTATTTATTTATTGACTTCCTTCTGTGTGCTGGGTACAGAGCCACATACCAGCTCTCCTTGGAGTGCAGTCCCTGGGCAGGAAGCTTCAGCCTGATGGAAACACTGTTTCCTAGGTTTCCTGGGCCCTGCTGAAGCTGGCTGCATCAGAATCTTCAGGAATCAGTGTTTAACCACCCTCCCCTGACTGATACCTAGTCATGTTTGAGAAGGCCCCCTGGCACAGTAGGAGAGGTTCAGAGACAAGCTAACTGTTATGAGCGAGGCTGGCACAGGCAGTGGAAGGTGGTAGTAAAAGAACAGGTGGTCTGGCCTGGCGCAGTGGCTCACGCCTGTAATCCCAGCACTTTGGGAGACCAAGGCGGGTGGATCACCTGAGGTCAGGAGTTCAAGACCGGGCTGGCCAACATGGTAAAACCCCATCTCTTCTAAAACTACAAAAATTATCTGGGCATGGTGGTGGGCGCCTGTAAGTCCAGCTACTTGGGAGGCTGAGGCAGGAGAATCGCTTGAACCTGGGAGGCAGAGACTGCGCAGAGGCTGCAGTGAGCCGAGATCATGCCACTGCACTTCAGCCTGGGTGACAGAGCGAGACTCTGTCTCAAAAAAAAAAAAATTGAATAGGTCGTCTGCTGGGTGAGGACGCCTCCACCCCAGCTCTCATCCCCTGGCCCGAGGGTTGGAGCACTAGACTTCATGTACCAGTTCAAGATATGCATATCTGGGGAGCCGTCCTGGGCATTGGCATCTGGGAGAGGGGGTGAGGATGGGTGGGGGTTCCCATGTAAGTCCTTACTTCAGGTTGTGGCTTCTGCATAGCTCCTTGTTGTGTGGACCTGTGAGCACACACCCTGGAAAGGCAAGTCAAGGCCTCCTCTCTGCTGGTTTCAAGTGGTGGAGAAGCCCTGCATGACTGAGGCAGAGAAGATGCTGGAAACTGTGGCACCAAACCACCTCAGAGCTTGAGTTCAGTCCCCTGCAAAATCCCAAAGCCTCCGGATTTATTTATTTATTTATTATTTATTTATTTGAGATGGAGTTTCACTCTTGTCGCCCAGGCTGGAATGCAATGGCATGATCTCAGCTCACTGCAACCTCTGCCTTCCAGGTTCAAGCGATTTTCCTGCCTCAGCCTCCCAAGTAGCTGGAATTACAGGTGTGTGCCACCATGCCCAGCTAATTTTGTATTTTTAGTAGAGATGGGGTTTTGCCATGTTGGCCAGGCTGGGCTGGAACTCTTGACCTCAGGTGATCCTCCTGCCTCAGCCTTCCAAAGTGCTGGGATTACAGGCATGAGTCGCTGTGTCAGGCCCCAAAGCCTCAGGATTTTAGAGCGTTGTCAATCCCCTTACTCTCTTGGCCACCTCAGAAAACCAAGAAACAGGAATTTACTTGTCCCAGGTCTATCTGGGGCTGAGCTAATGCAGAGCCTAGGTACACAGCTGCTTTTATATATATATATATACGTGTATATATATACACGTATACATATATATGTATATATGTATATATATAATGCCTATATTATGTATATATAATGCCTATATTACATATATAATGTCTATATTACATATATGTCTATATTTTATATATATAATGTCTATATTATATATATATATATATATTTTTTTTTTTTTTTTTGAGACAGGACCTCACTCTGTCTCCCAGGCTGCAGGTTGCTAATTAATTTTTTTTTTTTAATAGAGACAGATTCTCACTACATTGCCCAGGCTGGTCTTGAACTCCTGGCCTCATGTGATCCTCCCCCTTCAACCTCCCAAAGTACTGGGATTAGGCATGAGCCCCTGTCCCTGGCCTGCTGCTTATTATTGTCATTACTGTTCATCATGGTTTACTGTGAATGGATAAAAGGGAAAGTTAAGAACCATTGATAGGCACATTATATTGTACCCAACATGTTAATATAAAGGTTCTTCTAGGCTGGGCGTGGTGGCTTATGCCTGTAATCCCAGCACTTTGGGAGGCCCAGGTGGGTGGATCACCTGAGGTGAGGAGTTCGAGACCACCCTGGGCAACATGGCAAAACCCTGTCTCTACTAAAAATACAAAAATTAGCTGGCTGTGGTGGCGTGTGCCTGTAGTCTCAGCTACTCGGGAGGCTGAGGCAGAAGAATCGCTTGAACCTGGAAGGCAGTGAGCTGAGATCGTGCCACTACACTCCAGCCTGGGCGACAGAGCGAGACTCTGTATCAAAAAAATGTTCTGATTTTTTTCCCTCTATCACATATGCCATTTAAAATATAAGGGATATATGGAGGTATGATTCATGTATCATAAAATTCACCATTTTGGTGGTTTTTTAGTATATTCACGGAATTGAATGACTATTAATACCATCTACTTTGGAACATTTTTGTCACTCCAGAAAGAAACCCCAGACCCCTTAGCAATCACTGTCTATTCTCCCTCTCTGTAGCCCCTGGCAACCATGAATCTACTTTCTGTCTCTTTGAATTTGCCTAGTTTGTACACTTCATATAAATGTAATTTAGCAGGCTGGGCGTAATGTCTCACGCCTGTAATCCTAGCACTTTGGGAGACCAAGGCGGGCAAATCATTGAGGCCAGGAGTTCAAGACTGTCCTGGCCAACATGGTGTGAAACCCCGTCTCTACTAAAAATACAAAAATTAGCCGGGCGTGGTAGCACATGTCTGTAATCCCAGCTACTTGGGAGGGTGAGGCAGGAGAACTGCTTGAACTCAGGAGACAGAGGTTGCAGTGAACCAAGATCACACCACTACACTCCAACCTGAGCGACAGAGCGAGACTCCATCTCAAAAAAAAAAAAAAAGTAATTATATAATATGTGGCTTTTACTGTCTGGCTTCTTTCACTTAGCATTACATTTTTAAGGTTCATTTATATTGCAGAATGAATCAGTACTTCATCCCTTTTTATGGCTTAATAGTAATTGATTTTATTTATCAGTTGGTAGACAGTTGAGTTGTTTATACTTTGACTATTATGAACAGTGCTGCTGTGAACATTCAGTTGTGCATGAGTTTTTTTTGTGGACGTGTGTGTTCATTCCTCTCGGGTATATACCTAGGACTGAAATTGCTGGATCATATGTTAATTCTGCGGTTAACATTTTGAGGAATTGCCAAGCTATTTTTCAAAGAAGCAGCCCCATTTTACAATCCTACCAGCAGTATGGTAGAGTTCATGTTTCTCCACATCTTCACCAACATTTATTGTTCATCCTTTTTATTTAGTCAGCCTGGTAAGACCAATGATGCTGAACATCTTTTCATGTGCTTATCGGCCATATGTGTTTTGGAGAAATGTTTCTTCATATTCTTTGCCCATTGTTTAATTGGGTTGTCTTTTTATTGTTGAGTTGGAAGAGTTATTTATATATTCTAAACATGAATCCCTTTATCAGGTACAGGATTTGCAGATAATTTTCTCCTATTCTGTGAGTTGTCTTTTAGTGATGCCCTTTGAAGCTTCACTAATTGTAATTTTGTAAGGAACAAATGTAAATTTTATACCAGGCTGCACTTTTTGCCTGTTTGGTTTTGGATTTTCTTATTGTTGGTATCATTCATGAAAGACTTAGCAGCATTTCGTTGGTTAAAGCTAACTTCAATTTTGAGGAAGTCCAGTTTGTCTTTTTTTTGGGAGGTCGGTCACTTATGCTTTTGGCGTCATAGCCAAGAAACCATTGCCAAATCTAAGGTCATGGATATTCCTTTGTTCCAAGAATTTTAAAGTGTTAGCAACTACACTTAGGTCTGTGATCTTTTCGAGTTAATTTTTGAGGTCTAATTTCTATTAAAAGTAATCTTTAGTCAACGATATTGAAGTATAAAGCAAAAAAAAAAAATAGCCTTGATTTTTCTAAAATGAACTGTGATACTCAGCTCTGTCCTGTCAATTACTAGTCACAGGATGCTAAAATTATAGGTTTAGTTTTTTAAGGGAATAAATAAATGCCTCAATCTCAAATTAATTTTGCTCTGAAATTGAGCTGACTACTAAGACGAGATCCAATTTAGGAAGTGTTTTGACATTACCCCCAGTGAGCAATTTGAGAAGCACATAAGCAAAAATAAGAAAGCATTCATGTGGGCTGCTTCATAGGGGTTTTTTTTTTTTAAGTGTTGTATTCAACCTTATGAGAAACACTTGAAAGTATGCAACTTGATTGTTTGCCCATACATATATATATTCGGACGTGTAGGTACAATTTCTGTAGTTTTACTCAGGGAGTAAGTGATGTATCTCCTCAGGTTCCTAATAATTCCCTTTTCAAAAATGAATAAAATAATATTAGATACCTCATGGGGTTCTTGTGAGGATTAGAAAAGTTTATTAAAAGGGTTGGAATAAACCTGGCACTTAGTAAATGCTTACAAACTGCTTACTGTTATTAAGTATTCAATTTATTTATCCTGCTATTTCCAGTACATTTTAGCCACCAGCATAATCAGTACTTCTCACTTAATGTTAAATACTGCTATATTTTTGAATTATTGTATAAATATATGCTAATTATGATTTTTGCCTGCAGTAAAGGAATAATAAACAGTTTTCATGAATAACTTAAGTCTAATAATGTTTTTATTGTTTTATAACATATTTTTCATTTAGTTGTAATTACTTAAATTCAGAAAAGCAATTGTAGAACTGGGTAGCAGAGTGTTTTGGTGTGTCGAGTTACGTGTCCTTAATCACAATAGTTTAACCAATGAAATGATGCTCGATCTTCTGTGAATGCACCCAAAATAAAAAGCAAAACCAAATGGGCAAAAATACAGTCTCATATAAGATTTACATTTGTTCCTTATAAAGAATCTAAGGTATTTTTATTTTTTATTTTTATTTTTGGAGACAGGGTCTCTTTCTGTCACTCACGCTAGAGTACAGTGGCACCATCATAGCTCACTGTAGCCTTGAACTCCTGGGCTCAAGCGATCCTCTTGCTTCAGCCTCCAGAATAGCAGGGACTATAGGCGCAAGCCACCACGCCCAGCTAAGTTTTGTATTTTTTTTGTAGAGCTGGGGTCTCGCTATGTTGGCTGGGCTGGTCTCAAACTCTTGGCCTCAAGCAGTCCCCCTGCCTCGGCCTCCCAAAGTGCTGGGATTACAAGTGTGAGCCACTGTGCCTGGCCAGGTGTCTACTTTCTCTCCCAGACCAAACAGGAGAAAAGTTCTGAATTTGAAAGGGAAACTCATGGAGCATTTTGAAGATAGCTTTAGGCCAATTATGAGTCAGTTTTTCTAGCTTGGAGTTCAAGGAGCAAAGACGGTTTGTTTGGATGGATGACCTGTGGAAGGACTAAATCCACCTGGTGGAAGGTTCAGGATGACAACCCCATGGACATCCAGGTAGAAATGAAATGACCACTGGGCATCAGCATGAGAGGGAGGGCCATGAAGTTTAAATTTGAGAGGAGGAGAAGGATTGGACAATCCAGGTTGTAAAGGTAGCTTGAGGCCAGTTTGGACTTCATTCCACATCTTGCTCTATTCTACAAGGAGTCAGATTTGCCTATGAATGTACTTATGTAGCATGGAGCAGCAGAATAGATGTGGATTTGCTAACACATAAAGCTGAAATTTAATAGACCATCCCCACTGTCTTCCAGGTTTTCAATTTTACTGCCCTGCTTGCTGGCTTCTAAGAAATAGTTTAGCTTCTTTTACCGTCACTTTTTAGAGATTCTGTGATTTCTCTCTGACCTGTTGTTTCCAAAGCAACAGCATGTGGCCAGTCAAAATACGATTTCACTCTTGTTTGTGGAGCTCTGTAGTAATTAGGAAAGGATTCGAAACTCCATTTGAAACGGAGGCTGGTAATACGATGATGTGTTGGATGTTTCTCAGTGGAGAATAAGGTGCTCCAAAACCATGGCAGCAAAATACTCAATGTTGTGAGAGAGATGGTGACGTCTTCCTCTGTTTGTCACCATTATGGGAAACTTTTAGATGTGGATTAACTTTGCACAGGTGGAGCGGTGCAAGGCAAGGAAGGTTATCCTGGGGGAGCTGCTTTGGTGGAGAAAACCTGGTGTCCTGCCAAGCCTTGGCCTTCAGAGTGACCCTAGGGCTGGTCTTCCACATTGTGGAAGAGAGAGGCCTGCTAGTCTTGTGATCTCTACTCGGGGGCAATGCACTGAAGAGAAATGCTTTTAGTTTTGAGTAAAGAGATAGTCATTAAATATTGGCTTCAGCTATTATTTATTTATTTAGACAGAGTCTCACTCTGTTGCCCAGGCTGGAGTGCAGTGGCACAATCTCAGCTCACTGCAACCTTCGCCTCCCAGGCTTAAGCGATTCTCCTGCCTCAGTCTCCCGAGTAGCCGGGACTACAGGCACGTGCCACCATGCCCGGCTGATATTTGTATTTTTAGTAGAGATGGGGTTTCACCATGTCAGCCAGGCTGGTCTCGAACTCCTGACCTCAAGTGATTTGCCTGCCTCAGCCTCCCAAAGTGCTGGGATTACAGCAGGCCACTGCGCCCAGCTGCCATTTATTTTTATTTTTATAAAAATATGTGTAATAATAAGACAGAAAAAATAGGGAGTAGACAAAAGAAGTAACTTAAACATAGTGGTTCTCAATCAGGGATGATTTTGCTTCCCAGGAGACACCTGACAGTGTCTGGAGACATTTTTTATTGTTATACTGGGGCTGGAGGGCTGCTACTGGCGTCTAGTGGGTAGAGGTTAGGGATGCTGCTCAACATCCTGTATGTACTGGACAGACACCCCCCCATTACCACCAACAAGAAAGAGTGATCCAGCCCAAAATGCCAGTAGTGCCAAGGCTGAGAAATTCTGCAAGAATCCACCCCTAACACATAATAATCCCACCCCTAATTGCATTATGATGGTGTATTTTCTTTCATTATTTTATTTCCACATTATACGTAACTGTTTACTTAGTTTTTTTGTATCTGGTTCTCTTCATTGAGCATTATATCCTAACAGAGTAATTTTGTAATTTTCAAAATTTTTAAAATTCACACATTTCTCTCCTATACTACATATATTCTAATTTACTGCTGTTGTGAATAACCTGTAATGAATAACTTTGTGTATTTGGCTTTTCTTTTTCTTTTAATTTCTAGTTATTTCTTAAGGGTAGTATTTGTAAGTTGTTCATATTATTTTTCTAAGTGGTGAATTTTTTATGATTCTCGACAGATGTTTCCAAGTTGCTTTCCAAAGGCATGGTACTAATTTCAGTGTCATCAACAATGTATAGACTTTCTGTTTGCTTGTGTTTTTGCCTGCATAAAGCATAAAGTTACTGGGGAAAAACCTATTTTTTTTTTTTTTGGCTAAGTCAATGGGCAAAAAGTAGTATGTGTTTGATTAGTAGTGCTTTTGTGTGGGAGAAACATTGTTCTGATCATTGTCGTCACAACCCTCAGAAGTCATGATAAAACCATCTGTTTCTGTTTAACAAAGGCTCTGAGAGTTATTCTAGGTCAGTGGAATGATGCCTTTCTGTACTTACTGCGAAGAAGTTTATTAAGATAAATTGCGATAGTTTCAACTTTCTTGGAGTACTTTTAAAAGAGCAAGATCCACTCAAATTATCATGGAAAATCCTGTCAAACTCTAAGAAAATTGTCTAGGAGGCCGAAGTGGGTGGATCACTTGAGGTCAGGAGTTCAAAACCAGCTAGGACAACATGGTGAAACCCCATCTCTACTAAAAATACAAAAATTAGCCGGGTGTGGTGGTGCACGCCTGTAATCCCAGCCACTTGGGAGGCTGAGGCAGAATAGCTTGAACCTGGGAGGCAGAGGTTGTAGTGAGCCGAGATGGTGCCACTTCATTCCAGCCTGGGTGAAAGAACAAGACTCTGTCTCAAAAAAAAAAAAAAATTGTTTTTGATGAAGCCATTAATGTTATAGTTAAAATATATTTAGGTATGCTAGGACTCCATTGCACTTTCCTATTTTTTATGAGTTATTTGTGTATTTAATGGGGCACCTAGCACTATGACATTTCATATATGTAGAATATATATATATATATGCCTGACACACGGAATGCTCAGTGAAAATGTATTAAATATGAACGAACAAACTTCTGCCCGCACTTTAGGGCCAAGAGTATAATTTTCTGCTGTAATGATGACAGAGAGCTATAGTGGAGTGTGACCTTTTGATGTACTGCTGGTCCTGATTATAGTTTACTTGACTTTGAAGGCTTGATCAGGAATAAAACCTCCAATTATATGACTTTTTCAGTGGCAAACCTGTTTTATGGAGTAGTGATTTGTCTTGCAACAGGGCTTTGGAAACTCATTAAAACCAGGGATTTTCTCACACATTTCCTAAGAGAATTACAAATATGAAAAGCTGTGGATAAAAATTATCTGATTTTTGAAGATTTGCTCATTTTTAGAATAAAACGTTTTCTTATATTTTCATATCATGTTTTCTAAATTTTTATTCTTTCTTGAGGGAACCATTCCAAGTTGTACAAGTACGTTTCTTTAAATATTTGCATTTGACAATGACTCCCTTCTCTGGTTCTTCTAACATCTTAAATGACTTTTTTTTTTTTTTTTTTTTGAGACGGAGTCTTGCTCTGTCGCCCAGGCTGGAGTGTAGTGGTGCCATCTCGGCTCACTGCAAGCTCCACCTCCCGGGTTTATGCCATTCTCCTGCCTCAGCCTCCTAAGTAGCTGGGACTACAGGTGCCCGTCACCACACCTGGCTAATTTTTTTTGTATTTTTAGTAGAGACGGGGTTTCACTGTGTTAGCCAGGATGGTCTCAATCTCCTGACCTCGTGATCCGCCCCCCTCGGCCTCCCAAAGTGCTGGGATTACAGGTGTGAGCCACTGCACCTGGCCAACTGTTTTAATTACTAGTATGTGTCCGTAAATGCCTGAGCAGGGGTTTTGAGAACTGTGCCTTCCTCTTCTTTGACTTTTAAAACTGATTTCTTGTGCAGTATTATCTTTCTGAATTATGTAGCAATTTTGCTTTACCCAGGATTAGGTGTGCTCCTCTGGGTTGGGTGGTTGTGTAGTACATCATGTGATCAGACAGCAGGCATGGACCAGGACGGTCCCTGGCAGGCACTGTGTGGGGCTCAACTCCTCCTTCCTTCCCTTGTCTTACCTTACTCACTGGAGCATTTGTTGCTTTCTCTCCTCTCAGCCCATCAACCTAGAGTTGAGTAGGAAAGAGTGCATTGAATCAAGTATTTAAATTGCTCTGATGGTTTTCTATGTGCTATAGAAGGAATTCGAAGACAGTTTACTTTTTGTCATTTTCATGGGAATCAAGAACCTCATTTAATCAGTAGCCTGGTATTAGTTCTAAATCATCCACACATAGATGTGGGGTGATTTTGGTCATGTTATTTTATAGGGCATTGCCCTTCTCCTCCAGCAAAAATATTTGTAATATAAAGCCCATGATTCTGTCCTCTCTCTCTCTCTCTCTGGTTTCATTGATAAACTTGTAATATTTTTTATAAAAACTCTTTTAAAAATTAAAAATAGATCCTGGTATGGTGGCTCACACATGGAATCCCAGCACTTTGAGAGGCCGCGGCCAGAGGATTGCTTGAGCCCAGGAGTTTCAGGCCAGCCTGGCCAACACAGGGAGACTCTTCCTGGGCAACATAGATGCTGCCTCTACAAAATAAAAATAATACTTGATAGAAAATTCAAACAGATGGAAGGGCACAATTATTTTTTTTTTTCCGAGACGGCATCTTGCTGTGTTGCCTAGGCTGCGTGGCGTGATCTCGGCTCACTGCAACTTCTGCCTCCTGGGGTCAAGCAATTCTCCTGCCTCAGCCTCCCAAGTAGCTGGGATTACAGGCACTCACCACCACACCCGGCTAATTTTTTGTGTTTTTTAGTAGAGATGGGGTTTTGCCATGTTGGCCAGGCTGGTCTTGAACTCCTGACCTCAGGCGATCCGCCCACCTCGGCCTCCCAAAGTGCTGGGATTACAGGTGAGAGCCACCGCGCCCAGCCAGGCACAGTTATTTTTAAGTTTCTTTTCCCATGCTATAGGTTCATTTTGCAGATGTAACCGCTTTTGAAGTCTCATTGTGTCGTTTAAGAACTGCTTTTGAGGTATCTCTGCCCTACATTGTATCATCCTACAGTTCTGAGACTTGCTTTTTTCATTAACAGTATAGATCTTGGACCTCTTTCACCATCAGCACAGAGACATAACTTATTTTGCAATTGTTCAGTAGTGCTTCGTTGCGTGGATGTGTCAAAATTTATTTAAGCAGAGCCCAGTCGATGGGCATTTAAGTAAAAAACATGCTGTGTTTTGCCTTTTTAAAACAAAGCTGCAGTGAATATCCTTTGACTGCCTGGATTTGAATCTTGGCTCCAGCAGTTGCCAGTTCGTTGACTCTGAGCAAGTTGCTTTACCTCTCATGTCTGCAGGTTTCCCCTCTGTAAAATGGGAATATTAATAATATATGATGGGTATGTGGAATAAAATAGCCAGTGCATATGATACCCAGAATAATGCCTGGGACACAGTGAGTGATCAGTGATCATTAGCTCTGTATGGCTGCCTGTGCCTTTGCACACTTGAGAGTAAGTCAGTCAAATAAATTCCTAAATGCTGAATTGCTGGGCTGCTGGTTCAAAAAATGTACAATTCAAATTTTGGTGGATACTCCCTGTTGCCCTACACACATTATACCAAGTTATTCTTCCACTAGTAATTAAACTTTTAACCTCTAAAAGCCTTTTTTTTTTTTCTTTTAATGTAAGGCTTGAAAGCAAGAACATTCCTTCATTACTTCCTCCTACTTATCTTTACTGTTGGCCTTACTACGTCATGACACATCTTATGAAATTCTGGTGTGATAATAAGCACTTTGTGCAGCCCTTCCATGGAAGAATTAGTGCAAATGTAAAGGTTCTCAGTGGTCTTCAGACTTGTGTTTGAGTTTCTCCCTTGCAACAAGGTGCCTAAGAGAGTAAAGATTACTTCCTGCATGTTTAATGGGGCTTGATATTTGCATATGGGCAGGTACATCCTGCTTAATGAACAGTGTTGGGAGCCATGTGGATGATTGACATCAACTTGTAGTACAACAGGAAAACATTCCTAGATTAATTTTCCTTTTCACTGGGTAGGGCTAGAGGGCAACTGCAAGTGAAATGCTAGGCTGCAGGTAGATGGCTTGTCTTGAGCTATGAATAATATGTTTGGCAGCAGCATGGGCAGAAAAGTTGAGATTTCTGGATACAGGACCTGGTGAAGCAGGTTCTGTCACAGGGTCGGATCACCTCTAACACCTGGCCATCCCCAGTGCAAAGGAAAACTAGGAGAGAGAGAAGTGAGTATAAGAGGCAGCTGAGGGACTCTTGACAAAGTTGAGAAGGATCTGGTGTCCTGGGAGAGCTCCTGTCTTCTGGAATTAGTGATGCATCTTTTGTGGAGGCTCCTGATGGCTCAGTAAAAGGGGCCTTTCATCTTGCCCTTCCTACAGGGCTGAGAGGGGAGGGGTTCTTGGGAAAGTGGCTTTTAGCAGAGAACAATAGAAGCCGTAGGCTGGGCTGTCACTTGCTTTGCTACTTCTTAGTTTGTAATCATCCTCTGTGTGTCCCTGAAAGTCCCCTGGTTCTCTCTAAACTGTGGGGCTCCAACTGAATTCCTGTCTGCTCCCCAGGGGTGCCCCGCAGCAGTTAGAGCAGCTTGTTGAGAAGGAGCCCCAGGGGTAGGGCAGAGGTGGACCGGAAGCCGGAGAAGGCCACTTGACACAGCGATTGGAGCCCTCCCAGCCTGTGCTTTAGACCTTCCAGATTCCTACCCACCTCACCTTGGAGTGGGACATTTCTTTTCACAATGCCCAGGCTTAACTATGCTGTCCCCGGGTCCGTTCCCAACTGTTCCTATTCAAGATGTCTAGACCTTTGTTCCCTGCCTTGGCATTTTCCTTTCCTGGTGTGGAGTATCTCTTTTTGAAATAGCTATCTCAGCTTCAACATAGCAGAGCAGAAAACCTATGTCTGGGCTTGAGGCAGGGGGAGGAAACCATAGATAGATCCGGGAATGGCCAAAGTAAGCAGAGATCCGTGAGCCTGGACGTGTCATGACATAACAAGGATATGTGGGTGGGAGGGGCAGGGATGACATCTTTAGCTTTCTATGAAATCATAGACATGCTTTCATTATTTTGTAGAATCAAATAATTTTGAAGATAGAGATATCTGAGTCCATCGATACTTACCTCTTTTTTTTTTTCTTTGGGACGGAGTTTTGCTCTTCTTGCCCAGACTGGAGTGTAATGGCGCCATCTCAGCTCACTGCAACCTCCGCCTCCCAGGTTCAAGCAATTCTCTTGCTTCAGCCTCCCAAGTAGCTGGGATTACAGGTGTGCACCACCACATCTGGCTGATTTTGTATTTTTAGTAGAGACGGGATTTCACCATGTTGATTAGGCTGGTCTCGAACTCTTGACCTCAAGTGATCCACCCGCCTTAGCCTCCCAAAGTGCTTAGGATTACAGGCATGAGCCACTGCACCCAGCTGATACTTAGCTCTTATTGGCCATAGTTCTCTTGGAGAATTTGGGGAAAAGTATGGGCCTCTCCATACCATAAGTATACATGATGTACTTACCAAACACGTGCATGCAAGTTTAGGGGTTCACAGGCCCTGGAGGTTTGTCTGCACATCTGCACTGTGGGGCAGCTGCACCTTCCTATACACAAAGACCCAGGGTCGTGGAGAGAGGGCACTTGTGTGGGTCACAGAGTTGGAGACAGTGTACCAGAAGTCATTGGTCCGCAGAGCCGTGTCTTGCATTTTATACTCCAGTACGTTGCTTCGGTGGGAAGGGTGACCTCATTTTTTGTTTAATTTGAAGACCTCACTGGGAAATAAACACATAGAGATGTGGAAGGAAAAAGAAAAAGCTGTGGGAAATCGTGAATTCGTGGACATTGATGGTGAAAGGTTCATTTCAACCCTTGATGGGAACATCGTGATTCTATTTAAGAAACAGCATCATGTATATGCCTTTCTAATAAAACGGCGCGGCACCTTCCCACGCAACTTGCAGCCACGAGGTTAACCAGAGATAAACGTGGCTTTCCTTTTCCTTACATCTTCCTGCAACACCCTTCACAATAGCCCACACCAAGAGAGTTCTTAGGGTAAATATCTGTGGTGTTAAATTTCACTTTAATACAGAAAGGCTGGCCTTGAAGGGGAGAGAAGAGAGGAGTACGACTCACTTGGGCCTCCCAGAGGCAGGCTTGAGGACCTCTCCTGCAGCGTAGTGGATGGGGAGGAACGGCACTCGGGGTTCAGGCTGACCGCAGCTAGACTCTTGGGGGGTCTCTAGCTCTGTGACCGGAGTGGCTCTGCTTCAGTAGCCTCCCCTGCAGAAGGACACCTTTGCAGGGATATCGTAAGGAATGGAGAGACTGTATTGAAAAATATGCCGGTAGTATCTGGTTCCTATGGGGCCCTCAGATGATGGCCAGCATCATCTTCAACAACATCTTTCATTGTCATCATCATTGCTGCCATCGTTGTCCTGGGCCAGGATGGTTGGCAGTGAGGGGGTCTGGCATGCCCATCATGCTCTGTGGTGCTCTGGTGCTGTTTGAAACACGCGACTGGTTCTTTTAGAGATTGGCTGAGGAGCATCACCTTTTGTGAACCATGCTGATCAAGTTCATCTATTGTTTGATGTTGGTTGAGAAAATCATTGATCCTAACATTTCATTCTTACACATAGCCTTAATGTTCTTTTTAAGAAAGAGATAGAAGGGCTTTGCCCATGTAAAATGCACACGAATAATGGCTTACCCACTTGCAGATAATCCATGTGAAAATAAGTTGCTTGGAATAACATGAAATCATGAAGAGGCTGGGCACAGTGGCTCACGCCTGTAATCCCAGCACTTTGGGAGGCCAAGGCGGGTGGATCACCTGAGGTTGGGAGTTCCAGACCAGCCTGGCCAACATGGTGAAACCCCGTCTCTACTAAAAATACAAAATTAGCCAGGTGCGATGGCGCATGCCTGTAATCCCAGCTACTCGGAGGCTGAGGCAGGAGAATCGCTTGAACCCAGTAGGTGGAGGTTGCAGTGACCTGAGATTACATCCTTGTACTCTAGCCTGAGCAACAAGAGTGAAACTCAGTCTCAAAAAAGAAAAAAAAAATCATGAAGAGTGGACCTTTTTGCAATTTATATATATGTTTTCCTATATTCTGCGATGCTTATAATCATGATGTAAACTAATCTTTCTTTGGCTGCAATAGTCAAAATATAGTTATAGGAAATAATATTGAGAAGAAAAATATATTCCTGAGCTAACAAAAAGCCATATAGGAAAGAAATGAAGTGTGTACAGCGGGCTCTCGCTCAGCTTTTTGTTTTTTAAGAAACACTCCATTTTAAAGAGAAAGGCCCAGCCATTTCCACAGATGTGTTTCTCTCTCTGAGCAGTCAGTAGCATCTGTGGTGATTTTCTGGAAAATGGAGAGGAGATGCCATGAACTTGGATTTCAGAGTTCCCCTCTGATTATCAAATTGACCCTCTTGGTGATGAATCCTGCCATTGGTCCCCAAAAGGTCATACCTTAGTCACTTTTTAATTATGTGACCCCCATGGGGTGCACAAAAGGAGCTTCATGGGGACTTCATGGGCCTCTCCACTGTCTGCAACTTGAAGCCTGATTTGCAAAGCCATTGGAAGAGAATTCCCTATGGGGTGAGCAGCCACAGTTGGCAAACAGCTCCACCACCACAGCCTTGGAGAGGGAGGGCGGTGCAGACTGACCCATCCAACCAAGCCAGGAGTCAACGCTGGGGCCATCAGCATGCGAAGCAAAGGAACCAAGTCTGTAGCAGAGGAAACTCAGCAACCCCAAAGAACTGCTGAGAAGAAATCAGACCCTCCTGAAGACTTCTGGTGCAGTCCACTGCTGGTGTAAAGAGAGATTTTCCATTTTGACAGATCCCATGGACTCATCGTCAGCAAACCATTGGGCAGGGAATCAAAAGTCATCATAAAGACCTCTGGGTATTTTTCTACATCAGTCCCCTGCGTGCTGCGAGTCCTGAAATGGAGCTTGGAGAGCAGCGGGTGGGAGGAGAAGGTCGTCGTCCCTGCTGTTTTTGCTTGGATTGTTTCACCCTGTCCCCACACGTGGACAGATTCAGCCGGGTGCTTCAAGACATCATCCAACTTGCATATACTTTGTTCGTTTATTACACAAATATTTACTGGTTGTGATGTGATCTTTGAGTGCTCCTTGGTTCCCCCTTCCTCCTCCTCTAAGAAAAGATGGATGTTCCTCTCCTTCCTTACACAGCTCCTCCTCACCTCCCATCCAAATGCCTTATGGCATCTCCAGTGGTGTCATCTGCTCCACATTGGCCAAGGGTCGGTAGGGTCAGGACAGAGGCCTGTTCATCACTTCATCTGCTGCACCTACCACAGTGCCTGGAGGTGGAAGCTTAAACACTTATTGGATGAGAAGTTTCCGTAGTCCTCTTACTCAGCCACTAGATGGTCACTTAGTAGCCAAAACCAAAACCAAAAAACAACAGTTTTTTACTTTATTGGCCAAGCACTGATTGAGCCCCTTCTGTTTGTTTTTTCACTTCAAAATTATTTTCTTTCGGAAACTTTCAAACAGAAAAGTTGAAAGTACAGAGCAGTGAACACTTGGGTATTCCTCTGTCTGGATCCAGCAACTGTTAAAAACTCGGCACACCCACTCTGTCCATCTCCCTCCCTCCCCTGTGTGCACACACACATGTGCACAGACACAGCCTCCTCTTGTGCTAGATCATCTGAAAGTAGGCACCCCACCCCTAAATATTTCAGTCTTAGGAATAAGATACGCCATTAGAAACTGTGGTTACAGGCCGGGCACAGTGGCTCATGCCTGTAATCCCAGCACTTTGGGAGGCTGAGGCGGGCAGATCACAAGGTCAGGAGATCGAGACCGTCCTGGCTGACACGGTGAAACCCCGTGTCTACTAAAAATACAAAAAATTAGCTGGGTGTGGTGGCGAGCGCCTGTAGTCCCAGCTACGCAGGAGGCTGAGGCAGGAGAATGGCGTGAACCCGGGAGGCCGAGCTTGCAGTGAGCCGAGGTCATGCCACTGCACTCCAGCCTGGGCGACAGAGCAAGACTCTGTCTCAAAAAAAAAAAAAAAAAAAAAAAAAAATGTGGTTACAGAGGACCACGTGCTCTGGGAGTACAGAGTGGGAAAAGTTACTTTCCAAAAAAAATGGAAACAATTAGAAATGGTTTCTTTGAGAAGGTAACACGTATGCTGAGCCATTTGCATAGATACCGGTTTACAGTGTTTGGGTCTAAAACTTTAACAAAAGGGAAAAGATAACAGTCTTTCAAAAAGCTTACTATCTCCTCAAAAAACTCATTCCCCTTTACAGTATTTGGAGGTTTGATTTTTATGATTCCTCTGTGGTTTTGTAATAACCACACTTATTATTTCCTTAGCTTCTCAGGGGCTGTCATTGAAAAAGTGCCTTTAATTTTGCTTGCATTTACTAGTAAGATTTATTCATGTGCAGAGGGGCCGCGTAGACCAGTGAGGTGTTTAGTCAGCTGCATCCGCCTTGCTGTGCGAAATGTTGGTGAAAGCTCAGTGACTTGGAGCAACACCAAAATCCAATTTTTGCATTTTAATAATAGCTTAATTTTGTGATTATGCTTAACAATTCTATACATCCCTAAATAAAAGAAAGTATAGGCCATTCTAAGCAGTCAGAACTTCAGCTTTTTCTACCATATAATGGAGGGTTTTGCTAAATTTAAAAATGTGTCCTTGAAGCTGAAAGGCCACCTCTGAGGCACTCTGGGGAGAGTGTTCGCTTTCCAACAGTCGGGAAGCAAGCAAATGGCACACACACTAGACCAGTGAGAGAAAGGCACTTGCAGGCCTGTTAGGCATTTTGTTGGCTAAATAGAGGGGAAATGATGGAAAACAAATACTGAATATTGGTTTGGGGAGGGAATGACAACAGCTTGTGTGAAACGGAGGTGATTTTAAACATAAGCCAGTGGGTTTCAGAGCACAGGCTATGGTGGGAAGTGGTGGGGAGGGGGAAACTTAGCAAATCTGGGTATTGGTTTTGCCTTTTTTTAACCCCCCTTTTGAGTCTAGTAAGGTTAACCACTCTGGTTAGTTAAGCGTTCTAACAGGTGACTTTACATTGGAGGAAGATGTTCAGAAGGCGTGGAAGACACATCTTAGAGCAGCCCCAGCTTCTGATGATTTTGTTCATCTGGGTTGCAGACCCAATCTGTGTCCCAGGGACTGGGACTGGCCTTCATTACCTTATTGACATGCTTCTCCCGGACACACACACACACATATCACATTTGCAGCCATCTCAGTTTAGTAGAGGAAATACACATAACCAAAACACTCCCCCAATGTGTGCTGGAGAACAGCTCGGAGGGATGGGATGGCCCGTCGTTTCCTGACGTTGACTGACTTGAGTGCAAGACCCCAGAGCCTGGGTGTGTGCAGAGGGCGGATAGCACATGGGTCCCTGCAGGAGGCCTCTCGGCCTTCTTCCATGTGTGTGCACGTGTGTGTGTGTGTGTCGTCAAATGTTGGAGCTTCTGGGGACCACCCCAGGAACCCTCTGGACAGGGGTGTCTAGCCCAGGCCTGAGTGCAGGGCCCTCCCTGAGGGTGAGGGTTGGCTTTTAAAAGAGGATACCTTTGGCTGGGCGTGGTGGCTCAATTCTGTAATTCCAGCACTTTCGGAAGCCAACGTGGGCAGATTACTTGAGGTCAGGAGTTTGAGACCAGCCTGGCCAACATGGTGAAAGCCCATCTCTACTAAAAATCCAAAAATTGGCCCGGGCATGGTGGCAGACGCCTGTAATCCCACCTACTCGGGAGACTGAGGCACGAGAATCGCTCGAACCTGGGAGGCGGAGGTTGCAGTGAACTGAGATCACACCACCCCATTCCAGTCTGGGTGACAGACTGAGACTGTCTCAAAAAAAAGAAAGAGTGACACATGAAATAAGGGGCAAGAGGTTCTGAGGGAGAAGCCTTAGAAAAGGCAGCTCTGTTCTTCCTAGAGGAGTCTTAGTTTAGCATTTTACCACAAAGAATGTATTTTTTTTGAAAGCAGAGGCCCACAGAAGCTGTGACATGGCTAAGCTTAGCTGTCCCAGGCCAGGATCGGAACTGGGTGCTCATCTCACACCTCCACACCCAGCACTAGCCCAAGGTGGGACCCATGAGGTGTGCTTGGGCACAGTTAGGGAGAAAGTCAGGATGGATTGGCAAGGGAAGATTCACTTCTGAAGTATTGGCTTAGCAGAGGAGCTGGCTCACTGTGGGATGAGACTCACCGATGGCAGTGTGGTTATTTATGTATAATCTTCACTCATCATTTATTCCCTAATCACGACATCGGGCACACCTGCTGGGTTCTAGGTGCTGAGTATTTGACAGTGGATAGGACAGTGAAATCCTGTTGTAAAGGGGCTTTTCTTCTGTAGTATTGGGGTGGATGGGACCCATAATAAGTAAACCCCATGATATGGTTAGGCTTTGTGTCCCCACCCAAATCTCATCTTGAATTGTAATCCCCATAATCCCTATGTATCAAGGGAGAGACATAGTGGAGGTAGTTGAATCACTGGGGCAGGTTCCCCCATGCTGTTCTTGTGATAGTGAGTTCTCACGAGATCTGATGGTTCTATATAAGGGGCTCTTTCCCCCTGCTGGGCTCTTCTCCTTCCTGCTGCCTTGTGAAGAAGGTGCCTTGCCTCCCCTTCGCCTTCTGCCATGATTGTAAGTTTCCTGAGGCCTCCCCAGCCATGCTGAACTGTGGGTCGGTTAAACTGCTTTACTTTATAAATTACCCTGGAAAGTCTCCCACTGGGAAAAATAATTGGAACAGGCAGCATGACTATTTTTAGCATTATTTCAATATGGGTTTAAACTTTTTTTTAAATTGAATATTGTAACTATTAAGTTTAAACCTAAGGATATAGTTGCTAAGTATAGTTCTTCTCTCACTATGATTTAAATTATGTTATAAAGAACTGGCAGTTCTTTATAGCAGTCTGAAAATGGACTAATACACCCCACAAACCAACAGGACCATTTCAGATGGTGATGTGAACTCTGAAGAAGATAAACAATGTGATGATGGCTTAGAACAGCAGAGTGGAATGGAGATCCAATGCAAGATGTGCAATTTTAAATATTCTAGTAGCCACATTTTGAAAAGTAAAGAGTGAGGGAAACTAACTTAATGTAACTTATAACCGGTATGTTCATAATGTTACCATTATAATATATATAAATAATTGAGATATTTTGCATTTTCTTTGCATTAAGTCTTCTAAATCTGGTGTGTATTTTATACTTAGAGCACACCTCAACTTGCATTAACCACATTTCACATACTCAGTAGGCACACTTGGCTAGTGGCTTTGGCTAGCACAGACTTAGTGCTTGGGGGCGGTGGTACAGGTCCACTTTAGATTGCATGGTTATCTTTAAGAAAAGTCCTGTTAACTAAGCACAAGGAACAGTTCCTACCACTGATCTATGTTGTGTTTTGTTTGCTGCTAATGTGCTCATACATCAAGGTAAATTATTATTTTAATCCAGATTTCAGCTGATTTTTTAACAGCAGTTTTGCTGTGTGCACACTGAATGGGATTCTCCAAGGACAGGCAATGAGAAATCCTTCAACATTATAGGAGGAGACGGTGGAGAGAGATCCTTATAGTCTTTGAGAGAAGGCTTTGGGGTTTCCAGGGCCTACATTTTGTCAGAGATCTTCTTTCCTGTACAGGAAAGTAGGTGTTGCAGGTTCCTTCTTTTTCACTCTTTCCTTAATTATGGGAAGGAATTCCACCAACATTGATGTTTAACCTGGAAAGTCTCCCACTAGGGAAAATAATTGGCACAGGCAGCATGTCTATTTTTAGCATTATTTCAATATGGGTTTAAACTGCTTTTTTTTAATTGAATATTGTAACTATTAAGTTTAAAGCTAAGGATATGGTTGCTAAGTATGGTTCTTCTCTCACCTACTCAGTCTTTGGGTGGGTGAAATGCTACTTGTTGAATGAAATTAGAATAATTTCCATCTGAGTTTTTCAGGTTCAGCTGCAAATGCAGGAGTTGGTTTAGAGTCAGTTTATGAAGGAAGTTTTGGAAAACATTAGAGTATTTTGTGTGTGTGAAAATTAGACTTGTGGGAAGGAGTGTGGTAAAAACTGCTAGCAAACACTAGGCAAAATTTTTCTAAAAATCATTTGCCTTTTCCTTCACGTGTAAAAGTCATATATGTTCTTTGGAGCCAATTTGAAAGAGAATAAATCATCCATAATGTCATATCTTTACAGTCTTTTTTTTCCTTGTACCTTTAGATGTGTATTTGGTAATGTAGTTTTTACATAGTTTTATGCTGCTTTTTACACTTGTCATGGGTATTTTCACATTTTCTTATTTTTTCAAGAATTTAGCTTTTAAATGGCTGTGTAATATTTTTCCTTGTGAATGTTCTGTCATTCATTCTCTCTCTTTTTTTTTTTTCGTGACAGAGTCTCGCTCTGTTGCCCAGACTGGAGTACAGTGGCGCGATCTCCGCTCACTGCAACCTCTGCCTTCTGGGTTCAAGTGATTCTCCTGCCTCAGCCTCCAAAGTAGCTGAGATTACAGGCACCCGCCACCATGCCTCACCCTGTCATTAATTTAATCTTTAATTCACCCTCTATTGTTGTTTTTTATTTTTCATTATTATAAGTAATGCTGCCATGAATATCTTTCTACATACATATTTATATGAATATCTAATTATTGCAGTAAAAACTGGTAGAAGCAATCATTCAGTCAAACAATCAAGACTTTTTTTTTTTTTTTTTTGAGACAGAGTCTGTCTCTGTCACCCGGGCTGGAGTGTGGTGGCACAATCTTGGCTCACTGTAACCTCTGCCTCCCAGGTTCAAGCGATTCTCCTGCCTCAGCCTCCCGAGTAGCTGGGGCTACAGGTGCCTGCCACCATGCCCAGCTAATTTTTGTATTTTTGGTAGAGACAGGGTTTCTCCATGTTGGCCAGGCTGGTCTCGAACTCCTGACCTCAGGTGATCCACCTCCCTCAGCCTCCCAAAGTGCTGGGATTACAGGCATGAGCCAGCATGCCCGGCCCCAATGTAGACTTTTTTTTTTTTTTTTTTTTTTTTAGGGCTTTTGATATTTGTTGCCAAGTTACCCTCTAAAAACCTAGTGCAAGATTACATTTTCACCCCTGGGGTGTGAGTGCCTTTTGCCCCACAGTCTAGACCATGCTGGATTTATAATTTTAAGGGAATTTATTAATTTGATAGATGGTGGATGTGTCATTTTGATGCAGGACTTTAAGGAAGAAAAGATGTATCTTTAAAAATGTTTTCTGTTTTTCTTTTTTAGCTTGTCTTTTGGAGTTCTTGCCTTTGACTTAAGGGCAAATGTCTTTCTGAGAGATGCTGGGTGCCTGGGTCACAGGTGGTTTGTCGTTGCCCTTTTTCTTTTTTTTTCCAACTCAGCTAAGTTCAGCACTAGTTTTGTGACTTATTACACAGAAGACTTGAATACATCAAGGGCCTCTAGAGATTTGTGGTAACATCAAGACATGTAGTCTGTAATGTGTCATGGGGGGTGTGAGCCATTCAAGGGGAGTTACTCTTAATGGTACCATTATTCAGGATACAGTGCTGATGCCTGCATCCTGATGGCACCACTGTCGTCCAACTCTGTTTGTGACATTGTTCATGGCCTCTGCAGAGTCAGGGAGCTCCTCAGGATAAGGCTCTGTGACATCGTCTAAACTCCAAAGAAGTAGAGCCATCATATTTCCTTCCCCAAGGGAGCTGGCATCTACCATCACTGAGGATTTTTTGAGTCTCTGTACCAGGACATGGACCTCAACTCTTTATTTCCATGATTAATCCCTACGTCAATGTACATGGCAAATGCTAGCATTTCCTTCATTTTATTGACGATAGAATCAAAACTCAGAGTGTTTAGGTAATTTCCTTGAAATTACACAGCCAGGAATGGCCAAGGCTGGGAATTGAATGGACTCCAGAACCCATGGTCGAAGTCCAAGCTCAATATCTCTGAGACCTGGAAGGAAATGAAACAGACTAAAATCAGAGTAACGCTTAAAACCATGAAGATTCCAGCCCAGAGATTCTATCTGCCACATGCAGACACGATTTATACCCCTAGAGGGAAACTGAAGAAACAAGGTGGTGGTCATACAATAATAGACTCAAAACCCAACCACACTTTTGAAGTGAATAGTGGCTCATGATGGCTTTAAACATCTTACGAGAAAAATCAAAGTTGGTGATGGGCTAATTTGGAAGATTAGCTGAAAAAGTTAAGTGGCAAAGAACTAAGTGATGGTTGGAGTGAGGAAGGCATTTTGGTGTGGAGAGAGTAAGATTGGGGAAGGAAAGCTCCCTGGGTAACCGTAGGATTAGAAGCTGTGAGGAGTGTGGTTTAATCAGACAATTTGGAAGCAAGACAGAGAGGGAACAGTCCCCATTTGGAGAGTAAGTGTTAGTGTTCAGGGTAATCAGAAAGGAAGAGTCGGAAGCATATGTAATTAATGAACGAGGAAGGCAGATGGATGATGGGGAGGTGGGTGGCGTCGCGCTACTCATATGTTCTTTTGATAAGTAAAATTATAGCATAATTTCTCACTCATTGGAAACAAGGTTATGCAATTAGGATCCTGCTGCTGCTAAAAGCTTCCAGAGATTTTAGTGCACTGGGCAGACAGAGTGATGATGTTTACTTTAAAAATCGAACTTCTCTTTCGAGAGACTTAATTTTATTTAATGCTCGATTTTTGTATTTACTGGTTCTGCATTTTCTCATGTAGATTAAGATCCAATTTAGAGAAGAAATATATGGGCAGTTTGGCTGTAGAAAGCACAGAGGAATGATGCTGTGGATATTGATGCACCACGTGGTAGACAGCATTTTCTTTTCTTTTCTTTTCTTTTTTTTTTTTTTTTGAGACAGGGCCTTGCTCTGTCTTCCGGGCTGGAGTACAGTGGTGCGATCGCGGCTCGCTGTACCCTCAACCTCCTGGGCTCAGTTGATCCTCCCATCTCAGCCTTCTAAGTAGTGGGATACCATGCCCGGCTAATTTTTGTATTTTTTTGTAGAAGATGAGGTTTCGCCCCATTGTCTGGTCTTGAACTCCTGAGCTCAAGTGATCCGCCCACATTGGCTTCTCAGAGTGCTGGGATTACCTGGCTGACAGCATTTGTTTTAAAGCAGTAAATGAAAATTTGGGTATTCCTTTTAAGTTTTTCAAAATTTCAATCTACAGTTTTAAATCTATACAAAAAACTGTGGTAAAAGACGCCTAACATAAAAATTACAATCTTAACCACTTGCAAGCCTACAGTTTGGTAGTGTTAAGTAGATTCACCTTTTGAAACAGACCTCCAGAACTTTTTCATCTTGCAAAACTGAAACTGTTTGCCTATCAAACAACAGCTCTTGGTTTCCTCTTCCTCCTAGGCTTTGGCAGTTACTATTCTACTTTGTTTCTATGAATTTGACTGCTTTAACTAACTCATAAATGGACTCATACAGTATTTGTCTTTTGTGATTCGCTTGTTTCACTTAGCGTACTATCCTCCAGGCTCACCCACATTGTAGCATGTGACAGGCTTCCTTTCCTTTTTAGGGCTGAATAATATAACATTATATATATGGATATGTACATTGAATATCCCTTATCTGAAATGCTTGGGACCAGAAATCGTTCAGATTGGGGATTTTTTTAGATTTTGGAATATTTGCATAATTCTTCCAGGTTGAGCATCCCTAATCCAGAAATCTGAAATGCTCTAATGAGCATTTCCTTGAGCATCATGTTGGTACTTAAAAAGTTTCGAATTTTGGAGCATTTCAGATTTCAGATTTTTGTGTTAGGGATCTTCAACATCATTCTATTTTTTTAATCTGTCAATGAATAAAATTACAGTTTTAACCACTTGTACACATACGGTTTGGTAGTAGTGTTAAGTATATTCACCTTCTTTTGTTGTTGTTTGAGATGGAGTCTAGCTCTGTCGCCCAGGCTGGAGTGCAGTGGCACAATCTCGGCTCACCGCAACCTCCACCTCATGGGTTCAGGCAATTCTCGTGCCTTAGCCACCTGAGTAGCTGGGACTACAGGTGTGTGCCACCACGCTCAGCTAATTTTTGCATTTTTAGTAGAGATGCGGTTTTGCCATGTTGGCCAGGCTGGTCTCAAACTCCTGACCTCAAGTGATCCCCCCGCCTTGGCCTCCCCAAGTGCTGGGATTACAGGTATGAGCAACCATGCCTGGGTTAACTATAGTCACCTTTTGAAACAGACCTCCAGAACTTTTTGTCTTGCAAAACTGAAACTGTCTGCCTATCAAACAACAACTCTTCGTTGCTTCCACCTCTTGGCTACTCTTGAGTAGTGTGGCTATGAACACGGGTGTACAAATATTTCTGAGACCCTGCTTTCAATTCTTTAGGATAGATAGCCAGAATTGAGATTGCTGGATTACATGATGGTTCTATTTAATTTTTTGAGGGGCTTCTGTACAATTTTCCATTGTGGTTACAACCATTTTACAGTCTAAGCAACAGTGCACAAAGGTTCCAATTTCTCTGCATCATTGCCAACACCTTTTAGAAACAGTAGCCATCCTAATGGGCATGAAGACTATCTATAGTTTATTATGTCAAGCTTTTCTTCATGGTTATAAACGAATATTGTGATGAGTGATTTATCTATGTTTGCTGCTTTGCTCCCCAGGGGAGGATGAGTATACCATATATGTCCATATTGATACCTATCTCAGAATACTGGTTGTACAAAACTATTCCAGGCATTGTTCTTCTTTAAGTATTTGGGGTGTTTCTTTTTGCTTATAATTTAGTACAAATATTCTCAGTTCAGTTAATAATGAGTCCTACTGTGTGGCAGTTGAGAACATGAAGATAACCAGAACACAGTTCCCGCCCTCAAGGGACTGATGAGAAGTAGCCACGTTTTGTAGGAATGGGCAAATGAAGTGGCAAAGGAAGGTGGCCATGGGTTGCCATAGGAGCCCAGGTGAGGGATGAGGAAAGGAAGCACTAAACCAGGTCAGCTTGTGACGTGGGATAAAGAAGGCTTCTTGCAGGTAAAGCCAGAGCTGAATTTGGAAGATGGTAGGAGTTCACCTGCTAACCTGGGAAGTGTGAGTGGAGTGCCTGCGGCTGGACCCACTTTGAGCAATTGGAAAGCCTGTATAGGAAACCATAGGTGGCATGATGCCAAGTGGACATGACATTCAGGGAGATGATAGGCAGAAGGTGAGGCCAAAGAAGTTGGCTGGATGTATGTCAGAGAACGTGGTTTTTATGCAATCATTGATGGAAAGCTCATGACGCATTCAGTGATGTGGACGGCTTTGTGCTCTCTGCAGACCACTCTGAGGGCAATGTAGAGGTGGAGGCAGAGAGATTAGGTAAGAGGTTTTTGTGAAAGTTCAAGTGAGATAAGGAATGAACTAGGGCAGTGGTAGTAAGAATGAGGAGAAGGGAGAAAACCTGCCAAATACTTCAAAAAATTAGTAGCCATATGCCGGTTAAGTGTATGAGTGGTGAGACAGAGGGAACATTGAAGATAACCCACAGATTTCTGGCAATGGTTCCATGATCTGAAATTAGGAATATAAGAATAGACACTGAGGGTGGACAGGATCAATTCCCTTTTGGACATTTTGGGTTTGATGTGTCTGTAGAAGACACAAATGGTGATGTCCAGTTCACCTTGGGTTTGTGAGTCAAATTTGACAGATTCAGATAGAGACACACTCTTGGTTCTTATTAGATGTATGCAGTAGTTAAAACTATGAAAGCAGATCCATCCCCTATGTTGGAGGGGCACAAAGAAAAGGAGCAGCCCACCAAGGAGCTGGAGAATGAGAATCGGGGTGGACCAAGAGGGAGTCGTGTCTCAGGGGCTGGGGAAAGTAGAAAGGTTCCAGAATGAGTGAGTGGTCAGGAACTTCAGATGTAGCAAAAGAGGTCTTAGAATGTAAAGATGGAGTCACTTGGCAGTGTCAAGATACAAAGACTGAATAAGTTTGGCAGCGTGGAGATACCAGGCTGTGTGAAGATCCTTAGGACCTTTGCCCAGGCGGTTTTAGGAGCTTGGTGGTTGTGGGAAACTAATTTCAGGTAAATGTTTATAATGGCAGTAGAGTGACTATGGAGTACTCCTTCAGGAAACTTAGAAGGAAAGAGAGAAAAGTGAAAAAGAGGCCAAGAAATTTTTTTTTTTTTTTAAGAATATGAGAGACGTGAGCATGTTACAGGGCAAGGGAAGAGGTTGTTGATAATTAAAGTAGCTGACATTTTGGAGGGCTTGCTCCATATCACCTACATCCAACAGCTGTATGTCAAAGAGCTCATCAAATCCATCCAACAAGTCTGAGGTGTTGGGACAATTACTGTTCCCAGTGTTATGAATGAGAAACTGAGGTACAAGGATGTCAAGTGGCTCTGGGTGACACCAGCAATAAGAGAGCCCAGTTTCTCATAACCTGTGTAGATGTCACCATTTACCAGAGCACTGAGATGTTTGCTGGTTTTGAGGGAGAAGTTGAAGATTTAGGGTAAAGAAGGAATAATTAATAGAACCAAGTTCTAGAAGACACTGGAAGAGATGGGCTGAAAGCTTTGTGAAATTCGTTTTTTTAAATGAAGATGAAAAGTTTAATCATAAGGGAAAAATAGGGACAGTAAACAGAGTTGGATAGAGAAAGCTCCTAAATATTGGAGCCTGTCCTGGCTCTGCCTCCTGCAAGAACAGTGGTTTTGGTTTCTTTTCTGCACAAGGTGGTCCTTTTAGTCACATTTATGGATTGATTGGTTTCTTTATTATCACGGTTTGAGCTGTCATTGAGTATGTGACATTCTGTTATTTTAACAGTGTTATATTAAGAATCTACTCTATGTTTGGGTTATTTTCAGTCCAGTGACTTAAACGATAGCATGCCCTCCATTCTTGGTGACTTGTGTTGAGAAATCTTATGCTGGGGACATATTGAAATTGTTGCAACGTGGTTTAATATTACATGTTTTAAAAGCTAAGAAGCTCCTATTAGTCTCTGAAATATACCTGGTTTCCAATTTAGTCTACAAAGGAGATATCATTCCTGACCCTGATTTAGTGGGAGAGACAGAGATGCCTATATATTGGACGATGTATTATTCCATACACACCTACATACACAGCTCTGTAATGTTTAGGAGGCTTCAACAATGGGCAGATAGAAACCTGCAGCTCCTATTGCATTATAGCTCCTAAATAAGGTGCTAGCATGATTATTTATGAATTTACCCTGTGAGCTATAATTCAAATCCTTGGCCAATCAAAGGGAAAAATAAATCACTGGGAGTAGTGTTTTACTTAAAACCCATTAAAGCAATTTAAGTGAAAGTTTTTTTCAGGTATGAATACCTAGCTCCCTGCAGGAGGGCAAATGTTGATGTAGGGATATCTTTATTAATAGTCTTGGTGAAACTGAAGGAGAAGGCATACAATACAGTCTTTCACAGAACTCAGCAGTAGCCATAAATCCATTTATGAACAGTTCAAGTAATAGAGCTTTGAAGCATAACATTAGTTTTCAATAATGATGTTATTCTTTTAAAAAATCAGAGGTTTAAATGTAATGCATGGGGAAATGGGGCATAATAAATTTGAATAAGTAAGCATTACTTTTCAGTGGATCCAGCAGATTCCCTTATTATTTTATTTATTGTTCAGGTTGTTGAATTTTGTTTATTCAAATAGTAAATGAGACATAGTCCAGGGAAGAGCCCTTTGCTTATGCTATATGATTTAAGGCCAGCTGCCGTTTTTCCCGAGCTACATACGCTTCATCATGTTGGAGGAATCAACTTCAAAAGTCAGCTGGCTGTTCTGCAGAGAAGCACCAGACTTGTTATTCACCCTGAATCCTCAGCCTTAGCTCCCCAATCTCTGTTGCACAGAAAACTACAATTCCTGGGTGCCTGGAAAGAGAGGGACGAATATTAATTTGCATGACAGTATCCTGTGCAGGACCTCGTTCTAGGAGAAGCCCAGGAAATGTTTGTTGGTAGTTTTCACTTTGTCTCGCTAGAAAAGCCTCTACAGGAAATCTCCTCTGCTTCTAGGAACGTCAAATTTCAAATAATCCTGGCCAAGTAGCTGGTTCCTATTCTTGACTCCTTCATGGGGGCGGCGGAGGGGAAAGCTTCCTATGATAATACATTGCAGCGTTACGCTGCCCAAAGTGCCAAGGGCGGTTGGGTACTATTCTTAGTGTTTATGTCTTTAGTTCTTGTTCTTTTACTTACTTATTTTTGGCAGATTACTGTTTACAAGCCTCAGGAAGTTAGCAGCAAGCTTGTCCCTTAGTCCTTAGCAATAACGTTTGAGAATTGCTGGGACCTGTTTGTCTTGTTAGCAACTACCCAAATACGAAGAAGCAAGGCTGCAAGGCAAGCACCAAACTTGTTATTCACCCCAAATCTTCTGCCTTGGCTCCGCAGTCTCTGTTCCACACACTCCCATGCTGGCTGCTGGAAAGGATGGTAGGCCTTTTTTTTTTTTTTTTTTGAGACAGTGTTTCACTCTGTAGTGCAGGCTGGAGTGCAGTGGCACGATCTCGGCTCACTGCAACCTCTGTCTCCTGGGTTCAAGCATTTCTCCTGCCTCAGCCTCCTGAGTAGCTGAGATTACACGCGCATGCCACCACGCCCGGCTAATTTTTGTGTTTTTAGTAGAGACGGGGTTTCACCATGTTGGCCAGGCTGATCTCAAACTCCTGACCTCAAGTGATCCACTCGCCTCGGCCTCCCAAAGTGCTGGGATTACAGGTGTGAGCCACTGTGCCCGGCCAAGAGAGGGGTAGGCCTTTTTGATGGGATTGAAACCGCTCTTCCTGGGATTTCAGCCCGCCCCTCTCTCTCCCATCAGGAGAGAAGGCAGAGCACAGTGATTGTCCATGGGTTGGTCTCTGTTCACTTCCCCAAGGTGCCGACACTGCGTGCACTCCACACGTGAGGCAGGTGTGGGAATGAAGCTGCCTGAAGGCCGTGGGGATTTCACAGCTGGTGAACCTGCTGTCCCTGAAGTGCCATTACTTAAACCCAGAGTTTTCTGCTCACTTCTCATTTTATTGAAAATGGTGCATTGGCAAAGTGATGTTGAACTGGAACTCACAACCAGCATTGTCCCTCTGCTTTCCTCAGACTAATCCACGGGCTGTCCACAACCCTGTGATGCTCTCTGGATCGGGTCCAGCCCTTGCTTTCCTTGGAAAACACTACCTATATTTAGTGGTACCACTAGATCTTCTAGCATCCGTTTTCTGTTGCTGCATATTCATTAATAATAGGGAGAAAAAAAAAACCCAACCCTTGTGTAATTGCTATTTGAATTTCACAGATAGAGTAGACATTTAAAGATTTAGTTGGCTTTAAAATGTAAATTTAGAAGTTCCTGGTAGGCAAAGCATGTTTCTCTAAGGGTTTATAATCCAATCATTCAATCCCTATTACTTTACATGTACAATTAATCCTTCCCAATAGGTACAAATGCCTGAATGGAGAAGATGGAAGGTTCTTGGCAGATGGCTATCTGTGCTCTTCATTGGCAATTTTTTTTTTAACTTGAAAAAGTCAAGCATTTTGGTAGGAGAATATGCTTTGCTGGACTCTGTCAAGTTTCTTGTGGCTGTGTTCCTATTAGTGGGCTTCAGGGGCTTCCTGTGGACAATTATTATGGTTGGTGTGGAGGAAAAATGGAATACATTATTTTCATCTTTTCATTAAAAAATGTGGCTTCCTTCCCTTTTCTCCAGCCAGCTGTCAGATTTGAATGCCTGCCCCAGTTTGCTCTGTCATCATCGAGTTAGTGGGTTGAGTGATGGGAGCTGGCAGAAGCCCATTAGAATGATTGCCAGTTTCCAAACACACCCCGAATCCCTTGCTACAGATGTCTAGGAAGACGGGATAACAAAAATTTGCCTCTGGGTTTCAGTACATTGATTTCTGCTCATTTTAATTACAGGTCTCCCATTAAAGAATGGGGTGGGGGAGGGAAAGCAGCTTTGAATTAAAAATGTGACTTATTTATGGGTTTAGTTGCTTTACTATGAAGACTTGCTCTAAAAAGAAAGTTTCATTGGATGCTCTTAAAGTTCTTTATAAAAAGATCCCCATTGTACAGATGCTGACAACATTCCATGAACAAAAGGCTTATCTGGATCACCTAAGGGTCTGTCTGGAATCCAAAATAAAACTGGTTCCCAGGTGGCTAATTATCACTTTCTGTATCATGCCTGGAAAATACACAGCCTCCTTTGCCAAGAGTCTATGGCAGGGCAGAAAACGCTGCCCAGGCAGCTTCATGAAGCATTGTAGCTTTTCCAGGTTTTTTTTTTGTTTTTAATGTCATAGAAAAGATACCGGTGGATATGAATCCTTTGTGCTGAAGTTGGATGGCAGTTAGAACTTAAAATTTAAAGAATGCATTCGATCAGTTGGGCTAATCCGTTTGGGTGGTTGGAGCCTGATACCAGGTAGGTAAAATTACACGGCCATCTACTTTCATTCTTTTCCACCCGTTTGCCATGCCCTGCACTGTCTGCCAGGTGAGAGAGGGATGTCAGCTTAGTGCAGAGTTTTACCACGCCTGGAGAAAAGAGCTCCTGTCTGCTTCTAAGGGACTGCGAATTGCTGGCAACTTCTTGATCTGTAGAGGACACTTCCTTTCCAGGAAATCTAATTTTGAGAAAACTATTGCACTTCTAAAGAGGTCTTTCCCGTGTGATCTCTAGACACTCTTCGTTGCTTTAAAATGAAAGCCTGGGTTTTAATATTTTTACATCATTGCATAGATTCAGAGCAACTAATATTTTGCTTGTTCAGTGGACACCTTGTTGAAGTATGAGTAAATTTATGAATTGTAGTGTTTAGCCAACCTTTTTTTTTTTTTCATTGGTTTTATCCATCTTAAAAAGGTTTGGATCTGTGCCCCACCCAAATCTCATGTGGAACTGTGATCCGCAGTGTTGGAGGTGGGGCCTGGTGGGAGGTGATCAGATCATGGGGGCGGATCCTTTGTGGATGGTTTAGCACCATCACCTTGGGCTGTTACTGTGATAGTGAGTTCTCAGGGATCTGGTGGTTTAAAAGTGTGTAGAATCTTCCCCTGACACTTGTGCCTGCAAGAAAGCTTGCTCTGGCTTTGCTTTCTGCCATGATTGTAAGTTTTCTGAGGCCTCCCCAGAAGCCAAGTGGAAGCCACTGTGCTTCCTGGACAGCCTGCAGTACCGTGAGCCAGTTAAACCTCTTTTCTTTATAAATTACCTAGTCACAGGTATTTCTTTACAGCAGTGTGAAAATGGACTAATGCACCATCTATGCATTATTTATTTGGACCTAAATATATCCCAGGAATTGTGCTAGACTGAAAATATAGTTTGTATATGCACATTTGAAGTTCATGTGATTCTGCTACTCTGAAAAATGTTTTGCATTTTTTGTTTAAAAAAAGTAGATTTCCTTTTCTTTACAGTTAAATTAGCATATTAGTTTAAAAAAGTGTTGTATTTTATGGTTCATTAACAGAATTTTACGATTTTCTAACTTGCCAAGGATTATGGTGTTTATTCTTGAACATTGCAAGCCCCATTGAAAGTTTGGATGTAACATAGGTATAGATTTTTATGTGTGTTTCTTAGAAATAACAGATAAGCAATTTAAAATCATTGCTTCCATAAAAGCTGAAATTCGTCTTTTTGAAATAGGTTGGGTAAGGATTTGAGCATTTATGTAATTTGTTGTTGGAACCACCCATCCTCCATGGAGGTTATGCTCAATTACGTATTATAAAAATTGGCATTGACACTAATTCACTTTCTGTATCTCTTTTGGATAGATGGATGATATACAGCATAAGAAAGATTTACTGGAAAAGATGCTGTAATCAAAATAGGTTGTCCAAGGCAACTATAGGTTGATGGCATGTTATTTGCAGATAAACTGAAATTTTGAGAAAAAGAATATTTGGAAGGAAAAGAATTTCAATCCAATTATCCAGTGTTTTTAGACCTTCTGGCTATGAGATTGAATTGACTATATTTCATTGACTGTTAATTAATTAGTACCTTTGTAATGGTATAATTTAGAGAACTGCATTTTAGGGCATTACTTTAGTCTCAAGGTTGTCAAATATTGTAACTTGAGCTTTGAAAACTAGTTTGTAAAAATGAGGGAATACGTTTAATCCGTGTCAACTAATTTGAATCAATGACATAAAATCCAGCTTGGGCATTAAAGCACCGTGTATATGTTTGCGTGTGCTTGTCTAACTGGGACTGTCTATGTCAATCTTCTGTTACCTATTTTTGCGTTGTTTGGTTTATCTAGCTTTTTAAAACATTGGTTATAGTCTTACTCCATGCATTTTTAGCACAAGTCTTCATTTCATTTTACCTTCAGCAGTAATAAGAGCAGAAAAAGAGAAGGTCAGCAACAAATAATTTGCTGCTCATTAGTTGATTTGATGTGTGGGAAGTATAGCACTTTTGATTGAAATGGTGGTTGTTGGCCTGGCGCGGTGGCTTGCACCTGTAATCCCAACACTTTGGGAGGCCGAGGTGGGTGGATCACAAGGCTAGGAGTTCAAGACCAGCCTGGCCAACACGATGAAACCCTGTCTCTACTAAAAATACAAAAATTAGCCGGGTGTGATGGTGTGCGCCTGTAATCCCAGCTACTTAGGAGGCTGAGGCAGGAGAATCGCTTGAACTGGGAGGCGGAGGTTGCAGTGAGCTGAGATCGCGTCATCGCACTCCCTCCCCAGTCTCAAAAAAAAGAAGAAGAAGAATAAATAGTGGTTGTCAGTTATCAGAAAACCTTAACTTTTTGGTAAGTTTTTGAGTTACCTCTTGTAAGTAAAGGCTTGAGGGAGTTTAGGAAGCATTGTGACGTCCACTCATGAAAGACAGAACATACCAGGGCTGGGATGGGATGGAGGCAGGGGGTGAATAAGACTTAGGGGTTCGTTCTCCCTTTCTCCTCAAGTTCACTTGTTGAAAGTCATGGATGCTTCTGTGAGGCCTTAGGGGGTACCATGTGTAACTTGTGCCTTCTCTATTTTTGCATACAAGGCAGGTGACACCTCCTTGTCTTGGACTCCTGTGGACCATGTCTATTCCATTGATGAATTAGCATTTATGATAGATTATTTTTCTAGGGATGGAAAAACTTAGGAAAGCCAATGCCTGTTGCCTGCATTAGTATACCTGATAGCTCTGTACAATATATGTTGTCACTCTCTCAGATGAATTGGAAGTATTAGAAACTATCAACCTCTCAAAATTCTGTATTTGAAAATAGGCTTGTATTTTAGATAGATAAAATCAGAAGTCTTCGATATTCTGAGAGCTCCACATAGAAGTCAGACTCAGGGCTGGGTGCGGTGGCTCACGCCTGTAATCCCAGCACTTTGGGAGGCTGAGGTGGGCGGATCACAAGGTCAGGAGATCGAGACCATCCTGGTTAACACGGTGAAACCCCGTCTCCACTAAAAAATACAAAAAAATTAGCCAGACGTGGTGGCAGGCGCCTGTGTCCCAGCTGAGACAGGAGAATGTCATGAACCTGGGAGGTGGAGCTTGCAGTGAGCCGAGATCGCGCCATTGCACTCCAGCCTGGGCGACAGAGTGAGACTCCGTCTCAAAGAATAAATAAATAAATAAAAGAGAAGAAATCAGACTCAGTTAGTAGATCCTGCTGGTCTGTGATCATCTACTTTGTTCACTCGTTCATTTGTGTGTTCATTCCTTTGTTCAATAAACAAGTACCAGCTGTTGGCCTCCTAGTGCCAGGTGCTATGCCAGGCTTGGAGTGAAGGTGAGGACTGGTTCAGTAGCTCCCCAGTCCCTTTCACGAAACTTTATAGCAAATATATTAATGGATTTCTACCTTGGGAATCTCTCTTTAATTTTATAGGTGATACCAACAGAGATTTTTTTTTTTGATTAATGATTTTTTTGTTTGTGTTTTCATTATTTGGGGGTGCTTTTTCCTATTTATATGAGGAATATTTGTACATGATGAATACTGTGAACACTGCAAAAAGATTTCCCATGAATGAACTCACAAATGGAAACTCAGACGTGGCTGGTCTGTGTTGCTTGTCACTGAAAACTGGACTAAGTCATTATAGCTTTTCCTTGTTTGAGGGATCTTTTGCAGTTGCTGAAACTGCTAAATAAACACTTCAATATAAGAAAATTACACCTTAGCTTAAAAAATATTGTTATTTTTGGTTTCTGAGAGCAGTTAATGTAAATTTCCTTCCAATTCATTGACATTGTTAGGTAGTTGAACTTTTTGTTTGTTTGTTTGTTTGTTTGAGACACAGAGTCTTACTCTGTTACTCAGGCTGGAGTGTGGTAGCGCGATCTTGGCTCACTGCAACCTCCACCTCCCAGGTTCAAGCGATTCTCCTGCCTCAGCCTCCCAAGTAGCTGGGACTACAGGCATATACCACCACGCCTGGCTAATTTTTGTATTTTTAGTAGAGACAGGGTTTTACCATGTTGGCCAAACTGGTCTCAAACTCCTGACCTCAGGCGATCCGCCCACCTTGGCCTCCCAAAGTGCTGGGATTACAGGCGTGAGCCACCTTGCCCAGCCAGGTAGCTGAACTTTTGAATTTAACCAGTAAATTACTTTTTCATGTGTGCGCTCTACTCTGGAAAGGAGTTTGCTTTTGCTTTGCCTTAGAGATGCCCTTACCCACCCACAGAGCCTGAGTGAACTGATCTGTGCATAGACTTAGTGTTTTCCATGTTTGATAATTGTATATATTCTTTGTTAATTCTGTTTTTGTTTTGTTTTGGGGACAGTGTCTTGCCCTGTCGCCCAGGCTGAAGTGCAGTGGTGCAGTCATGGCTCACTGCAGCCTCAACCTCCTGGGCTCAAGCGATCCTCCTACCTCAGCCTCCTAAGTAGTTGAGAGTATAGTTGTGCCCCTGTAGCACCAACATCTGGCTTTTTTTTTTTTTTTTTTTAAGATAGATTCTTTCTATGTTATCCAGGCTGGTCTTGAATTCCTGGGGACAAGGATCCTGCCAAAATGCTGGGATTACAGGCATGAGCCACTGCGCGCAGCCATGCTTGCAAATTCTTAAGTCTTTAAAAACAGAGCAATCTTTGGTCTTTTAGACACACTTAGATGTTTTGAGATTATCTGTGTACTTATTGTTTTGTTAAAAAAAACAAAAATAAAACCATGAAAACCCATCCTGAAGTTTTAGTTTTCCTGCCGTCTGGGACAGCTATTCTCAAGGCATGGTCTGTGGACTGCCGGGAGTCTACAAGACCAGAGGGTCTTTAAGGCCAAACCACTTTTCATGGTAGTACTTAGATGCTTTTGTTGTTTTCACTGTTGACAGTTGCCCGAATGGTGCAAAAGCAGAGGTGGACGAAACTGCTTGTGTCTTGGTGTGAGTCAAGGCAGTGGCACAGCCACTAGCGGCCGTCCTGATCTTCCCCTCCCACCATGTGCAGTAAAAAAGGAAAAGAGTCAGTTTCACTTGAGAGTGGCCTTGATGAAGCAGTATTAATGTCATTAAACCCTGACTGTGCTGCAGGGATTCTTGTCTGAGCAATGGGCCACCTACTTTCTGGTATTTTTTGAGAATATTAAAAAAACCTTACTTTTTAAAAATATTCTTTGTAATAAAATGAGAAGTATGGATAAAGTGCCTCTGGACACTGAGAGATCATTATTTTTCAGGAAAAAAAATCTTTTTTTTTTTTTTGAGTAATGAATGGAACTAGCCACTATTTTCATGGAACATCACTTTTACTTAGTTTAATTAATTAATTTACTTAAGACTGGGTCTTGTTCCATCACCCAGGCTGGAGTGCAGTGGCATGATCACTGCTCACTGCAGCCTTGACTTCCTGAGCTCAGGTGATCCTCCCCCCTCAGCCTCCCAAGGCACACACCACCACACCCAGTTGATTTTTGTATTTTTGGGAGAGATGGTGTTTCTCCATATTGGCCAGGCTGGTTTCGAACTCCTGAGCTCAAGTCGTCCACCAGGCTTGGCCTCCTGAAGTGCTGGGATTACAAGCGTGAGCCACTGCACCTGGCCTATTTTTAAAATTTCTATTTATTTATTTACTTTTGCACTTTTACTTAAAAGAGCGACTGACAAATCAGTTTTTCAGACTTGGGCATTTATCAGACGTTTTCTTTAAAATGAATGAAGTTAATGTGTCACTTCAAGGGAAATAACCCTGAGTATTTGTCCTGAGCCCCAAGTTTGTGAACATCTGCCCTTGGAAAATGGGAGAGTCCACACTAGGAGCTGCAGGGACCCATTTGCCCCACGAACTTCTGCAGGGGTTTATGTCTGAGCTATGTGCCACCTGCTTTCTGGTGTCCTTCCTTTGTGAATTTCCCAAGCGCTTTTGACTTACTTTAGTAGCGAGATGGCTGTGTTCTGGGTTTGGGTTAGTAGTTTCATGAAGATACACCACCCTTCCTCTTCCTCTGATCTGTAAGAGATAGGAAAAAACCAAAGTGTTTTTCGTATTCTAATCCAGATCACTTCCTCCGTGGTCTCTAAAACGTGAGGATTTCTCCACACCAGGAGCCAATCCGTTCCCCAGCAGATACCAGCCATTAGAGATGGGAAGAACCGAGGTGTTCTTCCTACTCTGATGCACCACTCAACACAACACTTCAGATACCAGATATGTGGAGATTCCGCACCCCCCACAACACACACACCAAGCAATTCTCCAGCAGACACCAGCTGTGTAGTTCAGTTCAGTTCTGACGCTGCCCACCTGGCAGTAGTGTCAGATCCCACAAGTTAAGGGCTCAGTCCCAAGAGACTACTGCTTCTCTCCTCAGATGCCAACCTAAATCGCCAGATTGTGACCTGTGCTCCTGACTGACTGTCTCTAACTTTGGCTTCCCATCGCCCCTTCTCAGGCTCAGTTCATCTACTAGGGCAGCTCACAGAACTTAGACAAATACTTATATTTGCTGATTTATTATAAAGGATATTTCAAGGGATACAGATGAACAGCCAGAAGGAAGAGATGCACAGTAGGGCATGTAGGCAGGGGGGTGGAGTATCCATGCCCTTTCCAGATGTGCCAGCCTCCTGGCACCTCAGCAACCAGGAGCTTGTCTGTTATGTAGACATGATTGATTACATCATTGACCATTGGTGATCAATTCAACCCGCAGCCTCTCTCCCCTCCCCAGAGGTCAGAGGGTGGGGTTGAGAGTTTCAGCCTCTAATCAGATGCTTTTCCTGGCAACCAGCCACCTACGCATCAGGAGACTATTGAGGAGCCCACCAAGTGTCGCCTCATTAGAACAAAAGATGCTCCCATTACCCAACAGATTCCAAAAGATTTTGCAGCTCTGTGTCAGACACTCCGGTCTCTCAGGAAATTACAGAGCTCTTATGAGCTCTGTGTTAGGAACTGGGGTCAAAGATTAAGTATCAGGGCTGGGTGTGGTGGTTCACGTCAGTAATCCCAGCATTTTGGGAGGCCAAGGCAGGCAGATCACTAGAGGTCAGGAGTTCGAGGTCAGCCTTGCCAACATGGCAATACCCCGTCTCTACTAAAAATACAAAAATTAGCTGAGCATGGTGGCAGGCACCTGTAATCTCAGCTACTGGGGAGGCTGAGGCAGGAGAATCGCTTGAACCAGGAGGCAGAGGTTGCAGTGAGCCAGAATTGCACCACTGCTCTCCAGTCTGGGTGACAGAGTGAGACTGCATCTCAAAAAAAAAAAAAAAAAAAAAAAGATTAAGTATGAGAACGAAAGATGCATATAAATAGATAGGGACGTAATGTCCCTATCTATTTATAAGGGTTTCAGGAGCTCTACATCAGGAACTAAATGTATACCAGTGATATGGTTTGGATCTGCATCCCCACCCACATCTCATAGGAATTGTGATCCCCAGTGTTGGAGGTGGGGCTTGGTGAGAGGTGATTAGATCATGGGGGTGGATCCTTCAGGAATGGTTTAGCACCATCCCCTTGGTGCTGGAGTGAGTTCTCACAAGATCTGGTCGTTTAAAAGTGTGTAGCACCTCCCTGCTCCCTCTTTCTTCCTCCTGCTTCTGCCATGGAAAACGCCTCCCTCCCGCTTTGCCTTCTGCCATGATTGTAAGTTCCCTGAGGCCTCCCCAGAAATGTGTCACCATGCTTCCTGCACAGCCTGTGGAACTGTGAAGCAATTAAACCTCTTTTCTGTATAAATTACCCAGTCTCAGGTATTTCCTTATAGCAATGAGAGAACAGATGAATACAACCAGAGGCCAAATACATATTTCTTATTACACAGCATCATACTTTGCTTCACATGTGTATAACCAAGGATGTTTTTGCTTGTCTTATATGGTATGACCAGCTTGGCAGTGGATCTAACCTTTTAGGACTTTTGCTACTAACTCTGCTTGGTTTCTGTTTGTGTGTGACAATGTGATTCAAGCAGATGTTATAGTCTGGTGAACGCCGGTGTACTGTACTGGAGAAAATAGAAAAAGTCAGGGGCTGGTTTGATACATTGTGGTCTTCCTGCATGTACTATATGCCAGGAGACTTACTTCATAGTAAGACATACTATGAAGCCACTAGAAATTGTTTTTAAAGACTAGTTTAGTGACATGATGTTAAGAAGAGTGGCAAGGTACAAATGCCTATAAATAGACCAGAATGAAAATACACTTAAATGTACCCGGAGAAAAAGGCCAGAAGGAAGTGCGCCAACATGATAACGTTTATCTCTCGGTGCTCATAGAATGAGTAGTTTTTTTTTTCTTTATACTCTTCCACATTTTCCAAATTTTCACAAATGGGCTTGGATTACTTTTATAATCAGTAATTTAAATACACCTTTTAAAAGCGCAGCTTATCTATATTTCATAGTAAAGTCTAGATAATCTCTGCTGACTTTAAATTCAGCAGTATTATATACTTAACTATGATTGAGCTAAAAGATGCTGTCATTGAATTTTTAATTTTGATACGATGTTCATTTAGAAAATAAGTTAGAACCTCCTTTGGACTTTTTCCCTCAGTGAACAGCTTATATCAAATTAGCATGAGGTTGATTCTGAATTGGCTCACACTTGAAGTGAATGTCCTTTGTAATTTTCAAAGTGATCAGTGAGGGATTAGAAGCTTGCTGTAAAGTGGCAGTTTACCTACACTTGCTCAGCTGTAAATTATTAACTTTTGGCCCAAAGGTAGCCCTGGAAGTCCTGAACTATTCATTCAGGAGCACAGTAGGCAGAGGCCAATGACCTTAAAACCAAACGGCCAGATTTCTAAGCGCAGTCTTAAAGCATTCTTCTTTGTTTCCACAAAGATCAAAGATATCCTTAAATCGATGTTAGAGAAAGCGTTCAAAGAAGTGTTCAACTTCAAAGAAAAAAAAGTGGTAAGCTTTCTAGCCCTTTCCAGCTCTAAATGCCCTGGGGTCTGTTGGTTTCTGGGTAGGTTGGGCAATAGGGACTTTGCCTGGTTGCCTTTTTTGCTGTCTGCTTCCTCATCTGTGAAATGGGGATAACAACAGTGCCTGCTCAAACTTGTTGGGTGGACTGAATGAATCCGTCCATATAAAATGCCTGGCACATAAGCACTCATCAGCTGTTGTTATAATTAAGGTCAGTCCTTGAAAGGCTTAAAGAAACCTGGGCAGGAGGCTGCTGTAAGTGACAAGCCACCCACACTGTCAGGCTGCATGCATTCCCATTCGTTAGGTTCCTCTTTGGGAATTCTGGATACTGACTGGCACACAGTGGGCATTCTGTAAATGGTGGTTAAATGGATGAATGAACAGGTAAGACCCCCTCCCTCACTATGGGTTTCTCTTACTCATCTGTAACTAATTCCAAAGTCTCCCATCATGAAAGAGCCTGCACTGTTGTCACCTGCCTCTACTGAGGTGGCTGATAGACTAGCTGCTGCTGGTGACTATCACACAGGCTACAGGTCCTGGACCCCTGCAGGATGGGCAACCACCATCCTGACTGGCTGAGAGTGGACACCCTGGAAAAGATGGGTGTGGGCCATGCAGAAAGCTGCAGCGGAATGGCATTAGTGCAACTCCACATGTGTGCCTGATGGGCTGGAACAGGGAGAGGGAAGCAGAGGCAGCGGCAGTGGCAGAAGTGTACACAGGCAGAGGTGGCTAGGGGAGTGGGGAGCATCCATGTGGCCGGCAGCTGGGGACTGACAGGCACAGCTGGATCCTCTCCCACCGTGTAGCCACCTGCCCAAACTCCACTAAGCCTTTTCAAGGACTGACCTTAATTATAACAGCTCATGAAGCTTATTATGTGCTGGGCATTTTACATAGATGAGTTCAGTCAATCCACCCAATAGTCTCAAGCGGGTGCTGTTGTTATCCCTAGTTTAGAGATATCAAAGAAGTTGAACAAGCCCCATCACAGGAAAAAGGAGGTGCTGGGATTTGATCCCTGGCAGCCTGACTCTGAAGCCTGTGTAACCTTGTGCTTCCTCCTCCTGCTGGAAACATCCTGTTCCTGTGTGTGGACTGCACATCCCGGGTGCCAGAAACCTCACTGTGGATTGTCTGTCTGAGATCTACCCTGTCCATGTGTCACAGTATTGGAAAAGGTTCTGGAACTCTGGCCTTTGTCTCAAAAAAAAAGTTGGGGGTGGGTGGGCGGTCTCGCTCTGTCACCTAGGCTGGAGTGCAATGGCGCGATCTTGGCTCACTGCAACCTTTGCCTCCCGAGTTCAAGTGATTCTCCTGCCTCAGCCTCCTGAGCAGCTGGGACTACAGGTGCCCCCTACCACGCCCAGCTAATTTTTGTATTTTTGGTAGAGATGGAGGTTTTGCCATGTTGGCCAGGCTGGTCTCAAACTCCTGAGCTCAAGTGATCCATTTGCCTCGGCCTCCCAAAGTGCTGGAATTACAGGTGTGAGCCACCGTGCCCAGCCTGGCCTTTTTTTTTTTTTTAAATACAATAAAAAGATTAATTGAAAATTATTAAATCCATAGCATAGTTTACTGCAGTTTACCGTATTGTTCAATTTAGGTATAATTACAGATACAGGTGCCCTAATACCACAAAACTGTCTGGCTAGTGTGAACTTTGGTCCCTAAAGATCTGGTGAAATCCCGAGCCAGGTGCAGCAGAGGAATTTGTCTTTGCCTGGATTATCATCTTTGGTTGTTACTGTCCTGTGTTGCCTCTGTGGCCATCCATTCCTAGGCTGCAAGGATGGCTTCAGGCCATTTCTGCTTGTAGAGACTTGCATTCTCTCTCTGGAATTGCTCTAAGCTTAGATTTTCAGTTGAGCAAACACTCATCACATGTACCTGCAGAGAACTCCTGCTGTCTCTTTTCTCAGTTGCACACCACCCCAGGTAAGGAGGGTCCCTCTGCCTCCAGTGTCACTGCAAAGCGACAGCTACCTGTTGCCCATTGCCCAGGCTCACGTTTGGTCTTTTGTTTGGCTGCCTCTCAGGTAGTGGAAGGTAAAACACATGACTTTTCCTGATAGAGATAGTTATTCCTCTGTTGAAATCCAATTTAAATATCGTTCTCTTCATGGCAAAAAAGAGTCCTAGAGTTGCTCAGGCCATTCTTTGGTTCACAGTCCCCAGGATGCATGCAACTGGGATTTTTCTTAAACTACTTACCTCTTTTATTTCTATGGTAACTCCCATGCTAGGAATACAAAACACAAATCTGCACAGCAATGTTGCACACTCTCTGTTTTATTTTCCCCAAATTAGCCATGTTTGAGCGTGGACCTCTTCATGGGCAGTGCGGATCACTCAGCACACATTTCTGTAAACTTTTTGGTGCACGTGGGTTTTACTGTCTTCTGTTGAAGCTGTGTCCCCCATTTGGAAGGACGTGCAGGTGTGAAGGAAGGACAGTTCTTGCTGAAAAAGATGGGAATGGCTTGCAGATGTCTGTGGATTAAGCAGATCTAAAAGCTATGAGAAAACTGCCTAGGCACTTGTGTGTGTGCGCGTATGGGTATAGTAAATGTATATATGCATACATTTTATATTGACATTCTGTAGATATGTTTGAATACAGAAACTTGTTTTTACTCCAACTACTGAATCCAGAAGTACCAAATAATATACAGTAAACAGTAAAACGAAGATTTAAGGTTGTGTCAAAAAGGTACAGTGATTCAGTCATATCCATTTGTCATTTGTTTCAGCCTTTTTTTTTTTTTTTTGAGATGGAGTCTTGCTCTGTCACCAGGCTGGAGTGCAGTGGCGCGATTTCAGCTCACCACAACCTCTGCCTCCCGGGTTCAAGCGATTCTCCTGCCTCAGCCTCCTAAGTAGCTGGGACTTACAGGTGCATGTCACCACGCCTGGCTAATTTTTGTATTTTTAGTAGAGACGGGGTTTCACCATATTGGCCAGGGTGGCCTTGATCTCCTGACCTCAAGTGATCTTCCCGCCCCAGCCTCCTAAAGTGCGGGATTATAGGCACGAGCCACTGCTCCCAGCCGGTTTCAGCGTTTTTGTTTGTTTGTTTGTTTTTTAAGAGGGAGTCTCACTCTGTTGCCCAGGCTGGAGTGCAGTGGCGTGATCTCGGCTCACTGCAAGCTCCGCCTTCTGTGTTCACGCCATTCTCCTGCCTCAGCCTCCCGTGTAGCTGGGACTACAGGCGCCCACCATCACGCCCGGCTAATTTTTTTTTTTTTGTATTTTTAGTAGAGAAGGGGTTTCACCGTGTTAGCCAGGATGGTCTTGATCTCCTGACCTCGTGATCGCCCACCTCAGCCTCCCAAAGTGCTAGGATTACAGGCTTGAGCCACTGCACCTGGCCTCAGCATTTTTTGAGTGTTTTTCTTTCTGCAGTTGATCAGTTGGATCCTCCATATCTTGCGTATATACATGGGCTCAATTATTATGTTAGGATAATCAAATAAGAATACTAGTTCAATGATTAGCACTGAGTGGTTATTAGGCAGTCGTGTGCTCAACACTGATGTTACCTCTTTCTGTAAGCATACTGAGTAGAGACATTTTTTAGGTTTAAATTGACTTAAATGAAAGTGAATAAAAAGGTCTTTTCAAAAGAATGGGTTTGAAAAACCTCAGTACCCTTTAATATATGTACATTTCTTTCCTTTCTTCATTTAATATAACATGTGTCTGTTGTAACTGTGTTTCTTAAATGTTATTTTAAGGTTATATGTTCTTTAATTATGGTCAAATATAATTTGGTCACCAAAAACGAAATAATAGTTTAAAACAAGTAGCTGTTACTAAGGGTGCTAAAAATACTCATTTTATAATTAATTTTTAAAGCTTTCTTAGTATATTATAAATTGTGCCCTGGTCAAGTACAAATGTACACATCAAAATGCCCATATTGTATCTGCCTTTAGTCACTTGATGTGAATTATATGTGAATTTTTTTTGGTTCAAGGTTTTACTAACCAGAATTAAACACTCCGCATGAGAAAAACGGCACAACACAATCTTGAGGTCCCTTCTGAATCATCAGATTATATTATGCTTCATATGTTAAAGAAAAAAGAAACCTGCCTACTTTATTAAACTTACAAGTTTAATAGAGTCTTGGAGATTGATGTCTTGGGGCATGATTGGGAAAGTCTCCAAGGCATAGGTCCATCCATTTATTTCTTCATTTATTGACATCTTGTGCCCAGCACTTACTGAGCCACAGCAATGTGTAGTAAACATAACGCGTCCTCAGTCAGTGTTTGTTGAAGGGGTAAACAAACCCCATTCTGGGTCGTGTTCTTTTTTTTTTTTTTTTTTTAATATGAGACGGAGTCTTGCTCTGTCGCCAGGCTGGAATACAGTGGCACAATCTTGGCTCACTGCAACCTCCGCCTCCTGAGTTCAAGCGATTCCCCTGCCTCAGCCTCCCAAGTAGCTGGGACTACAGAAGCATGCCACCACGCCCGGCTAATTTTGTATTTTTAGTAGAGAGGGAGTTTCACCATGTTGGCCAGGATGGTCTTGATCTCCTGACCTGGTGATCCACCTGCCTTGGCCTCCCAAAGTGCTAGGATGACAGGCGTGAGCCACCGCACCTGGCGAGGGGACATGTTCTTAAAGATTATGAAGCATCAGCTTTGTCTAAGCTTTAGGCAAGAGTCAGAACTAATACAGATGGTCCCAACTTAGCATGGTTTGGCTTAAGATTTTTCAACTTCATGACGGTGTAAAAGTGATAGAAATTCAGTAGAAATTGTACTTCAAGTACCTGTACGACCATTCTGTTTTTCATTTTTCAGCACAGCATTCAGTAAATACACAAGATACTTAACATTTTATTATCAAATAGGCTTTGCATGAGATGATTTTACCCAACTGTAGGCTCATGTAAGTGTTCTGTGGACGGTTAAGGTAGGCTCGGCTACGATATGGTGTTAGGTGTATTAAATGCACGACAATACTTTCAATATATGGTGGTTTTTCGGGATGTAGCCCATTCTAGGTTGAGGAGCATGGAGCATTTGTAGTCAGAGGGAAGAAAAGACATTTGGAGGATTTTGACTGGCGATTTTTATCATCTTGAGACCAGTTTTGGACTAAGAAGACAGTCAAATCAATGTTCTCTTTTGGCCTGAAGTTTTGGAATTCAGTGATGTCATTGTCCCCTGCATTCCCCTCCTTTGTGGAACTTCAAAACCCCCTTCACATAATGAGAGAAATTAACCCTGAAGAAAGAAAGGACTGGAATTTCTACTAGCTTGTTGATAATGCATTATTGTTATGCTGTCATGGGAAACCTGGCTTCCTAGGTTCTAAATTGGTGGACGACTGTCTGGTGACGGAGTCCAAGCGTCATTGCACAATGAAGATGAAAAACGCATGTTGGATGGCTACTCCAGTGAAGTTGAAAAATGCTTGCCTGATAAAATGCTTGCCTGATGGCTACTCCAGTTGGGCACATGCATACTGCCTTCTGCTTTTGCTCAGGAGGAAGAGAAGTGAAACTGAAGGTTTTGGTTGAGTAATTTAGAGAGGGAGTAAAAAGATTTTGGTGTTTGTCATGGGAGTTCACAGGCTCTTCTAATGGAACAGAGAACTGCTTTAGGGGCCAGTTTCGGGTTTTTGCCTTTCTGGAAGGAAGGGGCAGTCCCTTTTCCCTTTGACCACTTACCTCTATTGTCAGTTTGTGTAATTATGTCAGAACTCAGCCACAGCCTCTTTTTTTTTTTTTTTTTGTAGCTCTATCAAGTGATTTTCAGCTTTATAGGGAAAGATAGCTCTGAAATTTTCTTTCTTCTTTCTTCTCTTCTCTTTTCTTTCTTTTTTTGAGACAGAGTCTTACTCTGTTATTCAGGCTGGAGTACAGTGGCACCATCTCAGCTCACTGCAGCCTCCATCTCCCAGGTTCAAGCAATTCTCCTGCCTCAGCCTCCCAGGTAGCTGGGATTACAGGCGCCCGCCACCAGGCCTGGCTAATTTTTTTTTTTTTTTTTTTTTTTTTTTTTTTTTTTAGCGGAGACTGGGTTTCATCATGTTGGCCAGGCTTGTCTCCAACTCCTGGCCTCAAGTGATCCACCCGCCTTGGCCTCCCAAAGTGTTGGGATTACAGGTGTGAACCACCATGCCTGGCCTTGAAATTTCTTTTTCTCTACTTTTTCCTTTTTACCCACTGTTTAGTTTGCTAGGGCTGCTGTGACAGAGTACCATAGACTGGGTAGCTTAAACAGCAGAAGTTTATTTTTTCACAATTCTGGTGGCTAGATGTTTAAGAGCAAGGTGTCAGCAGGGGGTTGGTTTTGTCTGGAGCTTCTCTCCTTGACTCGTCGATGCCATCTCCTCGTATCTTTACATGGTTTTCTGTCTGTCCTTGTTTGTCATAATCTCTTCTCATAAAGATCCCAGTCCTACCAGATTAGGGCCCACCTTAATGACCTCATATAACCCTCTTGCCTTTCTAAAAGGTCCTATTTCCAAATAAGGTCACATTCTGAGATACTGGGGATTGGGACTTTAACATGAGTGATTTGAGGGGAGACTAACATGAATTTTTGGGGAGTGAGGTTCAGCTCATAACACCCACTTCACTTTTTCATAGTACATTGGCAGTTCTGTTTCAAGAGCTCAGTTAATAATTATTTGATGTGTCATGGATTAGAACATGAAACAGGAATTTTGTTTTATTCATAAAACTGTATCCCTAGCACCTAGAGCATAGCGTAAGCCCTCAATAAATATAGGTTGGATATTATTGGATGAATACATGTCATATCTAGAAGAAGGATAAAGGAATGCCCTGAAGACATGTTAGTTTCGAAATGTTCTAAAGGCCCAGAAGGGCAGTGAGGGTTTTCACTGGCTTCAGGGCTCTGTGCAATAATATAGAAATAGAGAATCTCACACTGAAGCCAGTCAACAGGACCAACTTCTTTTAGCCAGTCCTGCCTGTCCAGCAGCATCATGCAATCTAGGACATAAGAGAGCCCGTGTCAAACCATTTTTATATACCGTGACACTCTTATTTTTAACACAGTGGTTGGATTATTTATAAGCAATCTTGGATTCATTCAATAACCACAGGTAGATAGTGCTCTCACCTCATTAAAGCATTATTGCAGGCCGGGCATGGTGGCTCACACCTGTAATCCTAGCGCTTTGGGAGGCTGAGGCAGGTGGATCGCCTGAGGTCAGGAGTTCGAGACCAGCCTGGCCAACATGGTGAAACCCCGTCTCTACTAAAAATAGAAAAATTAGCTGAGCATAGTGGCAGGCACCTGTAATCCTAGCTACTCGGGAGGCTGAGGCAGGAGAATCGCTTGAACCAGGGAGGTGGAGGTTGCAGTGAGCCCAGATCACGCCATTGCACTCCAGCCTGGGTGATAAAAGCGAGACCTCGTCTCAAAAAAAAAAAGTATTATTGCAGAGAAGGAGGTACTCTTAGAACTCTGGACTCTGTTAGCAAAAGCGTTGGGGATTGATAGCGATTTAATTTTATTCATGATGCTGAGAGAGTCTCACCGGAATGCAGTGAGGATTTTGCCCCTCATGTCATCAAGCTGGTAGTACTTTGTTTTATGCCCGGTTTCTTGTCTGATGCAACCTTTTATGCACCATAGTGAAAAGTTGTGCTTAACATTTTTACGATCCCATATTTGGAAATCTTGGCTTATTTGGATTTTGCAGGTTTGATAGTTTGATAATTCAGAGAGGTTGGACTCAAATTTTTATCTATAAACAAGGGATTTACTAACAATAGTTTGGAATGATATGACTAAGAAAGATGTTCATTACTTACAGATCTCTTTAGAAGCATCATTTACATACAATAATTACCTGACTCAGAAGAAAGTCCCCTAGGGAAGTCATCTGACAGTCCTGGTCACTGTCTGTGCTTTAAAGCTGGCTGTTACTGAAGCCTTTAATGCATACTGTTTTTCTTCCCAGGTAATCTGCAATAGTAATTATGGTTTTGTTGAGTGGCCTCCCCCAGTTGAGAAACACAATCATACCATGCAGTAAAAAATATTTAAAGCACACTTATAGTTCTAGAACTTTGCATGGATAACTCTAATTAGTCTGGGAGCGCTTCCCTGGAGCCGAATGTGTTTAAGAATTCAATCTTTTAAGTGCCGGTGATGTCAGTTTGGAGACAGCAGTATGTGGCTCCATTCCACTGTGAATCCTTCGCTAGCTGCAGTGTACTTTAGCTAATAGAATCAAGTGCTTGTCTTCAAGTTTTTTAAGAGCATAAAAACCCTGTTTATTAAAACAATTCTCTTTGGCACTTTGCAGCATTATGATAATGCTGTCTTAGCAGAAGGGTAGAGAGCTGTGAACTCCTAGGGGGAGGCTCTGGAGGAGGACCATTCTTTCCCATTGTATTTCTTCGGGACAAGCATCATTTCTTTCCTTAGTCAAGGGCTTTGTCTCAGCTTGCACTTCACGTTTTGAATATCTTTCTGGAGAAAAGCAACAGCAAGTATTCTGGATATTACGCATGATGATGGTTTTCTTTGATGCCTATCTAATATAAACTCCCATTCTCCTGGAACCTCACATATTTTAAAAAATATTACTTGAGGCTGGGCCCAGTGGCTCACGCCTGTAATCCCAGCACTTTGGGAGGCCGAGGCTGGTGGATCACTTGAGGCCAGGAGTTCAAGACCAGCCTGGGCAACATGTTGAAACTCTACTAAAAAAAATCAGCCAGGCATGGTGGCGGCATCTGTAATCCCAGTTACTTGGGAGGCTGAGGCATGAGAATTGCTTGAACCCAGGAGGCAGAGATTGCACTGAGCTGAGATGGCACCACTGCACTATAGCCGAGGCAGCAGAGCACGACCCTGTCTCAAACACACACACACACACACACACACACACACACCTTTGAAGTAAGTTACTGATAGGGATGGAAATCTTCCAAATCTGGAAAAATCAATATATGAAAGATCCATAAATATTCTGAATTTGTCTTAATGTGTCTATGCACAATGTAAGGAATGCATTGATAGGTTTCTATGCTGTTCCCCCCACCCCCCACCCCCTTTTTTTTTGGTGACAGAGTCTTGCTGTGACACCCAGGCTGGAATGCAGTGGCATGATCTGGGCTCATTGCAGCCTCAACCACCCGGGCTCAAGCGATTCTCCTGCCTCAGCCTCCCGAGTAGCTGGGACTACAGTCCTGCACCACCGTGCCTGGCTAATTTTTTTTTTTTTGTATTTTTTTAGTAGAGATGGGGTTTTACTGTGTTGCCCAGGCTGGTCTCGAACTCCTGGGCTCCAGCGATCCACCCTCCTTGGCCTCCCAATGTGTTGGGATTACAGGCATGATCCACCATGCCCAGCCTGTATACTGTTGCTATATAGAAGAGTCTAGTAAAGTCTGGCTCATATTTGAACATTCAAGAAATAGTCATTGGTCCTGTCGCTCCCAGAAGCTGCACAATTTTTGAGTAAACATAGCCAAAGTTTTCAGAATCACTGAATGCTGCTAGTTCTTTTCTTTTCGTGATTAATTCAGACAGGCCACATCCCTGCGAGACCCTTCTTCTCCCACCTCCACCAGCATCCACAGACCTCTCCCTCCAAGGCTACAACCACCGAGCCCTCTGACAGATTTGATCACACTGCTCAGGCTTACTGTCCTCACTTTGTTCTGTGTGTGGTTTGGTATTTTTCTGTCCTGCCCACCCAGGCCAGGCCTTCCCCACGGTGCTGTGATAGAGTATTGTTATTTGTTGCTTATTGTCTGGAGAAAATCTCTCAATTCCATATCAAACTGTTGTTTGAGGCCTTTTGTTTTCATTGTCAAATGTGTCGGGTGGCAGTCTCATGAAAAAAAATCACATTTGAAGGTATATTCATAATAACTGGTAGGAAGAGAAAAATAATGGTGTTCCTGTGACCTGTTTACCTGATTCTGAAACTAAACAGTGTTGCATGGAAAGCGATTTTAGCGATCTTAGAAAAGAAGGTGTTGTGTCTTTTTTTTGGAAACCCAGCGATTCAGTTAGCATATTATTTGTTTGCGTGTATCTTACCCTTTCAAGAACTCTAAGGTATGTGCGACATGGTAACCCCAATGCAAACGGCATTAAATTGTGGAAGTAGGAATGGTGTTAAAAGGATTCTTAGAGGTGGTGCCGGTTAGGAGGAGGAAGGAAACCGTTGCATGCCAGGTATGGTGTCACCACACATATTTCGTCCTCGTACTGATCCTGTGAATTACCCTCCATGATCAGGCTTTCTGGTTGAGCACAGCGAGTCCCTGTCTGGGCAAGGGATGATGTAGCAGCAAATGGCCGAGCTGGCTGGGAGTCACACCCAGGCCTCCTTTGTCTACGTTGGATTACTTTTTCTGTGTCTACCAGCATTAGAAAATGAGAAAAGTGTCATTATTTGTGGGAACATAGGGCATTTCAGGTTAGGAAGGAAGCAAGAGTGAAAGTCTAGGATAGAGGTGAACATGAACCAGGATATTCGGGGAACGATGATCAGACAGTCCAGCTGGAGTGGGGAGTGCTGGTGTAGGGTGGGGAAGGAAAGGTTGGCAAGAAGTCATGCCCTTCTGCCCGACTGAGGAATTGGTTTTCGTCATCTATAGGAACTTTTGTAAGTTTTTGAGGAGAAACACTAGTGAGTGACAACTTGGGAGTGGTGTTTGACCATAAAGGTTAGGCAGCCTGTGTTGTGCAAAGTGATTATACAGGAGCAAGATTTCAGGTTGTGTCAATGGTCCAGGGAGGCGGAGCAAACAGACAGGAAGACAGGAAGGAGTAAGTGAAACGTTAAAAGATTTGGGTGGTTGCAGAGGGGAGGTGGTTTGAGGAGGAAGATTATTGTAGCACCATCTGCTGGCACCAGTACTATCTACACCAGAGCCATTCCTCTTCCTGTGCTGCAAGAACCCCCGTTTTGTTCAACTGTCCAACCCTTGCCCTTGTAACTTGGGTAAATCCTGACTGCTTTGAGACAGTCATGGGAATACCCTTCAAGGGTGGGCATGTGATTCCTGTTAGTGAGCAGGTAACTTCTGAGAAAGGTTTCTTTACCCTAAAAAGGGACACAAAGAAGAGGTTGTTTCAGCTGCTGCTGGATGTTGCCATGTGTGCATGTATCTCCTGGAGCAGTGGCAGCCATCCTGTGACCATGAGGAAAGCTGGCAGAAGGAAACAGGACCTTTGTAGGTGGTTGAGTGGCTAAATTAATTAACCCTGGGGTTTTCCTGCCTCAGACCTTTTTGTAAGATTATTAACCTTTATTGTTTAAGGCAGGTGTTGGCAAACTATGGTCCATGAGACACCAGCCACTTAAAAAAATTTTTTAAAAAAAATTTTTAAGAGACGAGGTCTTGCTCTGTCTTCCAGGAGCGTAGTGGTGCAGTCTTGGCTCACTGCAACCTCTGCCTCCTGGGCTCAAGTGATCCTCCCACCTCAGCCTCCTAAGTAGCTGGGACTACAGGTGTGTGCCATCATGTCTGGCTAATTTTTGTATTTCTCGTAGAGACGAGGTTGTGCCATGTTACCCAGGCTGGTTTTGAACTCCTAAGCTCAGGCAATCCACCCGCCTTGGCCTCCCAAAGTGCTGGGATCATAGGCATGCGCCACCATGCCTGGCCTCACTTGTTTTTTGTAAATAAAGTTTTATTGGCATGCAGCAATGTCATATTGTCTGTGGCTGCTTTTGCATTGCAGTGGTGGAATTGGGTAGTTATGAAAGAGAGACAGTATGGTTCACAAAGCCTTAAATATTTGCTATCTGGTCTTTTAGAGAAAAAGTTTGTTCACTTCTGGTCTAAGCCATTTTGAGTTAGGTTTTCTGTTTATTTGTAGCCAAAGCCTGTTTAAGATGCTGGCCTTGTTTTGTACCTCTTAACTGGAGATTGTCCCGTAGGCAAGGGCTTTCTAGAGCTGTTGTGCTGTCAGGACTGAAGATGTGCGTTTGGGATTCACTTTCATATCACAGAAAGCAGTTAAGAAAGAGTTTCTAAGTATGGGAGGATCGATAACATCAAGTGCAGATTTGTTGCAATTTCAATATGGTGGTGAAAAGCCAAGATGGCAGGTGCTTAAAAAGGGAATGAGTAGGAAGATCAATTTATTGTCATAAATTAAAAGAAATGTTTCAGATATTTCACCTGAGAACCTAGGATGCATCTTGATGGTCCTAGATTATGAAAATTAATGTTTAATCTGACTTGCTCCAAACGAGGACAAAGTTAGGCAAAAATGCATCCCATGTAACTTGTTTTTGTGGCCTCCGTTATTCCTCCTCCTGACCTCTGATGCGCTGGTACTGAGCAAAGACTTAAGGTATATATGAGACCCTCATGTATAATGGTTTGACTGATAGCCCCTTACTTGTATGATTTTTTTCTCATCATAAATGGTGCTTTTACACAGTAATTGCCCGACTCACGTGATTCACTTCGATTCCACTCTCTGTGGCTGATGTTGCATGAAGGTTGTAGGCACTGCTGTGCCAGAGTCAACAGGGATAAAGAAACCTGATAGATTGATTTGATGGCAGGGATGTGTGATTAGAGAAGGTCAAATCCATAGGCCTTTGCAGGAAGCAGGGATTCCAGCACCGATATCGAGCTGTCTTCAAAATACTAATGAACAGGTGAGATGTCAAAGGAAGACAGCATGAACCAAAGATGATTTATTTGATCACTTCAGGGGGAATAAAACCAGTTGAAATCACATTAGAATTCAAGGGAAACTGCACAAGACATTTCAAGAAAGTTGAAAAAGATAGTCCAGAAAAGTTAAGCTGAAAAATTTTTCTTTTCTTTTTTTTTTTTTTGAGATAGAATCTCACTCTGTCACCCAGGCTAGAGTGCAGTGGCACAATCTTGGCTCACTGCAACCTTCATCTCCTGGGTTTAAGCTATTCTCCTGCTTCAGCCTCCCGAGAAGCTGGGACTACAGTCATGTATCACCACGCCCAGCTAATTTTTATATTTTTGGTAGAGATGGGTTTTCACCATGTTGCTCAGGCTGGTCTCGAACTCCTGACCTCAAGTGATCCGCCCGCCCCGGCCTCCCAAATTGCCGGGATTACAGGTGTCAGCCACCGCGCCCAGCCTGAAAATCTTGAAGGAGAAGGCTGCTACTCCTTGCCTGCTGCAGATATTTAATTTTGATGAAATAGAGAGTAAAGGATCATTGAAGGAGTCACTGTAAATTTAAACTTGTACTTAAGCATATACTACCTGAAGACTTTTAAGAGCCATTAACGTACATGAAAGTATTAGGTAAAGTTTGAGATAAATTGTCTTATTTTTAAATGTAGTTGGAAGATCTTTGGGGGTGATAAAGAACACCTTTTTTGTCACCAGGAGATTTCTTTTTGTGATAGTTTTTCATGCTCTTCCGCCAGATCCAAACTTCTTGAGAGTATGGACTGTGTCTGGTTTTGTTCAGCTAAAATCTGACATAGTGCTTGGTATCTAGTAGATGCTTCATAAATATGTGTTAAATAAATGTGCTTTACTCCTAATTTTATAAGACTTGTGTTTAAGCTGCTTCAGTAGTCAAGCTCCGCATAGTAGAAACATCCTCCAAAATGAAGATTTGACAACTTAGCTTTAATATTGTTGGGTTTCATGAATGTAATACATGTGTCTGAATGCATATATGGGGTTTTACTTTCTTTTCATGATGGGTTTTGATATATTTAACGTTTAAAATTGATTGTTAGAAACAGAACCCCAGTCTATACCATTACAGCTCTGGGAAGTGAGAGTTTTCTACTTCACTATGGTTTGATTTGTGATTATCATTTAACAACCAGTTAGTAGTGAGGGGTTGCATGTACATTGCATGGAATATTAGGGCTGGGAAGAGATTTAGTGATAGTTGCATCTAGTCCATTTTTTTTTCCAAATGAGGAAACTAAGGTAACTTCCTCACCTAAGGTCCAACTGCTGATTCTTTTCATAGAGGGAAGCTACCGCCTATCTGGTTCCTTCTCTCCTCACTGCCCTATCCTCCCTGCCCCCAATCCTGCCTGTACCTCCCTGCAAAATTTAGGCAAAGGTAGAGTCCATCTTCATGAGAGTATACATTGGGTAAGAGAATTAATGTGACGGATAGGAAGAAGTTACTATAGAAATGTTGGGAGTGGTGGTTTATGTAGTTTTCTGATTGCTTTAAGATCTTTTACTGAAGTGAAACCTTTATTCTTAGCAGATTTGGGTTCATGGATATAAGCATCTGCTTAGGCTTGTGACCAGCATCTCTGTGGTCTGTGTGATAGAATACTGCTTTTCTCTGCACCCTTCAAGGACTCCTGAGCTACACACTATTTGATAGAGAAAATTATAGATATACTTATCTGTTGGGTGGTTCTGGATGAAAGTTCCGTTTTCTTTGTCTGCACAGCCCCTGATGAGCTCTTCCCTGCTCTGCTGGGAACTGGCCCTCATCCTCCTTTTCCATCAAGGTTCCTCTTCAGGCTTTGAGCGGATCCATGCGGAGAGAGAACAGTCTCCCGCCTTTCCCCATTTCAAGTCCCTGGAGCCTCTAGGCTCTGGGGGGCAACACCGAATACAGGGGGCAGAGTGTGGTGTCCATCCGGCATCATCAGCTTTTGCAGCCTCAGCCCCCAGCTGACTACAGGGACACCTCTGCCATGCCTCCTTTCCCAGGGCCATGGCTCCGGAAGAGCCAGTATCTGGAGTCATGGCCCTGGGACCAGAGGCATGACAGAGGTCTCCCTGTAGTCACAACCTGTGCTTGGGTTCGTGGTAAGCCATCTGAGGCATCTGCTGTGTTCCTCCCCTATTCTTAAGGGGTGGTCTCTCTCTCTCAGGGTTGAAGCCTAAATCTGGGGCACGGGTCTGATGCAGGTCCTTAGGGGGCCAGCCCTGTGGTGCACTGAGCCACAAAGAGGTTCCAGATTGAAACCCTTACAGATCTTCCTCCATTAGTGCTTGATTTTCATTCATGGTGCAGAGAACTTGCAGGACAAGGTTCATTTGCCCTTCTCTACCATTCCTCCTTTGCCTTTGTCCAGATAGATGAGGAGCAAGGTGGCCTTCAGGAGACTTTCTGGGGCACTAGGAAATGGCCAAGTGATAGGATGCAGAGTTGAAGACGGCTGTTTTAGGCCAGGGCTCCCAGCACTGTAGCTTGATTACTGCTGATTACTTCAGTTCCTCCAACCAATCCTTTACCTTCCATGCAGAGAGGAAAAGTCCCACTTACTGACTGGCAGAGGGCTTTCCAAGGAAATCACAGGCCCCAAGGAAAAGTGGAGTGTTAATTTGCTTCATGGGGTGAAACTGCTTTCTGAAAGCATGGTTTGGGCCTCCAGTTTGTAATAAAATCACAGCCAGCCCTTATTGTTCACACTGGAAAATTTATTCTTGTTTGTGTACCACTAATGACTAGCTTTCAGAATGCTTACTTTCTTCTCATAATTGTCCACTAATTTACTGTCCTTCTGATGGGAAGAATAACAATGTATTTGAAGTTCCTTGGGCTACTGGGTTTATTGTTTTCGATACTTTTAGATATTTCAAACATGGACCTTTTACGTGCTTTATGTTGTGCAATATTCATATTTATTAGGGCTATTTAATAGCGATGTAAATGAGTTCAGTGCAGCTGTGCCGGACAATAGTTATGGAAATGAATTCATCTTGTTGCTTTTTTCTTTTCTTTGGTCATTCTGATCTTTTCATACTTTTCTTAATGGAACAAGCATGTTTCTTCAGGAAAGGTGGCCTCATGTTTTCATTTGTCTGCAGGACAAATAATTTGAGTTTCATTTCTTCCTGTGGCTCATGATCCAAATTGGTCAGAATAAAGTTGATTGCATCAGAAATATTGCAGAAGTTTAGTCTCTGCTCTCCAGAGGTTGGCTGAGAAAGCTTCACTTTGGGTAGCTGTCGCTTCCCCTCTGCACTCCAGCAAAGTCCATGCTCATCAGTGACACACATGCCCTTCCCCTCCATTGTATTACTCTTAAATTCCTTCTGAAACTAAGAATTTAGCACTAAATGGAATTGATTCCTGAGTTGGACACATTAGTAGCTCAGCCCTGGTTGCCAGCTCCGTCCCTCTTCCGCACATCATTTGCAGCTTTTAATCTTCACTGAAAGCCAATAATTAAGTATAGCAGAATTATGTCTGAAGCAAGGCCAAATTGGCACTGGGTAAACCTGACGACCTGTCCCATGGAAAACCAGTAATAATTTCCCCCCGCATCCTAATTCTTTTTTCATTTCAAATCAGCATTTCCAAAGCACTTTCAAGACCATTCCCTTTTTTTATCCTTAGGCTGAAACATGCCCTGAAAGGAAGGGGAGAATGTTTTAGTGACTCATATTCAAGAAAGAGAACATTGCCAAAAATTTGCAACAACAAGGTAAATTTATTACTCATGCAAGTAAGAAGCAGAGCTCTCTTCAGTGGCAGCTTTCCTCAGCAAAGCTGGGAGCCGATCTTGTTTAGGATCTTGGGAAGCGTGAAGTTCGAGGCTGGTCAGGCTTTGAGAGGTGGGAGTGAGAGGTCATTAGCAGGGTCCTTGGATGAGTGCCTTGTTGATCAGCTGTTGACAAAAGCATGGGGATGTCAGAAGCCCGTGTGCTGGTTCTGAGCTGTCATTGATTCTTAAACTGGTAGTTTCTTGTTACCATGACTACAGATCATTCCCCCACCTTTACTTCCCCCAAGCACACTCTTCCTCCACATACACTTTTTGATGTTTTCTCAGACAAAGCTTCAGGAGAGACCCTCAGGGAGAATCTTCCCTGTGGTGATTAATTTTCCTTCCTGATAATATTTTATTTTCAGGGGGTCTGATTTTCATTTGCATTAAATATGTGAGAAAACTATGGCTTAGGGAGGTCATGGGGCTTTTCTAAGTTCCTGTATTTGGCCAGTTGGAGAACCTAGGCCTTGTCACTTCTTGAGATCTTAAGAGTCTTGATGCCAGGGACTGGGCCTTATTCTTGTGAGTTTCTTTGGTATTTTGCATGTAGTACGTCTGTAGTTGCTGTTTGTTGATTGAGTAAGTGATACCACCAGTGCACTGAGCAGGTCAGATTTTGTTTCTAAGTCAGCACAGGACCCATCAGTACTGATAAAGCCCAAAAACCCCCACCTTTGCAATCAGCCTATTGTGTATTTGGTTGGAGCAAAAGTAATTGTGGTTTTTGCTATTTTTTTAATGGGAAAAACTGCAATTACTTTTGCACCAACCTAAGACCTTTCAGTAAGTGAGAGGGCAGCTTGTGAAGCCAGGCTCTTTGTGAGGTGTGAGCTACTGAAGGTTAAGTGTCCAAAACTAGACTCTGATGTGTGCAGTTAGCCCGGGGGAAGGAGGTAGTTCAGAAAACCAGAAGGTGGCAGCTAGAATTAAGAATCCCTGCCTCCTAGTTTGGATATATCCTCACTGCCTTTTTTTAAAAGCAAGAACTCTAGAGATTAAGTGTTCCAATAGCTGGGATGCTTTTGAAAGGCCGTGTATACCTCAGTGTATGTGTTCCCAGTAGTGTGTGCCCTGGAGGAAACCTCAGGGCCCAGAGCTTCCCTGCAGCCCCGGCCCCAGCTCTGGCCCCGGCCCTGGCCCTGGAGGCATCTTCTAATGAAATTACCTCCACTGAAGTTTCCTATAAACATAGTCAAGAGCAGCCTCTCTCCCTGCTGAGCTATTGCGGATCCCTCCCACTTCCTCTTCTGCTCTCCTTTCTCTGAAACACCAAGTGAGGATGCATGTTTGCTTGTTTAAGGACAGAGTAGCTAAAGGAGCAGGGATGGAGCTTGAGTTCCTCCAGCTCAGAAGTTGATGCGAGGAGCTTTTTTCATTTTTGTTTTTTATGGAGACAGAGTCTTGCTCTGTCACCCAGGCTGGAGTGCAGTGGTGTTCTCTCAGCTCACTGCAACCTCTGCCTCCCGGGTTCAAGCAATTCTCAGGCCACAGCCTCCCGAGTAGCTGGGACTACAGGCACCCATCACCACGCCCTGCCCATTTTTTATATTTTAGTAGAGACTGGGTTTCACCATGTTGCCAACGCTGGTCTCGAACTCCTGAGCTCAAATGATCCACCCATCTTGGCCTCCCAAAGTGTTGGGATTACAGGTGTGAGCCACTGCACCCAGTCCACCTGAGGAGTTTCTGAAACATCTCACTCAAACCTCCAGCAGTGAGGCCTGGGCACCTGGTTGTTAACTGAGTTTCCCTGAGGACCCTCAGTCTTCCTCATTAGTAGGCCTTGCCCTGGTCAGGCTTCCTCAGTTTGTGGATGGAGCAGGTAGGGCGCACGGAGGTGAATCTCCTGAGCCAGGAGCAGCAGAGCCAGGATGGACCCTGACTTCTAGCTTCCCTCAGCCTGAGCTCTTTCTCTCCTGCCACACTCTTCTTGGGCCTCTTGCTGTCACCCTGGGCTTGTCAGGTGCCAGCAGGAGCTCTTGGGCAAATGGGTCCTATTTCTGCTTGAGTCTTGAGGTTTGGAGCAGCCTAACTGGGAGAGAAAGCAGCATCCTTTAATGGGGCCGGCAGTTTAATGCCATCAAGGGGTAGGATGGGAGTGTGAATGGAAGACAGCCCGTCTTCACTAGACTTTACAATGTGGCTTATCAAGTGCAGTGTTTGAAGACCTTGTGAAGACATCATGAGCCTCACAGTGCTAAGCGGGACCTGAATGAAAGGAAAACAATGGCTTTCGATGATGATTTGGGAAACATGGATGATGCACTGATCTGAGCTTATAGATCCTGTCCTTGGGTGAACAGGGAGAGGTCAGAAACAGGAGGATGCTTAATTCATTCCAGCCACCGCTGCTGGAGTTTTTTTTAGCAAAGCTCCCCATTTCTGTAGTTGGTGCTGGCATTTTGACGATTTCCCCCTTTGCTATGGTGATCTGGAAGCACAGAGCCAGATGTGTAGCTGCTTCTTTGTTCCTAGGCACGCCTTTTTACCCCGAATGTGGCCTTGGAGTCAGATTGCCCAGGTTCAAACTTTGGTTCCTCGGCTTGTCAGCTGCGTGGCCTAGACAGCTTGCTTAACTTCTCTTGCCTGGATTAGAATGATAGCACCCCAGCAGTCCTAATAACAATTCCTGGGCTACAGTATTTACTACCTACCTTGTGGGGTTATTATGAGGAACAAGTACAATCATAACGTCAAGGGCTGAGAGCCTTCCTAGAACACAGTAACTATCCCATTAATGTTCACAGAACTATCACCACTCATGAAATCCTAGCTTGAATATTTACATTAGTCTTGTTTCTCAAACTTGACTCTTTGGTTTGATCGACATTTTCCCTAATGCTGATTTTCACCTTTATTTCTGCTTTGCTGTTTGTATTCTTGGGAGTAACCTTTGATGTGTGAATGAAATAAATAAATTCAAATGCCAGGCTTTTACCATGGGGTCTAATGTGCTTGAAATCAGAATGCAATAGACGCTTTTGCTAAGCTTGAGGGCAAAGAGGGGCTAGTGCTGCATCCAGGGGTTTCAGCCTGGGGACTGCGTCCTGGCCCTCTCTGTCCAGTGCCTTCCTGATTCTCCCCCACTTAAGTTGCTATCACAGTACCTTGCTAGACCAACTAACTAGCACAGTTTGAGACTTTTCTTTCCTTGCTCTGACTTCTTTGTAAGTGCAGCTTATGTTGTCAGAAAGCTCAAAATGTTGTGACAATAAGGCTGCAGTCCCGTGTAGCCGGCGTTTTGTCATGTGGGTGTGATGGTGCTTGTGTGCTGTGTTCTTATTGGCAATCGCGAGACGCACTCACGGGATCACAGATGCCACCTACAAAAGGTATCTATAAGGTATCTATGTTCCATAAAAACAGGTAGCCTGTTTACTTAGCCCTGGACTAGGCCTCTGGGAGGGAGGAGGGAGAGGTGGGTGTGTGCAAATTTGGTGGGGAGAAAAAGTGTTATATAAAATTGGGAAGATATAAAGTACTGACAAAAAGAAATGTGAAAACATGTGTTTAAAACAATGCGCATGAAGTGCGACGTCTATGGGGCGGTTCTGATGAGCAAGCATGGAGGACTTTTTGGGGGAGGGGGGTGGTCTTAAGCTGTGTCTTAAAGCCAAAAAATGTGAAGAGAGGTTTTCAGATAGAGAGGATGCCATGAGTTAAGTGGATGCAGGCATAGCGCTAAGAATAAAGGAGATTGCGTGTTTGACATGACCATCGTGAAGGACCCATGCTCTGTTGAACCTAGTAGTGAGGTTAGGATTGGAGAGGCCGAGTTATAGGATAAGGAAAGTAGCTTTGTCATCATGGGCGAGAGGAAACCGCTGCAGCTTCTGAGTGGATCCATGGTGCAAATGGGTGGAAACTGGTGATGGCTGGCAGGGGAAAAGGGGGGTCCCGTTTTCAGGCATTATGGAGAAAAGTTACCAGGATTTGTTCAATAATTGGATGGTAAAGAAAAAGAGTGAAGAAAAATAATTCCAAGTCTTCAGTGCTTGAGAATCAAGAGGTTGGATGGCATTGATGTTAAATGAAAATCTTGTGAAAGCTGGAGATGAATGACTTAGCAGGGGGAAGTCTTAGCACTCTTCAAGAGAGGAGAGGCAGTATGTCCCTGAAGTTTGGATTCTGGACTCTGCAATCATCTGGGTCAAACCCCGGTTCTACCAGTCATTAGCTTTTGCAACCTTGACCAAATGAACCTCTGTCTGTTTTCCCCATTTATGAGGGTGAAAATAGCACCTACCTCAGAAGGTGGTGGCGAGGATTAAGTGAGAGAACACACGTGAAATGGTTAGAACAGTGCCTGGCGTGTGGTAAGTACCCACTGAATGCCAGTGCTTTTATTACGGTGAATATTCATTGTATTGAAAGTCAGACATAGGTGTGGAACCAGTTATGGGAGTGAGGATAAGTCTAGATTTGGGAAGCAGTCGCAGAGAGGTGGACGATGAAAGTCTGAGAAGAAAGGATCTTGCTAATGGAGTGAACTCAGAGCTTGATAAAGGGAGGATGAGTGGAAATGGAGCTCAGTGCTGTGCCTTGGGAAATACCTCTGTGGATTGGTGGGAGCACAGTGAGAAATTCAAGAAAGACACAGACAATGGAATAACCAGAGAATTAGGAGGCAAATCGAGAGACTGTGTTGTCATGGGAACCGAGGAAGGAGAATTTTTTTTAAAGATGTCGTATAAGTCAGATACAATGAGAATTAAGTGAAAATTGAGGCTAACATAATGTACCACTGATTAGGCTTGAATATTATTAAACATGCTAGAGCCGTTCAGCTGTAGGATGATTGAGAAGCCAGAGTTTATGGGATATGGGAACCGTGATGGGAGATTATAGGAAAAAGATGGAGTGGTGCTTAGAAGAGGAAGCAGAGCAAACGAAGCCAGGAGTTAAGAATTTAAAAGCTATACAAAGAGAACTAATAGAGGGCAAGAAATTAGAAATACAAATGCAGGCAGGAATGCATGTGGGAGACCAGGTAGGGAGTTGGCAGCGTGGGGATCACAGAGGAGAAAGGCCCTGCTGAGCAGGTGGAGAGGACCTTTTTTGGCAAACAATGGTGGGCAGATGTGTGCAGTGGTGGAGAAATCTGGATCCAGGGGAAGGCACAGGCTGAGAACAGGTTTTCTCTATCATAGTAAATATCTGCCTGTGACTGGTATAATTGTCGATGCTTCTCAAACCTTAAGAAACTTCCAGCATTTTGTTTTGTTTTTCAAATGATAAGTTTCTTATTCATACTGCTTCTAAGCATTGGGAAAGAAGTAACTCAGGGAGTTTTAAAAAGCCTTTATTTTAAAGAGGTCTTGTCTCCCAGGAAACGTAACTTTTGGAAACAGTTTACAAAGAATTTGCTTTTTCTCACTGACAGATAGGGTGTCTTTTGGTGGGAGCAGAGCCCCAGAGCCAGAGGACCTGCCTGCTTGCTTGGCAGTCCCCCGAGCAGACACAATTTAGGAACAGGAAACCCTAGAGAAACCTGAGTCAGGATGCTGTGGGTCCCAGAAGCAACTGGGTAGTTGTTTCAAGTTTCCTTTCTTTTTTTTTTTTGAGCGGGGGGTGGGTGGGGCGGGGGCGGCTTCAAACTGGAGATTAGCAAAAATGAGTTGGATATTTCCTTAGCAGTTCAAACCCTCATAGGTGAACTCATCTCCGTCTCTGTTTCTGCTTAATTTTCTGCACATCCTTTCTAAGAACTCACTTATGTCTATAAATACCTTTTAACATGTTCTCTTCATATTTGGATACCAGGAGTAAATAAGTGATTTTGCAAGTATACTCAAGGATTCTGGACTAGGTGCTGCTGTGCCCTTGATACAGTCTGGTGGGGTTTGGAGGGGGTGTGTGTGGAAAAGAGAAACTCCCAAACCCTCAAAGAGGATGGGGAACAATGTCCTGAAAGAACAGGGCTCAGGCAGCAGAAGAGCTGAGGGGTCTCTGTTCTGAACGGGTCCCCCTTCTCCCTGCCCCTCATCTTGTGTGACTGCGGTTGAGAAAGACCTGCAGGATTAAAGGATCTGGTGACCTCGGGACCCCGCACTTGCTTGGCAGTGACAGTCCTGAGGAATTGTATTCTTTCAGTTCCTCTATCAGCAAAGCAGCTCAGTAGGTAAAGGGCGAATTCCGGCATTTCAATGTCTCTTGCCATGGGTAGCTCTCATATTTCCAGTTGATGATGTCTGGACACGTGCCCTTGTGAAATGAGTTGAGTGGTGTGAGATGGGGAGCCCAAACCTGTGAACACCCAACTGGGCTTTTTCCTGGCCATAAAAAGCTCGAATAATGGAGTGCTTTAGGAAACAAGTTGTTTGAAAACTCTGTTGAGTTGGCTTTGAGCATTCGTGGAACATTATTTTTAAGAACCGGTTATTTCATTTAAAAAAGAGTAAGAAGAGAAGATAGATTGTATTAGTCTGTTCTCATATTGCTGCAAAGATACTACCTGAGACCAGGTACTTTATAAAGGAAAGAGGTTTAATTGATTCATGGTTCTGCATGGCTGGGGAGGCCTCAGGAAACTCACAATCATGGTGGAAGGGGAAGCAAACATGTCCTTCTTTACAGTGCAGCAGGAAGGAGAATGAACAAGTGCTCAGTGGAGGGGGAAGCCCCTTATAAAACCATCAGATCTTGTGAGAAACTAACTCTCACGAGAACAGGATGGGGGATACTGCCCCCCATGATTCAATTATCTCCGCCTAGTCCCTCCTATGACATGTGGGGATTATGGGAACTACAGTTCAAGATGAAATTTGGGTGGGGACACAGCCAAACCATATCAGTGATTGAGGGGAGAACAGGGAATGAAACATCCCCTCTCAACAGTGGTAGGAATAATGGCCTGTCATCATTATTGTCAGCAGTAACTGACATTTCTTGAAGACCTCAGTGTATAAGGCACTGTACTGAGCGCTTTATATTCTGTGTCTTGTTTAATTTCATTCAACCCTCCCAACAGCCTGTACTACATTAAATACTACTGTTACCCACTTTTCTTTTCTTTCTTTTTTTTTTTGAGACAGAGTCTTGCTTTGTTGTCCAGGCTGGAGTGCAGTGGCACAATCTCAGCTCACTGCAACCTCCGCCTCCCAGGTTCAAGTGACTCTTCTGCCTCAGCCTCCCGAGTAGCTGGGACTACAGGTGTGCACCACCACACCTGGCTAATTTTTGTATTTTTTAGTAGAGACAGGGTTTCAGCATATTGGCCAGGCTGGTCTCGAACTCCTGACCTTGTGACCTGCCCGCCTTGCCTTCCCGAAGTGCTGGGATTACAGGCATGAGCCATCGTGCCCGGCCTTTTACCCACATTTTACAGGTGAAAAAAATTATGTTGCTCTACCATTTCCACAAATGGCATAGGCTGGCCTATTACTGTCCTTTTCCAAAATACGTGTCTCTCAAATAGCTCTGCAGCTCTTACAGGGCTCCTTGTTGTCCTCTGTGCTTTACAGTTTGAGATCCTTCACGTTGGAGGTTTATAGAGGACCACAGTTGCAAAATAGGGTGCCTGGGGTCTCTGCTTACCTGCATTTTGTCAAAGGATACTATAGGTCATGGCGCATGGTCTTTTGCTGATGTTCGTTTTGGCAAGAAGCACCATTTTTCATCATTTGCCAAGAAAACCTTTTGTGCGTTTTACCTTAAGGACCTGGATAGCATAAGCAGAGAAAGGGAATCAGCATTTCCATGTTTTGAAAAGTGAAACAAGACTCTTTTTGGTCTTTGCGCCCCCATGCCCTAGAAATCCCATAATAAGTGCAACTGTCTCCTTCTGCTGATGTATTTCCTAAGTCATTCCCAGAAAGAAGTTGGGTGCTTTGTATTGTATTAATATATTCATCCTAAATAAGGGTCTTGGGGTTTTTCCCCCCTTCCAAGATGTATTAAGAAGGTTGCTTACTGTAGGCTTTGATTTATTTATTTCCTATGAAATGCCAGAAACACCAAGTCCTAAAATCCTAGATCCAAGTCATTGACTTCTCAGGGATTATGACCACATTGAATTGATTAAACTCAAGTGACTGACAAGGCGAATAAAAATAGCCCAAAATGAGTCCAGACCCCATGGTTTTAAGAGCCCCCCACCAGTTCCCTAAAGCTACAGGACGGAAAGGACTCCTGATCCTTTGTACCTGAAGAGTGTGGTGCCTAACGTATAGCCAACGTTCATTGGTTTCTTCTCTCTGTATTTTATAAACATAATTACTTTGAATGAATTGGGTTATTCGGGAAGTCAGCACACGTCTCCATCTCCTGCTTTCTATTTCTAGAGTCCTAAGATAGACTTTGCTGACAAGAAGAGGCCCCTGCCCCTTCAGAGCTTAGAGTGTAGCAGAGAGATGGGTATTCAGGAAATCCTCAAATAGTGACAGAGCCACAGCGGCAGTGAGTGACAGGCAGGAGAACTATAGGATGCTGGAAGTGCATACAGCCGGGGTGTTACCTAGTCTGGGACTGGTGGTCAAGGGGGCTTTTTTGAGGCCTGGACAACCCACAGACCGAGGGTGGGCTAGTGAGAGCCAGTGAGGGACACTCTTCAAGATCCCAGCACTTAAAAGATTGGTTGGGCATGATGACTCAGGCCGGGAACCCCAGCACTTTGGGAGGCTGAGATGGGAGGATTGCTTGAGCCCAGGAGTTTGAGACCAGCCCTGGCAACACCGTAAGACCCCATCTCTATGAAAAGTAAATTAGTCAGGGCCGGGTGTGGTGGCTCATGCCTGTAATCCCAGCATTTTGGGAGGCTGAGGCGGGCAGATTGCCTGAGCTTAGGAGTTTGAGATCAGCCTGGCAACGTGGTGAACCCTGTCTTTATTAAAGATACAAAAAATTAGCCGGGCGTGGTAGCAGGCATCTGTAATCCCAGCTACTCAAGAGGCTGAGGCATGAGAATTCCTTGGACCCAGGAGACGGATGTTGCATTGAGCCCAGATCCTGGCACTGCACTCCAGCCTGGGAGACAAAGCGAAACTCTGTCTCCAAAAAAAAAAAAAAAAAAAAAGTAAATTAGCTAGGCATGATGGTACATGCCTGTGGTGCCAAGCTCCTCAGGAGGCTGAGGCAGAAGGATGGCCTGAGGCCAGGAGTTCGAGATTGCAGTGAGCTGTGATCACACCTCTGCATTCCAGCTTGGACGACAGAACAACGCCCTGTTTCAAAAAAAAAAAAAAAAAAAAAAAGATTGGGGTGCTCTTAAGCTCACAGTTCTGGCCATCTCCTCTTTCCTAAGTGGAGGGAGATCGTGGATCCCTGAGGGGGAAACCTACTTCCCCTTTCACTTCAAAGTCTGCTTCTGTTTCTAAAAATGAACTGAAACCCCATCTGTTTGCTCATGTATTTGAAAACCCTTGAAAATGTTTATTTTTGTACATCTTCGTACGACTCTCGTCTCAGAGCTGCTTCTCCTCTTCAGGTGGTTTCCGGGCACACTGGGGACGTCTGTGCACCTCCTCTGAGTGGAAGTCAATGCCTGTGATCCCCTTTCTAAAGGAGGCACGGATAGCTGCTGTGCGGTTTTTTCAACCTGTAGCCAGTTTTCATGTTTTTGTTCTCAAAATAATACTTTTTTTTTCAGGTGAAGACAAGGAACATTTAATTTACACTGAAATGATTTTTCCTCTTAGACCTTCTGAAAGCTATGACGTATGTGTATTTATACCATAATAGATGCTAATGGTGTCCTCTCTGGGTGATGGTCCCAGAGATGTTTATACTACGGCATTTCACTCCACTAATAAATGTGGGTGGATGGATGGACGGGCGGACAGATGGAAATATCACACAGGACTGTGCCCAGGTTCCAGACAGTTTGGCTTTAGGGCCCCAACTCTGCCAAGGGATATTTTTTATATAGCATCATGTTTTTCATCATGATGTTAGTCTCTCTTTTTTTTTTTTTTGAGATGGAGTCTCGCTCTGTTGCCAGGTGTGAGTGCAGTGGCACGATCTTAACTGACTGTGACCTCTGCCTCCTGGATTCAAGCGATTCTCCTGCCTCAGCCTCCCAAGTAGCTGGGACTACAGGTGCCTGCCATGCCTGGCTAATTTTTTTTTTTTTTTTTTTTTAGTTGAGACAGGGTTTCATATTGGCCAGGCTGGTCTTGAACTCCTGACCTCAAGTGATCCACCCACCCAGGCCTCCCAAAGTGCTGGGATTACAGGCGTGAGCCACTGCACCTGCCTGTAACATCATGATGTTACAGTCCCCCAGCTCCTCACCTGGCCTCCCTGCACCCATTCCTGGCCCCCTCCCTCCTTCAATCTCTTTTCCACTTCAGAGAGTGATCTTTAGCATTCCCAGCTCCACCCCACGCTTTCTGCCTGTAATCATTTAAAGGCTTCCCATTGCTTCTAGGATGAAGTCCAGGATCCTTAAACTGGCCTACAAGGCCCTGTATCATCAGCTGCCCTGCGTCTCCAGCCACCTCTCCTCATCACCCACCTTATTCTCCAGGTGCCATGACCTTGCCTCAACTCCCTGCTCCTATCACCCACACTTTTTCTTCATAGCCTCCATCCCAGCTATAATGCAGAATTTTGTTTGATAATTATTTAATTCATATTCACCTCTCCCATTAGACTGCAAGCTTAGCGAGGCCAGGGGCTGTTTTGTTGTTTACCCTTGAACCTCAACCCATAGCACATGTAAGTACTCATTTGTCAGGTGTTTGTGTTTCATATCCATTTTTTGCCTTTTCTTACATACATGTACACACTTTTCTCTCTTTTGAGATAACTTCCAGAATTGAGTGGTTATGAGCAATTCCTGGATCCCTGTTTGCCTCAGAGCCAGTAACTGTTCTCACCTTTTGGGAACCATAAACACTGCCATTGTTGACCTGAACACGGGGTGACTCTGCCAGGACCCCTGGCCATCGTCCCTTTTTTGGTTATCATCTGACGTTTGTGCAGCTACACACATCATATCTCATTTGATCTCTTGGACTCCCGTTGGTTAGCAGAAACCATATTTTATAGACAAACAGCTGAAGCTCAGAGGTGTTCAGAAACTTTTGCCCCATTTGCTGCAAGTGGTCCATGAGGGTCTGGAATCAAGACCTTCTGGTTCTGGTTTGATGCTGGGACTGCTCTTTCTGAATTGTTTCTATGCCTGTCTGCTCAATGTTATAATGATGAGGGGGCCAGTCCCTCACCAGCTGCATTCTGACTGGAGGCTAGAAAATAATGAATGGGAAGTAACTTAGGGGAAAACTATGATGAGGTTGTTGGCATTTGTTACTCTTGGAAAGAAATGTAGCCTTGGAAACTAGAGGCTAAGAAATAAAGTGAGGCTTCTTAGATGTCGTTGTGTATTAAACAGGAAGCCCGTTTGCTCTGGCTATTGAGTGTGCCCATGAGAGTTTATGGAAGAATGAACTTGACTCAATAAATAACCCACTCAGTGCATGATACCCTTTTCTTCAGCTGCAGGTAAATGTCTGTTATGGTGAGTGACATGGTGGCATGTTGGGCTCTATGAAACTGAGTCCACACACAGCCTGCTGTGCTGCCTGCCCTGAAATGGGACAGGCCCTTGGTAAATGACTTGCTACTGAAGTAGTCCTCACGATGACATGTGTGGCCCATTTAATGAGAGAAGTAAAGACCACAGAGGATGGAGGAAAGGGCAGGGGGAGAAGTTTAGCTAATATTAAATTCCTGACCACCCACACCTAATGAAAAAGAATGTTCTCTGCTTGCAGAGGCAGTGAATTAGGCTGGCGAGGTACCAAGGGAGGAGGAAAAGTGTGTGAATGGATACCCGCTTCATCTGAGCACAGACTTAACCCAGAAACGCAGGTGGTCAGGAAATCTAATGATGGCTTTGGACCTGGGCAGACTTGAGTTGAGACCTGTGCCCTCTGCCTCACCAGCCTCAGAAGGCTGTTGAGTCTTTTTCTGAGTCTCAGTTTCTCATTCTGTAATTGGGGGATGATAAGGATAAAACCTGACAAGATAATTGTGACTCAAATGCCAGTTCCTAGTACTGGTGTTAGCACAAAACTGAGTAAAAACTCATGGATTCAAAGGCGTGAGATGTCAGACCATCCAAGTTATCAGGAATGTATTTGCTGAGGGCTCCCTGGGTGCTGACCTGGCTCTACAGGTTCTGAATAAAGAGTTGAACAGGGTCTAGTTCCTGTAGTCAAGGCACTTCAGATAGAGAGAAACTGGCTTGCCACCAACTCTCATGGAATCCCAGATGTGTGTGCTTCCATAGTTCAACGTTCTGGAATCCAGAGGTGTCTTACATGATGGCCTGTCATAGTTTAATGGGCCGCCTTTTATTTCTTGGAGGTACATCTACGATGGCTAGGGGTGTGGATTCTCAGAGACCTATTGTCAGATAGTTCCTTGGAGCAATTCTCAGAGCTAGGCTGCTTAAGGCATATGAGGGCTCAGGACTCAGAGCCGTCCTTCTTATGACCTTCCAGGGAACATCCCTTTTCCTGGAGTGTAAAATACTGCATGTTATCAGGTTTGCAGTTTCCTTGAGTTAGGGTGGGGGTGTCACAAGGCTTATCTTTGAGGCTGAGGTTCAGTGGATTTGGAGAAGTGTGTTGGCAATGAATTTCGGGGAGAATCTTCCCCTCGTTGTCTGCCTGTGTTAAGAGTTAATTTTAGCAGTTGTGATTGTGAATTATTTGTCAAAAGATACTCCCACTTCTGAAGCCCTTGTTTGCACCTGGTGGAGACAATAAAGCTTCTAAGAGCAAAATATAATTTTCTTCCCTGCTTGTTTCTTTTCTTAGCATTTTAGAAAATCCCACTCAGTTTCTAGAGTTAACACCTTTCCCCACTAATCAGAACACAACACACAACACACACACACTCTCACACATACAGACTCCCTCACTGACCTTACGGGCCCTTTGCTCTGCTAAACACGTAGGTACTGGATGGAGTTTGTAGCAACATGTCCCTGCCCCGAATTTGTCATCCAGATGTCGCCTTTGGATGTCATGTCCTTGACATTGACCCAGGGTGGGACTTCTGCAGTCACATGCTCTACCCCTGAGCTATCCCCCCTAGGGTGGGACTTCTGAATAAAGCCTGTGTCACTGTCTCTCTGGTTCCCTTCAGCGGGAGCTCCCTGTGGTTTAATGGAGTCTCCACTTGACCAGGAGTGTTTCCAGATGAGAAACCCAGAGAGGGCTGCAAGCAAATGAGAGTGAAAACTGAGCTCTGTCCCACTCCAAATGGCATCCAGCATTCACATATCAAGGCTGGCTGGGAACAGCTGATCCAGGCTGATCCAGGCTGATCCTGACACTGGAGAGTCCAAGCATTGGAGGCCAGAGGCCATTCAGAAGAATTACCTCGGAGTAGAAGGCTTCCTAATGAGCAATAAGGAGGAACTCCCCCATTCTTAGGGCACAGGCCTAATTGAAACCATCCTGGGAGGAGAACATCTAATTAAGTCTGACTCCTCAGAGGACTCGAATAGTTATATATGAAGAAATGCTAATCTCGTGGCCTTACTTGTGGCTAGGGAACCCGAGGTGATGCTCAGGACAGCAATACCAGCCCTTACGGCCTTGCTGTGTGTCCTGGGCTGTGAACAGTGCAGAAGTCCCTGTCTGTTCCCGTGATTTTGACAGAGGATGCCAGAGGCAGAAGTGCTGCTTTTTGGTGGTGTCCTTGGTGGTGTTTTAATCTTTCTACATTAGGGTTGGGTTCACTTTTTTTTTTCTTCTTTTTTTTCTTCTTTTTTTTCTTGAGACAGGGTCTGGGTCTGGCTCTGGCTCTGGCTCTATCCAGGCTGGAGTGCAGTGGCATGATCTCAGCTCACTGCAACCTCTGCCTCCCGGGCTCAAGCCATCCTCCCACCTCAGCCTCCCAAGTAGCTGGGACTACAGGTGCATGCCACTACACCTGGCTAATTTTTGTATTTTCTGTAGAGACAGGGTTTTGCCGTGTTTCCCAGGCTGGTCTCAACTCCTGAGCTCAAGTGATCCGTGCACCTCGGCCTCCCTAAGTGCTGGGATTACAGGCTTGATTCCAGCCAAAGTGCCTGGCTCACTCTTTGAATTAGGAGTTAAGGTGAGTTTTAGAACCCTGGTCTTTTCTGTGATTTGAAATGTTGCCTCTGGGGAAGGTGCTGTTTTCTAGTTTTAGGAAATGATAGACTCTCTTCTCAACACACACACAGACACACACACACAGACTCACACACACACTGTCTCACACACACTCACGCTCCCACCTCTTGAGAAGACCACAGGAGCTGTGGAGACAGTTGTCCTTGGTGTGGCCAGCCTGGTTGTGGGACATGGGCCTTAAGGTGCAGCACCCCCATTCACCTTCTCCAGGATGGAAACAATTTTCTTCTTCCTCATCGGCCTTGCTCAAGAAATATGCCAGGCATTTTCAATGTCTTCTGTCCAGACCCTGAAGGATACTCAGACTACTTCTGTTTAAATGGGGCTTGTTTTTCATAAGCAGTTGCATTGTTGATGTGGCTAAATTTAGATAGAACCCTATCTAGACTGTGGTCAAGGGCTATGAATGCTGCCTCCACCGAGCATCAGGTGGGCTTGTACATTTTGGTGACTCATTGCTGCTTGTGATGAGAGGGGCCTGCACACTTAAACCCCTCCAAGGCAGCACTGCCCTGTTCAGTCTTACCTATGACTCAACATCAGGAAGCTGAGGACCCAGGTAGCCTCTAGAACTGAGGTGTACCCCTGGGCTGCAGTGGAAGAGGATCTTGGGGCCCTAGTGATCCCCTAGATCTAAAAAGCAAAGAGACAGCTTAGAGGAATAGAGGATTTGGTCAGGGTATGTGTGTGTTGGAGGGGTCAGGGCAGTTATTTTCTTGCACTGAATTCTGAGGATAAAAACTTCTAGTTTGCTTTGCTTTTTGTCACCCAGCGATTTCTAAAGACAGTACACTTGTGTGTTCAAATCCTTTTTCACAGCTGGAGAAATTCACTCTTGACTCCCTTCCAGTGTAAGAAGTAGTTTAGCATAGTTCCAGAAACGCTTCGATATCAAGCCATCAAAAGACAGACTGCGAAGTCACTCCGAGTGTAAGAGCTCTCTGTATGTGGAGGGCCAGCTTTCTGAGAATGTTTTGGCAGAGACTTGAAAATGTCAGTCATGTGTAGACAGGGAAGTGTCATACCGTTAAGATGTATACGGGATGGTGACAGAGTGAGAGAGGCCTTGGGGTGTTGAAAGAAGGGAGTGATTTTTGTAGTCCCAATTCATTGTCCTCTGAGTAGCTCTTCCCTCAGCCTCTTGCATGTGGCTTTGGCTGGTCGGGGATGCCAGGTGAGTTCTGAGCCGGAGACTCATGGGGAGTCCTCTTGTGCAGCTGACACCTTCTGGAGACACCTTCCTCACTCCCAAAGGCACGGGGCCTGAGTGCTTTCTGAGTAGCCACCTTGGACCATCGGTTCAGTAATTTGAATAGTAAAATGTGGGACGGCATTTTCTTGCTAAAGTGCAGCATAACTGGGGGAGTGAGTTGTTAAAAGAGCAGGGTGGTAGCATAGATGACAGGTGTTCATAAAGCACTGAATTTAGACATCTGGACCTGGACTGTGCTGCTGAATGTGGAAACCTGGACTCAGTGTGACCATCTCTAAGCTCCTTTGAGCTTCTAGGAGTCTGTCATCAAAGGTGGTTTCCAACAGCCTCCAGGGCCCCCTGGCCCTTTGTGCTCTGTCCCCACCTCCGCTCATTCCAGTTTCACCTGGGGCTATGTGGCTACCTCCTCACGTCTAGGCTCTCCTCCTTCTGGGATGCTCTTTCTCTTTCTTGTTTACTGGAGGGCTTGGTTAAGACCAAACTTGGGTACCCTGGGCAGAACTAGGGACTCCTGTGCCTCCTTTCCAGAGCATCGTGTGTGGACCCTTTTTGTCGTGTAGTTATTTGGTTATTTTTCTGCTTCTGTCGGGCAGTGGGTATCCACAGGTAAGACTGCCTTATTCACCTTGGTATCTATGAGCACTCAAAAGTGAATAGATTGAATGGAATTAAATCCTTGAAATTACAGTAGAAAGCTTAGGTTCTTTAGAATACAATGGTGGTGAAAGATGGCCTTTGCGTTCTTTTATTCTGTGCCCTTTTTCCGCTAACAAGTTGATATCGTGCTGTTATTTTGTTTTGTTGATAACATAGTGTGGACTTTGTACTTCTAAACCTTAGGAAAACGTGGATCATTAGTCATTTTTGTCACATTGCAGTCTGCCCTAATAAACATAGTATTGGAAAAACGAGATCTGTTAAAGGGAATGATGAATTTTGCTGCCTTGGAGCTTGTTGAAAGCTGAAAATTGGTTTCGGAAATCGAGACGCCTGATGGAAGTTTGTGTGTCGTTTTGGCTGCGTTAGGCTCTTCTTGAGCCCTATTAGGCTCGATGCCATTAAACTGCTATGCGTAATGAGGGTGACACGTTGCAGTGAACTCCCATCCTCCAAAGGCTTTTAAACTTTAGAAACCTGTGTATATGCTGTGCCTACCCTTTATAGTATATATTAAAATAAAGTCACACAAAAATCCAAGTTTAGTGATTAAAATACATTAGAAGTGCATAATTCACGTTATAAGGAAAGTCTCTCCTTTCAGAAGAATTCACTGTGGCTTTCCCTGACTCCTGACATATGATTTGATTTACACCAAACCAAAAAAAATTCAGCAACATCACACATCCCTTTAAGCAATCAATGAAAATGCTCATTCAGTTTTACCCCTCAAAATGTGCTTTAGATAAGTGAGTCTAATGGTATCAAATAATGCCTCTGTGGACAGGCATAAGTGAGATTCTGGCAAAAAAAAAAAATCTAAAAGTTTTTTAAACTTATTGAATCTGTCAGTCTTGCTCAACTTTTTTTTGTAGTATTCATAGTATTTTGAAGAGAGTAGGTCCAGCTTTGAAAAACTCTAAACTTAAAAAAAAAAAAAAAAGGTGGCCAGGTGAGGTGGCTCATGCCTGTAATCCTAGCACTTTGGAATGCTGAGGTGGGAGGACTGCTTGAGCCCACAATTTCCAGATCAGCCTGGGCAACATAGTGAGTCCCTGTCTGTACAAAAAATGAATTAAAAAAATAGCTGGGTGTGGTGGCATGTGCCTGTAGGCCTAGCTACTTGGGAGGCTGAGCTGGGAGGATTGCTTGAGCCCAGGAGATGGAAGTGGTAGTGAGCAGCGATAGCACCACTGCACTCCAGCCTGGGCAACAGCAAGACCCTATTTCAAAAAAACAAAACAAAACAAAACAAAAGCAAAAAAAGCATGAGCTTTAAAGTGAATGGATAGGTAGAGAGATTGAGGAATTTTTTGGTAACTCCTTAGCTATATTGCCTTTAAAAAAAAAGTGTGTATATTACTTTCAGCAAAATTATTTCAGCAAATAAGTATAACACTGCTCTTGTTTATATTCTTTCAATTGAACCTCGCTGCCCAACCAGTAGTACATCCTCAGCCTTTTTTCCTCTCCCCAGATAGCTCATCTTCACGATCCCTAGCACAGCACTAAATGCAAACAAAATGTCCTTATATGTGAGTCAAGTACAGTTTAGTCTGGAGAAAAGGCCCCTGTGTCTGAAGCTGTTCCTTCTATGAGCCAAACATCAAGTGTTCAAGTCAGAGGGACTACACAGACCAGGACAGGGGGCTGGCTTCTAGGGCTGAGGTTGTTGCTGTGATTGTTTTTGGGTGTGCACCTGCAGCGCCTGTGTAAAGGTGGAGACAGTGGTGGGAGGAGTGAAATCTCCCACTGTGGTTGGATGCTGGACGAATGGCCTCAGGTGTAGGCAGCTTTTTTGTTGTTGTTGTTTTGTTTGTTTTGTTTTGTTTTGTTTTGTTTTGCCATGCGCTTCAGTTTGGAAGCAGCCTATATTGTACACGTTGATTACATTGAAGAAGTGATTTCTTATTTTGCTTCATGGTCATTTTCAAGGAGGTATACCTTGGGGAGTGGGAGTGTTTTTTGTTTTTGTTTTATTTTTAAGCATTGTTTATAGCCACAACAGAATGTCATTGGAAAGAGTGGAGGCTTTGGAATTACATTTTTATCCCATACTAACTGGGTGACCTTTGACAAGATCGTTAACTCATACTGAGTGGAGTTCCTGTTTCATGCTGGGAATCATGCTGGGACCTCAAAGACCTCCTGTTCTGGAGAGAGAGATGCTCATCGGGGGCCAGCAGAGCCAAGTTCACAGGACAGAGCAGGGATGCCCCAGCCAGTCTGCAAGAATTGGAACAGCTTGGTGGAAGAGAGACACAGTCCCTCTTAGTCACAGTCTCCTTGTCTGGAAGTAGGGGCAATGGTACCGCAGAGGGGTGGTACTGAGTGCTAAGTAAAACGAGTTAGAAATGCCTTCCGCAGAGTCTGATGAATGAACGTGGGTCCCCATCTTTGGTACCTGAAGACGGCCATGTCCCACAGGTGTGTGGTCAGAGGGTGCGCAGTTCACAGAAGGCCTCCACAGTGAGGTGGGATGCAGGTGGAAAGAGAAGTCCCAGGAAAAGGGAGGCAGGGGAGGAAACAGAAAGCTGCGGTTGGAAGAAGACCTCAGCACAGGTGCACTTTTTCTCTTGTGGATTAGTTATTACCAGGATGACTTTCATCCACACACTTAACACTCTCTTTGCAGGGACAGTTTTGGGGAAGGGTAGGCGTCTGCTTTCACAGAAGGTAATTACCGCAAAAGCTGGTACCAGCTCATGCTGTTCTGATGTTTTGGTTACGCAATCATGGGCCCCTGTACTTTAGTACATTTGTCTTCATAAGCTGTGCTGAATTATTTTTTAAAACCGCTAACTGATGTGATTAGTAAAACATTTTGGTTTTTAACTTTTGATGAAAATAGCACTGTTTGGAACTGTGATGCAGGGGTTTACTGCTGAGTGAAGTTCTAGAATTTTGCTGAAAGTAACATGACCGGCTCTGTGGGTCTCACTCTGTCTCTCTGTTAAGATTGTTGAGTGAATGGAAGAAAAGGAAGACTTGGTGTGTTTCCAGTGATCTATAAAGAAATGATGAAGCGAATATGTTCTGTGGATCTCTGTTCTTCTCTGACTCTATTAACCAAGTAATATCTTAATTTAAAATGATGAAATTTAGGAAATTAGACATTGCTATTCATCGTAGAAGGGAACAAAGTATCCATGCTGGTCTAGTGAAGCCACATATTAAATCCTCTTAAAACTTAAACTGTGCCTTTTTTTCAGATTTGATCTACGTGTGGATATTCTAATGATTGAATATAATAGGATTCCATTCTTTAATTTCAAAACTTTTAGAATACGGAGTTAGAATTTATTTATTTATTTATTTATTTATTTATTTATTACCTAAGACAAGTTCAGTGGAAGATGCTTTTTGATTATTATCACATTTTGGGCTTTTGTTTTTGGTAACATGCAGGCCATATATGAATGAAATTTTGCTCTTTCACAGAATGATATGAGTATCTGTTTCTTCTAATTAGAATACATCTACAGGAGAAGAGGGATTTTAATTTTCATGTTGTAGCGAATGCCTAAGGGTTGACCAGGTATTTTGGAGTAGTTGTACTTTGATCATATTTGTATTTGCTTTTCTGGTCAGGAGCCTGGATAAGGAAGCGCCCCCTAATGGGTGGGTGGAGCAGGGGGAGTGGGGCGAGAGCTGGAGAGGAGGGGGCCGGGGCGAGGAAGGATCCCTAGGTCTGCCTTCCTGTCCACAGCACTGCCCACCAGCCACAGCTCCTGAGTCAAAGGCTCTGAAGCAAAGTTGTATGATGAACCTTGGATTTCCTGTACAATTTGGCTAACTCTAGGGTGATCTCTAATAAAGACAAAGGCCAGGGGACAGAAATATCTTTCTTTTGCTCCTGGCAAATCCCATTTTGATTCTATCTCAATCTAACTGTCCAGAAAATTGGATTGAAAGCAGGACACCGCCGGGAAGTAAATCAGATTAGGGCTTCCTCTACCACAGCCTCCAGCAGACATTTCATTTTGCAGTGTGCGTCCCTCATTTATATGAAGCCGTGTATGGCCCCTCCATGCAGCAGGGCGCGTCCAAGCTGACCCAGCGAACCAAGGCATCAGGTGACCTTCCAATTTGATTCATTGAAAATACTGCCGGTGGCTTCATTTTCTCCAGAGAACTGTCTGCACCTCTGTTCCTTTCTTTTTATTTGGGTGCCTATGATGACCTCATTGAAGTCTTCATCTTTTTCTTAGCCGATGTAGCGTTTGCTAAGGAGCCAGACCTCAGATAGGAATGGAGAGCCCCAGAATCCAGGTGCAGCACAGGTGCTTCCAGAACCTTCTATGTGGTCCCTTCGGGAAAGGATCATCTGTTTTTGTGAGGCTTAACAGGAAGACAGAACTAGGGAAGAAGCAGGGTGAGGAGGGAGAAGTGCAGCTGTGTATAGCGAGAATAAGGATCTGCCGAAATTTATCTTGGGGTTTTTATTTCCTCTTGAAATGTTGTGCATTCTGAGAACCTCGAGGAGTGTTTTTGTTGCCTGATAGGAAGTGGCCCGGCTTGTTCCTATTGCACTGAAGCCTTCAGGAATGCGGCCTCTGCACCTGTGGTGAAAACAACATCCAAGAAACCCACCAGTGGGTTCCAGAACTTCCTTTCTACAGTGACTGTTTGGGTCACAAAACATAACTAGACAAAAAATTAGCTGGGCGTGGTGGCGGGTGCCTGTAGTGCCAGCTACTCGGGAGGCTGAGGCAGGAGAATGGCATGAACCCGGGAGGCGGAGCATGCAGTGAGCTGAGATGGCACCACTGCACTCCAGCCTGGATGACAGAGCGAGACTCCATCTCAAAAACAAACAAACAAAAAACAAACAAAACACATAACTAGAAATTATGAGGTTTATAAGGGCTGGTGTCTTAACCGCAAGTGCCTATTTGAACCCCCATTGAGCTTGTAGCATCGAGATGTGCTGCCTGTCACATTCAGCCACATTTGTACAGTTGGTGGCATTTAGGAGTCCTGCCTGGAAGGCCAAGAATATTTTTCCCCACAGTGGCTTAGGAAAATGGAACTGGAGCCCTCATTCCCCTCACTTCCCACTGGCCAGGTGGTCACGGATGTGGAAATATCCCAAGCTTGAAACCACTGAAGATGGAGCTCCTGACTTGGAACAGAGGCTCTGGCGTAAGGCAGGCATTGGGGACTTGAGGGAATCCCAGGAAAAGACTGGGAACTAGGACCCATATGCCCTCATACAGATCCACAGTCCCCTTTCCTTGGGTCCCGTGATCCTTTTTTTTTTTTTTTTTGAGATAAAGTCTTGCTTTGTCACCCAGACTGGAGCGCAGTGGCTTGATCTCAGCTCACTGCAACCTCCACCTCCTGGGTTCAAGCGATTCTCCTGCCTCAGCCTCCTAAGTAGCTGAGATTACAGGCGCCCGCCACCATGCCCAGCTAATTTTTTGTGTTTTTAGTAGAAACGTGTTTCGCCATGTTGACCAGGCTGGTCTCGAACTCCTGACCTCAGGTGATCCGCCCACCTCAGCCCCCCAAAGTGCTGGGATTATAGACGTGAGCCACTGCGCCCAGCCCCCGTGATCTTTAGAGCTGCCCTGCTTGCCTCCCTTTGCGCCGCCCTCGTCTGCTGTAGGTCGAATTGGTTTAAGAGCTGGGCATCCACTGGGGAGAAAAATCAGAGTAGGGCTTCCTGGGACTCTTCTGGGTTGTTCTGACTAACATTGGGTTTTACTCAACTTTTCTCTCCCTGATGTAAACACGCACATATTTTTTAAGGTTTTAAGTGTGACCATTTAGCTTACATGCAAGTCAAAATACTTTGGGTTTTTTTCAGATCCAATAGCAGGAGCATCCAGACTTTTAAAGCTGTGGGATATGATTTCTGTGTATTTGGGCTAAATTAATTTGTTTATTGATAACCTCAGTTGTTATCATGCTAAACTGTCAGAATTGGATGTGAACCCAGTGCTTATGTAGACTTTATTTATGTCTGGCTTCTTTCTGAAAACAATTCCTCCTCATGCCCTAGTTTCATGTTGTGATTTTAGCAGAATTAATCTGAAATGACTCAGAATTATACAATTAATTGCATTCAGCTTCAATTACAGTCTGCTGGCTGAACCAAGCCCACTGCCCTCTCTGGGCAGTCACTTGCACGTGGCAGCTTTGTAGGTGCTAAGGCCCTGTGGACTCCCTGGTCAGTGTGCTGTCTTCCTGGGGAGAGCATTTTGGGGTTGACAGTCCCAGGGGCCTAATGCCTCAGTTGCAGACAAATGCAGGCTGGACCTGGGGCTGCAAAAATGCCAGGTAACAGCAAAGACCATGGAGGTGAGTGTCATGGAATTTGGGATAAATGATAAAACATTCTTGTCTTTTTTAGTAGAAAACCCAGATTTGGGTGTTTAGGGTTGGAGAAGGCAGGATCTGGGTAGGTGTATTAGTCTGTTTTCATGCTACTGATAAAGACATACCGGAAACTGGGCAATTTACAAAAGAAAGAGGTTTAATGGACTCACAGTTCCATGTGTCTGGGGAGGCCTCACAATCATGGCGGAAGGTGAAAGGCACATCCACATGGCAGCAGACAAGAGAAGAGTAAGAGCCAAGCGAAACAAGTTTCCCTTTCTAAAACCATCAGATCTCATGAGACTTCTTCACTACCACGAGAACAGTCCACCATGATTCAATTAATAACTCCCACTGGGTCCCTCCCCCAATGTGCAGGAATTTACGGGAGGTACAATTCAAGATGAGATTTGGGTGGAGACACAGCTAAACCACATCAGTAGGCTTAAGGTTTGGAAGGTGGCCAGCCCCAGGGCAGAGAAGCTTCTACTGGAAATTCCTTCCTTTCTCCTTTTTACTCTGTGCAATTGTGGGCCCTGGGGTGAGCCAGGTGAGGGCAGGTGCCTGACCACAGGATGGAAGGGCCGGCAGATGGTGGACCCAGGCAGCAGTGGAGGGAAGGTGGGGGTTGAGGGGATGCAGAGGGCTGAGAGAAACTGGGGATGGAGGGAACTGTGGTCGACGCAGCTATAGGTCTGGACTTATTTTTCCCAGATGAGGAATATCTTTAAGTCCACATAATTAAGTCAGGGACTGCTTGTATTCAACTTGTGCTCCTTTGAAATGTTCTTATTCTCCCCACGAACTGACTTTCATTCACACCGTCTATTTGGCAATACATGACCGAATTTGGAGCCTAGTTCTTTTTGGCAAGAAAAGTTCATTAATTTTAGTCGGCTCCCCACACACTTCACAAATGTGCTTGAAAAAATAAAGGGCCTCTTATCGCCACACAGCTGCCACGAAATTGCCAGGAGTGCTGAGTGCTCACATATAGAGGACGGCCATTTATGTTGATGCTGTGAGAAGAAAAGGTCCCCCGAAGCACTTTGAACTGGAGCTGCCAGGAAAATGATGGTAAATGCAGAAGCATCAGCGAAGCCATAGGCTTTATGATCATTTATCATTCCAAATTTCTAAGGATTATCTTCATCTCTTTTATTCTGTAAACACTGATTAACTTTTAAAGGTGATGGAAGTCTGGCTGAGTCAAACTTAGTCATCCATCAACTTAGTGGACTTGGAGAAAAGGCCCTGCTGTGGCATTTTGATTAACTGGGATCTTACCTGTGTGGGGTTTTCTTTCCACTTAATATCTAAGAACACAAGGGTAGGAAGAAACGTCAGTGCCTGCCTGCCTTCTGCTCTTTTCCTCATCTGTAAATGAACATCTGAGAAGGGAGTGAGACGTTCATATCAGCCTGTGCAGTAGGCCTAGCTACACTCATTTATTTGCTCTCTCTTTTCTGATTTCTCTCTGTACTGGGTTGAACAATGTTCCCTCAAAATTCATGCTCGTCTAGAACCTCACAATGTCACCTTATTTGCAAATAGGGTCTCTGCAGATGTAAATAGTTAAGGTGGTGGTAGATTAGGGTAGACACTAAATCCATTGACTGTTGTTCTCGTAAGAAGGCCAGGTGAAGACACAGAGACACACAGGAGGAAAGCCACGAGATGCTGGAGGCAGAGATTGGAACGATGCATCTACAAACCGAGGAATGCCAAGAATTGCCAGGAGCCACCAGGAACTAGGAGTAAAAGATGAGGAACAGATTCTTTCTCAGAGCTTCCAGAAGGAACCAGCCCCATCAATGCCTTGATTCCAGACTTTTGTCCTCCAGTAGCAATTCTGAGAATAGATTCCTGTTCTGAGTTACCCAGCTTGTGGTACTTTGCTGGGGCAACCCTAGGAAATGAATAAACTCATTGTACTTCTGAGGTGTCTTTGTTCTCTTTTTAATACCAGGTATATACTGCTGCTCATTCTAAATTTCCTCTTGTCCAACCCAAGTTTAAGAGCCGTAAGTGGCCTGTTCCAAGTTTTCTTCCCATCCAAGGCTCTGTAAGAGGCCATTGCCCCAAACCAAGGGTTTGGAATAGTCAAAGATCCTGTCCAGATGTGATGCCCAGGTGTTCTCAGCCGTGGCTTTGGGGATGATAGATCTCTAAAACTCTCGAACATCTAGACTTTAAAATTGTCATCCCCTGTGCTGGCTTCCAGCCACAGGTTCTGTGCTGCTTCCAGCTCCCGTCTCTGCTGTTGGAGATTATTTGGGGACTGACTGTGAGGCAAGTGAATGAAATAGATGGCAGAAAAGACAAAGGCCAAAAAATCCGCTGCACCTACTGGCTTCCCAGATGGTGTCCAAGGGATGAAATAGCTTGAGCCCTGGGCCACACCATATTTCTGTCCTGACTGTAGCTGTTTTGCTAAGGAGCCCATACTAGCCTTGGAGGAACAGCTTTCGATGCTGCAAGGAAAGCACAGAGTGGGGATAGCTGATGGGAGTCGTTTCAGTGGTTTAGGCTGACTTGGTGATTCTAGGTATGCCTTAGGCCAGTGGCTTGCTGCTTCTTCTGTACATGAATGTCATGAATGTCTGAGTAGGGAGTGAGAGGTTCATGTAAACCTTTTATGTTGTAGGCCCAGCTGTGTGGCCATGGGAGGGTGCTTGGCATGATTAGGATGGAAAACTTTTTTGCCTACACTGATCATGCCAGAGCGATTTAATATTTCAATAAGAATTTAAGGGATAGACTCATCTTGGAGTCGTCATCTTGGCCTGTTTTCTCACCAGTGTTTTGAATGTTTGTCCAAGAGAACTTAAGAGTTCTTAACTGAGTATTTTGGGCCTGTGGGGGTCAGGAGAACAGCATGTTGTACCTCTACTGAAGGTAGGAGCTACCTTGGCATTTGGGGTGAAGAGATGTGTGGGGTTTCTTAGTGTAGGGGATAGTCGTGGAGCCTGGGAGACCTAGATGGCTCAGTTCTTCTAATTTGTTGAGCCTTGGTGCATCCCTCTCTTGGGGTGATGATAATGGTGCCACCTCAGAGGGCTGTTGAAGATGTGAGATGCATATAGAACACAGCATCTGGCTCGCTGTGAGCTCTCTGGAGAGGTTAGCCATTGAGATGGTTTGGCTGTGTCCCCACCCAAATCTCATCTTGAACTGTAGTTCCCATAATCCCCATGTGGAAGGGGCCTGGTGGGAGGTAATTGAATCATGGGGGTGGTTACCTCCATGCTGTTCTCGTGATAGTGAGTTCTCATGAGATTTGATGGTTCTATAAGGGGCCTTTCCCACCCTTCGCTCTGCACTTCTCCTTGCTGCCAGCATGTGAAGAAGGACATGTTTGCTTCTCCTTCCATCATGATTGTAAGTTTCCTGAGGCCTCCTCAGCCCTGCAGAACTGTGAGTCAATTAAACCTCTTCTTTTATAAATGACCCAGTCTTAGGTATGTCTTTTTTAGCAGCGTGAGAACGGACTACTACAGCCATGATCACTAGCTGAGTGTGCTGCTGGGGTCACCTGCTGTACTCCTGTAGACCTCAATCTTTACAGAGTAGAAAAATGAAGCCTGATATCCTCATGGGCTCTTTTTGTATATCAGAATCTCCGTCATCTCCCACCTACCAAATTGGTTTGGAGCAAGCAACCTGACATAAGGAGTATGACCTTCACAAAGTCATGTTGTGTAAGTAACAGTTTCCAAAACTAGGCAGTGTAAGTGAGAGCTCTAAACCACTTAGTGGATGAGGGTATACTGATTTTAATTTTTAAAAGTTGAGTTATTATTAGAACATGAAAGAAAGCCTTTTTCACAGAATCAGCCAGTGAGGCATTCCTTCTTTTGTCAGGATCTTGTAGTTGCTATGTCAATTAATCTGCTTTCTATTTAGGCCATTGAAATAAAGTTATATCTAAAATCTTGAAGTAAGGTACAAAAAGTCTACAACTTCCTGGAACACAGCCTAGACGCTGGAGTTAAACAAAAGTGGACACAGGGGTCTTAAGACCCCCCCCAGTAGAATATGCAACACTGCTAGGGTGCCTTGAAGATCCTTTCAGGTTTGTCTTCTTTTTTATCTCTTTATTTTCCTTTTTTTTTTTTGAGACGGGGTTTCTATTCTGTCGCCCAGGCTGGAGTGTAGTGGTGCACTCTCAGCTCACTACAACCTCCACTTCCTGGGCTCAAGCAATCCTCTTGCTTCAGCCTCCCAAGTAGCTGAGACTACAGGCATGCACCACCACGCCCAGCTAATTTTTGTATTTTTAGTAGAGGTGGGGTTTCACCATGTTGGCCAGGTTGGTCTCGAACTCCTGAGCTCAGGTGGTCCGCCCACCTCAGCCTCCTAAACTGCTGGGATTACAGGCGTGAGCCACCGTGCCCTGCCCCTTTCAGAATCTTCTGAGAATTGTCTTATTGTAATATTCCTTACACATTTGGTTACCGACTTTCCCAGTATGTCATTGGAGAAAGCAAAGGGAAAAGGGGGAAGGAGAGAAGTAACATTTGTTAAATGCTAACTGTGTGCCAACCACTTGACGTGGTGCATGTTATCCCCATTTTACAGATGGGAACGTAGAGGCTGAGGGAGGTAAAGTAACTTAAGTTTACCCTGCTATGAAGTAATGGAGTTGGGATTTGAACCACTAAGGAACACACTCAGGTATTGTTAAGTAAAAAAAAAAAAAAAGGGATAATGATTAAGCACACTGGCTTATGCCTGTAACCCTAACACTTTGGGAGATTGAGGTGGGTGGATTGCTTCAGCCCAGGAGTTCAAGTCCAGCCTGGGCCATCTGGCAAATCCCCGTCTCAAAAAAAAAAAAATACAAAAATTAGCTGGAGGTGGTGGTACACACCTGTAGTCCCAGCTACTCAGGAGGCTGAGGCAGGAGGATCAATTGAGCCTGGGAAGTTGAGGCTGCAGGGAGCCATGATCATGTTACTGCGCTCCAGCCTGGATGACGGAACTACAATAACAACAACAAAACAAAACACATGATGAATACTCACTGAAAGATCAAATTAGATTCTCTGCCTCCGTTGAAGAAGGTAAGAAAGTATATAGTAGAATCCCTCAGAAATATGAATGGTTAGAATTATTTTTAAAGTTTTGTAAATGCGGGGCAAATTTCTGTTTTCTGGAAAATTCTTCTGGTGGAACACCTTGCTCTCTAAAAGTGCCAGATAAATGAGATTCCGCTTGATTTTAGTGCTAAGTTCTATGTCCAGTTCTTCCTTGTTGTTATTAAGCAGCAAAGAGAGACACATGGTTGCACACTGGGAGGCTTTTCTCTTTATCGTTACTGTGTTTATAGACCCGACTCCGTCGGGGGTGCTTTTAAGTAAGTAATTATTTTGAGGCATTGTTGCTCTTTTTCGTTCGTCGTGTAAGTATCACTCTCTACTGCTTCCTGATCTTTTTACTTTTATTTTTATTTTTATTTTTTAGTACTTCCAAGTGAGAAGGGATGTGGCCTCCCAGCTGGTGTTTGTCAGGGTTACATGGTACATGTGCAGGAAGGGCCACATCAGCAGGCCTTGAGTAATCCATCCGCAGTCTCGAAGGATGAATCATTCATGAAAGCAGTTTTCCATCCCGCTCACTGGATGCAAGCCTTTCTTGCAAAGTTGATGTCTTTTGCAAAATTAACCTTTGCTTTCTGCTCCTTGCCCACACAGCTTTTGAAATAGGAAGCCCACAGAGTTGTATTGTTTTTTTCTAAGTAAGCCTAACGGACTGGGCATTTGTAACTTCAATTATTATGCAAGGTATTGAATTCTACCTATGAAATCTATGAAGGTCATTGCCTGTGGACTTAGAAGTGCCTAGCAGAGTTGAATGGTATGTGGGCTGTGTGTGTATGATCCATATGGCTGAAGTCGTGGTTCTTACTATATGATTATGTATATTTTAAAAATAGCTCCTTCAGATTTTAACTAGTTTTAAAACTCAAAGTATGTGAAAGGGTTTGCATTTGATAGAGGGGGGGAAAAAGGCATACTTAATATCCAGGGTTGATAAGCTAAGGCGTGCCACCCCTTCTAAGTCCACCCCTTTCATCCTTTACCCCCATTTCTCACACTGCTTTTTTGGTGTTTTGCGCATTTTTATTTTTTCTGAATTGCAGCAGTGCAGACAGGGAGAAGAACTAAAATCACTCTATAGCTGGCCTCTGCTGCTCATTACGTTTTAGTGGGATAAAACCTTGTCTTGCCCTCCTAGTTGGAGAACCAGCTGAATTGCACCTTTGAATGTTGCTGGGTTTTGCGCCAACCTGCCAGCTGATGGGGCAGACCAGCAGCTTAGTGTCTGCTTTGCTGCGGAAGCAGAACTGCGTCCCCATTATTTGACAGGCAGGAAACGGTAAGGCTAGCAAAGCGGGGACTGAAGACTTCAGGCGTCCCAGCTCCTACCCCAGAGGTTGGTCGCAGACACACGTTTATAAAACATCAGTATGTGGAGCCACCTTCTCTGAGGTGTCCTGTTGTGTCTGTTTCTTCCTTAGAAAAGCACATCCCAGATGGGCATGATGGCTCACGCCTGTAATCCCAGCACTTTGGGAGGTTGAGGCGGGTGGATCATTTGAGCCCAGGAGTTGGAGACCAGCCTGGGCGACAAGGCAAAACCCCGTCTCTACAAAAAATACAAAGATTAGCCGGGTGTGATAGCACACGCCTGTAGTTCCAGCTACTCAGGGGAATGAGGCAGGAGAATTGCTTGAGCCCAGGAATTCGAGGCTGCAGTGAGCTATGTTCGCGTCACTGCACTCCAGGCTGGGTGAAAAAATGAGACCCCATCTCAAAAAAAAGAAAGAAAGAAAGAAAAGAAAATCACATCCCAATCCTAATACTTTTAAAAGTTCATGTGCCAAATTTAATATTCAAGTTGCTAACATGTTATCTGTATGTAAAAAAAACTGTTCTTCTAACCAGACTTCTTCCAGACTTGTTTTGATCAGTCTCAACCAGCATATGTCATTGGCACATTTAAGCACAGGTATGTAATTATTAGCAATAGTGAGATGTTCTATAGTGGAGTGCCCGTGTCACCTGAGTTGTGGTGAACAGTTTCAAATATCCTTCATTTTCCAGTATTCAAAAATGAGGAAATGACCTCAGATTTCAGTGCTATGATAATTCCCCTAGTTATCTCCTAATTCTGTGCTTATTTTGTGTTGCAGCAAGTGAAGCTCAGAGAGCTCGCGTGCTAGGTAGGCACTAAGTGGTAAAAATGATGTAACATTTTCTGGGGAAATGTATCCAAAGATCAATTTGTAATAGAAAAACAGTATTCACTGGGCACTTAGGTTTATATTATGATAGCAGATACTTGAGAACCTTCTTGGCATAGAAGCATTCTGTGGGTTTCATGGTGGCCCATGAGTTAATTGGCAGCTGGAGTATGAAGTAATTGAAATAATTGACCCCTGAGATAATGGGTGTATAGGCACTGGGGTTCCTAACTACCGAGGAGGAGACTGGGGTTCCTAACTACTGAGGAGGAGACTGGGGTTCCTAACTACCGAGGAGACTGGGATTCCTATCGAGGAGGAGACTGGGGTTCCTAACTACCGAGCATGCTTCTATGGGATGTCATTGAGGTGTTTCCTGTTTCCGTGAACAGTGTCTAGTTTTTTCTTTTTTGACCCTCTATTTTCATCACTTCTAAGATGAGACCTTGGTTGTGGGCAGAGGGTGAGTGATATATTCTCTTAAACGTCGGGTCTGCTTCCCTCTGTTTGAACTCAAGTTGGACAGACAAATCCCTTCATGGATGGAAGCTGGCTGGCGCTCTGCGGTTTCTGAGATCAGTGCACAAGGCCAAACCCAGTTTGTCAATAACAGCTTCTTCCTCATTGTTTTATGTTTCTAATGAAACAGCTCCTATTTTGTAGTACACAAAGGGGAAATGTGAGGCTGGAAAGCAACATAGGATTCTTCATTCCGGACAGCAGCCAGTGGGCCCACTCATGAAAAGTTGATGGTTGTGCTTAATGAGAGAAGAAAAAAGGCATCTAATAGCTAAAGTTTGCCTTAACATAATAATTACTTCCCATGTAGCAGTTCCATTTTTCTAATACTTGAATGTCTTATTGTATAAGAAAGCAAGGTACTTATTTATTTTTACAACCTTACGTCTAGTTTCTGTGAACATTTTCATTATATAAATTTGTTTCTTTCTCAAAATAGATAAAAGACACCAACCGTCTTTTTTAATCTACTGAAGAACATGAATAGTGCTCATGTCCATTTTAGGATACTTTTTTGTAAGCCATGATATAGGTCTTCCCCACCAATGGTGGCAGCTTCTTTAGAGGCAATTTACAAAAACACGAACACCCCTACCTCCCACCTATGGTTTTTGCTTTCTATAAAAATGTTGAATATGTCATAGCTAAGAGGAATGAAATGTCCTCCTGCAGAGAATAAGAATCTCTTATTAAAAGTAGCCTGGAAGTTTACTGTTGGTGCTTAGAAAATAATTGAAGGATGTGGAAGAAGAATTACAAAGACATGCACACACATGCGCGTGCACACGTGCAAACACACACACACACACACACGTTTATGAGTCACTGACTGGCAATCATAATAAATTATTTCCCCAGAATCAATTGTAAGCCTGCAGACTCCAGAGAGGTTCCCTTACCCGGCCTGGAGCAGTGCTGGGTGGAGTTGTTTACTCTCCTGTGGCAGCCTTAGGGCTCTTGAGGTATATGTGCGCTCTTAGTCCTCTGTTATCTTCTGTCACCGGGAGACAGGCAGCGTGTGCACCAGAAACTGCTGCCATCCCTGTCGCCCCGAATAATGTGCAGTTTTTGCTGACTTTTCTCTGAAACCATAAGAAAAGATCTAGTGACTAGCTGAGTCACTTGAACTATGTGAGTTAAGTCACTTGAACTACACGAGTTAACTGAGCAAACTTGCAGCTACCCAGGAATTTGATTTTATATGGTGAAATTCTTAGCCTTGATTCTGTGGTTTTTTTTAAATTTTTTTATTTTTTTGAGACGGAGTTTTGCTCTGTCGCCCAAGCTGGAGTGCAGTGGCATGATCTCGGCTCACTGCAACCTCCGCCTCCCAAGCTCAAGCGATTCTCCTGCCTCAGCCTCCCAAGTAGCTGAGATTACAGGCATGTGCCACCATGCCCAGCTAATTTTTTGTATTTTTAGTAGAGATGGGGTTTCACCGTGTTAGCCAGGATGGTCTCGATCTCCTGACCTCATGATCTGCCTGCCTTGGCCTCCCAAAGTGCTGGGATTGCAGGCATGAGCCACTGTGCCCAACTAGTTTTCTTTGTTTGTTTTGTTTTTTTAATTTATTTTTTAGAGCAGTTTTAGGTTCCCAGCAAAACTGAGCAGAAGATACAGAGATTTCCCATGTACCTCATTTCTCTATGCCTGCACAGCATCCCCACTGTCATCATCCCTCACCAGAGTGGTCCATTCATTGCAATTGATTAAGCTGCATTGACATTATTATCACCCAAAGTCCACAGTTTATGTAAGAGTTCATTCTTGGTGTATCTTCTGTGAGTTGTGACAAATGTATCATGATATACAGCTACTATTCTAGTATCATGCAGGGTATATTTTCACAGCTCTAAAGATCTTCTATGCTCCACCTATTCATCCCTTTTTCTTCCAACCCTTAGCACCCATTGATCCTTCTATTGTCTCCATGGTTTTGCCTTTTTCAGGATGTCAAGTATTTGGAATCCTGCAGCATGTAACCTTTTCAGATTGGCTTCTTACACTTAGCAATATGCATTTATGTTTTTTCTATGTCTTTTTGTGGCTGGATGGCTCATTTCTGTTTAGTGCTAAATAAGATTCTATCATCTGGATGCACCACAGTTTATCCATTCACCTACTGAAGGGCATCTGGGTTGCTTTCAAGTTTGGGGCAATTATGAAGAAGGCTGCCATAAACATCCGTGTGCAGGTTTTCATACATTTTAAACTCATTTGGGTAAATATATGACCCACTGCAATTGTGGGGTAAAATGGAAAGAATATGTTTAGTTTTTTAAGAAACTGCCAAACTGTCTTCCAAAGTGGCTGTACCATTTTGCTTGCCCTCCAGCAATGAATGAGAGGTCTCATTGGTCCACATCCTTGTCAGCGTTTGGTGTTGTCAGTGTTTTGGATTTTGGCCATTCTAATAGGTGTGTAGTGGTATCTCATTGCTTTAATTTGCAGATCCCTAATGACATATTATATTGAGCATCTTTTCACATGCATATTTGCCATCTGTACATCTTCTTTGGTGAGATATCAGGTCTTTTGCCCATTTTTAATTGGGCTGTTTTCCTATTGCTGAATTTTAAGAGTTACTTGTATATTTTGGATAATACTTCTTTATCAGATTTATTTTTTGCAATATTTTCTCCCAGCCTATAATATCTTCTGATTCTTTTGACAGTGTCTTTTGCAGAGCAGAAGTTTTTAATTGTAATGAAATCCAGCTTACCAATTATTTTTTCATGGATTGCTCCTTTGGCCTTTGGTATTGTATCTAAAACGTTATTGCCAAACCCAAGGTCATCTAGATCTTTCTCCTTTGTTATTTTGTAGAGTTTTACAATTTTGTGTTTTGGTTTTTTTAATTAAATACAAAGGGATTGGTGGTTTTTGTTTCTTGGTAGAAACATAGTTTGTTTCTTTACCAGTGACATAACCAATAACTTAAGTAGATAAATGAATGACTAGGAAACTCTTTGACTAGGCCAACCCCCATAGCCTTAATAACCACAACTTAACATTTGCAGAATAGGAAGGACTAATCCTTTAATTTATCTTTTATGTCTATCCAGAACTTTAGTCCTATGAGCTGTTTTGTAAACGAGATTTGTTTTGTGGGAAAGGGAATTTTGTTTCAAGACTTCCCTGAGAAACTGATAGCATCGGGTAATTCTTAAATTTGACTTATCATAATGGTATATCTGGAAGGAATTTGTCAACTGATATGTTATAATTATTTTTTAATTTTTTTTAATTTTTGAGATAGGTCTTACTCTCTTGCCCAGACTGGAGTGCAGTGGTGTGATCATGGTTCACAGCAGCCTCAAACTCCTGGGCTCAAGAGATCCTCCCACCTCAGTCTCCTGAGTAGCTGGGACTAAAGGCATGTGCCACCATGCCTGGCTAGTTAATTTTTTTTTTTTTTTTTAAGTAGAGATGAAGTCTTGCTGTGTTGTCCAAGCTGGTCTCACACTCCTGAGCTTGAGCAGTCCTCCCACCTTGGCCCCTCAAAAGTGTTGAGATTACAGGGGGGAGCCACTGTGCCTGGCCTGATATGTTTTAATTCTAACAGTAGATCTGCATAGAGAGAAAAGTTGGTATTATGAACAAAGGTAGCTTTAATTCGAAGAGACAACCATCCCCATTCCACAACCTCTTTCCACCCAAGCAAGGAAATTTATTGAGGCCAGTAACATTTTAAATGCTTTTTGGAGTTGTTTATTTGCATGTACTTTCTTTCTTATTGTGTAAGATTTGACTTTTTTTTTTAAAGGAGTTTCTTCACATGGATAACTCAGTTTGTATAGCCTAATGTAATCTCAGCAATAAGTCAAAAGCTGTTCTTCTGTAGGGCTATATAGTTCTCTGACATAGGAAATCATTCTTAGTTCCATTATATTGAGAAGAAACAGAGAAGCATTTTACATCCAAGTGCACCAGCAGCTGTTTTGTTACATAGCTGCTGTGTGCAGAGCCCAATACTGAGAATTTTAAGAAGTCACTGAAATATGTCGAAGCACGAGGATGGGTCTGGATCTCCTCACTCTAGACGCCTGTACCTTTTTTCTGTAGTCGGTGAATGAAATTTTGGAACACGAACTGCACGTGTGGAAAGAATTTGCGTGTGGGTGGAGGAAGCATCTAATGGGAACTGAGCTGGGGGAAGTAGAGCCTGGTCCCAGGTGTCCCAGCTGGAAGAGTTTGAAGCCAGACCCAGGGAGCCCTGCGTTTGAGGCCACCTGCACTGCTCACAAGCCACGGGCCTTGGGAAGCCCTTTCTGGGAACTTGCTTGTGGAGCTGAGATGGGGGTCAGAGTTATTCTGCAAAGTGGTTCTCACTGAGCAACAAGTGACTTTCTCTTCCTCCACGTTTTCCTCTCCTTACCTCAAAACGGAAGAAACTTCTTGGCAAAATACCATTTAACATAATTTGGCCACACTGAACATTTAAAAATAATCAAAGATGGAGTCTGTGCTGTTAAGAATTGATAAGTATTCCACATAAAATCTAAACATCATTCTTTTCTTTATTAAATTTTTGGTGTCATGCACAAAAACTTGAAACTTCAGCTTTTAATAAAATTGACTTTATTTCTAAAGAGAAGTGGGAATAACAGTGGTGCTAAGATTAGCAGTAAAAGCCTTTAACCTGCGAATTCCTTCACGCTGGGGTCAAAGAAGGGAAGTCCACGTGGATGTTTGACTTGTGACCTCTTCCTTCATTTAAAAAAAAAAAAAAAAGACTTAAATTACTCATGCCCTCAGTTTAAATTTGTGACTGGCATTTGAAACTATGGAATGATTCACTTTTCCTTGTAGCAAGAAAATTTGAAAATGAAAGCAAAATGATGCTCATGTTCAAACTGAACCTACTATGAAAAGATGTTTGCTGATGGCTTCGTTGCCCTGCAGACACACACGACAGAGATGGCTGTTGTTCAACACATTATTTTCCTCTTCCTCTGAGCATCTTAGAGAGGGATGACTGTGCATGTTGCCTCATGCGTAGGAGGTGGTGTGCAAGATCTTTTGGTTTGTATCGTGGCTTACAGGCTCTCATTTAGGCCATGGCATGGTACATTCCAATACCATGAGTGGTTAAATCTCAGGAATTCCAAAGTATATGAACGGAGTGATGTCAGCTGTACTCTCATTTCGTGCTACGTAGCCAGATGTCGTGTAGCTAACCTCGGCAGTTACTATACATAATGTGCTATAACTGGCTGATTTAAAGTAAATGCGTCAGTTTCCTCATCTGTAAATGATGGCTTTTGACTAAATAATAGCTTAGTTTTCATTGTGAACAAAATGCTTGTTTAGCTGGGCAAACACATTTTTTTGCAGAAAAACAGCCCTATCACCAATAATACCTGCTCTAGTGTTTTTAAAAATTAGAATGAAATTTTGTTTGTACATTTTTGTTTGTTTTTGACAGTCTCACTGTGTCGCCCAGGCTGGAGTGCAGTGGCACCATCTTGGCTCACCACAGCCTCAAACTCCTGGGCTCAAGCGATCCTCCTGCTTCAACCTCCTGAGTAGCTGGGACCACAGGTGCATGCTAGTATGCCTAGCTAATTTTTAAATTTTTTGTGGAGATGGGGTCTCACTATGTTGCTCAGGCTTGTCTTGAACTTCTGGGCTCAAGCGATCCCCCCGCCTCAGCCTCCCAAAGTGCTAGGATTACAGGTATGAGCCACTGCATCTGGCCTTGGTTGTACTTAAAAAACAAAAACAAAAAATTAAAAAAAAAAAACAACAGAAAACTTTTCATGGCTCCCAGGAGCATTTATATGATTAACCAGTTATCTTTCCTTGCTGATAGTTCCACTTTCCTCGTGTTTGACAGAAATGACTCTTAGTTTAGCTGTTTCCAGGAGCAGTGGGGTATCATTTTGATGCTTCTTTATTTCTTCTATGCAACTAAAATACAAGGTGAAGATACGATGTCTCTGAAATGATAAAGCTACATTTGTCAAAAAGCACATATTTTCCATTCGACATTTTGGCTTAAAGAAATGAAAACTACAGAATGACTTTTTCCTTTATCTGGGTCTGTGCTGTGTATTTACCTATTTTAAAAGATATACAGGTGAAAAATATTTTTTGAAATCAACTTGTCTGAATCAAGATGCACACTCTTGCAGCAACATCACAGGGTGTCTCTGTCACTGAGGACTCTGTCCCCATTTGTGTGGGCTGACTGGGTCGCTGGCTGTGGGAGGCACACATTTGTTATCTTGGTGCAGCAGTTTGTAGTCAGCTGACTGACTTGTTCCTGCACATGCATTTTTTTTTTCCTGGCAAGTCATAATTCATGTTTTTCCTAAGGTCCAGCCCTATTATGACTGACAGATCCTATCTGGCTGAGAAACATGGGCACCCTTCTGTTTTTGCCTCTTGTTCCCAACATATTTGTATGCTTTTCAATAGGAAGCTGACCTGGAGTAAATGCCCAGGGTTGTCTGAGGTCTCTAAATGGAAGGTGTAGTCTGAAACCAGCTAACTATGGCAGCATTAGGGCAAGAGCTCACAGGTAAAGGACTTGTGAAGGAGGGTGGAGGGTGGGAAAGTGGGAGAGGCGAGAGCTAACGTGAATGAAACTGAAGAGAAACAGAAGTTGTGGCTGGCATGCAGGAGAAACCCAGATTCCCATTCACCACTTCCTCTCACCTCCAGAAATTACCCATCAGTCCTCTCTATTTTGCAATCCTCTCTATTTCCCCTGAAGGTTCTGCTTTGAATGCTGTCTTCCCAGCAGAAATGTTGAAGGGAAGTAGCTCAGCCCAATTCCCTTCCGGGCCACCACTTTCAACTATAGACTTTCTAGTCAGAGCCAAGAAGGCCATGGACTCTGAGAATGGCATTTAAAGTCTCTGCCGGGCTCCACTTAGTTCCCCTTCCCCTACAGATGCCTTATTCCCTCGAAATGCAAACGAGGCTCCATGGCCACCGTTTCCTTCCTCTTTCTGTCCACATTCCAGTCGTTCACCATCTCGAGAACACTGGGGCACCCTCCTCTACCCCCAGCAAGAGCTGTCATTTAGTTGTGATCCACAAATCTGCTAAAGAGAAAGGTGCCCTGCTATCATTTTACAAAGGCTTGCTTGGAACACATTCCTGCCATTCTTTTTTGCTGCTCTGTAGCCTGAGTGATTATTTGTTTAGTGTAGGAGTAAATGTGAGGGGCGCTGTATTTCTTAAAAACAAAACAAAACAAAACTTTTAGTGACATATGCTTATTGGGGGAAATAAGATAGAAATAAATAATATTGAAAACAAACACCCCTCAATCACGTGACAACCGCAATATAGCACTTTGGTGAAAGTGGTCTTAATTTAAAAAAGAAAGTCCATCTTTCTAGGTATCTGAGCAATTCATTACTATTCTATGTAATTTTTGTGCGTTTATAATTAATTTTGTAGATTGGGATTTACTAGCATGTGATACCTTGTAAAGGACATTTTACATTAAATTATCTTCCTCCCTAGCACATTGCCTAATTCTGTCACTTGTATTATTGAGGAAACATTTGCAAGTAGGACAAAAAGCTGTCTGCAAATACTTAAGCTTTGAGTTGTTTTTTTCTGAAGTGCAAACACAATCAATTGGGTTAAGTCTCCCAGCCCCTAAGTGGGGGTATTTATGTTTTTTTTAGGAGAGAAACTTTGGAAGTAAATCAGAAGTACCCAGGGCCAATGGCCAGAGTCTTAGAGGGAGCATAAACCTCTAGGATCCAGTGAGTATCCACAAACTTAGAGCACTGCGAAAGAAACAGTTGGGTTAGCGTTTTATTAGGAAGGTCAGAGATGATTGAGAAAGTTAACCCTTCCAAGGGGTAATTACCCCCAATATGTGTCCGTTGTGGCATGCTGTGTACATTCACTACCTTTTTTTTTAGTGGGAAAATAACAACATGACTTGGCTGCATGTCCCAGGAAGAGGCCGCAGAAATGAAACCTCAGGGTCACATGAAGGAGATTCCCCTGACATATTTCAGAGCTGATGCTTAATGGACCTGAACCAGTTTGCTTTTTTTTTTTAAAAAAAAAAAGACAGAGTTTTGCTCTTTGGCCCAGGCTGGAGTCAAGTGGCACAATCTCGGTTCACTGTAACCTCTGCCACCCCCCCGCAACCCCCACCCCCGCCAACCTGGTTCAAGCGATTCTCCTGCCTCAGCCTCTCACGTAGCTGGGATTACAGGCACCCCCCGCCACCATGCCCGTCTAATTTTTGTATTTTTAGTAGAAACGGGGTTTCACCATGTTGGCCAGGCTGGTCTCGAACTCCTGACCTCAGGTGATTCACCCGCCTCGGCCTCCCAAAGTGCTGGGATTACAGGCTTGAGTCACCGTGCCCGGCCCCAGTTTGCATTTTTTACAGGGCAGAGACTGAAGGGCACTTAGAGCTACCTGGCCCCGCCTGGCTTTAGGGACCTGATCTGTGCAGACATGGTAATTCCCCACGGGCACAGTCAGCCCTTCGTTTCAATACCAAGAATTGCCCTTTTGAAAGGGTCTTGAAGGACTTGACATTCTAGGATTTAATTATTAGGGGGACGAGCAGAGGCAATGAGATGCAACTCTGAAACAAATGTTTAACCACTTGAGTCGAAGAGGAAACAGAGTGAATTAAAACTTGAAAAGTGATCTTCAAATCGGCTTCCACCCTTGTAGGCTGATTAGACGACAACTAGCATCTCCAACTAAGAGTGTGTATAATTAGACAGCCCTCTAGGTTATATCTCAAGTGAGAAAAGAAATATGTGCTTTTCTTAGCCTTTCCTTATTTTTGGCCTGTATTTGGGAACTTTTTTTTTTTTTAGTTTAGTTTTTTTTTTTTTAATTGTACTTCTACAAAGTGCTCTGCAAGTTGCATGAGAATATATACAAGAGCTTTAGCTTCATTTAGGACATATTCTCTCATTCCTGAAACTTCAGATTAATTTAGCATTTGATGACCTAATATTGCGTTTCCTCAATTTTGTTCTATAAGTAGCATTCATCAGAGCAAAGTTTATTTTATGTTGGTGGCATTCAGTAAGTGATACATCACAAAGAAAGATTGGATACTCTTGCATATCAAATATACTTTCAACTGTGTTCTCTAGCAATGCCATAGATTGTAACTGCAACTGACAACTTGTACTTCTAAGAGAGCATTTATCATTGTTGGATGTGCGTTGTGTCTGTCTGCTAATTAGCTTGTGAAGTCCCTCGGGTTATTCATCTCATAGAGGCCAGTGTCTGGCACAGAATAGTTAACCACTGAAGGTATCCTGAGTGGAATTGAGTTGCAACAGTGTGTTATAGACAGTATAGTCCACAAGGAAAAGTAGTCATCACTGAGCAGAACTGCATTTTGCAGCCCTCCATGATTTTAGGGGAGAGCAAATATAAAACACATTTTCAAACGGGTGAGTCTGACTAATTTGGAAAATTGAATGGACTGTTTTCTAATTTTTTTTTTTTTTTTTTTTTTGCATCTGGGATATAAAGCAACAGTGAAAGTTACTTTTTAAAAATGGGCTGAAGAGTGAGAAATGAATCTGACTTATCAAATCCACAGAGGGTTTCCTTTATTACTGTGCTGCCCTTCATCCCATGCCTGCCTGCTTTCATGACAAGTTGCAGTGAAGTCGTATTTGGCTGTGAGAAGTGACTTGCCTTCAGGGTCACTGTGAACCATGTGGGTGGGGCTGGGCAAATGCATATTCAAGTACTATAAAATATTTAGAAGCAGAAGATTCAAAATTTGACCAATCAGTTTGATCAAGTTTAATTTCTTTTTGTTTTTAAAGACATGGTTTTGCTGTGTTGCCCAGGCAGAAATGCAGGGGCTCCATCATAGATCACTGCAGCCTGGAACTCCTGGGCTCAAGCAATCCTTTCCTGCCTCAGCCTTCAGAGTAGCTAGGATTACAGGCTTGCACCACTGCACCTGGCTAATTTTTTAAATTTCTGCAAAGATGAAGTCTTGCTATGTTGCCCAGGAGTAGTTCTCTCGCTTCAGCCTCCCAAAGTGCTGGGATTACAGGCGTGGACCATCACACACAGCCTAAGTTTTACTATAACCAATGAGGCAACCTCCACGGAGACGAAGAAGAGGGAGTGGTACCTTCTAGACATCTTGACCTTTGTCTTCTGGTTCCAGGAGCTGCTATCGCTAGGAAAAGGAAGTCCTGTCTGCTCACAGCCCACCCGCCTCTGCGCAGGTGTCCCTGGGTTGGCTCGTTGATGGTAGTGGTGGAAATTGTCTCAGTCATTACTTACAGCCTGTGAATCCTATTAGCATTTCTCCCATTTTCTCTGTTTTTATCAAGGGAACAGAAATCCATCATCAGGTATTTCCACAAAATTGACCTCATATTTCCTTCCTGGGTTTAATGCTCAGTTGCCAAAATAGAAGTGAAGAGTCAGCAGAGTTGATGTGAAGTCACTTGGAGTAAATATCTTCAAATTAACAAGACGTAACATCCCTTTCCTGCCTTTAGCCCACAAATGCCCACCTCTGCTGAGCCACCTTCTTGCAAAGGAGGCTTTTGGAAAAGATCTTTTGGGATATGTGAGGATCCCACATATAAAGTAGCAGGAGAATCTCGAGTTCCATGGGAAATGACTATAGGTCATTTTTCCATTTTCAGAGAAATCAGTGCCTTTGAAAGAGACCGTAGCTTTTTCTGCCTCCGACTGAACTTGCCTAATTTGTGGAGGTGAATGAGGCAGCCTTTGTTCTCTGCCAGACTTTAGTCAGAGCCCTTAAGCATGGCTTGTTGTCCAGAGCATGGTAGAGAAATTTAGAGCATCATCGTAACTGTAGCACCACCAAAAATAATAACCACAGGAGCTACCATTATGGAGGAATTGCCCCATGCCCTGCAGCCACCTCTCCTCCTCCACTCCCCCACTCCCCCATTCCTCCTTCTTCTCCTGCTCCAGTATTGCATATTTTTACCTGACTCTGCAGCGGGCTGCCTCCCCTGGTAGCTCACTCCTTTGACCTAGACTTTGGGTCTTCGTAGCTCTGGTGCTTGTACCTGCTCCCTCTGCCCTGGGCCAGGATTCTCAGTCTCTGGGATTGGCCTCAATCTGTGTTTCCCCAGTACCTTGCTTACCCCTTCACACGCATGTGGATTGCACGGACTCGCCCTGGCTTGCTCACATGAAACACTCTCCTACCCATCTCTTCCTTTCAGCTGGAGCTGCTGTGCCCATTTCAGACTCTGCCTTCACACCTGGACTCCAGCCCTTCCCTTGTAACAGCCTCCCTTCAGGAAGGGGGTATCTTGCAGCCTAGACCCTCAGTTACCAGAGTCCCTCAGAACAGCCTTTCCCATTCTACTGTTCTTCAAGTGTGTTGGTAGAGAAAATGAGAGCATCATGATAACTGCGGCACCATCCAAAATGATAACTACAGTAGCTACTATTAAGGAGTATAGTGTCTAGCAGCTAGTGTTTTGGTAGAAACTCAAGCCAACACCCCTGTAATCCCAGCACTTTGGGAGGCCGAGGTGGGTGAATCACCTGAGGTCAGGAGTTCAAGACCAGCCTGACCAACATGGTGAAACCCCGTCTCTACTAAAAATACAAAATCAGCTGGGCATGGTGGCACATGCCTGTAATCCTAGCTACTCGGGAGGCTGAGGCAGGAGAATCGCTTGAACCAGGAAGGCAGAGGTTGCGGTGAGCCGAGATCACGCCATTGCACTCCAGTCTGGTTCTGGGCAACAAGAGTGAAACTCCATCTCAAAAAAAACAAAAAAGCTCAAGCCAGACCGTCAGGATTCAAGCTCAGTCTCACACATATGAACTGTGTGACTTTGCAATTTACTACTTCTTGCCACATCACTCTTTCTCATCCTTAATAAATAAAATCATTTATGAAGAAGATTATTAATACCATCAGTATTATGAAGACTATTACTCTTATCGTTGATCCTTATTTTCTCATGGGACCCATCAAGTTCAAGTGACCTAACATTATACAATTTAACCTATTCTTCTGCAGCAACACACCCAGATGGGGAGGAACCCAAAACACCGATGGTGCTATTGACATGCTCAGAACTTTCCAGTGACATTGTCTCTGTTTTCTTGTATATGTGCATGCATGAACAAGAGCTTTAAAAATTGATGGGGACCCTGGGCTGCTGGCTAAGGAGCTCTCCTGCCTGATGCCCAGACAATGTTGTATCTATATACATTTGCTGGGAAGAGGAGTCAGCCTAGCTGGAAGGCTGCTATTGTTATGCAAATTGGAAAAGCACACTTTTAAGCTACACTCTTGCAAAATGGCTGAGGGTGGCAGTATGGTTAGGGCTCCAGAAAAGTTTAATCATTGTGATGAATCTAATGGAAAAGGACCAAGTTTGCTGCTTCAATATCCATATTCCACCTTCAGCTGTAAAATGTGCTGCAGATATTGCACTTGCCTGAAATAAAGCGCTCTCTGTCTTTTCTTCTTCTGAAGAATCCTTTGGCTGTGTTTTATTATACCAGAAGCCCATTTCCTCAACTTAAAGTAATTATTAACAACAACTAAAGCTTTTTCTCAATGTGGTTGAATTCGGTAGTTTTAGGATTCAGGATGGATGTAGAAAAAGGTTTGTGTGTTGCGCGTAACCTCGGTCGTGTAGAGTATGTGGATGCTTTCCCCAGTATTCACATGGAGCAGTTATGCAGGATCTGCAGCAGCAACAGCTCTGGTGACCACTCAGTCCTCTCTTCTCCATTTCCAGGCAGACCTTACATCTTTCTCTCTGAAAGTGAGCTGAAATCTGATACCCTGTAACCTCCACGCTTTGTTTCTGCAGGATTTCCATCCTTCAGGGACAAACAGAACAAGCTTAATCCTTCCGGCAAACATCAGGTCTTCAGGTATTTGCAGACAGCTAAGTTGCAAGCTGTCTTCCCTTTCAGGTGAATCCCCCACTCCTCTTAGGAAGTGGTTTCCAGTTTCATTCTCTTGTTGTTGGAAAACTTGTGCCAGAGAGAGGCTGCAACCACAACAATGAGGGCTTGGAACCCTGAACCATGTCTCAGGAGGAGTGAATAAAAGATTTGTTGTATGGAGCTCTCACCTCCTCCATCCTAGATAATATACCTCTATTAATGCAGTCTCTTCTCCTAGTAGCTCTTTTGGCAGCCACGGCACCTCATTAATGTGTTTGTTAAAATGCCTCAGTCTTTTCATCTGTGGTGCAGTCGATCTGCATTTCTGTAGTTTTGAAGCTAGGTATGGGGATTTTTGAATGATCCTTATTACTCAGTGGAGTGTTGATCGCTATTAGCTTGGTCCAGTTTTGGATTTTCCTGTTGGTTTCTAATTTAGTCATGCAGGATGTGTACTGTCTTTCCCAGCTTCCCGTTTCCCATTTGAGACATTTGCCTTGTGTGAGTTCATCAAGGTATGGAAAATGAAGCCTCATAGCAGCCTGTTACCTCTCCTAAACCAATCCCCCTGTCAGCTCACATTTAATGCGGATACCTTTTATCTTGGGTACTTGTCAGAAGGTCTTCTTTATATCTGTGTCTTACAGATACAGCTAATTGCACATTGTAGGAACTGATTAATGCCCAGGGGACTGAGTGCCATCACACATAATTGTGGAACGAGAGATTTTGATTGCAGTCAATGAAGATTTTCCTCCCTAATTGTGAGGGGTCCTTTTTAAATACTATTATACCTGATTTTCTTCTTATTTTTTAGTTTTTATTTTTTGAGATGGAGTCTTGCTCTGTCGCCCAGGCTGGAACACAAGTGGTGCGACCTCTGCTAACTTGCAACCTCCGCCTCCCAGGTTCAAGCGATTCTCGTGCTTCAGCCTCCCAAGTAGTTGGGATTACACGTGCCTGCCACCAGGCCTGGCTAATTTTTTTGTATTTTTAGTAGAGGCAGAGTTTTGCTATGTTGGCTAGGCTGGTCTTGAACTCCTGACCTCAAGTGATTTGCCTGCCTCGGCCTCCCAAAGTGCTGGGATTACAGGTGTGAGTCACCATGCCCAGCCAATTTTCTTCTACTCTCGGACTGGAAGAGGCTCTGGTTTCTGCTACCTTTTCTACCTTTAGATGTACGTGGTCACACTTTGAGGGCCTTCGGTTGGTGTTGAAGAGGGGATGGCGGGCCCAAGCTCTGCAAGCCTGGTGCTTGGGGGCATGTTGCCTCCCTGCTGCACAGCACTTCCTGCCATTGTCCTGGTCAAGCTGGGTTTCCCGATTTACGGAAGAGCTTGGGCTCAGAGGGAGGCCGTGAGGAGCCCCGAGAGAATGCCAGCCAAGGCTCTGCCTGGTCTAACCCTGCCAGAGCCTGGCCTTTGGGTGGAACTGGGAGGGCCGGGGAAGAAGGTTATGAGAGGCACAAGCTCTGGTTCTCTGCCATTACCTCTCAGCCTAGAAGTGGCCACTGGATTTCTTTGTATGTTTTCTCTTTATAGTAAATAAAGGGGAAACTTCTCCCCTCACTGGCCTGTGTAGGCTACAGTTGCCTGAGGCTCAGGCTTGCCTGTTCTTCTAATCATTGACCTTCTTGTTTGTTGGATTCTCTTTTTCTTCATTTAAAAATACGCCACATTTCCTTTCCCTCAGTCTTGTTGCAAGTTCCCAATAATTTTGGAGTCCTGTTAAAAGACCTGTACTTTTTATAAATTTGCTTTCCCTTCAATCTGGAGAAACAGAAGAGGAATTACTTGTAGAGTGTGTACTGTGTCTCAGGGCTAGGCTGAAGCTTCACGTACATCATCCTCTCTGTCCTTAACAATCCTGCAAGGCTGGTGATGCTAATTTCCATTTTAGAGTCGGAGACAGTTGAGAATGTGAGCTTCACATACCCAAGGTCATGCAGCTGGAGAAGAGGGGTGTGAAGATGAGGACACAGGGCACTGTCCCACCCACCCTACTAGGACGAGGGGCTTCATGCTAAACTCTGGCCCATTAGAAACCACTTGGGAAACATAAATGCCCACGGATACAGCCATTTCAAAGATTCATGCTTAGACCAGAACATTTAGCCCAAAGCGAAACCCACAGAAACTTCAAAAGGAATAAAAATATCATGTTAATGTTAAGAAAAATTATTTAAAATTTGGAAACAAGGCATAAACGTAACAGCAGCATGTAGTTCTTCAAATGTTAGCCAGGGGCGTTGCTTAACAAGCCTACCCAAGGGTTATTTGTTTAGGGTGTCATACCTGGCTTTGTTTTTAATTTTTTGAGACGGAGTCTCGCTCTGTCGCCCAGGCTGGAGTGCAGTGGCGCGATCTCGGCTCACTGCAAGCTCCGCCTCCCGGGTTCACGCCATTCTCCTGCCTCAGCCTCCCGAGTAGCTGGGACTACAGGCGCCCGCTACCACGCCCGGCTAATTTTTTGTATTTTTAGTAGAGACGGGGTTTCACCGTGTTAGCCAGGATGGTCTCGATCTCCTGACCTCGTGATCCGCCCGCCTCAGCCTCCCAAAGTGCTGGGATTACAGGCGTGAGCCACTGCGCCCGGCCTGTTTTTAACTTTTAAAAAATAACAACTTTGTGGCCGAGCGCGGTGGCTCACACCTGTAATCCCAGCACTTTGGGAGGCTGAGGCGGGCGGATCACCTGAAGTGAGGAGTTTGAGACAAGCCTGGCCAACACGGTGAAACCCCGTCTCTACTAAAAATACAAAAATTAGCCGAGCGTGGTGGCGGGCACCTGTAGTCCTAGCTACTTGGGAGGCTGAGGCAGGAGAATTGCTTGAACCTGGGAGACGGAGGTTGTGGTGAGCTGAGATTGCACCACTGCACTCCAGCCTGGGCAACAGAGTGAGACTCCGTCTCAAAACAAAAAACAAACACAGCTTTGTAATATAATTCACGTAATGTACAATTCACCCATTTAAAGTGTACACTTCAGGGGTTTCTAGTAATTTCAGAGTTGTGTAACCATCGGCACAGTCCGTTTTAGAACATTCTCATTGCCCCAAAAAGAAACCTGTTAGCAGTTACTCCCCATTCTCTAACTGGGCAGACTTCTTTCGGATGTATTTATCGGTGGACTCTAATTCTTGTTTGACCTAGCTTTACCAACTTAGTTGTTCCCTCTCTAAACCAAAAAGTACCCGAAACGTGTCTCAATCAATTTAGAAGTTTATTTTGCCAAGCTTAAGGACGCGCGCCCAGGAGACAGGTCTGTGCTTTTCGCCAAAGATGATTTTGAGTGCTTCAATGTTTAAAGGGGAAGGAGGAAGAAATTTTAAAAGGTGTTGGTAGATAAGAGGCAGAGAGTTGCATTCTTTTCAGTTTTTCATCAGCTGTTCACGTGTGAGAGGGAGTAGAGGAATAGTCACTTGTGCATTCCTCTAGCTCCGTGAATCTGCTTTTTTTGTTTGTTTATTTTATTTTATTTTTTTGAGATGGAGTTTCACTCTTGTTGCCCAGACTGGAGTGCAGCGGCACAATCTCAGCTCACCGCAATCTCCGCCTTCTGGGTTCAAGTGATTCTCCTGCCTCAGCCTCCCGAGTTGCTGAGATTACAGCCATGTGCCACCACACCTGGCTAATTTTGTATTTTTAGTAGAGATGGGGTTTCACCATGTTGGTCAGGCTGGTCTTGAACTCCTGACCTCAAGTGATCCACCCACCTTGGCCTTCCGAAGTGTTGGGATTACAGGCATGGACCACCGCGCCCAGCCCATATTCAACTTATTTTTTAAATGATAATTCATAAAACACTTTAGGATCTTGCATTGCAATAGCATTGTTATGAACATTGCTCTAAAGTTAAGATTTTTAGTTTCTTAAGTAATACATTAATGGTTGAAAAAATTAGAGAATATAGATGAACAAAAATAAAAGTAAAATTAAATTTTCCCAAACACTGCCCTAGAGACAGCCCCTGTATCACATTGGTCTGTGTCCTTATAGACTTTTTCTCTTGCAACAACAACTTATAGTATTTTTAAAACAGTAAATAGCCCCACATCATGATTATTGTTAAATATAAGTTTTTTAAAGCACTGTGTATAAGTGTGGATTAAAAACCATTTTGGTTTACTGTAAAAACTCTGGAAGACAACCTAGGCAACACCATTGAGGACATAGGCATGGGCAAAGATTTCATGATGAAGACGCCAAAAGCAATTGCGACAAAAGCAAAAATTGACAAATGGCATCTAATTAAACAGCTTCTGCACAGCAAAAGAAACTATCAACCGAGTAAACAACCTACAGAATGGGAGAAATTTTTTGCAAGCTATGCATTCAGCAAAGATCTAATATCCAGCATCTATAAGGAACTTAAATTTACAAGAAAAAAACAACCCCCCAAAAAAGTGGGCAAAGACATGAAAAGACACTTTTCAAAAGAAGACATACATACAACCAACAATCATGAAAAAACACTCAACATCACTGATCATTAGAGAAATGCAAATCAAACAAAATACCATCTCACACCAGTCGGAATAGCTATTACTAAAAAGTCAAAAAATATTAGATGCTGGTGAGGTTGTGGAGAAAAAGGAGCACTTTTACACTTATGGTGGAAATGTAAATTAGTTCAACCATTGTGGAAGACAGTATGGCCATTCTTCAAAGAGCTAAAAGCAGAACTACCATTTGACCCAGCAATCCCATGGCTAGGTATATACCCAAAGGAATATAAATCGTTCTGTTATAAAGACACATGCACACATATGTTCATTGCAACACTATTCACAATAGGAAAGACATGGAATTAACCTAAATGCCCATCAATGATAGACTGGATAAAGAAAATGTGGTACATATACACCATGGAATACTATGCAGCCATAAAAAGGAACGAGATCATGTCCTTTGCAGGGAAATGGATGGAGCTGGAGGCAATTATCCTTACCAAACTAACACAGGAACAGAAAACCAAATACTGCACGTTCTCACTTATAAGTGACAGCTAAACAATGAGAACACGTGGACACACAGAGGGGAACAACACACAGTGAGGCCTGTCAGAAGGTGGAGGGTGAGAAGAGGGAGAGGATCAGGAAAAATAACTCAAGGGTACATGGCTTCATATCTGGGTGATGAAACATTCTGTACAGCAAACCCCCATGACACAAATTTACCCATATAACCTGCAGAGGTACCCCTGAACTTAAAAAAAAAAAAATTTTGGTTTTAGAATTCTGAATAACAATTTATCATATTTATTTTTAAATTCATTTTGTCTTATATTTTCTGGCATGCAGTTTGGAAAGGTAATATATTTGTTTTGTAAGATTTTTCTTTAGTTTTTAAAATTTGTGGGTGCTTCTATGCCTTCATATCCTTCTTTGTATGGAGACTTTCCTGGTTCCTTTGTCTCGTGTTTTTCCCCAGTTGCTCTCCACTGTTACCCATGGGCATTAGAATCCCTTGGACGCCTTCAGATTTCCTTTTTGGAAGCTCCTGGCCCCATTCCTTTGTAATTATGTGGTGTTCCACGTCCCTGATGTTTTATTAGTTCCCAACATACTTGATATAAGAGAGGTAATTAGTGTATTACGGCTTCTTTTTGAATTGTTCCCCAAGATAAGCAGAGGGAAATGTTACATGGGTAAAAATTTACATAATAATGTGACCAGGCTTTGTCGCAAAAGCTCACTGTAATCATGAGAAAATGAAAGCATTTTATTTATGGAAAGTTTCCGCATGTATTTGTCTCTAAGAATTAAAAATTGCCACTGCATTATGGTGGCCTCAGATTTCAGAAGAAACATTGTACTGTGTTTACTTGTACCGTGCCCTGCCTTTCTAACCAAACTTGAACACCCTCTTTTCTGTTCTGAGACTGTTCTATGGCCATTCCACCGTTGATTGAAACCAAAGCCAAACCAGAACATTAAATATGAAATGCTTTTTCCCTCACCCACAGGAGCTTTGTAATTATATGGCTTAAAAAAAAAAAAAAGCACTGAATTCTTAAATGAGAGTGTTTAGTAAAATATTTGGAACAGCTTCAGCTTCCTACTTTCCTTCGGTGAACCATGGCTGAAGGTAACGTTTTCTTGGTCAATGTGAATTGCGTTCCTTCCCCCAGTGCTTGATTTTCCTTTGACCTACTCCGTCTCCATAGTTTGCATGAGGTGGCCCAAGCCTCTTTCCATGATTTTACATAGGTGTTACCGCAGAACGCTGCCAGATGGCTGCCTGTCTTGGTGGGGAGAAGTCCCTGGATCTGCTGTCCTTTTTCATTCTCAGCACTAGCGTCATTTCTGCCACAAGTCTTCCCTGAACTCAAGGCTGGGTTGAGGGCTATTCCCCAGGCACTCACACCTTACATTGGCAAGACCTTCCTCCACTTGTATGATCCTGAAATGTTCTCTTAGTGACTCTTTTCCAAACTAAAAGCTCCATGGGGGCCCCTGAGCGAAGTTGATCTTTACAACCACCAGGGCCCAGCACCATATCTGGGATGTAGCTATTGCTCGATAAATATTTGTTGACCAGAAGGCAAGTGAACCGAGTACTCCCTATCCACTGTGTGCCTACATTCCTGCCACCCCCTGTATATATATGACAACGACTCTTCAGTCCCAGGCCTAATAGACTTGCCCCAGTCAGCTCCTTCCTGATTTCATGTAAGAGTGACATGATTAAATACTTCTTCCTTCCTGAAGCGTTTCCCCCTGTTGGATGTTGGGGCTCCTGCTCTCTGCTCGCCTCTCTCCTAGGCCTGTCTCTGAGGTTTGGCCAACTCCTCTTGTCACCCCTCCAGCACTATGAGCAAGGAATTCTGGTTCTCCCCACACCATCTTTTTTGAAATTGCATTCGAGGTCTCCAGCATCTCTTCTAGGCAGATGCCTGAAGGGACTGGGCTTCATGTAGTCCTCCCAGGCCTGCCAGACTTTCTAGCCTTCAACTAGGGGCTTCATGCATGTCTGTGGAAGGAGTGACCAATGGACAAACGTACAACTCTATTTTGAAAGTGGATTGGGGCTGGGTGCGGTGGCTCATGCCTGTAATCCCAGCACTTTGGGAGGCAGAGGTGGGTGGATCACAAGGTTGGGAGTTCAAGACTAGCCTGGCCAACATGGTGAAATCCCATCTCTACTAAAAATACAAAAATTAGCTGGGTGCGGTGGTGGGCACCTGTAATCCCAGCTGTGTGGGAGGCTGAGGCAGGAGAATCACTTGAACCTGGGAGGCGGAGGTTGCAGTGAGCCAAAATCGCGCCATTGTACTCCAGCCTGGGCGACAGAGCAAGACTGTCTCAAAAAAAAAAGAAAAAGAAAAAGAAAAAAAAGAAAGTGGATCGAGTATGAATTATGAAATTGCAAAGACTAGGAGGATAGATGTGGGTCTTGCAAGGCCTTGCCCTTGAGTTTGCAATCAACTGGCTTGTTTAATAAACAAATATGTGCTAAGGATGATGGCTCCTCATGGAACTTAGGGCATGCAATCATTGACTTCAGAATAAAACTGTAGCTTAGGATCCAAAGAGAAGAACAGAGGTAAGGAAGAATCATGAGCTCACTCGCTGCTCATCCCTTCCAGTGCCCACCTAGAGTCCTTCAGGGATCATAGCTTCAAAACCCTTCCAGTGGATTCTTTCTGAAGTTCATTCTCAGACTCTCAGTGATCTTTACTACCTTTTAAATTAGGAATGTTCTTCACAAAAAGGAATGCTACAGGTTACTTCACTGAGTACGAGGTGAAGATTCCAAGTGTTCATTTTCTGGGTGGCTGTATATTATTTGTGTGGGAACCCACATTCTTATCTCACCACTAAAGGTCAAGAAAGTACTTTCACCAGCCAGCAAGCATCACTTGTATGTGGTCATTGTATGATTACAACGGCAGGTACCAGCAGGTGTATTAAGCAGAACACACATACAAAGGCAATGATTTTAAATTGGACTTTGGATTAAAGTAATGTATTTAACCCCTCAAGAGTTCTGATTGTATTAAACTCATTTATAATCATGAGCAAATGAGTCTATACTAATGCCTCAGATGTTTTTGAATTTGGCAACTTCTATTTCCTAATTGTGATTTAGATTTAAATAACTTTTTCACTTATGCTCACCTGTAATCTTTGTATGCCTTTATTTCTCCCCGTGGAAGTATTCACAGGACCCTAATTCATTAGTTTGGTAATAGCTTTTTACTGCTTTGGACTTAAAGGTACCCTCGGTATTTTTAACAGACACAGATGTGCTGTCCCGTGGAGCTGTCGGGGAAGAATGCCTTGAATCCCTAACCACTTGCTCTTGTTCATAGTACTTAATTTTCACTTACTGAATCATTTGCTTTCCAAAAACCACCTTGTTGCATGTATTAGTTTGTTAGGGCTGTCATAACAAATTACCACAAACCGGGCAGCTTAAACAACGGAAGTGTGTTGCCTCAGTTCCAAAGGCTGGATGCTGGCAGGGTGGGTTCCCTCAGAGAGCTGCAAGAGAGAATCTGTTCTATGACTCCCCCTGGCTTCTGGTGGTTTCCCGGCAATCTTTGGCATTCCTTGGCTTGCAGAAGCAGAAGCATCACCCCAGTCTTTCTCCATCTTCACATGAGTTCTCCCAGGGTGTGTTTATGTCCAAATTTCCCCTCGCCTTTATTTTTATTTTATTTTATTTTATTTTATTTTATTTTATTTTATTTTATTTTTTCGAGACAGAGTCTCTGTCGCCCAGGCTGTGGAGTGTGGTGGTGCAGTCTCAGCTCCCTGCAAGCTCCACCTCCCAGTTAACACCATTCTCCTGCCTCAGCCTCCCAAATAGCTGGGACTACAGGTGCTCACCACCTCTCCCAGCTAATTTTTGTATTTTTAGTAGAGACAAGGCTTCACTGTGTTATCCAGGATGGTCTCAATCTCCTGACCTCGTGATCCAGCCGCCTTGGCCTCCAAAGTGCTGGGATTACAGGAGTGAGCCACCACACCCAGCCCAAATTTCCCTTTTTTGTAAGGATGCCAGTCATATTGGATTAGAGGCCTTACCTTATGCCAGTGTGACCCCATCTTCTCTAATTATATCTGCAGCAGCCCTTTTTCCAAGTCAGATCACATTCTGAGGTACTAGAAGCTAGAACATCAACATGAATTTTATGGGGATAGTTTGTATTAGTCCGTTTTCATGCTGCTGATAAAGAGATACCCGAGACTAGGTAATTTATTAAGAAAAAAAAGTTTAATGGGCTCACAGTTAGTTCTGCATGGCTGGGAAGGCCTCACAATCATGGCAGAAGGTGAAAGTCTCACCTTACATGGTGTCAGGCAAGAAAGAGAAGGAGAGCCAAGCGAAAGGGGAAACCCCTTGTAAAACTGTCGCATCTCGTGAGACTTACTCACTACGACGAGAACAGTATGGGGGAAAGCACTCCCGTGATTCAGTTGTCTCCCACTGGGCCTCTCCCACAACACGTGGGAATTATTTGAGCTACAATTCAAGATGAGATTTGGGTGGAGACACAGCCAAACCATATCACAGTTCAACCCCTAAGAGTGTAGCTAATACCTGAAATAATCAGATGACATTTTTATTTGGCAATTCTGTGTAGGAGAGATGGGTAGAAATAATAGTAAATTGCATTGAGTGTATGATCAGAGACTATTGAGAAAGGTGATTGTTGTCAGATCCTAAATTATATGAAATAATTTGGGGGATTGTTTTTGACATATGTCATATAAAAGTAACTTATTTCCCAGGTTTCTTATTTTTTCTGACCAGCTCTTTGTCCATACTGATTCAATAATTTCCCAATGTTCTTCAGCTAATGGAGAAAAAGAGTTTGACCACATTTGTAAAATCCAATCTAACTAATGTATTTATGTTTTAGCTTTTTATTATGTACATTTTCATATATCTGGAAAAGCAGAGAGAATAGTATAATAAAAACCATATACTCTTCTTGCAACTTTAATAATTGTCAACTATTACCAATCTTGTTTCATCCATCTTCTCTCCACATATTTTTCTTGCTGGAGTCTTATTAAGGAATTGCAGATATCCTGTTATTTCACTTGTATAATTTTTTTTAAGTTAGAGAAATGTAATGTGATACTTTCTCACTGTTGAAATTGAGGAGAAAGGTAAAACTACTTAATGATAAGTATTAGGACATACACCTTGGCTTTTACATTGTAATGAATTTAAAGAAGGAAAAGCAGGAGATAAAGGAGGAGTGGGGAGGGTGGGGTTGGGAAGAGAGAGGATGTGAGAGACACCAGCTCCTTTACATGTTTCCCTCCCTACCACGTTTCCCTCCCTAACTAAACTCTGAGCTCCTCGAGGGCAGAAACTGTGTCTTGGTCCCCCAGTTACCTTCATACCTTATAGGGAATTGGTGTATAGTAAGTGTACATCAGTAAACATTTGCTGAATAATTGAATGAATAAAAGAATGAACGATGCTCCCCCAAAACCTTGCATAGAAAGATACAGAGACATGCTCAGAAAAATACACCACATTTAGCTCTAGAGGTAAGACAAAAGAAATAAAAAGATCCTGAAAGGTACATTGCTTCTCGCAGTTTTCAGGATATTTTCTCTCACATTTAGATCCCGTGTAGCATTTCTGCAACCCTGCCAAGAAGCAGGACTGTCCTAACGTGCTGAGTGCTTATGCCCTTAGTGAGGGAGAGAGGTTTCATCCATGCTGTGAGAGCTCATTCTTCATTTGCATTACGTGAGAATCGAAGCCTGAGTTCTGAGTATTTTGACTACCTTCCATCCTCTCAGAATTCTGGAGCCACACTTTGTTTTGCCTGCCATTTAGGAGAAGATTGGGGTTGCTGTGAAGCTTAAAGTGCTACACATTTTGCTGAAGAAAGAGATTGCAGTCTCAGATGTCCATACTGCCGGCAGACCTACACGCTTATAGATGTGAGTGACATTGAAGCAGGGGAAACAAGTCCTGTTCCACTACACTGAGGAGGCCTTGGACTGAAGGCAAGAGAGAGGAGAGAAGGCAGAGCATACAGTCCCAAAGCCGAGTCCAGCCTCCTTAGCTCCTTGCAACTCACACTCAAACCCCAGTTTAAGTAATTCCAGACTGAAAAATAAAAACCTTAAAAATACTGCAGAGAGAAGTTTGGTATTAGAGTCATGATAAACCCTTGTATAGAACGTGTTGCAATAATTATTTTTTAGGGTCAAAATGAGGAAACCTGACATGCACACTGGGTTTTGGATGTTCAGACATGAAGCTTGTACTGCCAAGTGAGGAAGGCTTTATGCCCTTACGAGATTAAAGGAAAGTTGGACTCATCAGTTGATTCTGAAATCAACCCCCAAACACTGCTTGATCTGAGTTTTCAAAAGCTAACCTTTGGGTTTCTCTTTAAATATTTTTGCGTGATTTGTCATATACTTATCTTTAAGAGTTTTGTTGTTGTTGTTGTTTCCATAAAGCAGATACCATTTAATGCTACAGGTACTCAAGATTTCATTCATGCATATTCTTAGTCGATATGAGAAAAATCTATTTCATTGTAGTTCTGAGTTGAATATGGGAATAAGTTGAAATAATAAAAGAAGGAGACTGTTTATCTGTTGGCAAACGTGTCGCTGTCATCATCTGCATCCTTCTAAGTGTGTGGCTTCTGGGCCATCATGGGCGAGTAATGACCACATCCCATTCTTATCTTTTCTCCTTGGCTCTGGAAGGAGTCTTTTATACTGGTGATTGCCGGACTGTTCTTGAGATTTTTCTTCCCTCAACCCTCTCCAGCCCCCAGGCTCTCTTCTGACTCTTCCCACCCCTCAGACAGCCTCGTCCTTTCTACCATCAACCACAACACTTGGGTGTTTCCAGGACTTGCCTTGCAGTTCTCCCTCACCATGAAGACATCTCTCATGGCTTGGTCCACAGTCCCCCGTTGTCTTTTGGCCTCTAACCTTGAATCTCCACCTGCTTGTCTGACACATCTATCTGGGTGGCCTAACAGTATATTATACTTTTCTCAAATTGAGACCCCTGTTTATTGTTTCATTATTTTTTATTGATATATAATAGTTGTACATATTTTGGGGGTACATCTGATATTTTGATGCAGATATCAAAATACCATCTAAAGAGTTCTTTGGCAGCATGTGCACAGGTATCAGAATATCAGATGCACCCCCAAAATATGTACAACTATTATGTATCTACATACAATGTGTAATGATAAAATCAGGGCAACTGAAATATTCATCATCTCAAACATTTATCTTTTGTGTTGGGAACATTACAGATCTTTTCTTCTAGCTATTTTGAAATATACAGTAAGTTATTAACTATAATTTCCCTGCTGTGCTATCGATTACTAGAACTTATTCCTTCTGTCTAACTGCATTTTTGAGCCTGTTAACTAACTGGTCTTCATCCCTTTCTCCTCTTTTTTCGTCCCAGCCTGTGGTAGTAGCCACCATTCTACTCATTACCTCTGTGAGATCTACTTTTTTAGCTCCCACATATGAGTGAGAGCATATGATGTTTGTCTTCCTGTGCCTGGCTTATGTCATGTCACATAATGACCTCCAGTTCCTTTCATGTTGATGCAAATGATAGGATTTCATTCTTTTTTATGGTTGAATAACACTCCATTTTGTAGACATACTACATCTTCTTTATCCATTCATCTGTTGATGGGCATTAGGTTGATTCTGTATCGTGGTTATTGTGAGTGGTGCTGCAGTGAATATGGGATTACAGATGTCTCATCGGTAGACTGATTTCCCTTCTTTCTGATGTATACGCAGCAGTGGGATTGGCGGATCTTATGGTAGCTCTGTGTTTAGTTGTTTGGGAGAGTCCATAGTGCTTTCTGTAGTGGCTCTACCACTTTACATTCCCACCAGCAGCATCCCTGCCTTCCCTTTTCTCTGCATCCCCACCAGCATCTGTTCTTTTTCGTCCTTTTGATAATAGCCATTCTAACTGTGGTGGGATGTTACTGTGATTTTCGTTTGCATTTCCTTCATGATTAGTGATGATGAACATTTTTTCTCCTACCTGTTGGCCATTTATTTGTCGTCTTTTGAGAAATGTCTATTCAGGTCTTTCGCCCATTTTAAAATTTTTGAGTGAAGAGTTTGAGAATATTTTTTCCAATTCTGTAGGTTGTTTCTTCACTTTGTTTCCTTTGCTGCACAGAAACTTCTTAGCTTGATATAATCCCATTTGTCTGTTTTTGCTTTTGTTGTCTGTGCTTTTGAGGTCTTACCCCAAAATTTTGTCCAGACCATAATGCCCTGTAGCATGAAACCCCTGTTTAAACAACATGAAGAGTAGTTTCTCCTCTTTGAGCTCGTATAATACTCAGATTGCAAGTCCCCAAGTCCAAGTTAATTCTTAACTTGCCCCTTGGTCTTCTCTGTTCATTTTCTACAACCTGCCAATTTACCCTTTAGTATTTAGAATTCTTTCTGTGGAAAGTACAGAAAACTCATTCAAACTGGCGTGAACAATAAAAGCGTGTATGATATGACTTTGTGGATTCAAGTGTATTAAATTATATGGTATGTAAATGAAGAAAATGACATTTTTAAAGGGTATTTAATGGTTCGTGTGACTGAACAGTCTGAAGGTGATAGCCTTGCTGACGCCAACATCTGGTTTCTTTCTTTCTCCTCTGAGTGTTCTGTACTCTCAGTTTCATCATAAGGCTCACCTCTTGGTTGCAGACTGCTAACACCATTTACTCAGTTGCTCTGGCCAGGAGCTTGGGGCCATTCTTGACTCGCCTTTCCTTCACATCCCACATTCAATCTCAGCCCTGTCTTCAAAGTGTATCAAAGTATATGGTCAGGTCCAACCAGGAAGGAATGCACAAAAGATGCTCAGTAGTCTTTGCTGAAATTAGAGAAAAAGAAGGCAAGGGAAGAATTAAAGATGAATCTTCTAAAGAAGGGGGAAAGAGGCTTGCCTGCTTAGAATTGGGAATACTGGATTTTTGAAAGAGTTCATTGGGAGCACGTGCACAGATGCTGAAAGGAAGAATCAAGGTGCTGTCTGAAGAATGACATTCTTTATAATATGTGATAGAGTGCATTTATTTGATTTGTTTTCATACAACTTTTAATGTGTATCCCAGGAGAAGACTGTTTTCATTGTTACAAATCTGAAACCAATAATTTTCTTTTAACATGCAGATATAATATAAGCTCACTTTTTCATTACTTTCCCTACAAAGCTGAAAGCGGTTGACTTGCCTTAGAGATTTTCCTTTCATTATATTCTGCTGTGACGTTGCCTTTCATTAATCCCTTCCAGCTAAGCAAAATTTAATTAGAACCATATCACGTGATGGCAACCATTTTTGTATTTAAAAAAAGAATTCAAGGAAGCTCAGCTACCAGTCTTCTCTTCTAAGCAAAGTCTATTATATTTAGTAGGTTCTTTCCAGAATTCAGAATATGTTACATAATGGCTTTTTCTTCATTAATTTTGGATAATAGGGAATTTCTATGCCTGTGTTCCGTTTTACATGACTGTGACCTGAATTTGAAATGACATGGACTTGAGGGTGAAAGGAAAGGAAATTATTTTTTAAAGGAGAAATGGAAAATGACCCTTAGCAGTGCATATATATATATATATATATATATATATATATGTATTTCCCCCCTCAATGAATATAGCAGTCCGTGTTAGATGTAAATAGGGATGAACCCATTTTGCATATAGATTAAGTGACCAAATATCTCAGTAGTTTGGCAGGAAAGCCAAGCCTGCAGCCTGAGGGGCCTCACTTCCACCATCATTATTGACAACTATGTGCTCAAGCGAGCAGGGAGGGTGCAAGGAACACGTCTCCAATCCTTAAAGATTATATGAGTCCTTTGCTCTCAAATCTGAATTTTCCCTTTGTCTCCACTTTATGCCAGCACTGATTTTATTTAGAATTTTATAGAATGGAAGCAAATTCATTCTTTCTTTCATCCTTTCTTTTCTTTCTTTCTTTTCCTTCCTTCCTTTCCCTTTCCCTTTAATTCCTTTCTTTCCTTTTTTTTTTTCTTTCTTGAGACAGGGTCTCACTCTGTCACCCAGGCTGGGGTACAGTGGCGTGATCTCAGCTCACTGCAACCTCCACCTCCTGAGTTCAAGCCGTCCTCCTGCCTCAGCCACCCAAGTAGCTGGGATTACAGGCATGCAACACCACACCCAGCTAATTTTTGTAATTTTAGTAGAGACAGGGTTTCACCATGTTGGCCAGGCTGGTCTCAAACTCTTGACCTCAAGTGATCTGCCTGTCTTGGCCTCCCAAAGTGCTAGGGTTACAGGTGTGAGCAACCACACCCAGCCCAAATACTCTTTCTTGATGTCATAATGAACTCAATTATGAACACAAGTAATCATAAAAAGTCTATATAAGCAAGGTTCTTACTGCCTCTTCCTATTCCTCTTATTTATAATTTCATAAATATTGCTCTAGGTTGATAAGTTAAAAATTTTTATAGTAGGTTATGTATAAGATTTACCATTTTAACCATTTTAAATGTACATGTCAGTGGCATTAAGTACATTCCCAGTGTTAGACGACCATCACTACCATCCATTTCCAGAACTCTTTTTTTTTTTTTTTTGAGATGGAGTTTTGCTCTTGCTACCCACGCTGGAGTGCAATGGCAGGATCTCAGCTCACTGCAACCTCCGCCTCCTGGGTTCAAGCGATTTTTCTGCTCAGCCTCCCAAGTAGTTGGGATTACAGTCGCCCACCACCACGCCCGGCTAATTTTTTGTATTTTTTAGTAGAGACGGGGTTTCACCGTGTTAGCCAGGATGATCTCGATCTCCTGTTTTCTTTTTGTTTTTTTTGAGACGGAGTCTTGCTCTGTCACCCAGGCTGGACTGGAGTGCAGTGGTGTGATCTCAGCTCACTGCAACCTCTGCCTCCCAGATTCAAGCAATTCTCCTGCCTCAGCCTCCCAGGTAGCTGGGATTACAGGCACAAGCCACTATGCCTTGCTAATTTTTGTATTTTTAGTAGAGACGTGGTTTTGCCATATTGGCCAGGGTGGTTTCGAACTCCTGACCTCAAGTGATCTGCCCACCTCAGACTCCCAAAGTGCAGGGATTACAGGTGTGACCCACCGCTCCTGGCTGTATGAATTCTTGAGCCAAACACAGGTGACTGTTATTTATTCTGTTTCTGAAATATACTTTCGACAAGTGGTGAAAACTCTCCTTAATTTCCATCTAGTTTACTTCCATAAGCAAGATTAGCAAGGAATATGGATCACAAGATTGGGTGTTGTCAGTTTTAAAGCCAGGCAATGTCAAGATTTGTTATTTGGCCAAGTCTGTGGTCTTTATTATTTTTTTGTCCCACCATGTCATTTGCTCAGTGTGATTTGTGCATTTCCTGTGTCATCCGTCACTGCTGGGGAGCAGACAAATATCACATAGAGGATTAGAGAAAGTGATTTTGTGCTTAGAAAATAATTGAATGAAGATTTACTTTGTGACTGGAAGCTGCAGGATAGCATCCTGTTTTAAAACCTCTCATTGGGTTATATAACCAGAGGTGACCCAAAGTCTTTGAAGATGAGGCACCATCTCTGAGTGAGTTTTTGTTGGATAGCCTATGCTTGCTTGAGCAAAGACTTGTTTAAGGGCCAAGGGTGGCCCCCACGACAATCATCAGATGGAATCTTCCATGACACGTCTCCACTTCCTTCCAGCTGAGTGGCTGTTGTCTTTAAGTTGCCTTCCTTCTACCAAGGTCAGGCAGATGTTTGTTGAAGGTTTGCTATGTAACAGGTACCACCTTATTACCTCTTTACTCCAATTTCCTTTGCTTCATATACCATGGTGAGATGAATTCCTTTAGAGCCCCAAATTAAAAAAAGACAAAAAACAATAGCTCCTGATTTTTAGCCAGGGGAAACCCTATGATGTCCATCTCCAGGCAAACCTAATGCATCCTTTTGTTTTATTGAGCCAGTCTTTTCCTCTTTCAACAATGCTAGCAAGACTTCTCAAATGTCTTCATTAGATTATCTTACAAAATATGCATTACCCAATTTAGTTTGGAACTTGGACCCAAAGATCAAGGCCAGCCATCTGTGATTTTTGGAACCTCTGGCTGTTGCTCAGTTTTCTGGGGCAGCCTTTCCCAGGCACATGCTGCGTGCAGCCAGCGTCGGCCAACCTCCAAGCTCCTCTTTCCTGCTCCCCTCATGGTAACTGGGGGTGTTGGGGAGGAGAGGGGGCATCTACACTTTTTCTCCTTAGTCACCCAGGATTGGGCACATTCTGTTTCTTCTTCCTTTGGAGATCATCCATTCTGAATTTCGAATCTTCAAGTAGGCTTAGAGGGCTCTTTATCCCTCAGATAACGTGTCTATGAGTGGCTGTCTGGAAACACATGGCCTTTCTGTCTGCCTCTCATAGGGTGAATCCAGTCCTTCAAATGGGAAGCTTTCATGTAAGGTAGGTGGGGAGGGGGTAGTTAAGGCAGGTTGGGAGGAAATTATTTTGGGATAGGTAAAGCTTTTTGCTGCCTCTGCAAATTGTACTGGATAATGAGGGCCTGGGTCTTCTTAGGATACAATTTGGCATGAGATTTTTTTGAGGTGTGCAATAGAAATACTTCCAGCTGTAGATACATAATTGCATTGACCTGTAAATCATAGACAGAAAGAACAGGTACAAAAAGCAAACTATTCTTCCATGGGATTTGATAAGTGTGAGTTTTCTTAACAGTGTTCACTGAATGTGGAGATGGTTTTTTTTTTAAAAAAGAGATGAAAGGCCCAAATGTTTGAATGATTAAGTAGGGAATAGGAATGCTTATTTTCCAACCAAAACACTACATCTGTAATAAACCGTGATGAGGAAGTAATGCCCCTGTAACCTTTTTCCTTTGGTAATTTATCTTTCTAATTCCAGTGGATGAAAGATGACTGTGTGCCTGGGGAGAGAGAGCAGATCAGATTAATTTGTGCCATCACAGCACGGCTTTATTATCCATCCTTCAAGAGTTTTGCAATCAAGATGCTTTTAGCAGAAACACAGTGGAGAAAGGCCACTTCTCTCAGGGCTTGTAGGAGCTAAGCACTGCCCTTTGAGTGTCTCTGTGCTGCCTGGGCAGCCAAGAGGGCTGTTTTCTTCTATTCACACTCACCTCCTCCTGCTCCTGACTGTGCAGGGCAGACAGGTGTGGCCAGCATGCTCCACAGCCAGCAGGATCCCTCACCCAGGGCACCTCCCCCTCTAAAGGGATGCTTGCTTTAAGAGATCTCCACTTGTCACCTTTCTGTGGATGGTTCCTGTTTGGTTATCTGGCTCTTTGTCTGCTCAATGCCAGGCATGCATTTTCTTTTTTAAAATGTATATTTTTACAGTGACATGGTATCATGAGTACCTTTAAAATGTGTATTTTTACAATCACATTATATTATGATTACCTTAAAAGAAAACCCTTTAAAAAGAATTATCCATGATTCTATTTCCCTAATATACTGTATCTTCATCCTCTGAGTTGTATATATGTGTATATGTGTATGTCTATGTAGGTATATTTGTGTGTGTGTGTGTGTGTCTATTTTGTCGTATACCCATTTTCCTGTTACCCATGTAAAAAATCTTGGCATCAGCTCTTTACCCTTTCTGCTCTGGAAATCCTGCCAGTGCATATGACATGATGAAAGGACAGGGGGCTGTGGTGTCCAGCAACTCTTAGCATGAATCCTGATTCCATCACATGGTGACTCAGCCTTGGGAAAGACCATCCTTTGTTTGTTGGTTCATTCATCTATCCATCTGTCTGTCCTCCCTGCCTCCCTTCCTGTCTCCCGTTCACAAGCATTCACTGTACTGTTGTACAGCATGCTAGATGTGGGGGATCTGGGCAGCATTTTCCCATCCATAAAATATAGATATTGCAGCATATTAAGGAGCATTGTTAGGAGGATTCAATTTGCTAATGCATGTGAAGGGACCCAGTACAACAACAGCAACAGCCTGGCACGTGATAAGATGCTCAGTAAATGGTGCTGTGTGGTCAGTCAGCAAGTCTCATCGTTCTTGTGTAATTTCCCTGGCCTCTGTTACTTCCATTTCTTAGCAGACTGCATGATGATGGCCAATTACTTTCATACCTAGACTATGCAAGAGGCTTCTAATGAGGCATTATAGGCCTCAATCTATTCTATTAAATTCTTCCTATTACCACCATTTGCACTTCTAAAGCATTGTTTTTGTCTGTGTTACTCTTGGTTCAGAACCTTTCAGTGATTTCCGAGGCTATTCTGAATTTCTTACTGGCCACTCACAGCCCTCTCAGTACTCTGGGCTCCTCTTGGGATTTCAGCTCTGAGCCATCCTGCCACCCTCTTCCACCTACGGAAATGACTCACCCTCTTTGGTCTTCTGTATCTACTGCCATATGTGCAGGGAACTGTATTATCATTGGTGAGAGGAGAAAATAGCGTATGAGCCACACATTTGGGAAACTCTAACCTTCCTTGTGCAGTGTCACTTCATTTTTGCTGCTATAACAGAATACCTGAGACTAGGTAATTTGTAAAGAACATAAATTTGTTTTCTTACAGTTCTAGAGGCCAGGAAGTCCAAGATCAAGGTGCCAGCATTGAGCAAGGGCCTGTTTACTGCATGCTCCCAGGGGGAGGAAGACCTTGTCCTCGCGTGGCAGAAGACAGAAGGGCAAAGAGACAAAAGGGGGCTCTACTCACCTTTTTGTAATGACATTAATTCTACCCCTGAGGGCAAAGCCCTCATGGTGGAGTTACCCCCCAAGGGTCCCATCTCCCAAAACTGCCACTATGGCAACCAAATTTCAACATGGGTTTCAGAGCTGACATGAAATCAAACCACAGCATGCAGTAAAGACTTACGACTAACCTAGTATTCCTGAGGGTATACTGTTTTTTAACATGTTGTTATTATTCAACAAATGATAAGAGTAGTAGATGATGCCTTTTTGGAGCTAGACTTCAAGCTTTCAAGGAGAGACTAGGTCATTTATTTTTTGCGTCCTCTATCTTATTACCATCAATACAAACCTTTCAGGGGGGCATGTGCAGTGGCTCAACGCCTATAATCCCAGCACTTTGGGAAGCCAAGGTGGACAGATTGCTTGAGCTTAGGAGTTCGAGACTAGCCTGGGCAACATGGTGAAACCGTGTCTCTACAAAAATGTAAAAATGAGCAGAGTGTGGTGGCACTTGCCTGTATTCCCAGCTACTTGGGAGTCTGAGGCAGGAGGATTTCTTGAACCCAGGAGGTTGAGGCTGCAGTGAGCCAAGATCACCCCACTGCACTCCAGCCTGGGTGACAAAGTGAGACCCGGTCTCAAAAAAAAAAAAAAAAAAAAAAAAAACTCTTAGGGGATTACTTTGTACAACAGTTATTTTGTTGATTCATCCTCAGGACTATTTATCAAAACCATGTTAAGCTTTGAAAATATTTACTGGGTAGTAGATTTTGCTGAATTTGCAGGAACTCTCCCAACTGGTGACAGAATCTGTAGCAAAAAGACAGATACAGGAAGGTATTAAGGTGTTTGCTAAGATTGTTTTGATTCATTTCAAAGGTCTGTTTTCTGTAGATTGCATTTGTGTCTGAATGAGTTTATTAAGTTGCTGAGGAAGTCCTGCAACCCACATTTAGGGATACTCACATTATTTATAATCAGTTATTCTCTTTATATTTTATTTCAACCATGGAATACAATGTTTATATACATTTATATGTGTGTGTTAGTGTGTTGCTGTAGGATGGTGCAAAGTATTTTATTTTAATTTAATTTAATTTAATTTTTTGAGACGGAGTTTCACTCTTGTTGTCCAGTCTGGAGTGCAGTGGCATGGATCTTGGCTCACTGCAACCTCCACCTCCCACGTTCAGGCGATTATCCTGCCTCAACCTCCTGAGTAGCTGGGATTACAGGCGCCCATCACTATGGCCAGCTAATTTGTGTGTGTGTGTGTGTGTGTGTGTGTGTGTGTGTATTTTTAGTAGAGATGGGGTTTTACCATGTTGGCCAGGCTGCTCTTGAACCCCTGACATCAAGTGATCTACCTGCCTCGGCCTCCCAAAGTGCTTGGATTACAGGCATGAACCGCTGTGCCCGGCTAGGATGGTGCAAAATGTTCTAAATTTTGTTTCCCGGTTTCTACTTTGGGAAAATGTCTTACAATCTGATTCTCCTCTCCCTCAACTTCAGAGAGTAAGAGCCACAGTTTGTGGCCCTGTCAGTGCTGGCATTTTGGGACTCTGTTATCTATGAGTCTAATCAATACCAAATGTTGCTGATTCTAGAATGAAATGCCTTCTGATTGCTGTTTATAAGATTCCGTCTGTAGTGAAATTAAATTGACTTCTAACAGCAAGTATCTCTGTTTGGAAAATAAAGCTCGTATGTTAAATCATGTCTATTCTAATTTTAGTTTCCTTTTCTCTCTACCAGTTTGCTGTTTTGTGGTCCACAAGAGGTGCCATGAATTTGTTACTTTTTCTTGTCCGGGTGCGGATAAGGGACCCGACACTGATGTAAGTAGCCCTGAAATCATGATTTGATGTCAATGTGGATTTCTGAGCTTTAATTTTTTTAACGCCTGTGCAGCTGTTAGTTTTGGCACTTACTGTTAATGGGAAGACTCAATTCTCATAGAGTGTTGGCTTGTAGTAATGAGCAGATTTATAGCCCATATGAGCTCTGGACTACATCTTAGAGAATTTCTCAGAGGAGAATTTCTTGGTAGCATGTACTGTTACACTTTGGGCAGCTGCATTGACTAAATCCACCAAATTTATTGTAATAGCTTTCACAAACACAATGCAGTTGTTGACAAATTTTACAATGAACATTTATCACCCTTCAGTTTATTTCCATTCCCTCCCCTCCCCTCCCCACCCCTCCCGTCCTCTTCGATGGAGTCTCACTCTGTTGCCCAGGCTGGAGTGCAGTGGCACGATCTCAGCTCACTGCAACCTCCGCCTTCCAGGTTCAAGCGATTTTCCTGCCTCAGCCTCTTGAGTAGCTGGCACTATAGATGTGCACCACCACGCACAGCTAATTTTTGTATTTTTAGTAGAGATGGGGTTTCATCATGTTGGCAGGCTGTTCTTGAACTCCTGACCTCAAGCAATCCACTCGTCTTGGCCTCCCAAAGTGCTGGGATTACAGGTGTGAGCCACTGGGCCCTGCCACCCTTCAGTTTACTTCTAAGCTGAAATAAACCAATAGGAGCATCATTGCTTTGGGCCAATGTAACAAACTGCTCCTGGTTTACTCCAGGGGATTCTTGCTGCCTTTTCGGTGTATGTTAAAAATACTGCTGCTGATTGAAATAATTTAGCATCTGTTTCACTGAACAGTGATCTCTGAAGTTGCCCATGTGTGAACACATAATTTCCTCTCTTTGTGGACAATTCTGATGGTCTCTGTTGCATCTCTTGTGTACTTAAAAATGGGATCCACAGGCCGGGCACGGTGGCTCACCCCTGTAATCCCAGCACTTTGGAAGGCTGAGGCGGGCGGATCACCTGAGGTCGAGAGTTCAAGACCAGCCTGACCAACATGGAGAAACCCTGTCTCTACTAAAAATACAAAATTAGCTGGGCGTGGTGGCGCATCCTGAGATCCTAGCTCCTCAGGAGGCTGAGGCAGGAGACTCATTTGAACCCGCGAGGCAGAGGTTGTGGTGAGCTGATATCGCACCACTGCACTCCAACCTGGGCAACAAGAGCAAAACTCCGTCTCAAAAAAAAAAAAGGATCCACAAAGGAGTCACGGAAAATATCAATGTCTAAAATATGTTGGATAGAGAGAAACTTCAGCTGTTATATGAAAAGTAATATTTTAACTGAATAAAAAAAATTGTCAGGCAGGCTTAGAAGAGTAGACATTTCTGTTCTGAATTGCTTTTGCTTGATCAGTTTAGTCACTCAAATTGTGTGCTTGAAGCGATTCCCATCTTTAATGCCTGTTCCCATCAGGAAACTTTAATTTGAAAGTGGCTTTCTCAGTGCAGGCAAGACTAAATTCTTCCCTTTGCGAAAGATGACATTTTTGCAGTGTGCTCTGAGGGATTCCGATTTGCGTTGTTGTAACACAAGAAGGAAGTTACTGTTTGGTGTTCAGTGCACGGGAACATGCACAATGGGGTTAGGGTGCTTGTGGAGGCAAGATAGAGTGCCTGTTGTGGGCTCTGAGCCCACATACACATACACACGGGTTCCACAAAGGCTCACAGGACATGGGAGCCAGAGGAAGCTCAGGCGTCACCTTGTTTTATAACTTCATGGACAAGGAAGCCCAAGTCCATGAATGCTGAGTGACTTGCCTGCATACAAACAAAACTAGTTAGTGTCATTCCCCTGCCCTCCACCCCCCCTCCCCGCCCCCTGCCCCCTGCCCCGGCCACTTTCCATACTTCTCTTCTGGCATATTCTGGAATATTGTCTTCCTTTGGGGCATTTTAGAGATAAAAATAGCTGGAACGTAAAGTACTAACTTTTCCAAAAAGCCAAGTCCCATTGCACTTGTTTGGAGTTGTCTAAAACCTCATGTCATAGCCTTTCACTTCCTTGCTCATCATTCCCATCTTTATCTTGCTGTATTTTTCTTTCCTCTCTTCTCTTCTCTCTCCTCCCATTTCTGCCCCATCAAGAATGGGGAGGGAGGATGGGCAGGCTTCAGGATGTGAGTAGTTTGTCTGACTGCCTTCTCTTCCTTTTTCTTCCCCCTCCTACTTTTTCATTCTTTTGGTTGAGTATTCTTTATTGAGAACCCATAATGGGCCAAAGTCTGTGCTTAGTCCTGGGGTATAACACTAAGTACAGAGATATGCTCCTTGCCCTCCTGGACATTCTGCTGTGGGAAGGCAGACATTAAAATATCACTAATTCAAATAGGATACAGGTACACTGAGCAGGTTTCTCTAAGGGACATATTGCATTTAAACTGAGCTTGACGAATGGGTAGGAGATAGGCAGACAAAAGGAAGGGTGTGTGTGTGCGTGCGTACGCGCATGTGTGCACACATGCATGCTGGGCTGTATGGGGCCCTGGAAAAGGCTGTTTCAGACAAAGGGAAGAGCAAGTGAGAATGCCAAGATATGGGAAGGAGTTTAATCAATAACAAACAGCAAGCTGGGAGTTGGGTGTCTGGCAAGGATTTTGGGCACAGGCTTAGGAGCATTGGGGGCCCAGGAAAGAGTTTAACCTTAAGGGCTCATCTCTTAATACAATCACATTGGCGGTTAAGTTTCAGCATATGAATTTTCAGGACATGGACCATTAGCAGACATATTCAGTGTGAGATGCCTGACGCTGGGAGTCAGTTGAGTATGGAGGCAGGTGTGGCAGTCAGAAGTGGGGTATGTCCTGAAGATAAAGATTCCTATGATTTTTTTTTTAATGCCTTGGATGTGGATCATTTTTGCCTAGGGAGAGGGTATAGAGTGGGGAGAGAAGGGATTAGGTCTCAGGAGAGAGCTCTAAGGAACTCCAACATGTTGCATGGGAGAGGAAGATCAGGGTAGGGAAACCAAGAAGGGGCAGCCAGAAAAGTAGGAAGAAAACCAGGGGAGTGTGATGCTGATTGAATGATTTCCTAAGGGGCTATAGGCCAATACTGTGATCGTATCTCTGTGTTTGTTATGAATTCTCTACGTTGCTGAAACTGCGTATAAGTAGGTAACATACAGTTTGTAAAGGACAATCTTATTTACATGGGAAAGTCTTTGTTTATGCCCACCATGGATCAATTGATGCCTGTTAATTATTTTTGGTAACTCTTTTCATGCTCAGATTTTTTATCTTGTTTGGCTGATCATTATGGGGTCATCCTACTCATAGGGCCTGGAGCCAGGTAAAAAGCTTTAGAAAAGATATGCTTGGTGCGAAATATAACAGAAACACACCCGTGAGCTGATGCCCAGCCATGTCCTGCTCCTAATTTTGTGTTGACTTTCTGTAGATGCTGAGTCTTACACCTAAAATATCCTTGAAAGTGATGATGATTAGATGAATTTTTTTTTAATGTGAAAGAGAAAGAGGTATATTAAATATTCAATGCAGTCCTGCCTGCCTGGTTCACAAAAGATCATGCATTCACCCAAAAGATCATGCATTCACACCTGCATCCATACTCAACTGACTCCCAGTGTCAGACATCTCATGCCGAATGTGTCTGCTAATGGTCCATGTCCCCGAAAATTCATATGCTGAAACTTAACTGCCAGTGTGATTGTATTCAGAGGTGGGCCCTTTAGGAGGTGATTCAGCCATGAGGTGGAGCCTTCCTGAATGGGACCAGCTCCCTTATTAGAGAGGTACAAGAGAGCTGTTACCTCCATTTCCCCTTTTAGCCCTTCTGTCATGTGAGCACACAGCAAAAAGGCACCATCCAGGAAGCAGAGCCCAGCTGGTGCCAGATACAGAATCTGCTGGCACCCTGATCTTGGAAGAGAAAGGGGAAAATTTGATTTTTGGTCTTTGGAGCAAGAGACCTATGACTAGGGCTTTCTGCAGCCAAGGCCTGAGAAGTGTTGACTGCCTGTATGCAGGATGATTTTACTTACTGTGCAAATCTGCAAGCAAATCTTATGAAGGTACAAGGTGGCCAAACTGTGCTGTACCAGGGAGATAGTTGGAAAATCATGAAGGCATTGGGAGGTAGAACTGAGCTGAGTTGCTAGAATTTTCTTATTTTATCCTTTTCTGAATACCATTTTTCTGCAAATCCCAAAAGTATTGAGCCAGAAGGGGTGTTAAGGATTTATCTGGGTTAACCTTACTTTGTTGATGAGGAGACAACTAAGGCAAAAATGATCTGGGGTACTGTCATATGTTATCTCTTGAGTATCCAGTGGGCTTGTGGTTGATTCTTTCAAGGCAATTGGCCATGAAGAGAAACAAGATGTTGGTGGCTTGACTGGATTGTGCTGCCAGTGGAGCACATTGACAGCTATTCCTTGGTGCATTTGTTGAAAATTCTGGTCAGGTGTTTGGAAAACTAGCAGGCTTATTTTACCATCTTGAGAATTATCCTCCAGTCCTTTTCAGTGTCTTAGAAATCAATCCAATAAAAAATGCCTGCTGGCAGGCTCAGTGAGAAAGACCAGTGAAAAGAATGGGAGGTATCAGAATTTAAGAGAAAAAAACTGCCCTAAGCATTTTTCCCCTGAAAAATTTAAAAATTTTAAATTAGGATTTTTTTTTCATACCATGGAGAATGGTTAAGATGTCCTGTTCATGTGCTGCTTAATAGTACCTTAATTGAGCTTGGCAGACTCTAACACATTCACAGACGGGGAAAAAGAAGGTACAATCCTTGTGAAATCCTCAAATATTGTACCTGCTCTGCCATCTTCAAGATGAAAGGATGGGAAAAGTACTGAGAAATAAAATAGTGGTACCCAGGTTACAGTAGCCAGATGGGAAGACATTACAAAGTTCTTTTGAACAGAGATGCTCTTCAAGACTCAAGGAGCAGTCGTAGTTGAGAGTATGCATTAGTGCAGGGAATCTTGGCAGAGAAAAGGCTCCTGGGTTCACAGAAGGACCCTCCCTGGAGATCCTCAGGCCAATTTCTCAAGGGTCCTCTGCCCCTTCTGGATGAGATGGCATTCTGTACCAGCAAATCTAGAGCAAAAAGCTGAGCAATTCCTAGACTTTAAGTCCGTCCCCATACACGCTGAGTAGAGAAGGAATGAAAGCAGAAGACTTAAAAGAACCAACGTTAGCGGTGAGCTCATTCCCTGGCACTGCCTGTGTTTGCACCCGGGGCTCAGGCTTGGACGCTGAAGTATGTGGCTCATGGAATGAGCAGCAGCTGTCTTCTTACCTGGTGTTGTGAAGGCACTTTGAGTTGGTGCAGGATTTATGTTTCAGGTGTGTGGCCCTAGAATGCAGCTTGGGGCTCTGCCCAGTACCCCATTCCCGCATCCGAGGTTTCATCAGACAACATAAGACAAAAGTGCTCTGTATTTAGAAATGGCTTTTCCCTCTTCTCCACCAAATTAAGATGCAGACTCGGACATGGGCAGGTAGAAGTCGAGAGTAGGGCCGTGGTTTTTGGGGCAGTGGGAGTAGTGAGCCTAGCTTTGCTCTGCTGAAGGGCAGCAAGTGCCCATGCTTCTTTGGCTGCCATTGATTGCCTGCCTCCGTGGGCTGCTCTGGCCATGATGGGGTGGGGCAGATTCAGGAAGGGCTAGTGGTGTGGGGTCTGCAGGGCTGGCTCTTTCCAGACTTCTTCCTCTCACTTCTTAAAACCTTAGCTCACCAGTGTCTTCTTGATCAGTGCGGAGCTCCCTGTTCTTAGAAGAGTTTCTATTCATTTTCGATTATGTCTGTTCATGAAGCCCACCCTGCTACGAAGAGGAAGAATGGGGTCTGGGGGCTTCCCATTATGCATCTGTGCATGGATGTATTGATATGTATTTGTGTGTGTATGTTTATTAGCACATTCAGCCCTTTTTAATTTTTTTTTTTTCTTGAGACAGAGTCTCGCTCTGTTTCCCAGGCTGGAGTGCAGTGGCACGATCTTGGCTCACTGCAGCCTCCACCTCCCGGATTCAAGCGATTCTCTTGTCTCAGTCTCCTGAGTAGCTGGGACTACGGGCATGCACCACCACACTCGGCTAATTTTTGTATTTTTAGTAGAGACGGAGTTTCACCGTGTTGGTCAGGCTGGTCTCGAACTCCTGACCTTAGGTGATCCACTCACCTAGGCCTCCCAAAGTGCTGGGATTACAGGTGTGAGCCACTGTGCCTGGCCCTTTTTAAAATTCATTTTCTCTGTGTGTCTTAAGTGAGAAAGCTACAAAGCAGCACTTTGAGAGAATAATGCCAAGCTCAGTCCTGCTCTTAGGGCCACAATGTACAACTCCCCCTGCCCTCCAGCTTTCTTTTTTTTTGAGATGAGTCTCGCTCTGTTGCCCAGGTTGGAGTGCAGTGGCGCGATCTCGGCTCACTGCAAGCTCCGCCTCCTGGGTTCACGCCATTCTCCTGCCTTAGCCTCCCAAGTAGCTGGGATTACAGTTGCACTCCACCACGCCTGGCTAATTTTTTTTTTTTTGTATTTTTAGTAGAGACAGGGTTTCACCGTGTTAGCCAGGATGGTCTTGATCTCTGGACCTCGTGATCCGCCCGCCTTGGCCTCCCAAAGTGCTGGGATTACAGGCATGAGCCACCGCGCCCAGCGTGCCCCCCAGCTTTCTCGTCAAAAGTTGTAAGAAGAGAAGCTGTTTTTATGTGTCGTCCATAAAATAACACACATGCTAAGCAACTATTTACACATAATCTTTAGAGTGTTTACTCTGTGCATTGGATATGTGGACATTTGAGAAAGTAAGGGGTGGTGGGGGAGAGAGTGAGAGAGGGATTTGTTAAAAGGCTTCAAGCGTCTGGAGGTAGTAAGCTTTCCTCGCGTTTTTGTTGAGCCATTATGTTTTTATTTGCCCCATGTGTTTTTACCAGTGACCCTGGCTTCTCTGGGGAGAAACTTTTCCCACAGTATTTTGCACGTTTTATGTTTGAACCGTCCCGTTGAACAGAATTCAGGTGACTTCGCAGGTTATTGCTCTACCTCACCTGGCAGACAACCAACATGTATACCGGTGACGTCACAGGTTCGCTGAAGCCTGCCAGAATGTTTGGAAGGGGACCAAATGAATACATTAATTAACTTGTTAAAAGATAGGGAGGCTTGCTTCAGACCTGGGTACACCTTCAAGTCAGTGAAGATCATAAAACTGATCTATTTGAAGAAGCTGAGAGCACTGACTGTAAACATTTAAAGCTAAAAACGGAAACTATTGCACAAATTGCTACAAACCAGAAGTGATATCCCCTGTGAGACTGGACTCTGTGGAGGACTATATGTCTAGAAAGCAAAATTGCTTTCTTTTCTTTACTACAATCTTGAGAATTCTCTCTTTCTCCAGTCCTTTTCAGTGTCTTAGAAACCGATCAAATAAAAAAGGCTGCTGAAATGTTGAAAATTCAGCATTTCAAAGATTCATTTATAATAAAATTTAAAGCATTTAAAATAAACCTAGAAATAAATTTAACAGTGAATTTTCTGTTTTTTCGAAGTGTACTTTTAAACATTGAATTTAGAAAAAGATGATTTTGTGAGCAAAGCCAGTTCTACCCCCAAAACATTTTTATATTCCTGAGCTGACATGGTAAAGTTAGATTTGCATGAGGTACAGGAGCTAAAAAGTTGCATTTAAAATGCAGCAGAGTATATCGTGCAGAGAGTCCTGCAGTGGGAATTGGGAGTCCTGCTGGGCCACGTTACTGAAGCCCTTTCTAGACCTTTGTTTTCTTACGTATAAATATGGAGGTTGAATTTAGAGATCTTTAAAGTTGCCTTCAGCCCCAAGTTTCATTATAGTCCCTCTGTTATTAAACATTGGTTGATAGCCCTGTACTGTGAAGGTTACAAAGGTAAAGAGAGTTCCTGCCCTCCCAAGGCAGGGATTATCCTCTAATTGCAAGGGTAAACCAATCAGGCAAAGAGTTGTACTATAAGATTGCACAGGGTAGGCCACTAGCGGTGGCTCACGCCTGTAATCCCAGCACTCTGGGAGGCCGAGGTAGGTGGATCACCTGAGGTCAGGAGCTCAAGACCAGCCAGGCTGACCAACATGGTGAAACCCCATCTCTACTAAAAATACAAAATTATCTGGGCGTGGTGGCACACACCTGTAATCCCAGCTACTTGGGAGACTGAGGCAGGAGAATTGCCTGAACCTGGGAGGCAGAGGTTGCAGTGAGCCAAGATTGCACCATTGCACTCCAGCCTGGGCAACAAGAGTGAAACTCTGCCTCAAAAAAGAAAAAAAAAAAAAAAGATTGCACAGGGTAGGTGCCATAAGTGGGGAAGAAATAAAATGCTGCTGGGTTTAGCAGGGAGAGAGCCAGCCTGCATCTAATGGGAGAATGCAGGAAGAGCTTCATAAAGATGGTGACATTTCAAGATGTATTTCAATTCTTTTCATCATTTTCCTTTAAAAATAAGTCCGTCAGTGTTTTCCTGTTGCTCATGTTGGCCCATGGGAGTTATGTCTCTTGCCTAATGCTGCCATCCAGCAGTGCCTACACTCAGGTGACATATATGCCAGTGGACCTGTCTTAAGAGTGCAAGGAAGGAAGCCTGTAATGTTCTGCATGTCCTGTCGGGACCCCCCTCCCATGAGCCTCTGAGGAAGCCCGAGTCCATTTCTGAAACCACCCTCGGCACTTGCCCGCAGATACCCTTCTTCACTTGCTGTGATGCCACAGGAAACCTTAAAAAGAAGTTATTTCGGGGAAACACACCCAACAAAAAAACTCCAGTGCTAATTCTGCTCTTCAGTGGGTGGATTATTTTATGTACCAGATTCACAGTAACAGAAGTATTTCCTACAAGGGAAGGGACTCCTGCTGCACTTGGACCAAATTAATTTAGCCGGGAGTTAAAAATAGCCTCCGAGACTTCTATCCTCATCCGTAGTTCTGATGAGCAAAAGGAGACAGTGGGGGAGTGGGTGGCATGGCCATTCTCTTGACCCACCAACCTCTGGCCACAGGGAAGAGGGAGGGATGAGTATTTGCCCCATTGTCTGCACCTGATTAGCTGGGAAAAAATGCGCGATGTAATTACAAAGAAAATGCTCCCATTTTCACCAGTGTTTGGAAGGCATGTTTTCAAGGGAGTCACCTGGGGGCTTTTCAGCTGAATCCCTAGGTTGTAGTTCCTACCTCCCATCTTTGGAACTCCGCTTTTGAATGGCCTGGACGGGCAGTTGTACATCCTTTTCAAAATCCTTACCCTTGCCGAGTTGTCAGCCTCTGAGAGGGTGGTGAGATTGTCTCGGGAGGCAGACAACAGGCCAGTGGAACCCAGTCAGAATAAGGGAGGCTTTTGAGGTGGGTAGAATTGTTTTTGGTCAAAAAAGGAGGTGAGATGATCAATTAGAGTGATTTTGTTGTGAAACTTATAAAATGCCTCTGACATCAAGTCTGGGAACAGATCTTTGTGTATTAACCGTGGAGAGTGTGTTTGCATCATTGCATAATGTCTCCGGGGCACTTTTATTTAATATGGTTATTTATTTATTTACTTACTTATTTTGAATTTTAGAGATGAGACTTGCTATGTTGCCCAGGCTGGACTTGAACTCCTGGACATAAGTGATCCTCCTGCGTAGCTGGGGAGACAGGCGTGAGCAGCTTCACCTGGGGCATGTTTGGTTTTTTAAAAATTATTTACTTGGAGGCCAGGCGCTGTGGCTCATGCCTATAATCCCAGCACTTTGGGAGGTCAAGGCAGGTGGATCACCTGAGGTCAGGGGTTTGAGACCAGCCTGGCCAACATGGTGAAACTCCATCTCTACTAAAAGTACAAAATTTAGCCAGGCATGGTGGTGCGTGCCTGTTCTCCCGGTTACTTGGGAGGCTGAGGCAGGAGAATTGCTCAAACCCTGGAGGCAGAGGTTGCAGTGAGCCAAGATTGTGCCGCTGCATTGCAGTCTGGGCAACACGGTGAGACCCCGTCTAAAAAAAAAAAAAAAATATTTACTTGGGATCTGGCCTAGGCAACATAGCGAGACCCTATTTCTTAAATTAAAAAAAATGGTCATATTACTTAATGATCATATTTACACAGTGAATTCTTTGTGAGAGGGTCCTGTGTGTTTTCTCTTTGAAAGCCGAGTGCCTGATACAGGGCCTGGCACAAATTAGATACTCAAAAAGTATTCGTTGAACCAAAGAGAATGAGTTGGTGAAGGCCTGATAACCTAATTTGATCACCAGTCGTATTTATCCGGTCTTGAATTACTTGAATATTTACAGCTGTGCGTGAGACTTTTACTGAACTCCCTTAATACCCAAGAGTAGCCGTCTCATCAGCATCATTATTACTGCTGATGCTGGGGGTGTGGGGGAACACACCTGATGGGCTTTTCTGTTTTTCCCAGTAACTGTTTCAAAGTGTAGTCTTCACTATTTGGAATTTAGTTTAAGAAGTAGCGGGTGAGGCAATAGCTTTTGACTGGTTGGGATCAACAATTGGTATGATGGATTCCTTGTTTATTTTTTCTGACCGATCCAAGTGACTCAGTGATACTAGACATTTCGTGATGTACAAACAGCCAAATTACCTGCCCCTGAGAACTGTTGTTGGAAATGGTGTCTGGAGAGCCTGCTGTAGGAGTGCAAATTCTCGGAAGCCCAGAGTTGGAAGATCCACGGCACAGGATGTGACATCTTTGTGATACTCACCATGTATTTAGCATCTCTTATGTGTCTGGTGTTTTTCTTGCATTTATTCATTGTATGTAAACATTAAATATTTCTTGAGCATTTATTGTGTGTGAGGTATTATGGGAGGCAAAGGTTAAAAAACACGGTTCTTGTCTTCAAACAACTTATCCTTAGTGGGAAGTCATGTATATGAATAAATATTACTATTCAAATAGTCACTTCAGCGGATAACATACATAAATGCACTAGGTATGCATTATTGTTCCCATTGTACAGATGTGCAAATTGAGGCTTGAGGTAGTTAAGTGATTCTCCCGAGTGCAGTGGTAAGTGGAGCACTAAGCTTTGAACTGGACCTCTCAACTTCCAAACCTGTTCTTTTTCCACAGTACCACGTGACTGAACAGCAAAGCTAACTTAGGGGCAGTTTTCTGTCAGTGAAGGCTCCATTTTTGTGGGTGGAGTCTGGGGTCATTGTGACTATGAGAAATCTTAAAATGGTAAAAGAAATTTGGAATCATACAATCCTGAGACATTAACAGTAAAAACATTCACAAGGCAGATTAGCAACATGAACTAGTAAAGACAGGAGCATGTAGGGCTGATGGGACCGGGTGGGAGCTGGCAGCAGTTTGGAGACTTGGTTTAGGTCCTTCTGAAGAGGGTACAGAGTGGGACTTTTCAGGACATTGGGTTTCTGGAAGGATCCGTTTCAAATGTCTACACCCTAAGCTGAAAGCCAGCCCAGAGAGCTTTTTGGCTCATGCTGGGGCTTATTCCTGGATTCTAATGAGTCATGTTTTTTAGAAGCTGAACTTCTAAACTTCTAAGCTGAGTCCCATTCAGTTAGCTGGTACCTTCTTCACCTTGGCTTTTTTTTTTCGTTTTTGCTGCTTAATAAATTTCCAGCAGGAGATTTAGGAAGGGTCTGTGAACAGAGAAGTAGATTTCCCAGGATCTAAGAAAAGAAGGTTGGTTTACTGTGGGTATTCTAGCTGTCATTATAACTGTGTTATTTTATTTATTTACAAAGGGATCATGAGCCAGAACCAATCATAACAATCAAATGAACCCACTCACTGTTTCAGCCTCTGATGGTGGCTAAGAGAAAACAGCAAGTGGGGAGCACCCCCCCTCACAGTCGCCTCTATTATGTTGTACCAGAAGCTGGGATCCAGCACCCTCAAACGTAGAGGCTTGTACTAGCAAGAGTCACATGGACAGTGGGAAGGTCCATTCTAATTATTTTGTTAGTAATTCAGTCTGTTCTATTTATTCTTATAATCTAGCACATTCCAAAACATATTTGTTTTGAGAATGATAAACCAAGGGGAAAAGTCAGGTTCTAAGAAGAATGTCATGGCCACGAAGATAACACTGCCATTGGGCGTTGCCGTGGTTCTGACTTGGTGAAGGTTTCCCAGTGACCATCTTTGTGTGGAAAGAGCACGCTGCTCCTCATGTTGGGGATGTCATGCCACCCACGTACATCACTGTCCTCAGCATTCCAGCACTCTTGCCTATTCTCCGTGCATCTCTTCCACCCTGCAAGCCATTGCTTATGTCACCCTGATTGATCATGGTGTAACACCCAGCTGTCCTCTGCACACAGGATCCCAAGCCAGAAGTCTCGGGATTTTCTTGGTTGTCTCCATCTTTTTTTTGTCTCACGCACCTAATAGGTTTCCAAGTGCTACGAGTTCCGCTTTCAACTCTCTTTCCTCTCCATCTCCATAGCCACTGTCTTTGTGAAGGCCTTGTTGTGTGCTGTGAGTTGGTCTTACTGACTCTGGACTGTTTCTCCTCTATGAACTGTCTTTCATATTGCCACCCTGTGGTACTCCAGTTGTTGTTGGTTTTGTTTTTGTTTTTTAATGTGATTATGCACTCTCTTGCTTATCATCTTCCAAGGTTGGTATAGAGTCACTCACAGCGGCCTCACTGGCTGTTAGCTGTGGCTGCTGGCCAGGGAGTCCTAAGGTCTGCCCCACATTAGCTTGGGAGGGTAGTGCAGGTTTTTTACGAGGGAGTGGCAGTTTTCCAAGAAGGAACACCTCAGTGTACACACACTTAACAGGCTTCCCCTGGCGCTGTGTTTCCCAGTGTTTCATTGGCCAAAGCCCAGAGTCACTGTGAAGGTTTATGAATCAGGGTTCTCCAGAGAAAAGGAATGTGTGTGTGTGTGTGTGTGTGTATGTGTGTGTGTGTGTGTAAAGAGATTTAATATAAGATGTTGACTCAATGCAATTATGGAGGCCGGCAAGTCCCAAGATTTGCAGGGTGAGCTGGCAAGTTGGAGACCCAGGAGAGCCAATGGGATAGCACCAGTATGATTCTGAAGGTCTAGGAGCCAGGAGAGCTGATGATGTAAGTTCCAGTCCAAGCTCAAAGGCAGGCAAGCTTAAGACATCAGCTCTGAAGTAAGAGCTGATGTTTTAGATTGAGTCCAAGAGCAAGAAAAAGCTGGTGACCAAATCTCAAGGCCTTCAGGCAAGAAGAATCCTCTCTTACTTGGAGGGAGAGGCAGTCTTTTTGTTCCATTCAGGCCTTCAACAGATTGGATGAGATCCACCTGCACTAGGAAGGACAGTCTGCTTTGCTCAACCTTCCGATCTAAATGTTAGTATCATACAAAAACACCATTGTATAAACACCCAGAATAACATATGACCAAATGTCTGGGCACCTGGGGCCCAGTCAAGTCGGCACATAAAATTAACTATCACAGAAGGGTGTGGAACCTGGGGGTATGAGTCACTGGGGCCGTTAGTGTAACCATTTGCCACAGGCAGATTTGTTTGGGTTATAATTCTTTCCTGTAAATCTTATTCATCTCTGTATCCCCAATGCCTAGTATGATCTCTGACTTATAGTAGGTGATCATTAATGTTTGTTGAAAGAGCGAATGAATGGAAAAAAAAAATGAAGTCTTTGATTCCCTAAAGAAAATGAAAATAATTTCATAGACTTGAGTCAAGCTTGTCCAACCCATCTTATTTTGTTGTCGTGGTGGTTCTGTTTTGTTTTGTTTGAGACTTTTGGCAACCTGAAGCCATGTTTTTTAGTTTCTATCTCTAGTGATAAGCAGAAAAGAGGGATGAGGAAGGGGCTTTACTGGCCCAACAAGAAACAGAAACTAAGAACCCATGACTGTATTCTCTCCCTTGGACACTCCTAGGAGTGGAATATCTGTGAAATGTTTCCTGCGATTCTCTCAGAATCAATACCAGCCACTTCCTGATTGCAAGTTACCATCTTTAGAAAGAGAATTTTGTTTTCGGGGGGAAAAGGTTTTTTGTGTTGAGGGACTCTTCAGTGCTTGAAGTTTAAGCCTAACGAAATTATGCAAGATGCCCACTGAACTGTGCCTGCTGTGTGACCAGAATCTCAACCTCATGAGCATTTTTTGGTTAAATGTTGATAGGAAAAACTGCTTATTGAAAGGCAAAACTTGTTTTGTCACCTGCGTATTTTAGAGTGATCGTCCTTGAAGTGATGGCTTATCATGTAGAGAGGTTTGTAACCAATTGCAATTCAAAAGGGAGAAATGGAGAGAGCTAACAGCTTAAGGAATCAATAGCCTTTGATTTCTTTCCCATTTGATCACTGCCTTTCTGGGTATATTCCTGACTTTACATAGCCTGCCTTTGCCAGGATAGAGACTGTCTTCAGAAATCTTAGAGTTTACTATTCTTGTTCATGAGAAATTGTTATGAGATTGCTGTAGGAAAGTATGTATTTTACTAATTTTATTATTTTTTTTTGAGATGGGGTCTCACTCTGTCGCCCAAGCTGGAGTGCAGTGGCCCAATCATGGCTCACTGCAGCATCAACCTCCCTGGGCTCAGGTAATTCTCCGACCTCAGCTTCCCTAGTAGCTGGGACTACAGGCGTGCACCACCATGCCCGGCTAATTTTCGTGTTTTTTTGTAGAGATGGGATTTTGCCTTGTTGCCCAGGCTGGTCTCGAACTCCGGTACTCAGGGGATCTGCCCACCCCTGCTTCCCAAATAACGTATTTTAAAACATACAGATTATAACTGCTTTACAATAGGTGAGGCATTTTTTTCGTGTCATAAAACATGCCTGTGATGAATGCCTTTAGGAAAGCAGTACGCCTATTCTAGCTTTCTGCACTTTCAAGTCCCAAGCCTGTTCCTCCTCATCCCTTTTTCAAGGCAGGAAGCTTTGTAGAATGAGCATGGGATATCAACGTTTAAAACATAAGAATTTCATACTCGAAAATGATCTTCTCTGTGGAGGTGGGTGATTTTAGGTTTCTAGATATTAAGCTTGTATTATGACTCATTTGTTCTTAAACAGGTTGTTCTCCAGTTACTAAAATTAATCACAAAAGACCAAGGAAGCTTGAAAAAGAAGGGGAGTTCATACAGCAGGTCTTAAAATTAGAAAGGCAGGGCTGCTCTCTTTTGCATTTGCTAAGTTTGAATGATGCACCAGGATTTAGGTAATTCATCGTAATCGTTGTTTTTTCCCCATTAAGAATTGGTAACTGGGAATAACTTAATGTGTAAAACTAGACAGGGAAGAAAAATGGTAAGCTGAATATTTAAGAAGGAATCACATTCCTAGGTATTAAAGGGGCTTGGGCTCGCGGATTTGCTGCTCGCTGTCAGTTTGGACACGTGTGCTCAAATCAGGTCATTCTCTCATATAGTGAACTTTTTTTTTTTTTTTTTGAGATGGAGTCTCGCTCTGTCACCCAGGCTGGAGTGCAGTGGTGTGATCTTGGCTCACTGCAACCTCTGCCTCCCAGGCTCAAGAAATTCTCCTGCCTCAGCCTCCTGAGTAGCTGGGATTACAGGTGCACACCACCACACTCGGCTTATTTTTGTATTTTTAGTGGAGACAGGGTTTCACCATATTGGCCAGGGCAGTCTTGAACTCCTGATCTCGGGTGATCTACCCCCCTCAGCCTTCCAAAGTGCTGGGATTACAGGCATGAGCTACTGTACCCAGCTGTCAGATAGTGAACTTCTGTCCATCCGGCAGCCAGACAATGAGAGAGTCCAGCACAGTAGCGCCTCTGAAGAAATACACTGCTTGCCAAATAGCTTCCTAGCTTGGCTCCTGGTTTCCATTCCCATCCCCTACAGTTTACCCTCCACAGTAGCTAGTCTGATGTTTTGCAAGTGTTAATATCAGGCAGATCAAATCATTGTGTCACTCCATCTGAACCCTTCAGTGCCCTCCTCTTAACCACTGGAATAAAAAATATGTATACCCAGCCTGGCCAACATGGTGAAACCCCATCTCTACTAAAAATATAAAAACTAACTGGGCTTGTTGGCAGCCACCTGTAATCTCAGCTACTCAGGTGGCTGAGGCAGGAGAATCGCTTGAACCTTGGAGGCGGATGTTGCAGTGAGCCGAGATCACACCACTGCACTCAGCCTTGATGACAGAGTGAGACCCTGTCTCCAACAACAACAAAAAAAGTGTGTGTGTGTGTGTGTGTATTTCTTTCTTTCCTTTGTCCACAAGGCCCATCATGATCGTGATCTGGCTCCTGCACACCTCACTGACCAGAACATCCCAAGCTCATTGGCACCCCAGGGCTGCTGCCCTGGGCAGTTCCTCTTTGTAGAACTAATCTTCATGATGCTCATTCGTGTGATTTCAGACTCCGCTGAAATACTGCCTCCTTCGAGAGTCTTTTTAGATCATACCCCCCTTGTTATTATTATTTTTGAGCTGGCCCAGGTTGGAGTGCAGTGTCACGAACTTGGCTTACTGCAACTTCCACCTCCCAGGTTCGAGCAATTCTCCTGCCTCAGCCTCTTGAGTGGCTGGGATTATAGGCGTGCACCACCATGCCCGGCTAATTTTTGTATTTTTAGTACAGACAGGGTTTCACCATGTTGGCCAGGCTGATCTAGAACTCCTGGCCTCAGTTGACCTGCCTGCCTCTGCCTCCCAAAGTTCTGGGATTGCAGGCGTGAGCCACCGCACCTGGTCCCCCTCATTATTTTCTATTACTTTATGCACTTCAAACCCCCTGTCATCATCTAAAGCCATACAATTTATTTGTTACTTGATTATTGGGTATCTTTCCACCAACTTGAAAGCACCGTGAGAGCAGGATGTTATCTTACTCTTCTGTTTAACCTAAAATGGTGCCTGATGTGTGGTAGGTGCTCAGTGAATATTTGTTGGCTGGATGAGTGAATGCATTTTAGTTGCACAAGGGAGATGAAAGATCTTATAGGGTTTTTTGTTTCCTTCTAACAATAAAACTAAAGGGAAATGTCCTAAGATCAATAGAGACTTTTTCCTTTCTATGACTTTGATGCCATGCCAGTGAAGCCTGAGACCTGCCATGTGATCAGACATCTTCCAAATAAAAGGTGTGTTCTTCTTAATCTTAATGTTTAGAATATGCAGCCTATAAAATTAACTTTAAAATAAAATGCATACAGTCAATCTTATTTAACTAGAATACTTAACCACTTGATTCTGAATGTTGCCCATTCTGGATAAGTGAAGTAGATGTTGAATTTAAAACCTTGAGAATAATTTGTATCTAATAGGATCCTAACCTTGAATATTATGGCTGCATATCGACTTGGGATCAGTGTCCTCTCTTAGATTGTCCTCTGCAGTCATTAATTTTTTTCTGCTAATATTCTTGGTGAGCAGTAGGGTGTTGTTAGGTAAATTGATGCATCAGTGTGATAAAATACATGCAGCCATTAAGAATGATGCTTATAAAGACATAGAAAAATGCTTATATGATGCTAGGTGCAAAAGCTTAATATAAAGTTATTGCCATGATTGTCACTACAGCAGAGTTAGTGTAGGGGAACAGGAAGTAGAAGGGAACCTAAAAGATGGAAATCATTTAATTGATTTTTAAGGTGATTTGACATAGGGAGATTTTCTTTTTGGATTTAATCTTGTTAGAACAATACAATTTTGAACAGTTATAAAATTCTGTTTACAGTAGTCCCCACTTATCTGTGGTTTCAGTTACTTTTAGTATAGTACACTAAGATATTTTGAGAGACCACATTCACATAACTTTTATTACATACAGTATATTAGTATAATTGTTCTATTTTACAATTAGTTATTGTTATTAATCTCTTACTGTGCCTGATTTATAAATTAATCTTTAACATGGGTATGTACATATAGGAAAAACATAGTATATATAGGGTTTGGTGCTAGCCACAGTTTCAGGCATTTACTGGGGTTTCTTGGGATGTAGGCCCTACAGATAAAAGGGCGACTGTACTTGTACCTTTCTCTAGTCTAGGCCATGTAATTCTCTTGAAATATGACAGAGCACTGTCACCTCCCAGAATGCTACATGAATGAAACATACCAACCCATCTGAGAACTCTCCTTCGCCCAACAGTGTGATGAGAAAGCTGTCTGTTGCAGATATCTACACTGCTGCATGCTAAGTGTGTCATCCTGGGATTCAAACGTGAGTAATAGAAAACCTGACTAAGCAGTGGCTTGAACTGAATAGGAGGCTCGCTCTCCTCATTTAACAAAATGTCCAGAACAGGGCAGTCCAAAGCTGATACAGCAGCTCCATGTTTCTGTGCGGGACCCGGCCTCCTCCAGCGTTTAGTTTAGCTGTCTTGTCTTGTAGGCTTCTTTCTTTCATTCTCATCTTTGTTACCCGGTAGGTGTGAGATGCCTGCTTCATTAGCATCCTACCCGTGCTCCAAGCAGGAGGCGAGCCAAAGGTGAACTCAAATCACAGATGCTTGTTAAGGCCGTTCCCATTCAAAGAACTCCTCCAGAAACAATTCCATTCCAGCAGTTTCCATTTACATCATCTTGGCCAGAACCATATCATGTAGCCACTCCGATTTGGAAAATGTTAGGTTTCTGGTTTATCTGGTTGGTTTTCTTTGCTTGCTTTTGTTGAGCATGTTTCTACCTGGAACAAAGTTAACTTAGTTTTGTGATAAAGAAGGGATGTGGCCGGGTGCGGTGGCTCACATGCATAATCCCAGCACTTTGGGAGGCCGAGGCGAGTGGATCACTAGGTCCGGGTGCGGTGGCTCACATGCATAATCCCAGCACTTTGGGAGGCCGAGGCGAGTGGATCACTAGGTCAGGAGATCAAGACCATCCTGGCTAACATGGTGAAACCCCATCTCTACTAAAAATACAAAAAAATTAGTCGGGCATGGTGGCCTGCGCCTGTAGTCCCAGCTACTTGGGAGGCTGAAGCAGGAGAATCACTTGAACCTGGGAGGCGGAGGTTGCAGTGAGCCAAGATTGCGCCGCTGCACTCCAGCCTGGGTGATAGAGCAAGACTCTGTCTCAAAAAAAAAAAAAAAGAAGGGAGTGGATGTTGGATAGGTAACTAACATTGAACTCTGTCGTAAAGTCGCTGAGGATTGCCTCACCATGTGTGCACACGTGTGTGTAAGTCTTTTCAATTCTCCTATTGCTGTGACTTCATCTCTAGTACAGGAAGGATTCTGTCACATGACGTCATGACAGGTTTTGAGATACAGTGGAATTAACTGAGTTTCTTGATCTGCTGATGACAGAAAAAGGAGACAAGGATGAGGAAGTCTTGTGTGAGTTTTTCTTTTTTTGCGGGGGGTAGGGTGTCTCACTCCTTTTGCCCAGGCTTGAGTGCAGTGGGGTGGTCACAGCTCACTGCAGCCTCAATTCTCTGGGCTCAGGTGATCCTCCCCCCATCAGTCTCCCAAGTAGCTGGGACTGCAGGAGTGCATCACCATACCCAGCTAATTTTTTATATTTTTAGTAGAGATGGGGCCTCGCTATGTTGCCCTGGCTGGTCTTGAACTCCTGGGCTGAAGCAATCCGCCCACCTCGGCTTCGCAGAGTGTTGGGATTACAGGTGTGAGTCACCATGCCCAGCAATGAGTTTTTGTTTTTGTTTTTTGTTTTTTTTAAACAAGGCTTTTCTTTTATCTTTAAACACTTTGTTGGTTCTCTCTGTTTGGTAGTTGTACTATGTCTAAGTTGTTTATTTTGTTAGGAGCATTTTGTTGTAATCATGAAATATTTTGAGATTCAATACTTGTGTTTATTCAGTCATAATATTCTTATTATATAATAGTTCCTGATAGTAGATATTAGGATTGATTGAAGCAAAGCATGTGTATTAATAAACTCAGTATTCATTAAAGCAGCTTGGGTTGCCTGTAGAAACGGCAGAGCATCCCCAAGGCTGAGGGAGGCGGGGCTCCTCTGTGGGTAGCAGACTTCATCTGCAGGACAATGTGCAGCACAGGCTGCGGGTATTAAAGGAGGGATCAAGAAACTGGTATTACCACGGGCACTTGGGAGGATAGGGGATCAGGTAAGCCATAGCATAGAGACCCAGAAAATGAGCCAGGAATGTTCAGTGTGAAAAAAAGAATAAGGCTGGGCGCGGTGGCTCACCCCTGCAATCCCAGCACTTTGGAAAGCCGAGGCGGGTGAATCACTTGAGGTCAGGGGTTCGAGACCAGCCTGGCCAGCATGGTGAGACCCCGTCTCTACTAAAAATACAAAAATTAGCCAGGCGTGATGGTGGGTGCCTGTAATCCCAGCTACTTGGGAGGTTGAGGCTGCAGAATCACTTGAACCTGGGAGGCAGAGGTTGCAGTGAGCTGAGATCATACCACTGCACTCCAGCCTGGGCAACAGAGCAAGACTCTGTCTAAAAAAAAAAAAGAATAAGTTGCAGGACTTGATATGAGACCTGCCTTTCTAGGAAGAAGGGTGGACTCACCTTGGGAACTCCATGTGCTGACCCAGACCACTGACAAGGCGTTATCAGGGACAGCATTTTATACAACCCTGAGAACAACCTCCAGTGAGTAGATGTTTCCAGCAACAGAACAAGGACTGCAGAACAGGGAGGCTGAGGTGGCTTAACAAGAAATGCTAGCTCTGATCTGGGCCGAAGCAACAGTGATGGTTCCCCTAGGCCGGAATTTGACGTGAGGCTAGGATGGATATTGGGTTTTCTCTCTGGAATAGCTCAGCTCCTCCTGTGCCACCTGGCTAATTTGTACTCTTTCTTCAAGAATCGGAATTGGCTGGTGGTTCACGCCTGTAATCCCAGCACTTTGGGAGGCCGAGGCGGGCGGATCACGAGGTCAAGAAATCGAGACCATCCTGGCCAACATGGTGAAACCCTATCTCTGCTAAAAATACAAAAATTAGCTGGGCGTGGTGGTGCGCACCTGTAGTCCCAGCTACTCGGGAGGCTGAGGCAGGAGAATCACTTGAACCCGGGAGGTAGAGGTTGCAGTGAGCTGAGATTGGGCCACTGCACTCCAGCCTGGCGACAGAGTGAGAGTCCATCTCAAAAAATAAAAAATTTTCAGAATTAGTATCTCAGGAGATTTTCCTGACTACTCCCTGTCCCCCAATGGACTCCTTTCTTCCCCTCCTCGCCCCCAATTCAGTTGTTTCTCTTCCACCTCCTGCGTGCCTCTTTGAAGACTTTCATACCACTTGTTGTAATTGTTCCTCTGTGTCTGCCCATGCACTGTGGCCCTTGAGGGCAAAACCTATCTTTCATCTCCCCGTCCCTGTCCTCAGTGCTTACACAGAATCTGGCATGTATCTGGCTCTCAACAAATATTTATTGAATTAGCAAGTAAATGAATAGAGATCAGATTCTGCTTGAGTTAACCTTGACGTTAGACAGAATTTCTGTTCTAACTTTTTTCACGCCAAAACCATTCTTACAGGTTTTTCTGAGCCAATCTGTTGTGGCCTCTTAGCATAATGGATAGTTACTGAGAAAAAAGAATTAACACTGAGTTCTTGGCGCAAGTGCCATCCAGTTGAGGTGTGCAACTTCCATGCTTGTGACAAGGTTGAAAATTACTCATCAAGCTGTTTTTGCAAAGCAGTTTCTGCTTATCAGTTTATGCATGAAAAGTCCACTCTGTGTCTGTGTTGATGACCATAACGTGGACCATCTAACAGCTAGGATATTAAGGGTGGTTGTGAGTACGGCTGCAGGTTCCCTTTTGCTTATTGAAATAGAATAACCAGAGAAGAACAAGGCAAGTTTTAAAAATAACTTGGTACACATGTAGGTGAAATAACCTTACCTCCCAGTAGCTGAGAGAAAAAAAAAAAAAGATCTCAATGCTGGCTGTTGTTCCAGGATATTTTTAGTAAGATGGCCCTGTCGTCTTTGATGGTCAATGAAGGAATAATGGCAGAAAAAAATATTAGGCGAGGAGAGGCTACAGGCATTGTTTGGTGTTTCATTTAATTTCCACCTCATCCACCAGAGAAAAGCAAACATAAGCAGAGGCTGATGATGAGCACAGTAGAAAGGAAAATGTGATGTGTCTTTTCCTTGTATTTGGTTGATAATATGTGATTTGCTTATACCACATTCTGATGGGAGGTATTTTCAGTCTGTGGCTTTGTAAGTTGAAGGGCCTCTTTCACTCCTGTTTCGTAAGATATTATCTGTCTTAACTTTATTCAGGAAAAAATATGATTTTTTGGAGTTGCTTAATATTTTTTAGCTTTTAAATAAGTATAGTTTATTTACCACAGCATTTGAACTGTCAGGATTTTACTGTGAATGCTACCAGAAAGGTTTGTTCTATTTTTACGAGAATCTTCTTAGGGAAATTGATGAACCTGGTAACCTAATTTTAGACCTCCTGAAATTTGGCAGATGGATGGTATTTATAGTGTTCTGAATCAGTCCCTATTAGACATTTAAAAATAGTCACATCATTAGAGAATACATTCAAAAAAGAAAAGATTTTTAACCCAAAATCTAATGCCCAGAAAATTTTTAGTCTCCTAAACTGGGTGTGCATTTTGGTAACAGTTTCTAAAAAGCCTTTTTGTACTCTCCTCATTCTCTTTCCTGTGTGATGCTGCTGTTGTCATGGAAACAGATCTTGGAGTTGCTTTGTTAATACCGTGTAAGGGACTCCCTGATATGGAGAGTTACTGCAGGTCATTATCATCAACACAGAGCTTTAATATCAAGTGTTGTGCTATGATGCGTACACTACAAAGCACAGAAATCTGTGTTTGGAGGTTACACTGAAGACATTTAACCTTGACACCCATAAACACTACACAAACATCAGGGTCTTCAGTCATAGAACCTGAAAAAGTAGAGGCAATGGGCTCATGCTATTTCTATTGCAGATAGTGAGCTATGTCCTGGTTTGGGGCCGGCCATTGTTAGGTGCTCCATTAGGGCTGGCTTATTGAGAAAGGAGGATTTGGAAGATTGTTGAGTGAATCCAGGAAAGGAGCAAGCCGAAAGTTCACAGGGATTGTTGGAAATTTCCAACAACAGTTTAGATGGAAATTGGCTCCTGTGATGAAAAATGGCTGTGCATATTGTGTTTGAGTGCTTGGAGGCCTCTAGCTAGAATGTTTTTATTAGCAAGTTTGTAGCTTGTAAGATGGTCCAGTCAGATATTCATGCAAGGCATTTTATGATATACGTGATTTTGTGTTGATTGGGGCCTTAAGGTGGGAAACAATTGGAAGGTATAGTGGACTCTTGCTGCCCACTTATCAGCAAATTCCATAACCTTCCTGGCCCTCAGTTTCCTCACCTTTCAATTGGTGATTCTTTTACAAGTTATACTGGGAATTAAATGGGGTGGATGATGATAAAGGATCTTGAAGCGCCTGGTGCTTGGTAAGCACTAATTCCTCCAGCCCCCACTTTCTTTAACATTTCCTATGCCAGCAGTTCTCAAAGGGGCCTGCCAGACCTCAGCATCAGTATCACCTGGGAGCTCATTAGCAGATATTCACACACCGCAGATCTTCTGAAGCAGCAAGGCAGCGGCTGGGGCCTGGCATTCTGCATTTCCCAAGCTCTCCAAGTAATGCCTATGTTTGAGAATCACAACCCTAGACTATGTTTCTGGGGCCAAGATTACCTTGGATATGGTTGAGTGCAGTTCTCCTTACCATGTAAGATTCCTGGCAATTCCCAGAGCTCATACACTTCACCGTTAAAATAAGGTATTGGAGAAGGTGGCTTTTGGATTCCTAAGCTATTGGAAGGCCAGGATAACTGGTTTGTTTTGTTTGTTTGTTTGTTTGTTTGTCTGTTTTGGCTGAAATGCAGTGATCTGTTCATAGCTCATTATAGCCTCAGGTACATGCCATCCACACTAGTAATTTTTTTTTTTTTTAGACAGAGTCTTGCTCTGTCACCCAGGCTGGAGTGCAATAGTGTGATCTCGGCTCACTGCAACCTCCTGGGTTCAAGCAATTCTCCTGCCTCAGCCTTCCAAGTAGCTGGGATTACGGGTGCCTACCACCATGCCCGGCTAATTTTTGTACTTTTAGTAGAGTTGGGGTTTCGCCATGTTGGCCAGGCTGGTCTCAAACTCCTGACCTCAGGTGATCCACCCGCCTCGGCCTCCCAAAGTGCTGTGATTACAGGTGTGAGCCACCATGCCCAGCCCACCGTGCTAATTTTTAAATCTTTTATAGAGTCAGGGTCTTGCTGTGTTGCCCAGGCTGGTCTCAGAACTCCTGGCCTCAAGCAATCCTGCCTCAGCTTCCCAGAGTGCTGGGATTACAGGTGTGAGCCACTTCAAAGAACAGAATAACTTTGAATGCACAGTTTGTATTTGTCTTGCTATCAAAAGGCACGTTAAGTTCAACTTATCAAAGGTAATGCAGTTAGCAACCATTTTTCCCCTAAATTTCAGGTATCCAGATTTATTATTTAGAATTATACTTTCTCCTTGGGCTGAAGAAACAATTGGCCACACTTTTCTAACTCTATATTCTTCATTCCTATTCCAATGTGACTGCTGATTTCTGACTTTTAAAACCTAAAAGATTTCTTCCTAAACTTACCAGGAAAAGTAAAATGACTCCAGTACCACTTGCCACTGCTATTTTAGAGACAGTGAAATTCTCTGAGGTCTGTCATTCCTGATTTTATTGCTTTGTAAAAGCCTGCTATAGAATGTTTTTTAAAAATACAATGATTTAAAAGTCTCCATGCCAGGGCAGCACTGGCACATGAGGAGGCAGGAGGTCTTCATGTAGGAGATGCTTCGGGGACAGTGTGGCTTGTGGCAGCCTCAGGACTCTGGGCATCTGTCCACTCAGTACAAACCAAACTGCAGCTCCAACTAATTTTGATTTGGAAATTGCCCCCTTAAAAAAAAAAGTACTAAAAATGTTTGACATTTACCAGATTTCTGCAGCAGTCTGCAGTTTCTCTTGCAAGTATATTCACAGACAGTGAAAGGAAGTATTTGGCAATTGCTAACTCATGTTTTTATATAGTGTAGAAGTCCAAAGATGGTAATAATGTCATATTATAGTGATGGGGATCTATAGTGTAAAGTATAATGACCATAAAAGAGTTCTCATTTTTATAGTTTTTAAACATGATTTCAGCATCCAGAGGCAAACTCCTATGTAAGGATAATGGTCGTGCATGGCCACAGAGATTTTTTTTCTTTAATTCTCAATTGCTTTTCACGCTTAACTTTTTCTAATAAGTACTATCTCCCAGGATTCCAGAAGATGGTACAAATGAGAAAATAAGGTTTATCTTTTCTCTAAGAAAGACTAAACTGTGACTTTTTTTTTCCTTTCTGGCTAATTAGGACAACAAAAGTAAACATCCAATTATGCAGTGATGAATCGAGTCATCTGGCTGGAGCTGGATTCTTTAGTGTCTTAAGTTACAGTAAATATTGGAAAGAAGGACTTTATGCAGTAGGACTGTTTTCAAGAAAAAGAAGACCAGTCTCAGCCAAATTCAAATATCTTGTAGAGAATAAATGCCTCTTGGGTTTATGGATTTATGCCATATGTGTGAGAAGAGAAAATACGGTCAAGAATTGTTGTATTTCTTGACTCTTTGAAAGTCAAGAACATTGGCTTGGGAAATAGGGACACCTGGTTTCTAGTGTTAGATAAATCTTCAGAATACAGAATGCTCTTTGAAATAACAAAATACTTGAGTGAAGGAAAGAATTGAGGAATGAACTTAAATTTAGCTCTGAAAGAATTCTTTCTTCAGTCTGTGGTTCCCTTAGCTACTATTCAATCTCTCATTTCCATCTTAGCCATATTTTAGCTTCCACCCTGTGTGACAGAGACAGGGGTCTTTCTCTTGGTTTGGAGCACACATCCCTCAACATGTCCAGTAGGGAGCTCCTGGGCGACGGGTCCTGCAGGTGGATGTGGACCAGGAGCCCCGTGGGAGGAACGTGCCCCTGGGGAGAGCTGGTAGATACCCCCAATGGCAGGCCACCTGGGGCAAAGCCAGTGGAACCTGACTATGGCAGGATGAGAACACCAGTGTTTTATAATGCCCACTTTTTTTTCACTTCTTGCAGTTTCTATGTTTATTTCCTGTTAGCATTTAGTAGTATCTTTATGAGTTTATCTCAGTTATGCTAGGCAGAAAGGAGCTCTTGTCAGTTGGCAGGACCGAAAGGAGAGAATAGGCAGGGGGAAGAGGGGACAGTAATCGAAGTAGGAGCACCTTGAGTGAAGTGAAATGTGGGATGGAAATGGAAGCTCCTGTTTGTGATCTCCCGGAGAGGCTCAGTCCAGCACCAGGTGCCGTGTGCTTGTGTAATAAAGAGACCGAATTCCTCCTGTACTGGGGGTTCATGCTGAACCCGACCTTTGTTGAAGGGGAGGAACCAGCTGCCCAAGGCAAACTAGAAGCATGCTTGCAGGAGGGAAGGTTAAGACACACAGTTTATGTGCATAGCAGTGAAAACCATAGTGTCTGTTCTGAAGTTTGGGAAAATAGTGTGAGACTGTCTAGCTGGGTCTGTCATTGGCTGATGTGTAGTATGTGTGGGTCGCTCATTAAAAAAAAAAAAAAGCCAGGCCCCAAAGGAAGAGGGCATTATTCATAATGAAACCTACTATGAGTCCAATGGGGTCTTGATTTCTGCTTCTTCCTGGGCTGTGCCACCAGGACTTCCTTGATAGACCTTTGGTGTCATCATGAATTCTGTTACTGATCCCGGAATAAAGATTTGGTGCCCTCCGGTTTCCAACAGTATCCAGAGATGGCCAGGGAGGATTTGGATGGGAAGGATTAAAGTTTGTATACAGGAGAGAAGACAGTACTCTCTGAAGTGTGTGTGGCCTGAGTCACCCGGTAGAGGTGGGCTTGGGTCAGGTTCTGGTCACACTGTCATTCTGGCTGCAGAAGAAGAAGCAAGATGAGTCAATCAGTGTAGGATTTCAGAGTGTGGGGCACTGACTTCCCAAATTCAGCTGCACATCTGAATCACCTGGGATACTTTCCAAAATGCATTCCCCCAGTTCCTCCCCGAAATTCAGGCAGGTCATTCTTAGGAAAAACTGGGAGTTAAAAAGCACAAACTTTGGAGTCAAATAGCACTTGGGTTGAATCTCAGCATAAACATCTTTTATTGGTTGTATGACCTTGAGCAGGGCATTTAACCTCTCCAGACCACAGTTTGTCTGTGGGCAGAAGACAAACAATCCTACTTATTTATAGAGTTTTGGGATGAATTAGATGAAATAATGCATTTAAAATGCCTAGCTCTTTGCCCAGCATATAGTAATCATTCAGTAAATATTAGCTTATGTTTAACCAAAATGTGTATGTCAGATCCCTGCTTAGTACTGTGGGAACATGCAAAAGAATTAGAAAAATCATGCTCCCTTCCCTGAATATGGCTGAGAAAAAGCGAATGCACCTGACTATTTGGTGAGTTCCAGCAGGAGGAGGGGACATTGTAATGAAGCTCAGATTGCTGGAAGATGCTGGAAGGATGCACTTTGGACCTAAGGCAGGTCCAGGGTGGTGCCTGGTGGACATGAAGAAGGCAGCAACTTTCAGAGCTAGCGTCAGAGGGGCTTGTAATGAACAGAATTGCCTTCTGATGATGTCAACATATCTAATACAAGACTCTGACTAATTACTATTTATAGTTGCTTATATTCAAAAGCTTGTTTATGCTGCAAGTAAGGCTGAAAACTGTCAGCAGGGTGTAGTGGAAAGAGCTCAGAGCTGAGTCTGAACTCCTCAATTTTTATCCCATCTGTGCTGCTGACTAGCTGGGTGACATCAGACAAGCCTCGCAACTCCCAGGCCTCAGCCTCTGCACCATATACAGGGTGTGTGTGAGTGGGAGGAGATGGGGGATTAGACAACTGCTGGGGTCTTCTGGCTCCAACATTCAACAAAAACATTTACTGCACTTCTTTCCCAAAACTTACTGTGTGCCCTGATTTTCAATTCCTGATACTCTGTAAGGGGCATTGTTCATTGGAAGACTGTGTGTTTTGCTAATTTGTTGCTTGCAATTCAGATTCCTTTAAAGTTAGCAAAGAGCATTTTTGTTCCATTGGAATAATATAGGAAGTATCCTTCATTATGCTTTCATTTGTTTTTGAGTCACAAGAAGCTGTTACTGTTGTTTTGGGAGACTGATGTGGGAATGTCTTAGCACATCATTTCTCTGCTCTAATTTTAAATACGGGTAGTCCCTGACTTATAAACAGTTGACTTGAGATGACCCATATGTACAGTTAGTACTATCTCAGATGTCAGAATCCAGTTCTCATCTCCTACTGCAGAACTCTTCTGTAATTTTTCAATCAGAACACCTAGGAGATGTCTATTCTTCTCATTTCACAGATCTTCAGTGCTTGCCTTTTATGGGCCAGGTTCTCTTCTGTGCCCTGGGTATCCAACAGTGAACTAAACAGACAAATCTCTGTGCTCACAGAGCTTAGGTTACAGTGCCATTGGCCTGGAAGGTATGCTTGCCTATTGCCCCAGGTGAGGAGGAGTCTGTGACAGGTATCTGGGTCTGTCTTCCTCTATCCAAGATCACTTCCCTCACCTCTTCCCTGCAAGGAGACTAAGTCATAAAACCACAATGCCTTTTTATGTAGAAACGATAGAATATGTGACTGCTAGGTATATGTAGTATATTGCAAAGAATAGCCACAGATCCTCCCATCCTGGTTACATGTTCTCTTATAACATGTCTTTGCCATGCTTTCAGTCAGATGTCTATTTCTCTACTCCTGTGAGTCAAGTGGCTTTGTGACTTCCTTTGACCAGTAGAATGCAGTGCAGTTGACATCATGGGAGTTCTGAGCTGAGGTATTAAGAGACCTCACATATCCCACTCCTGCTTATTCACTCAGAACTTCTGCAGCCACAGAAGTTCTGATTACCTTCCTGGAGGATGAGAGACCACGTGGAACAGAAATGAGTGTAAAACAAACCAGCACCATTGAGTTAGGCCATCAGGCACCTGCAGCTGCATGAGCTTTCACCAGCTTAAAGTCTCAAGATGCTCACCATCAGCATCATATTTTTTTGTTACTAATAATTGAAAGATGTAAATATTTATGAACTTAATATAGATATTAATATATTTCCTATTTGTCATGAATGAAATGGAAGGTTGGCATTGGAAAATGCCTTTCACATTTTGGACCATCCACTTAGAGACACATTTTTGGAAAAGAACCACTTGAAATCTGGTGCCCAGCTGTGCACGTGTTTTGTGGAGAGAGACAGATTAGCACTGGCACGTGTGAGACAGTGGTTAGTGAAGGGTGGAAGATCGCCAGGGCGCATGGACCTGCTTCAGATGGATGTAAATAGTTGGAGTGTACTGGAAAGGTATGGGTCTAACATGACCCTGACCAGAGTTTGGACAAGTGTGGTTTCATTCTGGGGGACTGACACTTATTTCTTTCCTAGAAGTGTTGATGAAAGTCACGACTCAGTAATATCAGAAGTGTGGGACCAAAGTGGAAAATAAACTCCTGACTTCATGAATTAAACAGAAGCATGTCAGGGCCACTCCATACTCTTCTTCCTGTCTTCCAAAAGTCTCTTTTTTTTTAATTCAGAAGAAGGTCTGGGAACATTCTGTGCACATAATTATTTTATAAACAATATTTTATTTAATGCCCTTGCTAATAATACTTCCTATAAATAAACAATAAGAGTCATCATGGTTCCAGATTGCCTTTATGATAATGATATACCATATGTTTAAAGAAATGGTCTAAAAGACATACTGCTGTGATTGAAACATTTTTGGAAATTGTGTATGCTAACTGTATATTGCTCTACAGAAATCTGTTTTGATCAGTGGATAAAAGCAGCTACACATAACTATGAGGAAATCTTGAGAACACTTATTAGTAATTAAATATATAGCTGAAATATGTGCCTATATGTATATCCAAAAATTATTATAGCAGATGGTTTTCAGTGAAGATGATTGGGTGGCTTTGAAATAAATAAGTGGTTTGGTTTATGATTAATGGATTTATTAATTTGCTGTGGTCACCTAACAATCCACCCCAGAAGTTGGTGGCTTTACAACAACAATCATGTTATCGCTTCCAGTCATGTTATCACTTGCAGACATAATCTGCATGTCACATGAGGGTTGGCTGATTTCACCTGTGCTCAGCTAGGCACCTCGACCTCTCATTGTGAGGCTGTGAATGGACTCTGTGCCATGTACCTCTTCTCCAATTCTGACCTGGGGCAGCTAACTTGGGTGTGCTCTTCCCAGGGCTAAGGGGGCAAGGCAAACCCAGGAGGATGGGCAGAAACACTAAGTCTGGTTCATTCTAGGCTTGGTAGGGGCATGTTGTTACTTCTATCTCATTATGTTGGCCAAAGTGAGTCACATGGCTAAGCTCAAAGTTAGGAAGCAGGGAAATAGACTGTATCTTTAGGGGAGGAATTTCAAAGTCATATGAAAAAAAAGGTATGGATACTACAGCCAGGGATGAACATTTGGAGCCAGTAATGATATTCACCCCTGTGTCTGTGTGACTCCTAAGAAGAGCCAAGACTTGTTAAAGATGAGCAGAGAGGTAAATTAGTTTGGAGATGGTGAAGAAGCAGTTTGGGGATACTTTGGTTTGCGTATAACATTGAAGACACCTGTCTTTCCTTGTATACCAGGGGTTGCAAACTATAGCTTATTGGGCCACATCCTGCCCAAGGCTTGTTTTATTGGAACACAGCCATGTCCAGTGGTTTGTGTGTGTCTTGTGTACAGCTGCTCAGCCCTGCCACAGACAGTTGAATACTTGAGGCAGAGACTGAGTGGCCTGCAGAGTTGAAAACATTGACTACTGGGTTCTTTGCAGGTAAAGTTAGCTGACTCCTGTTTGATATGATGCAACTGAATAGAAGCCATTTGGCTATAATCTCCGCCTCTCTACCTGCCCACCCCATACCCGCCCCAGTTCCTTTTAGGGTTTTCCTACTGTGCTTTGCATTCTCATTATTCTGTGTTTTTATAAAATAGGTAAAATAGGAGGTAAAGTAATCCTGGTGCCTGGCTGTTGGCACTGATGACCAATGCAATTTGCATCCACAGGTCATAATCCTTAAAGTTTATAAGGCGACAAATTGCAGATTAGAGGACATACAAATGAGGGAGCCAGTTGCTACTTTTGCCTTTATTATTAATGTTTTGTGGCTCTGCGGGTCATTCGTGATGTTAGACAATAGGGTGATTATTTCTGTTCTGCTGAAAGACAATCTGATTGTGTTTTGTGTAGAATGAGGCACTGATCCGCTCTGCCTGCCTCCCATGAGAAATGCCGCAGACCTTTGTCTGCTCAAACCTCCTCCCGTCAGCTCTGGTATTGTGATGGAAGTAATTGCCCAGGCCTCATGGGTCAGCATATATCTGTACTGCTGTTTATTCTTCTTTCTACTTTTTAAGGACTAAAATCACTTTCTTGTAAAATATTACAAAGACATTTTAAAAGAAAAGACTGTCCATTGTATTTTTCCACCCCCTTAAAATATATTCATAATGATCTTTTTAACTGGGTGGGACTTGATTTGGTTTAAAAACAATAATCTTGGTGACTGTATGGAAATACGGAAAATGTTTAATACAGTATTCCATTAAAAACATGATACAGGTTGGGTGTGGTGGCTCACGCCTGAAATCCCAGCAGTTTGGGAGGCCAAGGCGGGCGGATCACTTGAGGTCTGGAGTTTGAGACTAGCCTGGCCAACATGGTGAGATGGTGAGACCCCGTCTCTACTAAAAATACAAGAATTAGCCAGGCGTGGTGGCTACTGTAAGCCCAGGCATCTGTAAGCCCAGCTACTCAGGAGGCTGAGGCAGGAGAATTGCTTGAACCCGGGAGGCAGAGGTTGCAGTGAGCCGACATGGCACCACTGCACTCCAGCCTGGGTGACAGAGCAAACGAAACTCTGTCTCAAAAAAAAAAAAAAAAGATGCATAATTGCTGCAGGTATGTGATTGTAATCATGGAATAAATAGGTATGTACATGTGGTAGATAGAATGATGTGCCTTCCCCCAGAAGATATCCATGTCCTAATATCCAGACCCTGTGAGTGTTTTTCCTACATGGAAAAGAGCATAATGCAGATGTGATTAAGTTAAGAGTCTCGTGAGAGATTACCCTGGGTTATCTGGGTAGGCCCAGTGTAATCACAAAGGACCTTCTAAGAGTGAGGAATGAACTCACAAAAGGATGCGGAAGCAGAGTTGGGAGGGTTGCCCTTCAAACATGGAGGAAGGGGCCATGAACCAAGGAATACAGGTGGCCTCTTAATACTGGAAAAGGCAAGGAAGCAGGGGCCCCCGGAACTCTGCGAGCACCTCCATTGTAGCCTTATGAGACTCATTTTGGAAGTCTGACCCCAAAACTGTGAGATAATAAATTTGTGTTGCTTTAAGTCACTAAGTTTGTGGTATTATGTTACAGCAGCAATGAAAAACTAATATGGCACATAAGACTGGAAGGGAAGATATTTTAAAATGATAGTTGGAAGTACAGTGTATTTTAGTTTGTGTATTTTGATTGGGTGCTTGTGAGTTTACTTTGGTTGGTTAAGACTAAGAGGCAACAGATGACTTTTAAATGTTAGAGGAGGGAAAAATGGTAGAGTTTCAAGTTCACATTCAAGTACAAATGATGAATAAGCCCAGCCAAATTGTTCTCCAGTTTGGGTTTTGATGTATTGGGTTCAAATGGTTCCAGCCTTAATGGAGAAGCCAGTTTCTTTTTTCTTGTTGTTTTATTGTTTTTAAGCCTCTCTCTGGTTTTCAGTAGAGTTTGAACTTAAATATCATCTTTGATTACTATTGGTGTCCTTGTAGTTAAGGTCTTTGCAAAAGTTTGAGTGCAAGTTTTAAGCTAAAAACATGTTTTTAAACTTTCACAAATTTTATAAGATGACAATAGCATTCTGTAACATAGACATTATGGTAATAGTGATTTTCTCTCCATCCCTATTTTGTCCAGCGATTTCCAAGTTATAAGACGTGAATAAGACTAACCGCTCACTTCCACCAGCAGCTGACCTGATGGGCTTTTGAGTTCAAAGAGTCATTTCTTCATCTTACCTCCAGCACTGCAGGGCCATGTGACCTTGCAGAGCCTTGTTTCTCATTGATGAAAGGAGCTCATGCCTCATGAAGCCACTGGTAAGGGCCATGGAGCTCACGGGCCATCAAGCTTCCTGCCCATCACTTGTGGGTGGAATTGACATTACCCGATGAGCTCTTCCTGGGGTCACCTGGGAGGGAGTGGCCCATGGGTGGTATGACAAAATCTCATAGTCAGTCTTTGCAGTTTTCTCCACAGGTAAAATGAGATTTTGGAAAATTTTCATTTGTTTGTATTTGTCCCAAGGCGAGTCTTACATATTTTGAGCAACAAAACGAAGATCATTATGAAAATGTCCTTATGGAAGCACTCTAGGGCCATTGCTCATTTTTATGAGTCCTCGTGCTAAGTCCCTGAGTACTGTGGCTCATGTCTTAGCTGGCTAAATCAGAGTCAAAATTCTCTTCTTAAGCCTCAAAATAAGCTGCTGATTATACTGCCTGTTGGCCAGACTAATCAAATACATTTGATGTTTCAGCTGACTCCAGATACTTTTCCTTGCTCCTCCTTGGTTCTTTAACTGTCATCCCAGATCTGTGACATGCAATAAGGAAAACTGAGTCAGGGAGGAAGTAGGATTCCTTTTGCTGCTAGGAACCACGTTAACTTTGGATTGTCCATAGAATGCACCCTTAACAGTTCTTGGAAAATGAATGATATTTGGTTCCTGCCCCACGTTCAGTGTTCTTTGGCAGCTGCAAAGCATATCCTAGCTAGAATCCTTATCGTCTTGAAGTTCATCAAAGATTTTGAACAGTCATGGTGGAGATAAAACCTAAGTACATTCATGCCCATTGAGACAATCCTTTGGTTTGAGCGACGGAAGGAGGAATAAACACATCAATGTATTTTATTGAATCCCAGAGACCCTGAAACACCAAGACTCATTAATATATGCATACATGGATGGCAGAATAATAAACCTCACCTGACCTGTCAGCGTACTCTCAGTTTTTAAGGTTCTCCCAAAACAGGGAAACTGAAAAATACTTGGGCAGAAAGAAAATATCATCAAATAACACCTATTTCTTTTCAGCTATAGAGATGGCTGGATATCAAAAGCACCACAGGAGCTTTGCAATTTGCTGCCTCTTTTCAGCCCTCAGCTTGATTCTCAGTTTTCAAGAGGGAGAAAATGAATGTTTCCCAGCATTCTCTGTCCTTTGCTCCAAAGAAGAGAGCAGGTGTTGGCTTCCAAACCTTCCGTATTTTCTTATTGCTGTTAGGGGGATCAACTGCATGTTTCCTGAGGGAAAAGGGTGGCTCACTGACCTACTTGAAGGCATTCTCTCAGTGGAAGCTGGGCAAGAGAATCCAGGGATTTCTTTTGCAGGTTTCTGCGCAGTGCCCCTGCAATCAAGCTGCCTAAAATGTGAATATATGCCTTCCCTGCGTTTCAGAGGTGGTAATATTGGGGCAAGTGGTGGAGGATCTAAAAAAAAAATCATCTTTGTGCTCCCTACCTTGCCCCTGGTATGGATTAAACAGCCACCACCCTCCTTCTCTTATACCCTGGGGGCCTCCTGACAATACTTCCAGTTGCTCCATTGATTACTTAGATTTTTTGGGACACAAGGGCCCACGTTGTGTCTTACTGACAACACTTTTAGTTGCTCTATTGATTACTTAGATTTTTGTTGGCAATTAGGAGCTTTTCAGTAACATTCTTTGCTCCATCGGTAGTCTCTGCTGGCTCCTGTTCACTCAGGAAACACCTGAGCACAGGGCTTCAGGAAAGCCTTCTATTAAATGGGCAGAGGCCCCAGCAGGACTCCTGCGTGTTCATCTGCACAGCCAGAGACAGCTGGAGGGCAGGAGGAGCCACGTTCACATAGGGTTCTGCAGCCTTGGAGCCGCCGTTTCTTCCAAGTACTCTTCAGATCAGTGGTTCTTAGCCCTGCCTGAACTGCAGAGTCCTCCGAGGAGCTTTCAAATGAAGCATGGCAGCCTGGGCAGGTTGCAGGTCCATTAAATCCACATCTCCGGGGTGGGAGCTGGTGGCATCCTTGCTTTGCCAGAACTCCCCCATTGACCCTAATGTGAAACCTGGGCTGAGAGGCCCTGCCTGAAGCTCGATTATTTTCACCTGTGGATGTAGGCGATCGCTTCCCTTTGTGGCTGTTGTCAGGAGGCAGAAAATACCCTGGGTTGTTGGCTCCCTGGAGTCTTATTTTTACAGAGTGCCCTGTTTCAGGTGCAGCAACCTGACTGATGTTTTCACAAATCACCTTTTGGTGGCCTCCTGTCACTGCTGTCTCCCTTCAAGGGTTAAATAAGCCTCTCTCACGCATTCCTTTTCACACCTGTGTCGTGTATTATTGGCAGGCCTCAGTCCTCAGGGTGTCAAATGGAACTGATGGATGCCAGACATTGTGGATATCTGCAAGTCCTGGTTGGTGCCCAGGGACTTGAAGAGTAAACTTTCTTCTCAAACTTATCTTTGTGCTGTTTTCCTTCCCCAGACCTCATAGTCTGGAGCCCATGTTTCCAGGGGTGGAATTTGATTTCCCCAGAGAGGAGCTGTGTTCGGCTTCTAGGCTGAGGAGCTAAGCGGCCGAGCCTCTCCCAGCCCTCTGTGGATTCGCTCCTGCATTATTCAGCGCCTTTGCTGACAGAGCACCATGTTCCACTGCTGAGCAGATCAGGGTGAATTTCCAAGAGGGAACATTGCAGATGGTTTTGCCTTTAGGGATGGATTTTCTTACTCCCAAGTGACTCACTTCTGGTAAAATTAAAAAAAAAAAGAAAAAAAAAAAACAACCTTGAGTCCCTTGAGTCTGTCCCCACTTTGCTCGGAGGGAATTAAGGAGCCAATTCAGAGCTTTAAAAAAGTCACGTGATGATTCATTATCTTTTTGCTGGTTGTTTCCTGCCCCCTCCCCCCCCCACCCCCCACCCACTGACTTGTAGTTTTTCATAAGCATTTATTCATCCTTGAATTTTATTTTTATTTATTTATTTATTTTTGAGACAGAGTCTTGCTCTGTCACCCAGGGTGGAGTGCAGTGGTGCGATCTTGGCTCACTGCAACTTCCACCTCCCGGGTTTGAGCAATTCTTGTGCTTCCACCTCCTGAGGAGCTGGGATTACAAGCATGCACCACCATGCCCGACTAATTTTTGTATTTTTAGTAGATACAGAGTTCATAGCCAGGCTGGTCTTGAACTCCTGACCTCAGGTGATCCGCCCACCTCGGCCTCCCAAAACGCTGGGATTACAGGTGTGAGCCACTGTGCCCAGCCCATCCTTGAAGTTTAACTGCAACCCCATCTCCTTCCCTCTTTGCATGGGGTAAAACCCTACTGCAAGGACTCACTAGAATTCCTTCCACTCACATCCCCTCTGATGATCTGGCCTTGCTGTCAATTGCTGTGACCATGGACAAGTTGCCTTGCTGCCTCTCCTGAACATGGGAGGTATACAAGGCCTTTTTTCAGGGGTTTATTCCCAGCAGCTGATCTGCTGCTGTCGGTGGAATTAGTTTGCACACACAGCATCCCGGGGAGTGGAACAGTGCTTTCTTAGCACAAAACAGACACGTTTGCTTCCCTTCTTTCAGTGAAGGGGAATCCACGGCTGGAAAATACTGGAAGGCAATTGTAACCTTAGGCAGCCAGCAACACTTCAGTCCTTTGGAAGTGGATTTTAAGGAAGAGGAGACTTCAAACGGTAGAGCTCTTTGTGATGTACCTCTTAGAGAATACCTTTTTGATTCCTACACTTCTTCTCCTCTCACCAAGTGATACTTAAAGGGATGCCCTAAAACAGCAGTAAAGTCATAGGCCCCTTTTTATAAATTTCATGAATTCACTACTTTTTTCCCATCACGTCTTCTCTTAACCAATGTATCTGCATTTGGTTTGCGTAAAAGAAGAAATGTTTCCTCTGCTCCTGGGCTCACCATTAATTCTGATGAGATAGGCCTTTCTCCTCTAAAGGCAACAGGGCATTGGCCAAATCCCCTGTTTTACTGCATCCCTTTTTGGAGCTCAGTATTGGCCTGTCCTGACCCCCCTGGTTTGCCTCAGAATAATTATTAAGGGCATGTGTCTTGAAACAAGTCGCACCCAAGGCTGCTAGCCTGTGTGTTGACTGCTTGATTTATAACGAATGCTGAATTTGGCTAGGCAAATGAGAAATGTGGTAGGGTCAGCCTTCTGCCTCCTCCTGGTTTACAGACTCATCTTGCCCGTTCGTTTTTCCCATCTAAGGCTTTAATTTGATACCCAGTGGGTTGGTTTTAAGCAACCAGGCAAGATCCAGAGGAGACTGTCCAGGCTGCCACCCCCCTGGCCAGGCAGACCCCGTTCCTTTTGCGAGTTTCCTGCAAGGCTGTTGTTGACTCGGGGGAGCGGCTTTTAGTTGCTCAGGCTTCTTTTTGCTGCTGCAGAGGAATGTGTTCCCCTGTAGAGGCTGTTGGAAAGGGCAGTGCAGACAAGCCGGCTTCTCAGGCATTTAAACAAGTTGTCTGGAGGTTGTCAGACTCTGCAGCACATCAGCCCCCTCCTTTTGTTCGTTCGTAATGCCACAGTGTTTATGGAGCCCTGCCTTTTGGAGGAGTGGGAAGTGGAGCTTCCAACTTTTAGCCTATGTGTTTCTGTCATTTAGAGGCAATATGAAGATCATGACCTTTTCTGGAACTGCTGCCCCCCGCCCCCCCCAAAAAAATTAGAAAATGGTTAGTTTTGATTACATTCACCTTGACCACTTTCTTCCCAAGTGAAGCTGACCACAATTCTGTGTGGGAGCCAAGTTTTTGTATTTGCATATTCCCCTCGGGTAGGAACTGGGTCAGTTATTATTGTTCTAACTAGCAGGCGGAATTGGGGTCTCTGAGGCATGAGGGAGATTCCATTGTCTTCTGTGTATTCTGCTGGTATTTCATATCTGATGAAGGTCGCTTCTTATCCTTAATTGACTTCCTCTTGGGTTTTGTAGTCTGAGTATTAGAAATCACATGTTGATTGGGCTGGGTATGGTAGCTCAAGCTTGTAATCCCAGCACTTTGGGAGGCCGAGGTAGGCGGATCACGAGGTCAAGAGATCAAGACCATCCTGGCTAACATGGTGAAACCCCATCTCTACTAAAAATACAAAAAATTAGCCGGGAGTGGTGGCGGGCGCCTGTAGTCCCAGCTACTCGGGAGGCTGAGGCAGGAGAATGGCGCGAACCTGGGAGGCGGAGCTTGCAGTGAGCCGAGATCACGCCACTGCACTCCAGCCTGGGTGACAGAGCAAGACTCTGTCTGAAAAAAGAAAAGAAAAAGAAATCACAAGTTGATCTTTCTGAATGTTGGGGCCCAATGTATTTGAGTAATAAACTTGTAACATGAGGGAGATGGACAAGTGAACTTTTTTAAGGACTCATGGTAATTTGACTCTCTCCTGTATGATTCTTTACTGACAGTGACATGAAGGGGAATTGCCTGGGGTAGACTTAGGCTGTCTAGTGTCATATGCTGATTTTATTAATCCAGAGATTTCTGATTGGAATATATTTCCATTTCAATGGGACTAGAGTATAAAGAATGCTTTGTTACAATTATTTACTTACACCGCCACCACCATAAGTAATAATAGTAGTTAGCATTTACCCTGTGTGTGTTACCTACAAGGTGCTGTTCTCAGCACTTCATGTGAATTATTCCTCAAATTATCCCCAAACTCTGAGATTGCGCTGTTACCATTTTGCTTTGTAGCTAAAGAAACAGCTTAGAGAGGTTGAGTAACTCCTCCAAGGCATACTCAGCAGCAGGCAGGACTTGAACCTGCGTGGTGATTTGTGAATTCACACTTTTAACCACCCTTCACTGCCCATCTACACTGCCTCTTGCACATCTCATATTTTGCCAGATGGGAAAACTCACCAAGGATGAAGCTTCCTTAAGATCTTTTTGAGTATAAATAGGCCATCTGTTGATCTGTGTGTCCATCAGGTTAGGGGCTCTTACCTCAAGCCAACATATGGCAGAAAAGATATGTATTGATGTCTTGTGGGATAGTTAATAAAACACAAATGTGCAGTGCAGCTTCTTTAACCTGCTCCATCTTGGACCCAAATTCCCCCACCCCTGCTGCCAAACAGGCCTCTAACTGATGGGGTGGGTGTCCCCATCAGCTCTGTGCTGGCCCAGCTTCCTTGGGGTTGGCCCTCACCAGAGTAAGGGCACAAAACACAGCTCTCGAGGGGTTCTGCAGACGACCAGAGCCTGAGACCTTTTCTTGGCAGCTGGTGTCAGTTCCCTGTTGGATCTGTCCTTCCCTTCTTAATCCTAGTGGGATCTCCTCACTACCTGGTCACTATCTCTGTTCTCACAACAAGATTTAAACAATTATAGGATATCAGTGCACTGTGAGACCACAAAGTCTTCTAGTCCATTCCCCTCCTTTTAATGAGGGGCCCCCGCAGTTGTGGGGTTGTATCATCTAAGCCAGACCTCCAGTTTCCTTTTCACGAAAATACCTACCTTTGAAATAAAAGTGAAAACTTACATCAAAACAGCATCATGCCTGGAACATACTGAGTGGACAGCATTTCCTTTCTTTCCCCTCCTTATTCTCCTGATTATTAATTATTTGCCTGACTTTGGATAGCTATTGGCTTCTGTCCTCTGATATTAATGTACTCATAATTTCTGTTTCTTACCTGGTTTTGGACTAATTACTCTATTTTTATTTTTATTTTTTGGCACATGCTCTGCCTCTCCAATTCTGACATTTCTTGCAGTCCTCTCAGCATATTTCTGATCACAGTCCCAAATGACATTGAGAAGCCCTGATAGGAAAATGCTGTGTAAGAAACATGAGCTATTTGTCTGTGTGACTAGAACTTTCCTGGTGTAAGTTCAGAACTTTCCAGAACTTTCCTGAACTTTACTCTGTCCAGTTCAGACCATCTGAATGCAGATGTCTGACTTGTGGATAGATCCTCCACTGATCAATCATTCAGAGAAAAGCCACAGAAAATACACAAGATTAGAAAAATAAAACCCACATGGAAAGGCTTTAATGAGGTTACAGCATAGATTATGCAGTCTGGGAAAAGAAGGATAATGCAGATTAAAATATCTGAAATATTAGAATAGCATAAATGTAGTTAACTTCAGAGCCGGAAGACCAGGGTTGAATCTTGGCTTCTTCCCTTACTGGCCATGTAACCTTGGGCTTCTTGCTTAACCCCTCTGAGCTGCAGAAGGGGGGATGCTGCTGTTGATGTCATCATCACCAATGGCAGCAGTAGAAGCTATCAATGATGGTGGTTATCACTTTTATTACCATTGTTTTTAGTAAGGAGAGCTAACGAGACAGGCTCCAACTGCTCTTCTCCCGTGGGAATTGCAGTTTTCTGCAGTGGATCCTGTGACAGATTCCTGTGGATTCCTGGGACAGACTTAGCCACCTGTCCTTTCTTCTATCCTCCTGTACTCATCAGATTGAGCACCATGTGGGTCCAGTCCCTGAGATGAGTGCTTGATAGATAGAGGTGAACGATGGGGGCTTGGTCTTACAGAGCTGACCTGTAAAATCCTCTCCACCATATCCAGTGCATACAGCTGGGCATTCTTTGTGTAGATCACCCCAGTTATTAGAACCTCTGTTTCAGTAATTCACTCTCTGGGCTCTAGTTCTTCCTTGTGAATTTTACTCTCAGGGAAGCCCCGACTGTGCTCCTGAAGCTGTTTTTATTCGTAGTAATTTAGCATGCGTCCAGGAATTGAGGACTCTTGCCTACCCAAAATCAGAGGTGGGGAGGAAAACCATGGTATTTCAGTCCTTTTGTTCTTTTTGAGGTCTGTAATTCACCAAAGCCAGGTCCACCAAAGTAAATTATTACCATAATTTATGGTGAGAATTATTTGGGGCCACAGATGTCAAGTGGAAGCTTGCAGGTAAGTGTTATTGAGAAAGTACAAAATTTTGAAATGAACTCTAACCTTATGAGTCTGTTGCTCTAAGGATCTAAGGATATTAGGAGGTAGTGTTAAGAATCACAACTGCATTGTTAAACGCCAAGTGTTCTTTGTGATTTGATTGAGACTGTAGTTGGGATTCTTCAGGTTCTATATGTGGGGCAACATTTAAATATTAACATTCTTGGGAAGATTTTGTATAGACAGCTTTCTCTGTCATCCGAATGCCGTGTGGTCTTCAGAGCATGTCATAAGAAAAGTCATGAGACACAAATCTGATGGAACTTTCTTTAGCATATGTTTAAGACTTGTCATCTTCCCATCTCATCTTTGCAGTAGAAAAATACCAACGTTTCCCTGAACAAAATAGAAGTATTTTCCACTTCCCCATTTCTGAAGTTCCTAGACGTTTTATATTTCTTTTGAGTAAGAGATTGCTTTGTATCCAGGAGCCTTTGCATGGTGCCTTTTCTTTTACTGGTTTGTTTATTTGGGAGATGGAGTCTTGCTCTGTGACCCAGGCTGGAGTGCATTGGCATGATCTCGGCTCACTGCAATCTCCACCTCCTGGGTTTAAGGGGTTCTCGTGCCTCAGCTTCCCGAGTGGCTGGGATTACAGGTTCACGCCACCATGCCCAGCTAATTTTTTGTATTTTTAGTAGAGACAGGGTTTTACCATGTTGCCTAAGCTGATCTCCTGAGCTCAGGCAATCTGCCCGCCTCTGCCTCCCAAACTGCTAGAATTACAGGCATGAGCCACCACCACGCCTGGCTCCTTTTCTTTTTCTTGATGTTACTGAAGACTTTATTTTGGAAGTAGTGAGGGCCCAGAGCTGATCCCTTCTGGAGATGTGTCACAGGGTAAAGAATGTGGCTTTGAAACTCCAACTCTGTCACTTAAAGCTGTGCCTCTTTCAGGGTTACTTAACCACTCTGAACCTTAGTTTCCTCTTCTGCAAAATGGGAGACTAGCAACCTGCCGCCCAACTGACTGCTCTGGGCTATTTATGAGACAGTCCCTGCTCTCGGGAGACATCCCTCTTTGGCTTATTCATCCTCACTCATCTGCGTTGGAGAGATGCAGTTGGTGCCTCTCCTGCAGAAGGGGTGTTAGGAGGCTGTTGCGTTTGTCGCCAGGGAGATGATGTTTTCCCCATTGGGAACCCTAGGCCAGCAAACTTCGAGAAGTGTCTGTGGCAGCTTGAATGCTGCTATTTAAGAGTTGATAAAGAGGCAGCTTGGAGAAAACCTCAAGCTTATTTGGTTGAGTGGGGTGGCTGTGTGAGAATTAAGTAATGAGTAGACCTGAAGCATCTGGTGGGATCTCCAGCAGTTAGTAAATGGCAGCTATTTTTATTCTCATCCCTTGTTGGCAGTACTGTCCCGTTCCAGTGATGGGCATTAGTGGCATTTGGGATTTGAGGATAACCTTCATAGGTTGGAATGAGTACCGTAGCAAAACAGAATTCTGCTTTTAGCCAGAAAGCATTCCAGTTAGCAAACTACCTGACAGTGTAATGTGCCCAGAGGACCCAGGAGGGCCATCCCAGGGAGAACAGCATTGTCATTTCTGCTGACCACATGCTGTCTCCTGAGCCCCGGTATCTGAGGCCCTCATCGAAGGCATAGGCATATTAACAGTTATGCTGCCAGACTTTTATCAGCAGTCTGTACTTCTCCTTTTATCTTCCGAACTGTGATGAAAAGAACAGTCCACTCCCTTCTGATCTCAACACTTACCAAAGCTCATCTGTTCACAGGCAAATGTACTAAAACATTTTTTACTGGAGACTGAGTTTCATGTGTAGACATCATTGTATTTCTGTGTGGTGTCCTCAGATTTTCACTCGTTTTTTCCCCAACTGCCTTTTTAAAAAACTCCTTTGCACTCTTAAACGTCAGGCTGAGTGTATGTGTGTAAATAAATGCTTTAGGTGGAGGATATTGTTCTGCTATGACAAGCCATCAAGCAGCACAGCAAGAAACAATACGTTTCTAATTTGTGAGTTATTCTTACGTTTCCCTTTTGCAAGGCTAGTTATTTCATTAAATTCATTTAATTTAAGCTTTGAAATCTTTTTTTTTTTTTTTTTTTTTTGAGATGGAGTCTTGCTCTGTCCTCCAGGCTGGAGTGCAGTGGCGTGGTCTCGGCTCACTGCAAGCTCCGCCTCCCAGGTTCACGCCATTCTCCTGCCTCAGCCTCCCGAGTAGCTGGGACTACAGGCGCCCACCACCACACCCAGCTAATTTTTTTTTAATTTTAGTAGAGATAGGGTTTCACTGTGTTAGCCAGGATAGTCTCGATCACCTGACTTGTGATCTGCCCGCCTTGGCCTCTCAAAGTGCTGGGATTACAGGCGTAAGCCACTGTGTCCGGCCTAAGGTTTCAATCTTAATAAGAATGGCTAACTTTTAGATGAGAGTTTTACATCAGAAAACCTCATCGTACCCAGAGAGATGCTTCTTTAATTCAGATTTGAAGGGATGAGTTTCCTTGTTCTGGATTAAACAGCTCACTCAGACACACCAAATGAATGCAGTGTGCAGTCCTAGGTGGCACCAATCACAGAAGAGTGAAAAGCATAAAACAGTTTTAGAAAAGGTCACCACACTTAGAAATAGAAATCCACCCTTGCTCACGCAACCCGAGGGATTTGAAAATAATTTCGAAAATCAATTTAAACATGTAGGCCACCCGTCTTTTGGAGAGATGCAGTTGGTGACTCTCCTGCAGAAGGGGTGTTAGGAGGCTGTTGTGTTTGTTGCCAGGGAGGTGATGTTTTCCCCATTGGGAACCCTAGGCCAGCAAACTTCGGGAAGTGTCTGTGGCAGCTTGAATGCTGCTATTTCAGAGCTGATGAAGAGGCAGCTTGGAGAAAACCTCAAAAATAAATACTCTGATTCATCATTGTTGTTCAGGCTTTCCAGCCGTCAGAGCCAGCCCAGGGTTCTGAGACAAAGGGTAACATTCAGCACAGAGCCCAGCGAAGAGTCTGGAGCCCTGACTGTCTCTAAAAGAGGGGGCGGAGAGGGAGGCAGCTGCCCGCAAACCCTGGAGTGGGGCTTGACGCTGGGGAGACGGCGTGTGCTGGTTTTGCTGCTTTGGGGGTGAGGAGAGGATGAATAATCCAAAGAGGGACGTCTCCCGAGAGCAGGGACCATCTCATAAATAGCCCAGAGCAGTCAGTTGGGTGGCGGGCTGCCGTGCGGGGGCTGCAGTTAGAAGCAGCACTCGGAGTGGAGTGGGGCCTCCCAGCGGGGCCCTGCTGCACTTTGTGAGTGCTCTGTGGTCGAAGGCCAGCTGGGCCTGAAGGCAAAACATCTGGATTTTGCAGAGGGTTCCTAGGCTGAGACGGAATTCAGGCTGCAGGCTCTGTGAGACCTTGTGTGAAACCCCCGGTTCTGTCTCTGTCACTTGTTTGAGTCCCCCATTTCTCTATCAAAAGATTGAATATGGTGGCTTACAACAGAGGCAGTCGAGGGTAATTATTAGTATCATGGTTTGACCTCGAGATCTGGCACTTCCTGGACCTATTTCCTTGTATATTTCTCTGTGCACTCCCTGAGCCTCCCTTTTCTCAGCTGAGAAAATGGTCACACCTATGGTATCCCACACTGCGGAAAATGACCAAATAAGACAAGGTATGTGCAAGTATTTGGTAGAACCCTACAGAGGTAGGAAGTGGCTGTTACTAGCTGTTTCCACTGGTATTCTCTGGCCATCTCAGAGCTGTTTAGGGACCATTCCAGCTACAGGGGAGGGCAAAATTTAGAGTAGACTCTCAAATGAGTCTATCTGATTCTTTGTAAGCACGAGCTCTAGTAAGATAGTTTGAACAAAGTTGTGAACATGAGGGGTTTTGTTTTGTTTTTTAACTAGATTTTAATATGTTGTGTGCCGTTTCTCCACTGCACAGATTGACCAAGAGTTAGCTGCAGATTGTGGTTCAGTAAGAAGGTCTTGTGGTACGTGCTCCTGCGGCCCCCACCTCAAACTCTTGCCTCTGGTGTTCTTGAAAGAAATGAGGGGACCTTTTCCCGAGCCAAGGGAAAATGCAAGATTTTGGAGGCTTAGCCCCTTTATTGTTTTTTTCCTCTGTTGCTTATATTGATTTCTGCAGCAAAGAGCAGTTGACTGGGATTGAAAGCTACTCTGCTGGTCTTGGATGTGGAAGAAAAAATAATTCCCACTTTCCAAATAGAGGCTCATCCAGAGGCAGCAGATGCCAGAGGCAGCAGATGCTAGCTGCAGTTCTGCAGGCAGGAATTGCATGTGCAAAGCAGAGCTGACGTCCAATCCACGCCTCATGGCACTTTGGAAGTGCATCTGACACCATTTGCCTGCCATACACAAGCCACAAAGACTTTGAGGCAACAGGTTATGCCAGAAATTAAGTAAAAATGACACAGCTTCATATGACATTTACATATCTATTTTTGAGGTTTCAGAACGTGCCCTATAAAAATGTACAACTGCATTGTTTAAAACTCTTCTGAGTCTCTTAGGATTTTCTATCAGTGCTTGCCTCTCAGTTATCACTTAAATGTCAAGGCCCTAAGCTTGTATGAGCCCCTAAAATGTTTTTGAGCCCCACAGTAAATTTTTGGCTGACCACATTTGTTCTATGTAAGGCTGATAACAAGCCACCACGTGGAATCTCACAGTGGGACTTTAGTATCAGGCAATTACAGAGTCCTGAAGCTCATGTTGCAGTTATTATGGTTCTATATAAAGCCCCAGGGGAAAAAGTCATTTCATGCTTTTAAAATTACTAGTTAATGTTTAAGGAGTTTATACGGAGTGGACTGAGCCAAGCATTTTCCCCTTAACTTTAAAATTATTACAGAGAGGCCTTAAGAAACTGTTCTGTATGAGATGGTGTTTAAAATATGACCTTTTTCTTTCTTTATGCTTAGGATTTTCACGATGTGGTTTGCAATTAATTTGTATGTGCACAGTCTTTGTGCTAGTTTCTGTGGACATACAGTGGCGCTACTTGGCCTTAAGAGCTTCCTGTGTGTGGTTGGGAGATAGGCAGTTAGTAAGCCACGTGTGCTGTGAGAAAACCCAGAGCACAGAAGTCGCACATGAGAGTACCAGGTGCTGAGTACCATGGGGGTGAGAGCAAGGAGGGATTATTTCTGCCCCAAGAAGGCTTCTTGGGAAATAGAGCAGTTATGAAGGACCTGGAAAGATGTTCCAATAAGACTTGGGTGAGGAGACACAATAGTCCCAAGTAGGGAGGGCAGAGCACCCTGAGTAGAGGTGTGGTGTCAGGAAGGGTGAGAATTCTTCAGAGACGGATAGTCAGAAGGGATTCCTCTGCAAAGGCCTGCGGAAGGATATGAAGGTTGGAAAGACAAGTGGGAGCCACTGGGGAGTCTCAACAAATGTGTATTGTATTGTGTGTGTTTCACTTGGAAAATTATCTTGCTATTAATGAGAAAGTACAGATTAATGCATTTTTTTTGTTGTACTGGATTCAAATTATATTTGACAAGTCATTTCATTCTAGTGTATGCATGTGATTTTCTTGGAACGGGTAACATTTTAAAGATAGGATTTGATGAGTCAATTGAGGTATTTTTCAAATAGATTACTTAGAAAATGTTATAGTCATAAAATATCTTGGAGTTACAGTTAAGAGTCAATTATTGTTTCATCTATAGGCATCCAATTAAAGTTGAATTATGCTGTTATTTTCACTCAATTTCCAAAGCTATGCACTTCCGTAATTTCTATCCTTGTTTATAGTCAGTATAATGTTTAATGCAATGTGCCTGATTTAGCACTTTGTGTTATAAATTTTGCCTGATAAATAATCAACTTATTTTCTTCCGTATGACGACAGTTTTCTTCACAGTGAATGGAGCTTAGTGTATTTATATAAAATGTAAGTCTGGGAGAGTTTCCATTATAGTTCAAGTATATTTAATGTTCAAAAGAATGCAGTATTTGTGGTTTCCTGGCATTCTTTGAATACCATGTGGCTCTTCTCTCTTCCTTCTCACCAAAACCCTAGTCATTTTATTATTTATATAATGAGAAACTGTAAGATACTAAAACATAAGTTACTGTGAGGTCTGGCTTTTGATGCTATGAAGTACCCTTTGTTATTTGAGACTAATGAAATGAAATCAGTGAGTTCCAGCTTGTCTACTAGTATGTTGCTTGAAACAATTACATTCTTTTGAACATTAAATTTATATATTTGAACTATAGGGAAACTCTCCCAGACTTGTATTTTATATACTCTAAGCTCCATTGACCATGCAGAAATCTGTCAGCATACGAGAGGAACAAGCGGATTATTTATCAGGCAGATTTTATAATGCAGAAATACGAAGCAACATAGTGCTGTGGTGAAGACAGAATTGAACATTGTTAGACACTTAGCAATCCCAAGAGGCATCATGAAGTCCATGTACCCTACACCATAGAAAAGGCTACACCCCAAAGTTCTGGAACAAGCCTGGTTTGCTGGCTTTCTGGTGTCAAATGTCAGAAGCAGAAAATGGGAGGATGGTAAAACAGTAGACTCAGTGAGAGCAGGACTGAACTTCAGCAGGCCCCACAATTGTACAGAAACAAGATTGCTAGGCTGGGTGCTGTGGCTCACGCCTGTAATCCCAGCACTTTGGGAGGCCAAGGCAGGCAGATCACTTGAGGTCAGGAGTTTGAGACCAGCCTGGCCGACTTGCTGAAACCCTGACTGTACTAAAAAAATACAAAAATTAGCCAGGTGTGGTGGTGCACACCTGTAGTCCCTGCTACTGGGGTGGTGGGGGGAGCTGAGGCAGGAGAATTGCTGGAACCCGGGAGGTGGAGACTGCAGTGAGACAAGATCAGACCACTGCACTGCAGCCTGGGCGACACAGCGAGACCCCATCTCAAACAACAACAACTACAAAAGATTTCTCATGGCCACTTAGTTTAGGAAGAAGACCCCCATGTAGTTCATGAACCCAATGCTGTGAACCAAAATACTATAAACACTAGTATTCTAGGTCACCACTGTGATCATTGAGAAAATGTTAAAGTATATTGACATATTTTGTTTAACAAAGCAAGGGACTTAAAGTGCGTTTTAGAAATATTTGTATACATGCTGGTTTAAAAAAGAAAAGACTAAAAACAAGCCTTAGTACATAAAAAGAAAATATTCAGTTTTCCAGAAAATGAGGTTACTCCCTTACATTGAGAGTTACATGAAGCCTTGTTACAGTACTTTTAGTCTTCTTTATTCAAAGAAAGAATTACCAATATCATTTTTTTTTAAGATGGAGTGAGTCTTGCTTTGTCACCCAGGCTGGAGTACTGTGGCATGATCTCAGCTCACTGCAACCTCCACCTCCCGGGTTCAAGCCATTCTACTGTCTCACCCTCCCAAGTAGCTGGGATTACAGGCATGCGCCACCATGCCCAGCTAATTTTTGTATTTTTAGTAGAGATGGGATTTCACCATGTTGGTCAGGCAGGTTTCAAACTCTTGACCTCAGGTGACCCACCCGCCTCGGCCTCCCAAAGTGCTGGGATTACAGGCATGAGCCACCATGTCCGACCACCAATATCATTTTTTAAAAGTAAATTATTACGATTTCCTTAGGTGGTTAATAAATTACCATTATTTTCTCTATTTTACAGATCACGAAATGATAAGTAACTTACCAAAAGTTACATTATTTAAGTTAATCAAATGTTTATTGATTGCCAGACTTTTTTCTAGGCTTAAGCAAATGTTGGAAAATACTTCTCTGAGCTTTCAAAAATGTTATTTCTACTTGTCAGTGCTGCAGGAGTTTAATACAGATAATTTAGGCTGGGCGCAGTGAATCACGCCTGTAATCCCAGCACTTTGGGAGGCCAAGGCGGGCAGATCACGAGGTCAGGAGATCAAGACCATCCTGGCTAACATGGTGAAACCCCGCCTCTACTAAAAAATACAAAAAATTAGCCAGGCGTGGTGGCGGGTGCCTGTAGTCCCAGCTACTCAGGAGGCTGAGGTAGGAGAATGGCGTGAACCCGAAAGGCGGAGCTTGCAATGAGCCAAGATTGTGCCACTGCACTCCAGCCTGGGCGATAGAGCGAGACTCTGTCTCAAAACAGATAATTTATCTATATACTGTATGACTTTACATTAAAAAATGTTTGTATCCTTGTAGTAAGACTTATTTTTTTTAATCCTACATCACATCATGCATTCCTGAGTGTGAGCTACCAGTGTTTTTGTCTAGGGCTAGATTACTAGAGCTAAAATATCGGGAGAATTAATGAGAAAAAAAGGCTTAACCACTGAGGCTCTGTCAATATCAGTTTTTGTGGCAGGCTATGTTTACTTTCTTCAAGGAAAAATGTCAGGCAAAATTTTATCACTACAAATACAAAAGAGAAGAACATTTAAAAAATCTGATCATTATAGAAATCATAGTCAGTGCAGAATGTTTCCTGCAGAATCCCAGTGTTTAATGAATGTTGGTGGAAAATATGAAGTGTGTCATGTGATTGGAAAGTCATTTACCATATTCATTTTTCTTTTAGGAAAAAAAGTAAATTAGATTTTGTATGAGAATAAACCTTACTGAGACTTGTTAATTTTGCTCTGAAATTTACTGTTTGATATTAATCTGGCCAGTCTAGGTTTCTTTTAGATTAATGTTACCATGATACTTCGTTTTTTATCCTTTTACTTTTCATATATCTGTGTCTTTAAGTCTAAAACGAGTTTCATATAGACAGTATCAGTATGTAGTCTGGTCCTTTTTTATCTGCTGTGACAATCTTTGCCATTTAATTGCAGTCTTTACACCATTTATATGTAATGGAATTATCATTAATTTACATGGGATTATAATTTACATTTAATGACCACTATCCTTTTATTTGCATTCAGTTCATCCTCTTGTTCCCTTTTTCCTTCTGTTGGGATGAGTATTTTTAATTACTTCATTTTATTATGTTTGGTTATATTAGTTTCTAATATGATTAGCTGTATTAGTTTCTAAGGCTGCCATAACAGATTAACATAGAGTGTCTCAAAACAACAGAAATGTATTCATACACAGTTCTGAAAGCTATAAGTCCACAATTAAGGCCTTGGCAGGGTCATGCTTCCTTTGAAGGCTCTTGGCAAGAATCTTTCCTTGCATTTTCCTACGTTCTGTTAGTTGCCGCTAATCCTCTATGTTCATTGGCTTGTGGCTGCATCTCTCCAATTTCCGCCTCTGTGTTCACATGGCCATCTTCCCTCTGTGTGTGCCTGCCATTTCCAAATCTTTCTTTCCTTGTAAAAATAGCAATCATTGGATTTAGGGGCTACCCTAATCCAATATTGGCCTCATGTTACTTCATTACATTTGCAAAGACCTTATTTCCAAATAACGTCACATTCACATAGACCTGGAGTAAAGGCTTTCAGATATTGTTTTGGAGAACACAATACGACCCGCAGCATTAGTTTTACCTCTTCGTGTTTTGTTTTGTTTTGTTTGTGGTTGATCTAGGGCTTGTAATGTAAATCTTTAATCAATCAGTCTACTTTCCAACAATATTATACCACATCACATATGGTGTAAGAACCTTACAACAGTTTACTTGTATTTCCCCTCATTTTGCCAAGCATAAAATACTATTGCTTTAAGCTACTGTAGCATCTCCCATATCTGTCCCCTCCTCTGTATTCCTACTACTACTGACTAAGGTGAGCTCCTTGTTATTTCTTGCCTTTTGTCTTGAGTAGTCTGGAGTTTCACCAGTTTACCTTTGCGATCTTGCCCTTACCTATCTACCTTCCTTTCTCACTTAGGTATCGTGTTTATGTCTCCAGATATGCCTGTGTATGTTACATCTCTGTACTTTGCTCACACTGAACTTGAACACCCTCCCCTCCACTTATCTTTCAAACAGTTATTTCCCTTTCAAAACCAAGACAAGTCTTGCCTTCTTTGAATCACTCAATGCAGTCAGCTGTGGTCTCCCTCTGTGCCCTGCTGTGGATGACACACAATCTCAGTCCCAATCCCAGGTCCTGTTATGTTTTACTGGATAATTTGTCTATCCTCTTCCTCCCAAGGGGATAGGAACCTTGTGAGAGTCATCTCCTAGCATCTAGGATGTCACCAGACTGATAATCACTGTTCCATGAATGTACACTAAATGAAGTTATCAATGAATCAGTAAGTTGAGTGCTGGTTTCACTAGTCCTTACTGTTTACTGAGAGTTGTTTATAAATGACTAAATGTTCCCTTGGTAGGTGTTGTGATGAATCCTACCTACCCTGGGTGAGTTCCTTGACTATTCATTGTTAACTTCATCGAAAGTTACTTGAGAATCAAGAGTCATTTTGACAGTTTCAAATATTGACAGAAGGCTGTGGACATATTTTCCAGATGCCTTAAAAAAATAGGATGATTTCCTCATTGAAGTAGAAAATAACCCTTGATACCACCAGTTCAACTCAAATATTTACTTGGGCAAATAATTATTTGCAAGCAAAGAAACCATCTTATGGCTTTTTATTCTGACACATTAAAGCACTTACCATAAGAAAACCATACAAACATCTTTTAGATAATTTTGACCAGAAACGTTGGAAGGACATTCATGACATATCCTGGCTGCTTAGAGGTTTGCAAAACATGCTGCTCCACTCTTTTTTTCTTAGGCCTGTACACAGATCCCAAGTCATTTTTTAAATGTGGAAATGTTTAAAGGGTTGTAGTGTTTTCTGATTACAGAAACCATACGAATTGTAGCTGTAATTGTGGGGCTAGAGCCTGAGGGAGCTTTTCGCTGATTCTTGTTCGGGGGGACTTCCTTGAAGTCGACAGTGGAAGAACATTATAAAGCAAAAACTACAGCTCCTTACACTTCTCCTTAGCTGTGAAAATAAAGACCAAAAAATTTACTGAGATGATGGTGAGGGCCACCAAACCTCACAGGGCTGAGTCAGCTGGTGCCTATGAGGGCGCCCCTCCTTGACACTTCCTTCCTTTTGGCAGGAAGGAGAGGGGCAGAAAGTCATCTCCTGCCGCCTCCCTCCCCTCAGAAAATGATTTATAATGTTTGAGAGATCTGCTGTGAGCAAAGTTCAACACACATGCCTAAAGGACAAGTCCTCTAACAAATGAGGACTTAGCAAGTGGCCTACCAGGCACCAAGCTGTGTGTACCACACAGGTATTTCTCACTTAATCTTTACAACAACCCATTAAGATAGGTGATCTGGTGTCCTGAGAGGTGGCCCTCTCTCATGCATATCTGTATCCCAATCCCTGGAACCTGTAAATATTGCCTTATTTGGAAAAAAAGGGTCTTGAGGTGACCCTATCCTGGACTATCTGCATGGGCCCTAAATGCCATCTCATGGACTTTCGAAAAGGTGAGGTTGAGATGGGAGTGATGCTGACAAGGCAGGGCGGCTGGAGGAGGTGGGAGCTGGATTCCCTCCTAGCACCTACCGAATACGTTTCGGCAAGTTTTTTTTTTGAAGCAGGCTCTCTCTCTGTTGCCCAGGCTGGAGTGTAGTGGCGCAATCACAGCTCAGTCACTGCAGCCTCCGCCTCCCGGGCTCAAGCAATCTTCCCGCCTCAGCCTCCTGAGTAGCTGGGACCACAAGTGCACTACCACACCCAGCTAATTTTTGTATTTTTTGGTAGAGATGGGGTTTTGCCATATTGACAGGCTGGTTTCAAACTCTTGGGCTCAAGTGACCCGCCTGTCTTGACCTCCCAGAGTGCTGGGATTACAGGCATGAGCCACCGTGCCGGGCCACTTTCTGTAATTTTAAGCTACCAAGTTTATGGCAGTTTTTTTTTTTTTTTTTTTTACAATAACCACAGGAAGTCCATGCAGGTGCCATTATTGCCTCATTTTACAGAGGGGGAAACTGAGGCTTAGATGGATTAAGGTGCTCAAGTTTGTAAATTGGGTGTGGGTGGAGCTCGGATGCATGCTCAGTCCTTCGTCCAGAGCCTGGGCTCTCAACTTCTTTCCAGTGAGGAAATGCAAATTTGCTTCTGTGACTGATAACAGGGTGGGTGGGTACCAGCCAGGGTCTGGTGTAGCTCAGCAGGTTGCTCCCTTCTGCCATGCGATAATAAGAATCACTTGTGGCCCAGGCCTCTCTAAAGAGATTGAAGTCTTAGAGGAGGTTGTTACCTCTCCAGGCCACGGGACAGGAATGACAGTGCATTTGCCTGTGTCGTAGCCACCTGCTTTTAATCAGCACTTTAAAGGGGGCAGAAACCACAGATTTTACATAAACTGATATTGAGCAGTTGTGTGAATTCCATTTGGACCTCCTCTGGTGGTGGTTCTAACCCAAATTATTTAAAGTATTTGGTAGGAACACAAGCCACTTGCTGATGAGAGAGAGGAGTAAGAAAGACACTGATTTTTCCATTCTAGAAATTTTATTTCTTAAAGCAAGAAATAAATCCTTAATTGCCTCCTATGTTGCTGTTCTTATTCGCCCCTTTTTAGTGGTCAGTGGGGTGTGTTTCTTAATTGTGATGGCACAGAATTCACCTTGGTCCCAAACAAGAAGTGAAGGGGATTAAGAAATCTAAAAGGAATGAAGTTTATGGAAACATGAGTCACCTCTCGTCACACACCACTACCTCCTCCCCCAGTCAAGGAATTCCTCTGAAATTCCCTGCGTGTTTCTCTTTAGACTCTTAAGACCCCTGGGTACTTGCATCTCCATTTAGAACAACTTGAGAGAATCCCTGGCCTGTTGTATTTCATATACTTCCCAGTGTCTCACACACAAGCAGACTTGCTTTTCTGACACGTGCAGAGTTTTACTCTTTTTTCTCGGGTGAAGAGACGTAACCATGATGGAAAATGAGATCCCAAGACTAAAACCAGTTAGATGATGTTCATCTGCTTCTAAGCCAGCATTCTCTCACAAAGGCTTCCCTTTGAGGTCTTCCTGGGTGTAGGTCCTTGGGGAAAACATGCCAAGTTTCTGCACAGACTGTCCCTTGTCTCTTGACAATTGAAAGTTCCACGACAGGTTAAAGAAGGCTCTGGGTCCGGGTGCAGTGGTCCATGTCTGTAATCCCAACACTTTGGGAGGCCGAGGCAGGTAGATCACCTGAGTTCTGGAGCTCAAGACCAGCCTGCCCAACATAGTGAAACCGTGTCTACTAAAAATACAAAAATTAGCTGGGTGTGGTGGCGGACATCTGTAGTCTCAGCTACTCAGGAGGCTGAGGCAGGAGAATGGCTTGAACCCAGGAGGCGGAGGTAGCAGTGAACCGAGATCATGCCACTGCACTCCAGCCTGGGTGACAGAGTGAGACTCTGTCTCAAAATCAATCAATCAATCAATAAGGCTCTGGGAATAGAAATGGGAAAGATTCTCCACTGCGGGCAAAGGAAAGCACAGCCCTGATTAAAGCTTCCTGCCAGCATTAGATGTCCGTTCATTCACTGCCTCCTCCATGGTGCGATGCGGGTGCAAAGGAAGCGACACATTCGTCTTTCTTGCAAAGAGCTTGCAATGCTGTATTCTGTTGAGCATGTAAGAGTGGGGAGCTGTGTGTGATTTATGAAAATGTCTTTTGTTACCAAACATAGCTCTTATTAAACGGCTTCTTTTCTTTTAAAGCCTATATAACATGAGTTACATGGGCGTTTACATCAATTTTGTGTTGGTATATAGTAAATTACCCCAAAACACAGTGGCTTAAAACAATTGATGTTTATTATTTCACAGCATCTTTTTTAATTGTTGTTTTTTGAGACAAGGTCTCACTCTGTCACCCAGGCTGGAGTGCAGTGGCACAGTCATGACTCACTGTAGCCTTGATCTCCTGGCCTCAAGTGATCCTCCCACCTTAGCCCTGTGAGTAGCTGGGACCACAGGCATGCACCGCCACACCTGGCTAATTTTTTATACTTTTCTGTAGAGACAGGGTTTTGCCATGTTGCCTTGGCTTCATAGCATCTTTGGGTCAGAAATTGGTACCCAGCTGAGCAAGGTGTCTGCCTCAGGGACTCACATAAGGCTGCAATCAAGGTATGGGCTGGGGCTGCGGCTATCTCAAGACTTGAGTAGGGGAGGACCCATTTCCAAGCCTGCTTTTCGCAGGGTTTAGTTCCTTGCAAGCTGTTGGAGGAAGCCTCCCTTGATTCTCGCCATAGGGCAGCTCGCAGCATGGTAGCTGGCTTCCATTAGAGTGAGTAAGAGAGGGCGAGCCAGACGAAATCAGTCTTATAACCTAATCCAGGAGTGACACCCCATCACTTTTGCTATATTCCATATACTTGAAGTGAGTCACTAGGTCCAGCCCATACTCAAGGGGGGGTATTGTTTGAACACTTAAGTACCAGGACAGGGGACAGGGGCAAATTAGAGGGGAACTCAGAGGCTGCCTACCATAGCAGAACAGTAAGTTTCACTTGAAGCAAACATATTTATGAGAATCCTAATTTATATATATATGAGAGAGAGAGGGGGGAATTATCTTTCTCTTCTTTCCTTTAATGAAGTATAATTCACATATTACAAAATGCATAGATCTTAAGTGCATAGTTTAATGAATTCTGAAAAATGTGTAGGATTTTTTTATTTTATAAAACCCTGGGCCATGAGGTTTCTTTAAATGCCAAATACTATAGATTTATTTACAGTGTATATATTTATGTACAATGTAAACAATAGGTGTATTTGGCCAGGCACAATGACTCATGCCCGTAATCCCAGCACTTGTGGAAGCCAAGGTGGGCAGATCACTTGAGCCCAGGAGTTTGAGACCAGTCTGGGCAACATGACAAAATCCCATCTCTAGGAAAAAATACAAAATTAGCTGGGCATGGTGGTACATGCCTATACTCCCAATGAGTCGGGAGGTTGAGGCAGGAGAATCAACAGAGCCTGGGAGTTAGAGGGTGCAGTGAGCCATGATTGCACCACTGCACTCCAGTCTGGGTAATAGCTAAGACCCTGTCTCCAAAACAAAACAAAAAGATGTATTTGTTATGTATTGCATATAACAAATGTCCCTAAAATGTCGTGGCTTAAAGCAACACCATTTATTTTCTCGCAGTTTCTGTGGGTCACAGTTCAGCTGCCTGCTTGTGATTGAGGGTTTCTCCCGGGCTGCAGCCCAGAAGTCTAATCATCTGAGGCTCGACTGGGGAAGGATCTGCTTCTAAGCCTGCTCATGTGATGGCAGGATTCAGTTCCTCGTTGACGTTAGATTGGACCCTTAGTTCCTTATGGCTGTTGGCTGGACTTTGCCCTCAGTTCCTTGCCCCATGGGCTCCTTGCTTCCTAAAAGCATCCAAGCCGAGACTGCACTGTCAGGAGAGAACTACCAGCAAGATCGCAGTCATGGTCTTTTATACTCTAATCACATAAGTGACAACCTGACATTTTCACCATAGTCTGTTCATTTGAAGCGAGCCACTAGGTCCAGCCCACACTCAAGGAGAGACTACACAAGGGCATGAGCACCAGGAGGCGGGGACGCACTGAGAGCCATGTCAGATGCCGCCTCCCGCCATGTGTGATGAAATACACTATAGACACAACTGTTTTAAGAGCCTACCAGTTTTATGAACCCAAGTATGTCTTTTTAGTAGAACATCTAAATCTAGACAGCTAGAAGAACTACATTTTATAAAAATCTGAATAATTTTTTTTTTTTTTTGAGACGGAGTCTCACTCTGTTGCTGGTGCCAGAGTGCAGTGGTGTGATCTCGGCTCACTGCAACCTCTGCCCCCTGGGTTCAAGCAATTCTTCTGCCTCAGCCTCCCAGGTAGCTGGGACTACAGGCGTGTACCAGCATGCCTGGCTAATTTTTGCATTTTTAGTAGAGGTGGGGTTTTGCCGTGTTGCCCAGGCTGGTCTCAAACTCCTGAGCTCAAGCGATCCACCTGCCTCAGCCTCCCAAAGTTCTGGGATTATAGCGTGAGCCACCCTGCACCTGGCCTGATGAATGATTTTTAAATTGTGACTCCCCTATGCTCAAATGAGATTGGATCAAATAATGTTTTCTCTAGCAAATAAATAATTCCATAGCTAGAAAGATCTTTGGTAGGTAGTTTCCTTCCTCTTGTGTGTTCCCTGAGCTCTCCTACTGACGTTTTGGAATATTTTCACAGATTCTTGAATACTCCTCCCTGCCAGAGGTAAAGAGCTTAACTCTTATCCTCTTAAGTGTGGACTAGATTTCGCGACTTGCTTTTAATGGATAGAATATGGTAGCAGTGACAGTGTGTGACTTCTGAGAATAGCTGTAAAAGGCATCGTAGCTTCCTCATTGCTGTTTTTCTTGGATCACTTGCTCTGGGGAAGCCCAGCAGCCATGCCGTGAGGACACTCAAGCAGCCTTTGAAGGAGCTGCTGGTGAGGAACTGAGTCTTCCTGCTGACATTGACATGAGCGAAGCATCTTGGAAGTGGATCCTTTCATTTTTCAGGTACCGTGCCAGGGCCTGTGAGGGAACCAAGACATGTAAGACATGGTCTCTCATTAGTGTTTAAGCAGTAGAGAAAGCTGGTGCCATCTCATTGTTCAGGAGATGAAGTGTGTGGCCGGGGTGATCCAGAGAGTCTCCTTGAAAGTACAGTGTTGAACCTTGGACTTTGGGGTAGAATTCAGACAGGGTGATGGACAGCTAAAGTGGTTCAGAGGCTGGAGTACAGCATGAGGTTATTAAAATGATGGGGCTGAGAAGTACAAGACCTGTAAGTGGAGAACTGGGCACCAGACATTGGCATGAAGAGAAAGAAGACACCTGTGTTCAGAAGTGAGCCTACCAGGGCAGAGTTAAGACTTTTTGCTGGCCAGGTATGGTGGCTCACGCCTGTCATCCCAACACTTTGGGAGGCCAAGGTGGGAGAATTGCTCTAGACCAGCTTGGGCAACATCGTGTGACCCCGTCTCTATGAAAAAAAAAAATGAGAGAAAAAAAGTTATTTCTCAAAAAATAGCTTGGACTTGTTCAAATTTGGATCAGGTGTGAACTTGTCCCAGTGGAGCCATGGAGCGCAGGCTGTGTGTCAGAAAGCCTGCAAAAGGCTTCCTTGACCCAGAAGATTTTTAGAGCCTCCATTACCAATCACGCTATGATACGTTTCTTGTTCCCATTGGGGCCTGTGTTTCAAACTTTGGGCTGGAAGAGAACATTCCCGTGACTACTCACATCATTTCTATTACCTACAACTCTTCTCCCCTGTATTGCTAGCCTGCCTCTACCTTTTGAGATCCTACTCACTCTCCGAAGGTAAGGTGACCTGTTAATTTTAAAGGACTTTTTTTGTGGTGGGGGGCACTAGCAAATAAATTAAATCTGTGGATGTGAAGGGAGTTTGGTTATGACATCCACTGCCCCATTAACAGCCTTGTCCTTCCTCTTGGCTTCCCAAGCTGTGTGTTCTGTTGAAGAGGAGGCCTCTCCTTGCCCCAGGAATGGACCAGCCAGTTGGGATTATCTGTTGCCTCTGAACACTTGTAGTACTGTGTTGATGCCATCCCATTGTACTTGTGATTCCACGTTGTCACCTTAAGTAGATTGTAAATTCTTTTTTTTTTTTTTTTTTTTTTTTTTTTTTTTTTTAAAAGACAGGTCTCACTCTGTCGCCCAGGCTGGAGAGCAGTGGCACGATCTCAGCTCACTGCAACCTCCGCCTCAGGTTCTGGCAATTCTCCTGCCTCAACCTCCCGAGTAGCTGAGACTACAGGCGCACGCTGCCATGCCCGGCTAAGTTTTTTATTTCAGTAGAGATGGGGTTTCACCCTGTTGCCCAGGCTGGTCTCGAACTCCTGAGCTCAGGCAATCCACCTGCCTCGGCCTCCCAAAGTGGTGGGATTACAGGCGTGAGCCACCACGCCCAGCCAGTAGATTGTAAATTCTTTGAAGGCAGGTATCGTATCTTTCTGTGCAGTCAGCACAGCATTTTAAATGCAATGCTTGCTTATGAAGGGCTGTTTTTCTTTCTGGATTGTTGAGTGTGGCAGATGGAGTGCCACGCAACCAGACTTCTTGGCTACGACACACATGTGGCTTCTTTTATGGAAGTTGCCACCTGCAGATCCTTCACCACCAAGAACATGCTTTTCTGTCATATTGCAGAATCTTTGTGGAGGATCCTCATTCTTCCTTAACTTCCTTTGTGCCACACGCTTCCCCACTTCACTTGGGCACCTTTGAACAGAGAAGCAGGATTGCTGCCTCCCCACCAGTGTAATAAATGCTCTTTACAAATGTCCCTCCTTGGAAGTATATCTTGTAGAAATCCTAGTTTCTAACTTCATCCAAGAAATTTCTAGACAACTTGTAGCCTAGATTATCCTTTAAGAGCCACTTACACTACTGGAAAACAGCTCCACCCAGGTTCTTATTTGAGTTACAGGGACAAGAAGCCTTTGGATTGCAGGTTTAAAAAAAATTTTTTTTTTTTATTGCTGAGACTTCTATTATGAACTACCACAGTTGACAAACTGTTAGTTTCCATAGCAATTTTAGACTGTCCTTAGGTGAAGGGTTTCCCTTCCAGTTGCTATTTAAGATTAAACATGTGTGGAATCCAAGAAGTCACAAAAGGTATTTCATGTGTCATACCTTGGCAATGCATGCTACTAATTATTTTTTTGTTCCTGTCGTTAAATATAGAGCCTTCTCATTTATTTTGTCAAATGCATTTTCCTCTACTACTTTTTTTTTTTTTTTAAAGAAAGATGCTCTGTGAAAAGGAAGCCATTCATCCATCCAGGTGAGCTCTGGATGGGCGAGCCAGCCATGGGGACTCCTCCCTGGGACTGGAGCTCTTTTTGACTGAGCTGCACCTTCGAGCACCAAGTTTCTGTTTACCACCTGGATGCTTTCCATTTTGAACACATTTGGGCCTTTCACTGAAAGGCACTTTAAAAATTCAAGGTTTTAGCATCATCACCAAAAACATCTACTAAAATATGCATTTGTACCTGGAGTCATTTAAAACAAATGAGTTAACCTCCTGTGCTCTGAGAATAATCTTTTCTTTCTTCTTCTTCTTTTTTTTTTTGGTCAAGACAATAGTCTTCATGGGCATTAGGTGACAACAGCTATGCAATTTCATTTTAGTCCATAATACATTATTTAAAGAGGTTATTGAAAATGTTGATTCCTGGAGCTAAAGAAATGGAAATATTTAACCAAAAGAAGAGAACATTTGAAGACCTCAAAGCTTTCATGAGACGTTTGAAAGGCAGTTGAATGTGGAGAGGGTATGCTATCTGCTATGGTCTGGCTCTGTTTCCCCACCCAAATCTCACCTTGATTTGTGTCAAGAGCAAGAACAGTTGGAGACAACTAAATCATGGGGGGCAGTGTTTTTCCCATGCTGTTCTCATGATAGTGAGTTCTCAGAGATCTGACAGTTTTATAAGGGGCTTCCCCCTTTGCTCAGCTCTCATTCTTCTCTCTCCTGCCGCCTTGTGAAGGACGTGTTTGCGTCCCCTTCCGCCATGATTTTAAGTTTCCTGAGGCCTCCCCAGGCCTGTGGATCTGTGAGTCAATTAAATCTCTTTCCCTTATAAATTACCCCATCTCGGGTATGTCCTTATAACAGCATGAGAATGGACTGATACACTACTACCTGATACTCCCCGGGGAAGAACCCCACAGCATCAGGATAGGGGATAAGGAAACCAATTTGGGTCAATGGAGGAGCAAATTTGCCAGCAGTTTGGAGCTGTTGATAGTTGGATTAGATGGTTTCATGAAGTTTTGAGCCTCTAGATTCAGAGACCAAGTGACCACCTTCCCCTTGCACTGAGAGGGAATTTCTTCAACTGGTTGGAAATGGAATGATAGGTAGGATCCAGAAGGGCTATCTAACTTGATAATTTATGTGATTGTTTTCTCATTTAAGGGAGAGAATATTATCTACAGTGTTTCTGATTTTTTTAAGGGCCTTGGGGAAGGACATAATGAATTATTCAGAGACTTCTCTCTGTGAAGCAAGTTGCACAGAGACAGACAACTTGATACAAATTACGATTCTAAATTTGTTAGTAATATATTTTATTCATGCACTCTACTTACAATAGATTTCCTGCTTGACATTTCTTAGACATATCACTCATGATCCCACAGTTGCTCTTTGAATGGGTGCGAAACCTGTGCAAAAAAAAAAAAAAGATGTACACAGTCTAATGGATTATGCAAGTCTTAAAATGTCTCGAGAAAAAGATTACTCATTAGGATTTTCAAATGAATAAATTCAACATAATTGTTGGTGCAACTGCTCTCTCATGTAATAGGTACCAAAATCTGATTCGTGTTTTATATTGGAGGGACGGGTACTTTTCTGAAGAATTTTAATAAAGGCAAATAAATGCCTTTTCTAGGATGCTTTATAGTAGAGCCCACAAAGGTTTTCTTCAGCAATACTATCAGTGCTGCTTTTCTCTCCATACTTCCAAAACCTAGAATTTTTTGCCAGTACTTTTTCCCTGTTTTCTTCTGAGTGGTAAAATCCATCTGGGCAGATTTTCTACAGGCCTGTGAGGGGGTGTTAGCCAGAGAGCAGTGTTTTGAGCTCATATACAGAATAGGTGCCTCTGGATAGAAGTTCCCATCCCAGTATCCTCTCCCAGGCCCCAGTTCTGCACAGGCAGAGGACACCATCCCCATGCAGTCCAGACACCTGCCAGCAAATGTACTCGTTTGCTGACATCTAGGGAGCCTTGTGATGCTTCTGAATACTGCCCACCGTTCCCAATTGCTGAAATGTTGAAGAACTTTATAGCTCTAGCCAATACGGGAATAGCTGTACATTCAGGAATGCTCATGAAATGTGGCAGGGCCTTGACCTGCTAGGCTTGAGGCCCAGGCTCCTGATGGTCGGTTTGATTGGTGGCTTATCCACGCACCTGATAGTTATTTATGGCTACGTGCTAGGTACTGTGCAGACACCGAAGCATAAACATTTCCCCTCCTGGGGCTTCTGGTCTTGTTGAAGAGACGGACAGTCAACATGTATGCCAATAAATACATTATTTGTTTAAAGTCACAGTAGGTGCTATGTAGGCGAAAAACAAGGAGTACTGGTAAGGAATAGGAGAAGAGGGCTTTGCTGGGATGGGACCTTTAGCAGAGACTTGGGGGATGTGTGGGATCAGTGTAGGGAGAGGAGAGGGGAGCATGCCAGGGAGAAAGGAGCTTGGCCGAGGGCCTAGAGCACCCGGGGCAAAGGGGGACCTGGTGCAGGCTGAGGCAGGTGAGCTGAACAGAGGCAGACAGGGCCCAGTGCAGTGAGGAATGTGATTCTCATCCAGCTGCAAAGGGAAGAGTTATAAGGTTTTAGGCTAAGAGTGAGATCATCATAAAGATGGCCCTGACTACTGCCTAGGAGGAGTGGAGAGTAAGGGGGGGAGGGAGGACAGACTGTAAGTGGAAAAGAGAGAATGTGAGAAGAGTAGTGGTTGGCAATTGCAGTTGTTTTAGTCCAAGATGATGATACCCACAGCTGGGGTGGTGGCAGCGAAAGCAGCCGACGGTGAAGGTCTGCATGGAGGTTCGGCCGTGGACCTGAGGGGTAATCTGCCATGCAGTTCAGAATGATGACCCTCGGACCGGGCATGCTTCTCAGTTAACATCTGATGCTGCCCTACTAAAGGCAAAACGGATGGTCTAATGCAGGCAAACTGGAAATAGTGCTGGTAAGAACTGAGAGCACCTGTGCTTGCCATCCCCATGCATTGGAACAGGCCGTGGCTTCCCTCTGGGCTCAAGTGGAACTGTTTGGACAGTACACATTTGAATCTGTGACAGCTCTTGCACTGGACCGGGAAAGTTTTGGGCAAAAGGAGTCCTTGAATCAGAGACTCTTAATGCAGGGACAGACCTTAAAAGCCCTCCAAGCCCTCCAGGCCGGGCACAGTGGCTCATGCCCGTAATCCTAGCACTTTGGGAGGCCGAGGTGGATGGATCACGAGGTCCAGGAGTTCAAGACCAGCCTGGCCAAGATGGTGAAACCCTGTCTGTCCTAAAAATACAAAAAAAATCAGCTGGGCGTGGTGGTGGGCGCCTGTAATCCCAGCTACTCAGGAGGCTGAGGCAGAGAATTGCTTGAACTCAGGAGGCAGAGGTTGCAGTGAGCCAAGATCACGCCACTGCACTCCAGCCTGGGCAACAGAGCGAGTCTCTGTCTCACAAAAAAAAAAAAAAAAAAAAAAAAAAAGCTCTCCAGTACCCTCATCTTAGAGTTTAGGGAACTCAGGCTCAGAGAGGTTTGAGTTATTCATACAAAGACACGCAGCCGGTGAGTGACAGAGAGAAACTGTCCAATAAGGCAAACTTTTTTTTTTTTTTAAGAATTTTGAATGATGGACTTATAAGTCTTCATTAAGTCCTTCTAGGATCTAATTTTTATAAATCCTTTCAGAACTAATTTATTTAAGGATTAAGCCAGTCAAAATCCCAGAACTGTTTCAAGTCAACAGCTTAAAAGTGGAATCTGAATGTTAACCAAGATAATTTTCCTTGTATGTGGACGGCTGTAATTGGGCCCCAGTCTCTCATGTGAAAAGCCAGATTCAGATCTAATGAGTTCTGGCCGCTGGGGCAGATGGATTTTGGAATTTGCTATTTATAGTGTTTTCGAGTGTCACCTTCCCCTTTTAATAAGCACTGAGCTGTGATCTGGCCCCAGGAGCCTGGAGCACATTGGTAGGTGTGCTGGGGGCCTCACAGCCGAATGACTTCTGGTCCAGGTTTGGAATTGAAGGTTTAAGTTGGGATGTTGGCTATTCCTCAGAAGTGAGGATGTGCTCTTCCAAATAAATGGTGATCAATCCCTGTGCATTGGAGAGCTGCTGGGGTGTGCTTGGCGGAGAGAGGCGCACCCCCAGAGGCTTGAGGAGGGCAGTTGTATTTCACGAGCTGAGGAGAGTAGTGGTGTGGTTAAATCAGGAATAAAAAAAATATGAAGAAAATGTCAGGGAGAGCTTCAGCTGGGCCCAAAGGAAATCAAGAAAAGAGCAAATGAGAATGCAATTTAAAATGTAAAATACAAACTGAAATCAAAGCCATTTCTATGAAACATTTAGGAACATTCTGTAAGTATTGCTGGTCAGGAAAGCACAAAAAATTGTCTGTGTTTTGAGCCCATTGTCAGTGTATTATTTAGAGGGAAGTCCTGATTTTTGCTAAGGGGTTATTCCGAGTTGCGCAGTGGTGTGGTGTTGGGGGAAGAATACCACCAACTCCAGGCCAGCCGCTGCATCTCCTGGAATCTCTGTTTTCTCTTCTGTAAGATGGGAGTCAGGGTGGCCTCCATCTGATCACACTGAATTGTTGAGCGGCTCAAAGGAGATAATGTACCAAACATTTTGTAAGCCCTATGACACCATTCGAAGTCTATTTCCTCCCAGCTCTGTTTTCTAAAATCAGGCTGTACATTCGAATCACCTGAGGAACTTGACTATTACCAGCCCCACCACTGGCATTTTTCATTCTCTTGGACAGCAGAGGTTTTCCAAAGCCCTGGATGTCATTCTGCTGGGCAAGCCTGGCTGACGGGGCTCTGAGGTGTTGGAGGGTCTGTCCACCCTTGCCTTTGGGAAACCAGCCAGCCAGTGGTCCAAGGAGATTGTCGGCTGTCTTCCCAAGTCAGCGCCATCTTCCTTCCTGCTCATTTCCTGTCTCCCAGTTTTTCCCTGGAACCTTTCCATTTAAATATGAATTCAGCTGCAGCCTGCGGGGATCTGAAGTACTAGTGAGTTGACTGCCTGAGGAGGTGGGCCTGTGGAGAACCAGAGCTACAATTTTCCACAAAACATATCATTTTAAATGATTCTGAAGCCTGTTAAATTACACTGATGGGATTAATCTGATAAAGTGGTAACAGGGTAGATGCACCGAAATGATCGCTTTCACATGCTTTTTAATTCAGTCAAAATTAATGAAAGATCTTGTGTTTACGGATGGAACTGGAGTTTAAAATTCTGAATTCATTAGCCTGTTTTAGTGCATAAATCTAACTTCCTTGTCCATGCGTGAAACTCAACTAGAGTGCAGCTCGATGCTACTCTGCCAAGAGAACAGGCAGAAAGAAGCCACATTTTACCCTTGAAGCCGGGTTAGCCCCGTGACTTGATCATGCCACTGAGAATGTATGTTTCTAGTCTGAATCCTTTTGGCTTTATGTTGTCATTCAGCGTGTGTCATGTCCACACCCAGGGATAATTCCTGTCTTAGAAATAAGGTGTATGATCCAGCAATTACACTTCTGGATATAGACCCAGAAGAGGGTCTTGAAGAGATACTTGTACGCCCATGTTCGTAGCAGCAGCAACATTCACAATAGATAAGAGGTAGAAGCAACCCACGTGCCTATTGAACAGATGAATGGATAAACAAAATGTGGTAACTACATATGATAGAGTGTTGTTCAGTCTTCAAGAAGAAAGAAATGCTGACACCTGCTACAGTGTGGATGAACCCTGAAGACTTTATGCTAAATGAAAAGGCCATTCAAAAAAGGACAGATATTAAACGATTATATGAGGTACTTAGAATAGTCAGAAATCATGGCAAGTATAATGATGGCTGCTAGAGGCTACAGGGAAGGAGGAATGTTAATGGGTATAGAGTTTCAGTTGCGGAAGATGAAAGAGTTGTTGAGGTGGATGGTGGTGATGGTTGCAGAACAGTGTGAGTGTACTTACTGCCATACAACTGTACACTTAAAAATGGTTAAAGTGGTCAATTTAATTATATGTATAATTAAATACATATAATTAAATTATATATAATTATATATAATTGAGTTATATATAATTAAATATATAATTAAATTATATATATATATCACCACAATAAAAAAAAAAGTAAAACATAGCAAAAGAATAGAGGTATCTGTAGGAGCTCTCTGCCCTAATTCAGATGAGTACCACCCTATAAATGCTGGTGAAGTCTACAGGATTTTTGCCAGCATGGCAACCACTGTGCTGTCCATTCTTGGTCAGACCTGTAGAAGGGAAACAGCAGTTGTGGAAGTATGTCTCAGGCACCCTGGAGGACACCTAAGGGGAAACTCATCTGACAAGGACACAGACATTTTTCTAGGTTCCCTGAGTCTTCTGTGTGGTCCATCCTACCAGCTGGGGTTATCTGATATTCCAGTGTATGTGAAAATAATAGCTAAGTTTTGGGTTTTTTTTTTTTTTGTTTTGTTTTGTTTGGCAGAGTCTCACTGAGTCACCCAGGCTGGAGTGTACTGGCACTATCTTGGCTCACTGCAACCTCCATCTCCTGGGTTCAAGCGATTCTCCTGCCTCAGCTTTCTGAGTAGCTGGGATTACAGGTGCACGCCACCACGCCCAGCTAATTTTTGTATTTTTAGTAGAGACAGGGTTTCACCATGTTGGCCAGGCTAGTCTCAAACTCCTGACCTCAGATTATCTGCCCACCTCGGCCTCCCGAAGTGCTGGGATTACAGGCATGAGCCACTGTGCCTGGCCAGCTTGATAAATTTTTATGCAGAATGGTTTTATTTTATTATTATTTGGAAGGGAATAGTGGCCCTTCTCCCTGATTTCTGGTTATATACCTGTAACTGTAGCAGCTATTTCATCCTGTTAGCTTTTTCTTTTTTAAAAAATATTTTTTTAGAGCCATTGTT